>NW_028274816.1:23395000-24645000 GCF_037043125.1 Eumetopias jubatus
CACACACACACACACATATATATAAAATGACTCCCTTCCATCTCCAACTCTCAGTCTCTCGGTTCCCCTTCCTCAGAGGTAGCCAGCTACCATTTTCTTGTTTTCTCTTCCCAAAAGATTCTATGCATTCATAAATAAAAATGGGTGGACAGACAGATCGATCCATTGATCAATAAGTTGATAAGCAGACTAACATCCCTTCCTTAAAAAAAAAAAAATCACATACTGTTCTATACTGTTTCTTTACTTAAAATTTTTATCTTAGTGATTGTTCTTTTTTTTCCTACAAGAAACCCACTTTTTCTTTTCAGATTTTTATTTAAATTTTAGTTATTTAACATACAGTGCAGTTAGTGATTATTGTTTAACAGTATCCCATAGACAAGAATTTTGATGAAATGGCATTTGCCGTACATAACAGGATTTGATGTGTTTTTTAAAAACAAGAGGGGCGCCTGTGTGGCTCAGTTGTTAAAAAATAAGCATCTGCCTTTGGCTCAGGTCATGATCTCAGGGTCCTGGGATCGAGCCCCGCATCAGGCTCCCTGCTCAGCGGGAAGCCTGCTTCTCCCTTCCCACTCCCCCTGCTTGTGTTCCCTCTCTCGCTGTCTCTGTCTGTCAAGTAAATAAATAAAATCTTTTAAAAAAACAAAAAAACACAAAAAAACAAATAAGATTGTGGGGCGCCTGGGTGGCTCAGTTGGTTGAGCGATTGAGCGTCTGCCTTCAGCTCAAGTTGTGGTCCCAGGGTCCTGGGATTGAGGCCTGCATCGGCTCCCTTCTCAGTGGGCAGTCTGCTGCTCCTGTTCCCTCTGCCTCCCCCCTCATGCTCTTTTTCTCGTTCTCTCTCTCAAGTAAATAAATAAAAATCTTCTTAAATAAATAAATAAAAACAAATAAGATTGTCTCCATAAAGGCTTAATGTGTTATTTAAACTTCATTTTTTTAAGTTAAGAACTAACTTTTGAAATCAAGTAAATTCCATGTATGTTAGAAGCAATCTGTAAGTTCATTTAAAAGCAGATAGATATTTTTCTTCCTAATGCTACTCACTTTTGTTATACAACAGTTTTCTAGAACACATAAATAATAACCAGTTTATCTTCTCTTTTATGGGAGAGAAACTAAAAAGAATACATTGTTTGTAATTATGTAATGTAGTTACTTGGTTGCATCATACCAAAATTTTCCTTCAAAGAATTGTTTAATATTCCTGTCATACATAAAACCTAGTTCATTAATGTTTGGAATGGTTATGCAGGTGCCCTGTAGATGAGCGGTGATTGCTCTTTCCCAAATAATTTTGCATGGTTGATTCATTGTTCCTGATTTTGTCTGACATTTCTTTTTTGAAACATAATATTTTCAAATAAAGCATAGGATGTAATGGCAAAATCCCTCTTGTAAAACAAAATATCCATTGCTGAGGCATCGCAAGGATTAATGTCTTCTCATAACGCTTTATTTAGAGATAGTGTGTAGTTTTGCAAAAGAAGGTGTTAGAAGGATAAGGTAACATCTTTTTCAAATTAGTCCTCCAGTGTTAGAACAAGGTTTTCACTTCTTTGGTCCCAGTAGAAATTACTCTGTGAACGTTGGAATTTTTCCTTCAGTGATATCTTATATATGTTATCACAGTGGGTTCTTGAGAGAGTTGTACAGAAATTTGTCTTAAAGGGTGTTTTTCATCTTTGAATTTTGTCCTTACATGCAGGGAGATATTTTTTTACTTGACTGGGCTGACTCTAGGGATGACACATACTTTACAAGACAGTAATTATTAATACACTGGAGCTTCTTGAGAAGGCTGTCCTCAAGATCCACACATGGCCATGCCATAGTCGGAACTATAAAATGTTGAACTCATGTATTTTAATAGTCAAACTTTTCAGATTTTAAGAAATTAATACTGAAATTCATACTGTGACAGTTCATGCTATAAAGTCCATTGTATTATGGGGGGAAAATCCTTTCCGATGGTGTTTGAAACCAAAAGTTCCAAAGTTGTTTTTTCATAAGTTACCGGCCACATAGAAACCACAGTGTTCTAAATAAAAAGCTGCAAAAACTATCGGACCACCCAAATACTCATGAGCTGCACTGAAGGTGTCATGTGGCTAAAAATCCACTTTTTCCAATTTTAAATACTTGGAATCCTCTTGCAATAGCAAGCATCTAATTTAGGAATTGAAACATAAGCTCATTTAAAAAAAAAAAGGTCCTTATACACTAGCAGTAGGTTTGCCTTCTATTTAAATATCTGAAAGTCTAAACTGTTTAGGCTGAAGGTTCACTTTATAAATGCCCTATCTATATACTTTAATGCATCATAATCATAATTCTGGTGCATCATTTCCTATGTTTATGTTCTGTTGACAGAGTACACTATGCCTTAAGCATGTGTTTTCCCACGTTTTTTCAAAAATGGTTTTCATAGTGAAACCATGCCCACTGACCCCCAAATCCTTTCCTGTATGTTTGCCGATTACTACATTTCTTTGTCATTCTCTTAACCATATCAAAGAGAGTCTGTACTTATGGTCCAGTGCCACTTGGAATCATAGTATCTAGAAGAGCATATCTCTGTATACCAGGTATAAGATAAAAAAATCTACATGTGGGGAGTGTTCCTTCAGTCTTTCCAGACATGGAAGAATAGTGTTTCCTTCTCTCTAACCTTTAGAAGGCTGCTATTGTAGATTTTGCTGAAATGCCCTTGGGCCAGAAAACTGTGTTGAGTTAATTAAATATGGCTTTAGAATTAGAGTTTATCTGGTCTGAGCCTTTCATTTTATAAGTGAGGAAACTGATTTAGCTTTGAACTTGAAGACTGTAGATAGTTTCAGTTATGAGCAGCTTAATAAAAAGGCTACTCAGATATTAGGAAATATTTCCTTTTACCCTACAGAGTCCGTGTTTATTTATTTGTTTTATGAGGGAATTAACGCCTTAATGAACCTCGAACTTAAGAAACCAGTTTATTCGAACAGTTCATTTCTGTTAATTTTGAACTAAAATCAGAGTAGGCTTAAAACAGTTTAGTAGTTCAGAAGTGTATTCCAGAAACATGCATATTAATTACTTGGTAAGGCTTTTGGTAGAAGAACTCTGGATTTGATCTGCTGTCTTGTAACTGAAATCATATAGTATTGCAATTACAGCCTTCCATGCCAAAGATTGCGCAGTCACTGTTCTCCTGACCAAAAATCTTGCATGTAAATTACGATGTGGGCAAGGACAGAACCAGCCAGATATGCCTGAACACACAAAGGGGTAAGTTAAAGTCAATCATAAACTAGGAATTTCACTTAGGCATCCATTAGACTGAGCACAGAGCTTTGGAGTGGAAATGGGAATTGGGGAGCTGTGCATAGAAAGAATGGCAGGGTGGGGGTGAAGGAAGGTTTTGTGTGAACAAAACCTTTTCTTTTTGATTTTGTTAAATTAAAAATAATGTACTTGGCTTCTTTCCAACCTTGGCTGAGGTACTTGGCTTCTAAGAGCAGTGCCTTAAACAACTCTTTCATTATAGTTCACTAGAAGTGGAGTCACTATAGTCTGGCATTTACTTGGCTGTCAGTGTCTTAAAGAGAGGGTCCACTTTTTTTTTTTTTAAGATTTTATTTATTTATTTGAGAGAGAGAGAATGAGAGATAGAACGAGAGGAAAGAGGGTCAGAGGGAGAAGCAGACTCCCTGCTGAGCAGGGAGCCCGACGTGGGACTCGATCCCGGGACTCCAGGATCATGACCTGAGCCGAAGGCAGTCGCTTAACCACCTGAGCCACCCAGGCGCCCCTCCACTTCTTTCTCTTCTCTTTCCTCCAGTGGTAGGGAAGTTGATCTTTTTGCCTCCAGGGATGGAATTATCTTAAAACAGGAATTGAGGTACTTAGTTTTGTTTTGTTTCTTAAGTGTTTTTAAAATTTTTTATTGCTTATTAGAAACTGTTACAGTTGGTGCATATTATAATCTTCTCTCTGGTCTTTCTCTTTCTTTTCTCAGTTGCTTTCTGCATTGTTTGAGGTTCACTCCAGTTAGCACACATCCCAGGCTTTTAGTTGTAAAAGAGGCTAAAAGTTTGAAATCTAGAGAATCCAGTAATATGAACTTTGGCTTTTACTATGATTACAGATTAAACATAACACACACATTGCTCTATAATGCCTTCATGTAAGCCTTTCAAATTGTCCTAGTTTTTTTAATACTGACTGTACATTTTTTGTTCCAAAATCATTGGTATATATGTGGATAAAGCATAAAAGACCATGGACATTTTCTTGATGAAATTCAATTATTTCATGGCTACTGGAGTGGAATCTTTTTTTTTTTTTTTAAAGATTTTATTTATTATTTATTTGACAGAGACACAGCGAGAGAGGGATCACAAGCAGGGGGAGTGGGAGAGGGAGCAGCAGGCTTCCCGCAGAGCAGGGAGCCCGATGCGGGGCTCGATCCCAGGACCCTGGGACCATGACCCGAGCCGAAGGCAGACGCCTAACGACTGAGCCACCAGGCGCCCTGTAGTGGAATCTTTTAAAAGGCAACATTATAAGTTAATCTGACACACACACTACCATAACTACTACAGCCACCACCTTCCAGATGTATAAAACATTTGCTGTATTTCTCAAAGATCAACTAGTAATATGTTTTAATTAACCTGACTCTTGATAGTCTAGTAGAAATGTCCCAGATAGCAGTAATCATCAAGGTCTCAAAGAAGTATAGTAGTTTATTTATGTGCTTTATCTGAAACTTCTTATTAAAAGTTTTACTTGCCTGTAGGCTAATTTCTTTCAGGTTTGGGGCATGTATTCATTTGCATGGCAGTGTTTGGGTATATGAAATTAAAACTCATAAAATAAATAAATAAATAAATAAATAAAACAAACTCATTTCATGATCTGCTCTAAAGTATCTAGACCAGTATGTAGGGTTTTTGGAAATTCTTGGTGATTACTGAAAATTGTGGTTAAATAGAGTTAATATTCTGTGTTCACACCCTAGCATACTTCGACATATTAGCAAAGAGGATATTTTGGGCAGCAGTAATCTATACTAATGGGTTTGTCCTCTGACATTAAGTTAGCAGGCCTTTTGTATATACAGCTAATTAATGGACTCAAGAACTTCATTTGATATTTACTTAAATTGGATTTAAAAGTTTTAATAACAGCTTTGTAAAATATAATTCACATACCATCCAATTTACCTCTTGAAGATGTACCAGTCAGGGGATTTTTGTATATTCATAGAACTGTGCCACCATAATCACAATAATTTTGGAACATTTTCATCATTCCAGAAAGAAACCTCATACCATTAACAGTCATTCCCGTTCCCCTCCAACTCCCCTTCTCCTGCTGCCCCCCTCCCCAAGCCTTAGGGAACCACAGATCTACTTTCTGCCTCTAGATTTGCCTATGCTGAACCTCTCCTACAAATGGATTTCTGTAATATTTGTATAATATGTCGTGTTTTGTATCCAGCTCCTTTCACTTAGCATAATGTTTTCAAGGTTCATCCATGTTGAAGCATGGCTCAGTACTTTATTACTTTTTATTGCCAAAATTTTGCTTTTAAGGTTATTTTGATATTCCACCCGCTTAATTCCATTCTTCCCATTTCACTGTTAAATAAACCCTAGGGTTTCTATCATAATTATTATGATTTCAGAGAGTAACCAGTTCATTTCTGTAAGCCACAAAGCAATCATCTGCATGCTCTAGAGCATTTCACATTTGATCTATTTGACACAAGTTTTGATTTTTTAAAATACGTTTTCAGAAAATATGGTCTTTGCTACTGCCAGTGACAAGCCCAGCTGAACTAGGCATATTCTTGTGATGCAGCTAGTTCATTTCAATATAGTTTGTATCAATAGCATTTTTTTTTATATATATCTAAGAAAGTTCAGGCCATTTTTCTATGCTTTCCTTACTTGTTCTTCACTAGGGAGTACCAGTATGTTATCAGAAATAGAATTCTTGGTCCTCCCAGTGCCTTAGGTTTATAAACATCAAATTGCATGAAAGATGAAGTTCTGTTATTAGCTGCAAAGTTTATACAGATATTCAGGAAGATTTACATACTTATTAATCTTCTTTGTTTCTCTTGGTAACTTTTGAATATGCATCTTCTTCAGGACCCTTCGAAAGATGCCCCGTGCAAAAGGTTAGTATACCCTTAATGGACTTCCTTATGTTCAACATAATGTCTGGCCAGAGGTTTTTCTGTAAATATACGTGTATAACATAACTTAAGAATACAGTTTGACTTGGGAAGAAAAGTGGGGAATATAGTTAAGGGTGTTGTGAAAGTATTGTATAGTGACAGATGGTAGCTACACTTGTGGTGAGCACCGCCTAAGTATCAACTTGTCAGATCACTGTGTTGTACACCTTAATGTAATATTGTATTACTATATTTCAAGTATATGTTAACTACATTTCAATTTTTTAAAATTACAGTTTAACAACTAACTCTTTTTTGGCCAAAATTACTGCAAATTCAGTAGTTCCTTACCATTAGCAAAATTAATTTTGACAGTTTTCAATCGTTTTGAGTAATCTCAAAAGTTCATGCTTTGAGTAATTTTTAAATTATGTTGTGACATAATTTGGAATCACATTTGGTGAGAGGCCAGTGCATGGACAGCTAACTACTGTTGAGTCAAGCCAACAGTTTCTGCAGCTCAGCCCCGCTATGCAACTTCCACTTAAAACTTAATCTCATTTAATCCTCACAACCACTCTGTAAGGTGTGTGCTATTATTATTGTATTTTATAGAAGGAAAAAATATACATTGCATGTGTATTCAGGGATTTGGGTTTTTTTTCCCAAAGGTTTACTTCAAATAATCCCTTGCTGTGGTTTTAGGAATACAATAGTATGAGTTCTGGAAGGTATACATTTGCCTCTATTTAATCTGAGGTGAAAGACAGAGAATTCAAAAAATTTAAACTTAAAGGAAACTTAATAAATTCGCCTTCTTTAATATTAAGATCTTATGCTCAGCCAAGTACTCTGGAAAGAATTTGAAAACACAAGCCATAAACTTGCAGCAGACTTAGGCTACATATAACACTTGTTAAGAATTATTATGCAGGGACGCCTGGGTGGCTCAGTCGGTTAAGGGACGGACTCTTGATTTCAGCTCGGGTCATGATCTCGTGTAGTGAGATTGAGAGCCCAGTGTCGGGCTCCTCGCTTAGTGGGAAGTCTGCTTGAGATTCCTTCCCTCTCCCTCTGCCCCTCCCCCTGCTTGCTCATGTGCGCTCTTTCTCACTCTCAAATAAATAAATAAAATCTTTTAAAAATAATAAAATCATAAGATATATTTTACAACTACCAGGTTAGCAAAAATTGAAAATTCTACAGATAAGAGAAGTTGTTGAGGAAGTGGATCGCCAAGGTTTGTAGGCCCTCTTAGGGGAGCGTAAATAGGTACAGTCACTTTGGAAAAGAATTTGGCATTATCTAGTAAATTTGGCAATATGAATAACTTTTGACCCAGAAATTCCATTTCTAGGGATATATTTGAGAGAAATGCGTGCACAAGTATGCCAGGAAACACATACATAGAATGTTCATAACAGCATTATTCAAGCTAGCAAACTACTGGAAACAACCCAAATAACCATTAATAAAATGAATCCAAAAAATAATAAAATAAAATGAATGAATCCATTCTGGTATATTCATAAAGTGTAATACTACAAAGCAATAAAAATGAATGAGTCACAACTACATGCAATAACCTGAGCAAATCTCCAAAACAGAGTTCTGTCCTATGGCCGGGGAAATTACTGTTGCACCTAAAACTCTTCTGGTGCAGCATAAATCCATTTCCTCTGCTTCTATCCCCAATGACAGCTAAGTATTACAAAGGATTGCATGAGGATTGGTGGTCAACCATTCTCAGTCTTTTGCATGGAAGAATTTCTCCTCATTGTTTTCTCAAGGACCCTACTTTTGTCTCTTGTGGTTCTCCAAGATACCTGAATTGATTACCTTTCTGGGGACGTTGTACTTCAAAGTTCCCATGTGCCATAGTGATGTTGTACATGCCAGTTGGCTTGCTTGCTTTTTTTACACTAAGCTCCTTGGTTGACATTCTAAACTCTGGGGCAGCTTTCTGCCATACTTAAATGTACAAAGTACCAGGCATGTTTAGGCAAGGAGAATCATTTTTGTTATTGAAACTGGGCTGGTTTTATTGGCTTCAAAACCTTTTAATACCAAGGATGCGTATGTCTTAGTAGAGGGGCATGCAGGTCATTTGGATCATGGAAAAATTACACTTTAAAATGAGCAGTGCTAATGAGCTGAATAGAGAAGAATTATTTTAAAGAGAGTGATGACAATCCTGAAGTTCCTAAGAAAAGTCTCTTAGAGGACTTCTCAAGCCAACTGCGATTTATTTAACTTTATTCGACCTTCTTTTTCCCCCTAAAAATGTATTTATTTATTTTAGAGAGAGAGCAGGAGGGAGAGGGAGAAAGAGAATCTCAAGCAGGCTCGATCAGGGCTCGGTCCCATGACCCTGAGATCACGACCTGAGCTAAAACCAAGGGTTGGTTGCTTAACTGACTGAGCCACCCAGGCGCCCCAACTTTTTTTTAAGCCAACTGCCATTTATTTATTTAACTTTTTGATACGTTCTATGTGGGTGTGTATCCTCGTTAGTGTCCAAACTTAACTGGAGACTAAGAGGATGGGTCTGGAATCAGATGGGTTGACTCAGTTCGCTTTGTGATTTTAGGTACAAGGCTCGTGTTCTCTGTGTATACGAGAGTAATAGTAGTACCTATTTCATAGGGTGGTTATGAGGATTAAATTTAGAAAATACATGTGAGACAGATAAAACATTGCCAATAGTTGTATCAGATGGTATTGCTTTTAAATTTGTAATTATATCTATAAAATGGTGGCTTTTTTCCTGTTTAAAAATGTTAATTCTAAAATATGTAAAAAACAAAGCACAAAGAAGAAAACTTTCAGCCATCCATAATCCAGAAATAACCACTACTTGTCTTTGTAAAAACATATAAAGAAGCGTGTATGTACGTATATATTTTTTCATATCATACTATGCATTCTGTTTTTAATCTTTTAAAAATTACTGTTTAATATTATCATACCAATCCAAATGTTTTTCCTGCTACTTGGGTGCTAAAAAAAGTTAAACTTCCCAAAGTAAATAAAAACTCTTTGCTCATAAAAATATTAAAATGTGGGTGTTGAAAGATAGCAAACGTTTGGTGTCAGGTGTTCACGGCTTCATTGCTTTCCCCCCACTTCTAGTTGCTGGTCGTACTGGATTTTGCCCATCCTAGGCGCTATTGTCTTAGGTTTCCTGTACCGTTACTACACGGCGGAAAGCAAATCCTCCTGAGGAGACCGTGTGGAAGTTGGAAAGCATATCCATTGGGAGTGCGAGCTAGAGACTTGTTTGGAGGCCAAGCGATGCCCTCTTCTCGAATCCTGCTGGGTGTGTGCTTCCCCCTTGGAGGCCAGATGGTTGGCCAGACGCCCACCCCAGACCTGGGGCCAGTGTCCTTCATTTCCCAGAGCCTTACTCCCAAAGCACCTGCTCATTGTTCTGTGTCCCTGCCAGTGCCCCTGTCTCCACTGGCTTCCACCAGCCCCTTTGTGTTTCTGAACTTGGTTTTATAATTACAATCCAAATGTCCCAGTGACATTGTCCTTTGGTGAAAATGCCTGCTTTCCAGTTCCTTGATGTACATCAGACGTTCTTAACAGGGCAACACACTGGTTCTGAAGCTTTCCTTTTTCCATTTTTCTTCTGGCTTCATTCTATTATTTATCATAAGGGGTTTAGTTAGTGAAGTAAAGTTGCACACCTATGACTTAAAACACAACTGCCAGATGATCTCGTTCCTTGTTTGTATTTGTTCAAACTCTGAAGGACCGTGAAATCCTGTCCTCCCTCCGGAGCTAGGGTAGCAGGTAGCTCTTGCCACCCCCCATGTCTGCCAAGTGCTGGACAGAACTGTGCTTCCATCGTATGTCTTGGGAACGGAGACGAAGAGGGAAGGGGAGAGATGAACTGGGGTGAGTGATAGGGTGAATTCCTAGTCCTCTTTGTTTCGCAAAATACTGAGACACTACTTAGGATGGGAGTTTAGGAAAAGCACCAAAGACTTCATTCTTTTCTTTTTTTTTCCCCCAAAGACTTCATGCTCTACTTTGGTGTGGCATCACTTTCTAGCCATCTTCTTTCTTTTCCCCCCAACTGTCTTATTGCTGAGATACAAATTTATAATTCTATTTGTAGAACTTTACCAAAATTTTTTTATTGATTGATTAGTGAATTTTTTCACTCCCCGTTTTACAAAAACAAGAGAGTCCAACTTGATCAAAGCTACAGTAGCTGATTTTCTGTTAGCCCCAGTAAAAGAACTTCCATAGTAAAGTGACCTTCGAAAGGGGGAGACTGTGACAAGAGAATGCTTTCCATTTCATCCGGATTTTACCTCCATGGCTCCAATTTGTGGTTTTGTTGTTTTTCCATTGATGGGGAAAAGAAAAAAACAACCAGCTAGTTTTATTCCTTTTATTCCTTTAATTGAAGAGTAGGTTATTTAGAATTATGTGAGTGTTTCTTCTTGGTTCAGGAATTTCTCTGGCTTATTTGACTTTACTTTTTTTTTCCCTGTGGAAGCACCTGAGGAGACAGTGTACGGGCTGTTTTCTGCCAACAATTGTTTGTGGTGATTTTTCTCCCCATCTTTTAAGCATTACCAGTTTGCTTCTGAGCCATTGTCCTGTGCAGCAAGGAGTGGCTTGGTTCCAGAAGGACCATGGACACTACTCAGTATCTCCCCCCGCCCTGCCTTCACTTCCAACTTGCCACAGACTTGACAAGACAGGAAAGGCCCCCGCAAAGCAGTGTCTGCTCCTGCAGACTATTTAAGAAAAGGTTCAACCCAGGTCCTGTAGTGAATTCAGAATTCATCAAAATAATATTAACCTTGTATTTGCACACTTGGATATGATATTAGGAAGAAATTTTAGGGGATTTTTGGCATACTTTTATATATCAGTGGTGTGGGAATAGTCAAACTTTTATCTTTAGAAAATATTGTATAAGATGCCACTTTTAGACAATTTATTGAAAAAAAACCTTTGGTGATTATGTAACATAAGTGGTGTGACTGTTGATGCTCCTCCCATTTGAAGGCATAAGGAAGGGCTGCCTTGAATAAGAATTTGTATATAATTGCTGTAATAATTAAGCTGCATGATTACATGGGCCACATTGGGGGTAGAAATGACGAACAAAGGACTATTGAGGAACTGGAAGGGGAACATTGAGGCTGAAACTAAGCCAGCAGATAACTTGGATCAATTAAAATATATTGGCAGTCTCCAAAATTAAATGAAAAACATCTGGCTTATAAGAAATGTTAAAGAGTTATAGTCTTAAGTAAAATTGGTGGTTTTTTTTTTTTAATATATTTTTAGGGTGAATACTAACACAAAAGGTATGCTTTTCTATTTCATACTGGTTTTCTTTTCTCGTTTATATATGGACTTGTTTTTCCTCGGAGCCAGAGGAAAAGATTTTCAGACTTTGTCTCTCTACTGTCCATGAAATCCATCCAACACCCAGGGCTTCTTTTGATCTACTCCTGATGTCACTTTGTATTAGAAAAACCACGTTTGGGTCCATTCACTGTTATTCTGCTGAGCCAGGCGAAAGGTAGAGCTAGCGTGCAAATTTGCAGAGGTTTTTCTAAACAGTAGAATAATACAGTATGTTAGCCAAATCCATCAAAAAGGACTTGTTTTAAGAGGTAAACTCAAATTCTCGTAACAGTCTCAACATTGGTAGGTCGCGAAAACCCTTCTGGAGAGTAACTGGAGCCAGTCTCTGTTGGCTGACGGGGCCCCCGAGGGCTGGTCTCTGGGGTGGTGGGTTGTTCGTTCCCGAGGAGGACCAGCTGTGGCCTCACACATGATGGCTGGAGGTCACAAAAGGAGGAGATGAGGGACAACGTGTGCCACCCACATGGGTATGTGAGTGCCAGGTCTCCAAAATTTCCTAGCCCCTGTCCCTTAGTAATTGGTTTCGGTTTCTAAACAACTCCACATTTGTAAAGACAATAAAGTGGTGGGGACAAAGTTGATGCTGTGTTTAGTTTTTTGGCGACCTCTTAAGCAGAAACAAAAATCCATTGGAACCTATAATTTGAGCCTGTTAAGTTCTTTTAGCAGTTGCCATAAATGCATATGTTGTGAGATAAGAGCATTGTTGAGTTTATACTCATTGAGTTCCGATGTGGAGCAATGAGAAATGCTTTATATTTATAGGCCAGGTATATCATTACTTATGGTATCTCATGCTTCAAATCTCAAGTGATACCTATCTGGTTAAATTCCATTTTAGGAGATTGAAATGCAGAACATTAACGTTCATTACTTCCTTTCCTGAGAGAAATGGATTCAGACATGTCTTGTCTCAACAAGAGATTGTTTGTTTTTTTTTAAACCATCTTATTCTGTTGCCAGATGTCACAAAAGTAATGGGGAGTTTAGTTCACATTTGGCTGTTGTTCTCTGAAAGGGCCTGGTTTGGAATTTGTGGGGGTGATTTCAGAGGGAGGTTCCAGAAAGCAGAGAGGTATTTGTCAAGTTACCTACCCAATATCTAGCATCTTACTCATAAGTTTTAGGAGCTGCTTTTTCCCTGTACCTGTATTCTACATGTGCTCGTTGGGCAAAATATTATGATTATTTAACTTCCTTTCTTTTTACTTCACCCTCAACTGTGAACGAGTGATATTAACATTCCTTTTGTGTATTCAGTAATGGAGTTTGTTTACCTATTTTATTTCAGCATATTTTGAACAAAGATCTTTGTCTCTTTCTGCTGGAATGTGCACACAGTGAATGTTTGTTAGAACTACACACAATAAAGATACTGTTTTCCTTTTCTTGCCCTGACTACAGTTATTAATTTTTTTTTTTTTTTAAAGCAGAAGTGTTGGCTCTGTAATCCTAAGGTGTTCTGGAAGAAAGGAATTTGAGAAGCACGAAAGTTACCTGTATCTGTGCTAATACTGTGTTTAGTGTAACTTGGTGGACAGTTCTGTGGTTCTTCAGTATTCCTTCTGCTGCTTTTTCTTTGAAGTTAGTTGCTTGGTTGATAATCACAAGAGGCAAAAATCAAGACTTTTGCTGTATTAATGGACATGAAGTGGCAACCAAGTAGACCAGTTGGGAGTTCTGTTTTTACTGAAACGATCTGGTAAAGAGAAGCCAGTACAAGGTAATAATATTTTGTTATCTGCAATTCCAGTCTTCAAATGATTGTTTTTCTTGGAAATAGCTAAACTGTTGGGGAAAATTAAACACTGAGATTGAAGTTCTAGCGACTGTGTTAATTAAACAAGGGAAATAAACAATTTTTATAATTACCTTTAAAACATACTGATAGCTTTCTAACATTACTAATGAGACATCGTTCATTAGGGCTTGGTTATTTCACTGTCACATGAATTACCAACAGGAAAGGATAGGCCCATTCTTACTACTAGTGTTTGAATCTAATGTTTAATCCCCAGTCCTAATAATTCATATGACTGCACTCTTCATGATACTGAGTATTTGGCAGGTGCTTGACAAATCCTGGTTTATTCCTGAAAGCCTGAGGTGGAAGATGGTGATTCCAGTTAACGTAAATTTAAGGTAAGAAATACCCACACGGTCTACTGAACTGCTGGCAATTGTAGGTATTTTTGGTAACCTAACATTAATTAGCTTAATAGATATCTGTAGTGTATATTGAAAGGACCACTCAGCTTAATCACATATATTCTGGCATTTAAAAAACTTAATTTTTTTAAGACTTTTTTTTTTTAAGTACTCTCCACCCAATGTGGGGCTTGAACTCATAACCCCAAGACCGAAAGTTATATGCTCCACCAACTGAGCCAGCCAGGTGCCCCTAAAAACCTTAATTCTTTTATAAAGCATCCAGGAAAGACTGGAGTTGCTGTCAAATGAAACATGAGGATACAGCTGTAGTACTCTTTATCACTTATGTGCCACCTGCTACGTGCCATGCAGTACCTCTGACAGCATTTCTGGTCCTTACCCTTACGGCATCCTTACACAGTAGGTGGGGATTTCTGAACTTCACCAACAACTTGCCTGAGGCCACACAGCTAAGATGAAAGCCAGAGTTTAGATCCAAATATAGCCCCAAACTCTCCACTTCCTCTGTTGATGGTTCTCATATAAGAACTGTTTAAACTTCATAAGAATTAATAGTGTGCTTGGTATATCTACTATTAATTCTCATATATAGGTGTTTCTGTGTACGGTCAATGATAAGGGATCAATAATAATCATTTTCTCTGAATTAGTAGATTACTAAAAAAATAGGTGCTTAGGAGTCCCTGAAAAATCTTGGTTGTTGAAGAGATCCTGTATCACTGGAAACAACTTAGTTAAAATGTTCCTTGTAGGGGCGCCTGGGTGGCTCAGTCAGTTAAATGTCTGCCTTTGGCTCAGGTCATGATCCGAGGGTCCTGGGATCCAGCCCCGCATCAGGCTCCCTGCTCAGCGGGGAGCCTGCTTCTCCCTCTCCCACTCCCCCTGCTTGTGCTCTCTCTCACTCTGTCAAATAAATAAATAAAATCTTAAAATAAGATGATCTTTGCATCCCTTGTAAAAACAGTCTCTTAAAAACAGTTAATGAGAATTTAGATTTGAACTATGTTGTTAGAAACAACTTTTTTTTTTTTAAAGATTCGTTTATTTGAGAGAGAGAGCGTGCGCGCGCATGTGCATACGAGCAGAGGGGTGGGGCAGAGGGAGAGAGAATCCTGAAGCTGACTCCATGCTGAGTGTGGAGCCCGATGTGGGGCTCAGTCTCACGACCCCGAGATCATGACCTGAGTTGAAACCAAGAGTCAGATGCCCAACTGACTGAGCCATCCAGATGCCCCTAAATTTATAGTTTTTAAATGGGAAGTAATTGATAATTGGTTTGCTTGAACTTAGCCTTTTCTGAACCTTCTCTACAAATCATGTGGACTTCTGAGAAGTGGAAATCCTGTACTTCGCACCATGTACAAAAGATTTGAAAACTCATTTCCAGCTTTTGAGATTGTTACATCATGAAAAGATGTTTCTCATTGAAGTGTGATTAAAGGAAGCACCACGTAACACAAGTAACAGATGCTGTTTGTTACAAGTGTGACATGGCATTTTTTGTTTTTTGTTGCTGGTTTTTGCCAGCCTCAAAGCAGTTTCCTCTCGTTTGCTCCTGGTCCTAATCTCTGTCATTGAAACACTGATGTTAACTTTAGAACCACAGGGACCAGGAAAGAGAAAAATGAAAAAAACCCAGGTGCTTAAATTTCACTTTTCCTTACAGAAGCTTTCTTCTGAGATTTTTTTTCCCCCTAGCTTCCTCATCTGAGTTTTTCAGAAAGGGGAGGTGGTGTTACCTTACAGAACAACAGGATGGTGTCCACAGTAAAAATGAAGCTTCTCACAAATCTGCCCACTGACGCAACTACCCAAAAAGTCTGATAATCAGGAACAAATAGAGAAATGGGGGAAGCTACACCCTGAACAGCACAGGAAGATGAGCTTTCCAAGACTCCCAATCGGGCCCCCTTTTTTCTCTGAATTATTTAAAAAATCTTTTTTGAGTTTTTCCTTAGTTCTTATCCTAACCCCTGCCCTGCTCTTCACTGAACGACTTTGCCTTATGTTTTACTAATAATTACAAGATAGCACCTCAGCTATGCTTCTCTTCCATTTTAAAGTATTGTGGTACAAAAATGTACCCGTTAGTCTGTCCTAGAAAACATTTGGAAGAAATAAAGCCGATTTGTTTATGATTTGGACCATCCATGTAAACTAGTGCACTTCTGTTTGAACATCTTTGTTGACCTTCGTTTAAGGCTAAATTCTACCTCTGGACCTTTCATGTATGAGTCAGTAAATTTGTTTTTTGTCTTTTTTTTTTTTAAGATTTATTTATTTGAGAGAGCGAGTACATGAGAGGGGGGAGGGTGAGGGAGAAGCAGGCTCCTTGCTGAGCAGGGAGCCCGATGCGGGACTCGATCCTGGGACTCCGGGATCATGACCTGAGCCGAAGGCAGTCGCTTAACCAACTGAGCCACCCAGGCGCCCCTGTTTTTTGTCTTAAGCTCATTCACATTTGGTTTCTGAGACCCATATACTGACCACTATGGTCTCTGCAATTTATCTGACCTTAAATGCCTGCCTTGGTAATGATGTCTTTGTAAGGATTTTGCCTCTCTGAAGTATACCCTAGCTCTCATAGGGCAGAAGCTCATTTTCTGTTCTGTGCTAAGTCTTAACTATCTTTGGAAAGAAGAAATACTCTTCACTTAAAAAAGATACCCAGATTCTTTTTTCTTTTTTTTTTCCCAAGGATTCAATTTATTTATTTGCGAAAGAGAGTGAGAGAGCTGAACAGAGGGAGGAGCAGAGGGAGAGGGAGAAGCAGACTCCCTGCTGAGTGGGGAGCCACATGGGGCTCAGTCCTGGGCCCCTGAGATCACAACTTGAGCCAAAGTCAGAGGCCTCACCGACTGAGCCACCCAGGTTCTCTCTCTCTCTCTTTTTTTTTTTAAAGGTAGGCTCCATGCCCACTGTAGAGCCCAGTGTCAGGCTTGAACTCACAACCCTGAGATCAAGACCTGAGCTGAGATCAAGAGTCGGATGCTTAATGGACTGAGCAACTGAGGTGCCCCAATTATTTTTTTTCATAGATTAAGATAAAGAAAGCTATTTAAGATACTATAGGTAGAAGGGAACCTACTTGTTATGACTCAGTTATGAATAGCTGATGGAACTCAAGGGTAGGAAGCATAGCTGGACTTCAGGACAAACTAGGACTAGAAATCAGAAGATCAATAGCAATCAAAGTGGCTACATTAATTTCCAGTCCAAATGCCTAGGAAGTTAATTCCTAGAAATGAGAATGTAGTAAGCCAGGTAGTATCCCAGTGTCTACTTCTGGTCTCATCAAGGGCATGGGGGTCCAGGTTTGAATGGGAGGGGGATCATAAGGGAAGCAGTGACCTAAGGCAGATACTATAGTCACACACACACACACACACACACATACACACACACACACACACTCACACTGTGTGTGTGTGTGTATTCAAGTGTCTTCAGTTATGGACTATGGCCTCTGAAGGAAGGGTCTTCTGCATCTCTCAGGGTACTCTGCATGGCTAGGCCATAGGGAGGGCTAAGTAGATTCAGTATGACTTATCACACTGTGTCTGAATAAACAACCATAGCCAAATTTGCTGAAGACCTATCTAGGACTCCCAAGTAGAATTTTGAGATGAATCCCAGTGTTGCCCACATCACTAACAACCATAACCCCCTTCACTCCTGCATGCTCACAAACCATCCTGTTTTCTCTGTAAATAGATTCGGCTGTCAGTATTTATTGGTTTCATATAAATTGTTTTAAGTTTTATTTTTTAGAACGGTTTTAAGTTTACAGAAAAATTATGCAGATAGTATAGAGGGTTCTCATGAAGTGGGCACCTGTTTTCCCCTATGAACAGCTTCTATTAGTATGATACATTTTTTTTTTAAGATTTTATTTATTTATTTGAGAGAGACAGAGAGCATGAGAGGGAAGAGGGTCAAAGGGAGAAGCAGACCCCCGGCTGAGCAGGGAGCCCGATGTGGGACTCGATCCTGGGATTCCAGGATCATGACCTGAGCTGAAGGCAGTCGCTTAACCAACTGAGCCACCCAAGAGCCCAGTATGATACATTTTTATAATTAATTAACTAATATCAATTTATTAAAGTCCATACGTCATATTTCCTCATTTTTTACATAATGCCTTTAAAAAAAAAAAACTTCAGAATAGCACATCACATTTAGTCATCATGTTTTCCTTGGCTCCTCTTGACTGTGACAGTTTCTCCGACTCTTGTTTTTGATGACTTTGACAGTTTTGATGAGTTCCGGTTAGGTACATAGTAGAATGACCTCTACTGGAACTTGATATTTTTCTTTATAATAAACTGGGTTGTAGGGTTGGGGGGAGGGGGTGGGAGGTAGAAGGAAGACTACAGAGGTAAATTATCATTTTTTTTTTAAAGATTTTATTTTATTTATTTGACAGGGAGAGAGTGAGCACAAGCAAGGGGAATGGCAGGCAGAGGCAGAGGGAGAAGCAGGCTCCCTGCAGAGCAGTGGGAGCCCAATGTGGGACTCGATCCCAGGACCCCGGGATCATGACCTGAGCTGAAGGCAGTTGCTTAACCAACTGAGCCACCCAAGCGCCCCGGTAAAATTGCCATTTTGATCACATCAAGGGATATACTATCAATAGGACTTCTGACTGTTGATGTTGACCTTCATCAATGGTCTGAGGTAGTGTTTCTTAGGTTTCTTTACTCTCAAGTTATTCGTTGGAAGAACTTTTCATACTGCTGCATATTGGAAGTTAGTCACTATGGGCAGCCCACACTTCAGGAACGGGGAGTTTCGTTCCACCCCTTGAGGGTGGAGTATCTACATAAATTACTTGTAGTTCGGGGCACCTGGGTGGCTCAGTCATTAAGCCTCTGCTTTGGCTCAGGTCATGATCGCAGGGTCCTGGGATCGAGCCCCGCATTGGGCTCCTTGCTCTGCAAGGACTCTGCTTCTCCCTCTCCCACTCCCCCTGCTTGTGTTCCACTGTCTCTCTCTCTGTCAAATAAATAAATAATATAAAAAAAATTATTTATAGTTCTGCATGGAAGCTTGGTTCACAGAGTTTTATACTTGATTCATCTTTAGATTCTTTTTTTTAAAGATTTATTAGAGACAGCATGAGCCGTGAGAGGGGCAGAGGGAGAGAATCTCAAGCAGACTCCCTGCTGAGCACAGAGCCCAGCACACAGGGCTCAATCTCACAACCCTGAGATCTTGACCTCAGTCAAAATCAAGAGTCTGATGCTTAACTGCACAACCCAGATACCCCTAGATTTTTTTTTAAGTTTATTTAAGTAATCTCTATACCTAAAGTGGGGCTCAAACTCACAACCCCAAGATCAGGAATCGCATGCTCTAATGACTGAGCCAGCCAGGCGCCCCTTTAGATTATTTTTTGATCACCCTAAAAAAAAATAACGGTCTTCTGATTGAACATAATAGTTTGAATAAACTTGTTTATCCCTGCTCCCTTCCAAAAGCCACACAAATAATGAGAATAAAGAATAAAGATAAAAATCCACAGAGACAAAGTGAATAAGAGTACACTGCAGTTGATGAAAGATCTCAAGACATTTTTCAAAGATGGAAGACCAATAAACTTAGAAGAGTATAGAAGGAGGAAGAAAAGCCAACAAGAGTGAAGTCACACCACAGATCCCTAAAACACTCATAAATGGGAAGCACTGTTGACCTGTGAGGGTAGAAGTTGTGTAGCAGCCTTGAAAACTGAGTTAAACTTGCCCTCCCCGCCTCCCCCCTACACACACCCTCTGCCAAACCTAGCCTGCACAGCTAGGCAGCTGTTCCTCTCCTGTGAGGTTTAATCCTGGGCAGAGTTGAACCTGAATGGAACCTGATGGGATATTACAAGACAAAGCCGAGGACAGTGGTGAGTATGGAGCGCAAAGTGGGGATTAAGTGGAAGTTCATCCAAATGGCTGAGACCCCCTCCACCTGCACCCCTTGGCTCCTAGAATAAAATAAGAAGATCCCTCTGTGGAGAAACTCACCAGTCCAAGAGAAGATCTACAGAGAGTGTAGACATTTGGTGGCTTCCCCATGTTCACCCTGCAGTGAAATCCTTCAATCAAAAGCATCCAAAAAGATTTATAGTGCCTTGCTTAACAGTTGAATATGAGTGGGTAGCCAAGGACCATCAGCCATTTTTGGAAAGCCTTAACAGGATAGAGACCAAAACAAATAGGAAAAAATTAAGAGGAAGAGATAAGGCAGAAGAAAAGCAACAACAACAACAACAACAACAACAACAAAAAACCCAAAAAACAAAACCCTGATAACCTCAGAGAGATGGTACTATATCCATGAAGATAAACATGGGATGCTATTTAAAAAGGAACATTAAGAGAATAAGAATTCTAAAAATTACAAATGTGGGGCTACCAAAGAATGCTAAAATCAGTGGGCAGTAGTTTAAGAAACGTGATATTTACATACCCTCAAAGTATCTCCCTCAAAGCATTTACTAATCAAAGAGAAAAGCAGTAATTTTACAATGAAGAAAGCTGGCAGACACCACTTTAACCAGGTGATCAAATTTAACATCACCAGCAACATGTACCCTTGAAATGATGCATTGAAAGGGGCATATCACCTCTGCTGGATTCCCCAAAATTTATAACCTCAATCTAAACATGAGAAATTATCAGACCCAAATTGGTGGACATTCTACCAAACCACTTTCTTCAAAAGTTGTCAAAGTTATAAAAGATGAGGAAAAACTGAAGAACTGTCACAGATTGGCAGGGGGTGAGTGGGGGGTGGTGTCAAAGGAGGAATGACAACTAAATGCAATGTGGGATCCTGGAACAGAAAAAAGAAATGTCCTTTTTCCTTGTCACCAGTGGAAAAACTGGTGACATTCGAATGAAGTCTGTACCAAACAGCACTTTTGCAATGTTAATTCTTTAGTTTTGATAATTGTACTTTGGTTATGCAAGATGTTAACATTAGAGGAAGCTGGGTAAAGAGTATATGGGAACTCTGTACTATCTTTGCAAGTCTCTGTAAATTATTTCAAAATAAAAGTTTTTTGGATGGGTTCTTTTTTTGTTTAGTTTTTTTAATGGGAAAAGAAATAAAAAGGGAAGCAATTGTAGGGTTGTAAAAATAAAAATGAAGAAATCCTCCCATAAGACAGAACAATAAGGAAAAGATGGAAAGTGAGAGGTTTCTAGAAAGAGATACCCTATCTCAATAGGAGATCTGGAAGTGAAGAAAGAAGGAATTATCACAAAAATAATACAAGAAAACATTCCAGAACTCATGATTATGATTTTTGAGCTGGACGGGACCCCTGAATGCTCAGCGGAATAATGAAAACGGACTCTCGTATCATTGTGGAATTTCAGAACAGAAGGGATGAGAATAAAGCCCAGATCATGGCAACACTTTGGATCACCTTGAAGTCACTGTGAAATGTTACGAAATGCCAGTATCTGGCCCTGCCACAGCTCAATGAAAACAGAATCTCTGTTTCAGAGACAACAAACTGATTCATGATGACAGTTGAGACAGTTGAGAGTGCTCCCAAAAGCTTCCAAAGAGAAAAAATAGATCACTTACAAAGAATCAGGAAATCAGTATCAGTGAATAGCAGCACCATAGACAAGAACACAGTGCAATAATGCCTTCCAAAGGAATATGTCTTCTAACCTACAATTCAGGACACTTCTGAAATCTTTTGTTCATAAGAATTATCACCCTGAAGTCTACTCAGAAGTGTGGGCTTCTTCTCAAGACTTTTTTAAAAAGTGGGTGCAGGGGCGCCTGGGTGGCATTAGTTAAGCATCTGCCTTCGGCTCAGGTCATGATCCTAGAGCCCTGGGGTCAAGCCTCACATCCGCAGGGAGCCTGCTTCTCTCTCTCTCCTCCCTGCTGGTGTTCCCTTTTGCTATCTCTCTCTCTCAAATAAATAAATAAAATAAAATCTTTTTTAAAAAAATGGGTGCAGCCATTTTCTGTATTTGGTATGCATATTCCTTCCAAGCCATCCTTTCTTAAACACATTCTTTATTCAAGAACTGCTGAGTTTTCAATATCTTCTATGATTAGACCCAAAACTACCTGTCAGATTTTATTACCTACATAGTCTGCTCTCAGTCAGCCACTCCCTTTACTGTCTCCTCCTTCCACCTGCCCTTCTTTACCTTTTGTATCCTTGAAAGTTCTTTCCCATGAGCCAGAATATCCACCTCCCACCCCATTCCTGATGCCAGATGGGTTTTGTCGTGAGTTTTGATTCCTGTTGCTGGTCTGGGTTGCTGGTAGCACTGTGTTTGGTCTGTGCTCAGTGGGAAGGGGAGCCACGCTGGCGTTCATTAGCAATGCCTGCCATGGGCACAAAGAGTGGCGGTGGAGGGGTGCTATATTTACCGCATGGGCTGGGTGTATCATACCCAGACTGCAGTCAAATGCTAGGTCTCACTCTCTGTGAAACCTCACGTTACTCCCCACCATTGAATTCTCCCCCTTCTGAATGCCTATCACATGCATGGCCATTTTTATTCTTTAGTGCCAGACTAGCTCCTGTGTTGTCTCAGCTGGACTGGAGTGTCCTTGCGGGTGGGGATTGGGCAGTAGACTTACTTTATTACTTTCCCCCTTGGTGCAGTGTTCTACACAGAGTAGGTGCTCAGAATGCATTTGCTTGGTTGCAGTAGTTATAGCTGCCCCCGCCCCCGCCCCCGCCCCTGGGGTTTCCCTTTTTGCGGTTTCAGTTACCCACGGTCAGCTGCGGTCAGGAAGCAGATGATCCTGCTTCTGAGGTAGGGTCAGAAGGTCCGCTGTAACCTAACCTATGTCACCATGACTGTGTCATCCACCTCACTTCATCTCATCATGTAGGCATTTTATCATCATATCACAAGAAGAAGGGTGTGTAAAGTACAGTAAGATATTTTGAGAGAGACCCCATTCCCATAATTTTTTTACAGTTGATTGTTTAAATTGCTTTTTTTATTATTAGCTATTGTTAATTTCTTGCTGTGCCTAATTCATAAATTATAGGTACGTAGTATAGGAAGAAACACGTAGGGCTTGTTGTTATCTGCAGTTTCAGGCATCCTCTGGGGATCTTGAAACTTACTTGCCAAGAAGGGGGAACTGCTGTCTGGGGAAATAGAAAATGTGCCCTCTGCTGGTGTGCAGAAAAGAGCATTCTTCTTAAAATCTACAGCCTTGATCTGACCTTTGTGGAACAAACTAACAGTCTTCTTTATATCATTTGGGATCCTCATTAGATGACTCTGTTGGATCTTGGCATCGTGGAATACTCAACTTCTTTCCAAAAGGCCTAACCTAGGGGCGCTTGGGTGGCTAAGTCGGTTAAGCTTTGGACTCTTGGTTTTGGCTCAGGTCACGATCTAAGAGTCATCAGATCGAACCCTGCCTCCAGCTCTGTGCTTAATGGGGAGTCTGCTTGGGATTTTCTTCCTCTCCCTTTGACCCTCCCCCACTTGCGTGAGCACGCCTGTGTTCTCTCTCTCTCTCTTTCTCTGAAATAAATAAATCGTAAAAAAAAAAAAAAAAGAGGCCAAAAATCAAACTGGGGTGGTTTGGAATTATAAATAAAAGACACAGGGGCGCCTGGGTGAGTCAGTCGGTTAAGTGTTTGCCTTTGGCTCAGGTCATGATCTCTAGGCCCTGGGATCAAGCCCCATGTGTCGGACTCCTTGCTCAGTGGGGAGTTTGCTTCTCCCTCTCCCCCTCCCCCCCATGCTCACGATCTCTCTCTCTTTCTCAAATAAATAAAATTTTAAAAAAGACACATTCCCAGTTGACATACAAAGGAATAGTAAAATATATATGCCTCATACGTTATTCTTGAGAAAGAACTGGAATTCTAACAAGAACGAACATTGGAACATCCAGGGGTTATTGGAAGGCTGTTGGATATAAAACACATTTAAAGTGACTGATGATCACAGGATATTCTATTTCTATTTTAGTGAGAAAGAATACATTTTCTGAAATGGGGAGGGGGAGGTTAGGCCCATTAGGGCCCAGTGTTTGATGTACTTTCCCAAATTAGAATGTACATTTAGGTATTACAATATTTGTGCTGGTATGTTGCCTTATAAATACAGTAGCAGATAAAATTAGAAACATTTATGAAAAAATGTCTTCAAGTCTATTAGTTTTGTGGTATGTATTTTTCTGAAGGATATGCTGGATTTTGTACTTTTCAATTGGAATTGCCCTTGTATTCATTCTTCCTTGGTGCTGAGAATAATATCAGTTGTGTATTTATCCACTATGAATGATTATTTAGAGACCCTTTTTTCTTTACAAAATGTAAAATTATTGGTGTACATATACTTACTTATGTAAAATGTACATACATATCCAGTGTAATACCTTATCTTTGAAATCTATCTACTGTTTGTCATACCACCCACAGACATACACATTTTACCATTTAACAAAAAATATGACTATTGTACATCATTATTATGATTGTTTTTCACTGATGCATATGGCTTGCCTACCCAGATCTTTGGTGATGGATTCCGGCACAGGTATTCACCGGTGTTCTAATAATATGTGACTAGCACAGTGTTAAAGGGGATGTCAAAATGTTACATTTCCAACTACTTTATGCAAATGAATACTGAGACATATATACGTATGACTCATTTATAGTATTTATTTTAAAATTGGGATTTTAACATAGAGAATATTCAAACTTCTAGGAGGACTGAATGGCTGTTGGGTATTGTCAAGGTAACTGAAGGAGTCCTTTGAGGAGCCGTGACTCACACACCTGGTAGCATTTAAATAGCACGCCCCATGTTTGTACTGCTCGCCATCATGTGATTTATAATGAAGTGGGATTTGTCCTAAGTGTATACTGAAACATTATGTCTTATGATTAACATAACTGGTAACAGACACCATCCCAGTGACTTTTTAAATGATGTTTATGACTCAGTGCCCAAGCAGGCAATTCAGAGAGGAAGGATCACTGACGCTCAGAGGAGAGAGAGGGCAAGAGCTGCTGTGTTTATTTTGCCACGGTCAATTTATTCTTTCCTCACAGAGAGTTACTTACCTGTAACCTTGAATCTTTACCAGTACGTCCAGCCACAAACCTCCACTTTTTATAACCCTTGTTACCACTTAGCATTATAAAGCATGTTTATAGATGAGTCGGGCCCGACATTTTCCATGAGTACTACGTGGTGTTCCATGGGAGCATTGGAGTGGACTTCTCAACCTCCATCTCATGCCATATAAATCTAAGGCAACTGGGCAATCCTGTCTCCTGGTCTGATTGGTTGCACATGTGACCAAATCCTTACCAGTAGGTTGAGACTCTGGAAGAAGTTCCTCTCCAAAGAGAGAGTCACAGAAAGAAGTGCTGCGTTGTCCTGTTACCAGCCTGAGAATGAGGCAAACACCAAGACGGCTGAGAGATGGGAAGAACACGGGACTTTGTTGATTGAAAGCGCTGATTCAATTAACCCTGAAGCTCACTCTACAGCAGGACTCCCATTTATGTGGAGATCATAAATTTCCTTATTGTGTAAGCGGTTTGAGTTGAAGTTTCTATTACTTGCAGCTGGAAGCATCCTCACTGATGAACTATTCTTAAGAAGAATGACTCATGGGGAAACAATCCTCCCAGCTTCTGATTAACCTTGGCCTCCAGAGATAATTATCTGGGCCATCAGACACATAAAAAATATGGAGGTCATAAGATTAAAATTATAGTGGTTACATTTAGGGAGAGGGTTGGGATAGTGACCGGAAGAGGATTCTGAGGGGGCTTCTGGAATGCTAGTGCTTTCTTGACCTGGGTGGTGGTTATATGGGTGTGTGTACTTTAAGATAAATTCATCAGACTATGTATTTGATTTGTGTGCCTTTCTGCATGTAAGTTGTACTTCAACTTAAAAAGTTTACTAAAAAATATTACATTGTAACCCGGCCTCCAAACAAGCTATATCTTGACTGGATGGATATGAATGACATATTGTGGTCATTTTAGGAGGAGCCAAATTAAGCTAGGGACATGCTTTCTTTCATAAACTTCCAGAAGCTCACCGTAAAGACCTGCTGTCGCTAGTGTGTGGCCAACCTCCTCTAATCTCAGCCAAAATGTTTTCCTTTTTGGTTCGGATGGGAGAGCCTCAAAGCCTTGCAAATGAAAGACTTCATCATTTTTAGAATTCAGTCACAAGGAATATGAGAAACCTGAATAAAAACTAACAGATTAGTCAGTCAATGAAGCGCTTTGTCAAGTCACATTCTCAGAGAGGCCTTTGAGTTACCAGGGGTCCACTCCAAGGAAACCACTGGGTTTGAAAGAATGCACTTACAGACCTCATGCACCTGAGGTTATTGAGATCTCCAGTTCATGGAGGAAGAGATGTAACATGCTTCGTCAGGGTTTTTTGTTTTTGTTTTTGGTGGAAGAAGAATATATGGGCCTTGGGGACCAATTATCTGGAGAAGGACTTGACTCTTCTAGAAAACTAGCTAAGGAAAGTTATCACAAATCATAGGTTGGATAGAGAGTGGAATTGACCATGTGACAAGCAAGACTCTGAGAATACCAGTCTACAGGAAGGAGAGGATTTGAAGAGGAATTCCATCATGAAACTAAATGGGGAGTATGGTTGGTTAATGGTCAGGCCCTTGGAATTCAAGTTCCTGAGAAATGTAGAGTCCTGTGCTGTTTGAGCAGCCACATCGATCCACAGAACTGGAAGCACAAAAAGAATGCGGAGACAATACGTTCCACCTAACTTCAGGGTGCTCTCTCATCATATCCTCATTACCACTTTGTGAGGGAGGTAAGTTAGATCTGATCCTTGGAGAGACAGTGACTAAGGGAAGGCTCTCAAGTTATTGAGACCTGGGTTTGATTCCTGCCTCTGTCTTACTAGTGAAGGGCTGCTGTGCAATCTAGTTAGCCTGTGTTGGTCGTTCTCCATTTCAGGGGACATTTTGCAATCTAGAGATTTTTTAAAAAAGATTTTATTTACTTGAAAGAGAGAGCTAGAGCGCAGAGGGAAAGGGAGAGGCAGACTCCCCGCTGAGCAGGGAGCCTGACTCGGAGCTCGATCCTGGGACCCTGAGATCATGACCTGAGCCGAAGCAAGATGCTTAACTGACTGAGCCACCCAGGTGCCCCCCATGGAGATATTTTTGCTCGTCACCACTGGAGGAGTGCCATTAGCATCAAGTGGGTGGAGGCCAGGATTACTACTAAACATCCTGCAATGCACAGGACATCCCCCCACCACAAAGAATTGTTCAGTCCAAAATGTGAGTGGTGTCTTGAGAAACCCTGGGTCCTATCTGATTCTCAGTCTCTTTATCTTTAAAATGGGGATATCAACATTATCTCATTGGGTTGTTATAAAGAGTAGATTAAATAACAGTTGACATTGGGATTGTCTGTTCTTCCACTATCTCTTCCCTCTCTGAGAAACTGACACCCTTACAGAATTAGATTTCCATGGGCCGACTGCCAACAACCCATAGTCCCGTTTAGTTTCATGATGGTTGTCCCTAGCAGGCATTTTGCATAGTGTGACTCTGCCCCTTTGCCACAGGTGACTGGGTCAGGGGTGGGCACTGCATCCAAGCTAAAGCAGTAAGAATTCTCTCTCCAGGGAACTTGTAATTTGCACTGAGAGTCGGGTCTGGCTGGTGTCTTGAACGGAGAAGATAAAAACCTGAGAGTTGTGGGTGGTCGTTTCCTCACAGGTGGGCTGCGATGCAGTTTAAAGCAAAAGAGAAGAGGGGCGCCTGGGTGGCTCAGTCGGTTAAGCGACTGCTTTTGGCTCAGGTCATGATCCCGGGGTCCTGGGATCGAGCCCCGCATCGGGCTCCTTGCTCTGCAGGGAGCCTGCTTCTCCCTCTCCTCCCCACTTGTGCTGTCTCTCACTATCTCTGTCTCTCTCTCTCTCTCTCAAATAAATAAATAAAATCTAAAAAGAAAAAAAATTTTAAAGCAAAAGAGAAGAACGCAATAATTACGGAGAGAAAGGCAGCCATGAGAGACCGAGTTGCCAGAGTCTCCCCTGGCTGCGCCCTGCCCTCAGCTTCTGTAGGTGATTTCTGCACCCTTGTAAGACTTTCAGCTTAGCCTGGCTTCGGGCCAAGGGACACATAATAACCACTGATAACATATGTAACAGCACTTAGCATGGTGCCTAGGAATAGGAAGCCCTGAGTAAGTGGCAGTTATTATCATCCCATATTAGACAAAAGTTGAGGCAGAGAGATGAGATCATTTGTCTCGTGTCACACAGCTCTCGCACTGTCGAGCTGATCTGGAATCCGGGTCTCCTGACATCTAGACTGAGGCTCTGTTCTGTCTATGCTTTAAATGGTGAAATAAAACCTTCAGAATAGTGCATGGGTCAGTCAGTACCTACGTACAGTTAAAAATAATTCCACGTGAAAAAAAAAAAAATAACTCCACGTGAACCTTGATGTATCTCACCCAGGACAGGAACCACACAACGGGCTGCCGCTCAGACCTTCCTGAGCCTCTCCCCACCGCGTCTCCCTGCCAAGGGCAACCAATATCCTGTTTGCCGTTGAAACGGTTTTTAATAGTTTTTCCACCTACATATGCATCCCTAAACTACATGATTTAGTTTTACTTGTTTTGGAACTTCTTGTAAGTGAAACTGTTCATATTCTTTTGTAACTTGTGTTTTTTTTTCCTCCACTGTGTTTGTGAGGTTCCTCTATGCTGTTACATATAGCCGTAATCCATTTATTTTCTTTCTTTCTCCCACAATGTATTGTCCATGCTACTGGTAATGAGCATTAGGTTATCCCCAATGTTCGGCCAGTGATGTTGCTTTGAGCATCCTTGTTTGAATATCCTGGTGCAGGTGTGCAAGAACGTCTCGTGGGTGCATACCTGCCATGGACCTACGGTGTTTGAGACCCCCTTTGCTCCACATCCTTGTCAGTTTGGGTTCTCCAGGCTGATGCCAATACCTGGGGCCACAGGCTGAAGAGATTGCTGTGCAGTGCTGGGGGCCGTGGGGAGATTTAAAACAAAGTGTCTTTCCTCAAAAACTTCAACATAGGGTTACCACGTGACCAAGAAATTCCACTCCGAGGTTTCTACCCAAGAGAACTGAAAACATATATTCACACAAAAACTTGTACATGAATGTTTATAGCAGCATTATTCATAATAGCCAAAAGCCAGAAACCGCCTTCAACTGATGAATGAGTGCATAAGATGTGGTCTCTCCAGACAACAGGATAGATTATTCAGCATAAAGAGGAATGAAATATTGCTACATGTGGCAACATGATGCTAAGTGAAAGAAGCAGGCACAGAAAGCCACATAACTACATAATTCCGCTTATAGGAAGTGTCCAGAATGGACAAATGTATACAGAAAGTAGATGGTGGTTGCCAGGGGCGGGGTGGGGGGAGGGGGAAACAGGGAGAGACCCTGATGGGTGCAGGGTTTCTTTTTGAAGTGATGAGAAAATGTTTTGGAATTAGTGATGATGGTCTCACAAGCTTGTGAATAAACTAAAAACCACTGAGTTAGAGACATTAGAAGGGTGTTTTATGGTATATGAATTCTATCTTAATAAAAATGTAAATAAAAACGTAGTATCCTTATGCATTCATTTATTCAAAAGCCATGTATTAAGTACCTGAGGTATGCCAGACATCCCTTAGCCCACTGGTGGGAGACACTGGTCAGTGAGTTAGACATGGCCCCTGTATTGGTCAGAACCATTGTCAGGTATCAGGTGGCACATTTAAGATGGGTCACTGAGGAGAGTTTCATGAATGGGCTGTTCGCAGCATGTCAGGGTTGGCAACAGATGACAGCCATCCCCCGCCTCCGACCCGGGGCCTGGGAGGGCAAGGGGGGAAAGTCGTTGCTGGAACCCAGCAAGAGCCGTAGGAGAAGGCTGCTTCGTAGGAGCTCTGGCAGGGAGGGGCCACCTACCCACCGTCCCTTCACCTGGCTGCTGCTGGTGACTTCTGGGAGCTTGGGCAACGCAGGGCCCACCGTCAGCCTCCTCAGGCCTAGAGGACAGGGGAGAAGGCTGGAGAGTGACTCTGGAGAAGCCAATAAAGACCCTTGGTCCTCATGGACTTGACATTTTGAGTGGAGAGACATACAGAAAAATAAAAGTTACAGAATGTAACTTTTACATGTCAGCAAACAGGCTGACATGAAAGAGAGCATCTTGGTGTGTGGGTGTGTGTGGGGGGTGGGGGGAATGACGACACTAGATTCGGCGCCTGGGAAGGTCTTTGCAAGGAGGAGGAGGAGGTGCTGTTTAGCTGGGACCCGAAGGAGGAGCTGCTGGGTGGTGAAGAGGCTATGTATTGCAATGGTGAAGCTTGGAGGAGAATCAGATTTAGGGAAGGACATCAAGAATCCCCTCTGGGATATATTAAAGATAGAACACATACAAACATCAAAAAATTACAACGCCAGTCTGAATGTGAGTCCATGGGACTCCTGGAGAGGCCAGGGCTGCGGGCTGCCACCCAGGGCCTGCCCCTCGGAAGCTGGGACGTGTGTAGACTGCGCCCTCCCTGGAGGTTACACCGAGGGCTGGCACAGCACACTGGCTCGGGGCCTGCTGCCTGCTCACAGCTCTCCTCCCAGCATTTATTGGGACTTCTGCCATGTCCCAGGTTCTCCCTTCACAAAAGCAAGAAGGGCCAGGGGAAGGGAGTGTTCTTTCTGAACACCAGATGTGACACATCGCCTCGAACAGGCAGGAGCTCCAGTCGGATAGCTGGGGTGGCCGCAGGTAGGCCTGCCAACCGTGAAGAGTCCAAAACTGACTCGGAAAAGCACCCAGGCCTGTGACTAATACGGTCGTGCCTCGGGGCACCCAGAGGGCAAAGCAAGCCCAGCATCCTCCCTGGAGCCAAATCGAGACATCAGGAGTCTGTAACTAGCACCTTCTTCCTCACTCCGTGGGCCTTGGGGCATCAGTCAGAGTCCACCTCCGGGTGCTTCTAGGCTGCACAGCTTGGCGCATCTCTGTATTTTCTTCCATCGAGGTCTCTCCCCTCTGGCTTCTTGCCTAGCCAGTTGCCCACAGACTGGAAAACAAAGGCTCACTGCCTTCCCCAGAGACCTGGGCTTAAGGGATGGGCCTTGAGCAGGCTGGGCGGATGCTCTGTTGATTTTTTTTCCAAGTTCAGAGAATGTGACAGCCAATTCCTGTTGGAAATGGCTGTTGTTTTCTTTGGAGCACAAAGCACTTTTCCTTTCTCGTGATTGTTCCAGTTCAGGTCATGTTTAGGATGGAGATGATTCTTTAACCTAATTGCATGCCTTCTTGATCTGCGCCTCTTAAACTTTTGGGGCACAGATCCTACTGCAACCCTGATAAAAAGCATAGACCCTCTCCCTAAAACGCACATGTGCATGCATGCACGCACCTGTCCCCAATTTAACATTTAGTATCAATTCTAGCAGGTTAAGATCCCTTGGATTAAGGAGGGTGAGTCCTTCCTACTCCCCCCACCAGCCCCTCCACTCCCGCTTTCTTTTCAGTCTGGATCTTAAAATTCCCTTTCTTTAGCATTCTCAGGGGCCAGTATTTCTTGCCTGGGTTCTGCTTGAATTAATCCCATGTGTCCAGCCACGGAGGAGCGGGGGCCTTCTCTGGCTTCAAGCTCCCTCTGGCTTGAGGCTCCAGTCCAGTTTTTCAGGCAGCTGAATATTCCAGCGGGATTTGTCAAACTTCTGTCTCATCTGTGCCTAGTTATTACGGAGGGGCCAGACTGCAAGAGTCTCTGCAGATTCTGGACGAGGTGGCACAGCTTTGGATGAGACTAGGGAGACAGGCGTTGTCTGGTTTTGTTAAATTCCAGAAGCAAGTCACTTTGCCAAAATTGCCAAAAATAAAAGGACTGTCTAGACACTTACATATTAGGAGCTCTCCTCTGAAGAGAGACCATCCTGAAGATCATTGATTCATGCCTCGATGGTGAGACAAAAGGGTTCATTTATGTAACAAAGGCGGGTGGCGCACCTGCCGTGTGCCAGGCGGTGTTCTAGGCCGCCGGGCCCGGGCGGGGTGAGTGGGCATGGTGAACAAGACTTAGACAAGGGACCAGAGAATTCTAGGTAATGACAAGTGCAAGGATGAAAATAAGTAGCGCGAAGTGATAGATGTGCCGGCGGCGCCTCCAGGATCAGAGATCTCTCTGAGCAGGTGGCCCTGAATCTGAAGCCTGATTATTGAAAAGGAAGCATCCATCCATCAGGACGTTCCGAGGGCCAGGTGGAGGGCAGACCGGCTGGAAGGCCTTGAGGCTGGAACAGACTGGCGCGCGGGGCGGGGGCGGGGGGGGTGGTAAGAGAAGCGCTGGTGGAAGGCGCAGGCAGTCCGGCGTGGGGAGGGAGGAGGAGGGGAGAGGCCGGCGGGGGGCAGACCGCGGTGGGCTCTGTGGGGAAAGAGCACGGCGGGGCCCAGAGCTGGCGTCTGGTGTCCTCTCGTTTGCGGTTTTAGAACTGGCCTCCTGGAGAGAAGCATATTTTGAGGAGCAAGAGCGGAAGTGGAGGCCACGCCGATGAGGGGTCCAGGGGAGTGGGGCGATGGTGGCTCGCACCTCTTGGGGGCGCTGCAGACGGAGCGAGGAGGACTGTTTTCCAGGTGAGCACGCGTGGTGCGTAGTACGTTATAACGCACGGCGGTTAAGACCCCGTGGAAACGTCCCCTTAATACCCTTGAGAAGGGCCAAGCCTATGGTGTTCTTGCCAGTCCAAGTTTCCTGTTCATCCCCTTCCAGGAAAAACAATAACAAAGATACAAATCCTCCTTAAGAGAAAGTTGCTTGGCTGTTCTTGTCTCTGCTTCTTGTCTCTGCAGAATGTTAATCTCCTTGGCAGGCGGACGAAAGGAACGAAAAGGAGAGCTGATACGTATTAAGTGCCAACTGCATACCTCAGTCTCAGGTAATCCCACAATAACCCAGCAAGGCTTTGGATGTTAGCCTCATTTCTTTTTCTTTTTTTTTTTTTTTTGAGATGAGGAAACCAAAGTTCAGAGAGGTTAGGTAAATTGCCGAAGGTCACACAGTTAAAAAGGGACAGAGCTGGGATCCAAACTCAGGTCTGACTCCAATTCTTTCCACATCAGCCCTGGCCAACGAGACCAGGTGAGGGCACTGAGGAAGCTTAATGACCACGAGACTCGCGGGGTTTTTAGCTACACCTGGGATGAAAACTGGTCTCTGATGGGGGTCTGCTGACTTTTCCAGACCATAGGGGTGTGTTGAGTGCAGTGATGTTTAAGAATAGTGTTTTAAGACAGTCCCTGATGGTCGGAAGATTTAATGATGCCAGAGAATCTAATAAAAAAGAAGTTTGGGTCTTGAGACAAACAGGCTCATTAGCAGTAAATCAATTTGGGTGAAATCAATTAGGGCTAACTGGGAGGTAGAACCCGTGCTATCAGTCTTGACCCTTTTGCAATGAGAGACTGATGGCGGTTACCCCTGTATCACGGAGGTACCCTCAGGAACAAAGACCCTAATGACAGAGGAATTCTGTGCTGTAAATCCTGCCCTGGCTGCTCTGTGGCCAGTTGCTTGGTAGAAGGACTCTGGAGGGTTCTGGAAGGCTCCAAGATTTCCAGCAAGGGCCTGGGCTTGGGCCTGGGCCTCCAGCAGCCTCAGGACTGTGTGTCTCACCTAAGACCCCCGCCTCAGGCCTTTCAGAGCAACCTCGAATGGATTGGGCCTGGCAGGTTCCACCTGGCCTAGCTGTCCAGGATTGTGCCAGAGAAAGGCCGGGGTGACGTTCCGAGGGCCTGCGCGTAGGAAGAGCCAGCCCATCACACCCCGGGTCACACCCAGGGTGATAAAGAGGAACATGATACTGTGGCCTTCTCTTTGGTGCTTTTAGCTGTCTGGTAGATGCTCCCTACTGGGCTGCAAGCTCCATGGAGGGAGGACTGTGTCTTTTTAACTCTCAGTACTTTGTGCTCGAGTGAATTAACTGAGGCTGACTGACGGATACTGCCTGTATCCTCCAGGCTTTGACATTTCAGCGGGCGTCATAAGCCCATCAAGAGGAAACGAGGGCATTAAGGACAGTATGTTTTGGAATCAGATAGAACCAGCTCCCAGCGCAGGTAGTGAAGCCTTGGTTTCCTCATCTGTGGAATGAGGTGATGAGACACAGGTAGATGGTGGTTGGAAGGATTAAATGAGATGATGCCTGCTAAGTGCTTGGCAGAATTCTCAGCACGTAGTGACCGTCAGAGCGAGTACTTAGCACCTTCTACCACCACCACCAAGCGTTGCATGGTACTTCATGTTTCTGTGGGAACTTTTACATTTTTTTTGACAGTGGCCCACATCACAACCTTATGTGTGTGTATGTATCTTTAAATGAGCGGAAACGTCCATTTTCTGAAATAATACCCTTACTGTGTGTGATGAATTCTGATAGTCTGTACTCTATTCATCTTTGTTGAAAAAAATCCTGAAGGGGCAAAGGGGAACGTTTTAGGGTGATGGACAGGTTCTATATTTTGATGAGAGTGATGGTGGCACAGTGTCTTTGCCAAAAATCATTGAACTCTACCGTGAAATGCTTGCGTTTTATTGCATGTCAATTGGATCTCAGTAGATTTGCAAACCCCTAAATTGATTTTTTATCGAGAACACCGAATCCTAACCACCAGACCACCAGGGATGAATCGATTTTTTATTGAGATACAATTCACATTTCATAAAATTCACGCTTTTAAAGTGTATACTTCAGTGATTTTTAGTATATTCACAGAGCAACTGCCACCACAGTCCCAATTCCAGAACATTTTCATCACTCCAAAAAGAAGCCCCGTACCCATTAAGAGTCACTTCCCATCCCCCCAACCCTAGTCCCTGGCAACCACTAATCTACTTTCTGTCTCTACGGATTTGCTGGTTTCAGTCTTGTGTGGTCAGGAGAACAGCCTTTGAAGCTAGACCAGTTACTGGGCCTCTCAGGGAGGGGGCATACCACTCACCACAACTGGGATTTCTCTATTTGGTCCTGGTACCGGGCGGTGAATTCCAGGAGCATCAGAGACACTGTGGATGACTCACACCATATGTCCCCACCTCCTTCCTACACTGACTCCAGGCCCATTCAGTCCTCCGGAAATGTCCCTTACTCACTCACTCCCCAACCTAGCAAAGATAGGGACCATGATGCACCCAGGGAAGGAGTGGAGAATGGACTCTCCAGGGTCAATGTGGCAAACCCATCACAAATGCAAAGACGTAAGAAAGGTTCAGAAATGTGTCCAGCAAGGTGGGGGTTGGGAGTGGATATGGAACTGAGGTTGGACAAGAGCAGTAGGTTAACGGACTGTTACCAGTCTCCTGGAGGACAGGGGACCTGGAGGTGACTCGTGCCCCATGTCCCTGCCTCTTTCATACACCAGGGCTCCACCCGGTACTGTGGAAACACTCTTCACTCCCTTTACCCACAGTGCCTTGGAAAGGTGTGCACAAAGAGACACCTGAGGAAGGGAGAGGGCGAGAAGCAAAGGGTCTGAGTCTGTAAGGTCAGTGGGGCAAACCCACCTGGAAACCTCCACAGCTGGCTAATGACTGGCACCAGCTCTGCAATCACCTGGAAACGGGTCTGACACAAGGGCTTTCAAAAGAGACATCGAGTGTTAGCAAGGGCCACCTGGAGAGGTGAGGGGGCGGTGGGAAGTCCTGGAGCTTCAGAAGCCCTTTTTCTAGCTCTTATTACCAGGAAGGGAGGTAGGACTCTGGTGGTTTCTAAGGAATGAGAACACACCAGCCATTTATACAATAAAGCTATCATATGTGATTGTCTATAACAGACCCAAGTCTGGAAGGATTCTTATTAACCTGCCAATAACCTTCAGGGAAAGGAATTTCACTGCCTACCATATTTTTTACAATTGCGTGCTATTAAAAGGATGTATCTTAAATTTATTTTTAATCTATTTTTAAATAGGTGATACATTCACACAGGAAATTTTCCCATTCTTGTCCTCATCTGCAGAGACACCCACTCCCCATGCTATAGGTAAGTAATGTTTCTAATTTTTTAGGTATCCTTCCAGAATTTCTTTATGCATATATACGTAAATTTATATATTCTTTTTTAGAAAGAGAGAGTACATGTGAGCAGGGGCGGGGAGGGGCACAGAGGGAGAGGAAGAGAGAGAGAATCTTAAACAGGCTTCAGGCTGAGCTTAACCGACTAAGCCACTCAGGCGCCCCTATATAAAGATTCTTAATACACCTTTTTTGAGCTCCATCTCCAGGAAGGAATTTTGAATTCAAACCAGTGACCCAACATAAGGGCTCTGGAGATTTCCCATAATCAAACATCCACAGGTGGCTAGTGGAAATGAGGTATAGCCCTCCAAAGGGAAGAAGCTTTTAAACATAATAAATATAGAAGAATCATTGATAAATGCTCTATATTGGGGCCAAGAAATACAATAAGAAGGAAAATTCCCCCAAATCTCTCCACCCGAAAATAATAACGGTTCAATTGAACGTTGTTCTGGACCAGTGATGTCCAATAGCACTTTGTGTGATGATGGAAATGTTTTCTGAACTATTGCAGTAACCATTAGTTACATATGTCTGTTGAGTGCTTGCAATGTGGCTCGTGCAGTTGAGGACCTGAATCGTTTATATTATTTTAATTAATTTTAACTTAAATCTACATGGCCACACGTATCTAGTGCCTGCTCTAAGGGACAGCACAGTTGTAACCCTGTTCACTGTGTACGTGTGAGGGGAAGGACATAAGGAAAGCCTGGGGACACAGGCCACTTGGCATTGCCCAGACACATAAGCGTGATTACTAATTGATTTAGTAATTCCACCTCTAGGAATTGTCTTAAAAAAATGGTTATGACTTGGGGCGCCTGGGTGGCTCAGTCTTTAAAAAACGTCTGCCTTCGGCTCAGGTCATGATCCCGGGGTCCTGGGATCGAGCCCCGCATCGCGCTCCCTGCTCGGTGGGAAGCCTGCTTCTCCCTCTCCCACTCCCCCGGCTTCTGTTCCCTCTCTTGCTATGTCTCTCTCTGTCAAATAAATAAAATCTTAAAAAAAAAATGGTTATGACTTTGTTCAAAATCTAGCTCTGAGCGTGTTTACTAATGAAAACCTGAAACGTTGTAGGAAAATATATACAGACATGGCAGTATGTTCACAACTGTCTGTTGAGGGAAAGGCAGGTTACAAAGCAGGATGATCTCATTAAAACATAAATATAAATAGCCTAGATAGGTGTATTTCAAACTGCTCAGTACATGGCAGGCACTCAACACATATTTTCATATGCATGAGTGTGTGTTAATAAGAGTAGCACTGGGTGCTGAAATTATGAGTGATCTTATATGTTCTTCTGCTCCCTTATTATATTTTCTAACTTTCTATGGTGAACACATATACCTCTGTAATAAGAAAAAAGTATTTACTTAAGAGGGGCATCTGGCTGGCTCAGTCTGAAGAGCATGCGACTCTTGATCTCAGGGTGATGAGTTTGAGCCCTACGTTGGGTGTAGCGATTACGAAAAAAAAATAATAAATAAAATACTTACTGAAGAAAAAAATATAGTTGCTAAGTCGTAATATTTGAGAGCTGGAAGGAACTTTGGAGACAAGGGCACACACAGCGAGTTAAAGGCAGAAACTCAGGTTTCCCGACTGCACACACAGCGTGTTAAAGGCAGAAACTCAGGTTTCCCGACTGCAGACAAACATCTTCTAGAGCCAAGGAGAAAAGTTTGCTGGATTGTGCCCTGTTCTGGGCTATCCTAGCCAGGGCAAAGTCTCTCAGTATGGCACTTCAGGAGTGGATTTAGAGCGGAAAAAGCAAAGACTATTAATGTTCCTCAGCAACATCTAAAACATCACAAGAAAATCTCTCTAACAAACTATGGGGCATCATAATCTTTGCTCTGGCTGGGCCTGCCTCCCCCGTGTTGAGCTCTCTGTTGTGACTCCAGCAAGACACCCTCCAGGACTCCCTGGCCAGTCAGCGTGGGGGAGAGAAGGCTCTGTCCCTTGCAGGAAGAAGTTTCCTGATTGTCCCCATGTTTTGGCTCTTCTTCAAAGCCAATCCTTTTTCAAAATTCTTAATAGAATCACTGAGTCTCTACCTCAGATGTCCTTTCTTTTTATTCAGCCTCTACAATTGACATTCATGCTCACCTTTGAAACTTTGTTATAGGAAATGCACTTTGTTACATGAAATGATTATTACTACCTCAGAGCTCTTAGGTCTGTGACTCAGTCCACTTTACCTCAGGCCACTTTTTTTGAGTACCAAATAGGGCCAAAGTACTGGTAGATACAGAAATGTACAAAAGTACAAAAAGTATTTATCTAAAAGAAATGAGAACATATACCCACAAAAGACTTCTACAGCAGCTTTATGTGCAATAGCCAAGACCAGTAACAACCCAAAGGCCCATCTCCAGGGGAACGGATGAATAAACTGTGACATATGCATTGATTGCTCAGCAATAAAAATATGGACAAAGGACTTAAGTAGACATTTCTCCAAAGAAGATGTGTAAATGGCCAATAGCACACGAAAGATGCTCAACATCACAATCATCGGGGAAAAGAAAGTCAAACCACAGTAAGATACCACCTCAGCTCCATTAAGACGGCCACTGTCAAAAAGCCCTGGAGAATCACAAGTGTTGGTAGGAAGGCAAAATGGTACAGCTGCTACGGAAAACAATATGGCGGTTTCTTGATTCCTTATGTTCACAACAGACAAAAGGCGGAAACAATCCAACTGTCTGTTGGTGGATGAACATATAAATAAAATGTGGTACGTACATACATACAATGGGATATTATTCAGCCTTGGAAAGGCTGACATGTGCTACAACATGGATGAAACTTGACATTATGATGAGTGAAATAAGCCGGTCACAAAAAGGTAAATACTGTATGATTCCGGATCTAAATGAAGTATCTCAAGTAGTCAGAGGGCGCCTGGCTGGTTTAGTTGGTAGAGCGTGTGACTCTTGATCTTGGGGTTGTGAGTTCAAGCCCCATGTAGGGGGGTAGAGATTACTTAAAAAAAAAAAAAAAAAAAACTTAAAAAAATAAAGTAGTCAAATTCATAGAAACACAAAGTAGAATGGTGGTTACCCGGGGCTGGGGATTGGAAAAAAAGTTGTTTATGAGTATAGAGTTTCAGTTTTGCAAGATGAAGACATTCTGGAGATCTATTGCACAACAGTGTGAATGTACTTAATATTACTGACTGTACACTCAAGGATGGTTAAGATGGTAAATTTTATGTGTTGCTTTTTAACCACAATTTAAAAAGCTGTTGAGGTCATCAAAAACAGGGAAAGTCTAACAAACTGTGACAGCCAAGAGGAGCCTAAGAAGACATGATGGCTAAATGTAATATAGTGTCCTGGATGGGATCCTGGAACACAAAAAGATAGTAGGTAGGCTGAGGAAATCGGCATCAACTATGGACTTTAGTGAATAATGACATATCAACACTGGTGCATTAATTGTGACAAATATACCCCACTAATGTAAGAGGTTAACAGTAAGGGAAACTGGGCCTGGCGTGTATGGAAATTTTTCTTTTCTTTTCTTCTTTTTTTTTTTAAACTACCTTTTGACCACCCATTTTGCCAACCCCACCTCTGGCAACCACCAATCTGTTTTCTGGATTGATGAGTTTGGTTTATTGTTGGTTTGCTTGTGTGTTTTATTTTTTATGTATTTTGAAAGTGATCTCCACACTCAACTTTTTTATGTATTTTGAAAGTAATCTCCAAACTCACAATCCCAAGATCAAGAGTTGCATGCTCTACCAACTGAGCCAGCCAGGCGCCCCTGTTTCTTTCATTTTTTAGATTCCACATATGAGTGAGATCATTATTTGTCTTTATTTCTTGAAGAAATAGAAAATCTGAAAGACCAATTATTAGTCAAGAGATTGGATCCATAATCGAAAACCTCCAACAAACAAAAGTCTAGGGCTAGAAGTCTTCACTGGTGAATACTCCCAAGCATTTAAAGAATTAATTAAAGAGTTAATACCAGTTCTTCTCAGACTCCTCCAAAAAACAGAAGAGGAGAGAGCACTTCCAAACTCATTTTATGAGGCCAACATTACCCTGATACCAAAACCAGACAAGACTGCCACAAGAAGAGAAAAATCGTCAACAAAATATTAACAAACCACATTGAACAATACATGAAAAGGATCCTACGTTGTGGGTCAAGTGGGATTTATTCCACGGATGCATATTCCGTATGTAAATCCATCGGTATGATACACCATACTAACAAGATGAAGGATGAAAGTTATAGGATCCCCTAAATAAGTGCAGAAAAAGCATTTGATAAAATTCAACATCATTTATGATAAAAACTCTCAACAAAGCAGGTATAGAGGGACCGTGCCTTAACATAATAAAGGCCATGTGTTTATGCAGCCATCAAAGAGAATGAAATCTTGCCATTTGCAACGACATGGATGGAGCTAGAGGGTATTATGCCAAGTGAAATAAGTCAGTCAGAGAAAGACAGCTACCATATGATTTCACTCACACGTGGAATGTAAGGAACAAAACAAACAAGCAAAGGAAGAAAAGAGACAAACCAAGAAAAAGACTCTTAACTCTAACTGTAGAGAATAAACTGATGGTTACCAGAGGAGAGGTGGGTGGAAGGATGGGGAAAATAGAGATGGGGAATAAGGAGTGTGCTTGTCGTGGTGAGCCGGTGATTAAAATGAAAACTTAAGGGGCGCCTAGATGGCTCAGTTGGCTAAGCATCTGCCTTTGGCTCAGGTCATGATCCCATCGAGTCATGTGTCCGGCTCCTTGCTCAGCGGGGAGCCTGCTTCTCCCTCTGCTGCTCCCCCCCCACTTGTGTTCAATCCCCCCCCCACAAATAAAGAAATAAAAAATCTTAAAAAAAAACTTAAAAAAAATAAATAAAGGCTATCTGTGACAAGCCGACAGCTAACATCGTACTCAACAGTGAAAGCTGAGAGCTTTTCTTCTAAGATCAGGAACAAGACAGGGATTCCCACTCTCGCCACTTTTATTCAGCATGGTATTGAAAAGTCCTAGCCAGAGTATTTAGGAAACTCTTTGAATTATCCTCATAATTTTTCTGTAAATCTAAAACCCTTCTACAAAATAAGATCTGTTAAAAAAAAAAAGATAATTTAGGCTCTGCTCTGGAGGAATGTCTTGGCTGGAGGCATGAACTTGGAGTTGGTCTCCTGGGTTCAAACCCTGGCTGCACCATGACCTGGCTGTGGGCCCTGGAGAGAGTGATGTCACCCTCTTGGTGGGACAGTGTCTTCTTCTGGAAAGTACCGGGAAATACTAGGACCTACCTCAGGGGGGTGCTGTGAAGGCTCCGTCCAAAGTGCTCAGCACTACCCTTGACCCGTTGTAGATGCTGCTGTAACCATTGGAGTTAGAAATCACAGTGGATAAACCAGTGCTCGAGAGAGTGCATTTCGGAGCCTGGCAGTCTGGATTCAAATTCTGGTTCCTTCGGTGTCTATTTATAAATTTGTGGGCCAGGCACTTGGACTGAGCCTCACTTTCCTTAGCTATAAAAAGGGCTGAATAACGCCCACCCACAGGGTGGTTGGGAGGATCGAACGAGCTCGTGCGCAGGGCAAGCGCCGGATCCGTGGGAGCTGCTCGAGTCAAGTAGATGCGCAGTAAGAACCCAGAGGAGGAGCAAATAAAACCACTTGGGCCTCCAAGAGGCTGCAGAAATGGGCCTGCTCTGGCTTCTGGGCTGAGGCTGCTGATGGGGCTGCATTGCAGTGCTCCAAGGTCCCATGTGACCTTCTCCCCCGCCCTGCAGGGTCCTCCCAGGTCCCCAGCGTTGGAACAAAGCCTCCACCTGCCATTCTGCCTCTGTTCTCTGTCTGAACTCTGATTAGGCCCTTATCTCTGCGGCTCTGCCCTGCTTGGCTGCCTGTCACATTCAATTCCATTCCAGGCCTTTCATCCTGCTCCGCCGGAGTGTCCCTGAGTGTGAGGTTCTGGGACATGGGGTCTGGTCTCGGTTGTCCTTGATTCCCACAATCCCGAGTTCCGGACGGCTGAGGAGAGTAAAATGAGACGCGAACTCCTAGGCAGGCCTTGACGTAGTTGGATTTCAAGGCACTGAGAAACACTGGCACCCTTCCCCCCTCAAAAATACCTTCTCTCTCTCTCTCTCGGCTCCGTCCAGTCCCCCATTCTACTGTTAGAGCTTCATTGCTTTGGCTTAAACCAAACTGGGACCCTGTGCTTGGTAAAAAATGCACCTTTCTGTTTGGTCAGAATCCTAGCAAGAAAACAGAAGGCAGACTCAAAAGGGTTTAACTGCAAATTAAAATAAAAGAAGACAGTGACAGGACTGTTGACAGTGAAGTGGGCAGGATGGAAGGAGCCAGCAGGGATGGTGAGGCGCCCCGGGATGTTTGGCGGCAGGCAGTGGGTAGCACCCTAGGGTGGAAGGGCCAAAGGGAGCCTGGTAGAGATGAGCTGTGGAGGGCTGAGGCCGTGGGAAGACAGCCACTGGCCGGTGATGTGTACCTCCCCTGCCCTCAGCTCTCCCCGCAGTGCCCCCCACCGGCCAGCCCCTCCCCCACCCCGCCCTGGAAGCCTGGAGGGTCAGGGAGGCCCCGAGGGGCCAGAGTCCCAGGGACAGAGAGGGATAGGAAATGGATGTAGGCTGAGGGTAGAGGAGCAAAGCAGGAACAACAAGCTTTGAGCAGTGGTATGTCGGGGTCTTATCGATCACGTACGGTTCCGCATATATGATGGCATCAGACCCTTTAATAGACCGAGGGGTAAGAGACCAGGGTCCTGAAGATGTCGGGGGGAAAAAAAAAAAGAGCATCACTGGCAAGGAAAGGGTACCTGCCCCTCCACCCAAGAAGACACACCTTGCCTTTTCCCTATGGTAGTTCTATCATTTCCCTATGTCCTTAAGCGGCTCCTGAGGATGGCAATCTGGACGGACGGGACGCCACTGTTTCCGGGGCTGAGTGGGTAGGGGTGGTGCTGAGGAGGATTGTGGGCCATTGAGTCCCTCCCCGTCTCAGCCATCCTGTTAGCTCCTGAACAAACCTTCGTCATCGCGGGACTGCGGGGAGCCTCAGAGAGGCCCAGGTGAGCAGTGATCCTGTGATCCTGTGATCACCTGGGGGGGGGGTGATCTGGGAGATATCCTTGACCGTAGGAGCGCCCTCACCGGGCCCACCCTGGGACCCATGGGCCACACTGTGGGAACTGCCGCGATTTGGATAGATGGTCTTCAAATCTGGATCTGGGCCGGAAGGCAAACGGGATCAGTGGCTAAGGCTGTGTGGGGGCAGCAGAGGGGGCACGGGGGCAGAGGAAGGGGGCCCGAGCACGGAATGAGGCTCCTTTGGGGCTGAGAAGGACCAGGGATCATCAGGGGCCTCAGCATTCCAAGTAGGATCCAGGGAGCAGGAGTAGGGGCATCACCAGCGAGCTTGCTGGGAATAAAAAAGCTCAGGGCACACCCCACGCCTACTGAATCAGGATTTGCATTTTCACAGATCCCTATGTGCTTCTCATGTTTCCTCTAGTTTGAGAAACCCTGCTGTAGCCCTCCCTGCTCAGGTGAGCCTGCTGCTCATTTCCCCTTAGTGCATCTGAGCTCTTTTCCCTCAGTAAATCATTCAACAAACACTGAATGACTAGTCCGTGCCTAGCACTGGAGATACAGAAATTAGTAGTGGGCAGAGAAGCAACTAGGAAACGGCAACGCATTGTGGAAAATGCTACAATAAGGTTGCTGTGTGGCGGGTGGAGGAGTACCCCCAACCTGTGGGGTGTGTGTGTGTGTGTGTGTGTGTGTGTGTGTGTGGCCAGGGAATGCTGCTGGGAGCTGTGGCCCTCCACCCTGCTCCAGACCTCAGCACGACTCACTCGGCCCCAGATCCTCCTCCTTTCTCTCTTTCACTGTTTGTGTGTTCCGTTTCAATTCATTATCTAAGTTGTGCTCCTCTTGTTTCCTCCCGTTCTAACCCTGAGAACGCCCTAAATTCAAAATGTGAGAGGATGAACGAATGGGTGGATGAGATGGTACCGATTATAAGTACCCTAGGTAACAGTGAGACCCACTCCGCTTTCCTATCGTCCACATACCTCCTCTGCAGACCCCCTTATCCATCTCGTCCTGTCTGTATATGGTTTTTGAAATGTGTTCATTTCCTCAATTGCATAGACAGTGGTTAAAAGCACAGATGTAAGCCAGGGTTCAAATCCTGGCTTCATTATTTACTAGGTGAGTGACTTTGGGCATGTTTCTTTATCTCTCTTGCCTCAGTTTCCCTACCTGCCACGTGGAGATAACAGGAGCACTACCCTCATAGGGTTACCAGGGGGCGAGTGTTGCATGAGTTACCCGTAAAGCGCCTAGGACAGTGCCTGGCTGCCTGGCACTTGATAAGTGCCATGAAAGTGTTTGCTCTTCATGAGAACTGGCTGTGTGCTGGGCCTGTGACTCCTTTGCCTGGTCTCGGGTAATTAGGGAAGCCAAGAGCGTCCTCCGTGAATGGCACACAGTGGGAGGCTGGTCTTTCCCCCCCACAACACACATCAGAGAGTCAGAGCTGGAGGAGAAAGGTCTTTGTCCACAGCAGGTGGTGGCTGGGCTGTGGGCTTGCCTGGAGCCATCACAGTCTGGTCCCTGCTTTCATGGCAAGTAGCAAGACCTTCTTCTGTCGTTCTCATCAGGGCTCTGTGATTGATTCTGTTGTCAGGGATCTCCCCGACCTCCTCCTCTTTGAAGCCCCTGAGGCTGGTGGCCTTTTCACTTGCTCTCACTGCTAACTGGAAGTCAGTCAGCTGGCCCTGGCAGGCAGATGGTGATACCCAGGCTCGGCTGGCATCGAAGCTAATTCGTAGAGTTCATATGTTCATATTTAGTGAACTCTGAAGGCCAGAGGGCTCATGTTTTTAACGTGGGCATCCTCTGGGCCTTGATTGGATCTGTTTCTTCTAAGTCAGTGGCGCTCCCAGCTGCTTCCTGCTCATCCAGTGGACTAGGAATCAGAACATGCCCCTTGACATCTGAGCCTGAGCTGTGCTATGTGGAGGAGCTTCTTACTCTGGGCCAGTTCAAAGACACTGATTCTGTGGCTCTGAGATGTTCTTGGAAATGTGGGGGGCTTTTGTGCCATGGATTTCTGGCCACACTGCCCCCGATATGCAGGGAACAGGACAGGTTTCTGCCTTCCCGCCTAGAGCCCAAGTGAGCAGAAGGATACACTCCATTTCGGGGAGCAGGAGGGCAAGCGGTGCCCTTGCCCAACCCGGGAGCTCCCGGCTGAGCTGTTGAAACGGCTGCCCATCCGGAAGTCGGGGGTGGAGCAAGCTGAGACTGTCACTTTCAGGGGCTGACTGTGGGATCGCAGGACAATGTAAAGTTTTGGTAATGCTGGTGTTTTGGTGTTTTTTTTTTTTTAAGATTTTATTTTTAAGTAATCTCTACACCCAGTGTGGGGCTTGAACTCATAACCCCGAGATCAAGAGTTGAATGCTCCACCCACTAAGCCAGCCAGGAACCCCTGGACTTTTTAGTAACTGCCAGGAGATGTTGTCTACTGAGACAGTTGTCACCTTCAGCACCCGACACGCAGCTTTGACTTAGTCATGTGGGTAATTGGCACCCGGCTGACCTTGACTCCTTTGATATACCATTCCATGAAGGAGCAGTAATACCGCAGCCTATACTGTCCTTTACAGAAGACTCTTGGGAGTTTCCTTTTCTCTTTATTTTTTTCAATTAAAGATTTTATTTATTTGACAGAGAGAGAGACAGCGAGAGAGGGAACACAAGCAGGGGGAGCGGGAGAGGGAGAAGCAGGCTCCCCGCGGAGCAGGGAGCCCGATGCGGGACTCGATCCCAGGACCCCGGGATCATGACCTGAGCCGAAGGCAGACGCTTAACGGCTGAGCCACCCAGGCATCCCTCTAGAATGGTTCCTTGATCTTTCTTTGTGTTTCACGTCCTCGGGAATTTTCTAAATGAAAACCATCCTGAAAGCATTCTTTGGGCAGTACCGTCTCTAAATGCTAGCTCAAAAAAAAAGTCCTTTTCAGTTCTTGCCTTTGAAGCCTCAAGACAGGTGGGTTTGACAACAATCTCTTTTGGTCATGCCTGGCCATTTTTGGCGTATCCATCTACACTGGTCTCAAATGATCCTAAGATTTGCTCTTGGGTACACAGTAGATGCTTAATAAGTACTTGCTGATTTGCCAGGAGAGAACGTGGATTTTACTACTGGATCAAATCACGCAAATGACATTCCAGGAAGATTTTGCTGGTGCAGATAGGGAGACAAAGCGTTGGCCCTTCCAGAGGTGAATACCAGGGGCAATAATCCAAGGACAGCAGGCAGGCTTGGAGCTCTTTATCTTTCTATTACCTAATCTAGTGCACTTAGATTCTCCTTCTCCTCAAATTCCCCAGCGCGAGAGTCAGGAAGCTCCAGTGCAGGTTGTTAAATCCACCCACTGGAGGGAGTGAGACACGGTGCTGTCACCATCCTCCAGACTATGACCCGTATTTTTTGACCTCTTGCCTGGGATCTGTCACTTTGGATCCTCTCTGCAGGAACGACAGAGGACAGAGCTTTGAAGTCAACCTGTTGCAGCAGCCAGCCTCCAAGATGTCTCCAGCCTTCCTCCCTCGGCGTCTTCCCTCTTCCCCTTTGTTGCTCCCCTTCCACAGGAATCAGGGCTGGCCTATGTGAACAGTAGAATTTGGTGAAAACGACAGTGTCTGACTTCTGAGGCTAAGTCATAAAAGACAGTGCAGCTTCCACCTTGGTCTCTCGGTTGGCTGGTGTTAGAGGAAGACTGCTACTTGGAGGACGCTCAGGCACTCCTGTGGGGGAGCCCACATGGGGAGGGACTGAGGCCCCAGCCAAGAACCAGCACTACCGTGTCAGATGCGAGTGAGCCATCCTAAAAATGGGTCCCCAGCTCCAGCCAAGCCTTCAGAGGATTTCCACATTGACCAGCATCTGACTGCAGCCTCGTGAAAGACCTGGACCCAGGTCCTCCTATTCAAGTTACTCCCAAGTTCCGGACCCACAGCAACTATGAGAGGTAGTAAATGATTACTGTTGTTTGAAACCCTGAAGCTTTGGGATAATTTTGTATGCAGGAAGAGATAGGTCATTGTCACATTATTCCGTTGAAAACTATAAAGATGCATAGGACCTGGCAATTCCATTTCTAGATATATACCCAAGGGAATTGAAAACATATATCCAACAAAAACTTGTATAGCGTGTTCAGTGCAGCATGATTCACAATAGCCAAAAAGTGGAAAGAACCCAAATGGTCACCATCTGATGCATGGATAAATGAAATGTATATCCACACGACGGAGTATTATTCGACCATAAAAAGAGATGAGGTACAGATACATGCTACACCATGGATGAACCTTGAAAACGTCAGGCTAAATGAAAGAAGCCCCTCCCAAAAGACCACGTAATGATTCATTTATATGAAGTGTCCACGACAGACAAGTCGCTAGAGACGGAGAATGAATTAGTGGTTGCCGGGCTGGGGAGGGGGGTACGAGAGAATGAGAGGTAACCGTTACTGGGTACAAGGTTTCTTTTCGGGGTGATGAAAATGTCCGAAACTGATTGTGGCGATGGTCGCACAACTCTGTGAACATACTCAGAGCCATTGAATTGTACACTTCAAATGGGTGGATTGTATGGTGTGTGAATTATAAGTGGCAGTATCATAGCCAATGAGGTTTATCGCAGGTGCGATGACTGCTAATTAAAGAGACAGACTATACAGGGGACCTCATAGGAGTTTTGTTCCTGTTCTTTCTAAGATATTAGTGTCTCTTTATTGGGCTCTTGGCAAAGGTCTTAAGAGAATCACCTGGCTAGAAGATGGGAAAGAACAGCTGGAACTGAGGGACGCCTGGGTGGCTCAGTCGTTAAGTGTCTGCCTTCAGCTCAGGTCATGATCCCAGGGTCATGGGATCGAGCCCCGCATCAGGCTCCCTGCTCGGCAGGAAGCCTACTTCTCCCTCTCCCACTCCCCCTGCTTATGTTTCCTCTCTCCTGTCTCTCTCTCTCTGTCAAATAAATAAATTAAAAAAAAAAAAGATTTTTTTTAAAGATTTTATTTATTTGACAGAGACACAGTGAGAGAGGGAACACATGCAGGGGGTTGGAGGAGGGAGAAGCAAGCAGGCTTCCCGCCGAGCAGGGAGCCCGATGTGGGGCTCGATCCCAGGACCCTGGGACCATGACCTGAGCCGAAGGCAACGCTTAACGACTGAGCCACCCAGGCGCCCATAAATAAAATCTTAAAAAAAAAAAAAAAAGAGCTGGAACTGAAAATGAGGAGCAAAGGGAATGGTCTGCTAAAATAATTAAAGAATAATTCTAAACTTCCAAATGCTCTATAGTCAGAATCACAAATTGTAATCCTGACAAGATTAGACTTTGGGGAGGAAATTAATAATAGAACCTGGATTCTTCATTAAGTCCTGGTGGGAATGTGATGTTTCCACCCCCGAAAAATGACAGTCAACCATTGTCAAGTGCAGTGTTCCTCCTCCATCTGCTGGAGCTTTAGCTGAGATGTTAAGCCCAGTTTTTTGTTTTGTTTTGTTTTGTTTTTAATCAACCCAGCTCACTGATGTTTTAACCCAGGGAGCTAAAAAAAAAAAATTCTGAGCTTTTTTTTTTTTTTAAAGTAATCTCTACACCCAATGTGGGGCTCCAACTCATGACCCTGAGATCAAGTGTCACGTGCTCTACCGACTCAGCCGGCCAGGTGCCCCTCAGAATGTCTATTCTGAGCTCTGTTAAGTTACAGATTAGAAGTGGTCACTGCCTCTCCCATTTGGCATATGCCTACCAATTTGTTGGACTCCAGAAAGTTTTGTGATCATTATTCTTTTAAAACAAAATTTGGCTATATTTATTCCTGTCTCTATTTTCAAAATGTTCTTCAGAAATAATTCTTTATTTTTCAAAATTAGCTTTTATGGTTTTAGACACCAAGGATAATGAGGAGGACCTGTAATTATTTACTGTAAATAAAGAAGCACGCGGGGCGCCTGAGTGGCTCAGTCAGTTAAGCCTCTGCCTTTTTTTTTTTAAAGATTTTATTTATTTATTGAGAGAGAGAGAGAGAATGGTAGAGAGCATGAGAGAGAGGAAGGTCAGAGGGAGAAGCAGACCCCCCGCTGAGCAGGGAGCCCGACACGGGACCCGATCCCGGGACTCCAGGATCATGACCCGAGCCGAAGGCAGTCACTTAACCAACTGAGCCACCCAGGCGCCCCTAAGCCTCTGCCTTTGGCTCAGGTCATGATCTCAGGTCACTTGGAAGGAGCCCTGCATCGGGCTCCCTGTTCAGCGGGGAGTCTGTTTCTCCCTCTTCCTTTGCCCCTCCCCCCACCTGTTCTTGCTGGAGGGTGCACTCTCTCTCTCTCAAATATAAAAAAATCTTTTAAAAAAAATAAAGGAGCAAGCAATTAAGTTTTTTTTTTTAAAGACATGGTATTTAAGCTAAATTTGTAGCCCCCTTTTACAGATGAGGAAAGTGAGACCTAGAGACATTTCATGACTTGCTCAAGTTGTTATGGGTAATACATATCTTAACTGGGATTCACAATCTAGAGTTCTCACCGCTATTCCATTTTGCCTCTACTGACATGCATTGGGACTAAGTAAAAGGGAGTCAGTATTTTATGAATGGCACCCATGCTGACCACACTCCACCATGAAGTATCAGAGCTGAGATTTAATTATTCCATCCAACTGAAACCATGAATACATAATCCATTTACTGTACATTATAACCCATGTAACAAAATATACTCAAATTCTTGTCTTTTTCAGCCTCCTTAGTTCTTAGTCTCTTATGTTCAAGTGAAGAAATGTAAGATCATTTTAGTTGATGAATTTTTTTTACCCTGGGATCTAGAAGTTTGTAGAACTCCTGTTTATAAAACTGCTCAATGGGTGTGCCAGGAGTTTAGGCAAATCCCTCCTTTGGCTCTTATTACTGTTGCCAGTAAGCTTTTTACATTTATATATGAAAAAATGCCTTCTCATCATCAAACTATGTTGGGGGATTTCTTTTGATGGGCTGGAGGAGTGGCCAGGGAGATTTTAAAGAGGTTCTTAAAGATGTTCAGGGCTGATACTAGGGTAAGGCGAGTGCAAAATTTAAGGGAGCGCCAAAAACCACAGTAATCAAGATAAATGCCATTTTAATGGAATGTTTTTTTAAAATCAAGAGTAAGGCAAAAAGATCCATGACGAATGAAACACCAACATTTTAAGTAAAGACGGGGCCCAGCGAGGGTGGGGCCAGACTGGAGATGGAAAGTGATGTGAATTACACAAGAGCAGAGTCACACAGTCTTATTTGGAATTTTAATGCTTTGTTCATCATAGAGCTTATTCACGTTAATTTTTCTTAAAAGAAAAATATTGCAGTCAAATGTTCTTTATCTTGATTTCTGAGATTTTTTGCGCCCTCTTCAATTTGGCACTTGAGGCTAGTGCCCCTCCTGCCTCGCCCCAGCCCTAGCCCTGCACGCGTGCATGACTCTTTCCCAGGGAAAGCTAGAAAGAAGTTCCCACACCATGCGCCCCAGACATGCCCGGCTTTGGTGAGCCGAGCAACACGTGTCTCAGGAAAAGTTCTTTTCCAAGGATCACTGGTGGTGAGAGGAAGCTTTGCTCTGCTCTCTCTGTTTTGACATGTTTACCTGTGTATGGGGCACATCTGGCAGCCTCTGGCTGGTGAGCAACTTCCCAGGTGGAGTCATGGAGTCAGCTGACTCCACGGACCAATGGGAAGGGAACCTTTCTGCTGAGTCTGCACATTCCCTAGCTGAAAAGTAAGATTTCTGAAAAGTCTTAATGAAGGCCCAGAGGACTGAAAGTACACATTACACACTAATAATACTGGTCAAGTTGAATTAAACTTGTCTTTTGTGTAACCTGAATGCCCGCAAATTCTCCATGTTTCTGAGGTTACTTTCCCTCTAACATCCAAATGAGAGGCTTGGAGGTGTGTGCATCATTGCAGAAACTTTGGGGTGCTCCCATGTTGAAAGAGGGACAGTTTGTATCATCTCTGTTCTCAATTTCTGCTGCCATGATTCTCCATCTCTGCTGGACTTCTTGCCCCTCTTGCTGTGGTCCTCTCTGGGTGAAGCTTTTTGCCCCAACAGATGCTTTTCTCCCCATGCTCCCCAAGGCACCAGTAACCAGGCTTTCTGTGAAGCAGACTTTTCCTGAAGTCTTGTGGGAAACAGAGAAGGGCACAACAGCATAGTCCTGGACAGGAAACCATTTAAAAATAAATAAAGACATTTATGGATAAGCAAGATCTAAGAGAACTCATGGACAATGGATCTGCACTATAAGAAATGCTAAAGGAAGTTTTTTTCAGAGCAAAAAGAAATGATACCAGGTAGAAATTTGGATCTTCAGGAAGAATGAAGAACACCAGAAATAGTACATATAAGAATAAATATAAGAAACCAGTTTTCTCTCCATTTCTTCAAATACTTATGAATGTTTAAAGCAAATATTTTAACATTGTATTGTGAGGTTTATAACTTATGTAAATGTAACACTTAATACATATTTTGCATGAAGTGGCACAATATTAATTTTAAATAGACTGTGAAGTGTTAAGGAGCTATAATTTCTACGGTGACCACTTCCTAAAAATGCAAAGAAGATAGCAAAAAAGCTAATTGATAGATTAGAGTAGACTTCTAAAACATATTCAGCTAACCCAAAAAGAAGGCAAGCGAGGAGGAACAGAGAAACAAAAAAACAGGAGATAAAAAGAAAAAATAGTAAAATGGTAGACCAACATTCAACCATATCAGTAATTACATTAAAGGTTACTAGTCTAAAGTACTTCAATTAAAAAGCAGAATCTGTCAGAATAGATTAAAAAAAACAAAACAAAACATGGTCCAACAGTACTGTCTTTGAGAGAGAGGTTGCAGGAAGTGGATGGGAAAAGATGTAGTATGCAGACAATAAATATAAGAAAGTTGAAGTGGCTAAATTATATCAAATGAAGTAGATTTTAAGATGGAGACTGTTGTCGGAGATAAAAATAGAAGCCTCACAATAATAAATATCACCAGGAAGGTATGATAAGCATACATAACAGTTTCAAAATACATGAAGGAAAAACTAACAGAATGACAGAATTAAAGGGAGAAATACACAAATTCACTATCATAGTTGGACATTTTAACATCACTCTCTCAGCAATTATAAAAAACAACTAGACTGGGTGCCTGGGTGGCTCAGTCGTTAAGTGTCTGCCTTCGGCTCAGGTCATGGTCCCAGGGTCCTGGGATCGAGCCCCGCATCAGGCTCCCTGCTCGATGGGAAGCCTGCTTCTCCCTCTCCCACTCCCCCAGCTTGTGTTCCCTCTCTCGCTGTGTCTCTCTCTGTCAAATAAATAAATAAAATCTTAAAACAAAATAAAAAACAACTAGACAAAAATCAGTAAAGACAGAAAAGATTTAAACACTTTCAGCTACCTTGATCTGATTAATATTTACAGAACAAAGCACCAACCAGAATACACATTACTTTCAAGTTCAAGTGCCCTTGATATATTTACCAAGGTAGTTCGTATTCTGGGTGATAAAACAAATCCCAATAAATTGGAAAAGGCTAAAATCATATAGAGTAAATTACCTAACCACCATGGAGTTAAATTACAAATCAATAACAACATATATAGAACACCCCAAACACTTGGAAATTAAACAACACAGTTCTACATGACAAATAGTCCAATAAATTTCAGAGAATATTAGGAAATATTTTGAACTGAATGATTGCAAAAATAAAACATACCAAACTTTGCAAGATGAAACAAACGCAGTTTATTCTTAGAGACATATTTATAGCTGTAAAACCTAATATTGGAAAAAAACGGCCTATGTTTCACTTTCAGAAGCTAGAAAAAGAAGAGTAAAGTAAACCTAAAGTAAATGATAGAAAGGAAATAATAAAGAGAAGAGCAGAAATTGTAAAATAGAAAACAGATAAACAATAAATAAATTTAACAAAGCCAAAAGTTGGTTATTTGAAAAGGTAACAAATTAATTAACCCTAAGCAGACTGACCACCTTTTCCCTGCCCCCTAGTAAAGAGAAGAGACAAACCACCAATATCAGGAACAAAAGAAGGTGTATCATTACACTAATGATATGAAAAGGCTATTAAAAGAATGTTGTAAGCCACTTTATGCTAATAAATTAGACAATGTGGATGAAATGGACAAATTCCTTGAAAATTACATCTTATCCAAACTGACATAAGATAAAATAGAAAATCTGAATGTCCCTTTTATTAGTAAGTAAATTGGATGCATTATCGGGGCTCCTGGGTGGCTCAGTCATTGAGCGTCTGCCTTTGGCTCAGGTCATGATCCCAGGGTCCTGGGATCGAGCCCCACATCGGGCTCCCTGCTCCATGGGAGGCCTGCTTTTCCCTCTCCCACTCCCCCTGCTTGTGTTCCTTCTCTCGCAGTGTCTTTCTCTGTCAAATAAATAAATAAATAATCTTAAAAAAAAAAAAGGGAGGGGGAGAGAGGGAGGAAGGAAGGAAGTTAAAAATCAATCTCTTATGAACATAGATGCAAAAATTCCTAACAAAATGTTAACAAATAAAATCGGCCATATATAAAAAGGATAATACGTCATAATCTGTGGGATTTATCTCAGGAATGCAAAGCTGGTTGAACATTGGAAAATCAAGGTAATGCACCATATTAACAGAAAAAAGGGGAAAAAAAGATAATCTCAGGTGGAATAAAAGACATTTTTGACACCTGTTCATGACAAAAGCTCTCAGCAAATTAGGAATAGAAAAGAACTTCCTCAATGTGAAAAAGGGTATCTATGAAAAATCTAGAGCTGACGTCATATTTAATGGTGAAATAATGATTGTTTTCCCCCTAAGCTTATGAGCAAGGCAAATACACTCTCACCTTTTGTATTCAACATTGTATTGGAGATTTTAGTGCAATAACACAAGAGACATAAAAATTGGAAAGTAGGAAGTAGAACTTGTATTTGAGGATGACATAATTGTTTATGTAGAAATCCTAAAAGGGGCACCTGGTTGGCTCAGTCAGTAAACTATGTGACTCTTGATCTTAGGGTTTAAGTTTGAGCCCCACTTTGGGTGTAGTGATTACTTAAATATTTTTTTTTAAAGATTTTATTTATTTATTTGACAGAGACACAGCGAGAGAGGGAACACAAGCAGGGGGAGTGGGAGAGGGAGAAGCAGGCTTCCCGCGGAGCAGGGAGCCGGATGCGGGGCTCGATCCCAGGACCCTGGGATCATGGCCTGAGCTGAAGGCAGACGCTTAACGACTGAGCCACCCAGGTGCCCCTAAAAAAAAATAAAATCTTAAAAAACAATACTAAGAGATCTACAACAGAGCTAATAAATGGAGTTAGCAACTTCACAAGGTGCAGGGTTATTATTTTAAAAATCAATTGTAATTTTGTATACCAGCAGCAAACAATTGGAAAAATGAAATTTAAAAAAAAAATAATTCCACTTAACAATAGTATCAAAACCCAAAATGCTCAGGGATGAGTTTAACAAAAGACAAGTTCTGTACACTGAAAACTGCCAATCATTGCTGAGAGAAATTCAAGAAGACCTAATAAATGTAGATATATGCTGTGTCAGAGCTTGGAAGACTCAGTATTATTAGTCTGTCAATTCCACCCATATTGATGTGTAGATTCAAGAAAGTCTCCATAATCCTAGCCAACTTCTTCTTCTTTTTTTTTTTTAAGATGTATTTGAGAGAGAAAGCATGGGCAGGGGGAGGGGCAGAGGGAGAGAGGAAGCAGACTCCTCGCTGAACAGGGAGCCCAACAAGACGGGGCTCGATCCCACAACCCTGAGATCGTGACCTGAGCCAAAACCAAGAGTCGGAAGCTTAACTGCCTGACCCACATAGGCACCCCTAGCTGACTTCTTTTTTAAATGACAAATTGAAAAAAAAAAATGACAAATTGATTCTAAAATTTATGTGGAGGACCTAGAATATCTATCCAAAGCAATATTGAAAGAAAAACAAAACAATATTTAGGACTCATACTACTTCAAAATCTACTGTAAAGCTATAGGAATCAAGACAGTGGGATTCTATCATAAGGATTGACCAGTAGATTAATGGAACATAGTAGAGTTCAGAAATACACTTAAATGGTCATTTAATTTTTGATAGAAGTACCGAAGCAATCTAATGGGGGAAGTCTTTGCAACAAATGATGCTGGATATCCATAAGAAGAAAAAAAACTTCAATCATTATCTTGTATTATATACAAAAATTAATATGAGATGGATCATACAGCTAAATGTAGAAACAAATTATAAAACTTCTATAAGAAAACCTAGGACAACATCTTCATGACTTAATGATAAGCAAAGATTTTTTTTTTTAAGACATTCAAGAAAATGAATAGGCAGGCCATAGACTGTGAGACATTATTTTGTAAAGAAAGCAGTTATTTGACCAAGGATTGACATTTAGAACTTAGAACTCCTATAATTAAAGAGCAAAAAAGACAAACAACCCTGTAAGAAATGGCTAAAATTTGAACAGACGCTTCACAAAGGAAGATAGATGAATGGCCAAGGAGCACTTGAAAACAGGCTCAATATCACTAATTATCAGAAAAATGCAAATTAAAATGAGGTACTGCTACATCCCCACCAGAATAGCCTCAATTAAAAAGACTGACAACAGCAAATGTGAGCAAGGGCAGTGAACAATATTAACTTTCCTATTTTGCTATTGGGAGTGTAAAATCACATAATCACTTTGAAATAAAGGTCTAGGAGTTTCGTATGAAACTAAACATACCCCTATGACCCAGCAATTTTGGTTTTAGATATTTACCCAAGAGAAATGAAAGCATGTGTCTACAAAAAGACTAGTATGAGAATGGTAGTAACATTTTTCTTTATAAAGCCCAAAACTGGAAACATCCCAGATGTCAGTCAACAGGAGGATATATAAACAAATTGTGGTATATTCACACAATGAATGGAAACAAACTACTTATTCATGCAACACCATGAATGAATTTCAAAAGTATTATGCCTAGTGAAAGAAGCCTCAGACAAAAGTGTACTGTATGATACATACATACTGTATGATTACATTTACATGAAGTTCTAAAGCAAGCAGAACTCATCGATGGTGAAAAAAAATGAGAACACTGTGGTTGGGGGGATTGGCTGAAGGGGAAAAAGGGAACTTTCTGGATGATAATAATACTTTATATTTTGATAGGGGTTTGGGTTATACAGATATATGCATTTCAGAAACTCATTGAATAATGCTGTTAACATGAATGCATTTCACTTTGTATAAATTTTCCTTCAAAGAATAAATAGTAAATTTTTTCAGTGATGGATATACTGAAATGTTTGGGGTGAAATGTGATGAAAGTGCACCTTACACTGAAATACATCAAAGTGGGGGGAAGATGGCTTTGTCGATGGGTGAAGGGATGGATAAGTGATAACGCAAATATAGTACAATATTACATTTTTTAGTACCATATTAATTTAGAATATAAGTGGTTCCTATATAGGATGTTCACTATACAATTATTTAAATTTTCTATGTTTGAAACATTTCCAACTAAACTTTTGGGGGATAAAAGTGAATTCTAGACAGGTCCAAATACATCTGTAGCAGCACTATTTGTAATGGCCCCCAAATGGAAACAATTTCTATGCCCATCACTAGTAGAAGGGATAAATCAATAGCATTATCATCATATAATGGAATAGTCTGTAGCCATGAGGCTGTAAGATGGACGACCCTATGCAACGGTGTGGATGACCCTCACAAAAACAATGTGAAACGAAAGAAGTCAGATGCCAAAAGGCACAACTCATTTGTATAATGTACAAAAACAGGCAAAACTAGTTCATGCTGTTCAAAGTCAGGATAGCAATTGCCCTTGGGTGGAGTCATGACCGGAAGAGAACATGACAGGGGCTCCAGGGGTGCCTGACTTGAGTGTGGGTTATGGGTGAAAATTCATCCAGTGGTGCACATGGCCCTCCATATCTGTTATTACTTCAACAGAAGGTTCAAAGAAGTTGGTGTTAGACCTCACCGCTCTTAAAACAGGTTCAGCCAAGCCCCGCCTCTGGGAATTCTGTGCTGGCCATCTTTCTCCCATCTCTTTTCTCCCATTTCCCAGGCTCTGACATGCCTGTCTTCCTCACCTGCCAGGGAAAAACTCAGTGCAGAGGAATTTTGTTCTCAACCCCTTCCCTAGTCTAGGCTCCAGGATGGAGCCAACTGGAAAAGGCTCATTAATGACTGACTTTATCTGAATCAAGGAGCTCTGCAGCCCCAAGATAAATTCCTTTGCTTCCTGGCAACAATTGCTGGAGGCATTTTTTAAAAGCAAAATTTGTTTTCCCTCTACATTGGCATCTGCAGCTTCCCCTTCTGCCACCCTCAGTTTATCCCTTCCATCCTCTTCTCTTTATTTTTATTTTTTTGTAAAGATTTTATTTATTTGAGAGAGAGCGAGTGAGAGTGAGAGAGAGCACAAGCCAGGGTGGGGAGGGGCAAACAGAGAGGGCTAGCAGACTCCCCGCTGAGCAGGGAACCTGCTGTGGGGCTCCATCTGGGGACTCCAGGATCATGACCTGAATCGACTGAGCCACTCAGGTGCCCCCCCTTTTTATTTTCACCACCCCCCCCCCTTTAAAGTGGTAGTGGCAACTTACTCCCTTCGCCAAATCTGGGAAACAGTGAGTTGCCTTAAAGATTGTTCTGGTGCTTAAACTCAGGACCAATATTCCCTTGGCTGGTGAGTCAACCCCCAGACTCCAGCAAAGTCGGGTGTAGGGGTGGGGGTGGTCGACTAGAGGAGGGGAAGGAGAGGCGTGGTGGGGGGAGGGGAGCAAGGCACAGAATAATAATGGGGACCAATCCCTGTTCTTTCCAACCTTGCCATTGATTGAGAAGTCTAGATAAATACACATCTAAACAAAACAAGAGAACTATTTTTTTTAAAGATTTTATTTGTTTATTTGAGAGAATGAGAGAGAGAGAGCACGAGAGGGAAGAGGGTCAAGGGGAGAAGCAGACTCCCCGCCGAGCAGGGAGCCCAATGCGGGACTCGATCCCGGGACTCCAGGATCATGACCTGAGCCGAAGGCAGTCGCTTAACCAACTGAGCCACCCAGGCACCCAAAACAAGAGAACTATTTAATTAAACATTTCTTCTTTTTATCTGATGGGTCAATTTTCAGTCCTCTTGTTACTTGACCAATCAGAAGCATCTGACACAGCTGATCTCTCCCTCTTCCTTGAACCACTTCTGGGTTGCTTCTTACCTCCCTGTCTGTCCCTCCTTAGTCTCCAGTTGGTTCTTCCTCATTTTTTTTTTTTTTTTAGGAATTATTTACTGGGGCACCTGGGTGGCTCAGATGGTTGAGCGTCTGCCTTTGGCTCAGGTCATGATCCCGCGGTCCTGGGATCGAGCCCCACATCGGGCTCCTGGCTGGGCGGGGAGTCTGCTTCTCCCTCTCCCTCTGCCTCTCCCCCTGCTCTTGCTTTCTCTCTCTCTGTATCTCTTTGTCTCGAATGAATAAATAAAATCTTTTAAAAAATTATTTTTGAGAGAGAGCCAGAGCAAGCAGGGGGAGGGGGAGAGGGAGAGAAGCAGACTCCCCGCTGAGCAGGGAGCCCAACCAGGGGTTCCATCCCAGGACGCTGAGATCCTGACCTGAGCTAAAATCAAGAGTTGGAAGCTCAACCAACTGAGCCACCCAGGCTCCCCCCTCCTCATCTTTTTGACCTTTAAATGTTAGAGTGCCCCAGGGCATGGTCCTTAGACCTCACCTCCTTAGCTACTTTGACTCTCTGGATGATTTCATTCAATACTGTGGCTTAAAAAATACCATCCACACCCCAGTGACTTCCATATTTGTGTTTCCAGCCAGAGCTCTCCCCTGAACGCTACAAATGTTTATTGAACCACCTACTCACTCACTGAGATCTTGAATTAGGCATTTCAAACTTATCATATCCAATACTGAGCTCCTGATATCCCTCCTTCAAACCTGTCTCTCCACCCTTATCTCAATAAATCTTCCATCTTCCAGATGCTCAGGCCAAAAACTTGGGTGTCACTCCTGACTCCTCTCTTTCTCTCACTTCCCATCTTCAACGTGTCAGGAAGTCCTACTGACGTAACTTCAAAATACATCCAGAATGTGACTGCTGACACCACTGCCCTCCGTCCAAGCCTCCATCATTTCTCACTTGGATTATTAATAGCCTCCCAACCTTGTCCCCCTTCAGCCTGCTCTCAACACAACCACCAGAGGGACACTGTTAAAATGCAAGTCTGCTCAGAACCCTCTGGTGGCTTCCCATTTCACTCCGAATGAGCGCCAACCGCTTGACCATGACCTGCAGGGCTCTGGAGTCCAGCGTCTTCTCCTTCCCTCTCTCACCTCATGTGCAGCTGCTCTTCCCTCACTTGTTCTCTAGCCACACTGGCCTCCTTGCCATTCCTTGAACATACCAAGCACACTCCTGCCTCTGTGCTTTTCCATTTCAAATGCCCTTCCCCCACATGGCTCACTCTCATCTATAGATCTTTTTTTTTTTTTAAAGATTTTATTTATTTATTTGAGAGAGAGAGAATGAGAGAGAGAGAGCACGAGAGGGAAGAGGGTCAGAGGGAGAAGCAGACCCCCTGCCGAGCAGGGAGCCCGATGCGGGACTCGATCCCGGGACTCCAGGATCACGACCTGAGCCGAAGGCAGTCGCTTCACCAACTGAGCCACCCAGGCGCCCTCTCATCTATAGATCTTAAATCTGGTACTACTTTCTCAGGGAGGCCTGCCCTTACCACCCTGCCTAAAACTGTACACTTTCTCAGATATTCTCAATCTCCTTTCTCTGCCTTATTTCTCTCTTTAGCACTTACTGTCACCTACTATACATACACTTTCATGTATTTATATTCTTCTTTAAAGTAAGCTCCCAATGTGGGGCTCAAACACGTGACCCCAAGATCAAGAGTCGCCCGCTCTAGCCACTGAGCCAGGCAGGTGACCACTATATTCTTTAGCATCTGTCCTCCCTCCCTCCGCTAGAATGTAGAGTCCACGAAGGTAGGGATTTTTTTTATCTGTTTTGTTTGCTGCTGAGTCTTCTAGAACAGGCCTGGCCTATATAGGTGTTTAATATTTGCTGCATGAATGAATGATTATTTCAGAGTGGCCTGAGAGGTGCTAACAGGTAAGAGGAAGTAAGTCAGGCTAGGGAAGGCTGGAGAGGGTTGCAGGTATCTGGAAGGGGACGGAGTTTTCTTCCGTCTTTGGAGAATGGAGAGTCCTCAGAGAGGAGGAGAAAGCGAGAACTAGTGGCATAGTGCTGAAGAGCACTGGTTTTGGAGTCAGCTGGCTTGGGTCCAAGCTGGCTCGGTCACTTACTAGCTATAGACAAGCTAGTCTACTCTGGGTCCTGGTTTCTATGTCTGTAATACAGAGATTCTTCTCTGGGTCCCAGTTTCTATATTTATAAGAGATTACCATTGCACCTACCTCATAGGGTTGCTTGGGTTGTTTTAGAATCTAAAAACATCAATAATGTTTTGCAAGGGCAGGGTACTTAGGGAGACTTTGTTCAAAAAGTGCTACTTGTCGTGTAAAGCTTAGAATACCTATGAGCTAAGACTTCATGTCAAGGCTATTGTAGAATGTCTCAAACAGACGACATAGAGATGGAACAAACTGGGCTTGAGCTTAAGGCACAAAAGGAACAGCCCCTCATGTTGTAACAGATTCTCTGTCAGAACTATCAGTCCCTGGACTCAACCAGATGGGATGAACCTAATTCCTGTCCTGCGTTAGTTAAGATGGCGCTGCTCACAAGCAGAAAGGGAATCAGAATTAGGCACAAATGCAGCATAAGGCCTCTGCTGGGGGACCAAACAGCTCCTGGCTGCCTGTCGCTGATGCAATCAGAGCAGAGAGAAATGATTCACTCCGATCCTGTCATCGAACTCAGGATTTTGGCCAAGTGCAGGTTTTGGGGTTGGTTGGTGGATTATTTTTTCCCTTCCTGAGTTGAAAGAGTAACTTTGTGTTTCAAAAAGGCACTTTATGCAGAGAAATTCTGTGGTGAGAGCTTGCCGGGCTCGATGTGGGATGAACCACCTTTGCTTATGTCTGGGGAGAGAATGAAATCTAGTGCCCCTCTTTTTTTTCCCTCCCACCCAGTAAAGAAGCAGAGCTGAAAGGTGTCTTTCAGAAGGGCTGGAGACAAGGGAGTTGACTTGTAGGTAAGAGGACGCTGTACACAAGGCCAAAGAAGTAGCTTCTTGTTTGTTAGCATAGGTTTGTGGCACGGAGGTCTGTGAAGCCCTCCCCCAGAGTACCCGGGATTAAACAGAACAAGTAAAACCTCTATTTGTTCATCTCTACCCTGGATTTAGACGATGCTTTATGGCCAGGGATATTGGGATCAGCTGAAACCCAGGCTAATGTTTATTCCCGGGATTGCAAAGAGAGACAAATACCTCTCTGTCCTTCCTTTTTCCAGGCCAAGAGGGCAGGAGACACTTTCAATCAAGCAGGCAGGCAGTGAAGAATTATTTTTTAGGTGCCCACTGTGTCCCCAGTGCGGAGCCACCTAAATATAAATAGAAAGAGTACAAAATTCCAGCTCCAGCCCTCAAGACACATAAAATCCAGCTTGCAGCAGGAGGCCTGGTGGGCAAAACAAATTCAAGAGAAGCTGTTAACAAACGGCAGTGTGAGGTAGTAAGAATTAACGTTACAAGACGTGAGAGAGGAGGGAGATGAGTGGGAGCTGGGGGCTCTTGGATAAAGTTCATAAGACAGTAAGCAACATGGCGACAGAAAGCTTATGGGTTTTGTTGTCTGCTGTAGCCTGGCACTTAGCACGCTGCCTGACACAGAGTGGGCATTCAGTAAGTATTTGAGGAATGAATGCAGAAGGAGGGGGATGATATTAAGGATAAATAGGTGAAGAGGGAGGAGGGCATTCCAGCATAAGGAAAGGCCCAGAGAAATGGTCGGTTGTCTTGGTGAGACTGGTTTAACCACAGTGAAGGGTGTGTAGTGAGGAGTAGCGGGAAATTAGGTTAGATATGGGGCCAGATGGGGGAGGCTGGAAAACCAGGCAGAGAAATTTGGAGATGACTGTTCCTTCATTCCTTCATCAAGCTCTTACTGAGCGTGGCCCATGTGCTAGGCAAGTGAAAGTGGGGGGGGGGGGGTGGTGTAAAGATGAATGAAAAGGTATTCCATCTGTTGGGATAGGTGGAATGTCTGCACTTTATTATTTTAACTGTGATAGTCATGGAATGGATGAAATATTTGGACAGTCTAGTCACAGTTTGTTTGCAAGAAATCCAGGCCATGTCAATCTTGCTCAATTCAACTGAGACTCTGTTAAAAGGTGTATTAGACATCCAAGGCTGGAAAGTGGACTTCAAAAAGGACAGGAAGGGGCTCAAGCTGGTAGACGGTGCTGGTTCTCCTCCCTTCCTGTCTCCCTCCGCATTGCCTCATGGATGGTCTCTCACCTCTGCCCCTTTATGTATGCTCCATTCCCATGCTTCCCTCTCTTACTAGAATTTTACTTGGTACAAGCTTGACACCCTCATACCACAAGACCCTCCTGCTCCAGGGCCAGCCATCTTCATCTCCTCTTTGAGCCCATTAGGTCAAACTTTGGAGGAAACAGAAGCTGATTGGCTTAGTTCAGTCTATGGATGGGTACTCCTGGGTCAGGTGATCACTCAGAGCCAATCAGCTGTGGTCAGAAGGCAAATCATGTGATTAAAACATGGCAGCCTAAGACTACCAGGAACTGCAGATAAAGGACAATGTCAAAGTAGGGGTACAGTTGGGAGGGCAGTGACAGACAAGCCTAGTTCTTGCTAGTTAGCCATGTAGGGAGTAAATCAATTAGCTGGTGGAGGTGGTAAAGGGAGAAGGCTATGAGACATAAGCAGAGCCTGATTTAAAGGTCTGACTAGTCCTTGGTGGTTGGGGGTGGGGGTGGGGGATGGAAAAGACTTCCCAGTTAGGGAGGAAAGCAGTTTTAAAGCAGTTAGACTGGGGCGCCTGCGTGGGTCAGTAGGTTAAGCGTCTGCCTTCAGCTCAGGTCATGATCCCAGGCACCTGGTGTCTGGTCTCTCATCGGCTCCCTGCTCAGTGGGGAGTCTGCTTCTCTCTTGCCCCTCCCCCCCCACTCGTGATCTCTCACTCTCTCTCAAATAGATAAATAAAATCTTAAACAGAAATTAAAAAATAAAGCAGTTAGACTGGCTGCGATCCATAGGAAGAATTGGAAAAGTCAGAAACTGAAGGGACCCAGACCATCAAGAAAACTTTTGCCTGAGGGCACCTGGTGGCTCAATCAGTTAAGCATCCAACTCTTAGTCTCTGCTCAGGCCTTGATCTCAGGGTTGTGAGTTCAAGCCCCACATTGGGCTCCATGCTCGGTGTGGAGCCTATTTTAAAGAAAAGAACAGAAAAGAAAACTTGCCTGATCTGGAATGGAGCAGTTTAGAGATAAGGATTTTTTTTTTTTTAAGTAGCCTAATTTTTTTTTTTTTTTTTTTTAGGGCAGAGTCTCCTTCTCATTTATTGCCATAACCCTGTCCTCATAGCTAGGCTCAGAGAAGAAATGCATGACACATTTGTGAGAATGAATTGAATTCCCCTAAAATCCAGACAAACCACTGAACGTACTGCTATTTGTATTCTGTTAGAGACAGAACCAGGACCAGGAACACACAACAACAACAACAAAAATAAAAATATGACTTTTCTGATTCCTGATGCAGGGCTCGGGTCACCGAATGCAGGCTTGGGGAGAAACCAAAATGCAGCAGAAGGAGTCTGGGCCACGCTGGCTGCAGAGGGCTAGATGAACAGATAGCACTGTGCCCAGTGGCTCAGAGGCAGATCAAAGCCGGCTTCCCCATAACAGGCAGCAAGCGTGGTAGGAATCTGGGGGACCTGTCGCCCAGTCCCCCACCCATGCTCACAGGTGGAATGCCACGCCATTAGTGGTCACACCTTTGAGCACCGCCAGCGTACAGGCATTTGTGACCGATCTTTTATAGTCTAGTGTGTAGCTCTCTCCAGAGAGGCGCAGCTGTGATACCAGTGAGCCATAGGATTTCTGGCCAGACCACCAGGATGCACAGCCCAGGTCTGCCGCTTGGACAAGTTGCCTAACTACTTAACTACTTTGTGTCTCGGTTTCCTCATTTGTAAAACAGGAATAATAAACTCTCTTAGAGGGTCGATGAGAGGATTCAACGAGATAATATCTGCAAAGCAATTAAAACAGTGCCCGGTGCATTGCAAGCAATCACAATTACTGTAATTGGTACAAAAAAACAAAAACAAAAAAACAAAAAAAAACCCCACTAGACTGCAGAGAAGAGCTTTCCAGCCTGGAGGGCCCTGGAGCTCATTTCAACCCACATAACCCACCTATTAGTGCTATTAGTGGCTATGACTTGGACCTGCCTAACATCCGTCCCTCCTTTCTTCTGCGAACAGATCCCTGATTGGTCGAGGAACAGCCATGGAAACTAAGCCAGGCCAATCAGAACTCTTCCCTAGGAATTTTCTGACTGCGTCTTCCAATGGGTAGAAAAGAGATTAACCACCACTGCTCACCACCCATCCTTTCCCCCCTCTTTTGGGGTTCAGACAGTAAAACTGTGAGCCCAGAGTTGCCTTTGCTCCTTTTTTCCTCCATGTGCAGAAGCTGAGAATAAAGGTGATTTGCAAAGAGAAGCTGGAACAGAGTCCTGGCTGGGGCAGAGCCCAAGTCTCTCTGAATCCAATTGACCCTGGATCCAGGCCTCCACTCCTACTGGTCTGCGTTAGGTTCCAGAACCTTTTAAATCAGTCAGTTCTCTCTCTCCCCGCCCCCACTCCCCCCTCCACTGTCTCCCTCTCTTGCACTCTCATTCTGTCTTCCTCCTTAAACTGCTTTAGATTATATTTCTGTTACTTGCAACTAGAATTTGTGCTTGAGGGTCAGTTCAGGAGGAAAACATTTTCTTTTACATAAAAAAAAAATGACAGCCCTTTTAAGTTTATGTCAAAATAATGTAGATTCTTACTGTCTACATTACTTTGTTTTTTAATGAAGAACATCAGTGAAGGGCTGCCTGGGTGGCTCAGCCAGTTAAGCTCCCTCTCCCTCTGCCCCTCCCCCCAACTTGTGCCTTCTCGCTCTCTCTCTCTCTCTCTCTCTCGCGCGCGCTGTTTCTTTCTCAAATAAATAAAATCTTAAAAAAAAGAGAACATTAGTGAGAAAATTGATGGTGCTTTATAGCCATTAAAATGTTCCTGTCTTGGACCATTTGAAAAAGAGCAACCTAGGGGCAAATTTATTTTTTTATTTAAAAAATATTTTATCTATTATTAGAGAGCAAGAGAGCATGTAGGAGCAGGGGTGGAGTGGGGAGAGAGGGAGAGGGAGAAACAGACTCCCCACTGAGATCAGGGCCCCATGTGGGGCTGATCCCAGGACCCTGAGATCATGACCTGAGCCAGTCAGATGCCTAACCGACTGAGCCACCCAGGCGCCCCTAGAGGCAACTTTTTGAAAGTTTCGTCATAAATTTTTAAACTCTTCAGATGTTCGAGTGAATTTGCACCAAGGGTGGCAAACTCCAGTGCTGTAAGCTAATATCAATGAGTGAAGTCGATGGATGTGTATAAGACAGGAGGAAGTGATGGGGACCGTGGCAAAGTGGCAAGTGCTTGGCCCCTCTAAGGGAAGCTGCTACCACTCAGCCCCAGCCCATTGTTTCCATGTGTGCATGTGGGCACAGAGTTGCCAGATACTACGGTGTTTAAGGGATTCCAGACATTTGGAATGTTTAATGTGAAATTCTAAACTTTGAACATTGGCTATGAGTTTGATTAAAAAAAAAAAAGGGGGTGTGTAGGTCGGGTGAATAGCTGTCCTGGTTTGCCCGGGACTAAGGAGTTTTCTGGGAGGTGGGACTTCTATTGCAAATCAGGACAAGTTGGTCACCCTCTGTGGTGGCCACAGGAAACTCGTGTGAGATTTCTGGCTTCACACACTCTCACTTCACCTGCCAACAATCCAGTGAGGTAGCTAAGCAAGGAACATATGTCCTCCAGATCCCCAGCCCCACAATCCAAGGAGGAAGATGCACTGTTATTCCCACTCTAGAGAGACTCACAAGCCCCTACAACGAGTGTGATGCAGAGAGTCCATCTCTGAGGCATTCCCTCAGCTCTGTGGGTGGGCCTGGCTTTATGGGGTCAGTAAGATTCAGGCTTCTCCCTGCTGCATCCAGCAGCCTCTCCACGGCTGTCAAGACCTTCTCTCTGCTTGGAGAGGGCAAGGCCTTCTAGGCAGCCAGGAGATATAGGGGTTTTTCCCTTAATTCCTCTTCTTTAGGCTGAAAGGGCTACATTTACAATTACATTCCATACAGTGAACTTGGGCCTGGTCTACTTTTCTGAATGTGGAAACTAAACGCACCGTGTAGGGAGGTGACTTGCCTAAAGCACACAGCACTCCGGCGATAGAGACTCACCTCCAGTGGCTTGCTTGCTAGCTCGGTACCTGTCTCTCTTTCTCAGGAAAAGGGAAGGGGACCAACGTTTGCCGACTGCCTCCCCGGTGCTGGGACCCAGGCTGGGCACTCAGCAGCCTTCCTAAGGCCCCCAAAAAAATCCTAAGGGAAGGACTGGAGTCCTGGGCCCGAGCCCTTTCCAGGCCACCACCCTGCCAATCCAGGCGTGCCAGGAGGGCGTTTGGAATTGCCAGCTTGTCATTGCACAAAGGGAGGGGTGTACAGCTCAGAAGAGAGTGAAATAATGAGGGTCATAAATAGGCTCCCTCCACACAGTGCTCAGCAGGTGTCGGTGGCTCTGTGGGTGGGTTACAGGGAGAGACAGGTCCACCCCCTCATGAAATCGTTCTCTGATGAGATGATGCATGTTAAGTGAACTATAAACTTTTAAGAGCACATTCCTTACCCACTCATAAACATTAGGAATCGTTCCCTTTGGGAAAGCTAATATTCTTGAGGCAACAGAGTGTACTACTAGCCTAGAGGGGGCCCCACTAGGATTTCCTCGCAACGAGAGGACTGAATTCTCATAAGAGAGCCAAAAGTAGAAAGAAAGTGAGGTTTGGATTCCATCTGTGACTTTAGCTCTTCCACCTGGATGTCACAGACCCCTTTTAACAGTGGCAAAAAGCCAGTGTTACCTCAAAGTTAGAAGCAGGAAGTTGGTGTTTTGTTAGATGTGAGTTCAAATCCCACCTCTGCTGCTTATCTGATGGATGATGTGGGAGACAGGCTACTAAAACACGCTTGCCCTCAGATTTCCCCACTGAGAGTAAGCTGGCAAGACCAGATCACGGGGCTATTGTAAGGATTAAAAAGGAGATGTTAGCCACTCTCCATATGACCCCGTAATACCACTCCTATGTATCGATCAATGAGAAATGAAAATGTAGGTTCACACAAAAACCTGTATATGAAAGTCTATGGAAATTCTACTGATAATTGCCCCTAACTGCAAACAACCCTAATGCCCTTCAGCCGATGAATGGATAGGCAAACTGTGGTACATCCATACAGTGGAACACAAGTCTGCTAAGTGAAAGGAGTTAGACACAAAAAATTACATATGGCATGATCCATTTACATGACATTCTGGAAAAAGCAAGACTATCAGGACAGAGAACATAGCAGTGGTTGCTAGGGGCTGGAGATGGGGGTGGAGGATGGCCAGAGGGGCATGAGAGAATTTGTTCCGTATCTTGATTGTGGCAGTGGCTACACGACTGCGTGCATTTGTCCTGTCTCATGAAAGCTGACTTTTTAAAAATGTGAAAACAAAGGAAAAGGGCCCACGTCATCCAGTTCCTCCCCAGAAGAAAACACCTATGGACTCCTTTTCACTGAAGCGTTGGTAACGATGTGTTCTCTCCAGCATTTTTACTTTTGTGGAAAGAGCCTGCAGATTCTGTAGAGAAGGAAGGGTGGCAGCGTGTGTGTGTCTGTGTGTGTTTGTATTTATTTGTCTATGTAGAAAGAAACTCTGAAAAGATACACAGGAAGCTAATAACAACAGTCAGTATGGGGGTGCGGGAGGAACTGGGAGATGGGGACCCCGTAGGAGGAAGACTTTTAAAAATAACTTCTCTGTGTGTTTGTGTGTGTAATACATTCACATGGCTCAGAAATTATATAATAATATTATATATAATGTTTATTATAACCCTTATATAATTTTTGAACCATGTGAATGTATTACATATACACACATTACATTATTTTTAAAAATCAAAAAGATTTACAAGGCAGAGAGATGCTTACTGCCTGGGCATGACTCTCCCCTGGTGGAATCTGTGAGGGGGTGGTATTCTGTGGCAGCCACATCACATGAGCATTGCGTACTTGGCCCTGCCCCACCTGCCCTGCTAATAACCCCAAGGCCAGACTTGGCTCCCTGAGTAGGTGGGCTCCTGTTCTCTTCGGGGAGCAGAACCGTGAACACCCTCCTTCTCCTCCAGGTATCGCCCTCACGTGCCTCCCCCTGGCTTAAATTCCTTTTAGTCTTTCACCCTTTCGACTGGGATAGGCTTTCACCTAGAGTTGCTCCCCAAAGGTGTCCCTATAGGCCTAAAGTCATACACTTTGGTGTAAATGTCTGATATCCAACTCCGACTCTGTCCCAGGCACAGATTTTGGAAGAGGGCAAGCAGACCACCTATATTTTGGGTGTGCAGCCCACATCAGGACCTGGGCACCTGAAGTAGAGGGCAGCAGAAAGGCACCACTTAGATACTTCTCAGTCTTGCCTGGTGTGGACCTAGGTGCGCGCTGTGGGAAAGACAGAGCGCTGGGGACCCGCCACGGTTCAGGGAACAAGCTCTGGAGTCCAGCTGGAACTTGAAGCTCACCTCTCCCTCTTCCTAGCGGTGAGCCCTTGGTCAAGTCGTTAGCCCCCCTGTGCCTCAGTTTCCTCATTTTTGAAATGAGAATACTGCTCCCACATGCGTTGAATGGGTAGCTATGAAGGTGTGACCACAGGTGGCACTGGGAAAGACACACCTTAGATACTCAGCACCCAGGAGCCCTTCTCAGCCAGGGCTGCCTGGGCCAACTCAAGGCCACACATGCGGTTCAGGGGAAAGGGTGACAGACACAGGGGCAGCGACATGGAACAATACCGAGAATGAAAGCAGGGTGGTGGGGCTGACTCACCGGATGACTCATTTCCTTGCCCAGGGATGTTCTGAGCATCCACGGGGAACCGCTCCTCACCCTCTTCACACCCTCTGTTCCCTTTTTGAGGGAAAGGCCCAGAGAAGATTGCCCTGCCCCTAGGGAGAGCGGGGAGCAGAATGGTCAGACCTTCCCCTTCTACCCAGGACCAAAGGAGAGGGCGGCCAGCTAGAAAATCCTTTTTCAACCTACAAAGTAACAGTCCCAACACGATGCATTTTGAGAAAGAACAGTTTTTGCCCTGGAATACAGGAGAGAATCTAAACTCATTTTGCCCTTTTCCAGATTATCACAGGGATCCGTGCTCCCCATAGAACATTAGGGAAACACAGAAAAGTGTAAGGAAGCTGAGAAAGTCACCCATAATCCTGCCATTTAGGTTCAGTCATAGCGATGAGTTTGGTATTTTTCCATTCTGTTTTTTTTTTTCTCTCTGCATTTTTTTTCATCATACAGTCAAGTTTATATTGTTTACATCAGCACTACCAAAAAGGAATATGTGAACCACAAATGTGAGCCACACGTGTCATTTTAAATGTTTTGGTAGACTCGTTAAAGAAAAATGAACACAGGTAAAATTACTTTTAACAGTATATTTTATTTCACACAGTAGACCCAAGCTATAATCGTTTCCTCATGTACTCACTATTAAAATTATTTTTTTCAGTTTATTTATTTTTTTTTTAGTAATTTCCACCCCATGTGGGGCTTGAAATCATGACCCTGAGATCAAGAGTTGCACACTCCTGACTGAGCCAGCCAGGTGCCCCTCACTACTAAAATTATTAATGAGATACTTTACAATTTCTTTGAGTCTTTGAAATCTTTCTTTTTCTACACTGTAGCATATCTCAATTCAGACTAGCCACATGGGGCTTGTGGCTACTGTACTGGACAGCACAGCTCTTTACAATTTCTACTTTGCTTTTGTTCTTGTTTAAATTGTATCTTAGGGGCGCCTGGGTGGCTCAGTCAGGCGTCTGCCTTCGGCTCAGGTCATGATCCTGGAGTCCTGGGATCAAGTCCCAGGTCAGGCTCTTTGCTCAGTGGGGAGCCTGCTTCTCCCTCTCCCTCTGCTTGCTGCTCTGCCCACTTTGTGCACTCTCTCTCTGTCAAATAAATAAATCTTAAACTTAAAAAAAATAAATTATATCCTAGGTATTTCCTCACATCATAAAATATCTTTTTTCCCCATAAAATATCTTTTGACAAAAATAACTTTCAAGAGTTGAAATAACATGTATTTACTACCTAATTCCAAAGGTAATATATTTATTTCTGTTTTGCTTTTGTTTTGGTCTCCTCACTCAATTTGTGTTAGCCATCTGATATAATTACCTCTAGACTGTTTTCTTGGCAGATATTCAGAATTGAGCAAAGATTGGATGCATACAGTATGTTCTGTTGCACAAACCACTCTTTTCTCATGATGACACATTGTGAACATACAAACAGTGAAAAAGTATCACCTTTGAGCCTCTGCAGAGAGCCAGGCATGTTCAAACACCTGCTCTCATCTCCGTGGTGGGAGGGGGAGCATTTCCATCCCCAGTTCTCAAAAGTGGAAATGGGGGCTCAGAAAAGTAAGGTGGCTTTCACTATTACAAAGTTGGGGTTTCACCCAGATCTTCCGATTTCATCTCCAGAGCCTTTCATTTCACCATATGGACTCCTTCTGGACGGAGGCAGGCAGGGGACCCAAGACATGCCCAAGAAGCAATTTACAAATTAACTTTTGGAGTAGGAGTCTCAGTAACTTGGGACTGTCTCTCGACATAGGTTTGTCTTATCACCTTCATAATCACCCAGGCACATCCTCTTTCCCTGAGCACACATGCCCACGGACCTGCCACTTTCTTGGGGACACCCTTCCCCCCCCTCCAGGTTTCTCATTCTCTGTAACTTCTAAGAGAGAATCCCGAGAGTCTCTGTGGGTCGTTTCTCATCATCAGTACTACTGACATGGGGTGGGGGGCTGTTCTGTGCCTTTTAGGTGGTTGGCAGTGTCCCTGACCTGTGCCCATAGATGCCAGTGGCACCACCCCCACCCCCACTGCAGAAGTGTCTGCAGATCTTGCCAAACGTCCCTGGGGGTGAGGGGTCGCGAAGACTGCCCCTGTTTGAGAACCATTGCTCTGAGTATTAACAGATGGAAGAGTCTTTCCTAAGCCAGTCATTTGATGTGACCCAGAGTACGGGTAAGATGCTTACTTCCCCTACGGCCTGCCGTGCTCACAGAGAAAGGAATCCTTTCTCTCCCCCAGTGAGTCTCCAGTATCTGCATCTAATGAGCACTCAGCAGATGTGTGCACCATGAAGGATGCTGCTGTTCTGTTGTGCGGTACCTTACGTTAGGCTTTTCAGGACTGAGCTCAATGCACCTAATACGTGTCCCAGATGATAGTGCCCTTTGCAAATCCTTTCCTCCTGGAGTTCTATGCCTTTCTGATCCTGATACTCAATCTCTTACTTTCCTAGGCCAGAGAGAATGATATGCAATCTTAGCCTTTACGTTCCTGACTATCATGATTACATTTGGATTGTGTGCATATGTCCCATGCTCGATTGACAAATATTTCTATTTTTTTCTGTTTTTTAAAAATGATTTTATTTATTTATTACAGGGAGAGAGAGCATGCACAAGCAGGGGGAGGGGCAGAGGGACCAGCAGACTCCCGCTGAGTGAGGATCCCGATGTGGGGCTCAGTCCCAGGACCCTGAGATCATGACCGGAACTGAAGGCAGATGTTTAACCAACTGAGCCACCCAGGTGCCCCGGGATTGACAAGTATTTCTATTAGGCAAATAAACAAGTTTTAACATTTGCATCAGATGCCGTCTTTTGAGCATACCATAGTCAGCTGTTTTTCTAATTTGGGGCATTTAGATTGTTTCCAAATTTTCTCATTTTAAATAACACTGTAGTGAACATCTTTGGGTCTCTATCTCTGCTTTACATTTTTTTTTAATAAAAAAAAAAATCAATACCCCAACTATGAAATACAAAAGAACAAATCCCTTCTGTTCAGCATATAGACTCCTTTTGTTGAGTTTTACATCTGGAAACTCCTTCTCTGTTTCAGAAAACAAATTTCCAACATTAACTGAGCTAATAAAATTCCATTAAATTCAGCTCAGGTTGGCCTCCATCTTTGTGAGTATAACTAGAGTAGTGGTTTTGTAGACAAACTTGTCTGCCACTTTAACTTTTTTTTTTAAAGATTTTATTCATTTATTTGACAGAGAGAGACACAGCGAGAGAGGGAACACAAGCAGGGAGAGTGGGAGAGGGAGAAGCAGGCTCCCTGCTGAGCAAGGAGCCCAATGTGGGGCTCGATCCCAGGAGCCTGGGATCATGACCTGGGCCCAAGGCAGATGCTTAACCAACTGAGCCACCCAGGTACCCCTCACTTTAACTTTTGAGCCTTAATTTCCTCCTCCATTAAACAGGATTAGCAATAGGAGCTTCAGAGAGTTTTTCATGGATTAAGTGAGATAATGCATGCAGAGTTCTTGGCACCTATTAAAAACAATTTAAAAATTTATAGTAAAATGTTAATGGTAGAATCTAGCTGGTGGGTATATGAGTGTTCCCTGTGAAATCCTTTCAACTCATGTATATGTTTGAAAGTTTTTATCATAAGGTGTTAGGAAAGACAACTTCATAAATAAATGTTAGTTGGTCTTACAATTATTTACTAAAGAGAAAATGGGGCAAACCTTAGCGAAAGTCAGGTCCAATGGAAACACATACTGAGCTTGAAATGTGGAATCTGCTCCTTGGGTACCACATCAAATGTATTTAGCTCTGCCTTGAGTGTAGAAGAGTATGACCAGAACTTGAGTGAGTGCTGGAAAGGACTGTTGGTTTTTATTTTACCATCTGGTCTCAGAATATAAACCACAGTGTGGGGATAGCATATGCTATAGGAGTGATTTTTTTTTCAAGTTTAAGAGATTAAAATATATATAGTTTGTTTTGCAAAGTGACTTTGAGACATTTAAAAAACATCTGTTTCAGAGTCAAACACATCTGGATTAGAATCTTCTGTCAGGTGCTTTGTAGTTGTATGACATTTAGGTAAGGTACCTCTCCTCGTTGGGCTCTGTCTCCTCACCTGTGGCCCGGGCACGTTGACAGGACATCCCTCACAGGAGTGAGGAGTGAGTGAGAGCACGTTAAAGGGCTCATGCTGGCCTTGGCCCAGAGTTAGGCGACTACCCAGTGTCATTTCCTCCTTTCTAAGGGGCAACACAGTTTGTTTTGCCGGTGAATTATTCAGAACGCGGCTTTGCTAATTTAACCCAAGGTGATTTTTCTGTTAGGAAGGTCACCCAGGGCTCAGGATCCTGAGCTGCCCACAGGCCAGTGTTTGAAAAACTCAGCATATTGTTGTTGCAGTTTCCTCCTATTCAGAGCCGCTGCACGTGGTGACTAGCTTTATGATTCACTGAGATCCCTCCCAGAAATTTCACTTTGACCTTAAATGTGTGAAAATTCCATTCCTGGCAAGTGAAGCGTGTTGCTTTGGGGAAGAGAGCTGAACATATTTTGTGTTTTGAATCCTGCTATTGGTTAACATGAGAGGACCCCAAATCTGTGCCATCATTGGCAGGCGACGGGCTTGCTATAACGAATTATGAAATGCTCTGCCCGTGTGTTTCCTGAGGTTTCAGAATACACCTGTTTTCCCATCCTTCACGGGCAACGCAAACCACATCCCAAATCACACTCACTATTTCTGCAGCGATGTGGCCATGACCAGCATCACCATCCTGTTGGCATAGGAGAGAAAGAGAGAGGAGGGTTGGTGCTGGTCCCTCTGGAGCCTCAGTGCCAAGGAAAGGAGTCCCCACCCTCCCACCAGCTGCGGCCCTTGTCAGAGCGTGTGACCTGGAAGCACAGAGGAGGCCCGGACTCTCCTCCGGAGCTGAGTGCTCTTGTGCGGGGCACAGCCTTGTGGACTCCGGGGACAACATGGAGTTCAGAGTTAGGTGGTCTCCTGTGGATCTAGTCCCAGACACCTACCAGTGACCCTGAGCCAATGTTTGCTCATTTGACTGTAATGCCAATTTCATGTGATTGTTTGAAAGGTTTAATGAGAGAGGCTATTTTAATTTTTTTTTTAAGATTTTATTTATTTATTTGACACAGAGAGAGAAAGAGCACAAGCAGGGAGAGCGCCAGGCAGAGGGAGAGGCAGGCTCCCCGCGGAGCAGGGAGCCCGATGCGGGGCTCGATCCCAGGACCCCGGGACCATGACCTGAGCCGGAGGCAGATGTTTAACCGACTGAGCCACCCAGGCGCCCCAGAGATAGAATATTTTAAAAAAACTGTGTGTGTTTGAATAAACATAAAAGAAAATGCCTGGAAAGGCATTGAACTATTAAAAGTGGTTAGAATTTAGGGGCAGAATTACAAGGCCCCCTTTTTTGTATTTATTTATTTATTGTTTAATTTTTTTTTTTTAAGTAAGCTCCATGCGCAGCACGGAGCTCAACACAGGGCTTAAACTCACAACCCTGAGATCAGGACCTGAGCTGAGATCAAGAGTCAGCCACGTGCCCCTGTTTATTAGTTTATTACTTTTTACGTAGCAATATTATTTGGGAATGATTTAAGATTTACAGAAGACATGCAAAATAGCACAGAGTTTTCTTATAATCCTTACCCTGTTTCCACTCTTGTTAACGTCTTGCATGACCATGGAACATGTATCAGAACTAAGAAACCTATGTTGGCACATTACTACTATTAAACTGCGGACTTTATTCAGACTTCACTGGTTTTTCCATTAATATCATTTTTCCGTTTTGGGATCCGGCACCCACTTTGCATTTACCTGTATCACTTTTGAATTTATATATAATATATTTATATACCTACATAACAAATATGTATTTCCCTATATTTGAGAATAACAAAAGACTATACATATTATTATCTATTTTATATATTAATTACATATTATAGTGTAAAATATTCTTTAGTTGTTTCTGAATGTAAGGAAAAAAGGAGATCAAGAGATTGGAGAATGGGGACGTCTGGGTGGCTCAGTCCATTAAACATCTGCCTTCGATTAGGGTCACGATCCTAGGGTCCTGGGATCGAGCCCCACATCGGGCTCCCTGCTCAGCGGGGAGCCTGCTTCTCCCTCTACTGCTCCCCCTGCGTGTGCTCTCTCTCTCAAATAAATAAAATCTTTAAAAACAAAAGAGAGCAATTGGAGAATGACTGCAATGAATATCTATGTAACTTTGAGCGAGGCGCTCCCCCTCTAGACCTTTAGTTTTCTCATCTATCAAATGTGAACGGGTAGGGTAAGTGATTGCCAAGCCCCCTGTCTCACAGTCCAGGCCCACTGTTTTCTCCATTTCTAAAATGAAGAAGTTAAAGTAAACACAATTCCCCAAATATTAAAATAGATGTCTTAGCTCCAAGGAGTCCCTTTTGGCCTCATTAAGGAAAGGAACAGTTAAAGACCTGACTACATCTTCCAACGGAGGACTCCCAACTACCATGGCCCCTGGGGAGGGAGGTACTTGGTGATCTAACAAGTCCCTTCCATTTCTCTTTACTAGGATTTATTTTTGTTGTAATGGAGTAGAGCAGAGGGAGATTTTGTCCAAATTCTAGGACCGAGGAGAAATGTAAATCCTGATTCTCATTTTGCTTTGTTACTTATGACCTCCAGATCTCTGATGAAGAAGACAGGACCTGTAGCTGGTCTCCATTTTTTTTTTTTTTTTTTTTTTTTAACCAGCTGGTTTAGTCTTAAATTCATGGCCATCTGCCCACGCTGGGCCAGTTGAGTGAGCTTTAGATAGTAGGTACTCAAATGGATAATTATGCATCAAAACCCAGCTTACCTCACCTCTCCTAGAGAAACCTGACATCTGTGGACTTGAACATCTGACTTCCTTTGCCCCAGACCATTGACATGGACTTATTTATTCAGAACTGTGTCCCCTGCAGGCAAGTTCTGTCCATGTTTGGCTAACAGAACAGACAACATTGTCACATCGCAGGGAAGCACTCCTCATCTAGCCCTTAAAGATTAGGTCAGGCTCCTAATAAAGACTTTCAAAGCACCCCCACATGTTCCCAGCACAGCAGTCAGCACACTTACTACATTTAAATACTTGTTATAATTTGATCAATGTGTCTCTTTCTCTGTTGCTCAATGGGGGCAGTTTTGTTCCCCAGGGGACATTTGGCAATGTCTGAGGACATTTCTGGTTTTCACCCTGGAGGGTCAGTACTGCTAGTCTTTAGTAAGCAGAGGCCAGGGATGCTATTAGAAATCCTATAATACAGGGGACAGCTCCCACGACAAAGAATTACCCGTCAAAATGTCCATAGTGTTGAGAACTCTGCTGTGGATTATGAGTTCCATGAGGAGAACAGGTACTTTGTCTTGTTCGCCACTGACCCTAGGCTTCATGCAGGGTCTGTCACAGAAGAGGCATTCAGTGGAAAGCTGATGACTGACACTTGTCTAGTCCTCCGGGGCTCAGGTGGCATCCAGTTGAACTTTGTTTCCCAATGGCTTAACCCAGGGCTTAATATGTGTAATTAAATTATTATGAATGAATGAATGAATCCATCCATCTGTCCATCCATTCATCCATTCATGAATGATCCAAAGGAGCCTTCATGCCAAGAACCTTTCAGTAGTGGTCTTTTGACATGTTTTGGTTGTACCACTACCCAGCTATGGAACTTATGAATTTGGCATGTATTTTTTTTTATTTTTTTATTTTTTAAAAAGATTTTATTTATTTGTCAGAGAGAGAGAGCACGCACAAGCAGGGGGACCGGCAGGCAGAGGGAGAAGCAGGCTCCCCGCTGAGCAGGGAGCCCGATGCGGGACTCGATCCCAGGACCCTGGGATCATGACCTGAGCCGAAGGCAGACGCTTAACTGACTGAGCCACCCAGGCGCCCCAGCATGCATTATTTTTAGACCAGCATTGTCCAGTAGAATTTCTGCACTTATGGAAATTGTATATATCCGTGCAGTCCAATACAGAAGGCACCAGCCAAATGCGGCTACTGAACCCTTGAAATGTGGCTGGGGCTATTTTACTTAATTTAAATTACTAGCTACTGTATTGAATGGCAGAGTTCTAAACATTCTAGAAGATTTTTAGAATCAGTATCATATCACATATCACGTATTTTGTACCCCTATAAAAATAGTATTGCTAAATGGATTTTTACATAAATACATTTTTCGGAGGTTTTTGCAACTTGGCCCTTTGAGTCACTCTGTTTTTTACCTCTATCCGGTTAGATCTAGCTCAATCCTTTTATCTACTGCATAATGCTTCATGGTATGACTATTTTAGGTTTATTAGCCATTTTCCTACTAATTCGTCCATCCGTCCTTCCTTCCTTCCTTCCTTCCTTCCTTCCTTCCTTCCTTCCTTCCTTCCTTCCTTCCTTCCTTCCTTCCTTCCCTCCCTCCCTCCCTCCCTCCCTCCCTCCTTCCCTCCTTCCTCTGTTACAAACAATGCTGCAATGAACATCTTTGAATGTCTCCTCAGGCCTCTCCTTGGTAGCTCTCAAGAGTGGAATTGCTGGGTCGTAGTGTATTCGTAAGTGTAATTTTATTACTTCCTGCTAAAATTATGCCCCAGTTTTTTCACCTGTAAAATGAGAGGGATTCAGTGATTTCAGTGATTTCAGCTCTAGAACCCAATCATTCTGAGCCAATAGAGGTGAGAGGCAGACTTGAAACTTTTGGCAGTGATTCTAGTATATACTGTGCTCAGTCAGATGCAGCGGAAACAGATAATATTCAGGGTCATATGTTCCCAGTTGTTCGCTCTCTGGGTCCCTGGGAAGAGAAAGCTCCATAAAACACCAGCTCATATTTTCTTCTAATCCTCTAAGTAATGAAGTGGATAAAAGTTTCTGACAGTGGAAAACTCCGATCATTCAATTACATTAAAATAAATCTGTCACTAGATTTGGAAACTCAAGCTTTGCTTGCTTAGATAGCTACAAAAGTAAAAAAGGTTTCCATGCTACACACAATTTTTCTAACTTCCCCCATGTGACTGTGATTTACAGTCATTTTACCCACTCACACCTGCTATTACCCAACTGCTAATATCAATGCAATGAATGATAAAACAGATCAAAAGAGGAACCCACGCTAATCTCAGTAAATACCTCATTTCTACTAATTTTGAATGTGTCCATTGTCTCTGAGCAGTAACCACAATTCAGGATATCAGAATACACACACATGCATGCACATATATATTCTATTCCTTTGAAATTAAGGAAACAATACTACTGACATCTTGTCCGTGACTCATGTCTGCATGATTCCAAGCTCATGAGAGGGATTTAAGCCACTTATCTGAGTGGGGGTTATTTTTAGGACAATATGGGCTTTTCCATCACCTATTTAGTTGTAGATGTTTGGTAGAAGGGACTATATTCATAAGAATATATATAAAAATGCTTAAGATAGCTGTGTAGAGTCTAAAGTGGCACTAACTACCCCCCAATGTTAGCATTAAGTTTGCTAAAACAAAACTTCAGAACAAAAAATGACTTGGTGGTTTCCCTCCCATTATAGATTTGCTTATTACAAGAACTTTGGAAATTATAGAAAAGCAGAAGGAAGAATAAAAGCATGCATCACTATTACTTTTCTTCCCATTTTTCCTTAGAAATTCTTTTATAGTTTGAAAGGTTTTTAAAATACAGAAAAGTACAAAGAATAACAACAACCAAACACCCATATTCTCACCATTAACTCAGAAATAACCATTTCTTTCAACTGTCCTTGGGGGTTCTGTATGACTAACACCATAAGCCAAGGCAAAGACAAGCAATTGATAGGGAGGAGATATTTGCCACACATATAAACAACAATGGATTTGTATCCAGGATATATAAAAGACTAACAAAAGGCAAACAACCCAAACGAAAAAGTGACGAAAGGAAATAAACAGAAGAGGAACTTGAATGGCCAATAAATAACCGAAAAAGTGTTCAACCTCACTAGTAATAGGAAAATGCAAATCCAAACAATGATATTCATATATGTAGTAAAAGTGTAAAAACAAGCATGGGATGATACGCTCCAACTTTAGAACAGCGGTTACTATGGGGAAGGAGAAGGAAAAAGGATGGTTAATGAGACTACAGTGTTACGTATAATGCCTTGTGTCTTTCTAAGAAATATGAACAAATATAGGGAAATGTTGAATGTGTTCTCTGGGTGATGGATATATGGCATCTATTTCCTGTATATTTGAAATATTTCCTATTTTAAGATTAAAAAAAGAAACTTCATCTTGAGCTGATTTATGTGAATGTGAAACTTTGTTAAGACATCACTTTATGAAATTCTTTTCATTGATTTCATGTACTATGTTTATTTTGTTTATTGATTTTGTGCTTTGATCAAGAATACCTAGAATAGTTTGTATACTATAAACCTTAGAGATGTGGCCACTGTGGCTTAATTATCCTCTGAGGTCTAGAGTCTAGGCTTTTAGGCTTTGCTTAATAGATGTTGACTTTTCCGGGGTGCCTGGGTGGCTCAGTCGGTTAAGCGTCTGCCTTCGGCTCAGGTCATGATCCCAGGGTCCTGGGATCGAGCCCTGCTTTGGGCTCCCTGCTCTGCGGGAAGCCTGCTCCTCCCTCTCCCACTCCCCCTGCTTGTGTTCCTGCTCTCTCTCTCTGTCAAATAAATAAATAAAATCTTAAAAAAAAACATGTTGATTTTTCCTTTAGGAAAAAAAACTGGGTGTGGATTTAGATGAACTTGACGTTAATATCTTGGTGTATCAATTAGAACTCAGTAAGGTTACAAATGACAGAAAAATCATCTCAAGCAGGCTTAACATGGAATATTATTTGGTCATGTAACTGAAGAGCTCTTGGTTGCATGGGAGCTGGTCAGGCTTAAGGTACCAATGGATTCAGGGTCTTCAAGGATTCCCACTTTCTAGTTTTTCAGTATTACACATAAAATTGTAATAAACATGTCATTGCATGCTTATATATGTGAGTGAGAAGTTTTCAAATCTAGAAGTGGAATTGCTAGTTCAAGAGTATAGGCACTTCCTGGGGTGTCTGGGTGGCTCAGTCACTTAAGCATCTGCCTTCAGCTCAGGTCATGATCTCAGGGTCCTGGGATCAAGCCTCATATCAAGTCCGTGTTGGGCTCTCTGCTCAGCTGGGAGTCTGCTTCTTTCTCTCACTCCGTGCTCTCTCTCCCTCACTTTCTCCCTTTCTCTCTCAAATAAATAAATAAAATCTAAAAAAAAAAACAAGAGTATAGACACTTCCAACTTCACCAGATACTGCCAAATTTCTACCCAAAGTGAGGGTTTTTTTTTTTATTTTTTTTTGTTTTTTGTTTTGTCACTTTATACTTCCATAAGCACCAGCAGTGTATGAAAGTTCTCATTTCCTTTCCTTGTGTCCTTATTACACTTAAAATTTTAAAATCTTAAAATTTTTCTGCTCTTCACCCAGATGATCAAGGTCATTAACAGTCATAAATCATCTTGATATGATGTGATAAAAATGGCACTTTAACCCTATGTTCTTCCTCCCAAAATCCTATTGCCCCAGTCTAGTTACAAAAAACAAACAAACAGACAAAAACTAAAACAAAACTCCTAGAAGGGTATCTTACAATATACTTATCCAGTACTCCTCAAACCTGTCAAGGTCATCAAAACCAAGGACAATCTGAGAAACTGTCATAGCCAAGAGGAGCCTAAGGAGCATATCTGATGGCTAAATGTAAAGTAGTACCCCAAATGGGATCCTGGAATATAAAAATGACAGTAAGTAAACTAAGGAAACTGGGATAAACTGTGGACTTTATTTTTTTTTTAAGATTTTATTTATTTGAGAGAGAGAGAATGAGAGATAGAGAGCCCGAGAGGGAAGAGGGTCAGAGGGAGAAGCAGACTCCCTGCCAAGCAGGGAGCCCGATGCAGAACTCGATCCCGGGACTCCAGGATCATGACCTGAGCCGAAGGCAGTCGCTTAACCAACTGAGCCACCCAGGCGCCCAAACTGTGGACTTTAATAATGATGTGTCAATATCCGTACATTAATTGTAACAAATGTACCACACTAATATAAGATATGAACATTCAGGGAACCTGGGCATGAGGTATATGGAAACAATATTTTCTCAAATTTTCTGTAAATCTGAAACTGTTCTAAAATATAAGGTCTACTATTAAATTATTTTTCTACTCCTAATTGTATCTCCTTGTTTTAATTTTCATTACCCCAATTACTGGTGAGGTTGAACATTTTTTTCATGTTTATTAACCATCCAGAATTCTCTCTGATGAATTTCTGGTTCACCTTTGCTTAAGAATTGTGGTTTTTAAAAATGGTTTTTCAGAATTTATAGATACTTGGTGTATTACTCTTTTGCTGGGTAACCTATTAATCCTTTAGTTGTGTTGAGTTGCAGACATCTTCAGTTTGTAGGTATCCTTTGGTATTTTCTATAGTATATTATGATATTAATATGGTCTGGCAGATATTTTTCAATTTTAATATAGTCAAATGCTTTTTTTTTCTCTTTGTACTTTTGAGTCTTGTTTAGAAAATCTTTCCCTATTCTGATGTCATAAAACTGTTTTTTCTTCTAACAATTTTCCGTGTTACTTTTTACTTTTAACATTTTTTAATCCACTCTGAATTTATTTTTATCTGGTATAAGGTAAGGAGCTAATTTATTTTACTTTTTTGTATAAGTGGCTAATTGTTCCAGCACCATTTATTAAGCTTTTCCATTTTTTCCCACTGATTTATACTGTAATTTCTATTTTATGCCAAGTTTCCATATGTATTTAATCTGTTTGCCTATTTCTAAACAAATGTTTTTAAATTTTGCATTGTTTTTAAAAATATGGCTTTATGATAAATTTTTCTTAACTGACCTCGTAGGTCAAGTCAGGTCTGGTAGGTCCTCCTTATTTTTTCCTCAAAATTATCTTTGCTATTTTTGGGCTATTTGTTCTTTTGTATGAAATTTAGGATTGGTTTATGAAGATCAACACAATGTTCTTTTGGAATTTTGATTGGTATTACAATGAGTTTATACATTAACTGACATAGATTAATAAATTTATAGACCAATTATAGATCTTGACTCCTTCTGTCCATGAACATAGTATAGCTTCCATTTATGAAAGTGGCCTTTTATATCCTTCAATGTTTTATAAATTTCTCCTTAAAAGTCTTGTCCATCTTTTGTCTGTTTATTCATGGGTATCTCATAGTTTTTGTTGCTCTTGTAATTATATTTTTTATCATTAGCCACACTATTGACTTTTGGATGTTGTCTTTACCAGTGAGTTGCTAAACTATTTTAATGTTTTTCTTGCATTTCTTATGTAGACAATCATTTCAAGTGGAAGTAACAAAGATTTTTCCTTCTTATTTTCCAATCCTTATCCCTCTTATTTATTTTTTCTAATTGCATTGGTTGGGATCTCTAGGACAATGTTTAATAGCAGAGAGGAAAGCATCCTTCTTTTGTTTCTTATTTTAATGAAATGCTTCTATTTTTTTCACTATTAACTATGATGTTTCTTGTAGATTTACTATCATTTTTTGGTAGCTAGCTGCCTCACATTAACTCTTCTATTCTTATTGTAATAGAACCTCAGATTTGTAGCTGATCATATACTGCATACTACATTTCTCAGCATCCATTGCACTTAGTAGATGTGGTTGTCTTTAAGCTTTGGCTACTAAGACAAAATTAGAGGTGGTCCATGTCTTTTTTTTTTTTTTAATTTACTTATTTGAGAGAGAGAGAGAGCAAGTGGGAAGGAGGGGCAGAGGGAGAGGGTGAGAGACACCCAGTCACAATCCACACTGAGTGTAGAACCTGACACGGAGCTTGATCTCATGCCCTGAGATCAAGACTTGAGCAGAAACCAAGAGTTGGGCACTTAACCAACTCTGCCACCCAGGTGCCCCTAGAGGTGGTCCATGTCTTAAAGGGAAGAGGAATGCTCTGCCCTCTCCTTTTCCTATTCCTTTCTGTTAATGGTATACATTGTAGTTAGCTGAGGTGGAAGAGCCATCTTGAATAACAACATGACCAATTGAGATGACTGTAATTCTGTCTCCCATACAAGGTTCTTTCCACTTCACTTATAACATTTCTTTTTTTTTTTTTTAAGATTTTATTTATTTATTTGACAGAGAGAGACACAGTGAGAGAGGGAACACAAGCTGGGGGAGTGGGAGAGGGAGGAGAAGGCTTCCCGCTGAGCAGGGAGCCTGATGTGGGGCTCGATCCCAGGACCCTGGGATCATGACCTGAGCCGAAGGCAGACATGTAACGACTGAGCCACCCAGGCGCCCTATAACATTTCTTTATTTTATGATTTGTTTCATTTTTTTTTAATTTTTATTTTAAGTAGGCTCTGCACCCAACATGGGGCCAAACTCATGACCCTGAAATCAAGAGTTGCACACTCAGTCAACTGAACCAGCCAGGAACCCCTCTTAGGACTTGTTTCTAACCAGGAGAGGAAGATTGATTTTATTCTTCTAAAACATAGATTTGAATGATATGTTTTCTGCCTAATTACAAATATTTTGAAAGCTGGGTGAGAATAAACTGATTATGGGACACAGAACCCTAAGTACTCTCAACTTAGGATGAATTTCTTTAAATTGATTTGCCCATGTAATTATAAACTAAAGAAATAAAAAGAAAAAATAAGACAAAGAAGAAAGTCTATTCTTTATACATTAAAACATTTATCTGAAGTGATGTATTATGGATAGGGAAAATTTTTTAAAGAAAATCTATAAAGTAAAGCTGCCATCTAAGTGCGAGTATTCTTACTGTTACCTAGTTTTTCAGTCCTTGTTCATATACTATTTTTGCAGTTATGATCATAACTTAAAAAAAAAGTATAGACACACGTTTTGCACTTAAAAAAATACTTATTTTTAAAGTTGAGGTCCTTTAAGTTTCCATGTAAGAATAAGCTATCAAACAATAAGAATGACAGTATGTAGAATAAGTGTCTCTTCCCCCTGAGTCACAGGGTAAAAGAGCTCTTAGAACTGAAGGGAATTTTTTAATCTCACCTTTTGAAGGTTGATGGTAGTATTTTTTTCTATAAGATGATTATTTGGTGATTGGTTTGATCGAATGCTGTCATATCATGAAATTCTTATATTTAGGATTGCATTTATGCTGTCCAGTCTTTGTGAAGAACTCAGTTCTAGTAAAGTCTGAATCAATCTGTCCTTCCTTCCTTCCTTCCTTCCTTCCTTCCTTCCTTCCTTCCTTCCTTCCTTTCTTTCCTTTCTTTCTTTCTTTTCTTTCGACAGAGTGCGGGGGGATGGCACAGAGGGAGAGCGAGAAAGAATCTTAAGCAGGCTCCACACCCCACATGGAGCCCAATTCGATGTTTGATCTTACAACTCCAAGATCATGACCTGAGCCGAAATCAAGAGTTGGACACTTAACTAAGCCACCCAGCAACCTCTCCCACCAAGTCTGGATTTTTCCATCAATTACAGTAACAATTACCAGTAACATTTGTGTTACAGTATTACACTTTACAAAGCAATTTCTCACAATTTAGCTCAATTTCTCCCTAAGATACATCAAAGGGGTATATCTTTGTCATTCACAGATATATCTCTGTGAATGACAAAGGTACCATTATAAAGCCATTTTGCTGAGGAGGAGACTGAGGTTTCAGAGTGATTAAGAGTTTTAAGCATTTCATAAGTGGCAGGGAGGAGATTCAGAATGAAATATTCTGCTTTTTTCACTTGCGCTAGTACTTTTTGAGCACCACCAATCAGATAACAGTAGCCTTTTACCAGTTTAGGTAGAAAATTCATTAATTAATGTGCCAAATTTTTTCAATTCAATTTTTCCCTGATGTGTTTTTCTGAAATGGATACTAGATGCTGGAATAGGATGGTATCTGATGTAGCATGAGGTTATATGTTTTGTGCTTTTAAGTTTCCCTTACCGGAGTTTCTGCAGCATTCTGCAGAGAGCTCAGATTCCCAGGTGTTGTGCCACAGGAATATATTTTAAAATTGTTGTATTATGTTGTGCTGAATAAGCCCTGGAACCTGCAAGCCAAACACATTTTCAGTCCTAAAACAAGAGTAAAGAGCCACTATGGCCTTGCTTCCAGTCTCCTCCATTTCCTACATCATTTCTCCTTATTGCTCATCAGAAGTAAAACTTACTAAGGGTATATCCAAAGGAAATAATTAAGAAAGGCTAAAAGCACAGATTAGCTTCAAGGATGTTCATCTCGGTGGTATTTACAAAGGTTTTCAAAAAAGGAAACAAATTAGGCGCGCCTGGGTGGCTCAAACGTTAAGCGTCTGCCTTCAGCTCGGGTCATGATCCCGGGGTCCTGGGATCGAGCCCCGCATCGGGCTCCCCGCTCCGTGGGAAGCCTGCTTCTCCCTCTCCCTCTCCCACTCCCCCTGCTTGTGTTCCCTCTCGCTGTCTCTGTCAAATAAATAACATCTTAAAAAAAAAAAAAAGGAAACAAATTAAATGCCAAAACTAGCGGACTGGCTAGTAAGTTAAGATATATTCTATAATGGAATACTCCTCTGCCATCACACATTATTAAGAATATTTACTGATGTGGGGGCGCCTGGGTGGCTCAGTGGGTTAAGTGGCTGCCTTGGCTCAGGTCATGATCTCAGGGTCCTGGGATCGAGCCCCCGGGGTCTGGGCTCCGTGCTCAGCAGGGAGTAGGCTTCTCCCTCTCCCTCTGCCCCTCCCCCCACTCATGGTCTCAGTCTCTCTCTCTCTTTCAAATAAATAGGTAAAATCTTCAAAAAAGAAAAAGAATATTTGCTGATGTGTATTGATGGTCATAGTTACATCAGCAACGCAAGATAACAGTATACATAGTGTAGCCAATTTTTGTGTATGTAAGGTAAATACACATTTAAAAAATTCCAGAAAGATAGATACTAAACGATCTTCTCTATGTGGTGGTTTATGGTTTTTGAATAATTTTTTTAAGTTTATTTAAGTCATCTCTATACCAGATGTGGGGCTCAAACTCAGAACCCTGACAAGAGTTGTGCGTTCTTCTGACTCAGCCAGCCAGGCACCCCGAGTTTTTGAATAATTCTTATTTATTACCTTCTTACTTATATTTTCAGCTATTATTTTTAGTTTCTACAATGAATGCATTGCTTTGGCAGTATAGAACAGCCACATAAATTTTATTAAAAAAGAAAACCCACTCAGGACTTTATAAAACATTGATAAACATGTTACTTGCTGTGTTCTGTCAACTTAGAGAGCAAAAGAAGAGGAAATGGCTTGCACAGAATTTAATTTAAACGTAAGAATTTCCTGAAGGTAAGACCTTTAGTTAGTTAAAATGGGAGGGGGCCTAGGTGAAGCAGTTAGGTGAAGGGAGGTGGTTGGGTGCTCACTCCTGCTGTGAGCTGAATAAGCAAGGGTGGAATGGATTTAGAGGTAGAAAATAAAAGGCTTTCTAAACCTGGCTTCCTAGGATACAAATTGCCTTGGCAATGACTCTGAGGTGCAGTTAGTTAGCAAGCATGCACTGAGGATAGAGTTCTGAAGAGAGAAAAATAGAAATTCAGTTATCAGTTTTCAATTATTCATCCATCCTTCCACCCACTCACCCACCCACCCATCCACCTACCCACTCACCCACCCATCCACCCGTCCATCCATCCATCCACCCACCCACCCACCCATCCACCCATCCATCCATCCATCCACCCACCCACCCACCCATCCATCCATCCATCCATCCATCCATCCATCCAATTGTTCAACCATTCGTGATTGCTCACTACAAATCTAGCATTGTGCTAAGTGTCAGGCTCTGCTCTTTACTAGTTTACAGTTTATTTGGAGAGATAAAAGATGAGGATATGAAATCATCTGAGAAGCACTGAAAATGAGAAAGAAAAAACAGGTGATTTAGTTCAATGAAAGAAGGGATAAGTATAGTTGGAATTAGTGAGAAGAGGCTTCCTGAAGATTGGAATTTTCAAGTTTAAGAAAATTTCAGGAAGGAGATAATAAATGTGAAGCACTTTTGATTAATAACTTGATATCTCATATGTACCTATTGTTTCATTTATGAGATATACCTCTACTTCTTCAAAATTTGAGATTTTAAAAATGTGCTTACGTTCCAGAAAACACTTAGCTCTTTTCCATTAAGAAAAAGATTAGGTAAGGGGCGCCTGGGTGGCTCAGTTGGTTAAGCGACTGCCTTCGGCTCAGGTCATGATCCTGGAGTCTCGGGATCGAGTCCCACATTGGGCTCCTGCTCGGCGAGGAGTCTGCTTCTCCCTCTGACCCTCTTCCCTCTCGTGCTCTCTATCTCTCATTCTCTCTCTCTCAAATAAATAAATAAAATCCTTTTTTTTTAAAGATTTTATTTATTTATTTGACAGAGAGACACAGCGAGAGCGGGAACACAAGCAGGGGGAGTGGGAGAGGGAGAAGCAGGCTTCCTGTGGAGCAGGGAGCCCGATGAGGGGCTCGATCCCAGGACTCTGGGATCATGACCCGAGCCGAAGGCAGACGCTTAACTACTGAGCCACCCAGGCGCCCCTAAATAAATAAAATCTTAAAAAAAAAAGAAAAAGATTAGGTAAAACAACATAGAAAAAAGATTAGAAAGACAGAATTTCAGAGAGGGAGGTTACCTTTTGCTATTATGTAGTCTGCAGCAGATACTGTAATTGTCTACCCAACATCTGTTCTTCCCTTCTTCCGTGCCAACTGACCCCCAATTGTGTTCAGAGTGTCAATGTACACATCTAAAAAAACCCACACATTTCCCAGCCTTTCAGATGGAGTGACCATGTGACATAGTCCTGGCCAGTGACATGTAAATAGAACCCACTGTGTGGATCTTACAGGGACCGCAGTTGACCCTTTGCCTTCTACTCTTCCTTCTTTTTCTTTTGAAAGATTTTATTCATTTATTCATTTGAGAGAGAGAGCAGAAGTGCGGCAGGGGTAAGGGCAGAGGGAGAGGGAGAAGCAGGCTCCCTGGTGAGCAGGGGAGCCTGACACGCACGGGGCTTGATCCAGAACCCTGAGATCTTGCCCTGAGCTGAAGGCAGACACTCAACCAACTGAGCCACCCAGGCACCCCTTTACTCTTCTTTCTTCCTCTCACCTAGAATGCAGACAGGATGCTTAGAGGGGACATCTTGTAAGCATGAGAACGAGGGCCACCTTGAAAGCTTGTGAGCCTGATGGCATTGTGAGACTGTGGGATTAGCCTGGATTGCCTAATCCAGGCTTCTCGTATGAGAAAACTAAAACCTCTAAGCCACTGGTGTTTGTTGCTAGCAGCCAAACACAATGCCTGCCTGATAAATAATCTAACCCACTTATTTCACAGAGAGGAGACAAACGTCCAAGAAAGTTCCATAAGCCCGGGCAGGTTGTATCAAGTTATGATTTTCTTACTTTGAAGGGACTGACAACCCAGTCCCAAACCTCTTAAGCAAGAAAAAGAAACGATCATTTCAGATCATTGAAGTCAGGTGTGGCCTCCTCCAGTGACTCCAGTGATTTTTTTTTCAGATTCTGGGTTTTCCTCTCTCTCCAACTTTTGGCAGTGCTTCCTCTGCTCCCTCCACTCCAGACAGGCTCTTACCCTCTTTGTGACAAGGGGAAGCCAGCAGCTCCTGCCTTACCCCGCTCCCCACCCCCAGGATTAAGTCCAGAGGGAAAGCACAAACTATTCCCTGAAGAAAAGTCACAGTACTCAGGAGAGGTAGGACTACCTGCTGGGCACTCCAAAAGTGGACATCCTAGTTGCCTCATTGCCTACATGTAGAACTTAGGACTCCTGTTTTCAAGTCTGTTAACTTCCTACTTCATCAAGTAGCCTCTGATTTAACAAAAATAGGTATATGTAACATCCATGAGAAATACAGATCTATCAGATATTTCCTTGGATCATATAAATGATTATATACTCCTTTGGTAGCTGTTGACCACCAAGGTATGTATATACGATAGAGAAAATACCATAACTATCAAGAAGAAATTAGAATTCACTGGGCGTCGTATTTAAAGATGGCCCTCTGCACTGTGGACCAAGTTGGATTTGGGGCTGGGGATTGAGCTGCTCATGAGCCATGACATAGATTACATTTTCCACTTTGCTTCTGGAGGGAAGCCTACTGGAATGACTCTGCATCAGCTCTTTTCTTGTGTTTTTCTTTTGCTAAATGTTTCTTTCTGGATTTCCCTTTTTCATATTCCTCCTACACCCCAAAACGGTATTTATTTAATAACTACAAAGGGCAGGGGTGCCTGGCTGGCTCAGTCAGAAGAGCATGCAGCTCTTGATCTCGGGATGGTGAGTTTGAGCCCCACATTGGGTGTAGAGATTGCTTAAATAAATAAACTAAAATAACTAATTAACTAACTACAAAGGGCAGACCACTTACTTGTTTTTTGTGATTCCAGTTCAGGGGGAGTTCAGAGTTCCCTCAGTCGGTTTTGTGCCTGGTTTTTAAATGCTTTGGTCCTCAGTCCAGGCCTTATAGAGTAAACCTCTGGTCCGTTATTACCCAAAACTTCCACGAATGGAAGGTTTGCAAATTGATCCTCTTTAAAGACATTATGGCTGCTTTTTATCTCTATGGGCCTTTTTTCTTTTTTCGGAAGAATTGTTGGCCTTTAGGATTCTTGAAATTCTTCCATATTTAGTTACTACGAAAATAAGCATTTAAAGGCTTATATGTTAATACTCGAGTATATTTGGAGGGAACACTGGGAACGCATGCTCATGTACATTTGTTTCTTATCAATTTACTCTTTCCCTGAGTTTCAGCAAGTTATGTTTACTTGGATTTCCTACTGGTAAAAACTAAATCTAGGATAATTCCTTTTCTGGTTAGAGATTTTGCTGCTCCATGTAAAAAAAAGTATAAAGTCTCTTGGGTGATTGATGTTTAAGTGGTGTTTGCTTCTCTGTTAAGTACTTTTTTAGCATGTTAAGCTATTGGACTCCCAACAATGAAGAACCTGTTGGTGGATGTTTCAAACTTCTCTCTCTCCTTTTCTTGAACATTCTCATACTTTTCTCTCTCACTCTCAACATTTAAGCAATTTCTGAGTTCTTTTAATTCTAGTTCCACAATGTCTTGCATAAACAGCTCCTCCTTTTCAGCCTTTACCCTTCAGGGCCTCATTGGCCTTTGCTGGGCTCTCTTTCTAGGCTTTCAGCTGCCAATTTACTCTCCTCACTCCTGTCTCTGTTACTTTCTTAAAATACAGCTCTGGTCCTGTCATCCCCCTCCTCCAAAACCTTCAATAGCTCCCCAGTGCCTATAGGATAAAGAACAAAATCCTCGTTTGTGGCCTTTCACCTCTAACCTTGTCTTAACTTTCCAGTTTCTTCTTTGATTCTATTAATCTCTATACTAGACGTCAAATTCCTAGTACAATATCAAGAAATGGCATCTTAGAACTGTGGGTGCTAAAGTTATGTGCTCAAAATCAATTAGAAGTTATTTAAGGCAAGGATGTGTTTTATTTTTTTTGATCTTTTCAGAGACTATACAACCAAGTGTTCACAATATATTACAGAGAGACCCATGAACTAGAATTCATTGTTGTGATTGCTCTACCAACATTTTGGATGAAATGCTATGGGAACCCAGAGAACAATTAATGTTGCTTGGAAGGGTTCAGGATGAATTCACAGAGGTAAGTTCTGAGCTGGACTTTGAAGGATAAACAGGATTCTTTGCGGGTAGAGAAACTGAATGAATACCTAAATGAATATTGTTTCTAAGCCTTGTGTTTTATAATTAGATTCTGACAGATGTGGGCAGATCCCTTGCATGCCTCTTCCCATATTTGGAGCAGTCCCCATTTCCTTATTCAGCTGAAACAAATGCTTCTCAGGTAGAATATGTTATTTCTAAAGTCAGTCTAGTTTATCCAGTAACTTCAACTTAGCCCTTCAGTTCTGGGCTCAGTTGTGGATGACCAATTCAACTATTTTATCATTGCATCCTTAACCTAAGTATTTAGCCATAATCCTCAGCAAAGCTGAAAAAAGACACTCAGTGTTTCTTTGACAATCCACTGACAAAGTCCAATGAAGCCCAGGTATTTCTTGGACTATTTGTATCAACAATAATAGCTGTGATGCTTCACAATGTAAACGTTTGTATGTGAGGACTTTGCCCTGCAACTGTCTAGCCTCTCTTAACCACTGTAGGAAATTGTGGTTGGAGTGAAGAGAAATCAGCTGTTGGGGGGTAGTGAGCAGAGAAGAAAGTGATGTGTGTTAGACAGCATTCCTTCCTCTTGCCCTCTATCAGCTTACTAATAAAGCAAAAGATAACTGATTTCTAGTACCTGTACAAAACTCTAGCAGAGCACCTGTCACACGGCATCCTGTGCCAGTTTAAAGGGTGTCTCCCACATCAGGCTGAGGGTTGACTTCTTCATCTTTGTAAAATCTTTGTATTTCCTGCACCTAGCATAGTTCCTAGAGCTCATTTGTGGAAAGAGGGAAGAATGGATGTGCTTCATATAGAGGAATGCTTTTTCATCTTCTCTGGGTTATGGATTTTTTTTCAGAAATCTTATGAAAGTTAAAGACTTCCATCCTTTGTGGTTTTTTAAAATAATTTTTTAAGGGCGCCTGGGTGGCTCAGTCATTAAGCGTCTGCCTTCGGCTCAGGTCATGATCCCAGGGTCCTGGGATCGAGTCCCACATCGGGCTCCCTGCTCAGCGGGAAGCCTGTTTCTCCCTCTCCTCCCCACTGGTGCTCTCTCTTACTATCTCTGTCTCTCTCTCTCTAAAATAAATTAATTAAATCTTTATTTATTTATTTTAGAGAGAGAGAGAGCACGGAGTGAGGGGCAGAGGGAGAGGGACAGAGAGAACCTCAAGCAGACTCCCTGCTGAGCATGGAGCCTTGACACAGGGCTCGATCCCGTGACCCCAAGATCACAACCTGAGCCAAAACCAAGAGTCAGACTGGATGCTTAACCAACAGAGCCACCCAGGTAGCCCTGTAAAACCATTTCTAATTCATACTCTTGGTCAAACTAATATCACAGCTGAAGTGGGGCTACTAGACGATTCATGTTATGATCAGATGTGGAAAGAGCATCTTAGCAAACATGGTGGTGTCAAAGCCAGTATGAATAAGGACTGAATTGAATGCAGTTTACATAAGTCCAACCTGCCTACCGTTGGGATGACCTAGAGACATTCTCCTTCCTTTCTTGGTTTAATGGGCTCAGAGGTTTCTAAAGATTTTTTTTTTTTTTTTGACAGAGAGAGACAGCAAGAGAGGGAACACAAGCAGGGGGAGTGGGAGAGGGAGAAGCAGGCTTCCCACGGAGCAGGGAGCCCGATGAGGGGCTCGATCCCAGGACCCTGGGATCATAACCTGAGCTGAAGGCAGACGCTTAACGACTGAGCCACCCAGGCGCTCTGCGCTCAGAGGTTTCTATTTTCCCATTAAAATTTCTCCCCCCTAATCCACCCCTTGGGTTTCTCTGGCATGTCTCTCCTTTCTCCACTGTTCACCAAGTTCTCCCAATTCAAGCTGATTGCTCTGTATCTCAGGACTTCCAACTATTCTAGATCTGGAGAGACTGAACTGGCCTCTGTAAGACTTCAGATGACAACTCTGACTCAGACGCAGTCATAAAGTACAGAAGTACTTCATCAAAGTGAATCAGATGCCTGATTATCAGATTTAGGCAGTGAGAGATATAAGGAGTGAGAATGTTCTAAATCCAGTGGCAAAACCATCAAAACTAATTTCGCCTTTAGAAATATTTGCTAGAACATGTTCTAAGGGTGAAAATTGACACATAGTCATAATCAAATAAGACTTTGTTTACAATTTCAGCACAAATGCAGTCATTGCTATTTCCCACCACTATCAATTCTCCATTATTATTAAGGAGTGCTCCCAAGGTGGAGCAAAGATAATTTTCGGTCTGAACTTTTTTTGTCCATGACTTGAACTGCTCTGGAAATTTTCCTTTCAGATCTTGTGTTTGTTTAGCAGGTTCTTTACAATATACATGTGACCAAAATTATTTTAACAGCCTTAATTGTATTTCAATGACTAAGATTATCTTGTGACAACACATTCCTCTGTTCTGTATGAGTTTATTTAATTCCTTTTCAGTGGTTGATATTTGAACCTCTTTCATTTAGAGTAGATCCAGCAACACAATTCACTGAGTGCCTAAACAGGTCCAGGAGGGGTTAAAGAACACACCACCAGTATAAAAACTGCCATTCTATTGCATAATCTATACAACCTTGTAGTTGAATCTGGGTTCTTGTGAAATTTTAATCAAGTAACTTGGGAATGTGATATGATGATTGGGAAGGGATATAAAGGAATTCTACAAACTACTAAATCTGCTTTATGTTTTGTTCCATAATCCTATTGTAATTTTCAATGAGAGGAAATTTCCAAATTTTATTTTTTATTTTTATTTTTTTTAAAGATCTGTTTATTTGTTTGACAGAGAGGGGCACAGCGAGAGAGGGGAACACAAGCAGGGGGAGTGGGAGAGGGAGAAGCAGGCTTCCCGCGGAGCAGGGAGCCCGATGCGGGGCTCGATCCCAGGGCCCTGGGATCATGACCTGAGCCGAAGGCAGACGCTTAACGGCTGAGCCACCCAGGCGCCCCAATTTCCAAATTTTAAAAAGCTTTACTTTTTATTGTGCACAAAGTTTTATGAAGGTGTATATTTGAGTGGTGGGTGGTTTTTGAAATATAATATGAGATTCTTTCAAAGACTGAATAAAAGGGGAAGCAAGGAGATATTAATGACTACAGAGGGAATATCCTTGGAACTGGGGGTAGCATGTAATTTACTAAAGACACAATGATCAGATAGTTATTTTTGGTAACCCTGAATATCATGCGGGTCATATATTTTGTGATCAGAGCAGAGCAAACATGCTTACTAATGAATTTGTGTTTTTAGTCACTGAAATTTTAAGGATAACATGAAATCTAGGTCTCCGTGCTGTTGCAAAGCTCGGCCATGAAAACTATCCATCTAAACGGTTTTTCAAAAAATGTATTTCTGTAAAAGGAAATGAGAAAGACACTGAATTTTCAAATACCCTTTGAGATATAATCACTGCTTGATGCAAGGCCTGATGGGGTGGGGCCTGAGCCTAAAGAATCCATCTAGGAGAATTTAGTCTAGGTCAAGTCACACTTGCCCCCCTCCCCCCTTTACTTGGTTTTGCCAAGCCAAGGGAAATCTGATTAACATAAACAACAAAGCACTCATACTAGGGGAAAAAAGGCACAAAAGGGCAGAGAAGTGTTGAGGGAAAGGGGAAGGAAGAGGCCTTGCCAATTCTTGACTTGTTAATTAGGGTCAGAACAGTATTGGGGATTTCCTATACCCTAAGTTTGTTGAATGATTACGGGTTTGGGGGAAAAGGATATGCTCAGAGTGATACATCCAACTTTTTAGTATTCGGGTTCTGCCTGGTAAATTGCAATTTCCTCTCCTCACATTTTGTATTGACTGATGGCTGGGGTGTGTGTGTGGGGGGGTCTCCAACAGGTATTTGCTCCAATTTAAAAGGCTTTGGCCAAGGCCTTGGCCTGTTGGGCAATTTGAGTTTAAAATCTTCTCAAATGAGTGGGGCTCTTACCAGTTATGAAGGGACTTCCCTTGGGACTTGTTGCAACAGCAAACAGTGGCAATGAGATTTGAGAGTAGTTTCCTGTTCTGCTTTGCCATCTTGGGATGGCTCTGAAAAGCTTTGTTACCTCTGACAGGAAGAAAATGTTCACAGGGTTGATTCATTACTGCACAGAATGCAGTGAAGATAATTGGGCAACCTGAATCAGATGTTCAGATGGAAAGATAGGGAGACTCTGATGACACAAGTTTAAATTCTAGGTCTGCAGGTAAAGCTTTGCAAAGAGCCCCACCCCAGAGACACCTGCACTGGGGCCTCTTTTGCTGAGTTTCTTCCCCACCTCCAGGACTCCAAGTCCAGATGAATTGCCCAGCTTCCTGGGGAAAAGGCTCTTGTGTATGTATATATGTATGATATATCTATATATATATATATATATAGATATATACACACACGGATACACACGAGTGATTTTTATGATCTCTATAGATAAAATAACAAAACCAAAACCAAATCTAATAGCTTAAAAACGTTGCCCAGTGATTGCTGGCATCAGTATTCCACACAAGATTAAAATTATTTCCCAAGATGCATACCCTGCGCTCCAATTGATATTTTAATAACTTGATTAAAAATTTCTCAGAAGTCTATTAGAGTCAGGAAACGGTCTGCGGTGTAGGTGAGGATTTTCAGTTTTTGCAACGGAAACTTTTGGCCTCATGAACAGAATAGCAAAAACTCAATTAAATGTGTTTTTCCTCCATCCTTGCCTAATCCAAAGGTAAAAAATGAAAAAGGGTTTGGAAGAGTGGTGTTTAGCTGTGCTTTTTTCCTTTTTCCTTTAGAACAGCCAGGTGGATTCATAGGATCCAATTTTTAAGTAGTCTTTTATCTTCTACTCCAATAAACCCGGCCACCCAGCACAATCAGAAAGTTGTTTTTATGTTTTGTTTTGTTTCGAATTTTCAGCCTCTAAAGAATGGGGGAGGGGAGACAAAAAGGGGGAGGGCAAAAGACGAAGAAGGTACTTGAATTAAAAAAAAAAAAAACATGCAGTAACTCGAGGTTTTTACATATGGTCTGTCATTTCCTAATTAAGAAATGAGTTTGCTTGTCCTTTGGCCAACTCAAGCTAGACACTCCTACGAAAACCCTAAACGGCTGGTGGCTGTCCAAGGGACGAAACTCCATTCCCCTGTGAGACCCCAAGCCAGCCCGCCCAGGCCGGCCGGACCCAGCTCTGGGGTCCTTTTTCTCGTCCCGCAGTCACCTCGGCTCCCTCAGGTCTGTCTCCTCCTGAGCTCAGCTCGGCGCTGGGCCGGCCGCCTCGGGCTCGCCGCCACCAGGTCGGCGCAAATACCTTTTCCCTCCCCGGGGCCCCAGGCGCGGACACCTCCCTGCCTCCCTCCCTGCTGGCGGGGCCCTTTCCCGGCTGGGAAACAGCAGCCGCGGCAGGAAGCGAAGCCCTTGTTGATGCTGTTCCTTGGCGCGTCTCCCCGCCCTCCGGCGGCCGCCCTAGCTCTTCCAGGCTCTGGGGCGCCCCCCCTCCGCGCCTGCGCAGTGCCCCGCGGGGGGCGGGGCTCAGATTCCTGTCAGCGGCGGCGGCGGTGGCGGCGACCGTCAGTTTTCGCTGAGGAGAAGCACGAAACGGACCCGTTGGCTCTCCCCCCTCCCTTTCCCCGCCCTGAACCCCCCTCCTGGCTCGCCGGGAATTAGTCCCCGTGGAGTTTCCCCTCCGCCTTGCTGCCGTTTTCTCGGTCCTCGGCCCGGTGGAAGTCACTGCCCTCGAGGAGGAGGCAGCAGCAGCCGCCCTCGCCTCGCCGCCCCCGGTTCGGTGCCCGCGGTCCCGGAGAGGAGGTGCCGCCGCCACCGCCGCTCCCCCCCTCCCGCTGCCCTCGGGCCGGGCTGGGTCGAGCTGCGATGCCCTCGGACTTCATCTCATTGCTCAGCGCGGACCTAGACCTGGAATCGCCCAAGTCCCTGTACTCGCGAGGTGAGTCAGGCTGGGGGCTGGGGCGTGGGGGCGGGGAGGCCCAGCCCGGGGGGGACCGGAGGGGTTCCCGTCGGGGGTGGGGGCAAGCCTGGGCCGGTCGGGCCTGTTTTGGGGGGGTGGGGAGAGGCCGATGGGGTCGGGTGATGGTGGAAGGGGCAGGGGAGGAGTGGCGGCCCCTCCCCCGCGGAGCCGCCGGCCGCACGGGGCCCAATTGCCGTCGGCCCCCGGTCTCTGCGGCACCAGTCGTTCTGAGAGTCCCTCGGCGTGTCCGGCCCCGCCACACTCCTCGAGCGGCCGGTCCCGGCCTCCCCGGCTCAGGGATTCCCCCCTCCCCGACTGGGCCCCGCGCTGGGGCTGTTGCGATCGGTGCGCCGCGGCCCCTCTTACCAGGACCATCCTCCCCAGCAAAGTTGCCCCCAAACGGGCGGTGTGGCTTGGAGCCGGTTCTGGGTGCAGGGGCACCATTTTTCTCCCCCTCCAGGTTGTTTGTGCGCCGTCGTTCTACCCCCCCTCCCTCCGGCCTAGTCCACTCCCTCCCCTTGTTGGGACGGCCCCCCTCGACCAGGCGTTCTTCCTTTCCTCGTCATCTTATTGCTGGAAAGGGCCCGAATTTTCTTTTTCTCTCTTTCCACCTCTGTGGCATTCTAATGACTTACATCTCCCTCTCTTTTTACAAAGGTAGGGGTGCTCTCTCTGGATTAGTTTTATTCCTCTCCTGTCCCAGGGGTACCAGCTCAGGCACTGACGCTGTCCTTTGAGAATTTTCTCTTTCGTTGCCGTTCAAGGGCTCGTTGCAGGGAGGGGGCATTGGACAGAGATTCTCATTTTTAAACTCTTTTGGCAAAGGCCTAAAGGGGATTCCCGGGATCTATGATACTAACACTTGAGTTGATCTCTACGGGGTTTAAATTCCTATACTGGGCTCCACAAGAATGTGTTAGAACAGGTTCCCTGTGCAAGGGGCATCAAACCAGAATGCTACCCCTACACTCTTCACTTTTTAAACCACTGGGAGGGGCAAAAAGACATAACTGGGTTATTAGCTATTCATTTCACCATATTAAAAAAAAAAATATGTGCCGTTGTGAACCTCCTTGCTGAGAAATCCAGCACTTCTTCAGTTTTGGTGTGATGTATCCATCCACTGAGTCTACCCCCTCCAGAAAGGGGGACTTCAGCTTCACATTATGTAAATTTACATTGTTTAAGCGAATCAGTGAGATAGTTTACTCTGGAAGGTACTGGACTTTACAGACTGACGATTGGGTTTGTACACAGAGTCCTACTTAGTAACTGTAGCCATTGTCTGTTGCTCTGATGACTTTAGTTGGCAGTCACCATCCTGTAGGATGTTTTTCAGGCAGCCTACCTGAAGTAGTTTGGAAATATTGTAGTTTTGAGTGTCAGAAGAAAAAGAGTATATCAAGAGATGATTCTTAGAAGAGGGCTAATGGGGTACAATTGGGTGCTAAAAATAGTCAAGACATTAACACCATTTGTGCAGTAATCATCAGATAATTTTCCGTGAAACAAATGCTTTATGAAAATCGAAGTTTATCATAAAGACCAATGTAGAGGCAATTCAGTCTTCTTTTGCAGAGTATATTCACAAATACGGGCTTTAGTTCTTAAAAATACATGGCAGTTATGTAAGAGATGTATGCCACCCTTGCCTTTTTTTTTCTTAAGTCATTCAGCATAAAAAGTACTTAATGCTTTTTGTGTTTTTCAGATTCTCTGAAGTTACACCCATCACAGAATTTTCATAGAGCTGGACTATTGGAAGGTCAGCAAAGTGCCATTTTAAAGCATATTGTGTGAGTATGCAAAGGCTTTCTCTGAAATGGAGTTTAAATGAGAAAGTGTGAAACTTTGCAAACTCATACAATGTAGTTTTCTCCTAAAGAGCCTGATCCTTCTTTTAGAGCAGCTGAGTGTTTCAGTGGATTTTGTTACTGTGTTTGATGTGCTTGTTAGCTTATTGTATCTGCTTTGAGAAGCCTTGAGAAAAGCCCCACAAAATTACTAAAAATTATGTTGGGTGTTCTACTTTGGAATTCCAGATCTTAATTCTAGCTTTTTATAAATAAACTGAATATGAAAAGGCTCAAACATTATGATCATCAGTATAACTAAGAGTGACACCAAACACTATTTCGTTTAAAAATTCAGAATTTAGAACTTTTATATATTGAGCATTTCCAAACAGCATTGTTAATTATTTATTACAAAAGCATTGGTATCATTACTGTTGCATTTTTTTTTTTTTAAGATTTTATTTATTTGTGTGTGAGAGAGAGAGAGAAAGCACAAGCAGGGGGAGCCTCAGGCAAGAGGGAGAGGGAGAAGAAGCAGGCTCCCTGTGCAGGGAGCCGGGTGTAAGACTGGAGCCCCATGTGGGACTCTATCCCAGGACCTAGGGATCATGACCTGAGCTGAAGGCAGACGCATAACCGACTGAACCACGCAGGGTCCCACTGTTGCATTATTTTTAAGGATAAGGAAAGCCAAGTGATAGAGACGATGATTGAACTATGCTTAGAAAAAAGTTTGAGAAAGTTCTGGAAATGTTAATAGGTGTAGAATTTTAACAGCTGACAATTACTTTAGAAAGCCTTATATTGAAAAAAAGAAACTTTGTTGTTCTTAGCATTTTAAGACAAAAAAAGACTCTTTGTGTTTTGTAGGGTTTTTAACATAATTTTTTTTAAAGTTTATTTATTTTTTTTAGTAATCTCTCCACCCAGTGTGGGACTCAAACTCACAATCCCCTAGATCAAGAGTCACATGCTTTTCTGCCTGAGCCAGCCAGGAGCCCCTGTATTTTGTAGTTTTTGAAGTGGTTTTACATATCCTCTTTGAATTTTGTAATCCTGCAGTTGGACAGCAAGGGTATTAATTTCCCCATTATAGAGATGAGTAACCTGAGGCTGAAATTAAGAGACTTGTGGGAAAAGAGTCACACAAGAGCAGACATAATGCTTTTTGTGTTTAGCTGGAGTTCTTTACCCAAAGCCAAGCTGCCACTGTAAAATATATATGTAACCAGTAACTTAAACATTTTGTGGTCCACTTAAAAAAGGCCATAAATATTTAAGTTTGATTTGAGTTTAGATGCTTGCCTCCCATATGGTAGTCTGATATAGTGGGGGGAAGAGTGCGTTTTGTAATTGAGCTTGAGTTTGAATGCCAATTTAGTTGCTAATAAACTCTGTGTGGGCCTCTGAACTTTAATATTCTTTCTATAAAAATGTATATAATGTCTTAAATTTACTGAGGGGTAGTGTGTATGAAAATGCCTAGAATAGTGTCTGGCTTAATAAATGTTGGTTTTTTTCCTTTAGTATCAGCTACCTTGTTTTAACTATAATTTAGAGCATATAAAGTGTTCTTTAATTATTGATTATATTTATATTTATCAGAAGCCCATTGGTATACATTAGTATAAAAATCGACTACAATTTGAGGCAAGAAATTTTATGTGTTTCTTGGTGAAGCAGGTTTCTGTTTTTTATTCACATTGTTCAATTTGTGACCATGTTGTAGATTCATATTTGTACAAACCCATCCATTTTCTGGGCAACAGACCAGAGAGTATCATAATCATAGAGATTATCAGGCAGGAGAAAGATGAAAAAAAAAGTGTTAATTATTCCGGCAAATATTTTTAACAAGTCGATGGAAATGCAGCCAGCCATTTAATATGTATATTTACATGTATGTGCTTAAATACTTTTATTAAATATTTATTTTGGCTGAGAAGATCCTCAGTTTTTTGAAGTGAGACCATCGTTTCATAGATTACATATACATTGTAAAATGTATAAATATCAAGTATCCTTTTATGTCTTTGATACAGGGAATCATAAGAAAGTTGTTTGCCTGCGTCATGAACGTATTGAATCTGTGCACCCTACTTCTATTTTAACCTTTTATTATGGACATTTTAAAGAACTTACAGAAGTAGAGAGAATAAAATAATGAGCCCCCGTGTGCCTATCAGCAAGTTTTTAACCATTATCAATGCATGTCTGATCTTTTTTCTTTTATCTTCTCCCTTCCCCCAAGCTGTATTATTTTAAAACAAATATCAGACATCATGTTATTTCATATATACATACTTTAGTATTATAGTGATCTTTATTAATTTTTAAAATACCCTACTTTATTCCAGAAAATACATATTCAGATTTATTTCAGTAAAATCTGTCCTCTGCCCTCTTTTTAAGATAAAGTACAGCTGGAGGCTACTGCTTCTAGTGTCTAGTGTGTGTGTACCTTGTAATCTATGTTAAAATTGTAGGTCATGCGTCAGATTTGGGTTCAAATCCTTGTTTCAGCATTTGTGTTTGACCTTGTCTTAGTCATTTAATCTTTTTGTGCTTCAATTTTCTCATCTTTAAATGGGGACAATCATAGTATCTTCATCATGGACTGCTGTGAAGATTATTTGAGGCAAATTCATGTCCAAAGCATTTAACCTAGCACATAGTAAGTGCTCAATAAATGTTAGCTATATTAAAAATTCTAAGCGGTAACCACTTACATGGCATTTACTGTGTGCCAAGACCTTTATAAATATGAACTCACTGAATTCTCTTAACAACCCTTTGAGATGGTTATTATTATCCCATTTTACAGATGAGGGTGCTAGGCATGGGGAGGTTCAGCAACTTACCCATAGTCACATAGCTGATAAGTTGTAGCCAAGATTTCAACACAGGTAGCCTCACTGTAGACTATGCTCATAGCTATTATTATAGTGTACTGACTCCCTGTGTTATATAATAAGTATTTTCTAGTAATATGTATGCATACTTTCTGTCAGTTCTAGATTTCCATTTAATAGTAAACTCAACCCAGAGTAAGGGGAATTTAATTACTATCATATATAATTTGTTAAATTTTCGGTAGAACATTTTTTTTCCAAATTTAAATTCTCTCTTTAGGAAAACAAGGTTGGAAAACTTGCAGTTGAGTGCTACTGAGCTTTAAAAATAGATTCAAAATCTCTTTACCATTCAGTTAAGTTTGCTTTTACCTACATATCAATCTGGTCCTTCCTGCTACTATATGTATGTTTTTTTTTTTTTAAAGAATAGGAAATTTGTTTTTTTAATTGAGATATATTTGACATAAAACATTATATTTATTTCAGTTTCACAATGTAATGATTATTTGTATATATTGGGAAGTGACCACTACAATAAGTCTAATTAACATCTGTCACCATATGTAGTTTTGCTACTACCTTTTTATTTAATGTGGTGATTGCCTGACAGTGGGAAAAGGGTCTAGTTATTTAATGCAGTAATACATAGCCATAAAATAATGTTTCTGATGATCCCATAATTACATGTGAAACTCTTAATGGAATAAGTAAATAAAAGAGGTAGTGTTGCAATTATATTAAAAATAACTCGCATAGGGGCGCCTGGGTGGCTCAATTGTTAAGCGTCTGCCTTCGGCTCAGGTCATGATCCCAGGGTCCTGGGTTTGAGCCCCACATCGGGTTCCCTGCTCTCTGGGAAGCCTGCTTCTCCCTCTCCTGCTCCCGCTCCCCCTGCTTGTGTTCCCTCTCTCACTGTCTCTGTCAAATAAATAAAATCTTTAAAAAAAAAAGCCTCGCATAGAAAAAGCCCTGTACAAATGTATATACTATAAGATTTTACTTTTTGATTCTATTTTTGCATTTTCCCTGCCTTCTTTAAAGAAGATAGTTTATATATATTGAAAAAAATAAAATGGTTTACAGTTAGTGTGTTCAAATTTGAAGGCTAGGAATCTTCAGAGTGCCTAGAGAAAAAGTTGTCATTTCTTACACTTTCTGTATTGAAAAATATTGATTTTGGCATATATTATTTGCCATATAAAAAACTGAGATAAAAATTAAATTAAAAGTAAATGAATATGAGTAAGAGGTCATTCTGGAAATATAGAGATGGAAGATAAGATGGTAGAAAATCAGATACAACAGGAAAAATAAACAAATTGGAAAAAATAGAATAATAAAAACAATGGATTAAAACTTTAAAATGTTTTTTAAAAAGCAGGAGTTAAGAGATTAAATGATGGATTAAATTAAATAACTGGTTAAATAAGAGCTAAATACCATTGTGAGGCAGTCTTAATATTAAATATTTGAAACCGGAAGATTTTTAAAGGAAAATATGAAATAGTATAATGAGTTAGGAACAATAAACTACTTTTTTTCTTACTGCTGTCAAACTATTTGATATGGTACTACGTATAATTATACTTTATAGTTCTCCAAATGAAAATCCTAAAAATAGTAACAGTGTTTTACTGACTTGATGGAATATTTCTGAATTGCCATTAAGCCTGATTGATTTCTCTTCCTAAAGCTGATGTTAGTAAGGTAGTTAAGCCATTAACTCTTAAATGACGAAATGTATGAAGGTATCTTAATGGAAAGGATTTTTTGAAAATATTTAATATTAATCTGTTGGATTCTTTTCTTGTTTAGTATCTATTAATATCTACAAATCCATATCTAGTAAACTAAAAATGTCATTATGGAAATAATTATGGAAATGAAGTTCAAACATTATAGAAGTCATACCTACCTAGTTCATCCTCACTTCTTGGTTCTAGGATCCGTTTCTCTGATTTCCTACCATTTGTTCTTGTGTCTCTTCCTAAACTCTGTTTTTGTTATTTTCATTCAGTACTAGAATTCTTTTGCCTATTACAGTAAGAGGATAGAAATACATATTTAATCAGATGGTTCTTGGCTTGCTCTTAACTCCTCTTGACTACTGTAATTATTCCAGGAGTCCCCTAAAACTTGAAAGTGATAGTATAGAAAAACATTTCTTATTGTGATTAATATTATGTATAAAAAATAGCCACTTTATATTAGAAAAAGTTGACTCATTATATTGTCCGTGGGGCGCCTGGGTGGCTCAGTTGGGTGGGTGGCTCAGTCGGGTAGGTGTCTACCTTCTGCTTAGGTCATGATCCCGGGGGCCTGGGATCGAGCCTTGGGGTGGTGGGCTCCCTGCTCAGCGGGGAGTCTGCTTCTCCCTCTGCCCCTTCCCCTGCTCATGCTCTTTCTCCCTCTCTCTCAGATAAATAAAATCTTAAAAAAAAAAAGATTAGGGGCGCCTGGGTGGCTCAGTCATTGGGTGTCTGCCTTCCGCTCAGGTCATGATCCCAGGGTTCTGGGATCAAGCCCTGCATCGGGCTCCCTGCTCCATGGGAAGCCTGCTTCTTCCTCTCCCACTCCCCCTGCTTGTGTTCCCTCTCTCGCTGTATCTCTCTCTGTCAAATAAAGAAAGAAAATCTTTAAAAAAAAAAAAAAACATTATATTGTCCATAAAGAATAATAGGTAATTAGAAAAAAAATAAAAGATCAAATTAATCTGAGACATCGTTTGGGCCTGTTTGTGTAGTGAGAGAAGATAGTCCTGTTAGCTCTAAGGTATAAGACATTCTTCAATAGAAATGTTGCTTATTAACTTATTTTATTGTCTTGTTGCAAAGATTTTATTTCAAGTTACATGAAAGAGATTCATGTGTCTTTTATTTCCTGTTGTCTTAATAAAAATCAAGGTTAAAAAAACTACCAAAATATATAATACACTAATTATAAACCTGTACTTGAGTGAAAAGGTAGAAATTTTCTTTATGGATTAAATACAGATAATGATTTTAGCTTCCAAATATAAATAAAACCTGGTGTTGTGATAAAGGATCTATATTTTTGATGATTTGAAACTAAAGATGTGCTACGTGGACATTTTCAGTTACTTATTCTTAATAACTACTGAAAAATAAAATTTTTTCTCTTTTCTTTTTAATATTTACTTGACAAATAGGTGATGATAATTACTGCTGGCCAGCCATAAATGTTTTTATTTTTTCCCCATCCAGAAATGTTACAATTAGTCTTTTAATAAGTTTGGTGTTGGTTGTTTTTTTGTTTTTTGGGGGTTTTTTTGGTATCTTTTTTTGAAGGTGAGACAAGAACAGAAAAGTTTCTAAGAGTGACCTAAGTTGTTGATTACTCTTATCTTTATAAATTTAGTTTTAGTTTAGTGTTTTTTCTTTTTAGTTGTAGTTTTAAGACATCTACCTAAAATAACATTTGTAGGACATGATTAAAGAAACAGTGTTGGTAAAAAGGAATAATAAATTCAGTGCTAGTAATTAAAAACATTTTTTTGAGCAATTTATGTGCCGGAATTGTACAGATATTTTTCACGTTTAGTCCTCAGAAAAATCCTCTGAGATAGTGTCAGGATCCGTATTTCATAAATGAGCAAACTGAGGTATAAAGGGATTCACTGATTTTCCCAAGGTCACATAGCTAATCAAGGAGGCTGGAATTTGAAACTTCACTATTTTACCACAGATTATTGAGCTTATCCTGACTCTCTTTAGTATAAACATTTGATAATTGGTATTTATACCTTAGGCCCTACTAAAATTACACCACTGTTCAGATGATGTAAAAAGAGAGCTTTGTGTAGGATTCTTCAGCTAAACAGCTTCCATAAAGTAAGAGAGAAACTGTATAAGCCACGCATAAAAATCAGTAAAGAATATGATGATGACCCATTTGGGGAATATTTTAACACTCAAAATTAGCAAATCATTGCCTTGCTTTAGTGAGTGTCTTTAAGATTGAACCACCTCTGTATTGACAGATGATGGTACTCAGAATTGAAGAGTAGGGGAAGGGTAAGCAGACCATCACCTAAGGAGAATGACTTGAGAAATGGAGGATGCCATGGGACTCATGATTTCTTTGGCACTAGTTTTATGGAAGCACAGAATCCTTGCACCTTATTTCTGCTGATGTATTTTGGAGCCTAACTAAATTTGAAAGATGAGCAACAGAAAAAATAGTACTAATAGAGCTTCAGGAGTTAGTTCTATTCTTGCTATGGTGGGTCATTGTTAATGAACTTCCTGAAAATTCTGTGTTAGGCATTAGAAAATAATGGATTTTAATTCTAGTTTGGGTTTGAGATCCTGTGGAAAATCATGCAAGCATTCCTTTTCTTCAGTAGAGACATTAATAGCAGTTTTGCTTACCTGAGAGTTGAGAGGAAGAACAACTGATACAATGTTAGGACCAAACTATAAAATGTCTGTATGAGTAATGATACTTTGCATAGGGCCCTATTAATTTACTTTGGTTCTTTGCACTGTCTCTTTTTAAAAAATCTCGTTCTATTCATGTCTCCCATTTTCTCATGGTACTTTCTATATTTTGCTTGTTGGTTGTGTGGTTACTTCTTGTATCCTTTCTCTCTTTCCCTTCTTATTTTTATTTTTTTTTAAAGATTTTATTTATTAGAGAGAGCAAGCATGTGTGCACAAGTAGGCAGAGCAGCAGACGGAGAGGGAGAAGCCGACTCCTGCTCAGCAAGGAGCCCAATATGGGGCTTGATCCCAGGAACCTGGGATCATGACCTGAGCCAAAGGCAGAGGCTTAACCAACTGAACCACCCAGGCGCCCCCCTCCCTTTTTAAATAACAGTCTATATATAGAGGTACAGAGGTTCACCAATTTAGGGTGTTCCATGAATTTTTAACAAGTGTATACATTTGTGTTATCACCATAGATAAGATACAGAACCTTTCAGTCACCCTGTTAGATGGGCTACCTTTTGCTCTTTTGTAGTCAGTTCTGCCCACGGTAGCCCCTCAGGCAACTACTTGCCTGTTTTTCCTTAAAATAGATTAGTTTTGTCTTTTTTAGAATTTCATATAAATGGATTTATACAATGTATACTCTTTTCTCTTTAACTTTTGTTTGTTCAACCACCATAATGTTCTAAAACGGAAAACTGGTTTTTTAAAGGACCTAAAAGTAATGAGACTTTTTATTCTGTTATACATTCCTATATTCTATAATGTAGCCAAATGTAGTTTTCTAGGGATGACTTTTCATGTTTATGTGCAAGTTTAGGTTACTTACTCATAATATTTATTCATTCACTCAAAATGAATTTGCACATGGATCCTGGCCACATACAGTTTATAGCTCAGTAGAAGAGATTGTATGTGAATAAACAATGATAACTGTTTTAAAGGGTTTCATAATTCAGTCTAGATTAGAAAATGAAATTAATATGGCTTCTAATTTTTATTTGCTAATAGGAAAATACTTTTGTGCACCTTATACCAAAGCATATAGTTTGCACCTATACTAGATCATTATAAATCGAAGTTTAGAACTTTAAAATTTCTTTGTAGTTTAGGTCTAGAGAGGGTTGTATAGTTGAAGAGTACGTAGAGGGTATGTAGTACTGTAGATTAAGTGTAAAGGTCAAAACAGAATATGAGCTTTCTGTCACATATAAAGTGAGTACTATCTTGTGCTTAACTCTATTATAAATACTAATGCTGAATAAAATTCAAGTTTGTCCAGTAATCATTTTTACTATATACCATACTGCTAGTTTGGACCTTAGACACTAAAATACTTTTGTTAGCAACATAATGGAACAATTAAATGTTTGTTGATGGGGGCCTGATTACACAAATTTAAGTATTTGTTTGAATTAAAGTTTTCATTATAATCGTTTAGGTAAGTCACTAAAATGCCTGTGTTTAAAAGTGTGTAATAGCAATGAAGCATCCAAACATAGGTTTAAGCTAACAAGTAGCTATTCTTCACAATTAAGTTGTGATTAGAAGTCTTAAAGATTTTGTACTGTCTTTTTTTTCCAGTTTTTTTAAGTAGCGACTTGCTTGTTGGGGTTTCAGTCTGAAATGATGATTTTACTAGAAAAAATATTACTGTAAAGTAGAATTAATAATAATAAGTTAATGTTCACAAGTTAAATATTCAATTTATAAGCACTGTGGTAATAGGCAGTTATAAGGACTTTAGAAATTATAAATTAAAATTTTACTTGAGTAAATTTTTATAAAATTGTATTGTGAACTCTATTTCTATATCCTTTTTAATTTTTATTGTTAAACCATATTCTCTAGAATATTAGGCTAAAGTAGAGTGAATGAATGGAAAATATAAACATAGCTTGAATTTTCTAATTATTATTATTAAAGATTTAATTTATTTATTTGAAAGAGAGCAAGAGAGAGTAAGCACGAGCAGGGGGAGGGGCAGAGAGAGAGGGAGAAGCAGGCTCCCCACAGAGCAGGGAGCCCGATGCGGGGCTCAATCCCAGGACTCTGGGATCATGACCTGAGTGAGCCGAAGGCAGACGCTCAACCGACTAAGCCACCCAGGCGCCACTATAATTATTTTTGAAGAACATTTCATTTTCTTACTTTATTTTTACCTGAATAACAGATGCTTTGGATAAAATGACTACTTAATTCCTTTAATAAGCTCATTGTTGCTTTTTTTGTTTTTTAAACTGGGTGGTGAAGTAGTTGAAGAACAAACAGAATGTCACTAGTTAGCTAAATTACTGCTCTATTACAGTAAATACAAATGGCACATTTATAGTGTAAAATATAGTAAGTAAAAACTAAAAAATAATTTTCTTGAAAATGTTTTTCAATGAACTTAATAAGAATGTACAGAATCAATACTAAAAATTCTACACAGAAAAAAATTCAGTGCATACTTTTGAGAACAGATGAACAGAGAGTTGGAAGTTGAATTTGAAGAAGTGCTTTCTTGGCAATTAAAAATGGTAAAGATAGGGACATCTCGGTGCCTCAGTTGGTTAATCAGCTGCCTTCAGCTCAAGTCATGATCCCAGGGTCCCGGGATCGAGTCCTGCCTTGGGCTCCTTGCTCAGTGGGGAGCCTGCTTCTCCCTCTGCCTGCTTGCCACTCCCCCTGCTTGTGCTCTCTGACAAATAACTAAAATCCTAAAGAAAATGGTAAAGATAATGATTAGAAAAATCAGAGTTCCACATGTTTATCAGGCTTGTGAATAAAAACCCAATTTCAGAAGCATGCATTACTTAATAGCTGTGTCATTTTAGGCAAGTTACTTAACCTTTCTGTTGACTCAGTTCTATAAAATGGGGATAATAGACTCAGATTTCTAATGAAGATTAGATTAGTTAATATTTCTCAAGCACTTGTAATAGTATTTGGCACATAGTAAGCACTATATAAATATTTGTTTAAATAAACAAGTAAAATAAAAATTCATATCTAGAAATAAAATTACTTGACAAACATATTTACCCAAAATGTAGCAAGGAACCAGGAGTTTATTAGCATAAGCTTCTGAACACCCAAATCAGATGTTGCTAAATTTACATACTAAGGTGTAGGCATTCATAGCACTATGTGGTACAGGATTTATCTTCTTAAAATACAAATCTAATCATATTGCTTGCTTTAAAATCCTTTAATAAAGATGTAAAATTCTTAAAGATCTGGCTCCTGATTATCTTTTTTTTAAAAAATTGAGAGAATTAATATAACAAAGTTTGTCATTTTAACCATTTTAAAGTGTATAATTCAGTGGTTTTAGTGCATTCAAAATGTTGTACAACTAGCAGTAGTATATAATTCTGGAACATTTTCATTCCCCCGAAAAGAAACACTTTATTCATTACCATTCACTCCTCAGTTCCCCCTCTTCCAGCCCCTGGCAGCCCTCTTCTGCTTTTTGTCTCTGAATTTGTCTATACTAGACATTTCATATAAAAGGAATCATCTGTGATCTTTTGTGACTTCTTTGTGTCACTTAGCTTTGTTTTCAAGGTTCATCCATTTTATAGCATGTATCAGTAGTTCATTCCTTTTTATGGAAGAATATTTTTGACTCTTCATCCATTCATTAGTTCATGGACATTTGGGTTGTTTTAGCTATTATGAACAATGTTGCTATGAACATTTGTGTATAAGTTTTTATGTGTGCGGATTTTTTTTTCTTTTGGGTATATACCCAAGAGTGGAATTGCTGGGTCATACAGTAACTATTTTTAACTTTTTGAGGAATTGCCAAACTGCTTTCCACAGTGGCTGTATCATTTTATATTTTCAGCAGCAGTGTATGAGGGTTCTGATTTCTCCATATCCTTGTCAACACTTGTTCTTTTCTCTTTTTGATTATAGATGTCATAGTGGGTATGAAGTTTCTTGTGGTTTTGATTTATATTTCTCTAATGACTAATACTATTGAGCATCTTTTCATGTGTTTATTGGCCATTAGTATGTCTTCCTTGGAAAAATGTTTACTCAAGGCTTTTGCCCATTTTTAAATTGAATTATTTGTCTTCTTATTGTTGAGTTGTAGGACTTCTTTGTATATTATGTATACAAGTCCTTTATCAGACCGGTGATTTGCAGAAATTTTCTCCCATTCTGTGGGTTGTCTTTTCACTTTTTTTTTAAGATTTTTTTTATTTTATTTTAGAGAGAGACAGAGAAAGAGAGAGCAAGCTCGGGTGGGGGAGGGGCAGAGGGAGAGGGAGAAGCAGACTCCCCACTGAGCAGGGAGCCCTGCACGGGGCTCAATCCCAGGACCCCAAGATCATGACCTCAGTGGAAGGCAGACACTTAAATGACTGAGCCACCCAGGCATCCCTTCACTTTCCTTTTTTTTTTTTTCATTTTATTCATTTATTCATGAGAGACAGAGAGAGAGAGAGAGAAAGAGGCAGAGGGGGAAGTAGGCTCCCAAGGAGCAGGGAGCCCGATGCGGGACCCGATCCCAGGACCCCGGGACCATGACCTGAGCCGAAGGCAGATGTCCAACCATCTGAGCCACCCAGGCGCCCCCTTCACTTTCTTGAGAGTTTCTTTCGATGCACAAGCATTTTAAATTTTGTTTAAGTCTACTTTTATCTGTTTTTGTTGTTGTTACTCTTGGTTTGTGTCATATTTAAGGAACTGTTGCCTAGCTTAGGGTTACAAAGATTTACACCTGTTTTCTTCTGAGAATGTTATAGTTTTGGTTCTGACATTTTGATCTTTGATTCATTTTGAGTTAATTTGTTTCTGGAGTCTCAGTTCTTTTCCAGTCATCTTTCTGTCTGTCCTTATGTCAGTACCATACTGTCTTGATTACTGTAACTTTGAAATTGAGAAGGATGAGTCTTCCAATTTTGTTCTTCTTTTACAAGATTGTTTTGGCTATTCAAAGTCCCTTGAATTTCCATTTTAATTTTTTGAAAGATTTTGTTTATTCATTTGAGAAAGAGACAGAGAGCACACAAGCAGGGGGAGAGGGAGAGGGAGGAGCAGACTCTCCGCTGAGCCAGCCGGGAGCCCGATGTGGAGCTCGATCCCAGGACCTGGAGACCCGAGCTGAAGGCAGACGCTCAACCATCTGAGCCACCCAGGCGCCCCTCCATTTTAATTTTTTTAAAAAAATATATTTATTTGAGAGAGAGAGAACAGGAGCAGGGAGGAGGGGCAGAGGGAAAGGGAAAAGCAGACTTCGGAACCGGAAGTGGGGCTAAATCCCAGGACCCGGAGATCATGACGTAAGCTGAAGGCAGGCGCTTAACTGACTGAGCCACACAGGTGCCCCTCCATTTGAATTTTGAGATAAGCTTCTCAACTTCTGCAGAAAGTGAGCTGTGATTTCAATAGGGATTGCAGTGAATCTTTTTTGAGGAGAATTGTTTGTGGAATATTGACATCTTAATAATATTAAACCTACCTGTTAATAAACATGGAATATCTCCTTTTATTTAGATCTCACTTTAATTTCTTTCAACAGTGTTTTGTAGTTTTCAGGGTATAAGTTTTACACATCTTTTTAAACATTTATTTTTAAGTATTTTTTTTTTTTAACCATGGTTTTAAGTGTTAGTAAAATTATGGAAGTGATTTGAGGAATGGTCTCTTAAAACTTAGGAGAGCTTTAGTATTGAAGTACTTGATTCTATATCTATTCAGAAAAAGAAACCCAAACCATGATAAAATAAGTGACTGTAAAATACTAGTCAGCCATAGAATTAAAGCTGTAGTAAACCATAAACAACATATAGTAAAGTCCAGTTTTGTTTAAAAAGTTGTACTGGGTGGTAATTTTCTCAAGGGCAGCAACTATACCTTGAATTCTCATAGCATCTGACACAAGTGCTTTATAATCTGAGAGATACTTGATAAATATTGAATGAATGAGTACCATATCCAGAAAGAAGGAAGGAGCGTTGGTGGTATAGTGGTGAGCATAGCTGCCTTCCAGAAAGAAGGAAGGAATGATACTGGAAACCTGAGAGGATTGTGTTCTAGTTATATACAACCATGTAGAAAGCTTTAATTGGAATAACAATTGCATTAAAATTACAGCAGTTGGAAAACTAGGCCTTTATAGAATTGGAGTTATTTAATCTGTAAAGACAAAAACTTAGATAATAAAGATGAAAATGGAGGTAAATTTGTTCTCTAAACCTAGAATACCCGAATAAGAAAGCTCTCTTGATGCTTGAATGGAACAGGGTTAGGGCAAAATGTATGAATATGTAATATATATATGAGTAAAAGTTTTCTTAGGGGACCTTTTACATGTTACAACTGAAAAAAATAGAATCTAGAATGGTTAGTTAAATTAATAGAAAATACGATGACCATCATGGGTAATTGAGAAAACTAGAGATATGATCTTAATTTTATGGCATAGAAAATGTCTGGTGTCTTTATCAGAAAATGTAATTTTTCCCAACAATACTTTTTCTTGTATGTTTGGGAGAGTTATTTTATTTTAAAATTCTGTGCCCCACAGAACAGAATAACCAGTTAATATGAGGTGATTTTGTAGAATTGGAAGTAGACCTTTTTATTCAATATCAGCTCTACATAGCCTAGCTTTCTCAACTCGTATTGGCATGGATTTCCTGGGATTTTTTTAAAAAGATTTTATTTATTTATTTTAGAGAGAGAGAATGTGTGAGTGGGGAGGGGCAGAGGGGTAGGGAGAAGGAGAAGGAATCTGAACCAGACTGCACTGAGGACGAAGCCCAACGTGGGGCTCCATCCCACAACCATGAGATCATGACCTGAGCTGAAACCAAGAGTCGGACACTCAACCGACTGAGCCACCCAGGTGCCCCAGTTTTCCTGGGATTTTAGTAGAGTGAAATGGGGTATATATATATATATGGGCATGTGTGAAATCAATTCTGTCAAACCCTGGTCCTTAGCAACTATTAAATTAATCTTGTAATTGTTAACTGTCATATTCTAGCAGCAAACTTCACTTTAAATATAAGTGAAGGAGAAGTAAGACTTAGCAATATTATTTATAGACAGATTTTTAAAAATATGTGTATCTTTCACGTGCAGAAACACTGCTTAGGAATTTTTTTAGTCTTTAATTTCTGCTGGGTCCTAGGAGTGATATAGCATCTAAAACACTAATTTGGGACTACCATACTTGTATTATTGATTTCGTTGGTATAATACTACTACTTTGCAATAATTGTGTCAAGAGTTAAGGATACTTTTTTTTTTTAATTTTTTTATTGTTATGTTAATCACCATATATTACATCATTAGTTTTTGGTGAAGAGTTAAGGATACTTTTTAAACCTTTTTTTTTTCTGCTAGGAATTAATCTTTGCATTATGAGATTCTTAAATCCAGAAGACTTTGTTTTGTTTGTTTGGGTTTTTTGGCCATTTCACTCCTATGATTTTTTTTTTTAATTGAGATATAATTGACCTATAACATTGTATTAGTTTTAGGTGTATAGCATAATGATTTGATATATGTGTATATTGAGAATGATTATGACAATAAGTTTATTTAACATCTGTCACCACACATAGTTACAAGTTTTTTTCTTGTGCTGAGAACTTTTAATCTTACTCTCTTAGTGTAACTTTCATATGTACAATGCAGTACTGGTAACTGTAGTCACTATGCTGTACCTCATATCCTTAGAACTTATTTATCTTATAAACTGGAATTTTGTACCATTGACTACCTTTACCTATTCCACCCACCACCTGCCACTTCTGGCAACCATCAGTCTGTTTTCTGTAGTTCTCTGAGTTCAGGGTTTTTGTTTTATATTATTTTCTTTTGTTTTAGATAACATGTATAAGTGAGATCATACAGTATTTGTCTTTCTCTGTCTTATTTCACTTGGTATAATGTTCTCAAGTTCCATTCACGTTGTCACATATGGCAGGATTTCCTTTTTTTTTTATGGCTGAATAATATTCCTGTTTGCACGTGTGTGTGTGTGTGTGTGTGTGTCACATTTTCTTTAGCCATTCATCCATAGATGGACACTCAAGTTGTTTCCAGTCTTGACTATTGTTTCAGTGAATGTGGGGGTGCAGGTATCTTTTCAAGGTAGGGATTTCATTTTCTTTGGATAAATACCCAGAAATGAAATTTCTGGATCACATGGTATTTCTATTATAATTTTTTGAGGAACAATCATACTGTTTTCCATAATGGCTGTACCTGATTGACATTTTGAGCACAGGAATTTATTCTATCTAAATAAAAATTTGTTCTTTAAATGAGAGGAACACTTAGGTGATTGGCTATAAACAAACATATGAAGAGAGTCTACTCCCATTTTATTGATTGGAACAACTATTCCTCTATATTTACTTTAATAGAATACTGTTTGTGCTATTAAACATATTTAAGTTATATATTTTTTAAAGATTTTATTTATTTATTTATTTGAGAGAGAGCATGAGAGGGGGGAGGGTCAGAGGGAGAAGCAGACTCCCTGCTGAGCAAGGAGCCCGATGTGGGACTCGATCCCGGGACTCCAGGATCATGACCTAAGCCGAAGGCAGTCACTTAACCAACTGAGCCACCCGGGTGCCTTATTTAAGTTATACTTAAGAACATACTGACTTTAATGTCTTTTCCATAAATACTGCTAAATGTATAAATGTCTTAATATAAAGGCACTGATACAATACAAATATATACTATACCAATAAACACATGAAAAGATTTTCAGCGTCATTAGTTATTAGGGAAATGCAAATTTAAACCACAATGAGATACTACTTTATATCCATTAGGATAGCTATAATCAAAAAGACAGATAATAAATAACAGGTGTGGCAAGGATGTGGACAAATCACCTCATATACTGCTGGTGGAAATGTAAAATGCTGCAGCTACTTTAGAAAATAATCTGGTAATTCCTCAAAAAGTTAAATGTAGAGTTACCATATAATCCAGCATCTCACTTCTAGATGTATACCCAACAGAAATGAAAACATCTGTACACACAAAAACTTGTACACAAATGTCCATAGCAGTATTACTCTAAATAGCCAAAATGTGGAAGCAACCCAGATGTCCATCAACTGATCAATGGATGGATAAACAAAACATATATCCATTTAATGGAATAATATTTGGCATAAAAAGGAATGCATTACTGATACATGCTGCAACATGGATGAATCTTGAAAACACATTAAGTGAAAGAAGCCAGTCACAAAACACCACATATTGTATGATTCCATTTATAGAAAATGTACAGAATAGCCAGATCTATAGGGACAGAAGGTAGATTAGCGGTTCCTAGGGGTGGGAATTGAGGATAGGGGATGATAGTTAAAGGATTGGGGTTTCTTTTGGAAGGGTGTTAAAAATGTTATAAAATTGATTGTGATGACGGTTGCACAACTTTGTGAATATACTAAAGTGCCCATCAACAGATGAAAGGATAAAGTGTGGTATTGTACAGATAATGGAATATTATTCACCCTTAAAAAGGAATAAAATTTTGGTACATCGTACAGCATGAATGAATTTCGAAAACGTGTTAAGTGAAATAAGCCAGATACAAGAGGACAAATATTGTATGATTTCATGAAGTATCTAGAATAGAGACAGAAAATAGAATAGTGGTCACTAAGGACTATGGTGAGAGGACAATGGTGAGTTACTGTTTAATGGGTACAGAGTTTATATTTGTGATGATGAAAAAGTTCTGGAAATGGGTAGTGGTGATGTTGCACAACATTGTGAGTGAACTTAATAGCATTGAATTGTACACTTAAAAAATGCAGTGGTAAGGGGCGGCGTCTGGGTGGCTCAGTCAGTTAAACGTCCAACTTTTGATTTCTGCTCAGGTCATGATCTCAGTTATGGGATCACGCCCCACATTGGGCTCGATGCTCAGTGGAGAGTGCTTCTCTCCCTCTCCCTTTCCTTCTTGCCCTCCCACCTGCTCACATTCACATGGGCTCTCTGTCTCTGTTTCTCACTCTCTAAAATAAATAAATCTTTTTTAAAAAAAGCAATGGTAAATTTTATGTTATATGTATTTTACCACAAAAATATATTTGTTAAAAAAGTAGAAAAAATAATTTTAAGAGTCTGAGATATACTAACTTTTTTGGTGAAGTTACTGAGACAGAAGTAATTGTGTGGTGGCACATGGAAAAAAGACTTTTTCCCATTTAACAGAGTATATTTTGGTTGTTTAAATCATTTATGGTTTTCTTCCTCCTGTTTTCGTCAAATGTGAATTTCTCTTGCTTTCTATATGGGACCCAAAATCTTTAGCTTAAAATGTGAATGGGATGACCTAGACATCACTGATTGTGCTATATCTTAAATGATCAAAAACAGAATTTTGATGAGCCAGTCTAGACTACAGTTGACTGTGAAAAATGCATGAAGTAGACACAATCATTTAGATCGAAAAAAATTTTTTACTATTAATATGCATGGTTGATTCATTTTGTTGATTTCTGGAAAGCAAATATTTATATTTAATAGTAGCAAATGGATTGCAGTTTTCCAATAAATGTCACAGAATTGTGGCAGAGAGCCAGGAAGAAGAAAAGCTGCATTAGTGAAGTGAGACACAGTTCTGTAGCTATGGAAACTATAAACCCTACTAAGTCTCAAAAAGGTATTCTCTTTGTATTTGTACTATTAATTAGACATTAGTAGAGGTTAATGAGGACCCTAGATGACTGCTAGATTAAATATAGGTATAATTGTATTTATCAGAGGCCTGGGTAAGAGGCATTGTTGAGTAGTTTAGTATTTATTTTGTGTGAAAATTGAAGTACTTAATTTCCTTTTCATTAATTTGATTTATTATTTGTCCTTAACTATGAAAATACTTTCTATTTTAAAATATTTTCTTAGATTACTGCTGTAGTTCAGGTTTTAATTTGAGAATAGATAAGAGAATATGAACATCAGTCAGTTTAGTAAATTAATCTTGACCAGTATTTGTGTTTACTGATAAATGTGTATTAATAAGTGCATAAGTAGATTTTATGAAAAAATGTTTTAGGTGTAAATTAGGTCCTTTGGTAATTCATAATAATTTTTGTAAAATGGTGTTTTTACCAGTAAAAACTTGATTGATACTGTGACTGACCTAGAAGCTTAATATTTCCCCCTAATTATGAAAACAAACTTACTCTGAAGAAAATTTATGATTAGGTCTGTAATCAGGGTTGGCTGCCTATACCCAGTTGACAGAATTATAATGGGCTGCTTGTGGTAGCAAGCTTCTGGAGGGAGACGGTGTCAAATTCTAAAAATAGGAAGGCAAACTAGAACTGAAAGATAGTTAACTGAGTAGTTGTGTTCTCACCATACTTGTTTGCTTTTTTGTGTATAAATCCAAAATTATGTTTTCCCTTAAGTTTACATGTGTTTTGTTTTGTTTTGTTTTGTTTTTTTACACCCAACATCACCAAATAATTTATTTGGAATCAGAATTAAAAGACCACTTGACAGCTGAGAAATGTATGTTTATTCTGATACAGTTGTACAACTAATCTAGGACAAGTTACCAAATAAATTTTACATTCTTTCTTCAGGACTGGGGTTTTTCGATGACTTCAAATTTAAGATCTTCAAATTTGAAGTCCGGGAACGTATTCATGTCTGCTTTACCATACATTTGCTTAAGCTTAAAAAGCTCCCTCTCTAGGTCTTGCTGGTACTCTGGGCCAATATCAACGAGTCCTCCAGATGCCTGTCGCTTAGTTCTGTATTCTCTAATCTTGTCCATGAAGAGTTTCTGTACAGGATCAAGTTCCCTATTAAATGCCACTGCTGTAACACCAATGTTCCTCCTCAAATGAACTGAGACTGCAGACCGAATGAGAGAGGAGAACCTGAAGAGCCTCTGAAGAATCAATCATGGTGATTCTGTTACTTGCGCTCAGTCCCCCATGTGTTTTGTTTTCTTATACATTTATCCTAGGAAGTCTTTCTTCAACCTCTTAGACCTTTGCAGAAACATCAGCTGTCAACCAGCATGGAAGCCAATTGTGTTTTGGAATATCCCAAGTCTAAGCCGACTTAGAAGTGAAATTTAGCTGTCCTTTATTGTATAAGCAAAATGAAACAGAAAAAGTGAACTATGAGAAGTAAACTCTTTTGGAAAAATCATTTTAGGTTGGACCCTAAATATTGCCCAGAAAAGAGAACCCATCCATTTGGAAATGCCAAATTAGAGGGAAATTGGTAGAGAAAAAATACTAGACCTTCTTCTATTAAGAACTATTTGAATATTCACCACTACCTAGTTCTTGAACAAAGATAGACCAGAGCATTATATGGAGGGTCCTTCTCAGTGTGTTGGACCTCTCCTTTTCCTCTTTCCTTTTTAGTAGGACTGTGTCCATCTACTTGACTTTGATTGTATTTTGCAGTGATAATGGATTGTAGTAAGCATAGCTCTTTATGAAGGGACTGGATGGTGTGTCCTGGGAGAAAAATACCGTATTAGTGATCCACATGTGGATATGCTTATCTGTCCTAGTGGCACATCCACATTTGGATTGCTAAAATCCTTAAACATAGACAAAATTCAGTTGAGAAATTCAGAGGATAACATTCAATAAAAATAAGAGTAAACAAGGGGCTCCTGGGTGGCTCAGTTGGTTGAATATCTGACTGTTGGTTTCAGCTCAGGTCTGATCTCATGGATCTTGGATCTTGGGATTGAGCTCCGTGGTGAGCTCCACAGTCACCAGGGAGTCTGCTTGAAGATTGTCTCCCTCTGCCTCTCTTGCACGTATGCACACACTCTCTCAAATAAATAAATAAATAAATAAATAAATATTTTTTTAATGAGATTGCATGTTCTTTTTTTTTTAAGATTTTATTGATTTATTTGAGAGAGAGAGACAGAGATAGAACAAGTCGGGAGGAGAGAGAGAAGCAGACTCCCACTGAGTGGGGACCTGGATTTGGGGCTCATTCCAGGACCCTGGGATGGATGTGGGGCTCGACCCCAGGACCCTGGGGTCATGACCTGGACTGAAGGCAGATGCTTAACTGACTGAGCCACCCAGGTACCCCTCAAATAAATCTTTGAAAAATATAAGAGTAAAAAAGTTTTTATCAGTTAAAATAGCTAGGGATAGACAGTAAAAAGCAATTATCCCTAATTTTGGTATTTAAGATTGAATAGAAATGCAGGTTGCAGAGTCTGTATCAGGATGAGTCAGATCACGTCTTTGAGTCTTGGGGTAAGGCTCTTGAATTCTCCATTTCCAGGAATTAAAAGAGAACTCTCTCTCTCTCTCTCTCTCTCAGCAGCAGGAAGTTATTTTCCTTGATACTTTGTTTTGTTACTTTGTGTTCTCTGTGTATTTTGTCTTCCACCATAGGTGATTCTTGGATACTCTAGGTATCTAAAAAGCTCCTTCTTTGGCTTTTGTACATCTTCTCAGTACAGATTTAAATGAGTGGTAAGTGTCAGGTGACTAGACACGACCATTCTGAATGAACCAATAAACTGACAAATCTTGTTTGTGGCAATTAGGCTATGGTATACAAAGGAAACAAAATGGTGTCCTAATAATTTCAGGTTTGAGCATTTATTTAAAAAACTGTTAGGAAAAGTTCAGGATTTTTCAGGGAGAGGTATTTTACAATACAGAACAGTGCTCTTTCTTTGTATCATTAAAATAAAAGTCAGTTGAATTTCAATTTGTAAATTTTGGAAAATTGTGATTCACAGTTACTTTGTCTCAGGTTAGAAAATTATAAGAAGAGGGCGCCTGGGTGGCTCAGTTGGTTAAGCAACTGCCTTCGGCTCGGGTCATGATCCTGGAGTCCCGGGATAGAGTCCCGCATCGGGCTCCCTGCTCAGCGAGGAACCTACTTCTCCCTCTGGCCCTCCCCCCTCTCATGTGCTCTCTCTGTCTCTGTCTCTCTCATTCTCGCTTTCTCAAAATAAATAAATCTTTAAAAAAAATTATAAGAAGAAAATAAATTCTAAAGTTGTTTAGACAAATTCATATTTTAAGTTTAATGTTCTGTAAGTTGTGTTCTATATCTTTTCCTGGCTTTTTTTTCTCCCTTAGCCTGACGGGATAAGAAGGTTTGTCCCATGTAATTGTTTTTTCAGTTTGTTAAACATATTTTTTATGTTTATGGCTACCTTTGAGCTAAGGGTAAAAAGACATTGAGTCTCTCATTGCCTCAAAGGTGAGTTTTTTGGGTTTTTTTTTTTTTTAACATATAATGTATTGGTGAGTTGTTTTCTAACAACTTACCTAAGTAACTGCAGGCTTTTTGCCTTACTCAATTTTTCTATTGAAACAAGGGTCACATAGAAATGTTGTGGGACCCTATTCGCTGCTTTACAGCAGATCCAATTCCAAGATCTAATGTCCAACTTATAGGAATGTTTACTATCTCACTTCATGGGGCCAGTGTTCTTGTTTAAAAGCAACATTCTTATGCTCTGGCCATACAGAATTTTAAAACATTAAGGCAATTTGAAAAAACTTTTCTTACATGTTTATCATATTCTCTCCCATGATAATATATTAATAACATGGAGAGGGCAGTGGGTGTAGTGGTTAAAGATGTGGGCCTTGGAACAGGACTGTGTGGGTTCAGGTTCTGGTTATATTGTTCACTAGGTGTGTGACAGCTTGGACAAGTTCATTGACCTCTCTCCCTCAGTTTTCTCATTTGTAAAATGCTGTTGATAACAGAGCTTTCATCATAGAGTTGCAAGAATTAAATGAGCTGATGTAAGTAAAGTGCTTAGAGTAGTGTCTAGCATAAGCTACATAAGTTACTATTATTATTATTATTATTATTGGAATACCCTTGCTACATTGTCTTTTTTTGAAAAGGATAAAAACCATACCTTTATTATAAGGTCATTATTAGTGTCAAAGAAAAGATAGAAAGCAACACGTTTTAAGTAAAGCAGAATAAACATCAGTTTTGGTCATTTTCGCATTCTGTATTTGTGGCCATTTTCTTTTGGGTGGTTTCTTGATTTATCTGATTATAAGGAATAATAACAGTGCACAAGTTTCTTTGAGTTTGAAAACAAGAATTTGTGCCAGTATAAGAGCAACTAATACTGCCAGCCATCTCTTCTTTATTAACGGTTGTACTATTTAGGATGTCTGGCTTTTAAGGCTTAGTTTTCTTATTTTGAGTGAATTAGATGAAGTGGAAAAGCTTTAGATGGTTGGTTCCAGGCTGACCACCACGGAAAAATCACTTACTGTTTTTTTTTTTTTTTTTTTTAAGATTTTATTTATTTATTTGACAGAGAGAGTGAGAGAGCACAAGCAGGGGGAGCAGCAGAAGGAGAGGGAGAAACGGGCTTCCCGCTGAGCAAGGAGCCTGATGCGGGACTTGATCCCAGGACCCTGGGATCATGACCTGAGTCGAAGGCAGACGCTTAAACACTGAGCAACCCAGGTGTCCCTGGAAACGTATTTAAATATCAGTTTTACATTTTGCTAGTCATATTTCATTTCATCCTTTCATCCTCATTTCCTCTTTATCTAACAGGGTTATTATGAAGTTTATATAAAATAATGTTTTTCATTATGCTGGTGCTTTTAAACATTTGAATGTGAATCTAGGTATTTGCTCTAGATATTTTGAGAAATCAAATATTCAAATCAAATTGAGAAAAAATCAGGTATATGTATTTGAAGGAAAGTTATTTTTTTTTAAGATTTTATTTATTTGACAGAGAGAGACACAGAGAAAGAAGGAACACAAGCAGGGGGAGTGGCAGAGGGAGAAGCAGGCGCGGGGAGCCCGATGCAGGGCTTGATCCCATGACCGTGACCTGAGCCGAAGGCAGTCGCTTAACAATTGAGCCACTGGGTGGCTTAGTTGGTTAAGCGACTGCCTTCGGCTCAGGTCATAATCCTGGAGTCTCGGGATCGAGTCCCGCGTCGGTCTCCCTGCTCGGCAGGGAGTCCGCTTCTCCCTCTGACCCAACCCCCTCTCATGCTCGCTCTCTCTCTCTCTCTCTCTCTCTCTCTCTCTCATTCTCTCAAATAAATAAAATTAAAAAAAAACAAACAATTGAGCCACCCAGGTGCCCCAGAAAGTTAATTTTTAAGGATAAGTCATTCTTTTTGGGTGTTTAAGATATTTTTATTAGAAAATTTTCAAAAATTGAAAGCTTATTTTTTCAAATTATAATGAAATTATACTTTTTAATTCTTATTACAAAAAGTTAGGCTCCTGTGAAAAATATAAAACATATAAAGTAGAAAAGAAAAATAATATGTAATCCTACCACACAGAGATAACACTGTTCACATTTAATATATAGTATGTTATTCTGTACTTATCTGTCTTTTCTGTATGTATATAGGATATTTTATGTTTGTCTTTTCTAAAATAGGATCAGGGGCACCTGGGTGGCTCAGTTGGTTGAGCGTCAGACTTTTGGTTTCGTCTCAGGTGGTGATCTCAGGATCCTAGGATTGAGTCCTGCATGGGGCTCTGCGCTCAGTTTGGAGTCTGTTTGGCATTCTCTCTCCCTCTTCCTCAGCCCTTCCCACTTGTGCTCTCTCTCTCTCTCTCTCAAATAAATAAATCCTTAAAAAAAAAATAGGATCATATTATGAATTTTGTAACCTGTTTTTATTTCTTAGTATATTTTGAACACCACTCTAAGTTAATAAATGGAGAATAACGTACGTACCTTATTTTTTATTGCAAAACTTTTTAAATAATATAAAAACATAAAGTAAAAATCACAAAAATTCTCATCTCTCCTAGATAACTACTATTATATTTCTATACATATATATTTTTTATGTAAGTGAGATTATTTTCATTTGGTTTTATACTACTTATAGCCTGCTTCCTTCACTCACAATATATTTTCTATGTTCCGAGTAGATCTTTATCTCTATTTTTATTGGCCACATTGTATTTCTTGGTATGGATATGATGATTGCCATCAATTACTTAACCCCTCTCCTATTGATGAGATTTAGACTTTCTAGTTTTTGCTTTTACAACCAGTGCTGTAGAGAGCAATCATATATATATATCTTTGCATACTTAACTATATTTTTTCTTAATTTAAATTTACAGAACTATAATTATTGGGAAAAAGCATATACACATTTGAAAGGATCTTGTCTCCAAAAGGTTTTGCCTATTTATATCCTTTAGCATTATCAATTTCCCTAATCCTTTGCCAGCACCAAGTGTTATCTTTATTATTTATTTTGAGAGAGTGTGTGCGCACACTTGTGGGGGAGGGGGGCAAGAGGAGAGCGAGAGAGAATGCAAGCAGGCTCCATGTGCATGGCTCGATCTCATGACCCTGAGATCATGACCTGAGCCAAAATCAAGAGTCGGACACCTAATGGACTGAGCCACTCAGGAGCCCCGCCAAGTATTATCTTTAAAAAATTATTGCAATTTCATATGCTATGCTATCTTATTCTTTTAATTTGCTGTTAAAATTGGATATTTTTGAGATGCCTGGGGGCTCAGTCAGTTAAGCATCTGCCTTCAGCTCAGGTCATGATCCCTGGGTCATGTTTATAAAAAATCCCAGGAAATCCATGCCAATACAAGTTGATAAAGTGAGGTTATATAGAACTGATGTTGAGTAAAAAGGTCTACTTCCAATTCAGAGTTTAATTATATGCTTCTAACTTTTTTATGCTGTACATTGATATAAATAAATTTTCTTTTAGTTGTCAGTGATTTCATAAATTGTGATAGATTACCTTTTTGTTGGCCTTTTGTTAGGTGCTTGCTATTTCTGTAGTATACTAAGGTACTTGTAAAATATTAAGCATCTCCTCAGTAGTACTGTGTGTCATAATTTCAATGTAGTACATGATGAGTTAGTGTAAACCCTAAAGCTTAATTGACTTTGATTATCTGAGTATACTATTCAGTTATTGATTTCTTTGGAATAGTCATTTAGGTTTGTCTCTGAATGGAGTCTTTTGAATGGAATAATTTGCTTTTGGAATATAGTAGTGTTTATACTTGGGATTTTGAAGCTGGGCAGAAAGGCATGGATATGGGAATGGATTCACATCCTTTTCCTGCCTGGGTAATTTAGAAATCCTTTTTAAAGTTCAAAATTAATGGCAATTTTATTTTTTGTGAAGATTCATGAAAATGCCAGGTTTTGTTTGTTTTTTAAGATTTTATTTATTTATTTGACAGAGAGAGAGAGCACAAGCAGCAAGAGCTGCAGGCAGAGGGGAAAGGAGAAACTGAGCAAGGATCCTGATTTGGGGCTCGATCCCAGGACCCTGCATTCATGACCTGAGCCAAAAGCACACGCTTAACTGACTGAGCCACCCAGGTGCCCCAAAATGCCAGGTTTATTTATTTATATTTTTAAAGATTTTATTTATTTCTTTATTTGAGAAAGAGCACAAGCAGGGAGAGCTGCAGAGAGAGAGAGAAGCAGGCTCCCTCCTGAGCGTGGAGCCTTGATGCAGGGCTATATCCCAGGACCCTGGGATCATGACCTAAGCTGAAGGCAAATCCTTAACCAACTGAGCCACCCGGGTGCCCCAAAATGCCAGGTTTAACAACACATTTTTTCTAGTTATCTTAGTGCCCCAAATGAATAAACTAGTTTTAGGTTTCCATTGTGTTTTGAATACTGTAGGCCTGTAATACTCCTACTACATATAAATAAATGAATTAAACAAGAGTCTTAGAATTTTATTTTAACTGATCAAATTTATAAAATGTGACTTTTAGTGAGTTCTTGTATCTATCTTTCCAGAAGATGTTATAGTGAAACATCTAAGAAGCAAATTGGCAATGGCATTTGCTATTGGAATAACTTTAATTCACCTCTAGTACTGTAGCATGGTGGCATTTTTAACAAAGTGATTTTGGAAATATAGATAAAAAGGGTGTAATCCCCAAACTGGTGGGTATGTAGAATAGGGTGAGAAAGGGAAGCAAATTAAAGGAAGGAAATGGTAAATTGAATTTTTAAGTTTATTATTATAAGAAACTATGTCATTGTATAGTATAAGCATGAAAGATTATCAAAAAATTTTTTAAACATGAAAACTTGTATTTTAACCTGTTTCCATTTAGAACTTTTTTTTCCAGATGCTATTTTCAACTGTAGTTGTTAGTGGGCTGAATGTATCCCAGTCTTCCTAGTTCTTCATTAACCTGTTAGCACTTGACTACTTTAATAGGTTCAGGAAAATCTGCTGTTTGTTAGTTGAAATTGTTAAGACCTGCAACTGGAACTATTCTGTTTTTAGTATATCTTCCAAATTTGAATTCATTTTGAGAAAAGTTTAATAAACTGACCTTACAACGTGATAAATAAAAGTAGGATTATTTACATTATAGGAGAGTGGTCAAGTAGATAGCTTACACTAGTGTTATTTCTTACTTTGCACGTAACTTTGTAGAGCGCTTTGATATATAGTATTTTATTTAATCTTTTTGACAACCAGTAGGTGTTGTTATCATCCCCATCTTAACTATAATAAAACCAGGGGTGCCTTGGCTGGGTCGGTTGGTGGAACATGCAACTCTTGATCTTGGGGTGGTTAATTTGAGCCTCACGTTGGGTGTAGAGTTTTCTTAAAAAATAAAATCTTTAGAAATAAAATAAAACCAAAACCCCAAATGACAGAGACTTGTCCAAGTTGACACTGTTCATCATTAGAAGAGCTAGGTTAAAAAAAAAAAAAAGGGCATTCTGACTTCTGATCCATTCCTTTTCTCTATAATCTCAGCCATGATCATTCATTTACTGACTGCAGATATAATGGTAAAAGACAAAAATGTGATTCCTATCCTGATTGAGCTTATCTTCTAATTTGGGGAGACAGACTAGTAAATAATCACTTAAAAATAATATTCTGAGGGGCACCTGGGTGGCTCAGTCGGTTGAGCTTCTGACTCTTGGTTTCCCTGGGGTCATGACTTGGGGGGGCTGCGGGCGGTGGGGAGATCAGGCTCTGTGCTCAGCAGGGAGTCTGATTGGGATTCTCTGTCCCTCTCCCTCTGCCCCTCCCCCCACTGCACACACACTCCCTTTCTCTCTCAAATAAATAAATAAACCTTTTAAAAAAGTAGAATTCTGAGTGCTCTGAAAAGGGAGGTGCAGATTGATGAAGTGGGGCAGGGGAAGGTGCTGATATGCCAGAGAATCAATCAGGGAGGGCTTTTGATTGAAGGTGACATCCAAACTCAGTACTGAAATCATAAAAATTAGTAAGGTAAAGGTGATGGGGCTGTGCTGGAGGAAATTGTTCTAGGCAGCAGGAGAATATCATGTTGAAAGATTAGTATGTTAGACAATTGAAAGAAATTCAGTATGGCTGGATCATATAGCTAGAGATTGGGGAAGGGAATGGTAAGGGAGGGAAAAGGTGTAGCTGTGAAAGATGTGGTAAACCAAGGCTGGTTATGATAACATTCTGAATTAGTAGCAGCAGGGACGTAGAGAAGAGGCTCACAGGCACCATGAAAACCTGAATATATGTGATAGAAATATTATAGTCAAATAATGTATACAGTTATTACATATGTCTTTTCTTTGTGTAGTAAGGGGCACATGATCTTAATAGTTGGGAACTGATGACTGCACTATTCACTCTCGTTAACCCTGGAGATAAGCTTTGGCTGTCAAATTTTTTCTTTTTAAGATTTTATTTATTTGAGGGCGCCTGGGTGGCTCCGTTGGTTAAGCGACTGCCTTCGGCTCAGGTCATGATCCTGGAGTCCCGGGATTGAGTCCCGCCTCCTCCCCTCTCATGTGCTTTCTCTCTCTCTCATTCTCTCTCTCTCAAATAAATAAAATCTTTAAAAAAAAGAGATCTTATTTATTTGAGAGAGAGAGAGAGAGAGCACAGGCAGGGGGAGGGGCAGAGGGAGAGGGAGAAGCAGACCCCTCCCCCCCAAGCAGGGAGCCCTATGCAGGGCCAGATCCCAGGACCCTGTGATCACAATTCAAGCCAAAGGCGGCCGTTCAACTGACTGAGCCACCCAGGTGCCCCTGAATTAGGTTTTAAATAGATTATTCAGGCCGTGGTGTAGATAATAAGCTGAGTAAAAGAAATAATAAATGAGTTCGGAGGTAGTTAGTCTAAGTGAGATAGTTAAGACTAGGATAGTAGTAGAAGAGGTAGCAAGAAGTGGTAGAATTCTGGATGTATTTTTTTTTTTTAATTTTATTTATTTGAGAGAGAGAGAGAATGAGCAGTGAGAAGGGGTAGAGGGAGAGAAAGAGAGAAGCAGACTCCCTGCTGGGCAGGAAGCCCGATGCAGGGCTCTGTCCCAGGACCCTGAGATCATGACCTGAGCCGAAGGCAGATGCTTAACCGACTGACCACCCAGGCGCCCCCTGGATGTATTTAATAGAAAGAGCAAACAGGATTTGCTTATGGATTGGATGTTGAGTGTGAGAGAAAAAGATGAGTGGAAGATGTTACCAGAATTTTTTAACTGAACAACTAGAAGGATGGAGTTCTCATTTAATGAGATGCAAAGACTCTGGTGGATGGGTAGGTGAGGGGAAGTAAATCATGAGATTGGTTTTAGATATATTTATAATGAAAAGTCTATGTAAGTGTCCAAATGGAGATACTGACTAGGTATTTATATCTATAAATCTCAAACTGGAGGCAAACGTTGATAGTCACCACGTTATGGGTATCATTGCAGTTATTGTTGAAGTTGAAATGAATAATTAGAGAAAGAATGAGAAAGAAGAATGCTGAGGGTTCATTTCCCTGGGTACAAAACACAAAATATTTAAGGGGCATGGAAAGAGTATACTAAAGAGGATTAAATGAGGGAAGAAAACAGGAGATAGTGGAGAGAGGAGTTTCCAGAAAGCAGAAGTAGTCTTAGTGTCAGAAGTTACAGATAAACGGGGCGCCTGGGTGGCTCAGTTGGTTAAGCGACTGCCTTCGGCTCAGGTCATGATCCTGGAGTCCCGGGATCGAGTCCCACATCGGGCTCCCTGCTCAGCGGGGAGTCTGCTTCCCCCTCTGACCCTCCCTCCCCTCATGCTCCCTCTCTCTCTCATTCTCTCTCAAATAAATAAATAAAATCTTTAAAAAAAAAAAAAAAATGAAGTTACAGATAAGGGAGCACCTGGGTGGTCCAGTCGGTTAAATATCTGCCTTTGGCTCAGGTCATGATCCTGGAGTCCAGGGATCGAGCTCCACATTGGACTCCCTGCTCAGCGGGGAGTCTGCTTCTCCATCTGCCCCTCACCTCATTTGTGCTCTCTCTCTCAAATAAATATTAAAAAAATTCATGTCCTGTGGCCTATTTTCTCTCTGGAGAAATAAACAGTCATTTGCTAAGAATGATAGATAATAGGGTGGTGGCTTTAAGAGAATTATTGTAAGGAATGGAGGCGAAAACTGGGGAGGAATACTAAGGGGGAAAAAAAAACGTTTCCCTGAGCTACTTTGAGGAAGATCATGAATTCATAGTGGTACTAGTCTATGTGTTTTCATTTTTTCCATCAAAACTTAGAAACTATGGTTCAGGAATATTGAAGATGAGTGGTTAGGGTCAATATGATAGAAAAACTCTGAGGACAGGGTAAAGGAATTTTTCTTCAAGACACAATCTCATGTTTTCCTTGAAGTTGTACCCCATTGGCCTTTTTCTTTTTCATTTTGTACAGGGAAAACCTGCTAATGCTGCCTTAAGTTTCATCTGTTAGAATTAAAATACACACACACATACACGTCTTGAATTTTTAGATATGCAAAAGTACAGAATAAGGACAAATCACATGAAAGCTTGCTGAATCTAGATATAATCACTATTAATATGTTGGTGATTAGTCTTTCAGACATCTCTATGTATACATATCTATTAATGTATTTCTGCATAAATGGAATTATACAGTACATTCTGTTTTCTTATCTGCTTACAGATATTAGTAAATATAAATCTGTTTTGCTTTTACTGCAGAATATTCCAGGTTTAAATAACAAAATATACTTAAATTAGCCAGTCCTTTGATCATGGGCCATTATTTTAACTGTTAGAAACATCACTGTAATGAACACAGTACATACATTTTTTTTCTGTACTATTATGGATATTTCCTGTGAGTAATAATAGCTAATCCTTATGTAGTATTTTCTTTATGGTGAGCAGTGTTCTAAGCACTTAAATTTGTATTTTATTTCTAAATTTGCTGTTAAATTTCAAAGTGAATCCTTCAGACTTGCATCTTTTAATTTTATCTTGAGAATGCTGTAACTAAATAAGACTACCTGTATGTAGTTGGATAAGACCACACTCAAACCATCCTGTAATATATAGTGTAGTGGTTAAATAGTGTAGGCTTTGGAGCCACAACAGATCTAGATTCAAAAATCCTGCTCAGTGGACGCTTGGGCGGCTCAGTTGGTTAAGCGACTGCCTTCGGCTCAGGTCATGATCCTGGAGTCCCTGGATCGAGCCCCCCATCGGTCTCCCTGCTCAGTGGGGAGTCTGCTTCTCCCTCTGACTCTCCCCCATCTCATGCTCTCTCTCTCTGTCAAATAAATAAAATCTTAAAAAAAAAATCCTGTTCTGCTGCTTACTTCAGTTGTAGGACTCTGAACTTCAGCTTTCCAGTTTTTTAAATGAAGGGCAGAGGCATAAGACCCATTTTTTCACTAGGAGGATTTTTAAGCTAAGATGAAATAAAAATTATTCAAAAATTTTTAAAGTAATTAAAATCCTTTAGGGTACAATTTAATGTTACTTTCCTTTTCTAGGTTAAGGAAAGGTAGAGAAATCTTGTTTATCTTTTGTTTAATAAGTGTTCATTAATGAAATTTATGCTATTATTATAAATCATGTACTCAAAAGAATAGTTAATGCTAGAAGAAAATGCCCATGATGGATGTTAAATTTAAAAAAAAAGACATAAAATAATGATCCCAGTTTTATTTAAAAACAGTAAGACTAGTAGGAAATAAATTAAAATGTTAGAAAAAAAATTAAAACGTTAGAATGGTCATCTCTGAGAATTAGGATTTGAAGTGACTTTATTTTTTCTTTTATACTTTAAAAAAATGCTTTCAATTTTCCAATGATGATATATCCTTTATATATCCTTTTCGTTTATCACTTTTGTGCCTTAATAAAACATAAAAATGTTTGGGTCTCCTGGGTGGCTCAGTCAGTTAAGCATCTGCCTTAGGCTCAGGTCATGACCTCAGAGTCCTGAGCCCTAAGCCAGGCTCCATGTGCAGTGGGGAGCAGGAGCCTGCTTCTCCTTCTTCCTCTTCCCTTCCTTCCCCGCCCCCAGCCATTCTCTCTCTCTCTCTCAAATAAATAAAATCTTAAAAACATAAAAATGTTAAACTAAGAATCTTCATGTATTGGAACATTGTAACTAACTCTGAAACTTTTATTTTTTTAAAAGATTTTATTTATTGGTGAGAGAGAGATAGAGAGGGAGGAAAGGGAGAAGCAGGTTCCCCACTGAGCAGGGAGCCCATTGTGAGTATCAATCCCAGGACACAGGTTGGGGGAACAGCTGCAGTACTGTGTTGTTAATATGTGTTTAGCTCTTGTTTATCTTAGAATCTGTATTTTTTTAGCCTTACTAGGAAAATAGTAATTGTTCCTATATTTTTTACTTTGTTTCCCTTACCTGAACTACGTGAATAAGTTGAACTTCATTGTTTTTACTTTTGTTTTTTAAAAATGCAGGCCGGGGCGCCTGGGTGGCTCCATTGGCTGGGTGTCTGACTCTTGATTTGGGCTCAGGTCATGATCTCAGGGTTTTGAGCTCGAGCCCCCAGTCTGCACTAGGTGTGGAACCTGCTTGAGATTCTCTTTCTCCCTCTCCCTCTGGTAGCTTGTGCACTTTCTCTCTCTCTAAAATACATAAAATTTTTAAAGATGCTGACCATATCATTAGATATTCTTCTCTTTTGAGTCTTTTTTTAAGATTTATTTATTTATTTGGGAGACAGTGTGTGCACGGAGGCGGGGAGGGGCAGAGGGAGAGAGAGTCTTTAAGCAGACTCCATGCTGAGCCGGAGCCAGACCCAGGGCTCAATCCCAGGACCTTGAGATCACGACCTGAGCTAAAACCAAGAGTCAGACACTCAACCGACGGCACCACCCAGGCGCCCCTCTTCTGAGTCTTTTTGTATGAACTTTGAATTCTGTTTCATGCATGCATCTATCTATCCATCCATTCAATAAACATTATCTTGACCTTATCAAAAATGCTAAGGCCCTGCATGATCTGTGCTCTACCCTACCCACTAATCTTATCTCAGGCCAGCAGGGGAATCTCTTGATTACTGTATTCTAGCAACATTGTGTACCTTTCAGTTACTCAGACATGCTGTGTCTTTTCCTGCCTAAAGACTTTTGCACATGCTGTTGCCTTAGATGTCTTGCTTCTCTTTCTGCTCTTTTGAATTGCTGCTTCTTTCTTATCCTCAGGAACTGCTCAGAGAGGCCTTCCTGACTATCTTCTCTTAAAGTAGTCCCTACGTTATTCTTCCTTACAGATTCCTGTTTGTTTTCTTCATAGCATTCATTCTACTTTGTATTTTAAAAATTATATCCTTGTTCCAGATTTTTTTCTGCTTCTCATTACAGAAAAACTCCTTAAAGACAGGGACCTTTTTTGTCATACTCAATTTTGTATCCTTGACTCACAGTAAATTACTTTTGATTTAATTAGTCATCAGTATAATAATAACATTGTATGCCTGTACTGTGCTGGACAGTGCTTCTTATGTATATTGTATGCATCATTGCTAGTGCTCATAAGTCCAAAAGGTAGATAGATATTTCTGCCATATTGTAATTGAGACAAGTAACTTGTCTACAAACACACAGAAAATAATAGAGATATAATGAAAGCCCAATTCTCACTACCTTTGTTCTTTCATTATGGCATGCTACCTACCTCTTATTTATTGTAAATAATATTGGTATCTTAACACAGGGATCATACTGCTTTTTATAGTGATTGTAGACATTTCTAAGGAAACTTGTGGCTTTCTCCTTCCTCCCTAATCCCCCCCCCATGCAAAAAAGTTTACAATAATGTTTAAAATGCCTACTAATAGTATCTAATGATTCTGACTTTCTGATCAAGCCAAATGAAAATTCATATATATTTTATTTAATAATATTGATACTCTTCTTGTATTAGAACTTTTTTCCCCTGAGTTTTAACATCTTAATTCTTCTACATGATATAATTAGCCATTTAAACATTAATAGGTATAGAAGGATTTGTTACATGTCTCTTAAGCATCTGCTTCTATAGGACAGCCACTGGCAAATAGAAATAATTGAATTCTCTTCTACAGCATTTTGAAACCATGCCACTGAAGTCCCTCAAATTTTTACCTCTTCATCTCAAAAATTTTGGGGTGTCTTCTCATGTTCTGTTTTATTTTTCTCTCATGTCAGTGGAAGAAATGTCCAGTCTTTTTCTAAGGTGCCCCCAACCTCTTGGACTTGATTCCATGACAGTTACTTCATTTTAATATTTTCCATTTCTTCTTTTTCATTATTTTTTTCCATGTTTTTTTTACTTGTGGCAGTAGTTGTCAAACTTTTAAACTATGATTTCTATGGAGGTACCTCTGCACATGATAAAATTTTAAAAAATTGTACTTACAAAAGAAAATGAATTCCTTATGGTAGTATAATCCTATAAAAATGCCCTGGAAAAAAGTTTTATTTAGTCATTTTATACTAATCTCAATTTCTTCACCATCCAGTTGTTCCTTAACCCATTGTTAGCATGTAAGCATTCTCTAGGAAATTCAGTTATGATTTTACAATTGTCAAACCTGATGTCGTTTTTCTTAATTAAATCTCTTCTATATGTCCTCTCTTGGATCTTCAAGCCTTTCCTTATTCCTGGCTATTTCCCTTTCACCACCAAACATACACAATTTCTTCTTCCACACTATAAAATAAACCCTGTATTTGGTCCTGTCTCCTTAAGTATTTTTTTCCTTGTCTTTGGAAGGACTTTGTGAAATAATAGTCTATATTTCAGCTTACACTGCATTTACTTCCTCACTTCCATTTGGTCTTCAGCTCTTTTGCCTTCTGGCTTCTCTCCCCATCACTCCCTTGATACTTCTTTGGCAGAAGTATCAAGAAATACCTTTTGCCACACCAAATAAATGCATTCTTCCGAGTTTTTCCTTACTTGAACTGAATGAGGCATTTTCATTTTTGGCAGTCCACTCCCAAGACTGTTCTTTTTTTGACACTGTACTCTTCAGGCTCTTCTCTGACTGTAGCTTCTTGCCTGGCTTCTTTTCTTACTCTTATCCTTCTGCCTTTTCATTCTTTTTATGGTTTGTAATTAATTTTATGTATTCCCACAGCTTCTCTTTTCTTGCTCATTCATGCGCTCATCAAATGATGCCTGTTTGTGCCATGCACTGTGCTACTGCTGAGAGTGAGAAGGACTGACAGAGTCACTGTCCTCATTATGTGAATAGTCTAATATGAAATACATGTAGATTAACTGGCAGTTGTGGAACAGTGTAGGATAAATATTCTAGTAAAGGAATTACATAGAAGGGATACTTAACTAAGACTGGAGTGGTCAGGAAAAGCTTTTTGGGAAGAAGTAACAGTTGAAAGGGGCTTTGGGAAGGTCAGTGTCTCAGGCAGAAGCAATAGCATTTGCAAAGAAAAAGGGAGTGTTTGGTTGAAGAATTGAAGATCATTGTATCTTGAGAGTGTAGAGGGAGAGAGGAGAATGAGGAGGGATAAGGTTGAAGGGTTATAAAATAGGCACTCGTTACTATTCATTCAACAAATATTTAGTGCTCTGGTGTCTTACTTTATAGCTATACTTTCACATAAGTATACATTTTTTAAAAGATTTTATTTTTAAGTAATCTCTACACACAACATGAGGTTCAGATTTACAACCCCAATATCAAAAGTTCACCAACTGAGTCAGCCAGGCACCACAACATGAGTATACATTTTAATAGCCTAGTTTTCACTCCTGTTGCTATGAACAGTCAAAACTAGGTTTTAGACGCTGAGTCTATGATAATTGATTACTGCTATAGACTGGTGTTATCATGGGTTTGTATTGGTTATATTACTAGATCTGACTCAGAATGTTCCAAGACTCTTTTATTCAAGATTTTGGCCTTCTGTCTCTGATTTTAAATTATAATCATTGCCATTAATGTGTAATCAATTCTTTTTTTTTTTAAAGATTTTATTTATTTGAGAGAGAGAGAGAATGAGAGATAGAGAGCAGGAGAGGGAAGAGGGTCAGAGGGAGAAGCAGACTCCCCCCTGAGCAGGGAGCCCGATGTGGGACTCCATCCCAGGACTCCAGGATCATGACCTGAGCCGAAGGCAGTCGCTTAACCGACTGAGCCACCCAGGCGCCCCAATGTGTAATCAATTCTTATTCTCTAAACATTTAATATATATGGCCTTATTCTAACTAGATTTTCAGTTCTTTGAGGGCGTAGACTACTGTGTCTAATTTCTTTTACATCTTCATTTGTTAGAGTACAAAGAGTATATTTATGTGTGTCTATATGTGCAGAGTTTATGTTTACAAGATTAAGACTTATTTTTTTTTAAACCTCAAAGGGCTTAACTCAGTTTTACATAGGGCACATACCTTTTTTGTAAAATATTTACTTAAGTAAGCTGAAACATCTTCAAATTTATTGAAGGTTGTCAAGTAGAACATGGTGATATTAGTTCTTCTTCTCTGAGCAAAAAACATTGATATGGGTTAAAATTACAATAGCATCACTTCTTTTAGCCAAGATAGAGTAATAGGGGCCAGATTTACCCTCCTGCCTGAAGCAGCTAAAAAGAGAGATAAACTATATGAAACATTGGTTCTCTTTACATTTACTATCAGACAGTGAAAGACAGTGACAATGAAAGAGGGGTGAAGGGCAAATGAGATGAGCCCTACAAGTGCCCTGGCTTACTTCTTGAAGATAGTTTCTAGGCTGTGGTGGTGTAGAAAGGGGCAATCCATGTAGAGCCCAGAGGTCTCCTTGAGTTGAGGGAAAGCTAGGAGACTGGGAAAGCCAAGGTATCTACAGTTCTCAGGGCATAGTACTGGAAAGGAGGGAAATGCACATAGGATTCTGAAGATCAGCAGAGGGTCTCCTTTGAGTATTCATTTGAATAGTGATCATTTGAATAGTGATCATTACAGGCATTTGAGAAAACTACCCAAGAGTGAGGAAAAAACTGAAAGGATTAGAGAGAGAGAACAGTGCTCAGAACTCAGAAAGGGCTGGATATAATGCCCATTTGTACTAATGAGAGTAGAAAACTTTTTAATTCAGGGGACATTAGGTATTGTTAAGAAGGGCCTTGCTTCAGTAGTAAAGAAAAGTGAACCCTGGACTAAACGTTCTGGTCATGTCTAACAGAGCTTTAAAAAGCAAGAACTGAAAGGTTCAAACTATTTCCAAGTAACTTAATCATATCCCCCCAAAAGCTCAAGAATATTTATAAGAATGTCAAAACATCCAGCACACCAGCAAGGTAAAGTTCTCAACATCTGGCATCTAATCAGAAATCACCACGGTACTCTAAAAGTTTGTTTTATTTATTTATTTATTTTTAAAGATTTTATTTCTTTATTTGACAGAGAGGTAGCAAGAGCAGGAACACAAGCAGGGGGAGTGGGAGAGGGAGAAGCAGGCTTCCCGCTGAGCAGGGAGCCTGATGTAGGGCTCGATCCCAGGACCCTGGGATCATGACCTGAGCCGAAGGCAGACACTTAACGACTGAGCCACCCAGGTGCCCCTGAAAGTTTGTTTTATTTTATAGAAAATCACTAGTAATGGAAAGAAGCAGAAAATTATAATACATAGTGAGAAAAATCACTAAGTCAAAACTGATCCAGAAATGACTGGTGGTCTCTGTTGTTTGCACCCATTGTCATTGTACCCATTGTTTGCACCCAGGTTATTGGCCTCTCCCAACACCCATGAGACAAAAAGAAAACCCAGGGACCCACTGCTATATTGTTCCTGGGTCCCACCATCCATAGCTGGTCTGTCTTCTTTTCTCCATTTTTCAGTCTTCTATGTGTGTTCTTTAAAAACGTATGTAACAGGGGCGGCTGAGTGGCTCAGTTGTTAAGCATCTGCCTTCGGCTCAGGTCATGATCCCAGGATCCTGGAATCGAGCCCCACATTGGGCTCCCTGCTCAGCAGGAAGCCTGCTTCTCCCTCTCCCACTCCCCCTGCTTGTGTTCCCTCCCTCGCTGTGTCTCTCTTTGTCAAATAAATAAAATCTTTAAAAATGTATGTAACATCCAGGGTTTTTGGCTGAACTTGGAGGAATGGGGAAAACTGTGTCTACTCGAGTCATCTTTCCAATAGAGAATGTCTCTAAGACTTTCATTTTTGGAGTGAAAACAAACGTTCTTGCTGAATCAATTGGATGTCCATATGGAAAACAATGAACTTTGACTTCAACCTCATAATACAGTAAAACCAATTCTGGTTGGGGCACCTGGGTGGCTCAGTTGGTTAAGCGACTGCCTTCGGCTCAGGTCATGATCCCGGAGTCCTGGGATCGAGTCCCACATCGGGCTCCCGGCACAGCGGGGAGCCTGCTACTCCCTCTGACCTTCTCCCCTCTCATGCTGTTTCTCTCTCTCTCTCTCAAATAAATAAATAAAATCTTAAAAAAAAAAAACCAAACCAATTCTGGTTGGATATAAATACGAAAGGCAAAGCAAAAAGACTTCTAGAAGAACACATAGTAGAATATCTTCATGTTCTTGGGATATATGCAAAGGTTTCTTGAATAGAACATAAAAATCATTAACCATAAGTGAAAAAATTGGTAGACTGAACTTCATTAAAATTAAGAATTTCTGTTTATTAAAGACACCATTAAGAGGGTGGAAAGGCAAGGCACATATGGGAGAAGCTATTTACAATATGTATATTTGACATAGGATCTGTATCTAGAATATATAACATACTCCTATAAATTAAATTTTTTTTTTTTAAAGGACAGCCCAGGGGCCCCTGGGTGGCTCAGTCGGTTGGGTGTCTGACTCTTGATTGGGTCGTCTTGGGCTCTGCACTCAGCAAGGAGTCTGCTTGAATTTCTCTCTCTCCCTCTACACCCCCCTCCTCCGCTCATGCTTGGGCTCTCTCTCTCACTCTCTCAAAAAACAAAACAAAACAAAACAAGGGCAACCCAATTAAAATATGTGTAAGAGACGTGGACTTGAACAGCTGTTTCAAGAAAGAAGATAACCATATGTCCAATAAGCATTTGTAAAGATGCTCAAAAACATTAGTTATCAGATTAAAGCCAGAGTGTGATATCACTCCATCTCCATGAGATGGCTTATAAAAAAATTATAAAAACATTTTTTTATGACTGAGCTTGTGGAGTAGCCAGAACTTCATGTATTGATGATGAGAATATATTGACACAACCTCTTGGGGAAACTATAGCAGTATCTACTAAAAGTTGAGTGTACACATACCTTATGACCCAGCAATTTTATCTCTAAGTATATATCCAAAGGAAGTACATATATGTGCATGTGAGAATGTTCATGGCAGTAATTTTGTAATAGGTAGAAACTATAAACAATCATTTAACAGCAGAATGGATTAATTGTAGAATATTCAAAAGACAGAATAATATATAGCAGTGCAAAAGAATGAACTGCTGTAAGCATATCAATAAACTGAACAGACAATGCTGAGTGAAAGAAGCTAAGCACAAAAGGATATATCCTTTATGATTCTTTTATTATATAAAGTTCAAAAATAGGCAAAACTATAATCTATGGTAATAGAAGTTAGAAGATTGGTTAGTTCTAGGTAATAGAAGTTAGAAGATTGGTTAGTTCTAGAAGAAGCATGAAGGATGCTTAAGTAGCTGGGTGGTAATTATGTGTGTGTTCACTTTTTAAAATTCTTCAAACTCAAGACTTAAGTTATGTATACTTCACTGTATGTATATACTGTGTTTTAATAAAAAGTTGAAACACTGAAAAACAGTCTATTCTGAAATTTTGACCTATAAGATAGTAATAATTATGTTTTATTTATATATACTTTATGGTCAAGGCACTTTTCACATATATCAATACTATTATAAATATAAAAGTACTTTGTAATTTCTAAATTATAATGTTATCAGATATAATTTATTTTTAGAACAATTTTCCATTTTCTAGAGCTCTTTCTCTGCTTGTTTCTATTTATGGACCACATACATCATGGCATAAAAGATTGCATAAGCTACCCTTTCATTTGCTGTTGTAAAATGACAACCAAAAATCATTATCAGAATTAATAAAAAGAGTGGCTTTGTGGATCAGTAAAGTGACATCTAGTTACTATATCAAAATCAAGCTATTCTTTTTTTGTAAGAAACAAAGTATTAAACTTTCATGTTATAACAAATGTTATTTGTATTTAGAGAATAACCAGGAGGTAGATGATCTGGAAGACTACCATATGCTGTCAGAATGTTACTCATTGAGGGGCGCCTGGGTGGCTCAGTCGTTAAGCGTCTGCCTTCGGCTCAGGTCATGATCCCAGGGTCCTGGGATCGAGCCCCGCATCGGGCTCCCTGCAATACGGGAAGCCTGCTTCTCCCTCTCCCACTCCCCCCCTGCTTGTGTTCCCTCTCTCGCTGTGTCTCGCTGTCAAATAAATATATAAAATATTTTAAAAAGAAATGTTATTCATTGAGAATCTTTGGGTTTTACTCATAAGAGCTAGTTCTAGATAATATCTCTCAAGTTCAAAATAATAAGAACTGTGTTAATTTGCTTTATTATTTTATGTATTGTTCAGGTCTGCCTGTATCAAGTATAAGTATCAAATATCTAAAATTATCTACTGCCATGTGAAATAACAATTGTCATTTTAGTCAGGAATGATAGACAACACTCCTTTCCTTTTCTTGATATGTAAATGTAATTGTTTTCTCTTCACAGTTTAAAATTTAATCTGAGAGGATGTTTCAGCTCTTTGTTACTGTTCTTTTCTACTGTTTAGAGAAAAAAAATAAATAGCAAAACTCATGCTAAATTTGAGGCTAAATTTCATGCTTTAAAGTAATAAAGTAAAGGCTCTTGGGTGCCTGGGTGGCTCCGTTGTTAAGCATCTGCCTTCGGCTCAGGTCATGGTCCCAGGGTCCTGGGATCGAGCCCCACATCGGGCTCCCTGCTCTGTGAGAAGCCTGCTTCTCCCTCTCCCACTCCCCCTGCTTGTGTTCCTTCTCTCGCTGTGTCTCTCTCTGTCAAATAAATAAATAAAATCTTTAAAAAAAAAAAGTAATGGCTCTTTTTTTGTGGAACTCTATAGAAATGTGCATTCTGTGATCCTGCCTACTGTAAACCCTTATTCAGTAAGTCTGTGATGGAATCCCGGTGCATCTTCATTCAGGAAAAAAAAAATACATATTTCCAAATGCAATTCTGATATTCCTTATTGATTACCACTGTCTTAAATAAAGAGGCAGAAGTAATGAACTTGCTCATTTGTTTATTGCCACTAATGATAGACAAATATTTTTGATCTCTAAACAATCAGCTTACTTCTAAAAGTATGAGGTTTGCATATTCTGTTTGTTGATAATCCTTGTGTGGAGTAGAGAGGAAAAAGTGAGCCTTGTTGATTTATTTAGTATTGGCTTGAGGGAGGAAAAAAAATTCATGTTACATGAATAGAAAAGGAGAAACTTGATAGGAAATAACTTTTTTAAATCACTGAAAATGAAAACCCTAAAATATGAAAAGTAATTTTTATCTGTTCATTAAGAAAATGGTAGTTTAGGGGCGCCTGGGTGGCTTAGTCATTAAGCATCTGCTTTCGGCTCAGGTCGTGATCCCAGGGTCCTGGGATTGAGCCCCACATCGGGCTCCCTGCTCCACGGGAAGCCTTTTTCTCCCTCTCCCACTCCCCCTGCTTGTGTTCCCTCTCTGACTGTGTCTCTGTCAAATAAATAAATAAATAATTCCTTAAAAAAAAAAAAGAGAGAAAATGGTAGTTTAGGTAATCATAGGGTGGAAGCTAGAAGATGGAATATGGGGAAAACTGCAGAAAAATGACATTTAGTTAAAGTGATAGAACATTTTGGTAGTGATAGCAATGAAAATAAGATAGATTTTTGTTTGTTTTGTTTTTCCTCACTGAGATTTTGGGGATAGAAACAAGAATTAATGTCTTATAATTGTTTGGGTAGAATCAATCATGATAGATGATTTGCTCATTCATTGATAATATTCATTCCTTCATTCTAATTGCATAGACAGGAATGCTGGGGAAAGGATTTCTCTTTCTTCTGTTCAGGATCTAGCTTTAACCAATCTTGGCTATGCTAATCAAGTCATAACTTAATAGGAATATAATTTCTTCTCTGTAAAAACTGAGGGTTATGCTGAGTACTTTCACTGCTTCTACCTCTAAAATTCTATGCTTTTTATGTGAATTTTAGGTTAATCTCATAAAACTACATTCATTCCATTCATACCATTCTTGCCTAGCCCTCTTTGTATTTAATCTCTCCTTTCTTTTTTCACACATAACATCTATGTCTTGGTACTGATTCCATTGGTTATTTATATACTTGCAGTCTAGTTCACTGGACTGCAAGCTGTTTGAAAACAGAGACACAGGTCACTTTAGTGTCTGCACCAGTGAACACAAAATGGATTAGTGATGACAAAATTAGGTTTTTCTTCTTCTAAAAAATAAACTTCTGGCTCAGAGTTGCCGCCGCCATGGCCAGCCAGTCGCAGGGCATCCAGCAGCTACTGCAGGCCGAGAAGGTGTCAGAGGCCTGCAAGCAAAAGAACCGGAGGCTGAAGCAGGCAAAAGAAGCTCAGGCTGAAATTGAACAATACTGCCTGCGAAGAGAGAAGGAGTTCAAGGCCAAGGAAGCTGCGACTCTGGGATCCCATGGCAGCTGCAGCACCAAAGTGAAGAAGGAGACCCAGGAGAAGATGACCATGCTCCAGGCCTACTTCCAGCAGAACAGGGTTGAAGTCCTGGATAACCTGCTGGCCTTTGTCTGTGACATCCGGCCAGAAATCCATGAAAACTACCGCATAAATGGAAAGGGGAGGAAGAACAGCTCTGCATGCAGATTGGCATGTTAGATGCCTTCATGGAATACGAAGCTTCAGCAAAGCTTGAGTAGTTACATCCTTGTGAAAAGGCATTAAATTATTTCTGTATATTATGTAATAGGTCCCTTCACTTCTTGGAGAATAGCAAATCTAGCTTCTTTGTACAAACGTAGAGCTTATCCAAAGATTTTCTCCTTTTACCTCATATTTCTTAGAAATTTAATGTGTATATGTTGTCTGTTTTCCTATGCCTTTTAGCTCAAGCAACATATGTATCAGTACTTTTTCTTTCTTAGATGTAGTAAAAAAAAAAAAAAAAAAAAACTGTTTAAAGAAAGAAAGGGATTAAATTTTTTTTTCCCCTAAAGCTTTCTTGAAGGTCAGGGGCTTTCTCTGTGAAAAAGTAGTAAATAGGTACTGTAACTTGTGTGAAGCAGCAGCCGGCCTTAAGTCGTCCTTTCGGCTAAGGGTGGAACAGGGAATACTAGTATATATTGTTTGGGCTGCTCTTAGTTTCTCTTAATCAAAATTATTAGATGATAGAATTCAAGAACTTGTATACATGTTCTTACTTGGTATACTGATAATCATTTGAAAGTAAAGACTTTGTCATGCAAAAAATAAATAATAAACTTCTGAACTACCTTGTAATGCAAGGTCTATGCAGTTAGAAATAACACTGAAGTTAGGAACTCTATTTACTGTTTTATCATGCCTGACACATAATTAGCATTTCAGTACCGTGCTTAATTAAAAAAATACTGTGCTTAATAAATAAGTATATGAATGAATGAGCAAATCATTATTTATTAACTGTCTTTTCAAGATAAAAAATATATATAGGGGTGCCTGGGTGGCTCAGTTGTTAAGCATCTGCCTTCGGCTCAGGTCATGACCCCAGGGTCCTGGGATCGAGCCCCACATTGGGCTCCCTGCTCTATAGGAAGCCTGCTTCTCCCTCTTCCACTCCCCCTGCTTGTGTTCCCTCTCTCACTGTGTCTCTCTCTGTCAAAAAAATAAAATCTTTAAAAAAAAAAAAGAAAAGAATTGTAAAGTTTTTAGGTGAAAAGTAATACCTACTAGAAAAAATATGTGTTATATTAAAATGAGCGTGGAATTCAATTTAGTTTTCTTATTTCCCAATTGATATAATTTATGCTGCTGCATATTATTTAAAATACCTTAGAACACTAGATTGTTTTAGGAAAACAACAATAAAGTATACACAGGAAGAAGTGATACGATTAAGTAAATATGTGACAGCAAACTATTAATTGACTTAGATGAGAAAAGTTCGTTAAAAAGAGCATCACCTACTAGTTATTCTTGGACTTCATAATCTTTTAGAAACCAAATATTCAGTAGACCTGCAGCCAGTACATTTTTCCAGTGGAGATGCCAAGTATGATGACTGTCAAGCCTGAAGTGTTTTTAACAGAATGAATGCTGTCTCTCTTCAATGCAGAACTATGTTGGCACAGTGGATGTGCCAGGCATTTTGTTTTAGAATGTCTGACATGAAACCATAACCATGGGATTCACTGGCTTATTGAGATAATTCATAGAGAGATGGAATGGTAAGGCAATTAGTTCCCAAACCATTTGCAAGGACTTTTTGAAAGTCTTTTAATTCCAAGGTGCTATGCTAGCTTCATATTTAGACTGTAAAAAAATAAGTAAAACCCCATTTTTTAAATAAGGTACAAATGTTTGTAAATGGATTTTTCAGTATTATAGTATTTGCATCTGATATCAGGGAGCATTCATTATTTGAATAACTAATATCTGTGCTGTATCATTAGTTTACTTTTTGTTAAATTTTAAAACATTCCCAGAACAAAGTAACGTCCTTTTTACCACAGATACTTCTCTTTATGGCTGCTTGCTTGATAGTTAAACAGAAGCAATTTATTTCCAGAGCTTCTCCCCCACCCCGTCTTTTTATCATTCATCTCTGCATGCAGTTAACTCTGTAGTATTAGTTGTGTACAACTTTTATTTATTTTGTTACCTGTAAGTAAGAAAGTCTTCAGAAAAGTCATAACATGGGCTCTCTGACAACTTTGGTCTTTACTTTCTGACCCTAAGGCAGTTAAACATTGAATGCTAGCTATCAGGTCAAGAAGGGTGAGGTAAGGATACAGATTCCAACAAAAGAATGATTAAGTTGCAGAGTTCTTTTTAGCAAGTCATCTTATAACAACTCTGTGAGGCTATACACTATCCATGCATAATCTAATTTTTTTGTATTTACTGATTTCTTATATATTTTCATAAAAGAACATCTGTGAGCCCACTGTCCAGCCCAACTTATTTCTGTTCCTCCTTTGTCCTGTCTCTTTCTCCCCATCAAAGGAAACCATTGTCCTAATAAACTTTATATTTATCATTCCTTTCTTTTGTTGTATCACATATGTTTTTCATTTTTTGCTCTTGCACAGTGTTCAAAGTCTTTATTGGTAAAACCAATAAAGGTTTTGAAATTCAGTTAAAATTGTTTTTATTTTAATTATTGTTTTGAAATTAAGTTAAAAATGTATATAATGAGCTTTGCATAGTGCCTGAACCATCCCCAAAAGCTTAACAAATGATAGTTGTATTATTAATGTTTTGCTGAGAGAGAACAAGAAAAGCATGCCTTTTCTTAGCTGTTTCCTGTGTTTTATCTCCCTGGACACTTTCAGGGGAAAGTGAGAGAGTATGGGGATTTGAAGTCTTTTCACCTTTTCCTGAGACTGAGCAACTTGCAGAATGAAGCAGTAGAGAATAGGATTTGGATTATCAGAGGTTAGGGAACATTGCCAATTGAGAAAATGAAAAAAAAAAAGCTGCATTATTAAGTTACCAACTTTTCTCTTCTCTTTCACTGCATTGTGCCCTCAGGATAGCATTTCTGTCTACTTTGAGTTTGATGCAGTATAGTGAAACAACTCATAGCCAGTGTTGAAGAATAAAAGATCAAATTGACCCAGAAAATAATTAGTGACATAAGTGGATCAATTAGAGTTTACTGAATGACCAAGCAAACAAACCAGCCAGTTAGCCCATTTTTTACATTGTTCACCTTCCCACCCAACACTGGGAAGCATTGGTTTGCTTTCAGAATCTGAAAATAATTTAATTCCTCCATTTCTTCCTTCCCTCTAATGGCCCTAGACTCTACAGTATTGCGCCAACATAAGACAAATTCTTGATCTTGGGAGCTTGTTTCTTTTTCTGCCTAATTTCGTTTTTCATATACTTATGTTAATAATTTCTATTAACAAAGTTATTTGGTACAAATAACAAAGTTATTTATTTATTTATGAAGTTATTTTACACCTGCCCTAATTCTATGACAGGGATATTTAAGCAGTGCACTTACATGGGATTTTGGCCAACTAAAATTCATAGTAAACCATTAGTGAGTTGATTAAACATTACTGTATAAATTATTAGCAACATTAATAGAAAAAATAGGTAAGACAATAGTCACTTCAATCCTGGCCGACCAGGGAAAGAATTTCTTAGAAATCAGTGCCTGGCTGGCTTAGTTGGTGGAGCATGCGACTCTTGATCTTGGGGTTGTGAGTTCAAGCCCCATGTTGGGCATAGACCTTACTTAAAATAAAGGGGAGTCTGGGTGGCTCAATGGGTTGAGCGTCCAAATCTTGATCTCAGTTCAGGTCTTGATCTCATGGTTGTGAGTTCGAGCCCCACATTGGGCTCCACACCCAGTGTGGAGCCTATTTAAAATAATAAAAAGAAAAAACAAAAGTAAAATTATTTCTCAATTAAAAAAAAAGTGCCTTTCAGTACATTGTACAAGAACAATTTTTACCAGCTGTTAAATTAGTCCTAACTAAATTTCACTTTATTCCTCTGGGCAGATATTCCAGCATTGCATGATCTGTGATGAATCATGACACGCAATATATTCCTCTTAAGGGCTCCTGGGTGGCTCAGTTGTTAAGTGTCTGCCTTCGGCTCAGGTCATGATCCCAGGGTCCTGGGATCGAGCCCCACATCAGGCTCCCTGCTCTGCAGGAAGCCTGCTTCTCTCTCTCCCACTCCCCCTGCTTGTATTCCCTCTTTCACTGTGTCTCTCTCTGTCAAATAAATAAATAAAATCTTTATATATACATATTCTTTCTACATTTCTTCATCGTGGTTATGAGAAGTTTTTAACATTTTCCTCAGATATTTTATCGAATTTAGGATAACTATACCTGTGGCATTTTCCTGATCCTCTAATAGAAGAGCCTTAAAAAAGGCAAATTAGATTAGTGTGCAGTTTGGCCTTCATAATTTCACTTTTCACAGATAGAAGCTATGTGAAGAGATATTTTTATCCAGAGGTTTATTAGGAACAGTGAGAGACGTACCTTGCTCCTGTGCAATTTCACTTGTGCTTGTTCTATTCCGCTTGCTTGCTTTGAAAACAGCTTTACTGATGTATACTTTACATATCATAAAATTCACCCATTTAAAGTATACAAATTCAGTAGTGGTTAGTTTATTTACAGTTGTGTAACCATTACCATAATTCAATTTTAGAACATTTTTACCATCCCAAAAAGAAAACTTGTGTCCATTTTCACTTTCTTCTGTTAAAAAAAATCTAGAAGTGATTTTACTTTTGTATTCTAACAAAGTCTTTCCCCAAGAAACTGCCTTTCCATTATGGATTTCCTGTTCTCTTTCTTCATATTCTGTGTTTATAAACCTAGAAATTCATTCCTTCCTTATCAAACTAGTTTAAAAAATAACACAAGAAAAATAGATATGATGTCTTAACATGAGGTGGTTAGTACCAACTTAGGACTATTTTTCAATTTCATGGATTTTAAAATACCTATGGTCTTATTCAGGAGCTCTTTCATTGGGTAGTGGATATTGTAAATGTAATTTGGATTGAATTTAGGAGTAAATGACAATAGTATTAACAGCATAATTTATATTCCTTTAATCTGTTTATGTCTTATGGGAAGCAGATTTAAGAGTAAGGCCAGTATATGTGGTTGGGTTATACAATTATAGCTCGGGGAGAGTTTCTTCAAGGTCATGGGGCAAAAGAGGGGGCACCTGGGGGGCTCAGTTGGTTGAGCGACTGCCTTCGGCTCAGGTCATGATCCCAGGGTCCTGGGATCGAGCCCCGCGTCGGGCTCCCTGCCCTGTGGGAAGCCTGCTTCTCCCTCTCCCACTCCCCCTTCTTGTGTTCCCTCTCTCGCTGTGTCTCTCTCTGTAAAATAAATAAATAAATCTTAAAAAAAAAAGATAATGGAATAAAAGAAAAATTTTAAATGAGGATTTAAGTCTTACAGAGATTGTTTGAAGTAGCAGAGCCAACCCAGTTATGTCTAAAATCAGAACCTATGGTGGTAATGACTGTATTAACTGCTTCTTCCCTTGGGTAGATATGATAAAACGCTGACTTCTTTAATTTCCAAACACTTCAGTCAGTTAATCAGAAAATACCTTTGATGAAGGAATGAGTCCATGCTTCCTACACCTTCTTCTTCACCTTGCATGTTACTTTGTTTGTTTTGGGGGGTAGGCTGTGTGGAGGACTAAGATATAATAAGTTCTATATTTAGTTGCTTTCTTTTTTTTTTTTTTTACTTTCCACTGTATTTTTATTAACATTGCTTTTATACCTCTAATACAGATTCAATTTTATACACTTCTTTGGGAAAGGTAGAGTGTTTCAGCCCAGACAGGTTTGATTTGTTTTGATTTATTTATTTTAATAATTAAAGAAGTGGAGAAATAGTTCCAATTAGTGAAGTGCTGTTAGTGATGGACTATTACTAGGACTTTTTTTTTTCCTTGATGGATATATTTTGGTAGATCCTTTCTCTTTTCATCTACACTATTTTTATTTTCATATTTCCTTTTGGTTTGGACAAAAAAAAAGACTTGAGTATGCTTCTCTTATGTTTAAAGAAGTCTTGTTTTCAGCATGTATTGAGAAACATTGTTTTAAAATCAATATTTGATGATACTGGCATTTCTGTTTTAATTAGGTTCTCTAAGTATTAGTAATAGAGTTTTTCAAAAGACAATTTTCAGTTGATTCTGTGCTGTGAGTGAAGATCATTTAATAGTAAAACTTATAGTTTTAGCTTTCCTTCAGGACATTCTTCCTTATCCCTATCCATGTCAAAGTTGGTGTACATAATTCAAAGATTAACTGGAAGGATCAAAGTATTTATGTATTCAGTGATCAGTTACTAAAAGTATTGTTTGTTATCAAGGATAAAATGTCTTAGAGTGCTGCCTTTGTTTTTTAATCCCTCATGCAAATGATTAATACTCTTTTTTATTTGTTGGAATGTTGGCTTTCTTGGAATACTGGGCAAGTCCCTTAAACCCTGTGTCTCAGTTCTTTTTGAAAATGGGCATATGATTCTAAGTGGTTGTTTAAAGTTCCTTCTAACATTGATTCTATTACCTTTACCAGATATTCTGAGAATTATTTGTGCCCAAAACCATAGAATAATAAATACAAAAAAATTTTTTAAATAGTAGATATAAACGTAATTTTATGGACAGTGATTATAAAGTACATTAAAAAGATATATGAACATATGGGGCGCCTGGGTGGCTCAGTTGGTTGGGTGACTGCCTTCAGCTCAGGTCATGATCCCAGGGTCCGGTGATCGAGCCACGCATCGGGCTCCCTGCTCTGCGGGAAGCCTGCTTCTCCCTCTCCCACTCCCCCTGCTTGTGTACCCTCTCGTGCGCTCTCTCTCTCTCTCTCTCTCTCTGTCAATTAAATAAATAAAATCTTTAAAAAAAAAAGATATATGAACATAATAAAAAAAAGATAGGGATGCGTGGGTGGCTTAGTCGGTTAAGCATCTGCCTTCAGCTCAAGTCACGAGCCCAGGGTCCTGGGATCGAGCCCCACATCGGGCTCCCTGCTCAGCAGGAAGCCTGCTTCTCCCTCTCCCACTCGCCCTGTTTGTGTTCCCTCTCTTGCTGTCTCTCTCTCTCTGTCAAATAAATAAAATCTTTTTTTTAAAAAAAAGAGTATCCAAACTTGTGCCTTTCTAGAGTTTGGAGATAGCTCAGAATAAAGAGTACAATATTTCCTTGAGCTATGACATTCCTTGTTTAGCTTTTTTTGGGAGGGAAAAAATGCGTTATGATAGAGAATTAAAATATTTGCTATACGGTGCTGGGTAGAAGAGCAAGGCTAGACTAATGGTCTCATTGGAGAAGCCATTTTAAAGCTGGTAAGAGTATGGTAAGTTACACTCTTATTATTATAGAGGAAGATATTGGACCATTTTGGCTTATTTGATGTTTCTTATATTTTGTCTGAGTTTATCCAGTTCTAAAATTTAATAACTTTAGAGAGCATCTTAAATATAAAGAAAAAAGCCAAGAAGAAAACAGGGGACAGAACTAATGGAAATTCATTCTTCAGTAAAATTGCATAATAAAAAAATATTTGCTAATAATTCTTTACAACAGTAATTATATGGAAGTTTTTTTGTGTATGTGAATAATATAGTTCTCCTCCTGAGTAAAAAGACATATTAATTTCATATATTAATACATGTTCATGTATTAGGCTATTGACTTTCACTCTCTTAAAATTTTTTTCTCCTTCCTTCTACAGAATCTGTCTATGATCTTCTCCCAAAGGAGTTACAGTTACCTCCATCTAGAGAAACGTCTGTAGCATCAATGAGTCAGACAAGTGGTGGTGAGGCAGGCTCGCCTCCTCCAGCTGTAGTTGCTGCTGGTATGCATTTCATTTTATTTTATTAAAGAAAACTAGTGTATTATCTGGCCAACATGAACAGTGCTGGCAAAGTTCATATCAAAAAAGAGTGTGATTTGAGGGTTTGTTTTAAGAGGTTTAAAAATAAATACTTTTAACCTTAAAATATTTCAGTATACATTTCTTGATATAATTCTTATTTCTTAAAATTTCACATTGGCACATCTGTTAGTGCCATTTCTTTTCTAGGAGCTTATCTTCAGATGTGAAAACAAGCTTGAAGCTCTTTTGTTGACTGCACATAAAAAAGTTACATACCAGGCTATGGATAGAAAATTACATTCGAGTCTCTATTTAACAATTCTTTTTTAAAATTTACTGAAAGAGAAAAATATTTTGTATAATCTGAAAAAGAACTCAAGCACTCAAGTCTCTTTTCTGTTTGTAGCATGTTTATTATAACCTTTTCCCTACATTTAAAAACATGTGACTTTAGACTTCTTTTAAATTTAAAGTAATGGAAGATTTGAATGTAATATTTATGTGAAAGCATTTTGTAATATCAATGAAAAAGTATGGAAAGTAATGTTTGAAATTTATCAAATTTATTTTTATTCTGCTCTCAAATCATACACTTTATATAAAATTGGTTCCATTTTTTAATGAACCAGAATAAAAGATTGATGGATAAGCTAATAGAAAAAAGTCTTAGTTATTGATAAATTAGTGAGTGCTTTCAATAATATTAGATTGCCCAACTGTATTTCTTTTTTTAGTTGGGTTTTATACACTGCTAAGTGTGTTCGGTTTAAAAAAAGGTGAAAAGTTATGTATATATGTATGTACACACACACACACACACACACACACACACACACGCTCTGATGTTTTATCCTTCTAAATAGAGGTTTCTTATCCAATGATACCTCTCATCTTTTAAATGGTACTTAAATCCATCACAGCATTGTTTTCAGTAAATTCATTTCATTTCAAAAAGAACAGTGAAGTGGAAGGTTGTGGTTTAAATAAGGATTTGGTACTGTAAAGGAACTTCATATATTTTTCTTGTATGCATTAACCAATGTACCGTTAATCTTGTGTACGAATCTTTTCCCTGAGCTGTATACTGCAGCGTGCAGCCTTCCTGATTGAGGGCAGGAAAACTTTAAACAGAACAAAGAAACTTATCAGCCCTGCTCACTGTTCATGTGTTGCCAGACATTTTCTAACAGATTCTGTGGATTTAACTGTGATCTTTTTAGTAATCAAATTGGTAAGATGACCTGGTTTTACTTTATATCCAATGGGTTCTAAAATGTCCCTGAATATTTTTTCTGGAATTTAAAATTTTTAATATTGCTTAAAAATTGTATCAGATGATAAAATATGAAAAAAAATATTTTTAATGAAATATTTCACTTTAAATCCACAAGTAGAAATTGACTAACTGATTTCTTTTGTATCTTTTGAGATTATTTTTTATAGACTTGTTGACTCTATATAGAACTAAAAGTCTGTTTCTTCTGTGCTTTTTAACATCTGTTGACAGTAGATCCAGTTCCTTTTAAAAGCTGAAAAAATGTCAGCTAGGTTTGGAAAAGAACACTTCCTCTTAAGTAATACCAAACTCAATTTCAAGTTTTTTTATATATAGATATTGAAGGTTCTTGAATTTGAGTCACTAATAGAATGTTGATCCTCCCTCCTTCCCTCTCCTTATTTGAGAAAATCCTCTCCAGATAAATTAGATTGAAAGACATGAGTTGAAAATCATGAAAATAAGAGAATTAACCAAAGGAAGTATTCTGAAGTAATAAATTCTTATTAGATCAAGAAGTTATTGAAATTCCAAAGAAGGTGAAGAGAGTAAGGAGGTAACATTAACAGCTTTCTTATTCACATATAGAAAGTTTCTATGATCTAAAACCAAGTCATTGTAATTTTTTTTACATAAATTTACTTTTAGTAACCAATATAATCTTATTCTAGGATTCTTTCTTATTAGTAGAATAGACTTTGTCTTGTAACATTATAGGTAAGAGAGTTTAAATTACAGAATAATTACTGTAGGGAAATCAGTTAGTAGGTATCAATATGGAGTTGCTTTTTTATTTGACATATGAGTATCTTTAGTGACATAACTGTCGAAGAGAAGGATTTGAAGTAAATTAACAGTTATTCAGTGTTTCCTGGCCAAAAGACTTGATGTCTAGGGAAAGGCACATTAATTTAGACTTCTGTGAATTTTATTTTTAATCTATACATTTGCTGTTTAAATATGAAATGTATAAAAATGATGACTCTTGATGTAGTTAATTCTTCAGAGTTTTGAAGGAGCCGGATTGGCTGCTATCAGGTATGAGGGCCTGGTGGGAACAGACTTCTAGTTCTGCTATAAAGGTTTGTGTTTCACAAGTTCTAAATCAATTTAAATTTTAAAATTTAGAGGCTGGGCATATAGGTGTTCATGTACATTCTTTATTACTTAATTATTTAAAATGTGTTTCTCAGATTCGCCAATCTAGATTTTTTTCCCTTTACATATTACTGAGGGAATGCGTAAACGTGATGCTGCTAATCCACAATCCAGAATATTGGATAAAAGAATATCTCTCAAGCCTTTTTCTGCCTCTGTACTATTCACACTTTTATATAACATCTTTTTATCGGGTAAGTTCCAGGTTTGGGGCTGGGAGAAAGAGGGCTTACTTCTATACAACTCCTCCCCTCTCCGTGGGCCAAGTGTCAAAAGCTGGGAGATATAGTTCAGAATCACCAGTCTGAAATTTGTACTCCTTCTCATTTTTTGCAGACCTTTGCTTTTGTCCGACTGGAAAGGTAGTTAAGAATTTGAGGTTCAATATGTGAATGAATAAGTTTCAGAAATACAGACTTTCTGAACAGTATTGTAGGTTCTCAGTAGTTAAGACAGGGGCCATTTTCCTAACACACGGAAGTTATCCAAATGAATTGATGGCATTTTTGGCAAAATAAGGAGTTGCTCAGGAAATGCATACTGTGAAAGAATTCTTTTTGTTTGTTTTTTTTAGGGGGGAATCCTATAGTATAGGTTATAAAGAGCTAAAATGCAAGTATTATTTAGAAGAACTAACACAGTTACACCAGAGTTTGGGGAGTTTTTGCGAAGAGATATGGCAGACATTTTTCTTAAATAACAGCTTTATTGATAAATAACTCATATACCAATCAAGTATTTTTTAAAATCTTATATGTTTATAGTTTTTAATCCTAGATTTGCTTCATTTAATTAAAATAGGAAGTCTTTCACAGAAGTGAACAATAAATTTTAATCTTCATTTTAAGAAATCAGTTCATTTTCTTATTCTATCCTAGACTCTGTCTTCATTTTGGGATATGGCATTATGTTTATTAGTTTGTTTCAAAATATGACTTTGCTAAGGTAACTGTTTCAAGTTTCTTTAAAATTTTTATTCTAATTCTTGAGATAAACAGTGAACTAAACAAACGATAAGTTTTATAATTCAGCCAGAGAATCTTAAGAATAACTAGTTAGTGATTCTTTTGTTAGTTGTTTTCATAAAATTGCTGTTTTACTTTCAGTAATTATATATTAATACTTTTTTAAGAAGTAATACAGTCTCAGGATACTGACACTTTGTAGCGCTTTTTAACATGTATAGGTGTACACACAGATTTAGCATGTATAATAGAAATACCTGTTGAGTATCTCCACTAGTTAGATCACTGGAGGTTTTTAAAGGCTGTAATTTTAGTTAATAACTTTACATGAAATGATCCATATAATAAACTTTTCTGTTGGAAGAGAGAGACTTACTCAATAGTGCTTTGAATTTTATGCCACAGCAGTTAATAAATCGCAAGTACCTAACAGGTATTTTCTATACTGAAAGAACTTAATTGAGTGCTATTTATATTGGAGAAGAGGACGCTAGAGAGCTAAATTAATGTCCTGTTATCAGAGAACAGCTATGCTTTAATGTGTTGTAGACATCTTAATCATCTAATAAAATTATAGGAATTTCTAAACCATCCATAACAACAGAACAGTACAAAAAATGAGTTGAAGAAAATGTAAGTTACCATTTTTGAGTTCCGGCTGTGTAATAGAAATTGTGCTAGACAGTTTGCATATCATCATATCTCAATTCTTTCAGGCACAAGATACCTCTCTTCTTTCCTGCTGGGGTCCAAGTTCTTTTCTTCTTGTCATTGTCCTCAGGGAATTGTGTGCTACTATTTCACTTAGAAAACAGTAGTTCCTGGACTAAGCATTGTGTAGGATATTGACTTGGAAAAGCCATATACCCCTTTAATTTTGCAAGTTTCAGGGTCTATGAAATTGGAATAGATTTCTAGGAGAACATTAAGTTTTAATAACAGTGATTCACAGCAACAGAATTACATAGTCCATTGAATTTATTATAATTTATTTACTAGTGTTAGAAAGTATTTACAGATATGTAATTTGTATTTTCTTGAGTTGAATAAATTTTGAGGAGCAAATTTGCCTTTGATTGCTGTCCTAAGTTAATGAGGTGAACATATTTCAGAATTTTGGCCATTTATGTAGTATAGTATTCCTAAAATTTAAACCCAAAGCTCATTAGCAGGAAGGGTGATTCACCTCTGTGACCTATGTATTGATGTTGTGAGTTGATCTTTTTTATTCCATATGGCCATTTCTACTTTTTCTAGAAAACTGGACCACTTCCAGAAGGAAGTCAGATTCTAGTTACAAAAATGTTGCAAATAGGTTTAAAAACTCTACTCCTCATTCCGTCTTTTTACTGAAATTGTATTGTAAATCTAAATGTATATACATTAAACATATAGAAATATGTATGTATGTATATATAGATTTATGTTAACATCTGCATTATTAAAATAAAAAGCATAAGCAAATTTGGGACATAATGATTAATTCAGAAACAAGTAAGAGCTTAGGGAGCCTGGGTGGCTCAGTCTTTGGCTCAGGTCATGATCCCAGGGTCCTGGGATCGAGCCCCGCATCGGGCTCCTTGCTCAGCGGTAAGCCTTCTCCCTCTCCTTCCGCTCCCCCCACTTGTGTTCCCTCTCCCTCTGTGTCTTTCTCTGTGAAATAAATAAATAAAATCTTAAAAAACAAACAAGTAAGAATTCAGTACCTGTATTATAAATTATCATTGACAAAAAGTACACATGCCTGTTGTTGATTTATTCCTTAAATATTTACTTTCTATTGTCCTCTTGATAATTTTTAGCAACAACTTTATAAATATTGTGATTTATTCTGTTTCTGATGGAAAAAGCACATTTTTATATTAGCTGAGCCTGTAAATTAGCATTTTAAAACTGCTCACTGATTCTCAACCTTCAATAGCCAAAATACATGCATAAAATAGTTTCTATTTTTATATATTTTGTACAATTTCACATTAATAAATTAATGGACAGGGACACCTGGGTGGCTCAGTCGTTAAGCGTCTGCCTTCGGCTCAGGTCATGATCTCAGGGTCCCGGGATCGAGCCCCGCATCAGGCTCCCGGCTTAGCCGGGAGCCTGCCTCTCCCTCTCCCACTCCCCCTGCTTGTGTTCCCTCTCTCGCTGTGTCTCTCTCTGTCAAATAAATAAATAAAATCTTTTTTAAAAAATTAATTAATTAATTAATGGACAGAAGTGGTCTTACTTTCTTGTATCACCAATAAGATTGATAATATCATAAGTAAAAGGTGTTGCCATACCAATCGCCGTAAGTAATTATTTTATAATAATTAGTTGTATAGGGGTGCCTGGGTGGCTCATTTGGTTAAGGTTAAGCTTCTGTCCTCAACTCAGGTCCTGATCCCAGGGTCCTAGGATTGAGCCCCTGCTCAGCAGGGAGCCTGCTTCTCCCTTTCCCTCTGCTGTTCCCCCCTGCTTGTGCTTTCTCACTCTGTCAAATAAATAAAATCTTAAAAAATAAAATAAAATCAGGGCGCCTGGGTGGCTCAGTCGTTAAGCGTCTGCCTTCGGCTCAGGTCATGATCCCAGGGTCCTGGGATCGAGCCCCACATCGGGCTCCCTGCTCGGCGGGAAGCCTGCTTCTCCCTCTCCCCCTCCCCCTGCTTGTGTTCCCTCTCTCGCTGTGTCTCTCTCTGTCAAATAAATAAAATCTATAATAAATAAATAAAAAATAAAATCATATGTAGTAAAATGTTAGCATTTGTTAAAATATGAGCAGAGGAAACATGGGTGTTCATTTTAAATATTTCATAATTTTAAAAATACCATGTGGCAGATGATTAAAATAAGTCAAAATATTAAATGAACTGTGCTTTTAAAAAGTAATAAAGACATGAGATATATTAGATACATGATGAATTTATTTTTGGCATAAGTGAGGGTACATTACCTTTTCATCAATAAATGCAAGTAGATGTCCATCAGTAGTATTTATTTAGCCCACTGAGGTAAAATTCATTTCCCGTGTGTCCTTCCTTCATGAAAAGGTGTTATTGACGATGAAATTAAATAGAAAATAACTGAGAGGGCGCCTGGGGTGGCTCAGATGGTTAAGCATCTGCCTTCGGCTCAGGTCATTATCCCAGGGTCCTGGGATCGAGTCCCGCATCGGGCTCCCTGCTCCTTGGGAGCCCGCTTCTCCCTCTGCCTCTCTCTCTCTCTCTCTCTCTCTGTCTGTCTCTCATGAATAAATAAAATCTTTTAAAAAAATTTAAAAAAAAAAAAGAAAATAACTGAGAAAGCACCTCAAAGTGCCAGGCCTGTACGGGCATAATCTAGATATAATACACACACACGTATTATAGTTTTATTTCTATTTATTTTTCCCACATATAAAATATAATAAAATTAGTATGGGTTTTGGTATCATAAGGATCTAACTTGAATCTGATTGCTGTCATATCATTTCTATCATATAGATAGAGTTTTGTGGAGGTTAAATAAATGTATAATATTACCCCTGTTACTAGACACTAATACCAACTTTTTCTTAAGGTTATTATAAAGATAGATATGTAAAATACTTAACATTACCTGACAATTAGTGATCATTCAGTAAACATTGACTTTCCTCCCACATGAGTTTCTCCTTTCATTTGTAAGTTTTTAAAAAGTTGGTCTTATTTTTATAAAAATAAACTTTTTAACCTTACTATTTTGCTTCTCTTTCCATTCCCACCCAGTCTGTTTTTTACCTTTGAAATTTTGCCTGTCAGCCAAGATAGAGCTGCACATGGGCCATTGTATTTAGATTCTGACTTATTCTTTCATGTTGACACACTCTTAATAGGAGCCCTTGTATATAAAAGAGACATTGATAGAAGATGATGAGTCATGGGGAGAATAGACATTTCCCAAAGGGATGATTCTAAAAGGTGACTATTAAAGAGTTCTAGTTCCTAGAATTCTCTTCCCACTTTTTTTTTTTTTAATGAAGTGATACATTTGCACGATTAGGTATCAAAACTCCTGGGAAAGCAATATATGACCTACCTTCTGTTTTTTTTCTTAGACACTGTTTTGTCTACAGTTGGATCTAATATCCACTCTAATCCAGACCCAGGTGTAAAACCCAAGTAATTAAATAACAAGATTTTAATGATACAAATAGTATTTTCTTTCCCCTTTTTTGGTCTCCTCTAAAAAAATGTGAAGACATTGGACTAGAGTTGACAGGAGTACCTTTATTATTTAATCTAAATATATTAAAATATATTGCATGATAAAGCATTGAGGTGACCTTCATATAGCATTGTTCAGAACTGTTTTTCTCTAATTCTTATCTAAGTTAATATAGTGATAATCTGGGGCGCCTGGTGGCTCAGATGGTTAAGCGTCTGCCTTCGGCTCAGGTCATGATCCCAGGGTCATGGAATCAAGCCCCACATTGGGCTCCTGGCTCAGTGAGGAGCCTGCTTCTCCCTCTGCCTCTCTCCCTGCTCATGCTTTCTCTCTCTGTATCTCTGTGTCTCAAATGAATAAATAAAAAATCTTTAAAAAAAAATATAGTGATAATCTCTGTTTTTGTCTTAACGTAATGTTCCCTTTCAAGTAGTAAAATAGTTGAATAATTGTCTTTTTTTTTTCCTTCAGCCTGTACTTCTTGGGGTCTTTGACAATGTAATAAATATAGTTATCGGCTAGTATAATTATTCCCTTTTATCTTTAATTGCTTTGAGGTAAAGGATTCTTTCTGGGCTTTAGTCCCTTCACCCAGTATTGACCAGTGATGCTATCCAGTAGTACTTAAATCACTGGATGTTAGAAAGCATCTTTCTTTTCCAACAGGAAAGGATTTAAAAACCAAATTGCATAATATATACCTAGTACATATTTTACACTGTGCTTAGATACTTAGGATTGAATAAGACAAAAGATATGTTTAAAGCATTGCTATAAATGTCAGGACACTTATAAATTTTGTGAGCATTTTATTTTTCAGTTAACATTCTTTAATAAACATCCTGTGAATAGGGGCACCTGGGTGGCTCATTCGGTTAAGCATCTGACTCTTGATTTTGGCTCAGGTCATGATCTCAGGGTAGTGAGATTGAGCCCTGCATCAGGCTCTGTGCTGGGCATGGAGCCTGCTTAAGATTATCTCTCTCCCTTTCCTTCTTCCCCTCCACGTACTCTGACAAGGTAAAAATAATTATTTTAGGAGAATTTAGATTAAAAATGGGAGAATAATTATTGTGTAGTATTAGAACGCTGATTGGCAATTTGATGGACTGGGGAAGAAAAAGATGGTTTCCAATAAATCAGTAACAAGTCTTTCAGCTTCAACAACAGTGCTAATTATTTTTTAAAATAGAGCCTCTAGGATCAGATGTTTTATGTACAATAGCATATCTAATTTAAAAGTGAAAATTGTTAACTTTTTTTCAGGGGTATGAGGACGTATGTGGAAGTTGGCCTGAGAAATGAAAAGATTCTTTTGCTGTTAAAATACAGAAATTTCTGGGGCACCTGGGTGGCTCAGTCAGTTAAGCAGCTCCCTTGGGCACAGGTCATGATCCCAGGGTTCTGGGATTGAGCCCTGAGTAGGCCTCCCTGCTCAGCAGAGTCAGCTTCTTCCTCTGCCCCTCCCCGCTGCTCATGCTCTCTTGCACTAGATTGCTCTCTCTCTCCCTCTCTCTTTCCAATAAATAAAATCTTGAAAAAAATAAAACAAAATACAGATATTTCTTTCTGCTTGAGTGTTTTGATCAGAGCATATTCTCTTCTACTCTTTAAAGGAATTTGGGTAAAGGCACAACCTAAAAACACCTGAGAGAGGGCATTCTGGCTTATGGATTAGATTGCATTAGTATACAGGAGAACACATTGGTGAATATGAGTTAACAAAAATTTTGGATAAGAAATTTTTCCACATGCATTTATTTGGATGTTGATAATTTAATTTTTTTTAAGTTTGTTTTAAAACATTGCTTATTGTGGCATGTAAGCTTATGTTGGGTGGGAAAAGTACAAATGGAAATTGAAATTGTTAAACATGTAAATTAAATGATCAACCCTACAATTTTGTTTTTTGTTTTTGTTTTTGGTAAAGTAATCTGGATTGCTTATTTTATATGCTGGGATGCTAGTTGTTTTTTCTATTAATACACTTAACTTGCATTCTAGCTTCGCCATTCAGAGACAGGCATCGTGTGGTGGGTTGTGTGACAGTGTCTGTCAATAGTGAAGACAAATAGTGCCAGAGACACTTAACCCATCCAATCTCACCCAGGGTATAGGTCGGTCTCGTTTTCAGACTTCTTCATAAGTCTTTTTTTCTTTCTTTCTTTCTTCCTTCCTTCCTTTCTTTTTTTGTTTCTAAATAGTGGATTGATACTGATTGAAACTAAAAACTTTTTGTAAAGTTTTAAACTTTACATTAATACTATAAGAAGAAGAAGAAGAAAAGTAGAAAACGAAGGTTGGCATGTAAGGTGTTGACAAAGCAGGTTTGCAGCCACTTTGTGTATTCTAGATTTTTCAATCACTTAGCAACATGAATGTTGGCCTTATAATTTTTTTCTCTCAATATCTTTCTCCTTTGATCTAAAATTATATCCTTGTATCTGGTGACTTTTATCAGGCAAGATGTTTAGATTTGAAGTCATTGTTACCAGAAAGAAAATGAAATACTTAAAAAGGATAACTAAGTTTGAACAATAAGTGTTTTAGACCAGAAATGTTTCCAAATGTCTGGATTGTTTTTTAAGATTATTTTCTGAACAGTCAATGGTTTACTCCTTCTCCGTTCCACTATTGGTTCACTTAAGCACACTTGCAAAATTTTATGGCTTTTAATGACTTTGTTAGGAAGCTCAACTGATTTTGCCCTGATGTTGAAAAGTTACAAAATATATGTGCATATTTAAATGCTAGGGATCACATTTTTATCTTGGAAGCTCAGTTAAATGCCATTGCTGTCACATATTTTAAATTAGTGAAAGGTATTTGTTTCTTTTGAGGACTTTAAAGAATATTTCCAATTTCAAAGCTTTCCATAAAAAGTTTAGTTAGTTCCATATAAAGTGTTATCCTTTTTTTTTTTTTATGGTATTTTAAGCACTAAAATGATAATGGTAATTAATTTCTGCTTCACAAAACTAGAACTATAATAGTTCTTAATTTTAAAATATAGTTTAAGCAAGGAGTATATAAAATCTACACAAGTGTCTATATGTGGTAGCATTTAAAAGTCCATTTTCATCTTTGTCATCAAATTAATAATACTTAGAAATTCTAGGATACCTATGTAGGCATTATCTGCTGTTCTCATGATTCCATCAGTTCTTAAAAGCATATAATATACAACTTATATTCACCATCATTACTGGCATTTGGTCTAGTAATTGGCTACTGCTAATAATAGAATTATTAGACTTAGACATAGAACACTATAGATGTAATACTTCCTTTCACTTACACATTTTAGAATTACTGTATTCTTTTAAAATTGTAAATTTTCATTAGTAAATGTAGAAACGGTTTTCCCTTTGGTTCATCGTGCTCTCTAGTCACAAAAAAGTTTATGGAAAAATAAAATTCTTCTAGGTTCAAAGATAATTTTTTCATAAAAGAAAAAAATGAAAAATTTATTCATGTGTTACTTAGGTAAGAGAATAATTTTAAGAAAAACTGACAACTTTGCAAAGGATTGATGAGGGATTTAAAAGAACAAATAAACTGATGAATCACAGACCTATACCCCTGAAACAAATAATACATTATATGTTAAGTAAATGAATTTGAATAAAAAATAAAAGAACAAATAAAGTTATAAAGGTATAAAATAGAAATACATTATGACTACTTTGCTTAGAAAATAAAAGCAATTATTAAAAAAATTTTTTTGGAGTTTTTGTACTTTTAATATGCAGCAGTGAAACATAGTCTATACATTCCTAACAGAAAGAGACTCAAAACCAAAAAAGGGGGGAAGGGTTAGTTAGCATATTTTGTTTATAACAATTTAAAAATAAAAAAGAATATATAGATGAGGCAGGATTACATTAGCATTTTAGTTCTGTACAAAGTCAATTAAGCTGTTTCTTGATATTTAATTATATAGTGACTGAAAGGTCTTTGTAGATATTTTAAGTACACTTACAGTATTCCCAGTCATGTTCTTGAGTGCTTTTCTGGGACTGCTTGGGAATGAGAAATTTGTGTTTAGAAACCTAAAATGTTTTTGATATAATTTAATGTATTTTTAATAGATAATATTAAGGATTTTTTATTCTTAGTAAATTTATGGATTAATACACAAGTAGATAATTTGGTTTATATATAGTTTAAAGAAAGAAAGTTTTTAGCACACTCTGTAGAAATAGCAAATAGTTATCTCTAAACTCATAAGTTACTTCTAAACCCTTCCCTGTATCAGATAATGCTATTACAGTAAGATATATTTTTAAGCACTTTGGGTAGTAAATCCTTTTTTTTTTAAACCTGATGTGTTCATCATGGGCCAATATATTGGCCAATATAACTTTAATATAATTCAACATAGTTCTCAAATATTGGCTTCCAATTAATCAATTTAATAAAAAATTTAAATTTTTACTACATGCAAGGTACTGTGTTAGGTTTTGGGAGGGTCTAAGAAAGATCTAAGAAAGGACCCATAGTTTTTATTCTACACTTCACCACCTCATTTGGCATTATTATTACACTTAGGTGATGTCTTGCTAACCAAAATGTAAAACATCTTTATGTGAAGGATTTTATACACCCTTATCGTCATTATCAACGTAACGGTGATATTGTTGTAAAGAGTTTTATAGTTTTAAAAATTTGTCTTACTTGTTATAGTCTTAAAATGAATAGAATCTTTTGTAATTTAGGCTCAAACTGAGATAGGCTTTAAAAAGTAATAATATTTTTTAATTAAAGGATGCTTACTGCTGTCTTCTGACAGAGTTTATGTTTTCAATTTCATAGTTTTGTGCTAATGAACTTTTTTATTTAATAAGTATATCCAGGAAACTGCAGGTAAAATATAAAAATTGTATGTTAGGTGTCTAGGGAAAATGTATAGAATATTTTAATTTATGTAGGGTATGAGATCACAGCTTGGCATACCTGTCCCAGAACAGACATTTATGTATGATTATATCAATTGGGTTTTATAACCATGATTGCTTTGATAAGATTTGCAAGATAAAATCATATATACCTTTAAGAGCAATGCTAGGCTATGTCTTGCATATTAAATTCATGAATATCACATAACTTGCTTTTGAGTTCATGATTACTTTTCACCACTACTTTCCATCTGTCATGGACAGGGATCCCTGAGATGTTCATATTCTGCATTCTCATGTGCATGATACTTAGATTTAAAAAAGGTGGGTGGGGGAAAGCCGCTTCATAGAAATACACGTTCACAGCATTCATGCTGCATGTTTTGTGTGTTCCACTGCAAATCCTGCATGCTGCGTACTTTTATTTCTCTGAAGATGAAGAACATAGGCTTATACACACACACACAAATTTAGTTTCACTTTTGCCAATAGTTGGAACAGATGGAGGAATGTTATACATAATGCCTTCTCTATTTTAAAAATGATTTTTATCGTATTTTTCAAAAAACAAGGAAAAAACTTGTTGTTTAAACCCAAAGTGGCTACAAATCAGCTCCTAAACTGTCACTGACATTAGCATCTAGATTTTGTAGTTTTTACAAATCTTTTTAAAATATTTATTTACTAAGAAAACATTGCATTAATGCATGATACGAAATTGATAAATTTTTCTTTAAATTGGAATGCAGTTTAAAGTGACTGAATTTTCCAATTTCAGCTACTGCATTTGACAAAGATACAAACTGGAAAATGGAACTGGTATCATCTAATTGCCCTAGGTTCTTCGACTCCTGGTAGTTGGGAAAAATATTTCCATGTGACATTATGTAGATCACATCATTAATGGTTAATATTAATTATTATGCTCTTCAGCCTTGACAGCAGTGAGAAATTATGGGTGAATTTAGCTCTTTCAAATGACTTAAGTGTTCTGGTACATGTTTTTAATTTAAAAATAGATCTTTGGCACTTGGCTTTTGATTATCTGAACACTGGCATTCTTACATTCACTGTTTAGATTATAATTGATAAGAATGTTGCAATTCCAATGACTGCACATCAGTTTTAAATTTTATCCTACCACTGTAACACAGTGGCACACTTGGCTATAGATAAAAACTGATTTTAGATTTAAACATATCTTTTAGCTCTCTGTCCCATGTTACCTATTTTTAGTTTTATGTGTGTATGATTATGAACCTTTCCATGTCTTATACAAGATCAAATGGTATTTCTAAAATTTTAAGAACTGACAACTTCCAACCTTAACATTATTAGTGTGCCTTTGAGGTTGTGCTGTTAAGGCTTAAAGTAGTAGTATTTTTCAACAAGCTGTTCTGCCAGTTGCCATGTGTTTTGAAAAGATCTACTTAAATCTTTCTTGCTAGGTATAATAAATAAATGGCTTTGTAAAAGACCTTTTTATAGAAACTAATTTTAGTGCTTCCCCAGCACTAGAATTTCTTGTTTAACTCTTTTTCTGTTAGGCTTCACTCAATAAAAGTTACTGTTACTTATATTAAGAAATTCCCTTAATGGTTAAAATCAAGCAGGCCCTTTAAAGAGAGAGGAAATCAATAGTGGTAAACACTTGCTGAGTGTGTAATCAAGTACTTTGTAAGAGAAATCCATCCAGTAATCAATCCTTACTCTACTTATTAATTCTCCCATAAAGGATGGATTTATTTATTTTAGAGATTATGGTTTTGAACTGCCATTTCCAACTTCTGGATACCCTTAGTGGTTAACTTCCTTATCTTCCACAGCCCAGCATATTCCAAATCAAACTTTTTTCACTTTTATTCTAGATTTTACAACAATCATAGTGACGGTACCAGTTCCATTTTGCCTCCAATTCAGTTGATTATATATTTTTCTATTTATTTCTCATTTTATAATTGATATCTGGAATAATCAGCAGCTCTTTTCTCATTTATTTTCTCATATTTTTATTCCAGGATTTGCCTCTGAAGCAGGGAGTGTCTGCATTAAAAATGACCTGTAGTTCTCTGCTTCATAGGTTAGAAACTTATTTTAATATTTTGTGGCTAAGCACAGTCCCACTTTTCAAATTCTATAATGGATTATTTAATTGGCATTGAATGTGGACCACAAGCATATATTTCATATTGGGGTTTTCTTTATTATTTTAAATGATTAAAATTCAACAGAACATCCAGCTGAGGCAATAAAAGCTTTATTCTTGCTTTACAGCTTAAAACATTAAATTAGATTTTTAAAAATCTATCAATTATAACACAAGTAAAATATTGCTATTTGGGCATTTTTTAAAATTGCATTTTTTTAGGCCTTGTATTGCTTGAAGCATTTATATTCTAAAACTTAACCAAATTCCAACTATTCATTTTGGGGAAAAACAATCAGTTCACGAATCACATTTTCAATGGGACTGCTAGCCAGCATAGGTGAAAATATGTATAGTGTATTTACTCTTAAATTGTACACCGCAGATGCTTCTTCAGCTCCCTCCTCTTCCTCCATGGGCGGTGCTTGCAGCTCCTTTACCACCTCTTCCAGCCCTACCATTTATTCTACCTCAGTCACCGACAGCAAGGCTATGCAAGTGGAGAGCTGCTCCTCAGCCTTGGGGGTAAGTAACAGAGGGGTAAGTGAAAAGCAGTTAACCAGTAACACAGTTCAGCAGCATCCATCAACACCGAAGAGGCACACAGTCTTGTACATCTCACCACCACCTGAGGACTTGCTGGATAACAGTCGGATGTCCTGCCAGGATGAGGGGTGTGGATTGGAATCAGAGCAGAGCTGCAGTATGTGGATGGAGGATTCCCCCTCCAACTTCAGTAACATGAGCACCAGTTCCTACAATGATAACACTGAGGTACCTCGTAAATCACGAAAACGAAATCCAAAGCAGAGGCCGGGGGTCAAACGACGAGATTGTGAAGAATCTAATATGGATATATTTGATGCCGACAGTGCCAAAGCACCTCACTATGTGCTTTCTCAGCTTACCACGGACAACAAAGGCAACTCAAAAGCAGGAAATGGGTTGGTATTCACATTTTTTAAAGTTCTATCACCATTGTGCAAAACAAAACAAAAAATAAATAAATAAATCATTCCCCAGTTTTTGTAATTGCTCAATTCAAGTGTGCATATAAAGCAAAGATACTGATTTTATCATTGAGATACATGAAAATTCGAACTTAAAATTACCAAGTTTCACTACAGAAAAACATTAATAGATTTTAGCAATAGGTATCTTATTATGAGTATGATTAGTAGAAAATAATCTGTTTTGAAATAACTTAAATTTCAAATGGATTTGTATTTTAAAAGGATTTAAAAATATTTTTACTCAGAGAAATAACTAGATTGTAATGACCGTAGTTAACTCAAAACATTTGAAAAGGGCTAGTTTGTGTTCTTTCATGTTGTCTCCCCATATGGTTCAACCCATTTCCATTTCTGAGGATTTTAGACTTTTTTCTTTTGATGAAAACAAGAAAAAACTAAATTGATGGTTTGATTCTCATCATTTAGATTCATGTATCTATTTTAAGCTTTTTCTTTGATACATTGTGCTGACATTTTTTAAAAAAATATATCACTGATTCTTTTTCCTGTGAGTCTGGGTTTATGTATTGGAAGGGTGATAGAACAGGTCATGGTACATGTTTGAGTTTTCATTCATCTCTGCCAGTTCACAACACTCACTATAAATATATCTGCATATAAATATATTTCAGTGGCTGTAGTACAGAATATTTATTGCTATAGTATAGAATACTATGACTTATTTTTAACTTCTTAATTCCTTTAGTACTTTTATTATATTTAATTGCTAGACTTTTTAAATTAGATTTTCCTATCGTACATTCAACATAATTTGATAAAATTTAACTCAGTGGATTTTGAGAGATTACTCTTTGGGAGGCAGAATATGGTCTTTAGTTGATCCAGAACCTCCTACAATTTCAGGTGGTTACAGAGAATGATGGAGAAGCGTTAGGTTGGTTTATTACTTGATGACATCATTCATATCTTTTAAGTTAGAGATCTGGTTGAATATTATAGAGAATATTTTTAATGTACATTTAACTTGTTCTTAAATATTCTGTCAGTACATTTTTTAAGTAATAGCTACCATTTATCTACCATTTAAGTATAATTATTCTATACTGTTTTCTTTTCTCCTCTCACTTAGAACTTCTTTGGGGTGATGTAGTTAAATAAAAGTAAACATTGAAATGTTTTTTCTTTTTAGAAAGTCCAGATTAGGAAATTATCTTAAAAAAAAAAAACAAGATATAGCCTTTCCTAAAATGTTGCCATTAGCAGAGTCAATTCTACAACATATTTGTAGAACTAGTACCTGTAGAATAATGCTCTGAAACATAGTTGCACAGATGTAAAAGGCTCATGTGTATCTGTCATGAAATATGGGTGTTTATTTGGGCTTCAATGCAAAAAAAAAATTTTTTTAAGTTCCAGAAGAGAGATTTTCATTTTGATATTGAAATAAATGTTAAAGATCCAAATGAACAAATAAAATTTTGACATAGGGTTAGTCAACACATATGATTTGCAGTTCCTATTAAAGAGATATCTTGACCTACATCTTTTCTGCTTCTGCTTTTGTATGATAGATATATCTTAGAAATGATTTGAGGTTACCCAGGGAAAGTATAATAACATTTGTCAAGACAAAAATCTCTCATGAAATAATTCATGGAACAGAAACTCATCAAGCAGCAGAAGAAATGTCCAGCTTCTTAGGTAATGGAAAAATATTTGGCACTAGCAAATAGAAATGATGGAAGAAGTTTTCATTTTGAATTTATAAGAACTATATCAAGGAGAGGATAAAAGTTTATGTAAATATATAGAAAAATAGGCTTTTCAAAGCAGTTATTAAGAGGATCTCAAACTAATGTCCTATATTCTTCAACAAGAAAGTTTCTAGAAACATGAAAGAAATTTAGAAATCTTTTAAGGGATAAGGTATATATAGCCTTAGATCTAATGTGCCATATATTTACAACTTATGTAATGCTAAATTATAGGAAATATACTCTCAAATATGTTATATATAGCAGTTTTATTGATCAAGATGAAAATAGTACTTTTGTATAATTAAAATATTATATATAAAAGAGTTTATGAAGAAAACAGAATCATTTGAAAAGGAACTACTTAGTATTTAAACATTCCTAGCCATGTCATTCTTAAATTCTTCAACTAAATGTCCTGAGAATCAGTAGCCCTCTGTCTCTTCTAGATATTTCTAGAAATTAAGACATGATGTCATCTGGATGTGAAACGCTTTTTAGGCATTTTGTAGTAGAACTTATTTTTTTGTGACATAGACAACCAAAAGGATGTGTAACCCAAAGAAATTAGAATGTCATCTTAAGACTTCTGAAGAGTATGCCAAACTGGATTTGCCTTTTAGATTTCATTTAAAAGTAAAATCCCATCCAATTAACTGCTACTTTCTTGTTTGTTCTTAAGCCATCATGCCTTAAAAATTAGTAATTTAATTGACTACTTTTCCAAGGATTAGTTGACATTTTCATTGTTTTACATGTCTAAAGATCTAAATATATATATGTATTCCATCTTTACATTTAAGCTTTAGAGAATAAAGATAGTTTTGAGGGCTTTAAAAGTATCATTTTAGAAGTCGTTTAGTTACATGGACTCTTCTTCTTTAAGAATATGTATACTTGTCAACCACTTAGCAGCCTTCATCCCAAATGAAATACTTGGTTTTACTGAAATAGTAAAACTCATATTCATCTGTTTATCCTCATAAATATTAGCTTGGCTAGCATAAGTGAATATAAAAACTGTATCTTGCCAAATTCATTGACATATGCTAAATTTTCCTTATATTTCAAACGAAGTGTTCCCTTTTCTTATTATAAAATGAATACATATTAATTACAAACATTTGGAAAAATAGAAGAAAAGAAATAACCCATAATCTAGTCACTCAGTACAACTGCTTTTAGCATTTTGCTGTATTTTCTTTTCAGTGAATATTTGGGGGGTGTTTTTACATAGTTTCTGTAAGTGAATATTTTTGCTTTGGTTTTAAAATAAGTAAAAAATGATACCATTGTAGGTTTTCATAGGTAAGAGCAAATGTATTGAGAGCACATTGTATTGAAAGCAAATGTTTGAATTTCTGCCCAGAAAGATGAAAAGGAAAATAGGATTTGTTGCCCATTATTCCAGTTTCAACTCTTTGATTCGTAGAATTTATTCTTCTAGGGCCTTTTAAATGAGTTACACAGGTAATCTTTGACTTAACGTATGTCAAACTTACATGAATGGCGTTCCTTGGCCAGTTAGGATCCAGTCTTTCTCATCTTACTATTAAAATAGGTGCTCTTTTTTTCTTCTTTCCTTATTTGTTCCTTTCTTTTTCCTATTTGCCTTCAACAAGGACTATTTTCTCAGCACCTTTGGTTTCAGGAATTATGCAGGGTTCAGGGAATATGAAGATGATAGAGCACAGTGCTAGCCCTCAGAACTCTCCCACGTACCTTGTCAGTCTTCGCCCATTCCTTTGCATTCCTTCTTCATTCTTCTGTCCCTTTCCTAGCCATGAGCTTCAACCCAGTGCCTGGTTCCACTGAGAAAACAATATTTCCTTCTTTTTTTTTTTTTAAGATTTCATTTATTTATTTTGACAGAGAGGGACGCAGCGAGAGAGGGAACACAAGCAGGGGGAGTGGGAGAGGGAGAAACAGGCTCCCCCATGATCAGGGAGCTCGATGCGGGGCTCAATCCCAGGACCCTGGGATCATGACCTGAGCTGAAGGCAGACGCTTAACAACTGAGCCACCCAGGCGCCCCAATATTTCTTCTTTTTGTTATTGATAATAGAGGCAACAACTTGGTTAGAGATGGAGGGTTAAACCTTAGGGCCATTTTTAAGGCTTCATAGCCACCATTGTTCTTCCTTGTTTGAATTCATAATGTTCCTCCTGGGACCTGTTTGCTTTTGGAGATTTTTCCACAGTCATCTCTTGGCTCCTGTATTTTCAGTGTGAGTCATACAGAAAGCAATATAGGCCATGACATTTTATTTTATTTTTAAGATTTATCTATTCATTTGAGGGGGGAGGGGCAGAGGGAGATGGAGAGAATCTCAAGCAGACCCCGCTGAGCACAGAGCCCCATGCAGGGCTGATCTCATGAACCTGAGAGCATGACCTGAGCCGAAACCAAGAGTCCAACCTTAACTGACTGAGTCACCCAGGACCCCCTCTGACTCTATTTTAAAGTGTACATGGGTAGCGGCACCTGGGTGGCTCAGTCACCTAACTGTCTGCTTTTGGCCCAGGTCATCATTCCAAGGTCGTGGGATCGAGACCTGTCTTGGGCTTCCCGCTCCTCTCTCAGCCAGGAGTTTGCTTCTCTCTCTCTCCCTCTGTCCCTCCCTCTGCTCATGCTCTCTCTCTGTCTCACTCACTTTCTCTCAAATGAATAACATCTTTAAAAAAAATGTACGTGGATAATTTCATTTTTTTTAAATTTTTTAAAAAGATTATTTATTTGACAGAGAGACAGCGAGAGAGGGAACACAAGCAAGGGGAATGGGAGAGGGAGAAGCAGGCTTCCCACAGAGCAGGGAGCCCAATGTGGGGCTCAGTCCCAGGACCCTGGGACCACGACCTGAGCCAAAGGCAGACACTTAAAAACTGAGCCACCCAGGCACCCCATACATGGATAATTTTAAGTCTATTTAAAAAAAAAACTAATAGTATTATTTTGTATTTGTCACATTTGCAGTGCTTCAGATTAAATGTATTGACGTAAAGTCCTAATCACCATTTGAAGTATTTTTCTTTGAACATACATTCCACATAGCAAATGCATGATAAACAAATACTAGAAATACAAATTTTAAAAAGAAAAAAAATTTAAAAAGAAATACAATTAAAAAACAGATTTCCTATCTGTAAAGCCCAGCTTATAAAGATTTTATATGCTAAGGTCTTTAATTATTTAATCACAAATAAAAATACTCTGAAAAATTAACACTAAGAAAGATTTTTAGAGTAAATCTAATTCCCAATAAAAATTGGATCACTGATTTTTTTATTACAATTTTTTCAGAAAAATTATACTGAAAAAGATATCCAAAAGAATACATATGCTACATGTCCTTTGAATTGTTTTATTAAGGCCTTTTGTTTATTTATTTATTTATTTATTTATTTTTTGGCTACTCCCACTTTTCTTTTGCTTTACAAGTCTGGTTAGAAGATAATGGTAGTTAATCTTGTAGCTTTAAAATTTGTTTTGACTGAAATACAGTGTGAAAGGTTATAATGACATCAGCTCTTATCCGTTACTCCTGGCTTATTGCGTTCGATCTTCCTCCCCTCCTCCTACCACACATATGCATTTTTTATTTTTGCACTGTACAGTTCAGTTTTACTGCAAAGTTTTGAGATACTTTGCTTATGGAGTGTATCTTCGCTTAGGCTCTAGGTTGTCAGTAAGATAATCAGTTGTTTTTAATGTACTCCCTATCCTATTTCTTCCTCTATCTTAGATGACTTTTGTAGAAAAAAACTCTTTTTGATACTTTTTCCATGTTGTGCTTTGACTTCTCAGAACATTGGAAAACCCAAAAGGAAGTGGAGTAAAGAAGAGCCCTATGTTGTGTGGACAGTATCCTGTTAAAAGTGAGGGAAAAGAGTTGAAGATAGTTGTACAGCCTGAGACCCAGCATAGAGCTCGGTACCTGACTGAGGGTAGCCGTGGCTCAGTAAAGGATAGAACACAGCAAGGCTTTCCTACAGTAAAGGTACTTAATTTATTTAGCAATATACAAAGAATTTCTTCCGTTTTGTTTTTAACCAGCAAAAGCTGTCTACAATAGAATGGTAGAATTGCTAGGTGTATATAATGGAAATTAAAGCAAAACTGAATCCTAAGCCCGATATTGTTACTTTGATGTCATTTGAATTTTAGCTTAGATGAAAGAGGAGGTGAGAATGTATTCTGATAAATATCTGGAAATCATGAATTATGTTCTCCTTATATTTGACATAGGTAGCAACTGTATTTCTTCCCAAACTTAATATTTAAGAGGAAATTTTAAAGTGAATTAAAAAAAATATTGTAGAAATTACTATGAACTTAGAAAGTAAGGTTTTTGAGATGGCCAAAGAAATCAGGATTGTTCATCTCAGAAAAGAATTGGTTGATAAATAATTTAAGTCTTCAGTTTAAGAAATAGGATATCAACTGAATCTTCATCTTTTCAGAATTTAGACCAAATGAAAAAAGGGGGCTTAAATTTCAGTACCTGGGAAACTGTTAGAGTATTTCTCTTTGAAGACAAACCAAAATAGAGTTGGGTTGGGGATATTTAATAAGTGTTTCTGCCCCTTATAAAACATTAAACAGGGAGGAATTTTGGCTAGTCACATGGTAAATTCTTGTTAAATACAGTTTGTGAAAATGTGTTAGTTGAGTAGTATTCAATTGGACTGCCTTTCATTTTAAATTTTAATGAAATAATGGTAGAATCTTGGGATCAGGAAACCTATCCGGGGCTATTTATAAGGTTGGTTAATAGTCAACAACATCATTCCTTATCCCTCTGCTACTCATCACACCAGCCCATCCTCAATCCCCCAAACTCAAGACAAATAATAGGTAAATAAGAAATTTCAGTTTTGCTCTTTGTAAATATTTGTCTAACCATACATGTTGATAATTTGGTCAGTATTTTTTAACCCAGTTGCTCTAACTTTAAGTTATGCTTTGTTTAAGTACTCTTTGGTCAGAAGTATTATTAGATTGTCTAACTATGATAGGGAGTGAATTGACTGACCTCAAAAGTTTATTTATTCATTCATTCAACAAATATGCACCCCTTTATGTACCAGACACTGTTCTAGGTACTGCTAATGGTTTCTGTAGATTGTTTATTTATCTGCTTATTTCCCTCATTTTGATATCTTTTCACAGAGATATAGCTATACTGGGTTAGAAAAGATGTATGAATTTTGTAAAGCCCTTTGGTATACATTGTACAAGTTATTTTGTGATTTTACGCATTCTATATTAGCAGCTTCAGGGTTTAACTATAAACCTGAACAAAAATCTGCATTGGAAACATTTGTTCCCAAATGCTGTTTTAAATATTTATTCATTCTTCAGCATACGAATTATAACTTATGAAGGCTTATTAGAGACCTGTAAGGACCCATAGATCCTGGTCTGAACTAACAGTTTTCAAACCATGTTTTGGCCCAGGATTTCATGATGTTGTGTGTGTGTGTATGCAAAGAGCTCCATTTCCCTTTTATTTATATAGGTGCACTTCACTTTCCTATTTAAATAGCTTTAAAGAGTAAAAAATTCACTATGTGTATTCATTTGATGATGATGATGATAATGATGCCACTAACACAATTTAGTGACTTTTCCATTAGTGGTGGTGGTAAATTTTGAATAACCCATATGCTTTGGCAGTCCATAAATTTATAAATACCTAAAGGACTGTGTATTCATTTGCATCTGGTTGTACAAATTAATTATAAATGGTAATTTATCATTATACATACAAAATTATAATCAAAGTGTGATTATTACAGAATTAAAACATTTCGTACAGAAACTTAGGCATCTGTCCTTTTTATGAAAATATTGTACTTTTGTTTATCTTGAGGACTTAAATGATTTCTTTATTGTTATCCAGTTATAAATATAGGACTTGGTCTTAAGTGTTTGATTTGACAATCAGATTATTTGAAAGGCTAATTAGTGTTTATGTTCCATGTTATCTCACTCCAGCTGGAAGGCCATAATGAGCCAGTAGTGTTGCAAGTGTTTGTGGGTAATGACTCTGGTCGAGTGAAACCACATGGATTTTATCAGGCCTGCAGGGTAACTGGGCGAAATACAACTCCCTGTAAAGAAGTGGACATTGAAGGCACTACCGTTATAGAAGTTGGTCTTGATCCAAGCAACAACATGACACTGGCGTAAGTACTTAGTATAAAAAATTTTTCAGTATACATTGCACTTTTGCAGTGGACTCAAAAAAATTTTGGTTTCTAATGTAAAAAAAGAAGATTTTGAGTATTTTATTTAAATGTTTTAAACATTACAAATAGCAGAATGGTGTAATGGATTAAAATGAACTCTTTTGCCCTTTGCCATGGAATTCCCATGATGAAAGGCAAGGAAATAAAAGCCAGGTGGAATGCTGGCTTTTTTGAAAATAATATGGATTTACTTGTTGGAATTAATAAAAGTAATGTTAAAAAATAAAAATTACAAACAATTTGATTTGCTCTCCTAAATTTTGCTTTTCTTTTTTTTTTCTAAATTCTGCTTTCTTAGTGTTTGCGTTAGAAACTCTTTGATGGAGGCCATTCATGCTACCTTGACCCATTTTAATGTGAAAAAGCATATTGTTGTTCTAAATTCACCTTCTGTTTCTATTTTCCTATATTAAAAAAGAGTATGTTCTGGGACTATGTTTTTTTCATCTTAGCATTTTCATTGCCCAAAATGTATTAGAAGTATTAATGATTTAAATTTAAAAATTTTTCCCCTTAAACCTTTTGTTAAGGTCCTTTAATCCTAAAGTTAAACCATAACAGCAGCAAACATATTGAAAAGGGGTAGACTTATGTTGTAATTATTTATATTGGATAGCTAATGGCATTTCTCTATTTAGTTTTCAGTGTCCTTTTGAAAACTATTTTGAATAGGTTAGTAAGAGGTTAATTGGAAGGGGAAATTTAGAAAAATATTTAGTAAAGACTTATTTTTTAACTTTTGAAAATTATAAAAATAAATGTATATAGTGGAAGAAAGGAAGGGAGTTACTGATTATAAAAATAGTGCTTATTCATTGTAAGTTGAAAATACAGAACAATGAAGAGTAATAATAAAAAACTAAAAACATATCTCTCAAAAGACAACTTCCCAGAAATAACGGCTATTTTTTTTTTTTTTTTGAGAGAGAGAGAGAGCACACAAACTGGAGGAGAGGCTGCGGGACAGGGAGAAGTAGGTTTCACTCTGAGCAGAGAGACCCATGCAGGGCTCGATCCCAGGGTCCTGGGATCATGACCTGAGCTGAAGGCAGATGCTTAACCAACTGAGCCACCCAGGCGCCCAATAACTACTATTTTGATATATATCTTTCCATCTTTTTTTCTGATAACATTGAAATAATACTGTACCCACTGTTTTGTAACCCTGCTTTCACTTACCAATCAGTATTTTCCTTATAGTAAATCTTATTTTATAGCATATATTTTAATGGCCATATAATGTTCCGTTCTTTTGGAGACAGTTGCTAGTTTTGTAAGTAAAATTCATTCCCGCTATTTTAATATATGAATTAGCTGCAAAAATAGAGGATACATTTATTTTTTTAAAAATGGCAATTGGGGTGCCTGACTGGCTCTTGATCTCAGCGTTGTGAGTTTGAGCCCCACGTTGGGTATAGAGCATACTTTAAAAAAAAATAAATTAAGGGGCACCTGGGTGGCTCAGCCCATTAAGTGTCTGCCTTCGGCTCAGGTCATGATCTCAGGGTCCAGGGATTGAGCCCCGCATTGGGCTTCCTGCTCAGTGGGGAGTCTGCTTCTCCCTCTCCCTCTACCTCTCCCCTGCTCGTTCTCTCTCTCTCTCTCTCTCTCCAATAAGTAAATAAAATCTTTAAAAGAAAATAAAACAGAAAAAATAAATTAAAATTTAAAAATGTCAAAAGTATCTCTTGTAAACCATTACTTATGTTCAGATTTTGAAATAGCAATTTTACTTTACTATTTTTCCACTATTATTATAAATGAAAAATTGACAAGATTAAGAATTATGAATATTCAGAATTCACCCTTCTGTACTTTTTGAATTTCGAACCTTATGATTGTATTACATTTTCAAAAAATTAATAATTAGCAAAAACATTTTTAAAAGAAACTTATTTGGGGCACCTGGGTGGTTCAGTCAGTTAAGCGTACAACTCTTGATTTCAGCTCAGGTGCTGATCTCAGGGTTGTAAGGTCGAGCCCATGTCAGGCTCCACACTGCGCATGAAACTTGCTTAAGAAGATTCTCTCTTTCTCCCTCTGCCCCTCCCCCCCTAAAAAAAAGAGACTTATTTGGTTAAGAATATTGTATTATTTATACAACAGAAAATAACAGTTAATGTCTTTTTTTGTGTGTGTTAGGGTGGACTGCGTAGGGATATTGAAATTGAGGAATGCTGATGTTGAAGCCAGAATAGGAATTGCTGGTTCCAAGAAAAAAAGCACTCGTGCCAGATTGGTTTTTAGAGTTAATATCACAAGGAAAGATGGCTCCACTTTGACACTGCAAACACCCTCTTCTCCGATTTTATGTAGTAAGTAAGAAAATATATATTGGATTGTTTTCATCTTCTGTTAATTTGCAGACATCTCTAAATTTCAGATGTATCATATGCTCTAGTTTGTGATCTTGCAAAACTTGAAACATTTTAAAAAGCTGTAGTCAAATTTTCTAGACTAAAAGGTGGATAATATCAAATAATTTTCTAAAGATGTATAGCATTTTGTAGTTCCCTATTATCATCACATACTAATTTTAAAAGTAATTTGAGGGGGCGCCTGGCTGGCTCAGTTGCTCGAGAATGCTACCCTTGATCTCAGGGTCGTGAATTCAAGCCCCCCACATTGGGTGTGGAGCCTACTTAAAAATTTTTTTTTAATTTTGGAAAAAGTACTTTAGGGGCACCTGGGTGTCACAGTTGCTTAAGCTTTCAACTCTTGAAAATCAGCTCAGGTCTTGATCCTCAGGGTCATGAGTTCAAGCCCCACTCTTGGGCTCCATGCTTAAAAAAAAAAAAAAGAAAATGTACTCTGAATGGTTTACCTGAAGTAAATTGAAAAGCCAAAGGATTTTTTTGCTGCATCTTTATTGTGTGATAAATTGCTGTGATCCTAAGTCTATTTTCTATTAGAACAGAAGAAACACTAAGGTAAGCAGAACTTTGTAAATATACAGCTGTTGGAGTTCTGATTACAAATTATGGCATTAAATTATAGTGTTGGGAAGTGGGAAATGAAATTTTTATTTTGCTAATCTTGGCATAGAAAGTAAATGTGTGTTTGTGTGTGTGTGCACGTGTGTGTTTAGATTCAATCATGTTGTTGTATGTGCCTCACCATATATTCTGGTTTCCCTGTAAGAAGTATTATTACAAGTAATAAATAGGAAAAATTTTTCCTTTATATGTCACTTAAGAAGATTTTCATTGAGTGTAATTTTCTTTGGCATTGTGTTTTTGTAATTTGTACCTGAATTCAGAAGAGCAGAAGAGACGCAATTCCATTCAGTTGAATTTCCTTTGGGTTGTTTTCTGTATTCTGACCTTGCTACCCCTACAGAACCTTTGTTACTGTATTTTAGTTTTGTCAAATTGTTCATCCTTTGTAAATCTTATTTTTCCCTTTCTTTTGATTCATCTTTGAAATGATTATATAGCCATACTCTAGCTTAGCAAACACCCTAATTTTTTTTTTTAAGTACTAAAATATCTTTCTGATGTCAAGCGAGCTCAGTTGGATTTCTCTGTTTTTCATTATTATGACAAATTTGTGTTGATACTAGTATTTCCTTGGGCTATTTCTGGGTGATGTGCAATTATAAATAGACTGCTTTTACAAATCATAGATTCCATGTCCATTCTATTGCATTTAGATAGGGACAAAATAAACAATCTGTAGATGGTTTATTGAGTTTTAAAGCTTTTCTAATTGGGGTGCTCCAATTCTGGATTTACTAATTCACGGTATGTTCCAACTTGACTCTTAAAGGATGAATTTCCAATTTTAATGGTGTATTTGCAGTTCTTTTTTTAAGTGATCTAATACTTTGAGCATGACCATAGCCACTCTCTGAAGGCCAGAGCCAGGAGATGCTAGATAATTGAGATCATACTGCTTCAGCAGAGACTGCGAATTGGTTGCCAACTTTAATTATTTGTTCTTTCTTTCATTAGTGTGTTCAATCATTTCTTCATTTTCTTTTTCATTAAGCTACTGTTAAAGTATAAATATAACTGGCTAAAGATGGTAGAAAATACAAAAGAACTGGAAAACATAATTTTCTGAAATTTTTCATCTGTAATTATTATCATTTGTTAATTATCACTGTTAATGATAATATTGTCCACATTGCAAAAAAGTGTATCTCTCTGGGAGGTGATGTGTGGGGTAGATTTGATGGCCCTAAGAAGCAATGGAAAGGATATATGGCCAGTGATAAGAGTTAACATGCTTTGAACTCTGACTATGTTCCAGGGATTTTGTTAAACACTATAAGCATTGTATCATTTAGTCCTCTCTGTTACCTCATATGGATTCCATTCTACAGTTGATGAAACTGAGACTTAGAGTTATTTACTCCCTCAAGGTCACATAGCTGGCAAATAGTAAGACCAGGATTCAGAGCCTCTGCTTTTAGCCACTATGCTATATTGTCATTATAATCACTTAAAATTGCAGTGCTAAAACCAAGTTTAAACAATTCATTTCATCCTAGCCAAAGCCTCTGGATGGTTAGGACTATGGTTACAGCAAGAGATTGTTAGTGAACTGTTTCCTCTACCTAGGAGATTTATTTGTGTCATTTAGACTTTTTATGAATTGAGAAAATAGATCTCTGTTCATATTGGGGGATTTTACTTGAATACCTGTATTGTCCCTTCCATTTCCTTTTGTAGAAGTCATTTATTATGGAGGTGTAGGTTATTTATTTTTATTTTTATTTTTATTTTTATTTTTTTTAAAGATTTTATTTATTTATTTATTTGAGAGAGCAAAAATGAGAGAGAGAGAGAGCACATGAGAGGGGGGAGGGTCAGAGGGAGAAGCAGACTCCCCGCTGAGCAGGGAGCCCGATGCGGGACTCGATCCCGGGACTCCAGGATCATGACCTGAGCCGAAGGCAGTCGCTTAACCAACTGAGCCACCCAGGCACCCTGGTTATTTATTTTTATTCCTTTAGTTGACTATTTGTCACTTTTCATCTGCTTAGAGAAACTGGATTAGATAAACATGATCAGTACTTTCTTTGAAAGAAAGGGGTACCAAAAATGATGTGGTTTTGCCATTTGTGACAACATAGGTAAATCTACAGGGTTTTATACTAAGTGAAACAAGTCAGAGAAAGACAAATACTGTATGATTTCACTTATATGTAGCATCTAAAAAAGACAAATGTGAATAAACAAAAAGTAGAATAAGACCTATAAATACAGAGAACAAACTAATGGTAGCCAGGTTGCTGGGGGATGAGCAAAATGGGTGAAGGGGAGTGGAAGATACAGGCTTCCAGTTATGGAATGAAAGAGAATAAAAGGTGCAACACAGGGAATATAGTCAGTGGTATTGTAGTAGCATGGTGACAGATGGTAGCTCTACTCCTGGTGAGCATAGCATAAGGTATAGAGTTGTTGAATCACTATATTGTACACCTGTAACGTAACATTGTGTGTATGTCAGTTATACTCAAAAAAATTATTTTTGAAAGAAGAAAAAATAATAAAAAAATAAAGGGGTACCTTGACAGTAATAGTTCCCATACTTTTTAAAAAAAAATTTATTGTTATGTTAATCACCATACATTACATCATTAGTTTTTGATGTAGTGTTCCATGATTCATTGTTTGTGCTCCATGCAGAACGTGCCCTCACCAGGCTAACCCGTCCTCCCACCCCCCTCCCCTCTAGAACCCTCAGTTTGCCTTTCAGAGTCCATCGTCTCTCATGGTTCGTCTTCCCATACTTCTTTTAATTTGCAAATTATGCAAACTATGATAGTTTTCATAGTTATTTCTTTTTTTAAGATTATTTATTTATTTATTTGACAGAGCATAAGCAGTTGGAGTAGCAGGGAGAGGGAGAAACAGGCTCCCTGCTGAGCAGGGAGCCCAATGCGGGGCTCCATCCCAGGACCCTGGGATCATGACCTGAGCCGAAGGCAGTTGCTTAACCAACTGAGCCACCTAGGTGTCCCTTTATTTCTTATTAATGTTATTTTTATGGACTTTGATACAAACAGGTTTTTTTCCTTTAAAAAAAAACTAGCTTAAAATATTTCTAATAGTAATTTCTATGAATATCAATTACATCTAATCATTTAGGCAAGAATCTAAGCTTCCGTTTTTAAAAATATTTACTTATTTAAGTAATTTCTACCCCCCAACTTGGGGCTTAAAGTTATGACCCTTGAGATCAAGAGTCGCATGCTCTTCTCCCTGAGTCAGCCAACCACCCCTAAGCCTCCTGATCTGTACATTGCTAGTGGATCAGTGATTTGATTTTTTGAAAACCCTATCATTCATTGTATGTAATGAATGTCATCATTCTTTGTTCAGAATATAATTTTAATTTGATCTTCATGGGTTTTCATTAAATATACTACCTAGCAGTCTGTAGATTGATCAATCTTCTGACAACAAGATGAAATCTTTTTAAATTTTTATTACTTTTTAGGGGCATCTGGGTGGCTCAGTTGTTAAGCATCTGCATTCAGCTCAGGTCATGATCCCAGCGTCCTGGGATCGAGCCCCACATCAGGCTCACTGCTCCGCGGGAAGCCTGCTTCTCCCTCTCCCACTTCCCCTGCTTGTGTTCCCTCTCTCGCTGGTCTCTCTCTGTCAGATAAATAAATAAAATCTTTTTTTTTTAAATGTTATTACTTTTTAATTACTTTTGTTTAAATATTAAACTAGATGTACAGGAAAAGACATTAACTTCAATATTACTTTTCATAGTATTATTTTATCTATGTCTTATACTCTGTGGTTTATAAAGCACTTTCATGTATGCTGAGGTCTTAGGAAGTTAATAAATGTTTCCCTTGTAATTGGAGTTAGACACATAGGAGTTAGAGAAATTGAGATGATACTGCCAACTTGACTACTGATAAAACTGTTAGAAGGAGGACTTTTTCATCCTAGAGTAGGATACATCCGTCCACCCAGTCAGAGCAGCCTTCTACAATTGCAGGCCTCTTATCAACAGGCACAAACCATCTAAAACGTATGCTTTGTGCATGTAGGCAGTTGCAGAAGAGGGAGGAAGGAAGACTGGGCTAATCATGCCCAAGCCCTGGTTCCAAATCCTCTGTAGTTAAGTCATTCCTCCTCTCTAGTACTAATTGAAAGGAGTTTCCTATTAATAGTAGTACTGCATTATCCCATTTGATCTTGACAACAAGTCTGTTATTAATAAAGTAGAAATGATTAGTTTCACTTTAATAAAATAGGGACAAACTGTTGAGAGTAGGAAATGATAGATAAGAGATAATCTGATTTTTTTGTTCATTGTTTTGAGCTGATATCTACTATAAAATATAGGAAAGAATTAATTTTTATCAACTTTAATAGTGTTTATACTTTTTAAGTTGTATAGCTTATAATTAGGGTTTTGGCATATAGGCATTTAATTATCTTAAATTCACATAAAATTATGGTCATGCTTTCTGTCCCATAATAGACAGCTGCTTTTTTTCTTTTGTAATAGTTTACTGAGCTATAATTTGCAAACCATGCAAATGAGCCTTTTAACGTGCACAGTTTTATCATATTCACAAAGTTGTATGACCATCACCATTACCTAATTTTAGAACATTTTTATTGCCACCAAAAAAAGAAACCCTGTACTTCTTAGCAGTCACTCTCCATTCCCCTGTTATCCGCGACCCTGGAAACCACTATTCTATTTTCTGTCTCTATGCATTTGCCTATTCTGGACATTTTGTATAAATGAGATCATACAATAGGGGCACCTGGGTGGCTCAGTTGGTTGAGCAGCTGCCTTCAGCTCAGGTCATGATCTCAGGGTCCTGGTCTCCTTGCTCAGCGGGAAATCTTCTTCTCCCGCTCCCTCTTCCCCTCCCTCTCTCTCTAAATGTGTGTGTGTGTGTGTGTGTGTGTGTGTGTATAGAAGAAGTGGTAAGATTTGAAGTTAGTAGAGCTAGGCAAGATCTGTTTTATAGGAACTTGTGTGTTGGGCTAAAGAATTTGAATTTTAACCTGACCACTTCAGGAAGCGTGAGGCTTGCACTTAGGCTTTAGAGTGTGGGGATATGAGGGAAGAGGAAAAGTAAACATATAAATAATACACAGTGAAACAAAGGGCCCAAAAAATCTTTTTATTTAAAAAATTTAAAATAAGGGCGCCTGGGTGGCTCAGTCGTTAAGCGTCTGCCTTCGGCTCAGGTCATGATCCCGGAATTCTGGGATCGGGTCCCGCATCGGGCTCCCTGCTCCGCGGGAAGCCTGCTTCTCCCTCTCTCTCTCCCCCTGCTTGTGTTCCTGCTCTCGCTATCTCTCTCTGTCAAATAAATAAATAAAATCTTAAAAATAAATAAATAAATAAAAAATTTAAAATAAGAATGTTTGTTCCATTATGGGTTCCTGGTTTATGTTTATTTCCATGAATATAACCTTTATGACAGGTTTGAGTAATTGGAATAGAAAGAGAAGTAAAAAGGAAATAGGTTAGTAAGAAGGGTTAGAATTGGAATGGGAGGTAGAAGGAAACAGGAAGATGAGAAGGGAGGTAGAAGAGGAAGAGGGGCCAAAAGGTGATAGAGGTGGAAGGGAGGAGAGGAAACAGACACTTGATCTTCCAACTAGAGACACTCAGTGGAAAGAAGGCCTATTGCCAGAATTCATGTTGTGCTTTATGACATTGAAAAAGAAGGTCTGCTTTTACTTGCTGGTTTAACAATGGCCATTGGATCCATTATCTGTTTTTGTTTGTTTGTTTTTGAGGGGATGGAAGAATTTTCCCCTTTTATATTCTTGACCTATTTCTATTTCTCCAGACAATACAGGTATACGTGTTTTGTTTTGGTATATTGTATATATTATTTGGTGATACTATATCAAATTAAGAATATCAATTTTCATACTTTTTTAGTATCTACCCTCCTATGCTAATTTTTAAAATATAACAAAATTAATTACAGCTTTCTTCACAATAATGTATATTGGATTAAATCTGACTGAATTTAACAAGTGTCTACTTCCCTTATTTCTCTGTATCCCACAACTTCAGGAAAAGGATAATATCATTGAACAAACTTCCCTTCTCTTCACAGACATTATTAAAAAGCTTTACTAATTCTTTTGACATGCTGTTATTTTTCAGTATTCAGATATTCATTAATTTTTTTCAACTTTATTTTTGAGCTGCTATTTGAAAAGCATCTAGAAGCACATTGTTTTTATAATACCAGAAAAGTGGCTGCTTTTTTTGTGTTAAAAATTTTAAAACAGTGTGATCACTTTCAAGAGCTGGCTTACTAATTACTTAAGATAAAAATAAAATAGTTAATGCTTAAATAATACTGACTTTAGTTCTGTTTAGTATGGTGTCTGGGCTGTTAGGTAACCATTAAACTTTTTAATAGAAAAGACCTTTTAAGGTCAAAAGTTAAAAGTTCAATTATCTTGAACAGTAACAGACTAGTTCTTTGTGTAATGTAAGTACAGATATATAGAAGATATATACACGTACCTTCAGAGGATCCTCATTTGGCCATCATATGCCCTTAATACATAAAGGGAAAAAATGAGATAGAGAAAAAAAAAAGTTTTGATAAGCATCAGTGGAATGGAATTTCCACATAGTATTTGGAAATGGGGGGAAAGTTTTTATACTTTCCATTCATTTCATTAATACAATATATCCATATAATTTTCACCTCTTATTGTTTTCTAATCAAAATAATATTTACTGGGGCTCCTGGCTGGCTCAGTTAATGGAGCATACAACTCTTGATCTTGGGGTTTTGAGTTCGAGCCCCATGTTGAGTGTAGAGATTACTTAAAAAATCTTTTAAAAAAATTTACTGTGTTTTTCTTGAATATCCTTTAAAAACAGCTATCTAGTTCCAGTGTTACTCTAAAAAGCTATAAATAAGTTCAGTTAATTCTTCATTTAAAAAGGGCATATAAGGGGGCACTTGGGTGGCTCAGTCATTAAGCATCTGCCTTCAGCTCAGGTCATGATCCCAGGGTCCTGGGATCGAGCCCCGCATCGGGCTCCCTGCTCCGTGGGAAGACTGCTTCTGCCTCTCCCACTCCCCCTGCTTGTGTTCCTTCTCTTGCTGTGTCTCTCTCTGTCAAATAAATAAATAAAATCTTAAAAAAAAAAAGACCAATTATCTATGAAGTATATGTTAAAAAAAAAAGGGGGGGGCATATAGGGCACCTGGGTGGCTCAGTTGGTTAAGCGACTGCCTTCAGCTCAGGTCATGATCCTGGAGTCCTGGGATCGAGTCCCGCATCGGGCTCCCTGCTCAGCAGGGAGTCTGCTTCTCCCTCTGACCCTCCCCCCTCTCATGCTCTCTCTCCGTCTCTCATTCTCTCTCTCAAATAAATAAAATCTTTAAAAAAAAAAAGGACATATAATTGCCAGTATTTGACGACTAACAGTTTCCATTCTCTTCATACTTTAACCCTGTTAATGGGTTCTAACCAGTGTATATGGGTATACATTCACAATTTCTTTTAAACTCTTAGACATTGCTAAAAGTGTCATTTGCCATTTAAATATTTAATAAGGACAGGATACTTGTTTATATCAGTAAGTGAGGCTAAATGCTGCAGTAACAAAAATACTCAGTGGCACTCAACAACAGTTCTATTTGTCCCTCACTTTATGATAATATTGGCTGTGGTTTGGAAGCAGGTCCATTCTCTTTACTCTAGGATCCAGGCTGAAGAAGCTGCCCTTACCTAGGACATTGCCATTTTTGTAGTAGAGGGGAAAAAAGGAAATAGTGGAACCATGTGAGGTTATAAAAGCTTTTCCTTGGAATTGGCATATTATTTCAGTTGACATTTCATTATACAAACAAGTCACATGGCCAGTCCTGATGTGAGTGGAGCAATAATTATAGCCTTTCCACAAGGAAGGACCTAGGAAAAGAGAGGCAGTGAATATTTTGACAATAAAAATTTCCTATATGGTATTACTATAAAGATAAAATTAACTATTTAAATATATAAGTGTCTACGGAGAAAAAAGTTAAACTTTTCCTAAAGTTTAGTGGACTCTTTTATTAATTTAGAAGTTGGTGAGTTATACAGCCAAATTTAAGTTTACCTTTGCAGTGCTTATGTTGTGAGGGTTTACTAAAACAACGGATAGTGTAATCTATGTCAAAGTGCTTAACCTCTTGGGGAGCAGTTTTTTGAGTACTTAAAAGGTATTTATTTGCACCAGCATCTCAGAGAGTATTTTGGTGGAAAACTAGTCCTTAAGTGTCAATAAGGAAGAATGTTTTTGGAGTCAAATATATTGGGGAACCTATATACTGTATTCACTTCTTGGATATTTATAGTGTTTATCAGAATATTAAATACTTGGTGAAATCCTTTTGTTCATTTAGCTTTGCTTTAATCCATTATTTCCCAGATTTACTTGACTTAGGAATCTGTTTTGCTAAGCAATACCTATTAAATTTTCTTAAGGAAATCCTGGCATGAGAAAGTTGGTAGGCTAATTATAATTTATTCATTAGATGTGTGCCCTTGGTATTTACAACTTCTTTGTTTATTTTAGTAGTGGTCACTTAGTCTTTATGCACTAGTTTTTCAGTTATTCTATTTTTTAACCTCATGTTATCCTAGTTCAGGGAGATCCTCTGATAGAAAAAACTATTCTGAATTGGATTCAGTCTGTTTTTAGGTGTTCTTTTGGTAAGGAGCCTCTGAGTCCTGGGTGTAGATCCTTAAAGAAGCCCTCAGTACCACCCAGAGGAGATAGTGCCTCAGAAGTCTAGTAATTGCAAAAGCATAGCTGACATTTTTGAGGTTAGGATTGTGGGACAAGCTTGTTTTTAAACAGAATTTTTTTTAAATATGATTAAGACAATTTTTTAAAAAATTATTAAAACTAAATGCACATTTTAAAACTCGTCTATTATTCACATAACAATAAAACAAAGATGGCATATAATAAATTAAAACCCCATCTTAGACATTAATCCATCCCTACAAAATCTTATCAGAGTTATTAAAAATTAATAGGATTTTCCTGGATTTTTCTCTGTTAGGGTGAAAGTTAAGTTGCAGAGTAAAGGAAGTCAAATTTAGGGGTCAAAAAAGACAACTTCTAGAACTGATTTTAGAAAAGAAATAAGTGTTGGTGGTTCTTTTTATGGAATGCTTATGTGTACCCACAGCTCAGCCAGCAGGAGTGCCAGAAATCTTAAAGAAAAGCTTGCATAGCTGTTCGGTGAAAGGAGAGGAAGAAGTATTTTTAATCGGCAAGAACTTTCTGAAAGGAACTAAAGTTATTTTCCAAGAAAATGTTTCTGGTAAGTAGGCATAATATTGGTATGGAGATTGTCACATGTTCTGCTTTGTTATAAAGATATATAATAGCTACAGAGTAAAAAAAAAAAGTTTCAAAATTTTAGTAAATTATTGTTTTTATTTCAATCAGATGAAAACTCTTGGAAGTCAGAAGCTGAAATTGACATGGAATTATTTCATCAGGTATAATTTAAGCCTTTTTGTAGTTTAATTATTTACTCTCTGAGAAATTCAGTTTTGTTCTGAAATTTTCCTGAATCAACAGATTAAATTTCTTCTTTATGTGGGATTCATATAAATCATTTAAGTTTCTTTCTTGAATTTCTGTAACTGAAAATTCCACTGATACTAGAAATGACAGTTTTCTATTTTTAAAAGTTAGAAGCATTAGTAAATTATCATTGTTAATAAATGAGACATTTATTTCCTAATATTTGTTTTTTCTGAGGATTTGGATTATCCTAGTCTACTATTTAGTTAAATCAAAGGGAAACTTATTTATTGAGTACCTGCTGTGTCAGGTGTTTTATGTTTGTTACCTTTTCACAGAGGCACTGTTTGTTAAACTTATATTAAAGAGTCTGTATTTGTAGGACCTCACCATAAATTGTTTTCAAAATGACAAGGAAAAAGAGGTTGAAAACAAGTATAAAAAACTGGCTTAAGAATTAGAATGTAGAAAAAAAAAAGAATTAGAATGTAGAACAAATAGTACCAAATTTACAGAAGTTGAGACTAGCAGGAAAGAAGGACAGATTTATGAACAAATCAGATAGAAGGCATATGCAGAAGAATAGCATATATAGGTATAGATCGTGGAGAAAGAACAGCTTGCAGCAAAGCAGGGACAAACTAATGTGTAAAATACCCAAAGCCTAAAATTTACCATTAAATGCTGATGGGAGTAGAAAAGAGCACATGAAAACAAGCAGAGAGATGGAAGAGGCAAAAATTAGAGACTCGCCAATTTATCAAAAAAGTTTATAATTTTTAGTTTTTAAATTTTTTTATTCCTTTTTATTTTTTAAAAAATAAAATTTAAAATATGTATCCAATAAAATACATTGCCAAACTCAAAGCTGAGGGCACAGTGTTCGCTCATTTCAGATAGAAGCCACAAGTTCAGGTATCTCCTGACCACTCTCAGTTTTGAACAGTTGGCTTCAAATTTAGGGTTTCCCACTCCCCACTTAGATCTGCTAGAATAACTCACAGGACTGAGGAAACACTATATTTAATTTCAGTTTTATTATAGCAAAAGGCCACAAATCAGAACCAGCCAAAAGGAAAGACAGACACATAGAGCAAGGTCTGGGAGGTCCCAAAGGTGAAGCTTCTGTTGTCCTCAGGATGCCTTACATCTCAGCACATCTGTGTGTGACAATATGCAAAGTATTATCAATCAGGAAACTCACCCAAGCCATTGGTGTCCAGAGTTTTTGTTGGGGCTCAGTCACATACTGCTCATGCAGCTCACCTGTAGTCTCCAGTTCCATCAGAGGTTGAAACTGATGGGACATTTGAAAGTCCCCTTCATAAATCACATGTTAGACTGTCCAGTGGCCAAAGCCCCTAGTCAGAGATATTCCTATCAGGCAGGAATTTCTAGGGTCTTAAGAGATTACCTTTCAGGAGCCAAGGACAAAACTAGACCTTAGGGTAAAGTTAATTCTTCACAAAATAGTATCCTATGAAGTGGAGCTTCTTACATACCTAGACAAATGCTATATAGAAAGTTTTCCTCTGGCTTTATGCTACTACATGCTGTGAAAAAGAGATACTAGGACATAACAGTCATTCCTTTGTCACATATACTGTTGGACAATCTCTGTCTTAACTGAAGTTATAGCACTTAATTTGTTACTAACAGTCTTTGTTACCTAAATAAGACAAGTCACTTTTGTGCCCCAGTTTTCTAATCTATAAATTTTTACTAAATTATTTGAGAGGTTCCTTCCAACTCTGACATTTTATGATTTCTTGTATAACTTAATTGATCAGACCATTCCCACTCCCCATGAATCAACAGTGGCTTCCTCTCGAGGACTCCCAGAGGTTAGGGGCAATGTATTATGACTCTTCTGTGTTCCTCATAATATTAAGCACTTAACAGATGTTAGTTCATTTTATTCACTTGGAAGAAAATGAGGACTCTGGGGTCTGAGGTTCCTTATTCTTTTTGAAGGCACTTCAAACCCTGATTTCAACCAGGCTCTCACATGCCTATAGTTTTGGTCCTGACTGAAGCTTAATTTATCCGTGTAATACTTCTATATGTGCCACAAACATGTTTTGTTTTCTGATGAGTTGGTTACATTAATGTAAACTCCTTTGCTAGTAATATTCTGTTACAATTTCTCTTCCTTACCTTATCCTATGACTAGTTCTGGAGACTGAGAAACTTGCCCTGTACATTATATAAAATATTAATTAAGATAGCCCCAACAAATCATAGTCTTAACTTGCTGTTTCATGTAGAACTTAATGTTAAGAAGTCTTTGTTTCTTCTCCTCCTCTTCCTCTTCATCATCTGCCTCCTTCTTCCTCCTCCCCTTCTTCCTCCTCCTCTTCTTCCTCTAACTTTTCCTCTCCCTCTTCCTCTCTCGTTCTTTCCTTCCTTTTTTCCTTCCTTCTTTACCTTTGAGGCATGGGGTAGTTAATATTCTTAAAACACTTTTTTTCAGGGTAGTTATGCCAGCTACAATAGATTAAAGAAGATTAATCATAAAAATAAGACATGGTGGAATGGAAAGGAATTAATGTCCTTATTTGGTGGCTATATCTAGAGGTCCTGGGGTTTTTGCAAGCAAGTATGTATAACAAACTAAAACATGATCTTTCATTAAGTCTGTGGTTCTGCTGTTCATTTTTAAATTTTAATCTTTTTCAGAGAGCTTTCTGTCTTTTTTTTCCTAAGGGACTTTCTGGGAAGTGTTTTAAAATGGGATCACAGTGGAGATATAAAGAATCGATCCAACAGATTATATTAAAGGAAAAAAACCAAAAATTAAACATTTAGCGGTGCCTGGCTGGCTCAGTTGGTGGAGCATGTGACTCTTGATCTAAGGATTGTGGGTTTAGCCTCTGTGTAGAGATTACTTAAAAAAATAAAATCTATTTAAAAAAAAATTTAGAGGGAAGGGTACTCAGAAAACAAAAGAAAAGAAATTGTAGTCCATAAAGAAATATCAGGACTATACAGAAAAGCTGAAAGGACCTCTACAATATTAAAAAATGACCAAAAGATGGTGTAGTAGAAAACACCATTTAAAGATAACTTTGCGAATTGCCATTTTCTTACTGTGATAACTATTCATTTCCAACCCCAAAATCAACTCCTCAGGTATTAAACTTTTTTATTATTTAAAAATTTAAAAGTTGAGGGGTGCCTGGCTGGCTCAGTCAGAGGGGCATGTGAATCTTGATCTTGGGTTTGTGAGTTCAAGCCCCATGTTGTGTGTAAAGATTAAGAATGAATAAAACTTTAAAAACAGACTTAAAAATTGAGATTAATGAAGTCTGAGAAAACAGTTCTTTGTTTAATATCTGTCTCTTCTATTCAAAGCCATAATATGTCTCAGGCACATGTATACCAAATGTGGTAAGCACAGGGTCATTATATCTATTACCATTTTAACAATTTCAGATAAATTCTGTAGGAATTACCTATTAAATATATACAAAAGATATAGATCTTAAAGATCAATCTCTAAGATCTCTTTTACATATATATAGATAATATACAGTCTCTCTCTATGAATATGTGTATATATACATATAGTCTTAAAGATAAGTTGGTTTTGAAAGCAAGAGTTTTACAACTTGAAATATGGAGGTGATTTAAAAGGAACTAAGAGCTAAAAATGGGTATATTAGATACTAAGAAGCATACAATTTGATTTGAGAATAACTTGTTCTATAAAACATAAAATAGGTATTAGGTATCAAAAATACAGTTGTGTAGATTGTTATTTCTCAATCTTTAGTCTTCTGGGTTCTTTCTATTATATTCTTTAGAGGGAAAGAATAAAAAAATAAGGAGAAGCTTTGGAGTTTTGGAGAAGATGGAATTTTTAGTATAAATATGGAAAGAAAGTTCTTGAAAGAAATGCCAAAAGAGATCCTCAGAATTTTTGGGAACATCTAGACTAAACAAAGGCTTGAGAGTTTAGAGGTTATATATTTTCAAATGATTTTATTAGGAATTTTGTTTTGTTATGTGTCTCTAATTATTTATATGTATATATATCCCCAACTGAAAAATGAATGTGGCAGTGATAAATTATCATTTAGGAGAATGAAAAATATCTAGCACCATTCCTTATAAGTTCTAAAAAAGATTATCTGCTGAGAAGAAGAAAATTGTTATTTTGATTCCAAGCAGATTTTTCTAAGAAGTTAAAATTAAGATTGCTTCTATTTTTACCCTAGAGAACATTGAACCTGCTCCAAGGACCTCCCAGCCCTTTGTATATTTTACCTGTATTGTGCTCCTAGCTTAATGGTAGTTAATTTCTCTTAATTTATTAAAATAGTATATAAAAACAACTTTGTATCACTATTCATAATTTACTTAGTTTTTAATTCAAATCACTTATAGAATTTCTAGATTCAGATTGAGGGAGTACAAAGGAGTAGTATCAAAATAGGTTCATTTGGTTTTTTAAAGGTTTCATATTAGGTTTATTTAACTATGCTCTCCAATGCAAGTGGAATAAAAGCTTTTAAATAAAATATGCATCAGACTTTTAGATACTAAATCTGTTGCTGATTACCAAGAAACAAGATTTTATTCAGAAGAATAATTTCAATTACAGAATTTGCCAAATAATTTTAAGACTGGGAGGATACTTCACAAGTCTATCCATTCAGCTGTCTCTTTAACTGTAGGTAGGACTGCTTTGTGACATGGTTACAGTGCTTAAACAAAAGACTAATGTTAAGAGTAGACAGGATTTTAAAACTATTTATTAGAAGTTGGATCAGTGCAAATACATTTTTTGATGACTTCATGTGCATTTGAATATGTGCTTTCAGATTTTTGTTCCCCAATATCTATGAATATACATATGTATACATGTTTTTTCATCTGCCTTAAAAAGTGATTTTTTTTTTTTGAGATGGCTAACTTGCCTTAGGAGGCATAATGCCATAAATCAGAAGCTGTTTCTTTATTTATAATGTGACTATTTCAGAGAGTGTTTTAAACCGGCTTAAAAACAAATTTAAGTTCACAAAAATTGAAACCTTGACCTTGGTCCCACTTGTCACTTGTTCTGTCAGCTGAGTCCACCAACTGTAGTCTAGCTAAATAAAAAATGTCATCAGACTCATGCCATCCTCGTTTGTCAACATTGGCCTCCTGCTTGTCGCATCCTCAGTAGAAAAACATAATCACTGCCCCTTAATATTCCTTCCCATTACTGTAATATACTAGGGAAGAAGAGCAAAACTCATATGTGGTTCATGGTATCCTCCAAGAAGATGGAGTCCCCTTGAGTGAGTGCTGATGAAGCATTTATGAACTTTTTGCTTATGAGGATGATTCTGCCACTATCCCGACAAAAAAATAACTTTGCTAGAGTTCGGGTATGCTGAACTCTATTTGACTTTAAATGAGAATTAAAGTGGTTAGGAAGCAGTTGTGAACTGCATTGCGAAGTACATCTCACAATTAATGTTTTACAAAACATATAACTGACATTGTGCTTGGTGGACATATTTTTTTTTCTCAAAATTTATTCATTCTTTTATTCAACAAGTACATTTGAGTGTATTTGGTGTAAGGTGCTTAAGAGTGGATATAGAACAAAGAACAAAACATCCTAGGTTCTTATGGAGCTTAAATTCTTGTGATTGGAGAGAGACAAAAAACAAATACAGTAATTTCAAGTGGTGATAAATGCTATTTTAAAAATATACAAGATTATGTGACCAGGTTGGGAAGGGGTGCTACTTTAAATAGGATGGTCATAGAAGGCCTCTCTGTGGAGGTTAACATTTTGAATAAGACCTGAAAATGGGTTAGAAACTAGCCATTTGAAGAGATGAAAGAATATTCCAGGGGGAGAAACCAGCAAGTAATAATGACTGTGAGATAAAAAATGAATTTAGTGTGTTCAAAGAATGGAGTGAGAAGGTCATTGTGGCCAGAGTATAACAAGCCTGGGGGGAATGGAAGAGAGATACAGTTGACAGGAGAAGCACCTTGTAAGCCACTGTAAAACATTAAAAGCAATTTTAAGATTAATGTCCTGATGCCTATGAAACCTGATCTTTAAACTGCATTTTTTTTTCTAGTCAGACTTTTTAGGCTTTACAGCTAACAGAAAATGTACTTAATTATAATTATTTCAAATTTTTAATTTAAATATTGCTCCTTTTTTAACTCTTGTTATTTCCTTTAAATTTAGAATCATCTTATTGTGAAGGTTCCCCCATATCACGACCAACATATAACTTTGCCAGTATCAGTGGGAATATATGTAGTGACCAATGCTGGAAGATCTCATGATGTTCAGCCATTCACTTACACTCCAGACCCAGGTATGTCAAAATAAAAAATTCTGAACTAAAATCATTAATCAATTTCTAGTTCTTTGGAAGCATATTGAAGACCAGCCAACCAAGAAGAAAAAGTTGTGTGCTAAGATGAATTGATACTAAGGACATTATTTCCTAAGAAGATGGCCACCTGTTTTTACTCTTGCGTTAAGGGTATTATTTCTGCCTATGCTCTAATAGTAAAAAGAAAAACTAGGAATGCTCTGAAGTCCTACTCTTCAGAATTATATCATGCAGATTACTTCTTAGTAAGAATTACCATTCATTAAGTACCTCTTATGTGTGGAAAGGTCAAAGCGACAACCTTGGGAAACTTAATAGTTTAGTCTGTGACTGGCTTATAGGATGCATTTTGGGAGAGGTGAGAGATAAGCTTGGATTGATAAATGATAAAATCACAAATAGAGTTACATGCATGTAACAGATCCTAATTCATGTAGTAGTCAAAAATATCAAAAGACTACTGGATTTTAATAAATATTTTAAATATAATTTCAAGCATCTAGGTAAAGTAGTTACTTCAGAAACCAAAGCAATAAGAACACTTGAAATGTTTATAAGTTTAAAACATCTCTGGGTAAGAAGTATCTTAAGAATTTTTTGCCTAGGGCGCCTGGGTGGCTCAGTTGGTTAAGCAACTGCCTTTGGCTCAGGTCATGATCCTGGAGTCCTAGGATTAAGTCCCACATCAGGCTTCTGGCTCAGCGGGGAGCCTGCTTCTCCCTCTGACCCTCTCCCCTCTCATGCTGCTTCTCTCTCTCTCTCTCTCAAATAAATAAATAAAGTCTTTAAATAAAAAAAAAAATCTGTTAAAAAAAAAAGAGGGGCGCCTGGGTGGCTCAGTCGTTAAGTGTCTGCCTTCGGTTCAGGTCATGATCCCAGAGTCCTGGGATCGAGCCCCGCAGGAAGCCTGCTTCTCCCTCTCCCACTCCCCCTGCTTGTGTTCCCTCTCTCGCTGTGTCTCTCTCTGTCAAATAAATAAATAAATTCTTAAAAAAAAAGATTCTCTCTTTCCCTCTCCATCTGCCCTTCCCCACATCCCCGCTCACACACTCTTTCTCTCTCTCTCTCTCTGAAAAAAAAAAAAAAAGGAAAAAAAAGAATTTTTTGCCTACATTCATTTAGTTGCCTGGAGAAGAAAAGCCTTTTCCTAGCAAAAGTAGGGAGAACATTTTGGAAAATGAAATTCTTCACCTATTCCATTGACCTAGGCTTAGTTTCTGCCATGTTTACCATTGGTTCAGTTCATTCCGGTCTCAGGCACACTTCAGAACTAGCAGTACTTCCATGTTTTTAAGCTTATCATTTATGTTATTCCCAAATAGTTCAGGATTCAGTGAGGTACAAAGTGAATAATGGTGGCCAGGAAAAAAAAGCCCTGGCAAGAAAAAGCGATGGAAACGGTAGCTAAGACAGAGTTATATCTAGTCCTGATAATTACTTTCTATCACTTAATGTATCTCTCCCCTTTTTAATTTTTTCTTTTTTTTTGTTTTTTAAAGATTTTATTTATTTATTTGACAGAGAGAGAGAGACAGCGAGAGAGGGAACACAAGCAGGGGGAGTGGGAGAGGGAGAAGCAGGCTTCCCGCCAAGCAGGGAGCCTGATGCGGGGCTGGATCCCAGGACCCTGGGATCATGACCCGAGCCGAAGGCAGACGCTTAACGGCTGAGCCACCCAGGTGCCCCCTCCCCTTTTTTAAAAAATTATGTCTGAATTTCACAGCATTTGTTCATTATCCACCAGTTTGCTACAAAAGTATGCCATAGTATATAGCATTAATGAAATTAATATTTGTTTCAGAATAAAAGATCAGCAGTAAAATTTTCAGGCAGGAAAAGGCAAAGTTTAGAAATGATATACTGGTTTCAACAAAAATAGGAAAGAGAAGATACTCAAAGACCAAATATTTGATTGTTTTCTTTCTAGAAAGGTCTCAAAAATCCAAGAAAGTTTGACTTAAAACTAATGATAGTTAAAGCATTTTAGTAACTGCTAATTACTTAAATAGTGGCATTTAATATTTTTTGTGAAGAGGAGCTTACTCATGTGGGGAGAAAGCTGGCATAATTGATACAGAAGAACATTTTTCCTAATGAGCTTCTCTATTATCTGTGTGGGAAGGGACGAGAGAAGTGTATGTGTGTGGTCAGGGAATAGCCTTAAAGATTTTGCAGTCCTGAAAATACTGACATTTTGTGGTTGTTTGTTTTTATTGATTAATTACGAAGAGCATCAGGACTTTGAAGTACTTAGCATTAGCACTAAGAATCCTCATTTCTAGTGATACATGCTGATGATTAGAAATCTCCCTTTGAAAAATTGCCGGATAAAACAGCTTTTAAGTCTTCTGCATATACTAATTGACTATCTTTGGCCACATTTAGGCAATCATTAACATATGTTTATTCTTTTAAGTTTTTCCTTTCATGTTTTGTATTCAGTAGATAGCAATCGCTCTCAGAAACTCTTAATAAAATAAATACATAGTATGCAAGTTGTAATAGGACCTCATGCTTCAGTTTCTGCCTTTATGTTATAGCTAATTAAAGAATCTTCTTATAATTTCACTTTTTTGTGTTTTATAAAATATAATATTTTCAGGTGTACATGAGAGAGAATATGATTTTAGGAGAACTTGGTTATAGAAAATTTGCACTATCTCATTATGATAAACCAGTTGCTGTTGTGATTCATCTGGGGACTGTGGTTAAACATTTGAATATTCATGATGCATAATTATAACAGCAAAAACTAGGCCTACCCTAATATTCGCAAGTCAGCGTAAAAATGGCAATATTATACTATTTGTCTAAATATTTAAAAGTTATAATTAAACTAGCAACTTAAATATATCCTGTCCTCCTAATTTGACTAAGATACTTTCATATCAATCTGGAAGACGAGATGAATTTAGGATTGTCAGAATGCTTGGGAGTTCCAAGCCGAATATGGTAAAATGAGGAAAGAGGATTCCCCACCCTGCCAGCCTTCTTTTCCCTTTCTTTTTTTTTAAGATTTTATTTATTTGAGAGAGAAAGCATGAGGGGGGCAGGGTCAGAGGGAGAAGCAGACTCCCTGCTGAGCAGGGAGCCTGATTTGGCCTCAATCCCTGTACACCAGGATCATAACCTGAGCCAAAGGCAGTCGCCCAACCAACTGAGCGACCCAGGCACTCCTTTCTTTTCCCTTTTTCAACTTCATTCTATACCTAGGGAGTGCACCAACAAGTGCTTCCAAGCTCTGTTCGCTCTGTAGGCCAAAGACTATACACATAGTCTAAAATAGTTATGCAGAAAATTTGGAGATCTTGGGTACTTGGTACATGGTCTAAAAGTAGGATTGGGGCAAGGGTTCAACATAAATTGGCTCTGCACACTTTGCCAGACAAGAGCCCCTCTAAAGCCCTCTGAGTCTAGTATTGCTAAAAAATACATTGCATCTGTATGTTCTCAAGAATTTAGATACTTTGCAAGGCCATAAAACTTTGTTTCATTGCTAGTTAGTCCCCAAAGCTTTTACTTCAGTCTATTAAGGCACATAAATCACATTAACTGTTTTTTGTGGTGACTCAGCATTGGTGATTTCTGTAAGAAATGAAGGATATAATATTTATTCATTTCTTTGTTGCTCTAACAACAACTGACTAAACCTTGATTTTAAAAAGTCAAAATTTAGGGGCGCCTGGGGGCTCAATCTGTTGGGCATCTGCCTTCAGCTTGGGTCATGATCTCAGGGTCCTGGGATCGAGCCCCACGTCTGGCTCCTGGCTCAGTGGGGAGCCTGTTTCTCCCTCTCTGCCTGCCGCTTTCCCTGCTTGTTCTCTCTCTCCCTGTCAAATAAATAAATAAAATATTTTATAAAAAGAGTCAAAATTTAAAGTGTTTTCAAAGATTAGTTTCTATTTTAAAATCTGTAATTGTTGGAGCACCTGGTGGCTCAGGTGGTTAAGCATCCAACTCTTGATTTCAGCTCAAGTTATGATCTCAGGGTCATGAGATCAAGCCTGAGTCATGCTCCATACTGGGCGTGGAGCCTGCTTAAGATTCTCTTTCCCCTCTGCCCCTCCCCACCCCACTCACACAGGCACTTTAAATAAATAAATAGGGCGCCTGGGTGGCTCAGTTGGTTAAGCCACTGCCTTCGGCTCAGGTCATGATCCTGGAGTCCTAGGATCGAGTCCCGCATCAGGCTCCCTGCTCAGCAGGGAGTCTGCTTCTCCTCTGACTCTCCCCCCTCTCATGTACTCTCTCTCTCTCTCATTCTCACTCTCTCAAAATAAATAATAAATAAATCTTTAAAATAAATAAATAAATAAAATCTGTAATTGCTGGAATTAATGTTATGCTTTAAAATTGTGGATTTCTTTTCCATTCAGTTCCCTATATTTGTTGGACCTCCTATGTAGCACACTAAGATAAATTATTTAACTTCATTCTTAGATGTGTATATTTTGTCTTTTTATTCACAATTAACTAGCTCTTTATAGTCTCTTTATCATTTCACATTGTCATGTCAAAAATAAGAAATAAGGTGGGGCTCCTGGCTGGTTTAGTCGGTAGAGCCTAACACACTTGATCTTTGGGTTGTTAGTTTAAGGCCCACATTGGGTATACAATTTACTTAAAAATGAATAAATAATTAATAAAATTTTAAAAGAAATTGCAAGTAAGGTGACTCAGTTCCTATTCTGAATAAGTTAGGGAATATAAAATAAATACATTGAAAAATAGAAATTAAAATATTTAAATAAATTATTGTATAGGCATTTTAAGCAAAAACGTGGAATTTATTTAACTTTATCATTTCAGAACTGAACCCTATTCTTAGGCCCATTAAATTTTAAGTTGCCATAGTAGCTGTAGTTGATATGACTAGATGTAATAGTCCAGCAATTCTCCATTAATAATATACAAAGATTACTTTTTCCAAATCTTTACAAAAGGAATAATCATAATGTTACAGATTCTGTATGTTCATCACAGCTTTTTTAAAATTTAGCTCAATTAATTGACCAATGTTTCTCAATCAGTATTTTTTAATAAATCATTTATGTAGATGAATGGTGAATTTTTGTTATCTGGTATTACAGTATATTTGATAATTTTTAAAAAGTTTCATGTCTCTTTTGGGCACCTGGGTGGCTCATTCAGTTAAACCGGCATCCAACTCTTGATCTCAGCTCAGGTCATGATCCTCAGGGTCGTGAGTTCAAGCCCTGCATTGGGCTCCATGCTAACATGGAGCCTACTTAAGGAAGAAAAAAAAAGTTTCATATCAGTCTTCTACTCATATCATCAGTGTGAATACTGTTACAAGAAGGATTTTTTTAAGTTGCTGTTGCTTTTGTTTTCATAAGTGAGCATGTACTACTGCCCATTTGGTTGATGAATTTTAGGGCATAAATTGGTGGTTCTAAAAACTCATTCCTGGGGCACCTGGGTGGCTCATTCGGTTAACATCTGCTTTCAGCTCAGGTCATGATCCTGGGGTCCTGGGATTGAGCCCCACATCGGGCTCCTTGCTCAGCGGGGAGCCTGCTTCCACCTCTGCCTGCTGCTCCCCCTGCTTGTGCTCTCTCTCTCTCTCTCTCTCTCTCACAAATAAATAAAATCTGTTAAAAAAACAAAACAACCCCTCATTTCTGCTTAGATTTTTCTGCTAAACAAATAATTTAATATGTTTTATGGGAAATATTTCAATTAAAGATTTTTAAGATACACTTTTTTTTTAGGAAAAGTTTAAATACATCCGTCTTTCTATTTTGTTTTGCTTCTATAGCAGCAGCTGGTGCTTTGAATGTAAATGTGAAGAAAGAGATATCTAGTCCTTCAAGACCTTGCTCTTTTGAAGAGGCCATGAAAGGTACCAAGTCGATTCTTTCCAAAAATTATAAATAGGTGATCCTATTTATTTTGTCTAGCGACTCTTACTTATTATGTTTTCTCTTATGTACTTGGAATACTTAGCAAGATATCTTCCATATCACAAAATAAATATTTGTTTAACTTTATTGAATGCGGAAACTTGTTTCCCAACTTGATATTTCCCTTTATTCACCATATGAAAAAACTGTTTTAAAGCATAAGTTGGAGTAGAGGAGATTTTTTTTTTATGTTTTTCATTCCCCAATGTTAGAAATGTTAAAAGTATAAAATATAAAGTTTTTGTAAAATAGAGTCTATAAAGCTTCTTGCTACCAAAATTAGTACTTGACATTGAAATTTTGAAACTGAAGAGACCAAAATTTGAACTATTTTGAAAAAGTTCAACATTTGAAAAGTTTCTTTAGGTTTTTTAGTTATCATTCTTCCTTCTGACATCTTTATTTACTCCCTGCCAATCCCAAGAAACAATGAAGATATCTTCAGGATGTTATAATGTAACACAGATTAGATCTTCCTTCCTTCCTTCCTTCCTTCCTTCCTTCCTTCCTTCCTTCCTTCCTTCCTTCCTTCCTCTCTCTCTTTCTTTTTCTCTCTCTTCCTCTCTTTCCTTTTTTTTTTTTTCCAGCTTACAAACTTTACTCTGTGCCCAGCCTCCAATACCTTGGGCGGTGGGGAGGCCAGAATGGAGTATATTTTTTTCTTAAGAGATTTCTAACACAACTAGATAGTCAGTGGTGATGCTTTTTTGCCATTACATATGAAGATGTCAATTACATAATGGCCATTGATGTATTATAATTCTAGTCTTTATATTTTTCTGCCATGAAATTCATGAGTTAAATCAAATTAAATTTTAAAATTAAAAATACTTAATGACATACAATGGATTTTTTTATATTGTCAGTAGTAAAATTCAGCATTCATATACATAGCATAGAATAGTTAGTATAATAGTATAGTTTGTCATTTAATTTCTGAACATGAACACTTCTAGAGTAGATTAGTGAGGAATTATGCAATAGTAAGTAAACTGCCAAATTTATCTGATTGAACTACAGGAAAATTTACAAATCTGTATAATGGATAACCATAGCTTTCATTTATCGAATGTATATTAAGTGCTAGGCAATATGCCATACTCTTTACTGGCACTGTCTCATTTAATTTTCCAAACTCTATGAGGTAGGTAATTATTATTCTCATTTCACAGATGAAGAAACCAGCGTTCCAGAGAGGTTAAATAATTTGCCAAATGTCACTTAGCTAGTGTTAAAAAAGGATAGGTTGTGGGATGCCTGGGTGGCTCGGTTGAGCGGCTGCTTTCGGCTCGAGTCACGATCCTGGGGTCCTGGGATCGAGTCCCACGTTTGGGCTCCTTGCTCGGTGGGGAGCCTGCTTCTCCCTCTGCCTGCTGCTCCCCCTGCTTGTACTCTCACTCTCTCTCCCTTTAGCGAATAAATAAAATCTTTTTTAAAAAAAGGATAGGTTGAGCTCTAGTGCGTAAGGTAACACATCTAAGCAAAAATAATTTAAACCATGTTTATTAAATGAATAAATCCATAATTAATCATTAAAGAAAGTCAGGGATATCTGTGGTCTGTTTTTGCCAACTTTGCCATCCATGCTTTTCTCCAAAACTTTTTTTTTTAAGATTTTATTTATTTATTTGAGAGAGAGAGAATGAGAGATAGAGAGCACGAGAGGGAAGAGGGTCAGAGGGAGAAGCAGACTCCCTGCCGAGCAGGGATCCCGATGTGGGACTCGATCCCAGGACTCCAGGATCATGACCTGAGCCGAAAGCAGTCGCTTCACCAACTGAGCCACCCAGGCGCCCCTCTCCAAAACTTTTTGATGGTACTTTCATAGAGTATCAGACTGATGGGACACTAATCTAATCCAGTGTGAAATTTCTCATACAGGATAACGAGTTGAAGGTTAAAAAGTTTTAGCTGTCACATTTAAGTTTTAGTAATAAATGATTTAGTCATTTGATCAAAATCTTAAAAGGCTAAAACAAATGGATAAGAAACAAACACACACATGTTATTTTTCACAATTCAAACCTTATCTTGACAGTTTTATCAAGTGAAACGATGGTAGAATTTTTTTTGATGATAGAAAATGAAATTGAATACTCATTGATTTAAATTTTTCACTTGTCAGGGACTCCTGGGTGGCTCAGTCGGTTAAGCGGCTGCCTTTGGCTTGGGTCATGATCCTAGGGTTCAGGGATGGAGTCCCACATCAGGCTCCTTGCTCAGTGAGGAGCCTGCTTCTCTGTCTGCCTGATCTGCCTGCTGCTCACCCTGCTTGTGCCCTCTCTGTCTCTCTGGCAAATAAATAAATAAAATCTTTAAAAAAAGAAAAAAAGATTTAAATTTTTCACTTGTCATTTTTTTTTTAAAGATTTTATTTATTTATTTATTTGACAGAGATAGCGAGAGCAGGAACACAAGAAGGGGGAGTGGGAGAGGGAGAAGCAGGCTTCCCGCTGATCAGGGAGCCCGATACAAAGCTTGATCCCAGGACCCTGGGATCATGACCTGAGCCAAAGGCAGATGCTTAACAACTGAGCCACCTAGGTGCCCCTTTCACTTGTCATTTTAAATGGAATATCATTATTTGGAGATTCCTGATCAATGAAGAAAAAATTGTACCTTTCAGAACCAGCAGCTTTCCTTGACATATGGTTTATTCTTATGATCCCTTGAAATCAGAGCTTTAGTATAATGCCAAGGTGTCATCTGAGAGATTTAATTAAGTATACTTTAATGAGGAAGACTGAGCAACATAAATGACTTTTAAATTTGTGTTCTGGCAGGAATCTTCCAAGTAACATTCTTATAAATAGCCATCAATTACATTAAGATTTAGAACTTGATAACAAAATAATGATATTATTGAAAGATACTGAAAGCTTTTACTTTAAAGTAAGTTTCTAATTCTTTAGAGAGGGTTTGTAGGGAGTGGGTGGAGAGTAAGGAGGATAACTGCTCAGCTCACTCAGTGAGATATTAAATCTAGAGCCAGAATATCATGGTTCATTTTTGGTTTTACTCAACTGTGTATATATTCTTAACACAAAAGTAATACAAGTTAAATAATATCAAGTGTATAGTGTAAATTACTGTTAACAGTGTCTTGAGCATATTTCCGGGAAGTTTTCTGTATCTATGTAGGGACAGGTAGACATGAGGGGACACTCTAGAAATATGGCTCAAAGACTTTGTGATACAGGTTTAGGACCCAGGGATAAAGTATAGTTGACCCTCGAATAACACAGGTTTCAACTGCGCAGGTCCACTTATATGCAGGTTTTTTTCAATAAATATAGTGTGTTTTCCTATGATTTTGTTAATAGCCTTCTTTCTCTAGCCTACTTTATTGTAAGAAAACAGTATATAGTACATATAACATATAAAATATGTGGTAATCAACTCTTTATGTTACTGGTTAGGCTTCTGGTTAACAGTAGGCTATCAGTAGTTAAGTTTTGAGAGAGTCAAAAGTTCTATGTGGATTTTCAACTGTGTGTCATGATGAGTGCCTCAACCCCCACATTGTTCAAGGGTCAACTTGTATTGATGTGCATTCTCTTAGTTTCGGCTTTGTAAGGAGTGGATGAGTATGTAATAATTGAGAGCATATACTTTTCTCTAACTGGTTTTAGCTATGTGGAAAGGTTTAGGAGTGTGGAGGAACCGTATCTCAATCTCATTTTACAGGTGAATATACCAAAGCTTAGAGAAGTGCTCAAGGTGGCACAGCTAGTAACTGACAGAGCTTGGAACTTAGATTTTTCCCACACCTCTGTTTTTTTTACTCTATCATTTCTTCCCTTATAAATCTTAATTGATATTTTAAACAAGGATATTTGTACTTGACCTAAATGCTGCTTGCTGTTAACAAACCTGTAGTAAAGATTGTTCTAAGTTTCAAAGATTATTTGGCATGGGTGGAAGTGAACACTGTTTAAAAGTTGTTTGGCATAAATGGTCAATACCATTTTCCACAAATTCAAATTGATATTTGGATGGTTAAATATGTCTATCTTACTTACCTTGTGAATTTTCTGAATTGGCTTAAAAGTTCTCCCCTAGCCCTTACATAATACACAGACTTCACATGTTTGATTTTTTTTTTTTTCCCCCTCCTTCACTAAAATGTAATTTCTGGGCAGTAGGACTTTATCCATCTTAATCATCACTGGAACCTGAAACGGTGCCTGAAACTTTGTAAAGGATCATAAATATATAATGAGAATGTAGGAAGGAAAGATAGGATGACCTCTCTCAAGCCATTTAATATGGTTTACAGGTCCATTAAAGATAATAGTTGTGGGGTCTGGGACATAATATTATAGACTTACTTTTCCCTGTCCCTCCCGTCTAAATCTACCAGATTACCTTGGAAATAATTGAATAATCATAAAAGCACTTTGAAATACAGAGAGAAGAAAGTAGACTGGCTAGGGACCTTAGAACTTGAAGATTGACACCAAGTGAGTTTCCTGGGTTTTCTTTTATCTACCTGAATTGGGCACCAGAGAAGTCTGTGACTCAGAACTGGCAACAGGCACAGAGAGAGAAAGAATAAGTCAGTAAGCATGAATAGCCTGCTTGCAAAGACTAGGAAAGGCAAAGACTAGCAGCGTCTTGGTGGGATGACTTATACTTAGTGACAGCAGCTGATCCACTAGCAAAATTTGGGGGCTAACTCATCCTCCACCCACATGTATAATAGCAACAGCAGAACTTGATATGGTCAACCCACCCCATGCCTCACAGTTGCCAAGTAGCAGTGGGCCCGATGTACTAACAGTAAAACCAAAGAGGGCCCAAATACAGGCCTCACATAAACCAGAAGCAGCAGGTCTGTCTGTCCTGTGTCACAGGATCAAAGTAGGACACTAGCAATGGTCTTTCAAATTGTCATGTGAGATGGGTCTAAAATACTTTTAAATGCCTGACTTGTGCATGATCTGAAGTTTTGTCTCAGTCAAAATTGGATTGTGAGTTGCATTGAATCTGGGTGAAAATAGGTCTGAGAACTCAAGAGGAAATGATCCATTTTTCAAAGTAATAAAGTATAGAATATCAAAAGTTAAATGAGCACTTTCCCCTCCCTCAAGATAATCAATTCCCACAGGAGTTGTTTTTCGCCAGTTAGCTGTGAGACAAGTTGAAGTAAGACCAGAAAATTTTACATATTTTTAAATCAAATTATTACAAAGGTAGCTATCCTGTTAATACACCATATGCCATTTTTTAAATTAAGATTTGGTTTATTTATTTGACAGAGAGAGAGGGAACACAAGCAGGGGGAGTGGGAGAGGGAGAAGCAGCCTTCCCGCAGAGCAGGGAGCCCGATGCGGGGCTCCATCCCAGGACCCTGGGATCATGACCTGAGCTGAAGGCAGGCGCTTAACGACTGAACCACCCAGGCGCCCCAACCATAAGCCATTTTAAAGTCCTCTTTGTAGCCAGTATTTCTTCTCAGTATCAAATTAAGAAGTTTAACAGCTATGCCTTCTGGGGAATTTGTATTTCTCTCCACAGGGTTTCAAAGTAATGGTAAGCTCTTAGATCAGAATTTGGCTAGGTGTTCAGTTCAGAAGACTATCATTAGTGATATCAGTAGGCTCCACTAAGTGCCAGTAGCACAGACGTTAGAAAAGTCAAAGAAAAGGAATCAAGGAGAAAAAAGTAGATGAAATGGTAGAACCTACCTTATCTGCTATGTATTATTACCTCTCCTTCGTGTAAATCCGTAACTATTCCTGCAAACTGGAATAGAAGAGAGTGGAAAATATTTGCTGGTTTTGCTTTGGAAATTTAATTGGTAAACCTAAAATAGTGTTTAAATTTCTGAAAAGAAAAAAATTTAAGTCCTGTCTAAAAGAGAAATGTGCGGGCACCTGGGTGGCTCAGTTGGTTAAGCGACTGACTTCGGCTCAGGTCATGATCCTGGCGTCCCGGGATCGAGTCCCACATCGGGCTCCCTGCTCGGTGGGGAGTCTCCTTCTCCCTCTGACTCTCCCCCCTTTCATGTGCTCTCTCTCTGTCTCTCTGTCTCTCATTCTCTCTCCCTCAAATAAAATCTTTAAAAAATAATAATAATAAATACAAATAAAAGAGAAATGTGCTGGGGCATCTGGGTAGCTCAGGAGGTTAATCATCTGCCTTTGACTCAGGTCGTGATCCCAGGGTCCTGGGATCCAGCCCCACATCGGGCTCCCTGCTCAGTGAGGAGTGTGCTTCTCCCTGTCCCACTGCCCCTCCCTCCACCTCCCCCTGCTCATGCTCTCTCTCTCTCCTCTTTCGCTTGTGCTTTCTCTCTCTCAAATAAATTAATAAAATCTTTTTTAAAAAAATGAAAGAGAAATGCGCTCATCTGTCAGCTTAGCATATACAAGTTTTCTAAGACATTAAGTTAGGAAAGCAAAGTTTATCTGGCTACTTGGTGGCATATTCTAATGAGACACTTGAGTTTTGTTGAGGAGAGAAATGTTCAAACAATCCTATAGCCCTTAAAATGTTTTGACTTTATGCAGCCAGGCAACCATATGCTAAGGGGAGAGTTGTAATTGAGTAGCTTTAACCTGGATATTTCTAAGCTATATCCTATAATATATTGTGGTCGTGTCGATTAGTGTAATTCATGGTACCTTGAAAGGGCCCTGAAGGATATAGCTTGATAATTGAACTACGTAACCTTGTTGTTATTTAACCCAGTCTCAGGCTCCTATCAGAAGTCCTCAAGCCACTACTACTTCAAAAAAGGGAGGACACATTTTGATAACACCAGTTTTATATCTCATGCTGCCAGTATAGAATGAAAAAATAGACATTTAAATCATGATTAAGAGCATATTGTAAAATGAAATAGTTGATGATGTTAGTGATTTTAAACTTTTCTTTCTTTTTGTGTGTGTGTGTATGTGTGTATACAGCAATGAAAACTACTGGTTGTAACTTAGATAAGGTAAATATTCTTCCTAATGCTCTGATCACTCCACTCATATCAAGCAGTATGATTAAGAGTGAAGATGTTACTCCAATGGAAGTAACAGCAGAAAAAAGATCTTCCCCTATTTTTAAGGTGAGTTACATTGATTAGTGCCCCACATCTTCATCTCAGTTATAAAAATTGCTAGTTTGATTTCTTTTCCCTGTGTTTGTGCTTTTTACTTTTCCTGTTTCTTTCACATGTGTTTCTCTGTAGATGCAGTTAATGAGTTTTGCTTTTCAGAGTGATTTAACATGCTGATAAAATAGCCTGCAAAGTGACTTCCAACGTACCTTGATAAGGGAAGAATAAACATTAGCTAGACCTGTGGGATGTGGGGTATTAATGAAAGTACAGGTTTAGTATTTTCAGAATTGGAGACATTTTTATTTCCTTTTTCCCGCCAGTCTTTTTCTATAACTCCCTTTCCCTTTTTTACTTATTCTTTTCCCTCCAAAATGTTACCAGTGATCCACAAGATGGAGGTATTTTTAAGTTTACTATTACTTCATGAACTGTAGAATTAATGTGTTCTTCCTGTCCTAAGCACATCAGTAACTGATTATTAAAGTTTTTTGTTTGACTGTCTTTGCTTTTAGAACATTTATTTAAAAAATATCCTAATGACCAATATCATGGTATCACTGAGAATGCTAGTCTTACCCATTTCCCAAAAAAATAATGTAGAGTGGAAAATTGGTCCTGCATATACATGTGTTTTTAGAATAATAGTTTTTGAAGTACCATATGAGTGAATTTAATGTTTATATAGACATATTATTTGGGGATTTTTATTTTTTAGACTGCAAAGACAGTTGGATCAACTCAACAAACGTTAGAAAGTATGTCTAACATGGCAGGAAATGGGTCTTTTTCATCATCATCCTCTTCCCACTTACCTTCTGAAAATGAAAAGCAGCAGCAGATTCAGCCCAAGACATACAGCCCAGAGACCCTGACAACTATCCAGACACAGGACATTTCACAGCCTGGTCCCTTTCCAGCAGTTTCTGCTTCTAGTCAGCTACCCAACAGTGATGCACTACTGCAGCAGGCTCCCCAGTTTCAGACCAGAGAAACTCAGTCTCGAGAAGTGCTACAGTCAGATGGGACAGTGGTTAACTTGTCACACCTGACTGAATCATCCCAGCAACAGCAGCAGTCACCACTACAAGAACAAGCACAGACTTTACAGCAGCAGATTTCGTCCAATATTTTCCCATCACCAAGTAGCGTGAGTCAGCTACAGAGCACGATTCAGCATTTGCAAGCCGGAAGTTTTACAGGCAGTACTGCTAGTGGCAGCAGCGGAAATGTTGACTTGGTCCAACAGGTTTTAGAGGCACAACAACAGTTATCTTCAGTTTTATTTTCTGCTCCAGATGGTAATGAGAATGTTCAAGAACAGCTTAGTGCAGACATTTTTCAACAAGTCAGTCAAATTCAAAATAGCGTAAGCCCTGGAATGTTTTCCTCAACAGAGCCAGCAGTCCATACTAGACCAGATAATTTAATAGCCGGAAGAGCCGAAAGTGTTCACCCACCGCCTGAAAACACATTATCCGGTCAACAGCAGCAACAGCAACAGCAGCAAGTGATGGAATCATCAGCTGCGATGGTGATGGAGATGCAGCAGAGTATCTGCCAGGCAGCTGCCCAGATCCAATCTGAGTTATTCCCTTCACCTGCGTCAGCAAATGGGAACCTTCAGCAATCTCCAGTTTACCAGCAGGCTTCGCACATGATGAGCGCGTTATCTACCAATGAGGACATGCAAATGCAATGTGAATTGTTTTCTTCTCCACCTGCGGTTTCTGGAAACGAAACTACTACAACCACCACACAACAGGTTGCAACCCCTGGCACAACCATGTTTCAGACATCGAGTTCAGGAGATGGAGAAGAAACTGGAGCACAAGCAAAGCAGATTCAGAACAGTGTCTTTCAGACCATGGTCCAAATGCAACATAGTGGGGACAGTCAAGCTCAAGTTAACCTTTTTTCATCTACGAAAAGTATGATGAGTGTGCAGAGTAATGGTACTCAGCAACAAGGTAACGGTTTATTCCAGCAAGGTAATGAGATGATGTCACTCCAGTCTGGGAATTTTCTGCAGCAGTCTTCTCATTCACAGGCTCCACTTTTTCACCCTCCGAATCCTATTGCTGATGCTCAGAACCTTTCCCAAGACGCTCAAGGTTCTATTTTCCACAGCCCAAGTCCCATCGTCCACAGTCAGACTTCTACGACGTCCTCTGAACAAATGCAGCCTCCAATGTTTCATTCCCAGAGTACCATGGCTGTGCTCCAGGGCTCTTCTGTTCCTCAAGACCAGCAGTCGGCCAACCTATTTCTGTCCCAGAGTCCAATGAATAATCTTCAGAGTAACACAGCAGCCCAGGAAGAACAGATTTCATTTTTTGCCGCTCAGAACTCAATTTCTCCACTGCAGTCAACATCTAACACTGAGCAGCAGGCTGCTTTCCAGCAGCAGGCTCCAATATCACACATCCAGACCCCTATGCTCTCCCAGGAACAGGCGCAGCCCTCCCAGCAAGGTATGTTCCAGCCTCAAGTGTCGCTGGGCTCCCTGCCTCCTAATCCAATGCCTCAGAACCAACAAGGAACGATCTTCCAGGCTCCGCGCTCGATAGTCGCCCTGCAGAGTAACTCCCCGTCGCAGGAGCAGCAGCAGCAGCAGCAGCAGCAGCAGAGCATTTTGTTTAGTAGCCAGAATACCATGGCCACAATGGCCTCCCAGAAGCAGCCACCACCAAACATGATGTTCAGCCCGGGTCAGAATCCAATGGCTAATCAGGAGCAGCAGAACCAGGCCATCTTTCACCAACAAAATAACATGGCCCCGATGAATCAAGAGCAGCAGCCCATGCAATTTCAGAACCAGCCTACAGTTTCCTCTCTTCAGAACCCAGGCCCTGCCCAGTCTGAGTCGCCACAAACCTCCTTGTTCCATAGCTCTCCTCAGATTCAGTTGGTCCAAGGGTCACCCAGTTCTCAAGAGCAGCAAGTAACCCTGTTCCTCTCTCCAGCATCCATGTCTGCTTTGCAGACCAGTATGAACCAACAAGACATGCAGCAGTCTCCTCTTTATTCCCCTCAGAACAACATGCCCGGAATCCAGGGAACCGCATCTTCCCCTCAGGCACAGGCAACTTTATTTCACAACACCACTGGAGGCACAATGAACCAACTACAGAATTCTCCTGGCTCATCTCAACAGACTTCTGGAATGTTCTTGTTTGGCATTCAGAATAGTAAGAAACTCTAATTTCTTATTTCTTAAATGTTATTGGTTGAAGTGGTCAGATTATTACTATTTTTATTAAAAGGAAGCAAAACACGGGTCTTTTTTTTTTTTTAAGATTTATTTATTTGACAGAGAAAGACACAGCGAGAGAGGGAACACAAGCAGGGGGAGCTGCGGGCAGAGGGAGAAGCAGGCTCTCCGAAGAGCAGGGAGCCTGATGCGGGACTTGATCCCAGGACCCTGGGATCATGACCTGAGCCCAAGGCAGTTGCTTAACCAGCTGAGCCACCCAGGCGCCCCAAAACACAGGGGTCTTAAGAGCACAGATTATACTTGGAACTGAGTTCAAGTCCCAGCTATACCATTTATATACCATGAGATCGTGGACAAGTTATGTGACCTGCAAAAGCTTCAGTTTCCACATCTTTAAATGGTGGTAATATTATGTACTTACTCGAAAAGGATATTGGGAGGACTAAATGCAGTCATGAATATAAATGAATGTGTTTGCCATTTTAATCTATAAACTTGAAAGGAAAATGAAGTAAGAATGACAGAAAATATCTCTGCCAATTAAAGCAAGTAGTTTCCAAGGAAGTAGAAACTCATCTTTAATATTTATATACCAAGGAAAATGTGTAGGACTTAACGATTAACGAAGCAAAGTTGTATTTGTATACCACTTAGAGGAGACCTGGGATGAATTCCAGTACCATTTGGTGAAAACCCTTTTGGGGGCTCTCAGGTGCCCCCCTTCTAGTTCTCTTTTGAATAAGTACAATAATGAATTTCCCCCAGCAACTAATAAATATCTTCTTATGAATCTTAACAGAAAGTAACTAATCAGGTAGCTTCTCTATTTTAAATGTCTCTGCAGACTGTAGTCAGCTTTTAACTTCTGGACCAGCTACATTGCCAGATCAGTTGATGGCCATAAGTCAGCCAGGCCAACCCCAGAATGAGGGCCAGCCACCTGTGACAACACTTCTTTCTCAGCAAATGCCGGAGAATTCTTCACTAGCATCCTCTATAAATGCCAACCAGAACATTGAAAAGATTGATTTGCTTGTTTCATTGCAAAACCAAGGGAACAACTTGACTGGCACTTTTTAACTGGATGAGTAAGTATTGCATTTTGGCTTCTTTTTTTATTGAAAAGCATCGATAAATTGTGTTATTCTTACAAGATTTGTGTTTAAGTAATAACACCTTTTAGACCCTACTCTTTTGAAATACGGCTTTCTCACAAGATGATGCTTTTTCGAGCTGCACAAATTACTCTGAATGATAGCTTGTAGTTGTATTGTTAGTACTAGGCAATCCTTCTGGCTCTAAGTTTCTTTGCCGTGGAACGATAGAACATCCAGTGAATGTACTGTATATTGGATATAATTATATCTCATTTCACCCTTCCTCAAGAAATAAATACTGAGTCAGAAAAGTCTGTGGAAGTATAAATATGGTGAAGTATCATTTATAATACTGTAATATACTTTGGGGTTATTCAGGGTAACAGGAAATTTCTAAATGCTTTCACTCCCTAGTGAGTTATATTCAACTTCTCCTTCTTTTATAGAAATTCCATGAAGAAAATTCTGATTCCAAGATGTCCTGAGATCATGTGATTCCATGAGGATTTTTGAACTGTTACTTTAAAAACAAAACAAAGTATGAAAAACTGTGATTGAGTAAATGGATAGATTTTACTCTTACTGCAAAAGAGCACATCTATGCTGCCTGTTGCAGTGATTAGCCACCATTGTTAACATCTTCATATTTTATATTCCTAATAACAGTGATGACTGAGAATCCTTTTGAGTTTCCAGCTGACAGAATTAATTGTTGCTATTTTCCTAGGCGCTGTTTCTTTAAAAGTACAGTTTAAATCCAAAAGCTGGACTGCTCAGTTATTATTGCTATTAGAAAGTAATTCAAAATGTCATGTTTACTTTTGTTCTTTATTCATATTTTCTTTCCTGCATTGTTTTAGTCAAGTAATGGCTATTGAAAAAGGAAAGTTCAAATAGCAACTAAAACTAAGGCTGTGATTTTTCAATATAAAAAGCACAGTTATTGGCCATAGTGAAGGAATCTTTTTTTCAGTTTTTATGGAGAAGCTGAAGGGGTAACATTCTGACAAGTAAGCTGTATTAAGAGCTCTGCACATGTAAGAGGCCTCTTTATTTATCAGAAAGGCAGACAACACACAAACTAGGAAGACTTGAAATGCTATTGATTTTATTTTTTGGAGAGTTGTTAATTCTCTGTGTTTCTTTTAAGGGGTTTAGCCATAACTGTGCATAGAAGAATAATTATCTTGCTCTATCAAAAAAATGAAGGGGCTAAAAAATGGTAAATTATGTTCTGATATCCTCCTACGGCAGTTTAAAACTGACACAGCAATTTGAGTCTGCTTTCTTCTTATCCCAGTCGTGGACCGATGTTTCCTTTTTATATTCATTTATATTCTTCTCCCCCTCTTCTTCACTTTATTTTAGACAATTAGTAATCTACTAGCTTTGTGACCCTGTAGCAACTTAAAGGAAAAGGCCACTTTGGTCTGGGGTAACCCAGCAACTCCTGCAGCACAGGCAGGGCAGGGGGCTACCCTTTCAGGAATGAGGGGAGCAGATTCCTGAGACACAAGAAACAATGCATTCATTTTTTTCCATGAACGGTGCTGTTCTGAAGTCTTCAAATTTTCCCTCTAATAGGAAACAGTGTACATTTTAATTTAAAAAAAAAAGGCAAACTAAAATTTCCTGAAACATCACTTCTCCCTGAACTGCAGTGAGTGTAATTCACTTGTCACCTCAGTGCTTTACAGTTTGAAGTGGTCACTTATCTGATGGTTCCCACAAGCCTTAGGCTTTACAGGGTCATATCATTGACTTAAAATGAAGAATTAACTTGTGTTACATCTATAGAGAGCAAAATTATACACTCCAGAATTTGCAGTTGTAGCATTAGTTATACAGTTCTGGGTGTTCTTGCCACCCATGGGATGCCTGCTTCTCACTCCAACCTGTTGTCTGGACACATGCTTATGTCTTATTTTCCTTTTGGCATGTAGAAAGCTGTTAATACAGTTTAAGGCCAAATTGTGTGTGGCTTCTATATGTAGATAAGATGTTTTGGTATTCATGTCCCTTTCATTTTTTTTAAGTGTACAAGAAAATAGCCTGTTAAATGATTGTTGTAGGCTACTTTTCTGTTTGTTTGTTTGTTTGTTTTTAATTTTTTTCTATCCTATACATTTAGTTGAACTTTGTGGAATTGTGGTGTTGCTTTTGTTTATATAGCCAGATTTTTTCCCCCTTTTTGTGGTCTTCCTTGGTTCTTTGAACGTGCTCTTCTTCTAATTTGTTTTTTCTCTTTGTTCTTATATATTCGTTCCTCCACCCCCAACCCTTTCTTTCTTTCTCTCTCTGATTGAGAGGCATTGAATTACGTTTTCAGTAGTACAGGCTTCTTGCCGATATGAAGGGAACTTTTCAGAAAGAGACCTACTCTGGGTCATTTACTTTTGAATACAGTTTTCAATCGTTCAAGTTTTGGATGGTTTATATCTAATGTGTGTTTCATTTTTTTGGAAAGCTATATTTTGTATTTAGGAAATGGTATACTATTTTGCTATTTGTACTGAGTGAGTACATTGGCATAAATATAGAAATTTATATATATACATATATATAAACTATTCTTTTTTTGCCACACATTTTTGTGGTAAATTTGTGAGTTTGTCTGATGTTCTACCACAACGTGGCGTCTGATAACAGTGAGGGGGGGTTTGTTATGTCTTTATTGAGTATTTAAGTATCTTTTGAAACAAATGACCTGTTCATCTGTGGCCATTCCATCGGGCAGTTCCTTGATGTTATTAGTGGGCTAAAGGCAGCTTACTGTGTGTTTGCTGGATCTTTCACTCAGAAAAATGTTAGAGTAAGGAAACCCATCTAGGCAGTTGTGTCCAATGGTGTTTCACAAGAATGAGCCATTCAGTCCTTGCTCACTATATATTTAATATTTTATTGTTGTTATTGTTATTATTAATTGGCTTTCTGTATTCTATGCCTTTTATTTATAATGACACTAAAAAAAAAATCCCATGTTTGTAATTTTAATAACATTTTCCCCATCTTGTAATATCCAGAGCTACTTTATAAATTCTCTGAACCAAAAGCATTTTCCTCAATATATCATCTCTCCCCACCCCATCAGGAAAAATTACCCAATATAGTTCAGGTTATAAGAAGGACCAGCCACACAATCCAGTGCTTCAGTTTTAAAATGTAAAACTAACTGCAGAGGTATAAAGAGGTGGCTTACCCAGCAGGTATAAAAATAAGAAGTAGAAATAAAATAGTGTAAGTTTATTTCTGAGTTTTCTGACTTTTTTCCTAAGAGATTACACAGGAGACTCAGGAAGTCTATTTGTTCACCAAGTTCCAATTAGAATGTTTGTTAACACTGCTCTGTGGATGAAGTGGTGGCAAGAAGACTGGCTTGTGTGCTGACTTCTGTTCTGTCATTTAGCAAGAGGCTTATCATAAAATGCTGATTGCCAATGCCAAGTCACCAGGGACCAATTTTCTGTTTTATAGTATCTAAGTTTAGAACAGAACACACACCTGAACTGTAGTGGCTTGATTGGATGGAGGCAGAAAACCCAATTTTCGTTTTCATAAATTTTGGTTATTTATACAAGGGCTGTGCTATGCTACCATATTCTTATTCAATAATGATGAATTTTTTTTAACATTGTTTAATGTTCCTTACACCTAAAGGTCAATGTTAAGTACAACATTCTGAATGTTTGGTTACAAAAAGCATTTGTCTTCTTATGAAGAGTTAGCTCAGTGGTCAGTGGTTGATACTTGTGCTAATAATACAATTTCCAGATTACTGTTATAACTTATAACTACATATGGGAGAGACTCCATGAGCCAGCGAAGGCCTTGGAAGCAACAATTAAATTTATTTATGGCAGAAGGACCTAAATAAACTATGAACCTTTTTTATTCCTTTATATTGTTACATTCAGTTGCTCTTGCTTTTAGCAGCTCACCTTAATGCTTGGAGCTTATCTGTGTGTGTGTGTGTGTGTGTGTGTGTGTGTGTGTGTGTGTGTGTGTGTGTGTGTGTTATTCATTATTGTCATTCCATTATATATCCACACCAACATGGGAGAAGATAACTAGAAGTCATATTGGCTTCTGAGCTTTATCATGGTAATTACCTTTGTAATTAGAGTATTGTGCTGTTATTTAGTCAGTACAAGTCTGTTTTGCCAGTCTCCCTAGAACAGGTTTTTAAAGGGCTTTGTTTAATATAAAAGCAGAATTAACGAAAGATCTCCCTTCCTTCCTTTCTTTTCTTTTTTGGTAATATTGTGTATGCTATAGTTGAAACTTCCATTATATTGCATTTCCTGTCCATCACAACTTCAGTTAATCTGCCTAGGAAAAATAATGTCAAAGGAAATGAGAAAGAAATTATATCTGAGTCCTTCTAGAACTAAGATAATTCCTTTTGACCATTTAAACTGTTTTGGACACTTGTTTTGGAAAAGTGAAATCTGTTTAGACAGATCAGTAATTAAAGATCAGAATTAAATGTGATAATAATTGAAGTCTCAAAATAAACATGACATAAATACTCACAAGGAGTAATTTGAGAATTTTTCATTGTTCTCATGACAGTTTCTGTTCTAATACCTGTTTCCTAGTTAATTTTTTTTCTAATTAATTGAAAATTATATGAGGCCTGTTAGGTTTGTGCTGCTTCATGACCACAGGCTTCATCCCTACCCAGTGCAACCATGTTATATCTACACACCTTTGGTTATAAGGAGGGACTCAGTGAAGACAGAAACTGTATAGTTCAGCAGCTTTATTAGAAAAATAACTCAGAGTACATGCCTTAGTAAGTTAGGTTAGTAGAATCTCATAACATATTAAGAGGTTTTCTCCTCTGCTTATTTGTGTCACTAGAACTAAATCATGGACATAATGTTCATAATGCAGTAAATATCAGCGTAACATAGTGTCACTTGTGAATTGTCCCAGTGCTCTAATTACTTCTTTAATCCCCATTTGTTTTCATGCCATTCTAGCCTCATTCATTAATAAAATTCTATTTTTACTCCACTTTCAGGAAATTTTTTTAAATTAATATTTTATATCAAGATCAAATACTTATGGAAAAGTGCCTTTTTACCATGATAGTGCCCCTTTCTTGTAATTTCATTTTTCACTATTGCCAAAAACAAATACACAAATGATTTCACTAGGCCCCAACTTTAGCTTTTTCATTTAGCCATTCTTTTCTCCATTTTTCGATCACGGTAGAAAACAACTTCATAAATTTCTCCCTTTGGCGTAAGAGTAACAGAGAAGATACATTGCTAGAATTGTTCCTTTGAGCGACGGTAAGGAATAGATTATAGAATTACACTGTTTCAGCTTTATATAAATTATCTAAATTTGTCTTCATCTTGACCAACTAATGATAGGTCTTATCTGAATGCTAATGAAAATTTTACTATCTGTGAGACTCCATGTACACAAATGTTTGTAGTTAAATTTCAGGAAGGAAGGATTTAAAGCATCTTCTCTGATCTTTCTTATTAGATGGATGAAAACCACATAGTTCAGGTAAAAGCTGGTAATGTCAACTTTTCTAACTAGACAAGGCCATGTAATTCATTGTAGTGCACCGCTCACCTGTCAGAACCTTCGTAATCTTTACGAAAAATAGTGTCAAAGGAAATAAGGAAGTTATTTTGGAATCCCACTAGAACAAAGATAATGATTCCTTTCAACAGGATGCAGTTGGATTGAGTGTCCCTCTGTTTTTTTGTTAATTTTGCCTCTTTTGTAGCTCCTTATTGCAGTGGTGGTGCCTATCGAGAGAGCAGGATAGCAGTAGCTTGGGGATAGAGCTGCTTTCCCCCTGTGAGTATTTCTTTGACTTAGTGGCTCTGAAGAATACAAAGCTTTATGCAATATTCTTAATACCCTCATGATATTATGCACTTTAATCATTCCAAAGAAGTCAAGAATGCTCTGTGGTGATGATTCCTTCTTAATGAATACATTTAACTCTTTATGTCCCTTTTTACTTTGGATAGCCAGCTGGGTGTAAGTGTTACGTGAATATTTTCTAAAATGACTGTGTAGTAGGACTTAAGACTTTGAAATGTAATTGACTATATGAGGAAATTATTACACTTCAGCAAATCATTTTAGAAATATTAAATGTTCAGCTTGCTAATCTATATGTTTGAGACTTAATTAAAACCAGCTCTCTTCCAGTATATTTTGTGTCATGTTTATAAGACCCTTGTAGTATATAGTTTTCTACATAAACAGTATAAACCAGTGGTTTTCAAAGTATGGTCCTCAGCCCACCAGCCAACGTCAGTATCACTTGGGAACTAGTTAGAAATGAAGATTTTGGGCCCTATCATAGACATACTGAATCAGAAACTCCGGCATGGGGCCTAGCAGTCTGTGTTTTAACAAGCCGTTCAGGTGATTCTGATGTACGCTCTTTTGAAAACCACTGCAGTAAGTGTTATACAGTTAATATCTAGAAAGGTCCCCTCCCCAGTCATACAAACAGTTATTATGTATATTGTTCTTTATGTAAATTCAGCTTAACCTGGTTATCCATAATCATTTATTGGCAATGATAATTTATTCTCAATACTGCCTATAGAAATATAGTATGTTTTATATACATAAACAGTTTAGTTACTGATAATTCAGTTAACTTAGTTTGGCATTTTACTACCATGCACTAAAAAGTTTACATTAAATGACTGATTTAAATATATAGGTGCAATCTTCTATATTTCTTTTAATTGTTATGATATTTAAGTAGCTAAAACAATTGACGGGTGCTAAAGTCTCCTGTTTATCCATGAAATGGGTACATTATGGGCAGTGATATTACAAGCTTTCTTTTCATTGCCTCTTACTTTACCAGCAGACCACAATTTTGGTCTGGCTAGACCAACCCTCAGAACAGCATTCCTTGTATTCATATTTGTATCTGAGATATTAAACAAGATGGCTGGCCAGGTCCACAAAGCACCTTATTTAATTTCTTTTTTAAATAGGTGAAACTTATTTAAAAGTAGCTTGGTTTGTATGAGAACTGATACAGTTAGCTATTCTTGGAACTTATGCTTCAGACAAGCATTATTTACTAAAATAGATATTGGACAAGACAGTGCATTATATAATCTGGGCACTTCTCCCTTCCCAACTGTAAGCCTCATGGTGAATATAAACTAACAAGATAAGTAGATTTATCGATTCACTTTAATCTCCATGTGTAATTCAGTACCTCCATAATTGCTGTAATCTTCCTTCCACTGTTTACAAATCACCCAATTAACTCATGGAAGAAAAATGCACATTCAAAATAAAAATAATTGTATACTCTATAAAAATCACCACTGCTGTCTTTGCTTAATACTAGCAGTGGAAATGTAAGTGGCTTACTCTACAAACCTTGGTGCTGGCAATACATAGGCAAACTGTGGGGAGATGCTCTAGGTACATTCCTCCTTTCTTGTTCCCTTTCCCCTCTTCCCCACTTTATTGCATAATATATTCCTGTATCCAAAGCATTCTACCACAATTCTATTTGACTCCAACTTGTAATATCTCTTTTAAAAGACCCGTGTTTAACCGTATCATCCTTGCTCTCTTTTTTTCCCCAGAAGGAATTTGGTTTGAAATAGTCTATAGGGGTTGCTTCTTATTTTAGCTGATGAACCTCAGGACCACACACACACACACACACACACACACACACACACACACACACACACACCATCTCAGATGTTTGAGAGTGGCTTTGGAATCAGACTAATGCGTTCAATAAAGAACTGTCCTACACACACACACACACACACACACACACACACACACCATCTCAGATGTTTGAGAGTGGCTTTGGAATCAGACTAATGCGTTCGATAAAGAACTGTCCTGCACTGAAGTGTTTATGACTTTAGTAACTACAAACTGATTCCAATGACATTGAGCTAATTTCATTTGAGCTAATGAATGTATCTGCTCACCTTGTTCCCTTCTAATTGATAAGCTCCAAGTAGTAGCTACTTTTTTGGGTCAACTTTTACTGAGTTTTATTCACTTCTTTTACCTAGTCTTTTAATTAACATACTGCAAATATTTCATTAACAAGTGCTTTAGCTACCATTCTGCCATTTAAATTTTTTAATTTAATTTTATTTTGCTTGAGCACACTGGTCAACCACTGAACTGCCTTCTTCCATTGTCCTGCAATGATATAAGGATTACATTTTTGTGTATATGGCTTTCATAGTTGGGATTTCAGAGCACTGACACCAGATATTTTCAGTTTGTTCTGTGGGGGAATTTCATTTGCATCTATGTTTTTAGCTATCTGTGATAACTTGTTAAATATTAAAAAGATATTTTGCTTCTATTGGAACATTTGTATACTCGCAACTATATTTCTGTAAACAGCTGCAGTCAAAAATAAAACATTGAAAGTTTTCATTTTGCAGTAGGTAACTGTCTTTTTTCCTCAAACTTTGTGAATGAATCCATATCCATGAATGTCAGTTTTGAGCAACATGAGTATGTGGCTGAAATTATAAAATCATTTGGAAAAGGTACGAAAATACAGATCTATTTTTGAGCATTTACTTTGTGCGTAGTAGTTTCGCCGGGCAGCGTACAAAGTGACTCAGTGTGGTAGCAAATCATGTAGCACAGAGGTGATTTTGCTAAAAACCACATCTCCCCAGCTCTCAGTCAAACATCCAGAGGCAATAATCTCTTTTTGTTGTTGTTCTGTCAGTTATTTTCACATACATAAATTGGGGTTTACCAGTATGTGGTATCTATATAACATATCACTAGCAGTATTCAAAATGAGACATGAGCAAACATATATATGTCTATGTGCCTTAGAAAAAAAATCTCTGTCCACCTACTAGACTCTGGGGAAATATAAGTGATATTCAAAACAAATATAGATGATACAGAGATACCATGAATTTGATATATAAATAACTGAAACTTCAGAAGCAGTGCTTTGAACCGTATGCTCTTATACCTTCTTATCACATATAGTCTGTGTCTGTTGACTCTGAAAGTGACTGAATTTTCAACATACCCAAATGTATACACACATGAGTTGTCGTTTTAGGAGGCTATATATATTTCAACGATGCTGCCATTGTTCTAAATGTGTTTAAAAGTTGTTTTTTGGCCTTTATTGACTCCAGCAGCACTGGAAAGGAGTGATAATGAAATGAAATTCAGTAAGTATAAGTATCAAAAAGGGTGGCGGATGGGTTACATGGGTGATGGGTATTAAGGAGGGCACCTGTTATGATGGGCACTGGGTGTAGTAAGTTAGGAATCACTGAATTCGGGCGCCTGGGTGGCTCAGATGGTTGGGCGTCTGCCTTCGGCTCAGGTCATGATCCCAGAGTCCTGAGATCGAGTCCCGCATCGGGCTCCCTGCTCCTTGGGAGCCTGCTTCTCCCTCTGCCTCTCTCTCTCTCTCTCTCTCTCTGTGTCTCTCATGAATAAATAAATAAAATCTTTAAAAAAAAAAAAAAAGGAATCACTGAATTCTACTCCAGAAACCAATACCGCAGTGTATGTTAATGACCTAAAATTTTAATTTAAAAAAAATGTTTAAATAACAGTAATAAAAGGGTAAAAAAAAATTAAAAAATACTTGGGTCCAAAAAACAGCCTGTATGAGCAAAAGATTGATCTGAAGTTGAGACTCTTAAGTGGCTGCCAGAAAAGCTGATGCAATCCTGGGTTACATAATTAAAGTTACAGTGTCCAGAACAAGGGAGGTGGTTGTCCGGCTTTACTCCAGGCTGGTCAGAGTACTCCTCTGTCATGTTGTAAGGAGCAAACACATTCTCAGCAGCCATGGAATCGGGCCTGTAAGAGAATCAGAGCATCACTTATGCCTGCTCGGGACACAACAAGGACTCTAGAAGTATAAAAGTAGCTACAGTTTCTCAACAGCAACACTTAATGGTCTTGCTCTCAAGAAGAGTTGTTGATTGCTGCTCTTGTGCCCTCTTTCATGGTGCTGTTGTCCCTGCTTCTATTGAGGCGATACACTGTAGTATTTAAAAACATAGGCTCTTGAGTTTGCCCACCTCAGTGGAGTTCTGGCTTCTGCACGTGCTGTTAAACTCTGCATTCCTCCATCTCCTTACTTACAAAGTAGAAACAAAAATAAAACCCTCCTCTTAAGGTTATTGCAAAAATTAAGTAAAGGGGCTCCTGGGTGGCTCAGTCGGTTAAGCGGCTGCCTTCAGCTCGGGTCGTGATCCCGGGGTCCTGGGATCGAGCCCCACGTCCGGCTCCCTGCTCAGCGGGGAGCCTGCTTCTCCCTCTCCCTCTGCCTGCCACTCTGCCTGCTTGTGCTCTCTGTCTCTCTGTCAAATAAATAAAATCTTTAAAAAAAAAATAATCCATGTAAAATTACTTGGTTCCTGGCACACAGTGCCTAGTAGGTGTCACCTTGTTTTAGTATTACTAGTCCTGACGCTGCTTAGCTATTCGGTCCCTCGTGCACTAGATCCCATATCCTTTTGTGCTTTTTTTTTTTTTTTTCAAAGACATGTTCCTGTAATTGTCTTCTTTCTCCGGTATCAAAACCTTTTCTCTCTGAGTCATTCCTACTGGCATATAAATTTGCTGTAATGTCCCTTATCTCTTAAAAAAAATCAAATAACTTTCTTTGACCACACAAGTCTGTACACAAAGTTTCCACTTCCTCTCCTTCCATTCTTTCTTGAACCCATTCCAACCAGGCTTTCATGAAACCACTCCCCCGAAATATCTCTTGTCAAAATTACCAGGGGCCTCCACGTGACTGTATGCAAAGGTCAATTCTCAGACCTATCCTACTTGGCTTATGAGTACCATTTGACATGCTCGATCACTCCCTCTTTGAAACACTCTCTTCTCTTAGCTTTCAGGACCCCACGCTTAGCTCTCCTCCTCTGCTGGGCACTTTTTTTCATTCTCATCTTCTTGACCTAACACCGGAGAGCCCTAGAGGTCAATCATCAGATCTCTTCTCTTTCACAGTTTATTTCCTAGGTAATCTCATCCGTGACATTGCATCATATACTGTCTCTTTGGCGAAGATTTCCATATGTATGCCTCTAGTCATAACTTCTCCTCTAAGTCCAGGTTCCTATTACCCTTAATAGACATCCATCTCAAATATAAAATGTCTGAAGTCAAATTTTGATTTCACCCTTCCCGACCCCAACTTCTGCCCCCAATATGCTTTCCTGATTCTTGATTATCTTAGCAAATGGAGTCTCCATTCTTCCAGCTGCTTAAGCCAAAATACCTTCGAGTTATTTTATTTGACCCAGATCCAGTCCTTTACCAAATACTGTTAGGCCAACCTTTGAAATATATTCAACCTTATAAAAACATCCACTTCTTGACACCTCTGTTGTTCAAAGCATTTAACTAGATTGTCACACTTTCCCACAAGCATAAGCCGTGCTTCCATCGTTTTATACTTGATTCCTCACCTACCAGCCAGAATTAAACATGAGTCATATTATACCTCTGCCCAAAACTCTCCAGCCACTTCCCATCTTTATTTTCTTACAGCGCTTGTAAGGCTCTGTGTAATCTGACCCCAGCTATGTGACCTAGCCCTCTCTTCCTTTCTCTGCTTTAGTCACACAAATGTCTTCTCTCTTCCTCACACTGCATGTTCCTGCCTCAGATATTTGCCCTCTGCCATCACTGCTGCCCAGAGTGCCTTCTCTCACGCATCTACAGCTCGCTCTCACTTTATCAGGTCTTTGCTCAAACGTCGCCTTATCGGGCAGATCCTTCTTGATCACCCTATGTAAAACAAAACTACGTACATTCCGTCTCTCTCTTACCCTGCTCTTTCTTCTAGCACGAAGTACTTGGTTTTGTTCATTGCTGTGGTCCCAGTGCCTAGCTGGGTACCTAGCCCACTGACTGGGTAAATCGGAATACATCGGGCAAATCACAATAAATACTGCTGCCCCTCGGCATTTATTTAATGAATTCTAGGTTTTTCTTGATTTCTGTAACACTCTTACCTGGATCTCTAAATGTCCTGTAGATTCCCTGAGGATCTTAATAGGTTGTTCCTTTACCATTCAATATGAAGCAGCCCTGTTGGGAGAGCTCTTAAGTCTTACAGGCATCTGGCCATTTGTTTTTAAAGATTTTATTTTTTTTTAAAGATTTTATTTATTTATTTGAGAGAGATGAGAGATAGCACGAGAGGGAAGAGGGTCAGAGGGAGAAGCAGACTCCCTGCTGAGCAAGGAGCCTGATGCGGGACTCGATCCCGGGACTCCAGGATCATGACCTGAGCCGAAGGCAGTCGCCCAACCAACTGAGCCACCCAGGCGCCCCTAAAGATTTTATTTTTAAGGAATGCTCTCCACCCAACATGGGGCTAGAACTCACAACTCTGAGATTAAAAGAGTTGCATGCTCCACGAGCCAGCCAGGTGCCCAGGTCCATAATTTATTATTGCACGCTCTGATCCCGTCTTTCCTAGTAGATTCCACTTTTACCTGTTCCCAGTTTCAGGCAACCTTGCTTTGCCTAATAGCTCATTTCCTTACAATGCACCACAAGAGGGCGGCCTTTCATCATATTCTACTTGAGTTATGAGGACAGTGAGCCACACTTCAATAATTGAAATTGGAAGTATGTCAGAATTGTTCAGTTAATGAAACTCTAGGATTACAATTTCATCCCCAAAATTGTGGGACCAAAACGCATCCAGAAGGAAAGTCATCAGTTTAGCTATGGTAGAGAAGAAAACCTTCCAGAGTGTTCTATAGCTCAGAAATAAAATACTGTTTGTAGAAGGCTGTTGTTAAGTATTGGGAGTAACTATTTCTTGAATTCATTCATTGCAGCAGATGTGTACAGATGTGTTGGCTTATTTCTGCAGACATTAAATTAGAAGACTGAGATAAAGAAGAGACTTTTATTATCTTCATTTGAAGGTATCTGCAGGTACTGTATACAAACAACAAAAGTTGAAGAGTACCACGTTAAGCGTATTATTAGTCACTGTGCAGTAATTAAAACCAGTATCATAAACAAACACAGATTAGTAACTACCAAACAAGTCCCTTGGGTCAGACAGATTCAGTCATTTCTTTCTTTGAGCAATTCCCTTCTGCCATAAGCCACAGAGAGGTAATTAAAAGAAAAATACATCATTGAAGAGTTGGATGCTGTCTTGCCAGATTTAGCCCTAAAAATTTGTCCCTAACGAGAGGAATTAAATTGTGTAGAGGACCTTAAAGATTATTGTCTGGCATCTTTCTACTTCTTTCCCTGCTTTATATCCTAAGTGGCCTCTTGAGCCTAATCAGATTTTGCCATGATAGCAATCATAAGAATCAATTACAATTAATAGAAGTATCCAAAAATATATGAATAGAGTCTATTCTGTCTCCTAGTCATTCCTTGTGGAAAAAGAAAAAAAAACACATCTTAAAAAAACACAAATCTTAAAGACTAAAGCAAGTCAAGGAAGTCTGAAAAAGAAATCTCGATTTGGCTACACTTTAGAAGGAAACCGAGTCTTGTGAGTCTCATTTTCTGGCTTTGATCTGGTTGTCAGTTGGGATGGACTTGCCCAAATGATGGCCCACAGAAAGGCCAAATTTCTTGTTTTTCCACTCATCCTGCACTTCCTTTTTCATTAAGAATCCTGCCTGGAAGTTTAAGTCAAAGAGGCTACTTGGAGCAAAATACAGTGGCGTCTCATCCCAGATATTCTCCAGGCGTTTCTTCCATCCTTCCAGTATCTGAATTCGGGCCTCCGTGGGAGTGTGGCCAATGCTATATGTCAGCTGAGGTTCCAAGACTTGGAAGCCACAGAAATGCAGAGTGCCGCTCTGGGGATACACAAAAGCACAGAGATGAGTCACAGAACAAACCCTACACAGCTTGTACCATATACAAACAGCAAAAGTTAATCTAGGTTTTCCAAAAAGACACTCCGATATGGGGGCCTGAGGCCTCCCCCTGGAGAATCAATTCATAGCTATTTTCTCTCACCGGGTCTCTATTCCTAGCCGTTACCTATTTTAGCCTATTCAGCCGAGCTCTTTTTTAAATGAATAAAACCCTGAAACCCTGCCAGCCTTGGGATCCTCTGCCAAAAATGCTGGAAGCTCTATTACATAAGGGAGTTTCAGCCTCTTGGCAGCTGACTCTTGCCAAGGCATGCGGATGTGCCTTTTTCTGCCTCTCCGTTTAACCAGATGAGTCTCAAGAAATGATTCTTATAATTTATTCTCCAGTATTAGTGGTCCGCTCTTACGGGTGGCCACCTCATTTGCTCTTCTCTCCAACCCTCTTCCTTAGAAGAGATTATCTTGATAGTCCAGTGGCCAGCCCCCAAAAAGCCTCCCTCAGACACTTCACTCTCGTTAGCTGGACTAAATCACAATTTTCTAGTCGTTTGTGAGGCCGTAGCAGCAACTTGGAGAAGGCCAGGAAGCTTAGAGAGAGGTATCGGTCATCTGAAGAGGACCGGGGCACATGGCTATACAAATCTAGGGGTTACCTGCACTAGCCCTTGGTTAGGAGGTGGCCATGCTTGCACGTGGGCATACTCGGGTTATCCTTGCAGTGCAGGCGCTGGGGAAGACAAGCCCTAAAAGGGAGCTCCCTGGAGTTCCGAATTATTATGTGGCTCTCATCCTCACACCTCAGGTCTGTTTTCAGCTGCGATCTTGAGGATCTGGACCCCACAGAAAGCTCATCTGATTAACGCCCCCTCCCCGAAGAGTCATTGAAAACAAGTAACCTGAATTGGCCAGAGAACGATATTCATGTCTCCGTGGATACCCTGCAGGGAATACATGGAGCCACTGCCACCAGTGGTGATGGAAAGCACAGTCTTCTTCTTCTGTAAAAGGCAAGTGGTTGTTACCCTCCACCTCGCCACGGTGATAGGAAGTTAACGAAACAGCCCCAGGGAAAGGCACACACAAGCGCGTCCACCTGCCACGGACATCACTTCCAGCACGGGCTCCTCTAAGCCACTCAATGGGACTCCAGAAGTCACACCCAGGGTGACTCCGCACTGCTGGTGGCAAATCAGGGGACTATATAAAACCAGTGCGCAACTGCTGGTGCCTAAGCGGGGCTCTGTCGCTTCTACCTGTCTCTCCACAGGGCTACGCGCGTATCCGGAAGGCCTCAAAATGTTTCTTGCGTAGCAGCTGGGTCTCTAAAAAACTAAGATAGACTTTCTTTTTTTTTTTTTTATTTTTATCATGGAAAATGTCAAACATACATAGAGAAAATAGTATAATGACGCTTCCACCACCACCCCACCCCCCCCAGCTTCAACGCTCAGTATTCGCTTTAGCTCCTACCCTTGCCCCTTAGGTTCCTGGGCTATTCTAAAGCAAGTCCTAAAGTCCTATCTAAATATCTACTAAAAACTTCATTATCCATCTCTCCCAGGAGCCTGACCTGAGTTTCTAGTTGTGTTCAAAACTCTGCCTCAGGACACAATCTACCCAGAATCTAGCTGATAAGAGAAAAGCAGAACCATCCACCTACCCGGAAAGGTCCCTTGTCATACATGGCAGCATACGAATAAGCAAACTCCCCTATGAGCACTCGCTCGAACCAGCCTTTCAGGATGGCAGGGACTCCAAACCACTGCAGCGGGAACTTTGGGACAGAGGGACAGAGAAGTCAGATCAGGAGCACCACCGGTCCAGAAGGTGGCTCAGGTGCTTAGCAGCTGCCTGGGACGTCACAGAAGGGCAGACCTTTCTTGGGGCCCTTGTCATTTCTTCTGGAGGAGTTAGCACATTAAAATTATTGTCCTTGGTCAGTCAACTTGACACTCCTATTTCTGCCTAAAGAAAGAGCTACCGGTAGGTCTGAAGAGAGCCACGTGCAATTAAGATTTGTTTCTATGAGGGGTGCCTGGGTGGCTCAGTTGGTTAAGCATCCAACCCTTGATTTCAGCTCAGGTCGTGCTCTCAGGGTCGTGAGATCAAACCCTGCATCGGGCTCCACCCTCAGCAGGGCATCAGCTTGACATTCTCTCCCTCTCCGCCTGCCCCTCCCCCCCAACTCTCCCTCTCAGATAAACACATCTTTAAAAACAATAAAAGGTTTGTTTCTTTGAAACCACATTTAGCAGCAAAGTGTAAACAGCAAGGATTGCAGACAAAGTTTGTTTCAATGTGTGATGCCTAAATCAATATTTTCTGAAGAGCTCACTTTAGTAGGAGTGGTATCAACAAATGAAACAGTGGGACCTTGTATTCACAGATGTAAAATCCTATCATTTAGAATAAACAGTGCATGAGGATGAACTCATGCAGGCAAACAAATGACCCGTGTGACTAAGGTTTATCAGGGAATTCCCATGAGAAAGTCTCGTGGGGTCTCTTGTCCTGATAAAAGCAGAACAGGAGGGCGCCTGGGTGGCTCAGTTGGTTAAGCGACTGCCTTCTGCTCAGGTCATGATCCTGGAGTCCTGGGATCGAGTCCCGCATCGGGCTTCCTGCTCAGCAGGGAGTCTGCTTCTCCCTCTGACCCTCTTCCCTCTCATGCTTTCTATCTCTCATTCTCTCTCTCTCTCAAATAAATAAAATCTTTAAAAAAAAAAAAAAAAAGCAGAACAGGGACTATACCAGTATTTCTTCTTCTCCTTGACAGGATTTAAAGACAATGACAAATGGAATATGCCCACATGAGAAAAATTAGGACAGAGAAGGAATTTGGAGGACTTGATATCTTTCTCTGATATGTGAATGGTTATTGACCTATAGGAGAGGGGCAAAGGGGCAGGGTTTTCGAACAGAAAGAACACGAGACCGAAAACAAGATTGTGTTCTCACCCTGATTCTGCCATTGACGTGATGCAAGACCTCTGCCCCATAAGCCCCTTACTTTCCCTAAGTTTCATGTGCCTGAGCTGTGGAAAGAGGGGCTTGAGTAATCTCTAGAGGCTTCTTTATCTTTATGACCCTGCAACTGTGAGGGGCCAGACCGCAGCTTTTAAGAGAAATGTGTAGGTTGTTTAGACAAGTAGATTTGGTCCCTGTGAGTGTCCTGCAGTCAGAGCTGAAAATAGGATTGCTTGGCTTGCAGGATATGAAGAGTTTATTCTTCCTCTGGTTGTTCTTGGAGAAGTGAGGAAAGCGAGCAGGGGGGCTAGCCCACATGGCATCTCCGTATAAATCAAAATGCTCCTCCTCAGGACACTTAATTTGCATGTTGAAAGACTATCACAGGGGCACCTGGGTGGCTCAGTCGTTAAGCGTCTGCCTTCGGCTCAGGTCACGGTCCTAGGGTCCTGGGATTGAGCCCCACACCAGCTCCCTGCTCGGCGGGAAGCCTGCTTCTCCCTCTCCCACTCCCCCTGCTTGTGTTCCCTCTCTCGCTGTGTCTCTATCAAAATAAATAAATTCTTGGGCGCCTGGGTGGCTCGGATGGTTAAGCGTCTGCCTTCGGCTCAGGTCACGATCCTGGGGTCCTGGGATCGAGTCCTGCATCGGGCTCCCTGCTCCTTGGGAGCCTGCTTCTCCCTCTGCTTCTCTCTCTCTCTCTCTCTTCCTCTGTCTCTCATGAATAAATAAATAAAATCTTAAAAAAAAATAAAAACAAAATAAATAAATTCTTTAAAAAAAAGAAAAAAAACTATCATACATAGTACACTGATTCTTCTATAGTAAGACTTTTCCTGTCATCCTTTGGTAACATGTTATAGTAAGTCTACAAATCTGCAGTGTATACATTGCCCTTTGATGTTGCTATTTCACAGTGCACAACCTGCACAGCTGTACTGATAGTAAATTAAACTTAGGCATCGGATAGAAACTAAATTAAAAGACCACCAAGGTCTGTTCCAATTCTAAAATATGAGATGCAGACTTGAAAGCTACTCCTGCCGCTGCCTTGGCTGCATGAGGATAAGCCGCAGCAGAAAACGGGCTCCAAGAAGGCATCCTATGGGGCGCTGGCTAATGGCGTGTGGCTTTGATCTACAGCAGCAGGCCTGAGGGTCTAAATCTAAAAGTTTAGATTCTTTGCAGCTGATTGAATAATTGCAAAAACCACAGCTGGCGTCACCCTCCTTGTGCAGTTTCCAGGGTCCTAGACATCCCACGTTCAATATCAAAAAGCTGGTGAGAACTGGGAGAAGCAAAGTCACTGAGTCCAGTCTGGCATTTTCAGGAGAGAGGCCTGACAAGAAGCATATGCATGTCCAGGACTGCCTGCCCAGCAGGGAGACAGCTTCCAGGAGAAGAAAGGCCCCGCTCTGCGGCTGGAACACATTAAGCAGGGCCGCGGGCCCTTCAGCTGGGAGGCTCCAACTGCAGAGGTCAGTCTCCCACGCTTCACTCCACAGACCAGTCGGGGTGCTGAGGCAGAGAAGGGGGGGGAACGGCAAACTACGAGAGATCCCACAAGGAATCACTCAGGGAAGAAAAGCGCCAGGCTCACGTGTCATCTTTGTAGTCCCCTATTTTCAAAGAGTAGTACGGCCAAGGGCACCGGGTCTATAAAATCTGTGTAAGAGCGCACCTTTGAAGTCATCACCCTTCTTTACAGAGAATGCGCTCAAGTGGGTAACTGACTTTTCTAAGATCACATAGCTGATGAGGGGACCGGGCTCGGGCAGTGAGAACTCAAGGGTCCTGACACCCCTTCTGATGTCCGACCACACCTGAAAAATCACAAGGTCTGCGGCTTCTAGCTTCTTTTGTTCGGCCACAATATCCGGGCTCAGGCGGCCTTCTTTATAAGCCAGCACAGACTCCACGGGATACTGGAAGGTCCCAGGGTCCTTCAGTGGGCCTGCCAGGAGGAAAACGACAGGCTGAAGCCGGAAGGGCCAAGGCTGGGCCAGAGAACCCACCGGTGAGACGTGCCACGGAGACCTCATCAAGGGGGGCGGTGGCTGCTCCTACCTGTGATGTCCTTTCTGGAGATGACAGGATTGAAGTTCATGGCGTAGAGGTCCGACACGGTGACCTCCCATCCTTTCCCCTTCAAGGCCTCTACCGCTGCCTCCTTCATGGCATAGTTGAAGGATGTCTTCTCTGGGTGGGCCAGGACGATCAGTACTCTTCTAGCTGCGCAGGCACACACAAGGCAGACAGAGAAAAGCAGTTACCGCGCAGCAAAACTTCAGCTCCAGGGCGGCCAAGCCAGGATCCACAATGCAAGAGTCGACTTCAGGGGCGCCTGGCTGGCTCACGTTGGAAAAGCCTGTGACTCTCGATTTCGGGGTCATGAGTTCAAGCCTCACGGTGGGCATAGAGATTACTAAATAAATAAATAAACTTAAAAAAAAAAAAGGGAGAGTTGACTTTGTTAGGCATTGGGGGATGCGCTCCCCCCACTGAGGCCAGAAACTTACTTTCTCCTTAAAAGTACCCACGAATAAAGGAGGCATCTTAACTAATTTTGTTGGCATATTTAATTGGCCATCTGCATGAAAATGGAATTATCCCCTTAGACAACTAATACAAGGTGTTAGGAGTCAGGACAGTGGTTCCCCTTGTCAAGGGGTAGTGACTAGAAGGTCAGAGAAGGGGCTTTGGGGGTACCCGCAATGTTCTGTTTCTTGATCTGGGTGCTGATCACACAAGTCTGTGACAAGTCACTTTGAATTTGTGCACTTTTCGGTGCATCTATTGTATTCAATATGTATTTTGAGGTTTGTTTTTTTTTTCCACTATCCCACAAACACACCACCTAGAGCAATAAATTCCTGGCAGAGTAAAGATCTAAAGGGAGAATTTGTATAACCTCAAGACAGAGAATACTTTTTAAGAAAGACTAGAGATTCAGAAACCATGGAGGAAAAGCTTGCCAGATAAAGCCACATAAAAATTAAAAAATTTGTGTGTACCAGAAGGCATCATAAACAAAGTCAAAAGACAATCAACAAAGAGATGATATCTGCAACTCTTACCACAAAGGGTTAAAATCCCAAAGAATGCCTACAAACAGAAAAAGACCATGCAATAGAAAAACAACTCAAGGTCATGAGCACACTATTCACAGAGGAAGAAATGCCCCACCCAGCACATTAAGGAAGTGCCCTCAGGAAAAGCACATTTAAATGAAATATTTACCCATCGGATTAGCAAAGCAGCTCTGTCCGTGGAGGGTGACTCTTGATCTTGGGGTTGCGATTTCGGGCCCCACGTTGGGTGTAGATTACTTTAAAATCTTAAAAAAAAAAAAGGAATGGCAAAACAATTTTAAGACAAGCAACACTGAGGGCTATGAAGATTGCAGGAAGACTGGCACCTTGCTGGTGGGACTATGAACTGCCTCCACCTTTGGGGACAGTAAACAGGCTGAATCTCTTTAAATTTTAAAGACACATAAATCTTAGGGGCGCCTGAGTGGCCCAGTTGGTTAAATACCTGACTCTTGAGCTCAGCTCAAGTCACAATCTCAGGGTTGCCTGAGATCGAGCCCTGTGTCGGGCATGGAGTCTGCTTAGGAGTCTCTCTCTCCGTCTCCACCCTCCCTCCCTGATGATTCTCTCTCAAAAAACAAAAACAAAAAAACAAAATCCCACACATAAATCTTTGACCTAGCTCTCCAACTTTGGGGAATCTGTTCTATAGACTAAAAGCATGGGGACTCAAAGCTACATGAACAAGGATGCATCCTGTATTACTCTTTTCACTGGCAAAAATGGGATACAACAAAGTTCAGTATCTGGAATATATTGACTCCTGGAATCAAGGCAGTAGGAAAATGGTCAAGGGTTGTGCACAGACCACAGAACATTCATTTGCAGTCAACAGAGCAGGCTTGCTGCTTCGCCTGAGGGAAAGGGTAAAGGGGAGATTCACTACCCAACACACCACCAAGTCACTCGTCGCCAGGTCCTTCTTCATGGACAAACCCGCAGTCTTTGGACTTGAAGGGTTCAGTGGCCCTTCCTGACACTTAACTAGCTACATGGCAAGTTTGAGTTCAAGTCCCACACTGGGTGTAGAGAGTACTAAAAAAAAAAAAATGTGTATATATAGAGAGAGAGATTGAGAGAGAGAGAAATCCACACAACCATGTGCAGGCAGCAGGGGGGGGAAGGACCAGAGAATGGCAGAGAGTGGCATATCCCACCACCACTGCTCCTAGTAACTGGCATCACTACCTCGCTTCTTACTACTCCTAACAGTTGTGTCCACGGGTGGAGCTCCAGTGGGAGCAGCTGCTTCGGGTTAAATTCAGCCAGGTGTCGGCTTCCCACACCAGCCTGCCCGAGAGGAGCGTTGCCGAACTTGCTCGTGGCGTTTCAGGCTCTATAAACTCAGAGGCAGGGGAATCTAAGTTTGATAAGGGATTTAAATGCTATGAAAGTGATTTATCTGCTTTGGACACCTGGGGAAAAGGGAAAGGAGCCCCTGAAGCTGCCTCAACAAATTCCTACCCCCGTTTTTCTTCTTATCAACCCAGGACTTCCCACTCTCGGGAGAAATGTGAGTATATTAAGTTCTGATGAGCATTTTCTCTGTGACTTACATTTGCATTAGTTATATCAGTGTTTACTGAGTACTGCTTTGTCAGTTTTTATTTTCTTGGCTTTCCTACCTATATATAGATATAAAGTTTTGTGTTGTTTTGGTTTTTTTTTACTTATCAGTATAAACAAGCATTTCCTAAGTAGTAAAATATAAAGGCACTTCACATAAAATGAGAAAATCAGGATATCGGTCTCTTGCTTTCAAGGAGCTCATCAGCTACTAGCTATATAAGATGTCTGATACCCTCAAACATAAGCCATGTGAGTCAAGACACAAACAGGAAGGACATATTTGCAAGAAATATAACTAACAAAGTTCAGTATCTGGAATATATTGACTCCTGGAATCAAGGCAGTAGGAAAATGGTCAAGGGTTGTGCACAGACCACAGAACATTCATTTGCAGTCAACAGAGCAGGCTTGCTGCTTTGCCCGAGGGAAAGGGTAAAGGGGAGATTCACTACCCAACACACCACCAAGTCACTCGTTGCCAGGTCCTTCTTCATGGACAAACCCGCAGTCTTTGGACTTGAAGGGTTCAGTGGCCCTTCCTGACACTTAACTAGCTACATGGCAAGTTTGACTTTCTCAGGATTTACCCTGAGGAAGGCAGTAAGACACGCACACAAAAAACTAACAGCGTTAGCCTGACAGGGGAGGCAGGGGACAAAATTCCTGAGGAAAACCGTTCACTTCAGGGCTGGCCGATGAGGAACGGCTTCAGAAGGCACTGCCACTGAAGGAGAGAGGTTTGAAAGACCAATGGGGTTATCATCAGTCCTTCTAATTTAACATTCATTTCTGCTTGCCGGGCACATCGTTGACCTCACAGAAGCCATTGTATGTCCCACAGCTGAGCCTGCCCTTGATAATGCAACTCTCTTCAGATTTCAGTCCGTCCCTACGTGAAATATGCTCCCTGTTCATCCGCCCTTCTCTGTGTCCTGCAATCTGGTGTACCCACCCTCAGCCAACTTCTTCTCTCCCTGTGCACTGCTCATGTTCTCACTAACCCAGCCTCTGAGCCTCTCCACCGGGCTTGAGTGAGCACCTCCTACCCACCAGGCACTGCTCTAGGCATTTGGGATACACCAGTGTGCAAAAACACACAATTTTTTTTTTCCCCATAGAGCATACATTCTGGTGGCCAAAGCATCCCGACTGTTTCGGGGGACCTGACCTCTGTCCTCATTCTAAGGCTCCAATGTTCCTATGATTCTCTGCCTTCTAACTCAGGCCAATCTGAAACCAAGTTTTCACGAACATTCCAGACTGGGTGGCTCAGTTGGTTGAGCGTCTGCCTTCGGCTCAGGTCATGATCCCGGGGTCTTGGGATTGAGCCCCACGTCTGGGCTCCTTGCTCAGCGGGGAGCCTGCTTCTCCCTCTGCCGCTCCCCCTACTTGTGCTCACTCTGTCTCTCTCTCTCTCTCTCTCTGTCAAATAATTAAAATCTTTAAAAAAATTTTTTTAAAAACTTAAAAAAGATAAAGCTGGCAGAGAGAGAGAGGGGTCTTGGCACCTTGTTTTAATGTAAAGCACATCTAGATGTCTTTACCAGTGACAGATATATTACCCACGCGATCATTCTGGCAGGAAGAATAAGCAGTCAAGGAAAACCTATCACATATAGAATAAGGGCAGGCCCTCCTATCCGTTTTGTGCATTCTGTTTCTGCTAGTGCATTCACAATCGCTAGTCAGAGGCACCTTGTGGTTGCAAACAAATGCTTTGGAGGCACAGATATTGTGTAAGATTGTAAAATCAGGAACTAGCTCTTGCCCTATACTGGAGGAGTGCCAGTGCCCTCAGGACAGCTAAGAATGAAGTAGAGAGAACCCACCCCTTAAGGTGCAGGCAGGAATCCTGGTCAGTTGCCCTGCGGGCTCTCCCAGATGCTTCTCCTCTAGGTTTCTAGAAATTCTGGGTGGGCTGCAGCCTTTTTCACAGAGATTCTAACTCTAGTTTGTCAACTGCAACAGAAGCTCATCCCTCCCTTAACTTTTGGCAAGATGAGATTCTCTGCATGTGTGTTTTCAGAAAACAGAACTAGGTTCAGAGGGAAGGAAATTGAAGGTAGAATTCTGTCCCAATTGAGGACATGGCTTTCTAAATGGTAGCACTGACCCATCTGGAAATGAGGCTCTCTGGGAAAGAGCTCCCTGTGCCTGCAGGCCTTGCAGCTGGGGTGTCTTAGAGGCCATGCGTACATCAGATACACTTGTGACCCGTAAGGTCCCCTGGGGTGAATGGTGGAGAGGGGAGGCTCTGTCACTCCAAGTGGACCTGATACAGGGATCCGGTTTGTCCGATCCAAGGGTCGCGATCAAAACTGTCTCCTGGCCAGGCAGCCTGGGGCTGGTCTCTATCAAACTAAAGGGAACAACTTCCCAGCTCCAGTCATCACCGGATCTTTTAATTTCCCTCCCACAGCAGAGAATTCACCTTTTTAAACGAAATCACCTATCTTTATTGTAAATCCTAGCAACTTATACCAAAATGTTTTAAATTCTGTAAGGCCAAACAAGGTGTGCCAGTGGACCAGATATGGCCTCGGACGACCGGTTTCCGACCTGTTTTGGAGGGAATTTTTTTGCTACCGAGATCAAGTCTCTTTCAAACCCCCCACCCCGGTTCGTGGGGTTGGGGTAGAAAAAGGAGCTCCCCTTCCCGCAGTGTCTGGTCAAGGGCTCCTCCCGGGATCCTAATGCCTTTGCTTTTTCAGTTTGGAGTCACGGAGGAAAACTGAGAGCTAAATCCCTCGGGGCTCCCGCAGACAGAGGGCTGGGGGCGCCTCCGCTGGAGGGCTGGCGGGGGGAGCACTGCTCTGGAGCGCGGCGGCGCTGCACTCACCAGCCAGGCCTCCGGCGGTGCGTTGATTGGCTGCGCTGCTGGTTGTCAGGGCGACACTGGCTGCGGCAGAGTCCTCTCGGGGGTGGGGGACAGGGCCGTCGGGCAGAGGCTGGGGTCCGGGGTGCCGCCTGCAGAGCGCCCGCCACTTTATAGCTCCCCGCGCCCGGCCCACTGGAACGGGGCCCGCCGGGGCGGAGCCAACCGCTGGGACCCTGGGGCGCAGGGCGGGGCGCGCCGGGGCTGCGGTTCTGGGAAGGGGAGTCTGGGAGCTGGAGTAGGGACCCCGAACGTGAAAGAAGGGGTCCCTAAGGACGCAGGGGGCGGGGGAGTTGGGCGCGGCTAAAGGGTCTGGGTGCGGGTGGGAGGCATGCCCATCTGGACTCTGTCCAGAAACCACCTGGGGCCAGCAGGGGGAAATTTCCGGGGGAGTCACGGCGCGCCCTGGCGCCTCCCTCAGCCTCGGGAAAGCGGCTTCGCACGGAATGGGGCAGACCCGGGGGAGGGTGTACAGGGTTGTGGTCCTTAAGCCTCAGATTCGCTGAGTCACTGTGACTTGGAGCTAGCCGGCCTGTTCCAGGGAAAGGAAATTCGTTTCTTTGGCAAGGTTCAGATTCGGCCCTCGGGGGTCCTGTAGGATGCATTTCCTTTGGTGTCGGGAATCGAATTGGTTTTGTACCCCAGGAGCTAGTCCAGGCCTGGTGGGGGAAAGAGCAGTAACAGGGAAGCATTTAAGAATAACCAAGACGAATGGACGTGGAGTGTGGCTTGACACACAGCCCTACTTGGGGCAACTGAACAGAGCGAAGAGAAAAGTTCTAAATCTCTACCAGTGAAAGTTGAAGTCTTTATACTACAGGTTTTATTGTGCTTGTTTTAGTGTGCTTTGCAGATTCTGCATTTTTATCTTTTTTTTTTTTTTACTATAAATTGAAAGTTTGTGGCAACCTCGCATTGAACAAATCTGGCACCCTTTTTCCAACATTTGCTCATTTTCTGTGTCACATTTTGGTAATTCTTGGAAAATTCAAACCTTTTCATTATATTTGGTGTGGTGATCTGTGATCAGGGAGGATAAATCACTGAAAGCTCAGATGATAAGCATTTTTTAACAATGAAGTATTTTTAAATTAAGGTATGTACATTGTTAGACATAATGCTATTGCACACTTAATAGACTATGGGGTAAACATAATTTTTTTTTTTAAGATTTCATTTATTTATTTGAAAGAGAGCACGCAAGTGGGCTAAAGGGCAGAGGGAGAAGCAGACTCCCCACTGAGCAAGGAGCCCGATGTGGGGATTGATCCTGGGACTCAGGGATCATTATCTGAGCCAAAGGCAGCTGCTTAACCGACTGAGCCACCCATATAATTTTTATATGCACGGGGAAACCAAAAAAATCATGTGCCTTGCTTTGTTGGCGGTTGCCTGCAACCAAACCTGCAATATCTCAGAGGTACGCCTTTGCTCTCAAAGGGGAAGGAAAAAGAAATAGAACTTGAAAGTTATGAAAGATTAGAAATGAAAACTAAGAAAATTCAGAGGGAAGGGAGATGGGAGGGGCACCTTTAGGGTAGGGTTTGCAAAATTTAACGGTGTGCTAAAAAACTCGGTAATCAAGGTAAATAACTATTTTTTAAGTCTTTTTTTTAAGATTTTATTTTTTAAGTAATTTGTATACCCAACATGGGTCGCGAACTCATGACCCCAAGATGGAGAGTTGCGTGTGCCACCGACTGGGGCAGTCAGGCACCCTGATAAATAACTCTTTACCTCAAATGTTTTTTTTTGAAAATCAATTTGCAGAAAAGAAAGTCATGATAGACAAAATACAAAAATTGTAAATAAAGATTCGTAACAATGCCAAGCCAAGCCATGTTGAGCCTAGAGAAAAATGAGGATTCACTTAACACTGATTCATTCTTTATTTTGGTAAAGAATAAAATTCAACTGAGTACGTTTGGAGGGTCTTACTGGTTTTATTCAATGATTCATGAATCAGGCAGGCAGCATACAGTCTAGAGGGTAGAATGGGGGTCTGAGGAGCTGTGCAAAATGAAAGACTTCTATAGGCAGAAAGGAGCGAGAACAAGGAAGTTACACTTTGTGAAAAGGGGATTGGTGTTTTTTTTGAGGTTACTTTTCCTTTAGGAGATGGTGGGGGTCTATCAGGTAGATTACCTAACTAGTGCTGATCAGGCCATTCCTGACTGATATAAGATTCCAGTTCAGGGTGAGCTGATTCTGTTTGGTGACATGGGGCTAAGTGTAAGTGATGTTCTAATCTTAGGGAGATCATTTGCTTGGTGCTGGATGGCCAAAAATATGCATTTAAAGCTTTTGAGAGAATACAGCACACTGAGGAGACTATGGTTATTAAAAGCAAGATAATACCCAATGTCTGGAGTGCACTTATGAGTCATGGTCCCCAAGACCCAAGCCAATCAGAATTAAATAGGTCAAAGTAAGACCCAGTTGAAGGAGTCACTTTTTTTTTTTTTAAAGATTTTACTTATTTATTTGACAGAGACACAGCGAGAGAGGGAACACAAGCAGGGGGAGCGGGAGAGGGAGAAGCAGGCTTCCTGCCGAGCAGGGAGCCTGATGTGGGGCTCAATCCCAGGAGCCTGGGATCATGACCTGAACCGAAGGCAGATGCTTAACGACTGAGCCACCCAGGCGCCCCTAAAGGAGTCACTTTTTATTTATTTATTTTTATTTATTTATTAAAGATTTTACTTATTTAATTGACAGAGGGAGAGACAGCGAGAGAGGGAACACAAGCAGGGGGAGTGGGAGAGGGAGAAGCAGGCTTCCTGCCGAGCAGGGAACCCGATGCGGGGCTCGATCCCAGGACCCTGGGATCATGACCTGAGCCGAAGGCCGTCGCTTAACCAACTGAGCCACCCAGGCGCCCGAAGGAGTCACTTTTTAAAGCCAGCTGGCTTACTCAGTGATCTTACGCAGCTGCCGAGTCTCAACTTGGCCAGAAGTGTGAGCCCAAGTGCAGCAAGTGGTGGTGGCCACTGAGCAAAGACCTCTTGCTCAGCCAAAAGATCATCAAGGGCTCTCCTCTTGTTCCTCAGGAACAAGAACGGCGAGAGATTAGGGATTTTTATTGGGCAGGTAATGCTTTAGCCACAGTTTCTGCAGTATCTTCGAGTTAAGGAGAAATTCCAAGCGTAGCCTCAGTGGCATTTACCCTTAACCAGGACAGTACGGATCCGCCACAGGAAATGAATTTTGAATCATGAATGACTCTTGGTAATTCCCATTTGAATCTGTGACTAGGGACTAGAAAGGTGACAGTCAGTAAAACTGAAGGGTCTCTAGACTACACAGGTGGTTTATTCTGGTTACCCTTGCCTTGTGTCCCTTTCTTTGAACAGAGACACAGTTTCCCCTGGTTTGGGGTTGTTAACCAGAGTCCAGGAAAGAGACCCCCAGGATGGAAAGTGGCTGAGTTTGTTTCATAGAAACTGAGGCATTGGGAATCAGGGAGAAGTTTGGGACAGGCAAATGATCTACCAGATCACCAGCATGGTGGCAAATCTAACAGTTACTTGGAGGTTGCATTACCACCCCCACGCCCCACCTTGCAGTGGCCTAAGCTAGGAGAACAATGGCATTATGTGTCCAGGCCAGGGTAAGGCAAAAGGTGAACAAAAGAATCATCAGGACTTTCGTGGTGTAAGAATGAGGAAAGGGATGGTCAGAGAGGGAAGGAGGAACAGAAACAATGTCAGAGCAATGTTTGTTACTTCTCTTTCTCAATTTGATTTTTCTTTTTTTCTTTTTTTTTTTTTTTTTGTGGTCTCTGGCCTTTTTCCAGGGCCAGGTAGCTGTCAGATGTGTGCCCCAGGTTTGACACTTTGCAATTGGGTGGCAGGGTCAGTGGTCAAGAGTACTTGGTAGGGTCCTTTCTGTGAATCTTCATTTTGCAGAAGCATCAGAGTGAAAACGAACTGTCTGTAAATGACAAAAGACTTTAAAATGCCCATGGTTAAAGATCTGATGAGAGTTCATTATAATAGAATTGACAAGGACATGGGGTTATTCCTGTGATACCCGATATTTTAAGATCATAACTGGAATTATGACTGATAACATTGTTCTAGGACATAACAGATTTCTAGGAATTTCCTACAATCTCTATAACCCCTATATAAATAGGCATCCGTACAAATACCATCTAAGAAGAATTAGCCTCACTTCTTACTTGATAATGCTTGCCATGTAATTTAGCACACCAAAGAAACCTAATTGTTTTTTAACATCTTCCTAGGTGAGAGATAAGTCCTTCAGATTTTCCAGGGAACTACTGGTAAACCTCAAAGTTATTTTGAGGTCAAAAGATCCCATTTAGAATTTGATTTGGAGAAAATGTCAAACAGTTTGAACATTGGATTAAATAGATCAGGGACTTCTGGGTGGCTCAGTCAGTTAAATTTCCGACTCGATTTCAGCTCAGGTCGTGATCTCAGGGTCCTGGGATTGAGCCTGGTGTCAGGCTCTGCGATGAGCATGGAGCCTGCTTGAGATTCTTTCTCTCTCTCTCCCTTGGCTTGCACTTGCTCTCTATCAAATAAATGAATGAATGAATGATCATTATGAAATAAGACAGAATTATCTACTTAACCAAAGTGATAGTAGATGTTAAAGGCAAGTACAGAAGTTTAGTTGTGAAAGAAACTTAGCTCTGAGAAGACTAGGTTTTCTTAAGTAATCAAAGACCTGATAAAAACAGTGTAAATTATTTTGGTAAGACCCAAAATATTTGCTGTCCAGGCAAATTACCTAACAGGTAAGGAAACTTTTTTTTTTTTTTTTTAGATTTTTTATTTGATAGAGAGAGATACAGCAATAGAGGGAACACAAGCAGGGGGAGTGGGAGAAGGAGAAGCAGGCTTCCCACTGAGCAGGGAGCCTGATGTGGGGCTCGATCCCAGGACCCTGGGATCATGACCTGAGCAGAAGGCAGACGCTTAACAACTGAGCCACCCAGGTGCCCTGGTAAGGAAACTTTTATAATCACTTAAAAAAGCAGACCAGAAATCTAAGAAAACCTGTCCTTTTCAGAGAGAGAGAAACCAAATCTAATTTTGTACCAGTGTACTTCTCATATTAAAACTCATTAAAGGGGGCACCTGGGTAGCTCAGTAGGTTAAGCGTCTGCCTTCGGCTCAGGTCATGATCCCAGGGTCCTGGGATTGAGCCCACGTCGGGCTACCTGCTCACCGGGGAGCCTGCTTCTCCCTTTCCCTCTGTCTGCTCCCCCTGCTTGTACTCTCTGTCAAATGAATAAAATTTTTATAAAGAAACTCACTAAAGGGGTGCCTGGGTGGCTCAGTCAGTTAAGCATCTGACTTCAGCTCAGGTCAGGATCCCAGGGTCCTGGGATGGAGCCCCATGTTGGGTTCCCTGCTCCACGTGGTCTGCTTCTCCCTCTAGCCCTCCCCCTGTTCATGTGTTCTCTCTCTCTCTCTCAAATAAATAAATAAATAAATAAATAAATAAATAAATAAATATCGTTTAAAAACAAAACACCCTTAAATCCCTTCCAATCTTAGCTAGCTGGACAAAACACAGAATTCCTTTCCCAAAATGCCTTTTTCACAAATCTTCTACAGTGTTTTTTATATCCATTCAGATTTTATCCTATGTTTTATTCCCTCTTTTTCTCATTCTGGAACAACCAGTCATTTTATTTGCTTACCTAGGTTTCATACACAGTTGTTCCCTTTCACCCTTACTACTACTACTTTTTTTTTCTTTTTTAACTAAGCTCTGCACCCAGCATGGGGCTTGAACTCATAAACCAGAGGTCAGGAGTCACCTGCTTTAGCAACTGAGCCAGCCTGGTGCCCCAAGTTGTTTTTGTGGGGTTTTTTTGTTTTTTGGTTTTTTTAAAATTGAGATACAATTGACATCTAACATTGTGTCAGTTTATGGTATACAGTGTGTTTGATACATTATATGATTGCTACAGTATTAGCTAACACCTTTCTCAAGTCACATATTTATCTTTTCCTTTTTGTGTTGTGAACAGTTAAGATTTAGTATCTTAGTAACTTTGAAGTTTGCAATACAGTATTGTTGACTTTAGTTACCATGTTGTCCTTAGATTTCCTACAGTATTGACTTTAATCACCATGTTGTCCTTAGATTTCCAGAACTTATTTATCTTCTACTTATAAGTTTGTATCGTTAAATAACATCTCCCCAACTCCCCACCCCCAACCCCTGCTAACCACCATTCTACTCTGGTTTTTACAAGTTCTTTTTTTTTTTTTAGATTCCACACATAAGTGATACCATATAGCATGTGTCCTTCTCTCTCGGATTTACTTTCCCTAGCATAATGCCTTCAGTGTCCATCCAGCTTGTCAAAAATGGAAGGATCTCCTTTCTCCTGTCTGAATACCACTCGGTTGTGTATGTATGTCTTCTTTATCCATTCATCTATTAACAGACTCATTGTTTCCATACCTTGGCTGTTGTGAATAATGCTGCAATGAACGTGGGTGTGCAGAGATCCCTTTGAGATACTCATTTCAATTCCCTCAGATATATACCTGGAAGTGGGATTGCTGGATCATATAGTGGTTCAATTTTTAATTCTTTGAGGAATCACCATACTGTTTGCCATAATAGCTATAGTAAAAGTTTCTAATTATATAAATCAATTAGAATCCTTTATTCCTAAGGAAAACTAAAAAGGAAGCAACTATGGACTGTTGGTTTTACTAGCATTCTGTGGATTGGTAGATTTATGAACACATTTTACAATTTCTAGAAGTATATTCTTCCTTACAGGAAAGTATTCAATGTGGCACAAAATGTATCTATTAATAGATCTAAATATCTTTGGTTCATCTGTAAAAGGAAGCCAAAAGTGGATAAACTTATATTCAGTAATGTTTCCATATTTTACCTTACTTATTTACTTAGAGAAAAAGAGAGAGTACGTGCACACACAGGCAGGGGGAGGGGCAGAGGAAGAAGCAGGCTCCGCATTGAGCAAAGGGCCTGATGAGGGACTCGATCCCAGGACCCCGGGATCATGACCTGAGCCGAAGGCAGACACTTAACCGACTGAGCCACCCAGGCATTCCTGGAACTAGTTTTAATGATACTTTGTGGTATGCCATATTTCTAAGTAGTGTGCTGTTTTATAGTTAATTATTTTAAGGCCTTATCTATTCACTTAATACTGTGAAAGATGAGGACTAGTACTTTGATACTGCCCACCATCTTTCCTTCTTCTATTCTTCCAATATGGCAATATAAAAATTTTTGGCTAAATCAGTATTTAGGGTTTATGCTATTATGACAATGAGCCAGATAGTGAATTATGATAATTTTCTTTCTTCAACTTCTTGTTTTCCTAGAGTTGATAATTGCCTCTTTTTCCTCATTAGTTTTCTACACCACACTCTACTTGTTCCTAAACCTTCCATTGAAATTGTGAAAAACAGGGGTGCTGGGCTGGCTCAGTTGGTGGAAAGTGCAACTCTTGAGATTGTGAGTTTGAGCCCCATACTGAGTATAGAGGTTACTTAAAAATAAGATCTTGGGTGGGGCGCCTGGATGGCTTAGTCATTGGGCGTCTACCTTTGGCTCCGGTCATGATCCCAGGGTACTGGGATCCAGCCCCACATCGGGCTCCTGGCCCCGTGGGATGCCTGCTTCTCCCTCTCCCACTCCGCCTGCTTGTGTCCCCTCTCTCACTGTGTCTCTCTCTGTCAAATAAATAAAATCTTAAAAAAATTAAAAATAAAATCTTGGGGTGCCTGGGTGGCTCAGTTGGTTAAGCATCTGACTCTTGATTTTGGCTCCAGTCATGATCTCAGGATCATGGGATTGAGCCCATGTCTGGCTGTCTGCTCAGTGGGGACTCTGCTTACTCTCTCTGCCCCCTCCATGCTCGCTCTCTAAAATAAATACATACATACATAAAATCTTTAAAAAAAAATAAAATCTTAAAAAAAATTCTAAAACAGGGGCTCCTGGGTGGCTCACGTGGTTAAGCATCTGCCTTCAGCTCGGGTCATGATCCCAGGGTCCTGGGATAAAGCCTGTATTGGGTCACCTGCTCTGCTGAGAACTTGCTTCTCTCTCCCTCTACAGCTCCCCTTGCTTGTGCTCCCTCATGTGCTCTCTCTGTCAAATAAATAAATAAAATCTTTAAAAAAAAGTGTAAAACAAAGATAAGCACAGCATGGATGCTAATTTTCTTTATTTTTAAATTTTTTTTAAAGATTGTATTTATTTATTTGACAGAGAGACAGCAAGAGAGGGAACACAAGCAGGGGGAGTGGGAGAGGGAGAAGCAGGCTTCCCGCGGAGCAGGGAGCCCGATGCGGGGCTCGATCCCAGGACCCTGGGATCGTGACCTGGGCTGAAGGCAGATGCTTAACGACTGAGCCACCCAGGTGCCTGCTAATTTTCACTTGGTCAAACTCATCGGGTTTCCCACTTCTCTTCTTCTGGGTAAAGTTCTGAAGTCCTCTGTTTCAGTCTTGGCTGATGACTCTCTGAGGTTTGCTGCATAGCTCTCTCTCTGGGATTCTTTTTCTCCTCTCTCTCGTGCTGAAGTCCATGTATTCCTCTTCGGTTTACTCTCCTCGCCACCCACCTCCCCGATTACATTTTCTAATAGTTTGCTAACAAAGGATAAATGGAAGGTAAGTTTTTTGATACATTGTATATCTGACTAGTTGTGTGGAGGATTTTATGGTGGTTGTGGAGAATCCGATATCCTCTACTTCCTGATTGTTTGGATGGAATCTGCTTTTTTCTGTATAAGTACCTGAGATTTTTTTATTCCCAGTGTTGTAACATTTTGTCCAGATGAATATTACAAAGATAACCCCAGTATGACGTTATTCTATACTTTTACCTGAATTTATGTACTACTATGGAAACCATATTGTATTAATTTGTGCTTTGCTAAGTGATCAGAATATGTCATGCTATACTTAACAGTGGAAAATCCTTCTAACTTTATTACCCCTTCATGTAAGAAAAGTCAACAGAATTTATTCCTTTTCCCTTGCAGAATAGGAAGTAATGATCACTAATTTACTGAAGACTTTCCATGCAGCAAGACCTGTTCTTTTTTTTTTTTTTAAAGATTTTATTTATTTATTTGAGAGAGAGAGAGAATGAGAGATAGAAAGCACGAGAAGGAAGAGGGTCAGAGGGAGAAGCAGACTCCCTGCTGAGCAGGGAGCCCGATGCGGGACTCGATCCCGGGACTCCAGGATCATGACCTGAGCTGAAGGCAGTCGCTTAACCAACTGAGCCACCCAGGCGCCCAAGACCTGTTTTGAATACACTTACATGTATTAACTCATGCTAATCTTCCACACGGCACTTTGAGGGAAGGGCTATTATAATTCTCATTTTTAAAATGGATTGGAGGGCGCCTGGGTGGCTCAGTTGGTTAAGCGACTGCCTTCGGCTCAGGTCATGATCCTGGAGTCCCGGGATCGAGTCCCGCATCGGGCTCTCTGCTCGGCGGGGAATCTGCTTCTCCCTCTGACCCTCTTCCCTCTTGTGCTTTCTATCTCTCATTCTCTCTCTCTCTGAAATAAATAAATAAAATTTAAAAAATGGATTTGAGATATATAAGATGTGAAACACCCATTTAAAGGGGAGAGTATAATGACTTTTAATATATATAAAGTTTTGCAGTGGTCACAGTGATCTGATTTTAGAACATTTTCATTACTCCAGAAGGAAACCTTGAGCCCATTAGCAATCACTCTCCATTTCTCCTGCCTGTCCCCTACACTTTGGTCCTAAGCAACCACTAATCTTTCTGTTTCTAGGGATTTGCCCTTCCCAGGCATCTTATATAAATGGTGTACATTATGTGGTCTTTTGTAACTATCTTCTTTAACATAGTGTTTTCAAGGGTCATCTACATTGTAGCAGATATCAGTACTTCGTTCCTTTTTATGACTGAATAATATGCCATTGTATGGATGAACCACATTTTGTTGATCCACTCATCAGCTGATGGACATTTGGGTGGTTACCGCCTTTGACTATTATGAATAATGCTACTATGAACACTGGTGTCTAAGTTTTTGCGTGGACATGTGTTTCCATTTCTCTTGGGTAGGTGTCCAGGAAGAGAATTGGTGGTTACATTATGTTTAACATCTGAGAAACTGCCAAACTGTTTTCCAAGGTAGCTGCACTATTTTACATTCCTACCAGCAAAGTATGAGTGTTAGAATTTCTCCTCACCCACACTTGCTGTTGTCTGTCTCATTTATTATAGCCATCCTAGTGTGTGTGTGAGGTGTTACCTCATTGTGGTTTTGAGTTGCATTTTCCTAATGATTAGTGATATTCAACACCTTTTCATGTAATTCTTGGACACTTACCTTCTTTGGAAAAATGTGTATTCAATTTCTTTGTGCATTTTAAAATTGGGTTGTCTTTTTTATTATTGAGTAGTAAGGGTTCTTTATACAAGTTCCTTTTTTTAAAGTAAGCTCGACACCCAACGTGGGACTTGAACTCACAACCCCAAAATCAAGAGTTGCACACTCTACCACCTGAGCCAGCCAGGTGCCTCCTTTATGCAAATTCCTTATCAGATACATGATTTGCAAATACTTTCTCCCATTCTTTGGGTTGTCTTTTTATTTTCTCAATGGTGTCTTTTAAACCATATAAGTTTTTAATTTTGATGAAGTCTAACTTATGATCCTTTTGTCACTTCTGCTTTGGTGTCCTAAGAAATCATTCCCTAACCCTAGATTTATGCGTATATATTTTTTTTAATCTGTGAGTGTTATAGTTTCAGCTCTTACATTTAAGTCTGTAGTTTTAAGATCTAGTTTGCAGTAATTTCCGTGTATGATGTGAGGTAGGGAATAAAATCCCCATTTTATTTTATTTTTATTTTTATTTTTTAAGATTTTATCGATTTATTTGACAGAGAGAGAGAGAGACAGTGAGAGAGGGAACACAAGTAGGGGGAGTGGGAGAGGGAGAAGCAGGCTTCCTGCTGAGCCGGGAGCCCGATGCGGGGCTCGATCCCAGGACCCCAGGATCATGACCCGAGCCGAAGGCAGATGCTAACAACTGAGCCACCCAGGCGCCCCTAAAACCCCATTTTAGAGATAGGGAAACTGATGAACCAAGTGGTATTATGGCTTGCCCATGGCTCTACAGCTAGTTAGTGGTATAGTTCAGAATTGGAACTCAGGCCCTCAGACTCCAGAGGAGCCTAGGTCCAGATGAGCTGCCAGTGCTCTTCTCTTTGAGCTCTGGTTGCTTCGGTAAAAACATAGGTTTCAGCTGCATTGCCTTAAAGGTCCCTCAGCTTTAATTTGCTGTCAGTTTAAAAATTGTTCACTTCCCAGGGGGTTTTCTGAGCAGGCCTGTCCCTGGAGTATGTAGGTACCAGCATTGCGTGTTGACTGAAAACCGTGTCCTCAAGGTCTCTCCCACATCATCAGGGAGCAGCCAGCACTCTGGAGCTGTAGAAAGCTTTGTTGATGGTCTTCATTATCTAGAAACAAAAAGCAGAGGTGGAGGAGAAACCTCAGGAGTCCCCCATCCTCCTCCTGATGGAAGAACACAAACAGCCTCATTAGTCACCTGCTAAGGCACTGCCTCCACAAGGGTGCCTCTTTTTTGGCATAAGAAGTCCCTAAATCCCGCTTGCTGTGGATGATGGACTTGGTGCAGTAGCTCGGGGCAGCACGGGCCTGTCTGGGGACCTGGGCGTCTGTTCTCCTCGGTGGTTCCCGTGGCTACCAGCCATGGATCCCTGGACGGAACAGGTCTTTGGTGTTAGGGGATTAATGATTCTTCTACTGTAAACCTCCTCCTCCTTGTCCCTCTCCCTCGATCACGATGGTATGAAACATGCACTGTTATGCTGGACTTCTGTGTTCCTGTGTGTTCTGCTGGACCTTTGTCATGTTATATATTGTGTCAAATAGGTCATTCTCTATTAGGCTTAGACAGCTCTGGGTAAACTGAAATTTCTCTTGAAATGGTATGCATGTGTTGTGAAGAGATATTATCTGACAGAGCAAATGGAGTTCTGGCGTCAGATCACAGAGTTTAAGGTATAGAAGGGACCCCATTTTCATTGCTTGATACTTTTTATCGCACGTCCCACTAGTAACTCTTCAGCTCTAGCATAAACACCTTTGGGGGCAGGGAACTCATCTGTAATTTCCAAGAGCAAACTAGAAGAAAAGTTAGGGAAAAGCATTTCCTGTCTCTTGATTATTTTCTCCAGACTGGTGTGAGTCATGCATTCAATTTTACAAGCCTTTATTAAACATCATTCCAGAACCTGGCAATGAGCCTCACGAAGGGTGTAGAAAGATAAACCCCACCCAGTTCCGAAGTGTGCAGACATGTGAACAGCTCATTATTAGCGTAGTAAATGTACACCACACCTCTGTGTCATCATGGGTCCCGGAATTACAGTCTCATCGTTGTCTTAATAATGCAGAAAGGTTGCATTTATGAGAATTTACCTCCAAACACGTGAACACGCAAACACAGTGAGCTAGACACGGCATTCATTTCCACTCTAGCTATCTCCCTGTCCACGTGTACTGGGGTGAAAATAACTAGTAAATTTGGGGGCTAGTCTTCCAGATGTCCCAGGGTTTTGCATTTGCTGCTTGATTGTGGATTACAGTGGTACTCTTTCCCGGGGGGTGTTTTGGAAATGTCACTGACACTGCTATTAAGTGTATCTTGTATTAAAGAAGATAGCAGTATAGAATTGATGCTGGCAGGCTTGATCTGGTGACCAGAGGGGGTCCTTCAGGACTAGACAAGAGGGTCCTTGGCTTCATGCGTGCTAGAAATCTGATGCAAGCCAGCAGAGCTTATTGAAGTTAGAGAACAGAATATAGGCGTTGTGTCTGGGAGACTTGGAAAGGAAAGGAGCATGAGTTTCCTCTTTGTTCAGGGTCTGGCGGTTTTTAGGGAGGATTGTGGTCCAGTGTACATGGGCTCTCAGGCATCCAGGAACCTGTTAGAACAAAGATGAGGGCCCAGGTGTTATTCTTTGGAGTAGAGATACTTGGCATCGAGATATTTAGCTCCCTTGGTCTGGAATGTACATACGATGGGCTTTGTGGGGTCCTTCTCAACTGGCCCTTCCTTAGATGTTATCTATTCTAAAGCAATCATTAACTCCTTGTCCCTGACAAGGAGGACATTCTGAGGCCTGTGTAAAGTGGGGTGATGGGGTGCATGTCCTGGCAAGAATAGAAGCAGGAAAAGGAGCAAAAAGCAGATTTTTATGGAGTCCTTCTGTTTCCCTACCTCAGAATTATCTTATTAATTATTAACAATTAAAAGTGTGATTCAAGGTTGCCAGTAAGATTTGGGTTAAATACGAGTTTCATGTGTCCTAAACTAGCAATCAAAATTCTCAAGGATAACTTATATAAAAGTTCTTAAGCTTTTAAAACTTCAAGTCCAAGGCCTTAAACACTGGAATTAACAACTTGCTATGCACACACTTACAACATTTTACCCTATTGTTCCTGCTCCCAAGTTTATTTCAAAGCCACTTGTATTTATCTCTACAGTTTGTGGTTTTGACTAATGCTATTCACCAAGTATTTCTAGCATCCTACCTTCTGGCTGTTGATCGGGATTGCATTTCTTGGTCCTACCTGATTGGGTGGGGCCACAGGACTAGTTCTGGCTGGTGAACTGTGAGAAGCACATTCTGAGGTTTGCTTTGCTGGGTGGCACCAGAGCAGCCTTTTGGTCCTAAGACAAGGGAGGTGAGGAGGTATGGGAACCTAGGGAATTTTCCTTTTCTGGTACCTGTGTCCGGGTGTAAGTAACCTGCAGGTCAGCTAGGACTTAGGGATATTTTGTGGTGGGTCGCCTGATGGGCCTGTTTGTATGTAGCAGTGGGGATGGGGTGGTTGGGGGTTGGGGGTCCCTATGGGTCCTTCTACCTGACTCAAGTTTCCATTGTTCAAGTTGGTTGCCTAAAATTGGCCTCTACATTGGGCACACGGGTGTTACACTACCCCCTGCTTTTCTGTAAGTCTGACAGGAGAAAGAAATGGACTCTCAGAGGCTCTCCCCCTTACTGCCCTCTGCTCCAGCAACCTGGACCGCAGCTTTCAGCCAGCCCCCAAGCTGTGCCCCCGCCCCCCCCCCCCCCCCGTGAGTTTCAGAGATGCAGGGCAGGGGCGCTAGTGTTCATCCTGTTTCCTCTGGTCTCCCCTGGTCCGTTTGTTGCATAAAAGCAGACGGACTAAGCTGAAACCTTGGCCTGGACGCTCACAAGCTCTGTGACTTTCAGGCATTTAATCTCGTGTAGAAGACTGCTGTTGACAGCACCCGCACCTCGTTAACAGTGTCCTACCCAGTAAGTGGGCGGACGTGGATTACATACTCAACCCAGAGCCTGTAACATGATGAAGTGCCTGAACTGGTAGCTTTTCATGACAGAGCCATAAGAACAGTTAAGATCTCTATGAATGGATATGGAGTAATTTCCCGGGGTGTGGGGGGGAGAATATAGTATACTACTTTTTAAAAAAAAGATTTTAAGGGGCACCTGGGTGGCTCAGTGGTTAAGCATCTGCCTTCAGCTCAGGTCATGACCCCAGGGTCCTGGGATTGAGCCCTGCATCGGGCTCCCTGCTCCGCGGGAGGCCTGCTTCTCCCTCTCCCACTCCCCCTGCTTGTGTTCCCTCTCTCCCTCTGTCAAATAAATAAAATCTTAAAAAAAAAAAAAAGAATTTTGGGCGCCTGAGTGGCTCCGTTGGTTGGGCGACTGACTTCGGCTCAGGTCATGGTCCTGGAGTCCCGGGATCGAGTCCCACGTCGGGCTCCCTGCTCAGCAGGGAGTCTCCTTCTCCCTCTGACCCTCTTCCCTCTCGTGCTCTCTCTCATTGTCTCTCAAATAAATGAATAAAATCTTTAAGAAAAAAAAAAAGAATTTTAAGTAATCTCTATACCTAATGTGGGGCTCAAACCTACAACCCCGAGATAGAGTCGCACGTTCCACGGACTGAGCCAGCCGAGTGCCCCTACTATTAGTGTACGAAAAAAGTTGGGGCACCTAGCTGGCTTGTCAGTGGAACATGAGACTCTTGATCTCAAGGTTGTGAGTTCAAGTCCCACATTGGGTGTAGAGATTACTTAAAAATCTTAAAAAAAAATTGATATAATACACACAGATGCTTATTTTTGCAAAACAAAACAAGGATGAATAAAAAACAAAACCAATGACCTATATGGGTTAAGGTGAAGCGGGAGGGGATGGAATGCATCTAGCTCTGTATGTACCTTTTGGTTTTTATTTTTGGAACCCGTGTTTACTTAAAAAAAAATAGGATAGGAAAAACCTTAATGTTCTTGGTTTAAATTCAATTTAACTATATGCCCAAGATACCCATACAAAAAAAAAAACCTAATTAAGGAGCTTTTAAAGATTATTATACACTTTGTATATATACTATCAATATACAGAATTTGGAAAAAATCTCGTAGTCAGGTTCATATCCCAAGTAATCAAAGTTAACATCACTTACCATGATACCCTGTATACCGATCACTCATGGAACATTCCTGCCCAAAGTGCTTCCCCCTAAATTTGCTTGAGGTTATGCAATCTGTCAAACCCAAATGGAGGGACATTTTAAAAAATGTGGTTTGTACTATTAAAAATGTCAACTGCACAAGACATGGGTTAAAGTGTTCAGGGGCACCTGGGTGGCGCAGTAGGTTCAATGCCCCCCTATTGGTTTCCACTCAACTATGATCTCAGGGTCGTGGGTCTGAGCCCCATGGTGGGCTCCGTGCTCAGTGTGGAGTCAGCTTGAAACTCTCTCCTTCTGCCCCTCTCTAAAATACATAAATCTTTTTTAAAAGTGTTCAGAAACGGGAAATGATAGGAAGGACGGTGAACAATCTGGAAAAAATTGAGTTCTGCTCTGTATCAGTAGTTATATATCCGTGTTGTTTCCCGATTTTACGCAAAGAACATCCTTTCCCTAGGAGATTCCTGACGTACTCATAGGTGTAGGAAGAGAAAAAGAAAAGGCAAAGTAAGAGTGAATCTAGGTGGAAGTCTGTAGCAGTTCACTATACTAAAACTCTCTTGAATGACTGAAATGCCTCAGGATATTAAAAGATTTTATTTATTTATATGACAGAGAGGTGTGCGCATGCACAAGCAGGGGGAGTGGCAGGCAGGGGGAGAAGCAGATTCCCTGCTGAGCAGGGAGCCGGATGCAGGACTCCATTCCAGGACCCTGGGATCATGACCTGAGCCAAAGCCAGACGCTTAACCAACTGAGCCACCCAGGTGTCCCAAGAGTAAGTTGTAAAAAAGAAAAAATAGTAGCTCTTAGGTTTATTATAAGAAACTTAGTATATTTTCTTGTAAAAAAAAAAAACTAAATGCTTGATACTTGAGTATACAGCTCAGGTGCTACCTTCCAATTGCCTAAAAAGCAAACATTTGGTGACTTAATGAAAAGGCACAGAAGCTTATGACCACATTTATTAGAAAAATAGTACCAGCTGGAAGTTCCTTTCTTTGAATGCTGAGGATGTGCTCCGCGGCACCGTTCTGTTTCTGTCAAACTCCCAACATGGCAGGAATCCCAGCTCTCTGGATGCTTGCAGGCCAAGGGATGGCCCAGTTCCATCACGAACCCGACCCGACCCATCCCAGGGAGCCAGGAAGCAGCACTGCATAAGCCAGGGCTACTGTTTCCACCTACATGGTTCTGAAGCCTGACGGCTGGGGAAATGAGGCCCCTGAGCACCTCAGCAGCTGCAGTGGCAATCCTGTCGGCCCCATAGAGCTTGCGCTTCACCTCTTCTTCACAAACTTCTTTCTGGAAGCATTGGGATTTAACCGCCTCCTCCCCGCTCCCAAGGTGTTGTCTCGGATCTGCAGGGTGGCGGACCGGCTGGAGATGTCATTCTCCGCAAAAGGAGATACCCCAGCTATGTAGTCAGGGGCAAACACGTCCGTTTTCTGCCTGGCCTTCCGGGAGAGTCTCAGCTGAGGGAAGCGCTGGTCCTCGGTCAGATGGGGGTTGATGGCGTATTTGCCCCCTTTGGGAGTGGGAAGTGAATACTGCAAATGAGAGGAGAAAAGGCCATTAGGATGGGGCACCCTATTCAAACACGTCCGATCTTATTAATGTCAAGCGTACTGATGGCTCGGGATGCAGAGAGATGACATGAGTGGAGCATATCACTCCCTGCTACTCGTGCTGTGGGGACACGCCCTCAGCTAGCAATGGAGTCACCTCCAAACACCGAACTCTACTAAGCAGGTACCATTTTCACTGCTGTGGGTTAGTAATTCTGAAATGAGAATTCCAGATTGAGCAAATAATGGTGGAAAATGGTGTCAAGATACGAGGGAGGGCTACGATGAAATCTGCTGGGTTGAAACAGAACTTAAAAACTCATTTATTTACTTTTAAAGATTTTATTTATTTGACAGAGAGAGACAGTGAGAGCAGGAACACAAGCAGGGGGAGCGGGAGAGGGAGAAGCAGGCTTCCCGCGGAGCAGGGAGCCCGATGCGGGGCTCGATCCCAGGACCCTGGGATCATGACCTGAGCCGAAGGCAGACGCTTAACGACTGAGCCACCCAGGCGCCCTAAAAACTCATTTTAAAATACAGATAAGGAATAGAAAATATTCCCACGTATATTTACATACACATGCGTCGGTTTATAATCTGTCCCCCGTGGGCTGAGACATCTCTGACCCCCTAGGGCAATGAGCCCACGCTGTGCTCAGCTCTTTGTTTCAAAACCCCACTCTTGGTAAGGAATCTGAGCTCCACAGAGAAATGGCTGATGGTAGGGCAGGGACGGAATTCGAAGAGCGCCAGACCATCTTGCGCCATAAAGTAAGGCTGGGTTCAGGGAATCAGCGGGACAGTTAAATGCCAAGCCTTTCTTGGTCCTCTCTGTGGATTTTGATCCTGGTGCTAAGAGGTCTTGCTTTCCCAGCCTCAGGCCCGGCTGCAAGGGGAAGGGAATGCTGCCACTCACCCGGAGGCCCCGAGGGTTCAGCACCTTCGGGTTGCGGGAGAAGTGCATGCACAGGCTTCCGTCGTCACTGACGGTCACGGACACCTTCTTCAGGGTCTTGTTTCCACAATGTGAGCAGAACACTCGGCTCATGTCAGATGTGGTTCTGGAGACAGAAAAAGAAAGGCTCTGCACGGAAGCCACGGAGGGCAAACCCCATCCCCGGAGCACAAGGTGAGTCACGGGTGTCAGGAGGACGAAGCGACAAGGAACGGGGGGAGGCTGAACGGCCCCCGACGCATCACAGACCACGGCCGCCTGGCCTCGTGCCGCCGATACAAGCAAGCCACCCCGCTGCGCTGAGGGCAAAGGTGAAAGAAGTGACACAGGCAGTGAGTCCTTAAACATGGAAGTTGAGCGAATGTTGTTAAACTAGTAATGAAGTCTTACTGAACTGTTAGGCATTATTCCACAAGTTTAACATCAAAACAATCCTATGGAGTTGGCATTATGTCCATCTCACAGATGGGGAAACCAAGGCAAGATACGGTAGCCTACTCAAGGTCAGAGAGCTAGGGAATGGCAGATACAAGGCCGGGGAACCTGGCTCCAGTTAGTGCTCCTAACATCATGGTATTTAGTCCAGGGGCATATTCCTGAGATGGCAGCCGGGCTGTGAAGCCAGCAGGTGGCTCCCAAAGTGCCAAGAACGTATTAATGAACGACACAGATAACACTGGAGAGCTGCCAGAGTTGAATGGCTGTGGGTGCTGAGGGCAGGCCCTAAGGCCTCGCCTTGCCCCTATGCATTCGAGCCCCAACAGGGACCCTGGACAAGAAAGCCACTGCTGTCAAGGACCAAGTGGCAGTGTTTATACGTGTCCTTGAGGAACTCCCCCTCCATTCCCAGGGGTCAGGGGATGAGCAATATGAATCTCCTGAGAAGCTGAACCCTTGACCTGCAAGTCTCCGAGAGGAAACCAAGCACCTCTCAACAGATGCTAGGAACTAATCATCCTGTGTAAGAAACCATCCAGTCACTGGGCTAATCTCACAAGAATGGAGAATGTTTCTAAGAGCTGCTAAGAAGGCGTGTTCATTTGGGGAACTTGGGGTTTTGTAGCAAAGGGCAATGGGGGAAATGGGCTTTCATGAAGCCAGGCGCTTTATTGTCCTATGTGTGGTACATTTACATACTGAAGATGGAGAAGAATGCAGAGGAAGCTTTGAGAAGTGGTTCCCTACATCACAGGCAGACCTGTGGGGGCTGCGGGTGGGGCGGGGCCCCTGGGTCATGAGTGACTGGTTGTCTTGAAGCCAGCAGGGGAGCAGTGGTCCATCTAGGCAACTTTATCCTCAGTGGAACAGCATTAGGGACCCAGCACTAAGGACACCTTGCTGCTCCACGAGATGATCTACATGATGGCCACCAAATCTAGACCGAATCTATGGAGAGGCTCTCAGCCACTGCAGTGTAAGATCTCAGGGCGATGGTCCCTGGCAACAGCTGTAGTACAGTCTCGTCTGCTCCAAGCAGGTCTCCAGGACCCTGGGGCCTGCCCACAGAACACCATCCCCACACAAGGACCACTTCAAGAGCCAGAAGAGAAATGGAAGAGAAGGGCATGGTCTGTGAACTAACAGTTCACCTGAGTGCACCCCGTCCTGTGTTCCAGAAATCACACTCTTCTCGATTTTATGCAAGAAAAATCTGAAGCACCAAGAAGTTCACCAACTTTTGTAAAGCTACTGTGAGACAAAATCTGGATCTGAACCTGTGTAATCTGAATCCATTCCACCTTTTTTTTTGTTTTTAAACAGAAAATCTAAACATAAAGTAGACCAAAGAGCACAACGAACCCCCATGGGCCCCTCACCCAGCTTCAACAACCATCAGGTTCTCTCTCTATCCCCACCATTTCCACCTGTGTATTATTTCAAAGCAAGTCCCAGGCATCATTTCATCCATCAATGTTTCAGTACGTATGGTTAAATGATGAGGCCTCTCTGCTCCACAATCCACATCTTTATTCCTACGACTAAGATAATAAGCAGGAGCTTACTGTCCCAGAGGTTTCAGTGCTATGGTGAGGACCGAACCTAGCCACATATGAAGGACAAGGTGGAGGAAAACCTGAACACGAGGCCATCCTTCTGAAGACTGGCCGAAAGGACAGGAGAGAAAAGCGTTCCACAGAGGCTGTGGGTCCAGACCACCAGCCGTGTACCTGAAACAGCCGTGGCAGCGCAGGATGTAGCTCCGGGCCTCGCGGATCAGCAGGCCATTCACCGCCAGCGCGTGCAGCCCCATCTGAAGCAGGACGTTCTGCGACCGACAAGTCAAAGCGCAACCAAGTCAGCAAAACCACAGTTTCTTTTAACATCCGTATAATCACAGTGAAAGGACTTCACAAAGCCTGGTTTGGTTCTAAGGGACTTCCGCTAAGGGAGAGTAAGCTTAGGAGGCCTCTCAAGACACACAGACTAGAAAAGGGACCTAGATTTCTCTTGTATTTCAAGGGCCCAGGTCTTTTGCCCAGGGCCCCTCACTAGCAATCTCTCTTAACAAAGACATTTATCTTGTCAAAGGCAAGACACTCTTTTGGGAGCTGGAAACCTCTACTTTTTCCAAGAACCTAACTGAGAACAGAACATGAAACATACTGAATGAGAACCATCAAGAGACCATCCACAGTAAACGTTAAAAACTTAATACAAGATACAGATTTTGTCACTATATTGATTTTCTAGTTTCAAACCAAAACTAGAAAATAAACTATAAATAAAGAGCACGGGTGAAGTTTCAAGAACCAGGAAAAGAAGCCTCAGAGTAGAGCTGTACATACCCCCAAACCTCAGAGGGACCCCTGCTCGTGACAGGTTCTGAACTAGAGCCTAGGGCCGGCCGCCGCCCATCCGCCCACCTGCATGGCGAAGTCCGTAGTCACGCAGCCAACCCGCACGGCCTTCGGGACAGCACACTGCTCTGTCGCCTGCTGGATCTGCGTGATGTTGCCGGGGGTTATCCAGCCACCCCCATCGTCGTCACTACCCTCCTGTTTCCTTTCTTCAAATCCAGCCTCTTCCTCCTCCTCCTCCTCCTCCGCACTTGGAACATCATCACCTTTCTCCATCTGAAACAATGGAAGTCACAGAGTCCCAGCCCACAGGAAGAGCAGTTAAGAAGCTGGCGTGCTGTCATCAGGGGATCACACATCAGGGCCTTACCAGCAGCTCCTGCAGTTCATGATCAATATTAGGCAAGGGGTTTCTCCAGAACATGAAGGAACTGAATTCTAGGTTCTCGGGCTCACCAGCTGGGTGTCCGTGTTGTAGCGTTTCTCGTGGGGGTTTAGGCTGAGGTTAAAAGAATAAGGATTTTAAAACCTAAAAACTGAGAGGACTATAGATGGAATGACAGATGACACAAGTCCGATCAGACAGGGATGGACAACCTAGGATAGTAGTCTAGATAAATGTGGCTCAGTGTACAAAATTTGTGGAGCTAGGTAGCACAAGAGGGCAGGAGAGTGTGGCTTGTCTAAGCAATTACCTTTGAGGGCAGATGGAAACCAGAAATGTGTAGAGGAGTTTCTGGATGCTGACTTGATAAGCTCACTTTAACCTTTAAAAAGAAAAAAGAGAGAGCTCTAAGCAGAGAAATACACAGTTTAAAAATTCACCTTGAGAGAGTAACTAAAATGAATAGAAAACAAAATATCTTCCCCACAGTTACTGAGAATTGGGAAACATAAAAATAATTATTCAGTGATCCCACAACTACCAAATAACCACTTTAGAACGTTTCTTTTTTGTCCACATAAATAACGCTGTGAACAGCATTACTTATAAAAATTGCATGTATCTTTAGTTACATACTTAGGATAAATGCCTAGAAATGGAATTGCTAGGTCAAAAGATACTGTATTATTTTTTTTAAAAATACACTGTTTTAAGGCTTCTGATACAAAATATCCAACTCCTGGGGGCCTGGCTTCCTCAGTGGGTACAGCAGGAGACTCTTGATCATGAGTTCAAGCCCCACATGGAATTTACTTAAAAAAAAAAAAACAAAAACCCAAAAAAACAAAGAACCTAATCTCTGCCCAATAGGCTGCAGGAAAAGGGCAATTTTTAGGAATCATGAATTGATGGATGCCAAATGGAAACCCAGATACTAGTCACACTGTGCTCAGTCACAGACTCCGGCTTTATGTTTCCCTTTACCCTGTCTCCCTAAAACATTTTGGTGACACACAGAAATCTGTGTTTTACACATCAGTTTTAGACTCTTTGGATTAGAGGACTCTAAACCTGGTTGAAAACAAGTGATGGCAGGTCCAATTCGTACACAAATGTGAGTTCAGAAGACTTTTGATGACTTTAGACAGAGAATATTAAGCAATTCTTAACACTATTTGAAATTAATTATTACATGATTATTTGGCTTCGAAAATCTTTTGGCGTGGAAAAAGCCAACAGGACCCAGCCACTAATCAATTAGTCTCTTCAACCTAGCCAATGGGGGCAAGTCCCTAAAAGTACAATAGGAATCTAGAATTTTGAAGGTGGCAAGAGTTTAAAAAAAAAAAAAAGCAAGCACATAGTGTTCTTTCTTGCTTTTGGAAAGAAACCTATTTTAAAAAATAGCAAGAATATAGTTGATTTTTGCTCTATTTCTGCATTTTCCAAATTTGACCAACCCTTCCTAAAAACCTACAGATCAAAAGGGACTGAGACGCATTTGTTAAAAAAAATTGTAAAATAATTAGGAAATGTGAACACTAGGTGGACATTTAACAATATTAGGGAATTACTATTAATTCTGTGTAACGATTTTGTGGGGTCTTTTTTTGCTTTTAAAGAGAGACACCAAGAAATATCAATGAAATACAATGAGTTCCAAAATACTAAGGGCTGGGTGTCAGTAGAAATGAAACCTGATAAATCATGACTTGATAAGTGTGGAGACAGAGTAATCCGGAAACTGGGTCCATCATACTATTCCCTCTACTTCTGTATATCTGATGGTTCCCAGAATAAAAAAGTTAAAAGGAAGAAAACTAATAATCCTATTGATTTACCTTTTCCGGTTCTTGTTTTAGGTGAGACACCCCAACAAACTCTGCTTCTAACTGATAGGTGAGTGCCAGCACCTGGATATCTGTGGCAGAGAGGCTGGGATAGTCTCCAGTTTTCTTTGAAAACTCAGTCACTGTAAAGAGAGTCCCAACTCAAATTAGAAACAGAAAGCCATATAACCTTGGATAACCATAGTCAAAGTATGAAAAAGAACTCAGGATCAACATCCCAAGAAAACCCTTTTAATACTTTCATCCACTTCCTTTTTTCTACTCACTGTTGAGACATTTGTATTCTCTATCATTAAAATTCATGCCAGTTAGGTGTACCGTGACCTCCTTATCCAGCGCCGAGGAAGGAACAGGAGAACAAAGTTAACAGAAAGTCACCAAAAGCATGTCTGCAAATGGTGAGAATTCCTTATTAAACTCCGGTATTACGTTGGAATAGAAGGTCTCTTCTCTGGTCTAAAATTCTTTGATTCTAAGTATAACAATCCAGATTAATAGCATATTCAGATTCCAAATAGGATTAAAAGTTAATTCAGTCAATAACTGTTGTAGTTTGTGATGAAACAAAATTATTGGACTGCTCCGCAACAACTCCGCTTTGTAACAAGAACACATTTTCTAAAAAGCTGATATTAGCAGCTAAAATTTATTGGGCACTTACTAGGTACCAGGCACTGTACTAAAAGCTTTTCATTTTATCCTTCAACCAAATCCTACTAATCACCATTAGGACGTCCCCAGAAAGATTAAGTAACTTGTATATAGCTAGTAACTGGCAAGGCCTGGCTGACTCCTGACCCAGGGAGCCTCTCTGCCGCCATGATCTCCTAGAACGTGCCGTTTCTGAATCAAATGCTGATAAATACCCAGATCTCAACTCGCACCCGAGTCGGTCCCGAGCGGGTAGCGTGAGACCCGGCTTCGCTATCGACACCAGGGCAGAGGCACTCACCCAGCCGCACGTATTCTGGGAAGGGCTCCTTGAAACGCAGCTCGTAGGGCAGGACGGCGAGGCGCCTGCGCGTGGCCTTGTCCCGAATCTCGTTCACTACATCCCGGATAGTGTAGATGTTCTTCCCGATGTCCTGCGGAGAGACCCGCCCAGCTCACACCTGTCCGCACCACGCAATGCGCCCCCGACTTCCCGCACTACTTCAGGGGTCGCCAGCCCAGACCCTGCTCCTCTTGGCGGTAGCTCTCTGTACCTGCAGAGCCGCATCTAGCAGGAAAGCCCCGGCATCCGCCACAACGTGCTCCACAGGCGCCATCTTGATCGAACGCGCCCTCAGCGCGCTTGCGCACGGAGCTGGCTCCACCCCTACATCCCAATGAGGGCCTCTGGGAGCAGGGAGGTACAATTGTGACTTAGCGGCGCCACCTGGCGGCCGCATAGGCATTTTCCGGCTCAGGGCTACCCGCGCGCATGCGCGAGGTTGCCGGGAGCCCAGCCAGGTGTGGGCAGGGTCAAACTTAGGGAGACACCGTAGGAGACAGGCTTCTGCGTCCACCCCTTAGCGCCTTCTTTACTTTTAAATGTAAAACCTGTCGATAGTCTTATTGTTACAAGTCAGTCAATACGGAGAAACTACAGGTCATTTAAAGATCACAAGTCTATGAGATAGGTACTGTTTTACAAGTAAGGGATGGCTACTCAAGACAGCTAGGCTCAGCTAACATGTCTAGTATTCGGTTGTAAGATTAACACCTGGGGGCGACTTTTGATCTCAGGGTCGTGGGCGTGGAGTCTACTTACCAAAAAAAAAAAAAAAAAAAAAAATGAAAGAAAGAAAGATTGATTAACCGACAAACCAACCCCTGAGCCACTTTCTTATCCACTATGCTCTATTGGACCGCGGCTTACGTACTCCCACTTCATTTTGAGAGTCTTTGACAACCTCGCCCATTTCTCTAAGCAAGGCACGCAATTTACTAGCAAACAATCCTTTGCTGGATGGAACTGAAAGGGAGTATTAGATGACTTCTAAATTCCTTTTCAAATCTGAGATTCTAGAATTATGGGATCTGGCCTGTTAAAATTCATGCAGAATTTCAGCAGAATGATGACGTGGGTTTTCTGTCATTCATCTTCAGCGACATTGAGTCATTAACAAGCCTTCTTTGTCAAGTCTTCAATCTTAACCCTCGATGAGAATTTATTCATCCTACCCTCAAAAACATTTCGGTGCCCTAGGCATCCCTTTCAGAAGTTGCCCAAATTCCCTGTCTTTCCCCAAACATCTGTCTCCACTTCGCTTACCATTTATTCTCTCCAATCTTCAGAGCCAATGGCTCCTGTGCTACCTGCCCTGCCTGAAATGGCACGATGGAAAGCTGTTTCTAATGTTCTAGCTGATCATATCAAGTTTTGTTTTGTTTTGATTTCTCAGCTTTCTGTTTCTTTGCCAAATTTGACGTTGCTGACCATGTCCTCTTTCTGGACGGTCTCTCCTCCCCTGACTTTGGTAATACTTAAGGATCCTGGTCCCCCTGCCTCTCTGATGGCTTTCCACCCTCCTTCACTGGACTCTATTCTGCCTTGCATGCCAGGCACCCTCCGCGGAACTGTCTTGGCCCCTCTGTCCTTCTGAGTTCTCTCCTTCAGCAATACTATCTGTCCTCAAGGCTTCAATTATTACATTATAGGAATGCCTCCCAAATCTTTAGATTCGATCCCTATTTATTACCCAGTCTAGCTTTCTGGAAACATCCATCTAAAAATTTTAGACATCTTGGGGTGCTTGGGTGGGTCAGCCAGTTAGGTGTCTGCCTTTGGCTCAGGTGGTGATCCCGGGGTCCTGGGATGGAGCCCAGAGTCTGGGCTCCCTGCTCAGCGGGGAGCCTGCTTCTCTCTCTCCCTCTGCCTGCCACACCCCCTGTTTGTGCTCTCTCTGTCAAATAAATAAAATCTTTAAAAACAAATACATTAAAAATAGATAAAAATTTTAGGTTATCTTCACTCAGGGGGAAGGTTAAAATTGATATAATTCTCTCTCAACCTGCTTAAACTTTTTTCACTCGTTAGAGTTCTTATTTTTTACGAGTGGCATTTCCAACAAAGGCACTCAAGGTAAGAATGTGAGTCATCTTAATTCCCACGTTCACTTTTTAAAAAAAGATTTAATTTATTTGAGAGAGGGAGAAAAAGAGCATGTGTCGGGGTGAGAGGCAGAGGAAGAGGGACAGAGAGAATCCCAAGCAGACTCCCCGCTGATTGTGGGGCCCTATACCAGGCTCAATCCCACTACCCTGAGATCATGACCTGAGCCAAAACCAAGAGCTGGACGGCTTAACTGACTGAGCCGCCCAGGTGCCCCCTACCTCCATACCTTCTTTTTAAACCAGTACTCCCCTTGATGCCATTTCTGAAATAGTTGGGGTGCCTGTGACCCCTCTACATTTATTCCCCTTACTCTGAATACCCATGCCTAGACTATATAATCCACTCAACACTAGTATTCTCTTCTCTCCTTCTTTAATTGATTGCTCCTATTGCCTAAAAAGGGAGGATGCGGGAGCTGGACTCCATAATAGAAGAGGTTTATTAAAGTTGGCAGTAATAATTCTGTAAACCCTAGGATGGAGAAGTATGATCTAGATCAGTGGTTCTCAAACTGGAGTGTGCATCAGAATCACCTGGAAAGCTTGTAAAAGCAGATGGGTTAGGGGTGCCTGGCTGACTCAGCCTGTGGAGCATGCAACTCTTCATCTTGGGGTCCTGAGTTTAAGCCCCACATTGGGTGTAGAGGTTACTTAAAATCTTAAAAACAAAAACAAAACCAAAAATGGATGGCCAGGCCTCTTCCTCAGATTCTGATTTGTAGATCTGGGCAGTGCCTGAGAATGTGCATTTCTAATAAGTTTTAAGCGATGCTGCTCTTGCTGAGCTGGGGGCACACTTGAGAACCACAGATTTAGGGGAACATTCAGGAAAAGGAAGATCAGGCTTGGAACCCTTCATTCTCCAGTGAACACTGAGAATATTTATTAATACAAAAGGTCTCTGGACACCTTGTATCTTTTGTCATTTTTAATAGTATTTTAATTGCTTTTCTGTTACCTTGTAACATTAGTCTCCAAGTCCCCTAAAGCCTTAGAAGGAATCTAATTTATTCCACAAATATGTATTGGGAGCTCCTTTATACCACCATGGGTTGGGTGATATAACAAAATGGTATTTATTTATTGATTGATTGATTTTTTGAAGATTTTATTTATTTATTTGATGGAGAGAGACACAGCGAGAGAGGGAACACAAGCAGGGGGAGCGGGAGAGGGAGAAGCAGGCTTTCCGCGGAGCAGGGAGCCCGATGCGGGGCTCGATCCCAGGTCTCTGGGATCATGACCCGAGCCGAAGGCAGACGCTTAACGACTGAGCCACCCAGGCGCCCCAACAGAATGGTATTTAGTGTAGTGTCTAGGGGCACCTTCAGAGTCTGTGAATTTGGAGCCAGATCTTGAAGGACAAGGAGGGCAGAGGCACTGAGGTATGAAAGTCCCAAGTGGCGTTCAGGAAATTGAAGGTAGTATGTGTGGTAGCTGAGGGTATCTGGGGACAGGGTCTCTCACAGGTGAAGTGAGCCCTGAAACACTTCAATTTTTTGCAGTTTATGGTTTTTCAAAAGGTAAAGAAATCTAACACTATTACACAAATTATGGTCACTTTAAACAGTTTGCATTAAATTAACACTTTGAAACACATGTAGAAGGATTCAATGTATGACTCATTTGGAGATAATATCAATTTTTACATGTGAAGCCCTTTATGAAAAAAGAAAGGTTCGGGCGCTTGGGTGGCTCAGTTGGTTAAGCGTCTGCCTTTGGCTCAGGTCATGTTCCTGGGGTCCTGGGATAGAGCCCCACATTGAGCCCTGCATCGGGCTCCCTGCTCAGCTGGGAATCTGCTTCTCTCTCAGCCCCTCCACCCACGCCCCGAACTTGTGCTCTATCTTTCAAATGAATAAATAAAAATCCTTAAAAAAAAAAAAAAAAAGAGAGTGAGAGAGAGAGAGAAAGACCTTACTTGTGTGCCAGTGAAGATCTGAGTTCATTTCCAGGACTGTACATGGAGAGGCTGCGAAACTATGCACTTAACACTGGGCTAGGGGGAGAGAAAAACTTGATGCAGAAGAAACACTATGTGAAATCAGTAAGTATCCCTAGAATTCCTTTGAACATTCTTGGGAGTGTCCCAAACTTTTTGTCTCTGTCTTTGCCCTTGTTTTTCCTTCTTCCAGAAAATTGTGCTGGCCAATCATTACTTGCTTAGTCTCCAAGAAGCAGTTCAGTGGTCCCTTCTGTAAACCAGTCTCTGATTACTCAAATCAGACTTTTCCCCAAGGACAGATTTGAACTTTTCTTTCTTATCACACTTAAGACGTTTTAGTTCTGTTGCTCAATGAGCAGCTATTATTTCTGCTTTGCACTGTAATTAATTGTGTATCTTTTTTTTTAAAGATTTTATTTGAGAAAATGAGAGAACATGAGCAGGGGGAGGAGCAGGGGTGGGGGGAGAAGACTCCCCGCTGAGCAGGGAGCCAAATGTGGTGCGGGGCTTGATCCCAGGACCCCAGGATCATGACGCAAGCCAAAGGCAGCCGCTTAACTGACTGAGCACCCAGGGACCCCAATTGTATGTCCTCTTTAAGTAAGTTGGAAATCAGGGACTGTGTTTTAGGGGTCTTTTTCCTCAAATGAACATTTCAATTTACCTTTTAACTTTCAGGGGACACTTTTATGAAAACATACTTTAGATTTTTTTGTGTGTCTTATAGAAAAGTCTTCTATACTGTGGGATCTACAGCAATGTGTTCAGTGCTCAATAAATGTTGATGAAATCTATTCATTCAGCAGTTTGCTTAAGGAGACCTCCTGTGAGCTAGGCACTGCTTTACGAATATGGCTTTAGGGATATGGCTCCTGTCTCAAAATTCTTGTAGTGGGAAACAGATTACATACACACACATGCATACATTCATATATGTCAGATAGTGGTAAGTATGGAGGAAATCTGGACAAAAAAAATAAAGCAGGAACAGGGGCTGGTAGGACGGGAAGTAATAGATGGGTTGCATGGTTAAACAGGCTGATCAGGAAAGGCTTTACTGTGATAGTTGAGCAAACATCTGATGAGAGATGAAGGAGTCAGCCATCTGATTCTGGGGAAAGTGCTTTCCAGGCAAAGGGAAAGTCAAATCCAAAAAGAGTAACTGGAGATGAGGTGTGGGGAGGGATCATGTACGGCCTCATAGGTGACTATATGTGTGTGTGTGTGTGTGTGTGTGTGTATACACTTTAGGTTTTAGTCCTTTAATGCACAATTGTGAGCATGTTCGCTTAGTCCTTTTTTTTTTTTAAAGTTTTTATTTATTTATTTGACAGAGCAGGGGCAGGGTGGGAGAGCGCACAAGCAGGGGGAGTGGCAGGCAGAGGGAGAGAGAGAAGCAAGCTCCCTGCAGGGAAGGGAGCCCGATGCGGGGCTCCATGAGGGGCTCATCCCACAATCCTGGGATCATGACCTGAGGTGAAGGCAGACGCTTAACGGCTCTTAAAGGAGCCACCCAGGAGCCCCCGCCTAGTCCTTTCTTTTGGTAAACATCTATTCAAATGCCACCAAATCAAGGAATCCTTTCCTAATTCCTCTGGAATAAGGAAAGCTTCCTTCAGTGGAACTAGAGAAGTTTTAATAGTTTTATATAAATGGAATTAATGTAGAGTTTTAAGATATTAAGAGAGGCCTGTATCTCCATGAAATACCATCTCCTGGATTTGGAAGGGGAATAGGAAAAGTAGAGACAAAGTGCTCAACCAATTTAATTTGCATGCATAATAGGATCCATGTAAATTCGAAACCCCCAAAATAACAGAATTAATTCGCAATGCTTAAGGCTAATTAAGTGATTAGTATTAATTTTAGTTAATGCTGATTAAGAGTGAAAAAATTGAGTCTTCATCCAACTTATCAAAGGTGAAGGTCCATACTATCAGTACAGAATGTTGATTTAAAATATTCTTTATAACTAATAAAATTCTATCTGCTTTGTAGATTAAGAGAATGGGGTCTAGTTTGGTGTGGCGGGGCATTTTATGGACCCAACCAGGGGTTTTGAAGCTTTCCTATCTTAGCTCTATGTCACAAAAACAGATGCTCCATAAAGGCTACTTTTGTGTGTGTGTGTGTGTTTTTTTAAAAGATTTTATTTTTTTGCCAGAAAGACAGCGAGAGAGGGAACACAAGCAGGGGGAGTAGGAGAGGGAGAAGCAGGCTTCCCGCGGAGCAGGGAGCCCCATGCGGGGCTCGATCCCAGGACCCTGGGATCATGACCCGAGCCGAAGGCAGACGCTTAACGACTGAGCCACCCAGCCGCCCCTACTTTTGTTTCTAGAGCCTGGAATGGTGCCTGGTATCTATTAGGTATAGGGTTGCCGGATACAGCTAGTAAAAATACAGAATGCCCCAATTTTTAGCTAAACAACAAATAATTTTTTTTGACATATGGCATGGGAATATTTATAGTATAATACTCTCCTGCAGTATTTGGGGGTACATCTACATATTGCATAGTTGATTATCTGAAATTCAAATTTAAATAGGCGTCCGTATTTACTGGGTAACCCTAAGTAGCTCATAAATACTTGTTGACTTGATTGGCTTCCTCTCACCTGTAAAATGGGGCTAATGATAGACCCGCCTCCGGGGTTGAGGGAGTGAATGAAGCGCCTGGCAGACACCGAGCCTTCAACTTATTTGCTTGCTCCGGGACCAGCTGCTGAGTGCAAACCCCTTCCACTTTGACACATACAAAGGATAAGAGGGCCGGCTCCCGGCCAAAGGCGCCCAAGCCAGGCCTAGGATGTCCACACCTGCGGGTCCGGCCAGCCTCTTCCGGGTCAGGTGACCGCGCGCAGTCACGTGACCCGGCCCGAGTGAGGGCGGTGGAAGGCGGAAGTGGGAGCGGAGTTGGGCGCCGCTTCTGTGGCCGCGGCAGGTAGCGAGCGCCGGCGCGATGGGCGCGGGGGGCGCGGGGGGTGCGGCGGGCGGGCGGGTCGGGGGCGCGGAGCGGGCGGGGAACGGCGGGCGGCGCGGGGTGGGCCGGGGCGGTGCGGTCCGGGCGCCGGGGGGCGGCGGCTTCCTGTGGGAGGGGCCTGGCGCGGCGGTTCCGGCCTCCGAGGAGGGGTGTCCCGGCTCCCGCCCGAGCGGGGTGGGCGTGCGGAGGGCCGCGCGCGGGGGTGCTTGGAGGTGGGCGCGGAGACAGCCGCGGGGGGGGCGGTGGCCAGCGAGTCCTGCCGGGAGAGGGAAAGGAGCTTAGGTGCCAGGGATGAAGAGGCGTGACCTTTGTGGAGGGATCGGGACTGGAGGAAGGGGCGACTTGGGACTGAGCTGGAAGGGGGCGCCTGAGTATATGACATGGAGGGAAAGGAGAAATCAGGAAGATGTGTGAAACCAGCTGAGAGTCTTCTTCCTTTTCTTTTTGGAAATGATTGTTACCCGAGACTTTGATTTCGGTCCCATTCAGTTTTTTCAAACTTCAGGAAGCATCACAGAATCTTGATCATTTTGCTTTCGTCACACCCACTTAGTCCTGGTTGGGTAGGGTTCCACTTCTTGGGAACCTAGCCCTTCAGATCATCTTTCTTTGAGATTTTTCCCAGATCACATCAACTTCGAGGCTTAAAAAAGGAGTGTGGGCACTTTGCTGTGGCCATAAAATGGCTTTTAGCCTAAACTGTTGACCACGACTTAGCCCAGCATTACCTCAGCAACAGTGACTGCAGAAATCTTGGACAGAGTGTCTGTCTGTACTGCTTTATGACTTCTCTTCTTTCTTCGGTTTAAATTATTCAGTTTCCCTTATCATGTGACTGTTTATCTGGACAAACTGTAACTAGGTAGAGTGACTGAGAGGTCTTTGTTGTGTTCCTTAGCATTGGGACCTGAATCATTATTTTGATATTAAATACCTGTGTGAAAGCTGCTTATCCTCTTTTTCCTCATGTTTACTAAAATTTGCAGAAGTGAAATAAATTTCATAGATGTGGTGTAACTGGAGTGAATGTTCAAAGTGGATATTCAGAGGAGCTGGAGTTGTTTTGGATTACAAGTAGAAAAAAAAATGATTTTGCTGACATACAAGTTAAAGTTTTTGGAGTATTTGACAAACATTTAAAAATTATTTTCTGTAGTGGCCTTTGAGTTAGGCTGGGGAGGTATTATTCACATTTAACAATGAACAAACAGACCTAAGGGAGAGCGACTTGTTTTTTTTTTTTTTTGAACAATTTGTTGCTTTCTTGTTTACTGGTGTCTTTCTTCCTCCTAGACTGCACATCCTCCAAGGGCAGTGTTCATATCTTATTTGGCTACCACCCTAGTGGCTGGCATGTTGTGGGCACTTGGTAAATGTTTGCTGAATGAATAACTTTCTGAATGTCACACAGCTATAAGTGGAGGACAAGGGATTTGAACCCAAGACCTAGCTCTTCTCTTATCAGACCATTTTCTGTGTTATATTGGTCCATATGAAAATGATGGGTATGGGAAAAAGGCTTGAGTTAGCTTCTTGGTCGCTTTTAACTAATGATGACTTCCTTGGTTACAGGGAGCTTTTACCAACATCTTGTGACCATGATCCTGCAAAGGTCAGGATTGTCCCTATTCCACAGATGTGGAAACTGAGGCTCAGTGAAGTTCTTGCTTTAGATTCCAGAGCTAGTGAATGACTGAGCAGGGACTCAAGCTCAGGCCTTTTGGTCATAGACCCATTCTCTCCCATTAATAGAAGGAATATAAAATTTTATTTTAAAGCATTTTTTCAAGTATAAAAAGTATGACATTTTAAGGAAAAAATAGTATATATATATCATTCCAAAAAATGTGAATATAGCATGAAATTGAAGTTTAAAAGACTCTGTACTATACCATAGATGTCTCTTCCTGGGAGAACATTCTTTCATTCAATGAATATGTAAGTGCCTACTCTAGAGTTGCACTGTCCAGTATGGTGAGTACTGGAGATATGCTATGGAGTACAAAGTACACACCAGAGTTTGAAGAGTCAGTTTGAAGAAAAAAAAAAAAGGTAAAATATGTCACTGATTTTTTAAAATGTTATAACAAGCATAATATTAATATAATAACATATGCTAATACATGATAACATTTTAGGTTTATCGGGTTAAATGCAATATAATTGAAATTAATCTCATCTGCTTCTTTTCACTTTTTAAAATGTGTTTCCTAGAAAATTAAACATCATATTGGACAGTGCTCTTCTAAACACTGGGAATATAGTACACAAGAAAAGCAAAAACCCCTGCCCTTGTGGAACTTAAATTTTAGTGGAAGGGAGCAATAAAATAACCAAGTAAAATGCGTATTTTATTGTAATAAAGGAGGGAAGCGGAATGTGGAATGTTGGCTGGGGCTGCAGTTTTGCATAGGGTCTGTAGAGATGCCTTCCTGGGAAGGTGACTGTTGAGTAATGATCCGAAGGAGGTGAGGGCAAGAGCCGTGTGAGTGGGGACATTGTGGTCCAGGTGGAGGGGACAGCAAATTCAGTAGCTGTAAGAAAGAGCACCCCTGGCAGGTTTGTGGGCTACCTAGGAGGCTAGGATGGCTGCAGGGGTGTGAACAAAGAGAGTAGTAGGATGAGGTAAAGAGGTCCTAGGGGCAAGGGGAGAGATGGGCAGGTCATGGAGGGCCTTGCAGCCCATTGTAAGGATGATGGTTTTTAGTTGGAGTGAGTTGGGGTCACTGGAGGGTTTTAAGCAGCGGAGTGGACACAACCTACCCTGCCTTTTAACAGGCTCACTCTGGTTGCCGTGTGGAGAAAGAGTATAGAGGAGCAAGGCTAGAAGCAGGCAGTTGAGTTTAGAGACCTCCAAGAACCGTGGGGAAGACACAGCCTAGAAGGAGGGGTAATGAGTTTTTAATGTTTAAATACTGTTGTTTTTTTTTTTTAAGATTTTATTTATTTATTTGACAGAGAGAGACAGTGAGAGCAGGAACACAAGCGGCGGGGCGGGGAGTGGGAGAGGGAGAAGCAGGCTTCCCGCGGAGCAGGGAGCCCGATGTGGGGCTCGATCCCAGAACCCCGGGATCATGACCCGAGCCGAAGGCAGACACTTAACGACTGAGCCACCCAGGCGCCTAATGTTTAAATACTGTTTTTACCTGACATGCGTTGAATGCATATTGTTTGTCAGGTATTCTGTTGTTTTACAGATTTACAACAAACAGAACCTCGCTTGGGCAGAGTGACGTGCATGAGGTCATGTAGCTCTGGCATGGAAGAGCTGGGAGTTCAGTCTTGGTCTTTTGAGTCCAGAGCTCATGCTTCCATGAGTGAGATAAGTGGCAGTGGGTACATGAACCTAAACTCCCATTGGAATCAAATTAGTGAGCTGCTTTTGAATGATTTTGAGTCACCGTAGACTGTTACAGATTGTAGAATTTCTGAGAGGTAGGAACGAAAGGGAAGGTCTTGTTTCCCTTAAAATGAACAAACTGAATCTTTTTTAGAAAGTTGCAGGCCTCTGCCCCTCCCCACAAGCTGGTAAACAAACAGTGATTTAAGTCAAGTGTTAATAAGTACTTCTAGGAAAATACCAAGTACGAAGGCTTGGCAGTCCTGACCTAGGGCAGGTCCCCTTCGTCTGTGTCACCCTTGTCTTTTGCTTCCTGTTTTGTTGTGCAGTCTGCTTTCCGTTCTCTTTTATTATTAGCCTATAATTCCACTGTGCTTCCAAAGATATGACCTTCCCTGTCCCTCCCTCTCTCTTTTTATGTGCTTGGCCTTTGTATGGATGTCATTTGGCAAAGTTTAGTTCTGTTTGATTGTTTTTCAATATGGGCCTTTGGAAAATGGAAGGTAACTCAACACTGGCCAGAGAAAAGAGGCCAAGAAAGAATTAGTGTTGGAAAGAACTGGAAAAGCATGAGAGTATGAAGGAAAGGAGGAATTTTTGAACAGACCCTTCTCTTCCACGTTTTTTAAGAAGTGAGTATAGAGTGGATCTATAATTATAACTAAGCAGCTCTGGCTGTTTCTACAACTGGCTAATTAAAATTAAAATCTTGGTAAGCAGTTTTTGGTCTTCCTTGGTTCATGTGCTACACAGGTCCTTTCATCTTGAGATCAGTGTTCAGTGGTTTCTTGACTCAAAGCTGGGTCAAGAATTTGAGGAATCGCAGAGCCTAGACTTTTAGTGTCAAGAAGAACTATTTTAGCTTGTATTTTAGTTAATGTTTGAAAGGGCACTTCCTGTGTGCTGGTTGCTTTACTTGGTTGAGCTCATTTAATCCTTTCAGTAATCTTATAGATTAAGTAATATTCTTAGGTTTATTTCACAGATGAAGAATTGAGATTGAGAGAGGGTGAGTCCCTTTTTCACTGTCACTCAAAGGCTAGTGAGTGGTCAGATCTATTTGCCTCAAAAAGATCGACTGGTCTGAAAGGTTCTTGTCGAAGTTGGGTGAAAAAAGGATCAGGTGCTCTAGAAATTGCAGGAGCTATCCCTTGCGAAATCCTATGCGTGGTTGCTTTCTTGTGCCAAAAGCTCTTTGAAGATTTCTTTAACGGGGGTCTCTCAGACCGAGAGATCTGAGGTCCCAGAAGGCAGGGACCCCCCTGACATTCACTTTTGTTATTTCCAGGGCCTGGCACAGAGTGGGGTCTATAAGCATTATTGAAAGACTAACCCTGGCTCTGGACTGGGCAGGGTGGAATGAAAGGCTCTGGGGGGCACCTGGGTGGCTCAGTCAGTTAAGCGGCTGCCTTCGGCTCAGGTCATGATCCTGGGGTCCTGGGATCAAGCCCCGCGTCAGGCTCCCTGCTCAGCAGAGAGCCTGCTTCTCCCTCTCTGCCTGCCTCTCTGCTTACTTGTGCTCTCTATCTCTCTGTCAAATAAAATAAAATCTTTAAAAAAAAAAAAAGAAAGGCTCTGGAAGAGGCAGAGTCAGAAGGCTGGCTGCCTTCCTGGAAAAGGTGCCCTTGACCATTATTGTCCCCCGGCTTCAAGAATCAACCTGTCCGAGCAACCCAAATGTTGAGTAGTCCATCAGCTGATGAATGGGTAAACAAAAGGTTATATATCCATGTATTGTATGATTCCATGGGTTTGAAATGTCCAGCATAGGCAGATCCACAGAGTCAGGAAGTACTTTAGTGGTTGCTAGAGGCTGGGGTGCAGGGAGGAATGAAGGGTGACTGCTTATGGGTATGGGGTTTCTTTTGGGGTGATGAAATGTTATGGAATTAGTGCTTGCGCTACTCTGTGAATATACTAAAACTCACCGAATTGTATGCTTTAAAAGGGTGAATTTATGGCATGTGAATTATATTTCAACAATAATAAAAATAAAGAGTCAACCAGTCCTGTTTTGAATGTACCCTCTGTGTTCTGTGGAGATCAAGATTTTAGTGCAGGTGAAAGTGGCCACTCTCCATCATCTTCTGCCCTCCTCCCAGTATTCAGCGTCCTCTGTTGTTCCCGGGACAATACATTGAAAAGTGTTCTCCCTGCTTTTTTGATCTCAAGTATTTCAAGTATTTTAACCAAGAAGGACTATGATAGATCTTTGTGTCTTTCTGGATGTCTCTGGAAACTCTGAACCAGTCAGTGGACCCTTGACTTGTTTAATTTTGCTAATGAGAAGAGCTCAGGAATTACTGCCCTAGCCGACACTTTCATGTCTTTTAACAGTCTGTGGATTCTAGGCAAAGAAAGCTGGCTTTTTATTTATCTGTCCTTTTTTTTTTTAAGAGTTTATTTTTAAGTAATCTCTACACCCAACGTGCGGCTTCATCTGCCAACCCCGAGATGAAGAGTCGCACCATTCACTGACTGAGCCAGCCAGGCGCCCCTACCTATTTATTTATTTAGAGTTTCTTATTTAAAATGAAAGGTGGAAGGGCATTATTTGTTATTTTCAGGGTGGAGCTGACAGACACCTGCGAGCTGGTAGCTCATTTTGAGCCAGAGGCCAGCTGCCCTTTTGGTTGTGAGGTGTGCAGTGATCCCCGGGCGGGGCTGGGGCACCTGAGGGAACAGGAAGGAATTGCCAGGGAGGAGGGGCCTAGCAAAATAGAGGAAAGAGAGATGGAAAGGCGGAGGAAGGTCATGAAGCTTCCAGGGGAAGACAGCAGGTAGGCTGCTTGCCGCTCTCCTACTGTAGCACTCCTCGCTTCGTCCTTTCACTTTTCATTAAAATACTTACCTCAGTCTCGGATTCTCTAAAGCTAATCGATTGTTGTGTCAGAAGTGGCATCAAAAAATTGTTTTGGAATAGAGCATGAAAAATACTTGTTTTTTTTTAAAAATTATGAAATATAAAGCATAATGATATGTTTAGGATTCTCTTTTGTATCTGGAATCACAACTAAGAAACGCAGTTTGAGCAAGACCACACCCCCTGTGACTGAAGGGCTTCTTTCTTTCCCGGAGTTACTGTGGGCCTGGGAGTTGGGCCTCTAAAGGATGTGTCGTGGGGAGAGGACTTTGAGTTTCAGCCTGATGTCGGTTGAAATCTACCTCTTCTAAAGCCTTTGTTGCTAATTGTATTAGGTTACTATTCCTCATCTGTTTAACACGTTACCACAGACGTGATGGTTTAAAACAACGTTCTGGAGGCCAGAAGTCTGAAATCAAGGTGTCCGTATGGACAGGGCCTGATCCCTCTAGGCTGGGGATGACCTTGGGGGAGGGTGGGGGAGTGGGTAGGGAGGTGTGGGTGGGATTGTGGGAAATTCTTTCTTTGCCTCTCTTAGCTTGAGGCGTCAGTTGGCTTGGAATTGTAGGACTCCCATCTCTGCTCGGTCTTCACATGGCCTCCTCCCTTGTGTCTGTGTCTCTCCGCTCTGTCTCCTATACTGATACTGCGCCCACTCTAAATTCAAGGTGATCTTATCTTCAAATCTTTAACTTAATTGCCTCTGCAAAGACCCTGTTGCCAAATAAGGTCACAGTCACAGGTTCCAGGGGGTTAGTGCTCAGACATACGTTTTGGGTGCCACAATTCAACCCACTACTCTAATTGGATGTTAGAAGGGATGTTCTTATTAAAATTAAATAAGGATATCATCCTGTGACCTGATTTGAAGAGAAGCCTTTTTCTTTTCTGAATTTAAATTTTATTTATGACCAAAATAATACATGCACATAGTTTAAAGGGCCAAATAGCATTACAAGACTGAGAATACAACAGCAGTTCCTAGCTTTGCCTCTTTTTGTTCTTGATTCTTGCTCTGTGGAGTCAGTGACTTTCAACTCTTAGTTTTCTTTTAATACTGACTTGTGCATTTCTTTTTCTTTTAAAATAGGCTCCATACCCAATGGGGGCTTGAACTCATGACTCTGATATCAAGAGTCACATACTCTACCTACTGACTGAGCCATCCAGGCGCCCCAACTTCTGCAATTCTGAATGTTTTTATACTGCTATTTCTTAGCCTGTCAGTTTTATCTGTTTGAACTATTGAAGGTGAGGATTTAGCCGTCTTTCTGGCCAGTCTCCACACACACTTCCACCTCCACCTTCTGATTACTTCCACATCACAAGTTTTGATTAAATTGTTTATGCTGTTATAATTACAAATATTATTCACAGCTGAGCCACATAGTGTATTAGGATTACATTTCCTATCATATAACTTTTGTTGTTGCTAGTTCCATATTTCCTGATTTTTCATTTGTGTAGTTGTCCTGTGTTCCTGTCACTAATTCCACACCAAACATTGTGATAGAGCTAAAAGTGCTACTTTTTTCAGTGCAATCAGATGCATCATGCAACCTATTTCTCCCGTTTTCTTTCTTTCCTCTAGAGGTGACATGAATGCTCTGATCTGGACTGGTTGCGCTCTGGGCTCTTGTACTGTAATGCCTTGGGATTTTGCAGTGTTAATCTTGTAATTCCTTTTGTCTCTCCCCTGTGAACCCCACTGTCCTCCATCTTTTTCCTTCATTCCCCTGGAACACACCTTTCAGTAGCTTCCTGACAAAAGCAGCTTGGGGAAGAATTTTTTTGAGACTTTACAAATCTGAACATACCATGGTTTTCCAACCATACTTGATGGATGGTTTTCTTGGTTGTGGAATTATAGATTAAAAAATAAAAAAAGATCATTTTACCTCAAATTTGAAAGCATTGCATTGTCTTCTCACATTTGGTGTTACTGTTGAGAAGTCTGATGCCATTCTGATTTTTCTTGTTTGTAAATGTGACTGGAAGTTTGTATACCCTTTGTTCTCATGTTCTGAAATTTCATAGCATTGTGCAGTAGAATGGTTTTTGTCTCATCCATTGCTCTGGGCACTCAGTTGGGTGCTTTCTGTCTAGAACTGTATATCCTTCAGCTTAAGAAAAATGTTCTGCAACATTGCTCTGATGATTTCTCTTTTTTTTTCCTTTTTCATTTCTGGACTTGCTATAAGATGGACATTGGACATTTTAAAGGTTTATTTATTTATTTTAGAGAGAGAGAGCACACGAGCAGGAGGGGCAGAGGGAAAGAATCTGAAGCAGACTCTGTGCTGAGTGCGGAGCCAGAGGTGGGGCTCCATCTCACGACCCTGAGATCGTGACCTGAGCTGAAACCAAGAGTTGGATGCTCAGCCTATTGAGCCACCTGGGTGCCCCTGGACTTTGGACATTTTGAACAAATCCACTGTTTTAAAAAAATCATTTTTCACCTATTTACCATCTTCTTTGTCTTTTGGTTCACTTTTTATTTTTTATTTTTTATTTTATTTTATTTTTTTTAAAGATTTTATTTATTCATTTGAGAGAGAGAGAGAGAGAGAGAGGCAGGCCGAGGGAGAAGGAGAAGCAGGCTCCCCGCAGAGCAGGGAGCCCGATGCGGGACTCGATCCTAGGACCCTGGGATCATGACCTGAGCCGAAGGCAGACGCTTAACCGGCTGAGCCACCCAGGCATCCCTTGGTTCACTTTTTAGTGTATGTCCTCACTTTATCAGCTTTGTTTCTGTTCTCAGAACTGTCCTTTCTAAGAGCAATTTATTATTCTCTGAATCCACCAACCAGCCAACTTACTTTCCTGCCTGCCTGCCTTCCTTTAAAATTACATTCTGTTGTTGTTTCATGGGTGCAATATTTTATCTCTTTAAATTGTTTTGAGGTTTTCTTTGACTTCTGTTTTAACTCTAAGCTTTTAAAAAGTTTTAGCTATACTTCATATACCTTAAAATTCACATTTTGATGTGTTAAATTCAGTGGTGTTAGCCTTTTCACAAAATTGTGCAGCCGGCCGTCCCTCAGCACTAATTCTAGAACATTTTCATCACCCGGGAAGAAACCTTGTAGCCATTAACAGTCATGCCAGTCCCCTAACCCTTTCAACCCTTGGATACCACTAGTCTACATTCTTTTTCCATGGATTCACCTGTTCAAGATATTTCATATAAATGAAAGCATATAATAATTGGGCCTTTTTGCCTGGCTTTCATTTATTTCTTTTACTTAGCATGATGTTTTCAGAGTTCATCCAAATTACAGTACGAAACAGCACTTCATTCCTTTTTATGACCAAATAATATTCTATTGTATGGATATACCAGATTTTACTTACCCGTTTCTCAGTTCATGTACATTTGGGATGTTTCCACTTTTTGGCTGTTATGAATAACCTTGCTATGAACATTGTGTACAAGGCTTGTGTAGAGACATATTTTCAGTTCTTTTGGGTATACATCTAGAAATGGAATTGCTGGGTCTTATGGTAATTCTGTTTCCTAACTTTTTTTTTTTAAAGATTTTATTTTCAAGTAATCTTTAACCCAATGTAGGGTTTGACCTCACAACCCTGAGATCGAGTCACATGCTCCACTGACTGAGCCAGCCAGGTGTGCTGATTCTGTTTAACTTTTTTTTTTTTAAGATTTTATTCATTTGAGAGCGAGAGTGAGGCAGAGAGAGAGAGAGAGAGAGAGAGCGAGCGAGCACATGAGCCAGGGGATGGGCAGAGAAGCAGACTCCCCGCTGAGCAGGGAGCCCAATGTGGGACTCAGTGCCAATACTGTGGGATCATGACCTAAGCCGAAGGCAGACTGAGCCACCCAAGCGCCCCTCTGTTTAGCTCTTTGAGGAACTGACAAACGGTTTTCTAAAGCTGCTCACTGTTTTTCGTTTCTTGTTAGCAGTGTATGAGGATTCTAATTTCTCCCAAGTTCTCACTACCATTTGTTATTGTATGCTTTTTGATTTTGGCTGTGTTAGTTTGTGTGAGGTGATGTCTCATTGTGGTTTTAGTTTGCCTTTTTCTAGTGACTAATGATGTTGTACATCTTTTCATATGCTTATTGCTTTTTTTAAAAAAGATTTTATTTATTTGAGAGAGAGTGAGACAGAGAGCACGAGCAGGGGGAGGAGCAGAGGGAGAGGGAGAAGCAGACTCCCTGCTGAGCAGTGAGCCCGACACGGGGCTCCATCCCAGGACCCCGGGATCATGACTTCAGCTGAAGGCAGTTGCTTAACCTGTTGAACCACGCAGGCGCCCCTGGACTCTCAATTTTCTTCACTTGCTCTATGTCTATCTTTATACCAGTACCATGGTCTTGATTACTGTAGCTTTCTAGTAAGTTTTGAAATTAAGTAATATACTGGGTGTTACATGCAACTGAATTATTGAACACTACATCTGAAACTGGTGATGTACTATATGTTGGCTAATTGAATTTAAATAGAAAAAGAAATTAAGTAGTATGAATCCTCCAACTTTGTTTTTTTTTTTTTTCCCCAAGATTGTTTTGGCTATTCTGGGTCCCTTGCATTTCCTTACGAATCTTAGGATGAGTTTATCAGTTGAGTTCTATTTTTCTCTTTGTATGTTTTGATATCTGGCTTTCCTGTCTGAGGCTCTCCTCAAATAGTTGTTCCTTTATGTATGAAGTACCAGCAGGCTGAGCTGTGTGCTGGACTCAAATGAGGGAAGGTGAGTGGGGATGGGGGCAGTGACTTCTCATAGTTCAGAATGTAGACTTCCACTTATCTCCCTGGATCAGTATTGGTGTCCTATCGCTACCCTCAGCTGTGCCTCGAGTTCTCGGGTCTAGTGTAATCTATCTAGAGACCAAAAATTCCTGTTTGGGATTTGGGAGGGTGGGGTGACTGCCTGGCTGAATTGCTGGGAAGGGGAGTTTGGGAACTCTGTTTTTTCCTACAGGCTTTTGCTCCTGTTTCTCTCCTGTTTTTAGGTCTACTTATGCTCTCACTTTCAGAGGTACCTAGTGCCAGTATTTACTGACCCTTTCTGTGATTCCCCAGTGCTACCAGCCTGCTTCTTGTCAACTCCTCCCCCTCACCCCCATTACAGGCAGTTAGGTTTCATTTTTATCTCACTTGCCTCTTTCCAGAATGTTGCTGCCCCCTCTATCTGTTGATAGAGAAAACCTTTTCCGTTTGTTTTTAGTGGGTTTATATTTTTGTATTTCTTTTCCTGTCATTTTGATGGGGTTTGAGAAGGGAGCAGAGATAAATATATGTTTGATCTGTTATGTTTATTGAGAGCTCCTGGAAGTCTCTCTAAGGGAAAAGTTGGTATCAGGGAAGGTGGTGTAATACTTAGTCTCCTCGGATCTACTCCTGGAGTAGAGCTCCTTCACTATATTCTGTTCCTAAAGTTTTATATTGCCCCATTTTTTTTATCCGCATATTGTTTTGTGCAATTTTTCTGCATAATTTTAGTTTAGCCTTAAATATTCTGATAGAGCTAAAGTCCTACTCTTAATGCATTCAACTAATTCAGTAACATTAAACTAGTGTCTCACCCCAACTTTATCTTAGGATCACCTGGGGAATTTATTTATTTATTTATTTATTTATTTAAGATTTTATTTATTCATTTGACAGAGACAAATACAGCGAGAGGGGGAACACAAGCAGGGGGAGTGGGAGAGGGAGAAGCAGGCCTCCTGCCGAGCAGGGAGCCTGATGCAGGGCTCGATCCCAGGACCCTGGGATCATGACCTGAACCTAGGCAGACGCCCAATGACTGAGCCACCCAGGCGCCCCTCTCAGAATCCCTTGTCCCCTCTACAGTTCTCTCATTTGCTTTCTATCTGGCATCCCTCTTGGCACATGTCCTTTCCCTATGTTATCAGTCTTTTAGTGTTTAAAGAAGCCAGTGGATGGAGCCTCATTTATTTTTTCTCCCATGCCTTTCTTTTCCGTGTGTAGATGCAAGTTTCTGACCTGAATCATTTCTTTATCCTGGAAGGACTTCTTTTAAACATTTCTTTCAGGGTATGTTTTTGTTTGAGGAAGTCTTTTGTTTACTCCTTCACTTTTAAAGAATAACTCTGGGGCTCTTGGGTGGCTCACTTGGTTAAGCGTCTGCCTTCGGCTCAGGTCATGATCCTGAGGTCCTGGGATTGAGCCCCACGTCGGGCTCCCTGCTCAGCAGAGAGCCTGCCTCTCCCTCTGCCCCTCACCCCGCTCATGCTATCTCTTTCTCTCTCTCTCTGTCTCTCAAATAAATCTTTAAAAAAAAAAGGACAACTCCATTGGACACAAAATTCTAGGTTAGTGTGTTTTTTCTTTCAATACTTTAAATATTTCAGGATGCCTGGGTGGCTCAGTTGGTTAAGAATCTGTCTTCAGCTCAGGTCATGATCCCAGGGTCCTGGGATCGGGCCCCACATCAGGTTCCCTGCTCAGCGGGAAGCCTGCTTCTCCCTTTCCCACTCCCCCTGCTTGTGTTCCCTTTCTTGCTCTGTCTCTGTCAAATAAATAAATAAAATCTTAAAAAAAATACTTTAAATATTTCACTCTGCTATCTTCTTGCTTGTATGGTTTCTGGTAAAGAGCATGCTGTAATTCTTATCCTTATTCCTGTACAGGTGAGCTGTTTTCTTTCCCCCTTTGGCTTCTTTCAAGATTTTCTGTTTGTTTCTGGTTTTCTCTAGATTTAATATGGTAATATCATATGCCTAGTTATTTGTTTGTTTTGTTCTTTTTTTTTAAGATTTTTATTTTTTATTTTTTTTAAAGATTTTTTAAAGATTTTATTTATTCATTTGAGATAGAGACAGAGGAAGCACAAGCAGGGGGAGAGGCAGAAGGAGAGGGAGAAGCAGGCTCCCCACTGACCTGAGAGCTGGATGCGGGGCTCGATCCCAGACCTGGAGATCATGACCTGAGCCGAAGGCAGATGCTTAACCATCTGAGCCACCCAGGCGCTCCAAGATTTTTTTTTTTTTAATTTATTTGACAGAGAGAGAAACAGTGAGAGAGGGAACACAAGCAGGGGGGGTGGGAGAGGGAGAAGCAGGTTTCCCGCGGAGCAGGGAGCCCGATGTGGGGCTCGATCCCAGGTCCCTGGGATCATGACCTGAGCCGAAGGCAGATGCTTAATGACTGAGCCACCCAGGCACCCCAAGCATTTTCTTCTTTGTTTCTTAGAATTGCCACGTCTCTGCTTACATCATACATCTGTTCTTGGGTGTTGTCTACTCTTTCCATTAGACTCTTAACATATCTATCCATAGTTATTTTAAATTCCCTGTCCATTAGTTTTAATATCTGTGTCATCTCTGATTTGGTTCTGATGCTTGCTTTGTCTCTTCACACTGTTTTTCTTGACTTTCAGCATTACTTATAATTTTTTTTTAAAGATTTATTTAGTTTACAGAGAGAGAGCGTGTGTGCGCATGCATGAGGAGTGGGGAGGAGCAAAGGGAGAGGAAGAGAGAGAATCCAAAGCAGACTCCCTGCTGAGAGTGGTGCCCAACTCGGGGCTCGATCCCATGACCCTGGCATCATGACCTGAGCTGAAATTAAGAGTCAGACACTCAACTGACTGAGCCACCCAGGTGCCCCTTAGCATTACTTATAATTTTTAATTGAAAGCTGGACATGATGTATTGGGTAATAGGAACTGAGGTGAATAGGTCTTTAGTTTGGGGTTTTATGTTAATCTGGCTAGGTGTTGATTTGTGTTTAACAATCGCTGTAACTGTTGGGGCATCTGGGTGGCTCAGTCCATTAAGTCTCCAACTCTTGATTTCGGCTCAGATCTTGATCTCAGGGTCGTGAGTTCAAGCCCCATGTGGGGCTCCACATTGGGTGTGGAGCCCACTTAAAACAAAACAAAACAAAATAATTGCTGTAACTGTATGTACCAGAGGCTTCAAATTCATCTAGTGTCTTGTTTTGGTCTCCCTGTTATCTTTGGTCTTCCCTAAGAACCCCTTCTTAAATAGAGTATGCACCTTTCAGCTCTTTCAGTTGTAATCCAATGTTATACTGAACCCATAGTGTGGTGGGAAAGTAGGGGGGGCATTTTGTCATTTTCTCATTAAATCTCAGTCTTTTTGGGGCACCTGGGTGGCGCAGTCAGTTAAGCATCTGACTCTTGGTTTCATCTCAGGTTGTGATCTCATGGTTGTGAAATTGAGCTCTGCATCAGGCTCTGCGCTCAGCACGGAGTCTGCTTAAGTTTCTCTCCCTGCTCTTCCCTTCCCCTGTGCTCTCTGTCTCTAAAATAAATAAATCTTAAAAAAAAAAACCCCAAAAACCTCAGTCTTTTCAAGGGTCTGTGTCTGTGGGTTGTGACCTTTGCAAATGGTTATTAACTGTATTTTTACCCCTTCGATGAGACAGGAAGACTAGAAGGGCCTCAGCCAGGGAAATTTCCTCCCGCTAGTTAGGATAAAGCTCTGGTGAAGTCTTTTTCCCTAGAGAGCAGGCCCTTGTTGTGGAGAACATTTGGCATATTTTACAGTGGTTACTTTCTCCCTTTCCATGCCAGAGCCAGGAGGGAATCTTTCTTGGCTCTTCATCAGGACAACCTGTAAGGAAGGAATTTTTTTTTTTTTTTTCTGTTTTATTCACTGTTGTATCACTAGCATCAAAAACAGTGCATGGTATATAATAGATGCTCAGTAAATATTTGTTGAATGAGTGAATGAATACCTTTCATCCAGGCCCATGAGGTTATCTTACATAGATGTGGGAAAATTTCTCAGACCTAAAATGATAATAAACTGATGACATTTCTCTGAATGAATAGTTAGTCCTCAAATCTATTGTTTTTTTTTTTTTTAAGATTTTATTTATTTATTTGACAGAGAGAGAGACAGCGAAAGAAGGAACACAAGCAGGGGGAGTGGGAGAGGGAGAAGCAGGCTTCCCGTGGAGCAGGGAGCCTGCTGTGGGGCTCGATCCCAGGACCCTGGGATCATGACCTGAGCCAAAGGCAGATGCTTAATGACTGAGCACCCATGCGCCCCCAAATCTGTTGTTTACTTTTTGGTGTTTTGTGTCTCTCTAATCTGAAACCCTAACTAAAATGGGAAGATTGCAGAGCAGTTCTCACACTTTTTTGACTGCAACCTTTAGTAACAAATGTATTTTATATCATGATCCAGTGTACTTGTACATATAAATGATCATTTATCTGGACAGACTTTTCATGAAATAATACTTTCCTTTATGTATGATGTACTCTTATATTTTTTACTATTTTATTTAAAAAAAGCTTTTTTAAAAAAGGTTTTATTTATTTATCAGAGAGAGAGAGAGAGTGAGTGAGCACGAGCAGGGGCAGAGGGAGAAGCAGGCTCCGCACTGAGCAAAGAGCCCGATGTGGGACTCGATCCTCTGACCCTGGGATCATGACCTGAGCCGAAGGCAGACTCTTAACCAACTGAGCCACCCAGGCATCCCTAAAAAAATGCTTTTCAAGATTTATGTAGAGGATAGGTTCAGAGGACAATATGTGTTTAGTTTTTTTTTTTAAAGAAATTTGGTTAAATCTACCAGAGTTAGTTTCGGTTTTCCCCTTCTGCTCCCAATAAATCCATTACTCCCTTCAGTCATGAAAGTCTTTGTGTGTTTACCTATAACCTTTAGTGATACTTTAAACATTGTTCCCCTTCCTCCACCTTTCTGCCCTGGGCTTATGCTAACTCATTTTTTTGGGAGTGATTTGGATGCAAACATTTCCCATTGCTGCTAGCAAGGGAAAAAATTACTTGAGTACATGTACAGTGCTGCTGAGACAGGTGCAGAGTAAATTCTGGGCCTCGGGTTTCATGAGCTTCCTGTAGTGAGTAGTGGGGATTGGAGCCTCATGCCCATTAGGGACCATGTCTCATATGGGACCCTGAGGCAGAAGCTAAGAGGTTAAACATACTTTGGGGTGGGATCTGACTTCTCTTCTCTAGTAATGGTTACTTTTTTTTGTACATGGTTGGAGAGATCTCACAGTTCAAAATACCTACCTTGTAATATCAAGGTGGTATTTTCCTGATTGGATCTGGAAAGACAGACAGTGCCCCACATAACACTGGTTATTGTTAATAAACACTGGACTGTAATCATGAAAGCCACTGGAGAAAGAAAACGTGTTACTTTGTTTCTCCGCTTTCCCAGTTGGCTTTCTTCCTTCTGAGCCTTCTTTAGAATTTATCTGATTGATTTTGTCTGGGGGCCGTGAAGTATATAGATCAAGAGGTTTGGTCTTCCTCCCATTTAACAGGCCCTGTGGGAGGTGCCAGTTTCATTCTCTTGAATTCTCTTGAGTTCAGGCCACAGGCTAAAAAGAGTAAAGCTCAGGGAGGACATGTTACAGTAAAACTACCCTTAGTTGAGTTGCCTTAGGAAAGAGAGAGTCCCAATAGATGTAAAGATTTTAAAAATATTCTTTTATTTTTTAAGTCTATAAATAATGGATTTCCTGCTTGTAATGCTTTAACCTCTTTTACTGAAAGCCCTGAGGCTTAATTTATAATCATTAATCTTTCCTTCATTATTCAAGATATGATCTTCCCCCCTTTAAAATAATCGTTAAATTATGAGAAAGATCAAACATGTAAAATGGTTCAGAGAATAAGATAACAAACAGTCATAAAAACCACCATCTGGATTTAATGAATATTAACATTTTGCCATATTTGCTTCAGAACTTTTTCTTTAAATGATAAAATGTTGCAGATACATTTGAAGTCCTCTTGGTCTCTCTCCTTACATCAATACGCATGTTTCCTTCTGTGGTACCCTGGGGTAACTTCTCTTCTCACCTCAGTGTGGTTACTTCCCAGCCACGCTTTTATTTTTTTTAAAGTATTTATTTGACAGAGAGATAGAGAGAGCACAAGTAGGCAGAGAGGCAGGCAGAGGGAGAGGGAGAAGCAGGCTCTCTGCCGAGCAGGGAGCTCGATGCGGGGCTCGATCCCAGGACCCTGGGATCATGACCTGAGCCGAAGGCAGACACCCAACGACTGAGCCACCCAGGCGCCCCCAGCCACGCTTTTATACTTTTATTCCATTTATGTCTTGCCACAGCAATATAACTGATTCTGTGTAAGTTCAAGTGTATACCAATGGCATCGTACTACACTTAGGTTTCACTTGCTTTTTTTTTTTCCCCTTTTACCATTATAATTCGGGATTTGTACATGTAGATTGAATTCATATATTTCAGCTATTACATACCATTCCATTTTATAGGTATATCACAGTTTATTCATTCCCCCATTGATGGGCATTTAGTTGGTTGACAAATTTTTGCTATTATACACATTGTTGTGATGAACATCTTTGAACATGGCTTCTTCGGCATGTGTTGGAAGATTTTTCCCGGGGCAGAGACCTAGGGGTGGAATCCTGCCAGGTGTAGTATATGCATCTTTAACTCTACGGAGGTTGCCAGGTACCATCTCATTTGCCCCCAGAAGTGTATAAGGCTTCTCCCCAACACTTTTTCTCAGACTTCTAATGTCTTGCTAGTCTGCTAGGTGGAAAGAGAGAGTTGATCTTTTTATTGCTTTACCAAAACAGATTTAGTCTAAGGAGTCACAACATCATCCTTTTAAATTTCAGACAATGGTGCTCAGATTCATTCATTTGGTAAACAGTTATGGAGTTCCTATTAAGAGCCAGGCATCATTCTAGACACCGGGGCTACAGGGCTAACAGATGGGACACACATTTCAGTGCTCGTGGAGCTTACATTTTAGGGGAGAGAGAGAGAGACAATAAATACAGTAAATCAATACAATATGAATCATGTCAGTGATAAATGCTAGGGGGAAAAAGTAAAATAGGGAAGGATGGGTCCAAATGTGTGTGGAAAGGTAGGGTAATAGGGTGGTCCAGGAGCACCTCTTAAGAAAGTGACCTTTGAGTAAATGCCTGAGGTAGTGAGGGAATAAACCATATAGGTGGACAACTGAGAAAAGAACATTCTAGATGGAAAGGGTAGAAGTCCAATAGGGTAGCATGTCTTGCACGTTCAAGGAACAGTGAGGAGGCTTGTGTAGCTTCAGGGGAGGGAGTAAGTGGGGAGAGAAAAGAGAGGTGAGGTCAGAGAGGGGTGTGGACTGTATCATGCAGGGCCTCCATTTTAAGGACTTTGACTTTTACTCTGAGGTAGACTGGAAGCCACTGAATGGTTTTGAATAGCAGAGTGATATAATCTGACATACATATTAAAAAAAATCAATCTGCTGAGCGTAGAGATTAGATTGAAGGGGCAGAGGGTCTGAGCAGGAGAAAGATAATCTGGGTAAGAGATCACAGGACTTTGGACCAAGATAGTGATAATAGAGGTGGAGAAAATGTTTGAACTTGAGGATATTTTAAAGGTAGAACCAAGAGGATTTACATATATGTTTTAAAGATTTTTTATTTTATTTTAGAGAGAGAACATGGTGGGGAGGGGCAGAGGGAGAGGGAAAGAATCTCAAGCAGACTCTCCGCTCAGCATGGAGCCCAACATGGGGCTCGATCTCACCACCCTGAGATCATGACCTGAGCTGAAATCAAGAGTTGGACACTTAACCGACTGAGCCACCCAGGTGCCCGCAACCAACAGGTTTACCGACAGATTGAATGTGGGGTTTGAGAGGGAAAGGAGAAGCGGAGATGAGCCCGAGAATTTTGGCCTGAGCCACTGGCTGGAAGGAGTCGTCATTAACTGAGATGCGGAAGGCTGGTTTGAGGGGGAATATCAGAATATCAGTTTTGTCATTAGACAAAGAGGGTCTGAGGTTCTAGGGTGAAGTTTGTACTGGACACACCAATTTGGGATTGTCAACAAATGGCTAGTATTTAAAGCTATACGACTAGATGAAATAACCAGAAGACATGCAAGGCCTGAGCCATGGGACACCCTGATGGTTAGAGGTTGAGGAGGAGAGAAGGAGCAGCCTGAGAGGCAGGGGGAAACATCAGGCAGGTGTGATGTCCTGGAAGCCAAGGGAAGAAAGCATTTCAAGGAAGAGAGTGATCGATCCATCATGTCAGATGCTGCCAGTAGGTTATATAAGACGAAGACTGAGAATTCACCATTGGACTTAATAACACAAAAGTCTGGTCTTAAGAACTCACTACCAGTAGTTTCCGTGTCGTATTCCTGTATGCTCCCTGGAACTTTTCAGAGGTTTCCATTGCTGCTCCATATATAAGATTGAAGTAGAATGCCTGGTACAGACTAGTCAAGAAAAAACTAGCCACTTAAAATTTTTGGACTGCATATACCTTATAATAAGGCACATTGCTTTGTTTTAGCTAACATCTTGAAGTATAAAAGTATTTGACTTCAGCTATGGAAAAATGTCAAAATCATTGTGACTTCATGGTAGCTACATTTCATCCTCAAATAAAAGTTTTCCATTCTTAGAGAAATGTGGTGACTTAATAACCGTGTTTTAAGGCTGAACAACTCTTCAGAATAGGAAGTTGGAGGAGAGATCAGAAACAAATAGAATGAACGAAGGTATTAATGACGCTGAATAGAAGATGACTTTGTTAGTGTTTTTACAGTAGCAGTTCTCAGGTGGGATCCTTTGACCTCTGTTGGCCCCTTGAGCCTTAAAAGGTTTTGCAAGATCAAAACTGTTTTTATGATAACTTTATTTGCCTTCTCCACTGTGATTACATTTGCACTGATGGTGCAAGAGCGAAGGTGAGTACAATTGTTGTTGCCATCGTTGGAATCCGGGCAGTGCCACGAATCTGAGCTGTTGTCCCTGTATTCCTCAGCACAGTAGACTCAGTAAAAAGAGAACAAAAGGGCCAGTTTCACTTCAGAATGTGCTTGACGAAGCAGTAAAAATTATTAATTTTATTAAGTCTCGACTCTTCTGCACATCTTTTTTTAATATTCTGTGTGATGAAATGGGAAATATGGCTACAGTCCTTCTGTACGCCCAAGTATAATGGTTGTCTTGGGAAGAAGCACTTGTGTGTGTGAATTGAGAGCTGAATTGCTTTTCTCATGAAATGCTATTTTTACTTAAAAAAAACGAAGTTACTAGATTTGGGTATTTGGCAGACATTTTGTTGAAGATGAATGAAGTGAGCCGGTCACTTGAAGGAAAACAACGGGCAGTATTTGTTGCCAATGATAAAATATGAGTTTTTAAGTGAAAATTAGGATTTTGGAACACTTGCATCTGCCACTAAGAGCTTGACACTTTCCCGGTACTTAAAGATCTGTTTGATGAGATCAGTGGTGACATTCACAAATGTGCTTTTTTTGATAGGGTATAATGAAATATGTCAACATTTGGAATATCTGTAATCTCACTGAACCAATATTTTTCAAATGACAAAGGACGATGTTACAAAATTGTATATGAGTAAAAGATCCATTCAAAATGCAAGATAGACTTATGCTTCTGGCCAAGATAGAGCGACAGGGATGCCTGATGGCTAATGATGTCTAGAATGTGCTTATTCGCCATTTGTATATCTTTCTATTTATTATTTACTATTTTTTTATTCTTTGTTTTTATTTTAGAGAGCGAGTGCACGTGAGAGTGGGGGGGGGAGGGGCAGAAGGAGAGGGAAACAGAATCCCAAGCAGGTTCCACACGTGTGGAGCCCGACCGTGGTCTCAATCTCACCACCCTGAGATCATGACCTGAGCCTAAATCAAGAGTTGGACACTTAACGGACTGAGCCACCCAGGTGCCCCTATCTGTATATCCTTTGTCGATTTAAAAAATTGGATTTTTAAAAAATTGTTGAACTGTGACTTTCCTTTTGAAAGTGTTATGTTAGGCTCTGTCCTGTATATGTTGATGTAATAGTCCTGTGCCCTTCCTAGGCCAGCAGAGACCTGTCTAGGCTCAGTAGTCATCACAAGACAGACTCCACCCTGACAAAAGTAGTACAAAGTTGCCTGGACGTTTATATTTTCTCGGTTCCTCTCTTTCAACTCAGATATTAAAAATGGCTGCAGTTTTGTCAGTCTCTTCTCAGATATTCTCTAAACCTCCTGCTGTTCGTCTTGCAGTTTTCTGGTGATGACATGGCATCTGCCAGCTCCAGCCGGGCAGGAGTGGCCCTGCCTTTTGAGAAGTCTCAGCTTACTTTGAAAGGTGAGTGGCACCATGTGAAATGTTTACCATTCGAGGTCCAGCCCAGTCTATGGGGAAGAGGTAGAATTATACCACACCTTGGTCTGAGAGCCAAGTATTGTGAAATAACTGAAGAGTGTAACTATTCATTCTCATAGGGTTACCATGTAACTGGAATTCTTTTTTTTTTTATATATGTATTTTATTTTTAAGTAAAATTTACACCCAATGTAGGGCTCAAACTCATAATCTGAGATCAAGAGTCGCATGCTCCACTGACTGAGCCAGCCAGGTGCTCCAGATAACTGTTTTCTCAGCAATTTTTAAAAAGGAATTCTTCCTTTTTAAAGATTTTATTTATTTACTTGAAACAGAGAGAGAGAGAGAGCACACGTGGGGGGGCGGGGAGGGATAGAGGGGGAGACGAGACTACCCACTGAGCAGAGAGTCTGAGATGAGACGTGGGGCACAATCCCAAGACCCTGAGATCATGACCTGAGCCAAAGGCAGATGCTCAGACACCTGAGCCACCCAGGTGTCCCTATAGGTGGAGTTCTTAAGAAGGATAAAAGGAACTTTTGGCAAAAATTGTTGAAAATGGTGATTCCTTCGTGCCTCAGGGCCCTTTTCTGTCTATACTTACTCCCTAGGCGATCTTGTCCAACCTCATGGCTTTATTTTCTTTAAAGATTTATTTATTTGAGAGAGAGAGAGAGCGAGAGCACGTAGAATAGTGATTTTGTCTGTTTTGGTTCCTTTTGATACCTCAGTGACATGGAACATTGCCGGACATTTAGTGGTCTGTCAGTGAATATTGCTTCGATGACAGAAGGTTGCTTTGGTAGCCTTAGCTCTGCAGAAGAGTCGCGGGGCTGAGAGATGCCGGGTGACCCGGGAACAGCATTCAGTATCACAGCTCTGGCCTCTCAGAGACACGGTCATTTGGAGGCAAAATCGTCTTGTCATTTTTTAAAATTATTATTTCTGAAATGTAAATTTTATTCATTTCTACATACTTTAAAATGGTTTCCTTTCCTCTAGCTGCTCAGTGCCCCTGCTTGGAGGAAACTAATATTACCAGTTTCTAAGACACATTCTAAGATACATGAAGGGGGATATGGTTTTGTAATCTTGAGAGCCAGGTTGCTTTCCTAGAAAGGAATACTCTTCTAGGAGTGCATGAGAGTGCCTGTTTCCCCACATCTTTACCAACACAATGTGTTGTCAGACTTTATTATTTTTTTTTAAGATTTTATTTATTTTTTTGACGGAAAGAGAGACAGCGAGAGAGGGAATGCAAGCAAGGCGAGGGGCAGAGGGAGAAGTAGGCTTCCTGCTAATCACGGAGCCCGATGCGGGGCTTGATCCCAGGACCCCGGGATCATGACCTGAGCCGAAGGCAGACGCTTACCCGACTGAGCCACCCAGGCACCCCAAAATAACTGTTTTCTCAGCGGTTTTATTTCACATTTCTTTAATTATAAATGATGTTTAACATCTTATCCTATGTTTAAGGGAAATTTGGATTTCCTATTCTGTAGATTGTGTATTCATATTCTCTCTGCTGTTTCTTATTTACTTACTGATTTAAAAACAGTAGTCTTGATACATTTTAATTATTTTTGTTGTTGTCTCATGTCTGCTCTAGCCCTCTTGAGGAGGGAGAAGCATTAGAGTGAATTCCATAGGGTTTCGAGCTTGGGCGTTTAGATTTTACTACCTGGTCTAAAAATTACCAAGTTTAGGTTAAAACAGAAGCCTGCCTATAGAACCTGGTGACATAATAAAGTCCCTGTTTTGGGGCCATATTATTCAGGAGCACATTTGACTTGTAGAGATTTCTGTTTGCCTTTCCTCAGTGTGAATTTTTACTAGCGTGGAACGAGCTAACTTGATAATACAGGTGCATCTGACACAGATGCATTTAACCTATAGGGATTCTGTAATACCACTGAAGAAAATATGGGGAGAAAGAGAAAAAGCGAAATAACAAAATAGTTGTTGTGGCTGGTTCCTCGTCCCATGTGTTTCTTTGAGAGAGCCTGTGGTGTAATTTGGGAGAGGTGACTTTGCTGTTCCTTCTCTTTGCCTCAGTTCCCTTATGCCTCTCTGTCATGCAGTCCTAGAGTTTTAAAGATTTTTATTTATTTATTTATTTTGAGAGACAGAATGAGAGAGAGAGAGAGCATGAGAAGGGGGAGGGTCAGAGGGAGAAGCAGACTCCCCGCTGAGGGACTCGATCCTGGGACTCCAGGATCATGACCTGAGCCGAAGGCAGTCGCTTAACCAACTGAGCCACCCAGGCACCCAGTCCTAGAGTTTTAAAACACACTTTTAAAATACAGCAAGGTCCTTAAACATGAGTGAGCTATTTTATCTGATACATAACTCAAGAAACACTGAGAAACTGAACCCTGAAAACCACAACAAAGCAAAGCTGGCTGGTGGGAACCTATTGAAAGACTCTGTTCTGTGCCTTCCTAAGAGCTTTTCAAGGATATAATTTTGGCCATGTGTGATTTTTTTTTTTTTGCCTTATTTGTTAACTTTAAAAGCTAAATTCTATGTGAAGATGTGAAATTGCCATTTATATTTCATCAGACAGTAACTAGACTTTCTGGATAAATCTGCTTGAATGTTGAGGCCTTTAATTTGGCTTGTGTTTTAAGAACAAGAAACTTTCAAAATAATCATCCCACTGATTAATTATAACTTATGAAGGGGAAATGTATCTTTACAGTGGAGTGACCCCGATAGACCCCACATTAACCAGAGGATCAAACTTAGCATCCACAATAGGAGGACAACCTAGTGTGTATAGTAAGACACATGCAACGTAACCTATGTAGTATTCTTGACAAAAATGTTTACTGTGAATCTCATCATGAAGAAAACAATCAGGAAAATATAGCATTTGGTGTATTATATGAGACAGCTGGTGGAAGTCTTTAAAAATCATTGTCAGGGAAAAAGAAGGAGAGCATTCTAGATTTTATTTTTTATTTTTTTAAAGCTTTTATTTATTTATTCATGAGAGACAGAGACAGACAGAGAGAGGCAGAGGGAGAAGCAAGCTTCCTGCTGAGCAGGGAGCCCGATGCGGGACTCGATCCCAGGACCCTGGGATCATGACCTGAGCCGAAGGCAGACGCTTAACCATCTGAGCCATCCAGGCGCCCAGCGTTCTAGATTTTAAAAGATTAAGGAACCAGCAACCAAATGCAATTTGCTCATGCTGATGGGATCCTGGATTGGGGGAAACAGCTCTAACAAATATGTTTGGAAAAATTGGGGAAATTTGGATATGTAATGAATATCAAATGATGGACTAACTAAATTTTTTTCAGGTATAATAATGATGGTGTGGTTAGGTGGGAAAATGCCTTCCCTTTCATTTCTTTCTTTCTTTTTTTTTTTTTTTAATAGGCTCCATGCCTAGCGTGGAGCCCAACTCAGGACTTGAGCTCACGACCCTGAGATCAAAACCTGAGCTGAGTTCAGGAGTTGGAGTTTAACCAACTGAACCACCCAGGCGCCTGCTTTTCTGGTCCCCCCCCTTTTTAAAGGAAGTTCTATGCCCAGCATGGGGCTCAAACTCATGACCCTGAGATCGAGTTGCATGCTCTACCAACTGAACCAGCCAGGCACCCCTCATTTTGTTTGTTTGTTTTTTTAATTGAAGTATAATTAACATACAGTGTTATATTAGTTTCAAGTGTACAACGTTTAGAACATCCTTATTCTTAAGAGTTGTATTCTGGAAGTATTTAGGATTGGTAAGTCTTGATATCTACAACTTTCAAGTGGATTACCAAAAAAAAAGTTTGTGGGTATATGCCTAGTCATGCACATATATAGACGTGGATATCATATATTTGTATCCTGTGCTATGCAATACGATAGCCACTATAGCCACATAGAACTATTTATGTTAAGATTAAAATTAAATTAAAAATTTAAATCCTCAGTCATAAGAGCTATATTCCTAGTCCTCAGTAGTCACATGTATCTCATGGCAATGCATTAGACTGTGTTGGCATAGAACTTTTCCTTATCACTGAGTTTCTCTTGAATAGCAATGATATAGACACACACATAGAAAAAAAACAACAACACCAAAACCCCAAATGTGGTGGGGCACCTAGCTGGCGCAGTTGGTAGAGCACATGACTTTTGATCTTTGTGTTGTGAGTTCAAGCCCACTGGCGCGGGGCTCAATCCCAGGACCCTGGGATCATAACCTGAACTGAAGGCAGATGCTTAACCTACTGAGCTACCCAGGTGTCCCGTAAAAATGCTTTTTGAAAAAGCAAGTGGGGCAAAATGATAGTTGTTGCTGAGTATACAATTATTTACTGTCCTATTCTTTAACCCTTTCTGTAGATTGGAAACTTCAAAATAAAACTACCAACTGCAATATGTAATCCTAGATTGGGTCCTGGACCAAAAAAAAAAAAATTTCTTTTCTCTTTTGCTATAATGGACATTGATAGAACATTTAACAAAATTTAAATGAGGTCTGTACATTAGATCATAGTTTTAAAGGGTGTTAAATTTTTCCGTGTTGATAATTATACTATGGTATCAGAAAATGTCTTTGTTCTTAGAAATACACACCGAAGTGTTTAGAAGAAAAGGGGCACAGCATCTTCTAAAACTCACTCTCAAAGTTTCAGGAACAGATGTGTATGTGTATGAAAGAGAATCAGGGAAGAGAAAAAAGCAATAAAGCAAATACTATAACCAGTTAATATTTGGTGACCCTTAGGTGAAGGGCTTATAGGAATTCTTTGTATTTTTGTTGCAACTTTTCTAAACATCTGAAATTATGTCAAAATAAAAAAGACAGTAAAGATACCAAAAAACCCCACCCCCTCCAAAACAAAAAATAAACCTCCAAACAAGCAAAAAAACCTAGGGGAAAAAGCTAGGAGGACAAAAAAGGAAACATTAGAACAGAGTTCCGAGAATTGGCCTGGGAGCTCCCTGATTTTGGATTCATTATCTCACCTCCCTGCACCTTATTTAATTGGCTCAACTATTAACTGAAAGGTTTGAACTTGTTTCTTTTTTTTTCTTAATTTAAATTCAATTAATTAACATAGTGTATTATTAGTTTCAGAGGTAGAGTTCAGTGATTCATCAGTCTTATATAATACCAAGTGCTAATCATTATATCATGTGCCCTCCTTATGAACTTGTTGATTTCAAAGAAACTGTCTAGCTCAAAATGATAGGACTATAATTATAACTAGTCCTCCTCCCTCCCCCCCCCTTTTTAAGGCTCTGTGTGCAGAGCTGCTCTCCCACCACCAGGTGGCCTCAGTTAACCTTGGTCTATGTGAAAAGTACTTGTTTTCTACTCTGGACCACATTTCCCACCACCACCACCTGTTTCTCCTCGTACCATCCCCTGTTGCTTCTGAATCTTAGCCACAACTTTTGCTGTTGTTGTTCTTTGACTTGCTCTCTACTGTTCTTTGGGCCCGGAAAAGACAGGTATTGCTAAAAGAATCCAGAGGTAGTTTTGTCCTTTGTCAAGTTGTGGACCCTGATAGGACTCTCACCTCTCAGAAGGGTCTGGGAGGGAGAGGTTTGCTAAACCTTGTTGGAGGGGAGCTCTGTCTTGCCTCATGGGTAAGAAATGCCAGTCACATGCTCTGATTTGGGGCATGGGATGGAAGACACCTTAGGTGTGTTCCATCCCCGTGACCTGGAGTTTCCACCATGGCTAATATATGCTCTAAGAGATGCTTGCATACTTGTTCAGCTTGGCTCGCAGGTACCAAATAAACATCAGAGGTGCTGCCACATGAAGGATACAGATAGAATAGGAAATGCAGATGGCTAACAAACACATGGAAAACATACAACCTCACTTGTAATTGAAGAACAGCAATAGAACAAATAAGCAAAATCTGGTAATGACATACAGTGTGGTGGGGAGTCAGGTTGCCTGGGTGCACATCCTGGTTTGAAGCTCCCAGGCTCTGTCACCTGGGGCAATGACTTAACTTCCCCAAGCCTGCTTCCTCTGGGTGAAATGGGGGTGATGATATATTCCCTGCCTCATGGGTTTGTTTTAAGGATTCATTTAGATAGAGGGGAGGGGGTAGGGGGATGGGTTAGCCTGGTGATGGGTATTGAGGAGGGCACGTTCTGCGTGGAGCACTGGGTGTTATGAACAAACAATGAATCATGGAATACTGCACCAAAAACTAATGATGTAATATATGGTGATTAACATAACAATAAAAAAATAAAAAAAAAAGAAAAAAGGATTCATTTAGATGATGTGTGCCTAGCCTAGTGTCTGTCATAAGTGCTCGTTAAACCTTACCTAATTTATATGATTTTTTTTTTTTACCTTTCTGATTTCTAAATAGTGAAAAAACATAATACTCAGTATGATGGTGGTGAAATGGATATATTGGCCTCTACATGGGTTTATCCTTTTTGCAAAGGAATTAAGCAGTTTGAAGAAAAAATATTCATATCATTTCGAGGAACACTGAGAAATGTATGCAAATATATACATTCATGATGATTTTCCCAGAGTGAAAAATTGGAAGTAATCTATTCAGCACTGAAAGAATAGTTAACTAAATCATGGCATGTCTATACAATTGGCTCATATTGCAGCCATTTAGAATTGATTTTGGAGGGAGAAGAATTCTTAAAGAATTGGGGGCATAAAAGATGATGAGAGTCTGGAAAGTCTGGATTTGCCAACATCTTAATGATAATTATCCCAGTGTTTTCAGGTTAGGAGTGCTTTTTTTCTTATGCTTCATATTTTTGAAATATCCTCACATTTTTTTTTAAAGATTTTATTTATTTGAGAGAATGAGAGAGAGAGAGAGAGCACAAGAGGGGGAAATGTCAGAGGGAGAAGCAGACTCCCTGCTAAGCAGGGAGCCCGATGTGGGACTTGATCCTAGGACTCCAGGATCATGACCTGAGCCGAAGGCAGTTGCCCAACCAACTGAGCCAACCAGGCGCCCCTCACATTTTTTTAAAAGTAATTTTTTTTTAGGATCAGAAAAAATACCAAACGTAGTTTTTAAAAGAAACAACAAAAAAGAGCGGAACATCTGCCACAGGGGGGCAGCTGGGAGCCCTCTGACTCATCTTCGACTTTTCCTTTCTTTCCCGTCCAGTGGTGTCAGCAAAACCCAAGGTGCATAATCGTCAACCTCGAATTAACTCATTTGTGGAGGTGGCAGTGGATGGACTCCCCAGTGAAACCAAGAAGACGGGGAAGCGAATTGGGAGCTCCGAGCTTCTCTGGAATGAAATCATCATTTTGTAAGAGAAAGTCCCTTCTCTTTGCAGTAACCAGGGGGAAAGTGAGGAGGTGCTCCAGCGGGGTTGTGGGAGATCCAGCTTTCCTGTGACCCCGCTAACTCCTCTGCCTTTGGTACCCAGGGCACCTCTCGCCAGGTGTTTCTACATCATTGAGCTCACAGAGTGTTCATTATTAGCTAGATGGTTACAGGGTCAGCTTTGGAGGGGAGAGAGTACACATGTGAATGTCTTCCTGTTTGAGGTTTCTCCCTTCCCTCCAAGATGTCAGCAGTAAGTTTATCTGTTTTCTTCTATGTTGTAGGAGTGACCAATGTGCTCAGATGTGATGAATCAAGTTTTTGTTTTCCAGGAATGTCACGGCCCAGAGTCATCTAGATTTGAAGGTCTGGAGCTGCCATACTTTGAGAAATGAACTGCTAGGCACCGCCTCTGTCAACCTCTCCAATGTCCTGAAGAACAATGGGGGCAAAAGTACGTATGATGAAGGGGTGGCTGACATGATTCACTTGTGGGGTTGGGGAGAAGAATTCCAAGGCTTGGATTTCTCTCCCACGCCACGGATAGACCTGGCGATGCAGTTTCCTCCAGGACCAGGGGCTGCCGTGACTGTTCCCTGTGGAATGGGTCGTGGAGGTTTAGGAAGGCCAGAGCCCTGCACTGCCGGATTCAGCCTCTTTTGTCCCCAGGCTCTCCTGGTGGGATGCAGTGATGTGTCCCCTTGATCCTTTCTGGAGGTTGAATGCTCTCCCTCTGCCTCTGCTCTTTTCCCAATCCAGGTGACATGTGACATGTTGAATCAAACTGTCCCATGCCTCCAGCCTAAATCATTACTTTCCTAGTCTGAGTCCTTGAGCAGAACAAAGAAGTGGCGTATGTTTGTGTGTGTGTGTGTGTGTGGGGGGGGGTGGTGTTACAAATAGTGCCTTGTGCTCGGTAGGGACTCAGTAAACGTTTACCGAATGTTGGAATGTGATGGAAGCTCTGTCTTAATTATTCAGGGTGCCTCTGCTGCATGGAAATCTAAATCCTAACGTCTGTTTATTGCTGCTTGTGGTCAGTGGCATAACCCATGGTTTTGGTATCTGGACCCTCCCTCATAAAGCCTCTATTGAGAGCAGTACCATATGTGGTGAGGGAATGCCACGGAAAGAAAGACTCCTTTTACTCTTGATGTCTGCTGTCTAGAAAATATTTTCTGAAAGTGGATTTAGCTTAAGAGAGATGTGGGGGTGGGGAGTGTTGAGTCCCAGGGAGAGTGCTGCATTGAGTCGAGGGTTTTTTCTTTCTGAGCCTGTCCTTTCTGACAGGCCACTCGAGTGGTATTGGAGGCTCCTCTGGTCTTTCCCTTTCTGCTGGGCACACAGAGGTGTGGTGAACCCACTCCAGCTTCAGGAATTGTTTAAAACCAGGAATATGCCTCTCTTTTCATTCCCTGATGGTTTATCTTCTGAGTTGGTCTTTATTTCCCAAACTCTGGCGTGCCTTTTATAATTTGATTATCAAGGAGGATTACATTTATTATGTCATTTGGAAATATACCTGTGGACATTCTCACATGAGGGTCAGCAGCCAGTATGACTGTCCTTTTTTTTTTCCCTTCTTCATTTGTTCCGTCAACATACTTTTGCTTTTGATTATAAAAGTGCTTGTAGAAAAACTGGAAATTACACAAAAGCACACAGACACACAAAGAAAATAAAATTCTCCTGTAAGCCACAGTACTTAGTGATAATTACTACCATTTTGACATATATTTTTCTGAGCCTTTTTTTCCTGTGTGCAAATATAAATAAGACATCAATGAAACAAAATTGAGACCATACATAAACATAATATTTTGTAACCTGCCTTTTACTCTTTAAAATGTATTAGTATATCTTTTTAAAAAAATGTATTTATTTACTTTTTTTTTTAGTAATCTCTGCACGGGGATTTTAGGGCTCAAACCTACGACCCCCAGATCAAGAGTCCACATACTCTTCTGACTGAGCCAGCCAGGCGCCCCTCAGTATATCTTTACGTATATATTTCTAACTGTGATAAAATACACTTAACAAAATTTACCATCTTAACCATTTTCAAGTGTACAGTGTAGTGGCAATTAAGTACATACACATTGTGCAACCGTCTCCACTATCTGTCTCCAGAATTTCAAACTCAAACTCTGTACCCATCAAACAACTCATTCACTCTCTTCCCTCCATCACCCACCATTCTATTTTCTGTCTCTGTGCATCTGAGTAGGTACCTCATATAGGTAAAATCATACAGTATTTGCCCTTTATTAAAAAAAAAAGATTTTATTTATTTATTTATTTATTTATTTATTTATTTATTTATTTATTTAGAGAGCGAGCGTGGGGAGGGGCAGAGGGACACACTATCTTAAGCTGACTCCATGCTGAGCATGGAGTCTGACGTGGGGCTTGATCTCACATGCCTGAGATCACAGCCTGAGCTGAAACCAAGAGTCGGACACTTAACTGACTGTGCCAACCAGGCACCCCTGCCCCCAATATATTGAAATAGTTTTAATTATTCTTCCAAAGTGTAGTTTTTGGTGACTGCCTGGTAGTAGTCTCTCAGGTGGTTGTGTGATGGACATTGGGGTTGTTCTCAGTATTTTATAGTCACAAATAATGCTATGGTAAACTTATACGTTTATAAATCTTTGTGCCTATTTTGATAGTTGTGATAAATTATTGAAGATGGGTTTGCTGGGTTTAAGCATTTTTCACATACTTGTGACATTGGACACATATTGCAAGATTACTCTCCAGAAAAGTTCTGCCAATTTACTCTCCCATCAGCAGTGGTCAAACTGCTGGTTTCTCTTGCATCTTGGCCTTTATTGGAAAAAAATGTTTTTTTTTTTTTTTTTTGTCTCTTTGATAATTAACGTTATGCCAGATTTGCTTCATCTATTTTTTTTTTGGTTGTAGTATTTCAAAGTAAATTACACGTGTTTCAGGTTCTGATGGCCTCTGACTTTACTGTGACTGCAGAGTGATAGTGTAGGTCTGAGTCCCACCAGCCACTATTTGCATGCAGGAACCACAATGCCAGCTCCCCACAGCTCATCTTTTCATCTTGGTTGTTCCACAGAAGGAGCAAGTGTGCTTGACATGCTGGCTTATTTCTAGTCTTTTTCACCGTTTTCCTGCGAGAGGCACCATAATGGGTCTCATATGAACCAATGATTCTGACCTTCTTGGTCTGTTTAGCCATGTCACCACAAACTAGGTCTGAGCCCAGAGAGGAAGCAAAAAGGATATTTTCTTACATAATTACGATACCATTATCACACCTAGCAATATTAACATGAATTCCTTATTATCACCTAATACCCAGTTCCTATTCAATTTCACCATTGTCTCAAAGTGTTGTTTTAAGTTGGTTTGCTTGAACCTGAATTCAGACAAGGTCTATCATTGAATTTGGTCATTATGCCTCTGAAGTTACCCCAGCTTCGCTCTGCTTTTTGATGCTGTGATTTATTGAAGGAGATTGAATGTTTTTAGAGTGTGTTTATTGCCTTATTAATGTTCTTTGCTCTTTTTATATCAAAGTGTACATTTTTCTCTTATAGTTTTGAAAGAGTTCTTTATATGTTAAGGCCATTTCTCTTTGTCTTATAATTTATAAATATTTTTCTGGTTTTTCATTTGCATTTTAATTTTGTAGGTTTTTTTTTCTATTTTTCAAACATGTTTTAAACTTGCAGTTGACTCATCACTCTTTGTATTTGTAACCTTTTCCTTTATGAAAGGCTTTCTCCATCCTGAGTTCAGGTAAATAGTCACCTCTGGTTTTTCCTAGTTCATTGTGATTTTAATTTTTCACATTAATTCTTTTTTTTAAGATTATTTGAGAGCGCGAGAGAGAGAGTGAGAGAGAGCGAGCCCAAGCAGGGGGGGAGGAGCAGAAGGAGAGGGAGAAACGACGGGGGCCTCAGTCCCAGGACCCTGGGATCATGACCTGAACCAAAGGCAGATGCTTAACCGACTGAGCCACCCAGGCACACCCACATTTCTATATTTTTCTTTTTATTAGCATATAATGTGTTATTTGTTTCAGGTCTGTGATTCATCAGTGTTACACAATTCACAGCGCTCACCGTAGCACATACCCTCCCCAATGTCCATCACCCAGGCACTCCATCCTCCCCCCCCCGCATTTAATTCTTTTTTTTTTTTAAAGATTTTATTTATTTATTTGAGAGAGAGAGAATGAGAGAGAGAGAGAGAGCACATGAGAGGGGGAAGGGTCAGAGGGAGAAGCAGACTCCCCGCTGAGCAGGGAGCCTGATGCGGGACTTGATCCTGAGACTCCAGGGTCATGACCTGAGCCGAAAGCAGTCGCTTAACCAACTGAGCCACCCAGGCGCCCCCTGCATTTAATTCTTAAAGTGAGTTTAATTTTGTGTACAGTGTGAGTAGGGATCTAATTTAATTTTTCCCTAGTGGTTCACTGGTTGCTTTAGTAGTACGTACTGAATAATCCATCTGTGATTATCATCCCTGATGATTTGAGTTGTTACCTTCAGTGTATATTAAAATATATATATATGTAAATGAAACATACATGCACACATACACACACACACATACACATACTTGGGCCTGTGTGAGGGATTTTCCATTTCATCTGTTGTTTTATTAGACTTCTAAAATCACTCTGTTTTAGCTGTTGTAATGTTACCACGTTTTAACATCTGACTGTTTGAGCTTCTCTGCTTTTTAAAATCTTCCCCCTCTTTTCTTTGCATATATGACAACAGCACCTGAACTTTAAATTATTTTCTCAGGTTTTTCCCCTCTTCCTCCTCCCTTTCCCCCCATTCCCTTAAGATTTTATGGAAATTCTATCCTATGTAAAGTTCCTTTATGGAGAATGTCTATACTAATTCTTCCTACCTAGAATTCTCAAGAATTCTCTAAATTCACTCAAATCATTTTGAAGTTATCTTTAGATAGACTCTTTTAAATTGTAAAAATATTTTTGATATTATTTTTAGTGGGATTTTTTCCTGTTGGGTCTCCTAGTCCAGTGTTGTTGATATATGACTATTAGTTTCTGCATGTTTTTGTTTTTATAATCATTCAATTGTTGAATGCTTAGTATAGGTTTTCAGTAGTTTCTTTGGGTTTTCTTGGTAGACATTTTTGTGGTTTCTAAGATTGATAATTTTGCTCACATTAGGAAATAATTACACTTCTTTTCATTGTTGCTTTGCATACAACTTCCTGATTCAGTGGTGATGAAGTTGGCATCCCACTCTGTCTGGTAACTATGCTTTCTAATGACTCTTCTCTGGGTGTAAAGTTGGGTGTTAGTAACCTCTTCTTGTTTCCCACCCCACTCGGTTTATTAATTACTGTTTTTTTTTTGTTTTTTGTTTTTTAATCAGGAAGGGTGTTGAATTTTTGTGAAATATCTTTTACGTAACTATGGGGGCCGGAGCCTGGGTTGTGCATTGGTGGAGCATTGGACTCTTGGTTTCTGCTCAGGTTGTGATCTCAGGGCTGTGAGACAGAGCCCCACATTGGGCTCCGGGCTCAGCGTGGAGTCCACTTGAGATTCTCTCTCCCTCTCCCCCTCCTGCTCGTGCTCTCTCTCTCTAAAATAAATAAATCAATCTTTTATTTAGAAAGGTCACTGTTGGGATAATAGTAACAATCTTTAAATTTCTAGAATATACCCAATTGCTCATGTTGGATTATTCCTTGAAAATTTTGTTAGAATTGCTTGTTAATATTTTATTTGGGGGTTTTCCACCTATATTCATAAGTGGCATTTGTCTGTAGTTTTGTACTATTTTTGTCAGCTTTGGAATCGAGGCTTAGCTAATTTTATAAAGTAAATTGAAGCTCTTTCCAACTTCAGGAACAGACTCTATAACATGGGAATTATCTGTTCCATGAGTGCAGGAAAGAGCTCACCCGTAAAACCATCTGGGTCTGGCTGCTTTCTCTGAAAGAATTCTTTGATGACTTTTTCAGTTTTTTACCCCATAATGATTGGTTTGTTCAGCTTTTCTGATTCATCTTGCATCAGTTTTGTTAATTCATATTTTCTGAGAAAAATTGTTTCATGAGATTTTTCAAATTTATTAGTATAAAGATTTTATTATACTATTTTTGTTTTTTTAGTATTAATATTTTAAATCGCATTCTCATTTAGAAATGTTTCTCATCTTTCTCACTTAAAATTTTTGGTATTCCCAATTTTTTTTTTTTTTTTAAGATTTTATTTATTTGACAGAGAGAGACATAGTGAGAGAGGGAACACAGGCAGGGGGAGTGGGAGAGGGAGAAGCAGGCTTCCCGCCGAGCAGGGAGCCCGATGTGGGGCTCGATCCCGGGACCCTGGGATCATGACCTGAGCCTAAGGCAGACGCTTAACCAACTGAGGTACCCAGGCCCTCCCCCCCCAGTTTTTTTTCTTGACTAGTGTAAGCATTTTTGTTTTAACTTTTGCTCTTTATTTTTCACGAGACTACTTGGATTTATCAATTATACCTTATTTTCTAATATTTCCATTTTTAGCTTTAACTTTTTCAACTATTTGCTCTAGATCTGTTTTTTTTTTTAATCCAGTCATTTGGTCATTTATAGCTTTTTGAGTTGAAAGCTTATAGTGCATTTATTTTTGTCTTGTTTAATGATGAAAACATTCATGCTTTCAACTTGGCTTTGATTTTTAACCCCCTGGGTATTCACATTTTTTTCTTTTAAAGAAAAGTGCACCAACCTTAAGGGATATAGTTCAGTGAATGTTTACATATGTTCACATCTGTGTAATCACTACTCAGATCAAAATATAGAACATTTCAAGGTCCCAGGAGATTCCCACATCCTTGTTAGTCAGTATCCCTATGCCCACCCTGAGATAACCACTATTCTGATTTCTATCACTATTGGTTAGTTTTGCCTATTCTTGAATTTTTTAAAAATTTTTATTGATTTAATTGACAGAGAGAGCGAGAGAGGAAACACAAGCAGGGGGAGTGGGAGAGGGAGAAGCAGGCTTCCCGCGGAGCAGGGAGCCCGATGTGGGGCTCGATCCCAGGACCCCAGGACCATGACCTGAGCCGAAGGCAGACGCTTAACCAACTGAGCCACCAGGCACCCCTATTCCTGATTTTTTATTGGTGAAATCATACAGTACATTTTCTTGGCCTGGCTCATCATTGTATCTGTGAGAGTCACCCATACATACATATCATGCATGTAATACTGGTTTATTTTTTTATAGGGGCTAAAGTTCCTATTATATGACTATACCACAATTTATTTGTTTAATCTCCTGTTGGTGGACATTGGGGCTCTTTTCCAGTTTGGGGTCATCATGAGCAAAGCTGCTAGGCACATTCTTATACGTGTGTTTTGGAAGACATATACATATATTTCTATTGAGTGTGTGTGTGTCTGCCTGTCTATCTATCTATCTATCTAGGGCCCTCAGTTCAAAGAGTGGATGTATGTTTAGCTTTGGTAGATAACTGTCTAACAGTTTTCTAGGGGCAAATCCCTATCTGTTGCTGTGTCCTGCTCCTTGTTTGTAATTGCTGTTGCGGTTTTTCTCTTTGAGCCCAGAGTGATTCAGAAGGATGTTTTCTGTTTCCCGGTGCTTATGTTGTGCGTGACCATCACCACAGCTCCTGCTGTCCAGCACCAGCCGTAGCACTGTGTGTGTGTGTGTGTGTTTGTGTGTGTGTGTGTGTGTGTGTGGCTGGCTGGGGTAGTGAGACACATCAGATCCAATCTGATGGAAAATGTGGGTTGTCGCTGGGCAGTGGGCTGTTTTTTCGTAGAAAAGGAAATCTAGGATGACAATGGCATAGATGAGATACATAACATTCCAGCTGGGTTTCGTAAAGCCTTCTGTTTAGAGCAAGGCTGTTTCTGGTGGTTACAGATCTGTTGCATGGAAAAGTGGTTAAGAACACGTAGATTCTGGAGTCTGACTACCTGGGTTTGAATGCTGATTCCAGGAGCTTTGTGATGTCAGACAGTCACTTACTTCTCTGTGCTTCTGTTTCCTTATCTGTAAAACATTATTTGGAGATGAAATGAGCTAAGCATAGTGAGTACTATAGAAATAGTAACTGTGGTAGTCATGGTAGTAATCCTGCCTCCTCTGATTCTTTTCTTCCCAAAGCTGGGGAGGTTCAAATCCTCGAGGTGGTGGCAGAGACCCTGTTTCTTGATGTAGGACCTGCTTGCCTAAATGGAAGGCAGCCCCAAGGTTGTTCCAAGGGAGAGTTCTTTTTTTTTTTTTTTAAGATTTTATTTATGTATTTGTCAGAGAGAGAGCACATGAGCACAAGCAGGGGGAGCAGCAGGCAGAGGGAGAAGCCGGCTTCCCGTGGAGCAGGGAGCCCGATGTGGGACTCGATCCCAGAACCCTGGGATCATGAGCTGAGCCGAAGGCAGACGCTTCACCGACTGAGCCACCCAGGCGCCCCTCAAGGGAGAGTTCTAAGGCTGGACAAATGCAAAAGCCCTGGGGGTATGGAGTGGAGAGGCTATCATTAATGTGAGGTATTTCAGCTCCAGGGTCTTGGCACCTGCATTCCTTGGGGAGCTGCTAGGCTGGGAGTGTGTCCAGAGTGGTGTGTTAAGTATGAATACGGTTATGTAGGATAGTAGGTCACAGCAAGTTAGGCGACTCCTCTCACTGTGGCCTGGTCTTCCTGAAACAGCTTTGCCTGGGAAAAGGCCTGTCCTGCTTGGTGTTTCTCTGCGCTACGCGACTCAGTTCCTTCCTTTGTTCGCTGCCTTGTTGTCCCCTGGGTGGACTTGAAAGTTGACTGGGAAGCTCAGCTGGTGTGTTATGCCTGATGGAGGGCTTTGCTCGAGTCCTGCAGTTGCGTAAGGGTCAGCCTTGGCCGACTTTCTGCAAGGACATTGACCTGGCTGTGGCTGCAAGAAGTACTTGACTCAAAGGACTGGTTTGGCTCTTAAGGTCGGCTCTACTCATCTCTGTGTGGAAGCCAGATGTTGGGGTTGAATATTGATTTTTTTTTTAAGATTTTATTTATTTATTTGACAGAGAGAGATAAATGAGAGCAGGAACACAAGCAGGGGGAGTGGGAGAGGAAGAAGCAGGCTTCCTGTGGAGCAGGGAGCCTGATGCGGGGCTCGATCCCAGGACCCTGGGATCATGACCTGAGCTGAAGGCAGACATTTAACGACTGAGCCACCCAGGTGCCCCTCGAATATTGATTTTTAAAAACCTTTTTATTAGGGGCATTTTCAAGCTTTGGTAGTTATTAGCATATGTTTCATCTGTATCCGCCCACTGGATGATCTTGATTTCTTTCTAAATTGGTAGCAGGTAGGATGTAAGACTCAACTGATTTTCTCTTGTAGTTCCCCTCTCCTGCAGCTGGCCTCATTAACCCTGCAGATCTTGGCACTACCAGATTGTCCTCCTTGCAAGGGGGGAGTTGTAGCTTGAAGTAGATTTAAAAAAAAAAAACCTTCTCTATTTTAAAATAATTTCAAATTGAGAAACAAGTTAAAAGAGTGGGACAAGGAATTCCCCTATGCCCTGCACCCAGCTGTTAATATTTTGATACGTTTGCTTTAACATTGCTATACATACATCTATAATCATTTTCTGAATCATTTTAAATTACCAACCTTGTACTTTTTTTTGAATGCTCAATACATGTTATTTATTATTATTATGTCACTATGTTATATTGCTAGTATTATATTCCAGGTATATATCATTCTTTTAAAAATTTATTTAAATTCAATTAATTAACATATAGTATATTATTAGTTTCAGAAGTAGGGTTCAGTGATGCATCAGTTGCATATAACAACCAGTGCTCATTATACCACATGTCCTTATTATTTTTTTAAGATTTTATTTATTTATTTGAGAGAGAGAGAGATAGCAAGAAAGAGAGAGAGCACATGTCCTTCTTAATGCCCATCACCCAGTTACCCCATCCCCCCATCTACCTCGTTTCCAGCAACGCTCAGTTTGTTTCTTATAGTTAAGAGTCTCTTAAGGTTTGTCTCCCTCTTTGATTTCGTCTTATTTTTCCCTCCCTTCCCCATGATCCTCTGTTTTGTTTCTTAAATTCCACATATGAGTGAAATCATTTGATAATTGTCTTTCTCTGATTGACTTATTTCGCTTAGCATCATACCTTCTAGTTCCATCCATGTCGTTGCAAATGGTAAGATTTCATTTTTTTTTATGGCTGAGTAATATTCCATCATATGTACATACCATATCTTCTTTATCCATTCATCTTTCGATGGACATCTGGGCTCTATCCGTAGTTTGACTGTTGTGGACATTGCTGCTATAAACATTGGGGGAACCTTGTACTTCTTTGTCCCTAAGTACTTAAGTGTCTGTTTTTTAAGAAGGATGTTTTCTTACCTAACCACTGTACAATTAGATCAAGAAACTGGGCACCTGGGTGGCTCAATCGTTAGGCCTCTGCCTTCAGCTCGGGTCGTGATCCTGGGGTCCTGGGATCGAGCCCCGTGTTGGGCTCCCTGCACGGTGGGGAGTCTGCTTCTCCCTCTCACACTCACCATGCTTGTGTTCCCTTTCTCTCTGTCAAATAAATAAATAAAATCTTTAAAAAAAAAATCAAGAAACCTAACATTTTTGCAGTATTGTTACCTAATTCATATTTTCTAATTGTGGCAAAAATGCACTTAAAGTAATTTTTCCCCATGATCCAGGATCCCATGCAAAATTATGCATTGCATCTGGTTGTCATGTCTCCTTAAATATGAGATTAGTTCCTCAGCCTGTTTTTGTCTTTCATGACGCTATCATTGTTGAGGAGTTCAGGCCTGTCTTTTTGTAGAATCCTCTCAGTTTGGCTCTGTCTGGGTTTTCCTCAGCATTAGATTCAGGGTATGTGTTTTTGGCAGGAATGCTCAGGAAATGATATTGTGTCCTTCTAAGTGCAAAATATCAGGAGGCACATGACTCAGCGTGTTTCATTGTTAACGATGTTAACTTTGATCATTTGGTTAAAGTGGTATCTGCCAGGTTCTCCACGGTAAAATGACCATTTTCTTTTTATAACTAAAAAATAATTTATGGGGAGGCATAATACTTTGTGATTATGTAAATATCTGTCCCTTGTCACACCTTCACCTACTTGTTTTTGCATTCATTAATTTTTTTTTCTGAATCAGTCATTACTGTGTGGGTTGCAAATTTTTCCCCCAGTTTTATTATTCCTTGTACACTTATTAGTTGGTCTACTTTTGCAAGGAAGAGTATTTCCTTTTCTTTTAGGCATGTATTATCAGTCTCAACTCATGGATTCTTATTTTATTCAGTGGGTTATAGTTTATTTCTGCCATTATTTTGATGCTCACATTATCCCTGGTTTGGCCAGTGGGTGTCTCTTCAGACCTGCTCCTGTATCCTTGTGATATGTCCTCCATCATATATTATTTTCCGAATATGTTCCAATATAGTTAGGATTTCTTATATGATAAAGGGGGCATTGAGAATCAGAAAAGGTGAACAAATGGCATTAGGACCATCAGCTAATCAAGTGGCTTTCCAAGTGTGGTCCTCAGGCTAGCAACATGGGCATCACTTGGAAACATGTTAGAAATGCCAATTCTGGGGTGCCTGGGTGGCTCAGTCAGTTAAATGTCTGCCTTCAGCTCAGGTCATGATCCTGGGCCCTGGATTGAGCCCTGTGACAGGCTCCTTGCTCAGTAGGGACCCTGGTTCTCCCTCTCCCTCTGCCTCTCCTCCCTGACTCACGTACTCTCTCTCTCTCTCAAATAAATAAAATCTTAAAAAAAAGAGATGTAAATTCTGAGGCCCTATCCCAAACCTGCAGAATCAGAAACTCTGGGGGTGGGGTCCAGCAATCTGTTTTATCAGATTTTCCAGGGAATTCTGATGTGTGCTCCAGTTGGAGAACCACAAAGCTAACTGCTTGGGAAAAAGATAAAGCTAGGTACCTTCCTTAAATTGATACTTGTGATAGTTTTCTTTCTTTCTTTCTTTTCTTTTTTTTAAGATTTTTATTTTTAAGTAATCTCTACACCCAGCGTGTGGCTTGAATTTACAATCCCGAGATCACGAGTCACATGTTCTACCAACTGAGCCGGCCAGGTGCCGCGTGACAGTTTTCTTTAATTAGTTTTTAAAATATGTAACCCTTGAATCAGTCGAGAGTTTATTTTGATTTATGATACGGGGTAGGGATCCAGTTGTATTTTTTCCTAATGGGTTTTACAGTCTCACTGTTTTCTTTGGAGGGAGTGTCAGCATCAGGTTGGATGTTCTCTCTTCTCACACTGCTCTTCTTCAAAACTTTCTTGGCTCTTAAGCATTCGTTTTTTTCTGACAGACTTTATATCTGTCCATCCCGCTATCTAGCTAGCTCTCTGTGCACATGTCTATAAACAGATGTGTAAATATCTGTTTCTTTGTCTATGTATAAAACACCAGGAGGTCATAATGAAACCTCCTTTCTAGTTCAGTCCCACAGGGTTCTTCCTAACTTTCTTCCTTCCCATAGGAGAGCCCTGGCTCTCAGCATCATCCATATATTTACTCATTACCTCTCTTCTAGAATGCACACCAGGTGTTTTGAGAACTGCTGTACCCATGCCACTGTGAAAAGTGAAGTAGACTTTGAAAAGCCCCTTGCTTATGCTCTCCATGTCCTATGCATCTCTCGTCTTTGCCCATGTGTGTCTAAAAAAAAAAAAAGAAGAAAGAAAGCAAACAGCTCCCTATTTATTTAAAAATCTTACAAGCAGAAGGTTGTTTCGGCACTTTATATTTTGAGAACAGATAGGCCAGTCATAAGGGGTGCACCGCCTCCCTCACTCTTCCGTAAGGATGGAGTGTTCTGGTGGGTGGGCTGTGCATCTCAAGGAGGCACGCCTGACAGACAGTGCGTGCATTTATTTTAAAGTAAACACAGCGCTGTTTTTCCAGTTTTTCAACTGAAAGATAAATAAAACTACTAATCCTTGGAACTTGAATCAGAGGGAGAAGAGAGAAAATGAAAAAAAATTTGCTCTACAGTTAAAAACAATTTTATGTTTATTTTTTAAATTAATTTTTTCCCCCTAGTTTTATTCAAGAACGCATACAAAATATTCCAGAGAAATGAATTTTAACCCACCTCCTCCCCTTTTCCCTCCTCTTCCTCGTCCTGGTTAATCTGGAAGTAATGCAATTTATAACTCTTTGCTAAGATTATGCTTTTTCAAATATTTTTTGGTGAGATATTTCAAATACCTTTTGGAAAATGCACCGTAGAAGTTACAATAATCCTGCTCTTGCTCCTTTCAGTGGTACAACCCTACCACTGAGAATCTCAGCTTTGCCTTTCACTTTGAGTCTCTCTTTTGAAGAAACTGCGCAAAATTGGCGGTATCCATGATTCCATCTTCTATGTATGTATGTGTGTATGTGTGTACACTCTACACCCAGCATGGGGCACATACAACCCCGAGATCAAGAGTTGCTCACCCTTCCAACTGAGCCAGCCAGGTGCCCCCATGATTCCATCTTCTATAGGGTAGGTGCCGTCAAGGGTAAACTTAAAAACTTTTTTTTGGTCTCCCCCCCGCCCCCCCCCCCCCCCCGCCAAGCTTTATCACAGGGGCCATGGCAGCACCGGAAGCGGAAAGGCAAAAACAATTTTACATTTAAATTTATAAAGTTGTTCACTACTCTTAAACTTGAGGAAGAAGTGACAGGGGACAAAAATGAAAGACTGTATGTGACAGTCCTCTGAGCTGATCGGGAGATCTTACTTAGGACATAGCTACAAACTCCAGTGTCTTGAACAAGCCTGATGGTAGAAATGGCCAGAGCAGTCCTGCATAGCCAAATTTTCTTTTTTTAAGATTTTATTTAATTATTTGACAGAGAGAGACAGCAAGAGAGGGAACACAAGCAGGGGGAGTGGAAGAGGGAGAAGCAGGCTTCCCGCGGAGCAGGGAGCCCGATGCGGGGCTGCGTACTGGGATCATGACCTGAGCCGAAGGTAGACGCTTAATGACTGAGCCACCTAGGTGCCCACAAATAAAATCTTTAAGAAAAAAAATTTCTGAAAAATTTTATCTTGTTCCCCAAATTGAAAATATTATTTTTTCTGATTGTAAAAATAACACATGCCTCTAAAACTGAAAATGTTACTTATTTAGTTTTTATTTGTCAGAGCACAAGCAGGAGGAGTGGCGGGCAGAGGGAGAGGGAGAAGCAGGCTCCCTGCTGAGCGGGGAGCCCGATGCGGGACTTGATCCTGGGACCCTGGGATCATGACCTGAGCTGAAGGCAGCTGTCCAACCAACTCAGTCACCCAGGCGTCCCAAAAACTGAAAATATTATTGTTTTTCTTCTTAACGATTTTCATGCTTATTGGAAAAAAAAGACAAAAACCATTCTTTTTTTTTTTAAGATTTTATTTATTTGTGAGAGAGTGAGAGAGAGCATGAACTGGGTGGGGAGGGGGTGTGGGAGAGGGAGAAGCAGGCCCCCCACTGAGCAGGGAGCCCGATGTGGGGCTTGATCCCAGGACCCTGGGATCATGACCTGAGCCAAAGGCAGATGCCCAACCGACTGAGCCACCCAGGGGCCCTGACAAAAACCATTCTGAATTGCTTTAGTGTGTATCAGGCATTGTTTTGAATTCTTAAAGTACAAGTATTAAAACTTATTTAGTCCTCCTGTGTCCCTGTGAGACAGATTGTGTTGCCATCCCCTTAGATGAGGAAATAGGTAGATGTTATTATGTAACTTTTCCAAGGCCACACAAGTAGGTGGTGGCAGAACCGGGATTTAATCCAGGCCTTTTGGCCTCACAGCCTCTCTTCATCTACTGCCTTCCAATGAGGGACAAGGTTAAAATCACTTAAAATTTTATTGTTCAGTGCTAACCCCATAAATCCTTTGTTATATATCCACTAAGCTTTTTGGGGTGGTATGTAAATCATATATGTTTGTATGTGCAACTTTTTTTCCAAAATGGGAACTCACTATGCAGATTGCTTTGTAACTTTTTTCACCCAGTTTTGTTTTCTTTTTTTACCTCAGTGAAACTAGACCATTTTTAATGGCTGCCATAGCAGGTTTTTTGGAATGAATGCACCATAATTTAACCACTCTCCTATTGTTGGCCATTTCTACTCTTTCACTGTTATAAGCAAGACTTTTTGGTCAATTCTGATAAAGAGAGCTCTTTTTTCTTAAGGTAGTAAATTCCTAGGCTGGCAATTGCTGGGTCAAAGGGCAGGCGAGTTTCAAGGTTTTTGATGCCTGTGGCCTGGATCTGCTGCAAAGCCTGGGCCAATAACGCATGCTCACTGCTCACCGCTCACCTATTCACCCTTCTGTACTTGTTCTTCTTCTTTTTTTTTTTTTAAAGATTTTATTTTTATTTATTCGAGAGAGAGAGAATGAGAGATAGAGAGCACGAGAGGGAAGAGGGTCAGAGGGAGAAGCAGACTCCCCGCCGAGCAGGGAGCCCGATGCGGGACTCGATCCCGGGACTCCAGGATCATGACCTGAGCCAAAGGCAGTCGCTTAACCAACTGAGCCACCCAGGCGCCCTGTACTTCTTGTTCTTGTCCGTGGTGCTGGGGGTTGTCAACCTTTTAACCTCTGTTAAGTGAAAAGCAATTACTCTTATTTTAATTTGCATCTCTTCTTTTGTCCTCTCTCCTCTTCTTGGGAAACTTCCAGGGAAGCTTCTGTTCTCCTTACCCCATGTCACGTGCCTCAGTCACCTCCCTGTTGCGAAATCTAGTGGTCAGTTCTCATCCTCAGCTTGCTTGCCTGACTGATGGGATATGATGAGTCGATCCCTCCTCTTGACCTTCTGTTTCCACTTGGTTTTCCGGACACCACACCCGATTGGTTTTCTGTCTGTCTTTCTGGCCACTCCTGTCATTTTTGTTGGTTTACTCCTTGCCGGTCTGGAAACATTGGGATACCCCAGGTTGGCTTAGTCCTGCATCCACTTGTTCATTTCCACCCCTGCCTTTCAAGATCTCGTCTAGCCTCATGGCTTTCAATTTGGTCTGGACACGTGTAACTTGCAGCCTGGGCCTCAGCCATGGTAACGAAAGACTGTGTGTTTCTGGATATCTAATTCATATCTTCACATTAACATGTTAAAAGTCAAGCTACCTGCTTTCTCATAGCTTCCTCCATCTCAGGCAATGGTGATTCAGTCTTGCTCAGGCTTAGCATCGTGGTGTCTTTCTTGATGCCACTCTTTCTTTCTTTTATAACCCACATCCAGTCAGCATGTCCTGCCTGCATTACCCTTGAGATATGTTTGAGGCGCTGACCATTTCTCACCATGACTGCTGCCATCACCATGTCCAGATCCCTCTTTTCAGCTGTTAGGAGGCCTTTGCCTGTCTCCCTGCATCAGCCTCTCTCTCCCTACAGTGCACTTTTGAACTGAGCAGCCAGAATAACCCAAACTGTGAGCCGAATCATATCACCTGCACAGTGGTTGCCCATTGCACTAAGAGTAAAAGCTAAAATCCTCCCCTAACGGCCTAAAAGACCTTCCCTGATCTTCATGTCACTCCTCTTTTATCTCAGCCATTCTGCCCCTCTGCAGGCCCCCCTCTAGTCCCCAAGCCCCCTTGCTCTTCTTCTGACCCACTGCTATTCTTGCCTTAGGACCTTGGTGCTGACCTTGCCGTCTTCCTGAAATATTCTTCCTCATGTGTCCTCATGGCTTTGCTCCCTCACCCCCTTCCCGTCTACTCAGATACCACCCTAGTGAGGCTTTCTTTGACCATTCTTTCTGTTTCAGAAGTGTATAATTCGGTGATTTTTAAGTCATTTATTTTATTTTATTTTTTAAAATTTATGCGAGAAAGAGAGAGAGTGTGCGAGCATGGGGGGGAGGCAGAGGGAGAGGAAGAAGCAGACTCCCCGCTGAGCAGGGAGCCCAATGTGGGACTCGATCTCAGGACCCCGGGATCATGACTCAAGCTGAAGGCAGAAGCTTAACCACCTGAACCACCCAGGTGCCCCAATTCAGTGATTTTTAAAAATTTTACCAAGTTGTGCAACGTTGCCATGAACTTTTCTATCACCCCAGTAAGATCTCTTATGCCCACTTACCATTAATTTCTGTTTCCACCCCCAGCTCTGGCAACCACACATCTACCTTCTGTGTATGTAGATTTGCCTTTTCTGGACATTTTGTACAAATGGAATCATATAATATGTGGCCTTGACCAAATGGTCTTAATTGCAAGTCCTCCCTACCCAGCGTTCCCTGTTCCTTTCTCTGCTTTATTTTCTTTTTAGCAGTATCCCCATATAATATGATATATTTCGTTTATCTCATTCCTTGCCCTCTACAGCTGGAATGTAAGCTTCACAGGGCAGGCGTTGTTTGATTTTTGTTCACTCTTGGGCGTCCCTTCACCCCTGTGCCTAGAACACAAGACGCTAATACATATATACAAAATATAAATACTATATTATATATACTGAATTAGAGTAGTGAGGATGAACATCTTTTGTTGTGACTCGGGTTTCTGTGGCCAGTGTCATGGCTCACCTCTGAGGCAGAGGTGGGGCCAGGGTAGTACCCAGTGCCTGATCTGGGGAGGCATCAGGCTGAACCCATCCCTGGCCTCCCAAAGCAAGCCTTTGTTTCATTTTGCCCCGGTCTGGTTGCAGTTACATCAGTGACTACTGTTTTCTTGATTGGCACCAGATGCCAGGCATTGGGGTTTAAAACCGTCTTTAATAGTCTCTGAAAAGCACTCTGTGTGTTGCTTTCCATCATCTGCACCTCAGGCAGATATGGCCAAGCCAGAACCTCAAGGAATTCCCGAAGAAGCCAAGAGCACACCCCCTCCCCCATCCCCACGTCCCCAGCTTCTCAAAGTTATGGCCGGGCCCAGTTCGTGGCTTTGGTGTCAGCGGAGAGCTGTTTGAAAGAAAAGGTCCTTTCAGCCAGAAGTCTCAAAAGTAAACACACAGGGCCCTGCAATGACTGTTAAAACAGACCTGCTCTCTGTGTCACCAGCAGAGAGGTTGCCTTGTGAAACCTCACTTGAAGAAAGAAGCAAAGCTTTCTGTCAGGAATCTCTTCCCCCATACGTGGCTGCCTCGGCATAGCCTGGGGTTTACTGCTGCCTCTCGAGTGTTCTGTAAGCTTATCAGTTTTGGAAGCCGGTCACTCTCCTGGGAGCACGTATTGAGCAAAGAGTGATTCTACCCCTCGAAACACGAATGCCAGCCGAAGCTGTTCCCCTTTCTCTTCTGCTGGAGGTCTATTGTGACCTTTTGCATTTTCATCCGTAGTAGGCGGTCAAGGCATTTTTCCCTCCATCTTGTTTTTCTCCTTTTTAGATGTCAGGATTTCTCAGTGTTGGAGCAGGGTTTTTCTATGAGAGGAAATCTGCACTCTAGGACATTTTCTTAGGATTGTGAGTCCTGCCTGGAGCCGGGGGTGGGTAAGAAGTTTATTTATCAGCATTCACGTGGTAAATTTTTACCTTCAGCTCTGGGTAAGATGCTAAAGAGCTGGAATGAACAAGGCGCTGTCCTGGAATTTAGGATCTAGAGAGGAAAATGGGCAGACGTGAAGCCGGTCAGTGAAAGACACTAGGCCAGTGATGACATGTGATGGAGGGAAGTACAAGATGCTCTGGGACTGTTGCCCTGAGAACTTCACCTATCCTGAGGTTGGGGGTGTCAGGGAAGGCTCCTCTGGGGAAGTGACACCAGGAGGCCAGAGGATGCAAAGGGATGCCTAGGGCAACAGGAGAAAAGCGTTCCAGGCTGAGGGAGCACGTGGGAAGCTTTGAGGCATGAATGGGCTTGGTGCAGTCATGTCACGCAGAGATGGCCCTTGGGGCCAGCCAGGCCTTGTTAGTGAGAGCTGCTCCAGATTATGACCAAAAAATGGCAGGGAGGAGGCATTGAAGCAGCACTGGCTAATAGAAATATAATGTGAGCCATGTATGTGATTTAAAATTTTCTAGTAGCCACATCAAAAAAAGTAAAAACAAACAGGTGGAATCAATTTTAATAATATATTTTATTTAGTCTAATATAACCCAAATACTATCATTTTTATATATAACCAGTATAAAGAAAGCTATTACTGAGGTATTTTTGCATTCTTTTTTTGTGTGCGTGTCATGCGTTTGAAATCTGGTGTGTCATTTCACACTCCCAGCACATCTCAGTCTGGACCGGCCGCATTTCTAGTGCTCTGCAGCCACATGTGGCTTGGGGCTCCCACACTGGACAGTGTAGGCCTGGAGATTGTTACTCAAGGAAGACTTGGGAAACTTTTCTGCTAAATTAGGTTGTTAGTATAGGACTGTACTGTCCAGAAACTTCTCTCATTCTTCTTCAGCCTGCCCCACAGAGGCATAGTGCCACTGTTTCTAATTAGCCTTGTAGCATTCGGCGTCTAAACTGACAGCTATTATAGGCCTGAAATGAGAGCCCAGAATCAGTGATAGGAAAATGAGACTGTTGCCTGGGTATGAGCGGTTTCCTTCCCTTGCCAAAAAAAAAAAAAAAAAAAAAAACACCAAAAAAAAAAACCACCCAAAAAAAACAAAAAACAAAACAAAACCCCCTGAAACATTTCCTCTAATGTGCAGGCCTCTACTTTGCTCCAGTTACTTGAGAGCGGCTCCCGCCTGGTTGTCCGTTCCAGTCTCCCAGGTTCTGCCAGGGGAGGCGCTGCGGCTGCTGAGAGAGTGTTAAGATCAAACTTCATTTATCTCATTTGAGTGTACTATTTTCCCTTTTCCTCCAGTCTTCCAGGATGCTCGGAGTGTTTTTCTTAGATTAGGAGACTTCACCCTTGTCAGAGAGTGGTGTATCGGGAGGGAAAGCGATAGTGCATCAGAGCACGGATGCCTCAGTTAGATGGTGGCAGTTAGGGCCACTGTTAGGTATGGAGTGGAGATCTTCACCCCTTGTCAGGCCTGGCCTTGGGGATGCTGTTTATGATGCACAGGACAGCACGGCACCCATTTCTCAGATTATGATCTGTGTGCCTTTCTTCCCTCCCTCTCTCTTTCTCCGCCCTTCTCTTAATTAGTGTTTACTTATACATACTTTATATACATTCGTTCTTATTGGGCGGGGGAGTGCAGTCAAGGCTGAATTCACCTTGAACATACCCCTCCCTTGATCCGAAAAGCCCCCAAATGGATAGATTGCTTCTGTATGTATTTTTATTTATTTTATTTTTTTTTTAAAGATTTTATTTATTTATTTGACAGAGATAGCGAGAGAGGGAACACAAGCAGGGGAAGTGCGAGAGGGAGAAGCAGGCTTCCCGTGGAGCAGGGAGCCTGATGTGGGGCTTGAATCCCAGGACCCTGGGATCATGACCTGAGCTGAAGGCGGACGTTTAACCACTGAGCCACCCAGGCGCCCCTTTGTATGTATTTTTAAAGATTCGTGGAACACATTAAGTGAAAAATCGAAGGTTGGATGAAGTCAGTTTTGCATATGTAGTTTATCTATGTGTGTTTGTGCTGCTGCTTGCAGGTACAGTGACTTCATACAAAGTTGACAGCCATGAATTATGTTTGGATTTGAAATGTGTGTATTTATGGGGTAGGTGTCATACTTTGCATTTCTATATTGTTTTAATTTTTTAAAAGATTGATTTATTTGAGAGAGAGAGAGAGCATGAGTGGGAGGGGCAGAGGGAGAGGGAAAGAGATTCTCAAGGAGATTCTGCATTGAGCGTAGAGACCAACGCAGAGCCCGATCTCACAAGCCTGATATCATGACCTGAGCTGAAACCAAGAGTATGCTTAACCCACTGTGCCACCAAGGTGCCCCGTTTTCATTTTTCATAATAAGCATGCTGTTGTTTTCTTTTATTTTTTAAGTTAATATAATTTATTTGAAGGCAATATTTTATAGCATAAATGGGACTTTTTTTTTTAAGATCTTATTTATTTATTTGACAGACACAGCGAGAGAGGGAACACAAGCAGGGGGAGTGGGAGAGGGAGAAGCAGGCTTCCTGCGGAGCAGGGAGCCCGATGTGGGGCTCAATCCCAGGACCCTGGGATCATGACCTGAGCCGAAGTCAGATGCTTAACGACAGAGCCACCCAGGCGCCCCAAATGGGACATTTTTAAAAACTTTTTATTATGGAAAGTATCAAACATAAATAAAAGTAGAGCAGTATAATGAACCATCCCATACTTGTTACCCAGTTTTAAGAAGGATTAGCACATGTCAGGTTGTCTTTCGTCTCTAGACCCTACATTTTTGGGGGGGGCAGTATTTGGAAGCAAATCAGAGACATCGTGTCATTTCATTTGTAAAACACTTCTGTGTACATGTCTGATAGGGAAATTAAGAAAAAAAATGTGTCCACTATGCAGGTAATGGAAATTTAAAAAATAAAACCTTTGTTTCATAATCTTACTCTTCAAACACAACTTACAGTTTCTCTCTGGTTCATTTATTTCTTTGTCCCTTTACATAGTAATTTTTATAGGATTTTAATAATATGAGTAATATGAATATAACTTCATTTTCTTTTTTTAACTCAACATATGTAGTGTGAATAATTTTTCATATTCTTGTATACTCTTCATAATCAATAATCCATCTCTCCATTGTGGCATAGCATTTTACTCATCTGACATTGTAATTTTTAAAAAGCAGTTGTTTACAAAGGAGATTTTTGTGTATGTGTGTGAAATGATTACAAGTTTAGTTAACTTTCATCACCTCAAACAGATACAAAAAGAAAAAGAGAAAATGTGTTTTTCTCTTTGTGTGAGAACTTTTAGGAATTATTCTCTTAGTAACTTTCAAATAGATCATTGTTCACTGTGGTCACCATGTTGTACATTACATCCCTAATCCTTATTTATTTTATAGATGTTTATAACTGCTGACTTTTAAAAAGCAGAATCTTAACTGTGAAAGTTCTCTTCTAGCTGGGCTCCTACATTTTGTATTTGAAGACCACTGAAGGGACGCCTGGGTGGCTCAGTCGGTTAAGCGGCTGCCTTCGGCCCGGGTCATGATCCCAGGGCCCTGGGATCGAGTCCCACATTGGGCTCCTTGCTCAGCAGGGAGCCTGCTTCTCCCTCTCTCTCCCTCTGCTTGTGCTCTCTCTGTCAAATAAAATAAAAATCTTAAAAAAAAAAAAGACCACTGAAAAGAAGGTTTGTTCATTGAAAGCCTTCCCCTGCCGTGTTTATAAACATGGCTTTGATCCTGTGCCACCAGGGAGAGGTGGTGTGGTTGCTGAGGTTCCCTGAGGGCACAGAGAATGGATGAGCTGTTAAGGGGGCTCTGGTCTAGGAATCTAGGAATTGCTTTCATGGGTGATGAGGACTTTCCTTCTCATCGGGGATGAGGAGCTCTAATGACAAGGCAGTAGTAACTCACATGGACTGATAGTTTATTCTGAAGACCTAACTTTCCCAGATCTGTGTTTATTCCCGCTGAATCACTTTAAAAATTAAAAAAACATTCTGCAGCTTGACAGTGAGATTTACCAAGATAGATGAGGCCTTTTGTATCCTGTGTTAAAAGGAACTTCAGTTGGTTCAAGAGAGACTTTGTCTCTAATGTACCTTAGTCAATGGATGACTGTGATGAATAGCCAGTTCTGAAAAGTGTATGCCTATGCACTTTTTTTTTCTTGTAAGTAAAGAAAAATGTCTATTCCTGCATGGGCTTTGGCTTTTGGCTTGAATCAAGAGAAATAAGGATGATCATGATTGACAAATCTGTCATGTACTGAAATGACGATGTGCGTGCCTGATCCCTCTTTCCTCTGGTAGGAGAGGAGCTGTTCCTCTCCTGTCTAAGGGTGGACTCTCCGTCCATGCTTTGGAGCCCATGTTTCCTGCCTTCTCAGGAATCCTTTCTGATTTTCCTGCTGCCTCTCTGTTCTCTGCTTTGCAAGGTCATCTTCATCTGTTTGTTAGCTGAGTTTCCTGCCATTCCATCTTCTTCTGTGATCGCATTCTCATCCATACCTCCTCTTTATGCATAACCACCAAGTGCAGGTGATGCATAGATTTGAATCTCCAGCCTAGATCTCTCCTCTGAGCTCCATGCCCACATATTTGACTATTTTCTTGCTTTCTGCTTGTGGCTATGTCAGAAACATGTCCAAATCTAAGCTTGTTGCCTCTTTCCCAGACTCAACCCTCTTCCATTGCTCCATATCTCAATATGTAGATACACTATTTGTCCAGTGATGTTAGAAACTCAGGAGTCATCTTTGATACCTCTACTCCTCTTGCCTCTTTGCTTATCTGTTTTTAGGTTTTCTTGGTTTTTACCTTTGCAAGTTTGCCCTCCTCTTTCATCCCCACCTGTATCATCCTGGTCTTTTCCTTTGGCCTCCTTTCTGCTCTGCCTGTATCTGACCTTACTTCCCTCCAGTCTTTTCCACATTGGAGATAGAATGATTTTTGAAACCGCAAAGCTGATCTTGTCACACCTGGATTAAAAACCCTTAAGTACCATGCTGCTGCTCTTAGGATGGAGAGGAACTTTTCAACATGGTGGGCCCATAATGCACTGCAATGTATAGCCACTGCCTGGGTCTTCTACCCCATTTGGATCACACTGCATTCCAGCCCCACTTATCTCTGTTCAGTTTCTTGAAAGTGCATTTGTGCCACAAGGCCTTTGCACATGGTATTTCCTCTGCCTGGATTGGTGTTCTTCTGCAGTCCACCCCACCCTTCAGCTTCAGAGCACAGTTGAGTTGTCAGTTCCTCAGGAAATTTTCCCTGATGCATTGATGAGGCCAGCTATCCAGTGCTCATGAGACCATAGATATCTTGCATAAAATCTGTTAATACAGTTGCGGTTTTACATTTCTTTGTGTGATTATTTACTTCTGTTTCTTTCAAGTGACTTGTGAGGTTCCTCAATGCAGAGACTTAGTCTATTTTCATTCTCCATTATAACCCAGCCTCTCGCCCAGTGTCAGACACATAGATAATAGATGCCCAGAACATGCTTCTTGAATGAATGAACAAGAAAGAAAGAGAGAAAATAAAAGTTTACAAACTGGCTTTGTAAAATGAAGCTATTTTCATTTTTAGCGGAGTTAATGTAACCCCTGTAGACCAAAACTTTGATTTAGAGACCACTGAGGGACGCCCAGCAGCAGCAGACAGAAACGGCTTCAAGGCCAAAGTAGACTCTTCTTTGCACCCTGTGTTCTACGAAGACCCTGCCAAATCGTCAGTGATGGGGGCTGACGGGGGGTGGGGTGAAGCCAAGTCAACATTGGTACCCCAACAAGAATTCCAATGTTTTTAATCTGATGGTAGCTTGCTAGAAAAGACTTTCTCTTGTTAGGCTCTGGCTAAGTTTGGAAGCCAAAGAGACATCGTAACAGTAAATCCTGGAAGCCTCTGGCTTCCTTTACTGCAAAGGGAACGTGAAAGAGTGTTCTCTTTAAACCTGGGGTACACTCCAGCCTGTGTGTGTCTGAGTTACAGGGAGCCGGGGAATGGAAAGGAGACTGTTTACTCTCTGCTCTTCTGGAATTTCCTCCGGTTCCGTTCCTCTGTGCACCAGTGTTTCACAGCTATGTGTAGAATGAACACTGACCTGTTAATGAATGCCCTGCTTATTTTCACTTTCTTTTGATGGGCCTATGGGATTGAGGGCAGAGGGAGGCAGGAAGAAGGTTTGTTTGTTCCACTGAGCAGCTCCGTTAAGGCCAAATCAATCACATCTTCATCAGGCTTCCAAGACGCTTGACCTGAGAGTACTTAGTCTTTCTTAAAAGTATCTTACTTTTGTGTCCTGTTTTATTTCTCTCAAATTTCCAGGTGAATCTTTACATTTGTATTCTGAGTGAGGAAGAAAAAAAAATAAGCTCTTTCCCCCTTTTTTTTTTTTTTAAGTAGGCTCCACACCCAGCACAGAGCCCAGCGTGGCGCTCGATCTCACAACCCTGAGATCCACACCTGAGCTGAAATCAAGAGTTGGACGCTTAACTGACTGAGCCACCCAGGCACCCCAGGATCTTTCCTTTTAAAAGATATGTGTGTACACGCACATACCTTCTTGTGGTGTGTGAGCAGGAGGGGCAGAGATGATAGAAATTCTAAAGTAGAACATTCTTTCACACACTGCAGTGAAACTGTCCAGGCAGTTCTGGATTTCATAACTGAATCCCATTAATAGTGGCACAGTTTGGCAGTTCTGGTTTACATAATATTCTCTTTTGTTGGAATAAGAAGGCAACTTCCGTGCCCTATTTATCTATACTTATTAGTACCATATGCAAAAAACATCTTAAAAAGTCCAGTCAAGAAAGGGAAAAAGTAACTCTTAGAAAAATATTACTCATCTTTATTGCACATAACCGCTCTTCCCAATAGGAAATTATTAACCTGAAGCCACTTGCAAATCTGAGGCTTTGAAGTAAGAAAAAATGAGAGTATGAGTTATTCCTGAAGCAGCCTGATTGTAGATTCCCTTTTTGTATTTTAAACTGTATATGTAATGCTGAATTCTTATAAGTTCCTTAGTTGGTTTCAGTCACTGTTTGTGCCTTAGGTATACTGGCTTGGAAAAAAAATATAGGAAGTGTCATGCATACACGAAAGGGGAGAGAATAGTGCACGAACCCCTGTGTGTCTGTCATGCAGCTCCGTAGCCGTCCACGAATGGCCATTCTTGTTTCATCTTTCTTCTTCTTTTTTTTTTTTAAAGATTTTATTTACTTATTTATTTGAGAGAGCGAGAATGAGAGATAGAGAGCACGAGAGGGAAGAGGGTCAGAGGGAGAAGCAGACTCCCCGCTGAGCAGGGAGCCCGATGTGGGACTCGATCCCGGGACTCCAGGATCACGACCTGAGCCGAAGGCAGTCGGTTAACCAACTGAGCCACCCAGGCGCCCCTCATCTTTCTTCTTATCCCACCCCCTACTGGGTTAGTTTTTATTTTTTTATTTTTTTATTTTTTTATTTTTTGAGAGAGCGTGCATGTGCCTGCAAGCTGGGGCGGGGCAGAGGGAGAGGGAGAGAGAATCTCAAGCCGACTCCCTGCTGAGAGCAGAGCCTGACCCGGGGCTCCATCTCATCACCCTGAGATCATGACCTGAGCTGAAATCAAGAATCAGATGCTTAACAGACTGAGCCCCCGGGTTCTTTTTACTTAAAGCCCAGGTGTATTTCATCCACAGAGATTTTAGTAGGGAGCTCTAAAAGATAAGTGCGCCCATAACCATACTGCCAATTTCATACCTAAAAAGCATAATGGTAGTTATTTAAGTATCATCAACTAGCCTGGTTTTACATTTCCCCAGTTGTCTTAAAGTTTCTACCATTGGTTTGTTCGGTTTGTTCGAATCAGGATACAAACGACATTAATATGTCTCTTCAATCTTTTAACCAATACTTTCTCTTTCCTCTTTTTATCCCCTGCTGTTTATTTGCAGAAACTGGACAGTTTGTCCTGTAGTTTCCCACCTTTTGGGTCTTGCTGTTTGTGTCCCTGAAGTGTGTTTTAACATGTTCCTGTGTCCCTCTGTGTCTCCTATAAACTCAGAGGTAGATCAAGAGGCTTGATCTGATCAGGTTCTTTGTTTTCCTTCTTGACGAGGTGGTGTGTGCCTCCACTAGGAGGCACCTAAATGTCTGCTCGTCTCTCTTGCTATGCCAGCTTTTGAAGGGTTCTCCTGGCACAGTCCTTGAGATTTTCCAAATTCTTTTCCCCTAGCTTCTAATGTTCAGCTCTACCGCTGTCTCTTGACCTTCATGACGTAGCATTACAAAGTATGGCTAACCAGATAGTACTGAGAACAGAACAGAAGGGCACAATCCCATAACCTAAGACGTACATTTGCTGATTGCTGAAGTTAGCATGAGCTCAGGCCTTTGGCTTTCTCAGAGAACCGAAGCCTCTTGCCAGCGGAATATTTTCATTATATATGTTCCATTTGCTGGTAATTGAATCAGACTTCCTCCAGCCATGCTCTTAAATTGGCGCTTTCTGCAGCACCTGCCTATCATTTGCCCAAAGCTTTGATTCCAAGAGACTGGTGGGCCCATGTGCTTGGGGAGTCATGGGTCTTTCCCAACACATGCTAGGGAGGAGGCCAAGGTAGAGTCTTCCTTAAGCACTGTGTTCCTGGAAGATGTTGCCATCGTCTTAGCCCAAGCCACCAGCTGCTCCTGCCTGGAATATTGCACTGACTTCCTACCGGGTCTCGTCTGCCTCAGCCCTTGCTCCTCCTGCAGCCAGAGTGATTGCGCTACAGCGCCCCTCATGGCCCTTCCTTGCTCACAGTCCCCTAATGGCTCCCAGTCTCACGCAGAGGAAACTCCAGAGACCTTGCGAGAGCTCCAAGGCTTTCCTTGTGGGCTCTGGGGACCTACCTATTGCCCTCATCTCCTGCTCCTGTCTTCCCTCATCCACTCGAGCCACGCCAGCCTTCCTGCCATTCCTCAGACAGGCTAGGCCTGCTCCCACGTGGGGCCTCTGTGCTTTCTTTTCTTTCCGCCTTGAATATTCTTCCCCCAGAACCTAACCGGCTTCCCCTGCCCCCTCCTTCTTTCAGTCTCTGCTCAGTTGTCACCTCCCCAGCGAGCCTTTCTTACTACCACAAATCCTCCTCCCGCCTCCAGCACTCACCCTCTGCTTTCCTCGGTTCATTTGTTTCTCCTGCCCTTGCCACCTTCTAACAGATGATGCAATTGTCTTAAAAAAAACTGCTTATTGTCTGTTTCCCCCACCTAGAATAGAAACACCCAGGCACACGATTTTTGTCTGTTTGGTTGCTGTTAAATCTCAGTGACTCAACTAGTAGGTGCTCACTACACAAACGTGGATGGCATGACCGTGGCGGAGGTGGGGGGTAATGAAGCTGAGAGTAACTGGTGCGGCTTCCTCGGCGCAATCTGATTCTGGTTATGGCAGTCGACTTACTGTGCCCTTTTTTTTCAGCAGTTTCTTGGTGTTTGAGCAACGCCTCAAAAGGCAGTAGGAAGACATGGTGCAAGAGAAAGGCCCTTTGTAGAGTTGTCAGCGTGGCTGTAGTGAAACCCGAGGGCCCCAGAGGCGAAGTGGCTCAGGCTGCTATTTATAGCTAAGCTTCCAGTGTATGTTTTCCAGCCACACTTACTCCTTTCAGCCTCCCCTGTATGCTCAAGTCTGTCACTCAGCTAATGGTTTCTTTAGTCCCATTATGCATTGTAGGGCTCCCCTGGCTCAGGTAATTTTTTCAAAGAGAATAATGGGGTGTTCTGTTCTTAGAGGTTTAATTTTTTAATAGCCTTGCCAATTTAAAAAAGTCCTTTTCCAACTTTTTATTATGAAATTTTCAAACAGACAAGAGAATGGAAAGAGGAATACAGTGAACACCCACATGCCCTCTACCTAGACCCAACACTTGTTATCATTTTGCTGCATTTGTTTTATCTGTGTGAGACTGTGGGCATGTGCATTTTTTCCCTGAACCATTTGAAGGTAAATTGCAGATAACTTGACACTTCCTTCCTAAAAATTTCAGCTTATTCTCCTATAAAACTGTTTAGGGATTGTGGATATCATCATAAGCTTCTTGCATCTCCCAAGAATAAGAACATTCATATGTAAAACCATAGGTTCTGATTGAATCTAAGAAAATTAATAGTCATTTCAGACATCATTTAATATCTAGTCTGGATGTAAATTTCTCCACTTGCCCCAAGAATATATTTTTTTAAGATTTTATTTATTTGAGAGAGAGGGAGAGTGTTGGGGGAGGGGCAGAGGGAGAGGGAGAAAGGCTTAAGCAGACTCTGTGCTTAGCGTGAAGCCCAACCCTGGGCTCCATCTCCTGACCCTGAGATCATGACCCAAGCTGAAACTTAAGAGTTGGACACTCAACCGACTGTGCACTCAGGCACCCCACCCCAAGAATATTTTTTTCAAACTAATGTTTAGTAAAACACTGCATGGCATTTGGTGGTTATGTTTGTTCAAATCTAGAAGAGTCACCTTCTTGCTCTGCTTTTTTAAGAAAAGAAATGTATTTAATGACATTGGCTTTTTGAAGAGCCCAGGATAGTTACTGTATAGATGTCCCGTATTCTGGATTTGTCTGATTGCTTCCTCATGGTATCGTTGAATTTGTTTCTCTGTCCCCTTATTTCATGTAAATCGGGAAGAAGATTTAGTGGCTTAATTGGATTCAGGCTCAATGCTTTTAGCAAGAAGACTTTAAAAGTGATGTTGTGTACTTCATGCTGCATCACATAAGGAAGTGTGTGCGTGTCAGGTTGTCTTGCTCTTAGGAATACTTCATTTGACCACTTGGTTATGATGGTGATGGTCAGAGGTCTCTCTGACTCTCTCTTTTTTTAGCAGATAGAACAATGGAGGAATTATGGTCTCAAAAATTTTGTTTGAAGAGGAAAGATGTCTCCCCTCTCTGGCTTTTTTTGTAGGTAAAATATATCTCAATGTATTGCAAGGTAACTTCTGAGCCTATAAGTATATAATGACTCTATTGGACATGATTAATGGGTAGAGAGAAGAACTAAGTTAGAACCTTGAGATGAGACCATGTAGAGAAAAATTCAAGTTATGCCTATGGCTTCTGTCAGAGGACCACAGCAGTGTGACCGTCAGGAGTTTGAAATAAACAACAAGGGGCCTGGGACTCCCCTACCTTCCTCTTGAACATTATCTTCTCTCCAGAAAGTAGGGAAAGCCATGCCCACACTCCATTTGTAAAATAATGGCCTTTGAGACACCAAGAAAGGAATCAAGGAATCCTTCTGGAATGCTCATCCCAGCACATTTCTGAGTTCAGAAGGCAGGGCATCTTTAGGAAGTGTCCTGGAAACAAGATGAGAAGGTGATTTGTCCTTGGGATGGTTAGGTAGCTCACCTTGGAAGACGTTTTGGAGTTTGTTGCTGCAACCCAGAAAAGGCTCCAAAAAGTCAAGAGAAGTACACGTTTGCAATGAACAAATTCGACTAAGAGAAATCAGGACTTTTCAGCCTAAAAACAGGAAAGTCAACAGGGAGATAATAAAAATGACAAGTTATTAGGAACCCCCTGGGGGCTGCTTCATTCTTTAGAAGTGCCCCCTGAAAAATGTGTTCTTATTGCTCGTGTTTTCCATGTGGGGAGACTGAAGCTCATGTTAAGTAATTTGCATAATGCTGTAGCTACTAAGAAGTAGAACTGAGATTTGAACCCAGTCTGCCTGGCTGGTGCCCATCCTGAACCTCTGTGCTGTACTACCTGCTGGGGACTTAGGCCCTGGATCTCCACATAATACAGTAGGGAGACACCCCTTGACTTCTTTTTTAAACAATAATAATAAATACTTATTATCTCCTGGTTTCAGTGGGTCAGGATTTGTGACTGGCTTAGCTGGGAAATCTGGCCTGGGATCTCTCATGAGGTTGTAGTCCATACAATGGCTGGACCACAGTCATCTGAAGGCTAGACTGGAGCTGGAGGCTCTCCTTCCTAGGTGGCTCATTTGCATGGCTGACAAGGGGTACTGGTGGTCAAAAGGCTTCAGTTCTTTCCTGACTACTAGACTTTTGAAGGAACTCATTTTCAGATTACAAGTATTACTTTATAGAAATGTTTGGAACTCACCAAGCCCCTGAGTGAAACTGACTGAAAATAGCAACAGACTCACAAGGATTTGGAGAGATCCATTACAGGCAAGAGAGAGCAAGGGAAGGTAGAGATGCTTAGGAGAACTTGAACACCTAAAGGGTAACTGGTTTCCACATTATTACAGTAGATCCTTGAATTGATCCAGACTTTTCCTTAGTTCTTAAAGGATTGTGTCTGTATCTTATATTCGGGGCTGGCTTTTTTAGTTGGGGGAGGTTGTTTCTAGAAAGTACTTAAAGAGAGACTTATGCATACGCTGCCTCGTTCTAGAAAACCAGTGAGATAACTTATAATAATACAGTGGCAACTAAGAGATAGAATCAAGCGGTGGTTTGATGGGTGGTGGGTGGGGAGGGAGGTTGGAACATGTGGCCCTCTCCTGGCCTGGCTCTGTACAGTGTGGGAAGACATGGAAGAGCCGCGTGCTCTTTGGAAATCCTCATAAACGCCGCTTTCTCGGTCATTATCGAATGACCCTGAACTGGAGGTTTTAGCTCCTGTGTTCCTCCCAGTGTTAATTGGGTGGAAGCTGTTCCGTGTGGCCAGGCTTGGTGGTGAGGGTTGGGGGGCGTGTGTGCAGCAGTTTCCAGCCCACAGAGGGCTTGGGGCTTCTGCCTCGTGTCAGTTTGTTCTGTTTTTCTGCTGTGGTTTCCTGACTCTTCTTGCTCGCCCACAGGACTCACTGCCTGGTGTTCTAGGGGCCGGGCCACTCCGAGGTGCCTTCTTGCCTCCGCCGCAGAGCCCCTCATTGAATGCTTTCTCCTCAGGGACTAACTCAGTGCCCTGTGACTATTGTGGGGCTGACTTACCATTGCTGAACTTTTATTGCTTAAAAATTTTTCCTTATTTCAAAGTGAAACATCTTCAGAAGTGAAAATTAAAAACAGTTTATTTTTAAATACAGATAATCTGAGAAGCCCCTGTAATCCTTCATTTAGAGATGACTCCTGATGACATTTCCTCAGGGCCTCCTGACCTGTTTCTCTTCTTTTTTGCCACCATTCTTTATATGGGTGGGGGGGGGGTGCTGCTTCTCACTGCTTCCTCTGTATGCCATCAGATATCTCTGGGCTTTTCTCACAGTCCTGCAAGTATAAGCAAACAAATCGGTCATGTAGAAATTATAAAGATACAACATGTTTTGAAAAACAAGAATGCAGCCTTTCCCCCCAGTCTAATACAGCAGTGATGACAATTAGACCTGTTCCTTCCCATTCTTCCTTCCATGCCACAAGACAGATGCGAAGCGGCAGAAGAATGTTGCCAGGGATGCCAGAGTAGGTTAAATGAGGGCTGATAACTCTCAGAATCTTAACCTGGGGTGCATTTGCTTTAGTCCATCCCTGTTGCTTTTTGTGTTCAACAGTGGAGAACACACAGCTGACCCTGAACCTGCAGACGGAGAACAAAGGCGGTGTTGTGTCGGGCGGTGAGCTGACAATTTTCCTGGACGGGCCAACTGTTGATCTGGGAAGCGTGCCTAATGGCAGCGCCGTGACAGACGGTGAGTGCCGCCCTGCTCCCCGGCGCTGTGCCGGGATGGGGTGGGGCAGGGCTGGGGCGGGGGAGGTGCCTGGGGCTTGGTTCTCGACCAGGTACCTGGGTTTGGGTCCCACTCAGCCAGCCCTGGCCCGTAGCTAGCCCTGATTCCTCTTAGCAGTCTTAGCATGATCAAAACTGTGACACGATTTTTTAAGGACCGCTTTCTGATAAAGGACCAAAATAAACGTGTGTTGTCGTTTTGCTTTGAGAGCAGAGAAAATATCTTTTCATCCCACACGGACTCTAGAAAATAAAATGTCTTTATTAAATGTTATTCAGGCCCATTTTTCCTCCCAATACAGTTACACTTCCTGGGGAACTTGAAGGTTCCTTTTATATGACGGTATTGGTTGGGAAAGGGACTGTGTGTCTTAGAGATTCACACTGGCAAAATACAGACAGAAGCAGGGAAATTGGAGTATCTCCCACTCTGTCCTGAATGAGGGCAGTTTGTTTCTTTTGATCTAGTTTGAAATTAGTCACCTTTGGATCTAGCAGGAAATTATTTCATGAAGTCTGAGGACTGAGATGGGTTGGGTTTCTCCATAACTTTTCTCGTTAAATGTGAGGTAACTGTGGCACTTTCCAGGCCCCAAACAGGCTTTCTCTAGCTTCAAGGGAGTGAAATTTGAGTTCTGATTTAAGGGCAGTTGGGTAGAATCTCAGTGATTGGATGGGGCTTGACTTGAGAATCCTCCCTGGACGGAGTGGTGCTTCGGGTACTTTTGGTGTATGGAGAAAACATGCATTATTCACTCATTCTGCACGTATATCTGTAATTGAGCACCTGGTATGTACTAGATCTTGGACCAGGTGCTAGCCGGATGGCAGGGGCAAAATTCATACAGTCTCTACTCGTAGGAGCCCATGATTTACTTGGTGGGGGCAGGGTTGTTAGACATGAGACAAATAAATGCAGAAATAATTACGTAATTGTAATCATGACAAAAGCTATGAAGGAAAAGTACTGGGTGATGTGAGATTCTCATACTTTGGGGGATCTCTCTTAAACTGGGGGCCAGGGAAGTTCTCTTCGAGGAAGCGAGATCCACTGGAGGTGAAGAGTTTAGATAGGCCAAGATGGAGGTGTGGGAATGGGGTAGCTGAGTAAGAGGTAGAAGGGTCCCCTGTGCAAAGGCCCTGAGGTGGGAGTGAGCTTGGCCTGCAGTAGAAACAGAGGTGGTCAGGGTGGCTGGACCAGGGAGAGCAAGAAGAAGAGTGGTGGCAGGTGAGACCATAAGGGCAGGTTGGCTCAGATCACCACAGCCTCAAAGACCTTGGTGAGGAGTTTGGACCTCATCCTAAGAAGCAGAAAGCTCTTGAGGGGTTTTGAGCAGAAGAGTGTTGTGATTTGATTTGAATTGAATTGGCTTTGGCTTTTTAAAGGTTTCTGGTTGCGATATGGACAAATGCCCCCATTGCTTGCCCCTACTTTGCATGGTCAGCATCTGTTCTGTGTCTCACGTGGTGCAGCTGAAGTTTATTTAATGCACATGGCAAGTTGCTTGTAAGTGCCTTAGATGTTCCTGAAGGTCTCGGAGAAGAAGAGCTGTTTCCCAGGCTTGAGCGCCTCTGTTCTGAAGCCCCGCTTGAATCTCCTCTGGCTATCCCTATTCCCTGTTCCTGCTGGAGGCCGCAGCTTGCTAGACTGCCAGGGTGCTCTGTGGTGGGTCACTTGGATGCACGGACTGAACTTTGTTCCTGAGCCACATCTCAAACAAGGGTTGAGCTTCTCAATGTTTCTGTCTTTTCTTGTGATGGGTCCCCTATTTAGGATCCCAGCCACCTTCAAGAGAATCCAGTGGGACAGCTGTTGCTCCAGAGAACCGACACCAGCCCCCCAGCACAAACTGCTTTGGTGGGAGATCTCGGTAAGACCCCCCCCACCACCTTGTGGATGAGCAGGAGCTAGGAGGGTGCTCAGAGCAATTGAAAACATGTTGGGAGGTGGCGAGGAACAATTTATGTTAGAAACTGTTGGAAATTTCCAACTGACTCACTACGTTAAGGAGGTCCAGAGGGGAGTACAGAATTTGGGATTCTCAGAAGGGTCAGGGGTTCCTTGTCAGAGGTTGGGACTGGCTAAGCTGGTTATTTGGATAAGAGGGATTGTCGAACAGAACTTAACTGGTGTTTTATGTTATGGGGGCAGCAACCACAGTTATCCTTTTTTTTTTTTTTTTTCTTTTTTATTGTTATGTTAATCACCATATATTACATCATTAGTTTTTGGTGCCACAGTTATCCTTTTAGGATACACACAGAAATGCCTAAAGCACTGGTTCTTTGTATGTGAGCTTTTCTGTCTGTGCATTTCTGTTTCTGGAGGTGATCCATGATTCTCTTTGGAGTACTGATTAAGACCTCCTGCACTTGCAGTCTGAGTTATATTATACTTATTATACCTATCAGGAATGACTTAATTTTATTTATTGACATACCCATCTTACACCTGGGTTAACAGTGCAAATTCATTTCCAAGCCACCTGAATTCCCAGGTATATTAGAGAGATGGGGAGGAGGGAGTTGGGGACTTCTAAGAATTATTTACTTTTTTATTTTATTATTTATCACTGTGTACAAAATCTCCAGATATATTAAAGAAATTTTAGGGAAAAGAATCTTATGAGTATAGTTTGTAAATCGTTACTATCTGTGGAGAGTAAGTGAAAAAACTAGTAAAAATCTTCCTGAACATATCCCAGGGAAGTGGGAATAATGCTTTGAGAAACACAGTATGATTTCAGCCAATACCCACAGCATCTTGAATGATCCCTGTAACGACAGCCGTCAGCCTCTCTGGATTCGGTGGTTTTGAGGGTTTGCCAGGCAGGTGCCAAGAGCAAGAGAGGGTTGCATGTTTGGATCTTTTGTGTGTAGCGTCAGTAGAAGCCAAGGTGCCATTTCCCTGTCTCTTTTCTCCGAGCCTCTGCAGAGGTGTTGCCTCACACCCTGAAGACCATTCACTCTTTTCCTTGACTTGCTAGATGAGTTATAACTTGGGATAAATAGTTGAGTCTCACAGGGTAAGGACCAATGAAATAATTGGCAAATTTTGTGTCAACAGAGGCATGAGGGGCACCCAGAGCTAGAGAAAACAGAATCTCTTTGGTGGTGAGTAGCTGGCAGAGAAGAACGCCTCAGCATTTCACTCTCTGGGAATGATGCCTTCTTAGCTTTGGCACTAGCAGCTGCCATCTTGGTCTTTGAGCTGACTTGGAAAGTTTGTGTCATATGCAACTGATGTCACTTATTTGGGGGTTGGAAGGCAGAGTCCAGTTCTTAATACCTTTGGAATTAAGTTCTTGACCTACTTATTGCTCTCTGAAGTTCTCTAGTGAATAGATCTTGAAACTTATGTGTCCCAGGAGCCCGTCTTTGTTGTTGTTTGTGTTGAGGATTGTTGTCTTGTAAAGCAGCAACCAGACTTCAACAGAAAATTGGATGCATCTTTGCCCATAACCCACGGTAGACATTCGATGCTAGTCAACTATTGGTGGGCAGAGTGTCCTCCAAGTAGTTTGAGCGGTGTAGGAGTCCTCTCTGGTCTGCTTAGCTCCTATAGCATTTTCCACGCATGGCCGCTGAGTTTTCACAGGCCTCTGCCATCTAAGTATTTATTCTTTGTTCGCATGGAGCCTGCTGCCATTCAGTAGCAAACACTTTTGAAAGGATCACCTGAAGGCAGTGTCTTCTTTGTCCCTAAGAACTCCTTTTCCCCATTGCTGCTGCACTGAAGATCAGGTGGTAGCAGGGTAGTTGACTGGATCAGGGTACGGGGCTTTACAAGCAGAAAAAGTAGATTGAATCCTGGCCTGTCATTTACTTGCTCTGTGATATCGCACCAGTTACTAAACCTCTCGGCACCTCAGTGTTTTTCAGATACAAAATGGGGATATCACCTGCCTCACAAGGTCATTGTTGGGATTAACTGAGATGAGCTATGTCAGCCTTGCACTCTGGGAGTGCTCAGGGATAGTGGCAGGGGGTGCCTTTGCTCTGAAGACTCTCCGTGGTACCCCCTTCCTCACCTGCAAACCTGGGAAGTGTGGCCTGGCTGATGTTTTTGCATCAAGGTCTGTAATTAGCAGGGTGATGAATCAAGCCTTCAGGATTCAAGGACAATCCTTTGCTGTCCTAGGCTTCCTGGGGTAGAGGATGGGCTTCTGCCTGCTTTCTCCTAGACTAAATATTTAGTCTTTGCTCTCCGAGAGGTAGGTTTTTCTTGGACTTGGGTGCTATTCACCATGATCAAAGATGCTCTGACATGTCCATGAAGGTGAAGATTGCCATGTCAAACAGCCTTTCTGCTTTATTAAGCTATCAAACTGGAACCATGTAAGGGTTTTATTTAGGGGTTCATCTACCCAAGGTCGTCCAGTAAAGGGACCATTTGCTTGCAGAATAAGACCCCAAGCTCTGTCTTTCAGTGGGATCTTGCCCACTCTTTAAGAATAATTGGGTGAACCATCCCTAGTTATTTTATCATGTGGCATAAATTGATTTATAGACACACCGTACTAGTATGCAGTCAGTGGGTCTGGTTGAGTAAAGAAAATATAAATTGTTGTATAGTCTTACAATGAAATACCATCCCATAGTAAAAATGGGTGAATGATGGTTGCATCAATATGGTGGAATCTCAGAAACATAATGTTGAACAAGAGAAGCAGGCCACGGGGGGTGGGGTGGGGGGGACACAGTGTGATGTAACTTATATAAAGTTGAAAAATGTCAAAATAAACCGTAATATTTTTTATGGATTCCTCCATAAGTAGTAAAACCATAAAAAATGGAAGGGAATAAGTAACCCTGAATTCAAGAGAGTGGTTATCATTGTGGGGCTGGAGGTGGGTAAAATGAGGAGAAAGCACACGGAAATTTCCCAGCACTGTGAATGTGGGGGGTGGGTCCTCGACTGTGCATCTTACTCGACTTCTTTGAACCGAATATATCTTTAATATATTGTTTGGTTTGCATGATATATTTCACAATAAAGCAGGAAGAAGTGTCCTCTATCAATCTGAGAAAACCGAACAGCCATGGTATTAGGTTGGAGAGACTGCCATTTGCTATTGAGGCAGACAGATGTCAGAACTTAGGATTTCTCCAGGCTTGATAACAAGCACTTATTTCCCTTCTTCCCCGTTGATCTTTGTAGCGGTAACCAGTGATTCGGAGTCAGTGCTCCACGTCGGCCTCATAGGTCATGCTCCTGTCACTTCGAAACCTCAGGCTTGAGAATTTAGTTTGGGAATTGGGGGAATGGGTTCCAGATGAAAGCCGATCACTGCCAGATAATGTGTCCGAACAGCACTAGTCTTGGTGGCCCGAGCGGCCTGGCCTGACCCTGTTTGGCGTTTGACTGGAGTGGGCGCGATTACATGGCGCCCCCCGGATTCTGTCAGCGTGTCATCCTGCCCGGCGTCCTCAGCCAGTGTTCCTGCTTCCAGCGCAGTGGTGGAGAGTGCCTGGTGTGTGACGGAGCCCCCTGGGAGAGCGCGTGCTCGTTGGCACAGGGAGTCCTTCCACACCCTTTAATAATCACCCAGTGTTTAGTTTATTTGGCTGGACTGAGGGCTGGCTTCGGGAACGGTGCCTAAGTCAGTTCAGGTTTTGCAGATCTGATATGTGCCTGGTCCCATGTGCACACTGCACACGGCTTGCGGGGAGCATGGCCTCCCCTTTCCACAGCCAGTTCACAGCCTTCATGATACATGAGATCTGAATGAAACAGGCAAATAGGGGCGCCTGGGTGGCTCAGTCGTTAAGTGTCTGCCTTCAGCTCAGGTCATGATCCTAGGGTCCTGGGATCGAGCCCCGCATCGGGCTCCCTGCTCAGCGGGAAGCCTGCTTCTCCCTCTTCCACTCCCCCTGCTCGTGTTCCCTCTCTCGCTGTCGCTCTCTCTGTGTCAAATAAATAAAATCTTTAAAAAAAGAAAGAAAGAAAAGAATCAGGCAAATAAAACTACGAGCGTTCCGGGCAGTTCAGAGAGAGAAGAAATCTGTGGATGCAGAGGAAAGACCGAGGAGAGAGTGGAGTGGGAGTTTGCAGAGAGACCATCGTCCCCTCTGCGAGGGTTCAGTACAGTGTCTCAGGAACTGACTAGTGGAGGGAGCGAGCAGTGAATGAGAGAAAACCCCAGTGGGGCATCCGTGGTGGGAAAGGACCCGGCAGAGGGGATCCGCGCGGGTACTGCTGTCTTCAGAGTTACTGTTCAGTTAGAAATGGGTGTGCAATTCGAGCCTGGAGAGTAGGAAGTCAGGGTGTCTGAGTCCCTCCGTACTTCGCTGATGCCCTGATACCTGTGAGTTTCTTTTTCCCCCTCCCCAGCCGTTCTGTGAAATCGGGGTGAGAAGGGGAAACCAGCTCACAGCTGAAACCCTCAGGGCTATCTGCGAGCCATGCTGCTCCTCCAAGCACAGCCTGAGATGCCTTCTGACTTGACCAACTAGCTCCTCAGTCAAGAATCCCCGTAGATTTTCCACAGTTCTATAGGGAACTGGGGAGACAAAAAGGGAAGAAGGCATTGAATTTTTTCATTAATGGACCTGAAGACTGAAAGAGGTCTTGATGAAGAAACTGTAAGAAGGTTAAGCAATTAATTTTCCTTTGCCGTGTGTGTACGTGTTTGTTTTGTGGAAGTGTAGATGTGAACGTGCAGGGATGTATGTACCTCTTTGTGTTTGGTGTGAGGGGATGGAGGCCTGGAATTTGCCCACGTCCATCGTCAGCGGAGAGTACTGGCCAGTGTCGGGCAGACCCTGTGTTTTAACACGCTCCCCTGTGATTCTGTTTTTTTTTTTTTTTTTAAGATTTTTATTTATTTATTTGACAGAGACACAGCGAGAGAGGGAACACAAGCAGGGGGAGTGGGAGAGGGAGAAGCAGGCTCCCCGCCGAGCAGGGAGCCCGATGCGGGACTCGATCCCAGGACCCTGGGACCATGACCTGAGCCGAAGGCAGACGCTTTAACGACTGAGCCACCCAGGCGCCCCTCCCCTGTGATTCCTTTACATGTAAAAGTTTCAAAACCTCTTATGATAGAGTTTTCATCCACCCTCTTTTCTTCTTTCTTTTTTGTCCTGCTTTGATAAAAGCATATGAAATTTATTGACTCTCTTGCCTTGGCATTAATGACCTCTGAAGATTTAAAAGAGTGAAGTCTGGGGGACTTAAAAAGCCCCAAGGTCTCTGGTGAGCTCTAAATAGCTCATCAGCTGTGTCTGCAGACAGCCTAGCCCAGAAAGGAAAGAAAAATAAACTCAACGGGGCGTGAGTCTGCTGGGGGCACTGCTGGGAGCCCTGGGAGGGCCAAGGGGGTTTGGGAAGCAAAGCTCATGGGGACAGGGGCGGACAGGGTGGGGGTTGAGCCTTTGGGCACGGGGCCATTTTCTCAGTCCTTGTTGGCCTCTCCTGCAGCTGAGATGACTAAAGGCTACTTGATTGGAAACTGTAGTTATTTAGAGATGTCACCCTGTCAGCGCGAAACACAACTGAACACCTTTACGGTTTTCATTCAAGCCTCCCACCCAACAGCTTCTCCTTCAAATCTGGGCAGAGCCTCAGGATTGCTGAGGGAGAGAACGGAATAAGAAGAGAAAGAAGTGTAATTCATTTATTCCTTTAGGAATAACTAAGACTCAGTCCCTTCTTACAATGGACTCTTTCCTGAGTAGTTGGTTTATTTGGGGGAGGATTAAGACCGTGGACAGAAGCCTCACTGTGTTGCCAAAGCAAGGCATCGAAAAGTAATCATGGAGATTAATTACACATTCATTTATACATTAATTTATTAATTTTGCACTAATTAAATCCTGCATTGTACATTATTATACACTTATCTCTTCAGCTCTATGTATTTTGTAGGTATTTATTGGGCATTTCTTGTCTGTGAGCCTAGAGAGGTGTGGTATATGCCAGGAAGCTGGTTGGGAACTTTTCAGGCACTAGGAGAAGGTAAGGCAGATGTCTGCAATTGAAGGCAATATTCATTCCACAGACAAGAATGCCAGGCTCTGAGGTAGGTCATGGTGACAAAAAGAGGGAAAGCCACGGTCCCCGTCATCAAGGACTGTGGCATCTAGTAGGAGACCGATACAAAAGTGGCAGTGTAGCACGATGGACCGTGTAGCGGTGGCGAGTTCACATGCAAGAGGAAGGTAGTGGAAGTGTTCCTGAATCCACCTGGGGCATTTGGGGAAGACGTCCCACGTTTGAGCTGTGCTTTGAAAGGAGTTTGCAGACCAGTGGCATCAGGGTAAGGGAAGTCACTCCAGGAAGAGCGTACAGCGTGGGCAAAGGCAAGGCAGAATAAAGAGAACCTAGCATATTTGAGGAAATACTAGTCATTTGCTAATGTCCCTATGAAAGATATTTGGGTGATAGCTATGGCAAACTGTGGTTCACAGGCCAGCTCCAGGATGCCACCTGTTTGTTTATTTTGGTTTTGGGTTGTTTTTTTTTTTTTTTTTTTTAAAGAGCAGGGTTAGGTTCACTGCAAAATTGAACAGAAGGTAAGAGATTTCCCATAGACCTCCTGCCCCCACATATACACACTCTCCCCTCCTATCAACATCACGCACTGGCATAGCACATTTGTTAAACACCTGATACACCATTATCCCCCAAAGTCCATAGTTTGCATTACAGTTCACTCTCGGTGTTGTATGTTCTATGGGTTTTGACAAGTTTATAATGATGCTTATCCACCATTATAGTGTCATATAGATTAATTTCACTGCCCTAAAAATCCTCTGTGCCCTACCCATTCATCTTTCTCTCCCCCTTAACTCCTGCAACCACCGATTCTTTTATAGTCGCCAAAAAACTGCCTTTTCTACAATGTCATATAATTGAAACCGAAGTATGTAGCTCAGATTGGCTTCATTTACTTAGTAGTACACATTTAGGCTTCCTTCGTGTCCCTTTATGGCTTGAGAGCTCATTTCTTTTTAGCGCTAAATAATATTCCATTGGCTGTACCACAGTTTATTTATCCATTCACCTACTGAAGGACAGGCTTGATTCCTTCCAGGTTTTGACAACCATGAATAAAGCTGCTATTATAAACATTCCTGTGCCGGTTTTTTTGTGGGCATGTTTTCAACTCCTTCAGGTAAATACCAAGGAGAATGATTGCTGGAGCATATGGTAAGAGTATGTTTTGTTTTGTAAGAAACTGCCAGGCTGTCTTCCAAAGTGGCTGCACCATTTTGCACTCCCACCAGAATGAGAGTTCCTGTTGATCCGTATCCACACCAACATTTGGTGTTATCAGTGTTCTAGATTTTGGCCATTCTTAAAGCTTTGTAGTAGTATCTCATTGCTGTTTTAATTTGCATTTTCCTGTTGACATACGATGTGCAGTATCTTTTTTTTTTCTTTTCAAGTTTTTATTTAAGTTCTAGTTAGTTAACATATATGGTAAAATTGGTTTCAGGTGCAGAATTTAGTGATTCATCACTTACATACAACACCCAGAGCTGATCACAATAATGCCCTCCTTAATACCTGTCACCCATTTAACCTATCCCCCACCCGCCCCGACCATCTCCTTACATCAGCCCTCAGTTTGTTCTCTATCATTATGGTTTGCTTCCCTCTCTCTCTTTTTTCCCCCTTCCACTGTGTTGATCTGTTTTATTTCTTAAATTCCACATATGAGTCAAATCATACGGTATTTGTCTTTGACTTATTTCACTTAGCATAATACACTCTAGCTCCATCCACGTCATTGCAAATGGCAAGATTTCATTCTTTTTGATGGCTTATATTCCATTTTTTATACACACATACACACACCCATCTTCTTTATTTATTAATCAGTCAGTGGACATTTGGGCTCTCTCTATAGTTTGGCTATTGTTGTGAATGCTGCTATAAATATCGGGAACATTGGGGTGCATGTGCCCCTTCAAATCTGTGTTTTTATATCCTTTGGGTAAATACCTAGTAGTGCAATTGCTGGGTCATAAGGTAGTTCTCTTTTTAACTTTTTGAGGAATTTCCATACTGTTTTCCAGAGTGGCTGCACCAGTTTGCATTCCCACCAACAGTGCAAGAGGCTTCCTCTTTTGTGGAGCATCTTTTCATAGGTTTATTTGTCACCTTTGTATCTTCTTTGGTGAGGTGTCTGTTCAGGTCTTTGGCCTATTTTTTACTTGGGTGATTTCTTTTCTGATGTTGAGTTGTAAGAGTTCTTTGTATGTTTGGTTAACAGTTCTTCATCAGATATGTTTTCTGCAAATATTTTCTCCTAGTCTGTGGCTTGTCTTAATTCTCTTGACCACCTGTTTTTGTAAATAATATTTTATTTGAATACAGCTATGCTCATTCATTTACATATCATCTGTGGCCTCTTTTATGCTGCAATGGCAGAGTTAAGTAGTTGTGATGGAGATCAGATGGTCTGCAAAACCTAAAATATTTGCTCTTTGGCCCTTCATAGAGTTTGCTGATCCCTGCTATAGGAGGTGGTAAGAAGGCAAGACCAGTTCATAAAGGGCCTTTATGCTTTACTGAGGACTTTAGATTTTATTCTTTGGAGCTAGGGAACCACTGAATTTTGAGCAAGGGCATGATGTGCTGTTTTTGTGATAAATTATCCAGGGATGTATTGAATGGATAAATTTGAAGCTATATCAGTTAGGGTTCATTGCAGGAAGCAGAAACCACTCTAGGTATTTTGAGCAGAAAGGATTTAATATGGGGAATTAGGTGTTTACAGAAGTCTTTGTATGGGCTGGAGGAACAGAAGTGTGACCTTCCCCATCCTTAGTTTCAAGGTCATAGCCTTGCATCTGCAATCCAGATGTCAGGAAACTGCAATTGCTCCTCTGTCTGCCTTCCATGCGGGAGGCTGGTGTCCATGTAGTGAAGAATGGAGTCTGCCAGAGCCCCTCCACTCATCAGCGCTTCAGAGGAATGGTCTCTGCTTTCTTTCTGCTTTCCAAATCTCCTGCAAGAGCTTTCCCTTGGTATAATCTGCATCACTTCCAGAACTTAGCTGCAAGGGAATCTGAGAGTCTTCCATCCCCTGAGCGAGTGGACGGAATGGGGGAGACATGTGGAATAGAAGCGGGTGGGAGTGCCTGCCACAGTGGAGGTTGAGATTAGAACCAGGGACTAAGAGACCATTGTAGGAACAGGTGAGATAGGAGTTGATGACTGGCCTTGGGCAGTGGCAGAATGGAGAGAAGTCAAGAGAAATACCTAGAAATACCTAGGAGGTGTAATCATTGAGCAGGACTGGGTGACTGACTAATGAGACAGAGTAAGGGATGAGCAGGAATAGAGAGGACTCAGCGCTTTGTGATGTTATTCATGGAAAAAAGAAATGCAGGAGGGGAGGAGCTTAAGAAGCTGTCTCTTTAAAATGGCATCCCCCATAATGGTTGGGATTGGTGTTAGTGACCCGTGTGGCCCTGGGGCAGTCGCACTCTGAAAGTGTATCCACAGGGGGAGGAGTGAAAACCAAACTTCAAGGCTTACACAGAGCAAAACAAAATGTTTTTCTGACTTTGAACAACGGGGCCATTATAAGGGTCACCACAATGAGGGCACAGCAGTGATATTTCTACTTTAATTAGGTCTGTATCTGGATTCTGGGATTTCTCAGTTCTAGAAAATTGTGGTTGAAAGGGAAAGGATTTACAGAGAAGCAAATAAAAAGAGTGTGGGTCTTGGAGAAATGACTTTTTAGTCATGGTTGCTTAGGCAGCTTGGGTCTGTGGTGATTAAAGAGCGGAACAGAACTGATGGCAGATGCTTTGGACAGATGGGATGGTGGGGAAGGAGGCTGCTTAAGCCAGTTTGTGGCGTAGTGTGGCGTGATGAGGTTAGACTTTTCCTTTAGGATTCTGTTGGCACTGGATGACTCCTTTTGAGAGCGCCAAGGTCTGTGGCAGTGGAGATTTGGGGTTTAGTTTAGTGACTGTCTTTACAATGGCATCCTCAGTAGCTTTGATAGAAAGACTCCTTTCAAACACTGAAACAATTCTATATTTAAGTTTTGCATTTAGATGAAAAGTTACAGAACTGAAATACAGAATTTATATAGCGTGATGCTACATGTGTCACAGTGTTCTGAGGTTAATATGTAACTTTAAGTTATTAAAAATATAGTGAGGATATTAGCTTCAGTATTCTTTGGGTCTCCCTTTCTTATTTCCTTTTATGTATTAGTTCATTTCATTCTGGCATCCGGTTCTATCATCCTGCCAAAATTATAGCCACAAAAGCCCACCTGACCTATCTGCAAGTTTAACCTTGTGGACTAGTTCTTTCTGGAAATGTACATCCTTTGCCTTGCAGAATCCCAAAGTGTTCCTCTTTTTTCTGGTGTTATTGATCTTTATTATTTAAAAGATAAATCTGACCCATGCAAATATATATATGCATACATACATGTATGTTTGGGAACTTTTCAGGCACTAGGAGAAGGTAAGGCAGATGTCTGCAATTGAAGGCAATATTCATTCCACAGACAAGAATGCCAGGCTCTGAGGTAGGTCATGGTGACAAAAAGAGGGAAAGCCACGGTCCCCGTCATCAAGGACTGTGGCATCTAGTAGGAGACCGATACAAAAGTGGCAGTGTAGCACGATGGACCGTGTAGCGGTGGCGAGTTCACATGCAAGAGGAAGGTAGTGGAAGTGTTCCTGAATCCACCTGGGGCATTTGGGGAAGACGTCCCACGTTTGAGCTGTGCTTTGAAAGGAGTTGGCAGACCAGTGGCATCAGGGTAAGGGAAGTCACTCCAGGAAGAGCGTACAGCGTGGGCAAAGGCAAGGCAGAATAAAGAGAACCTAGCATATTTGAGGAAATACTAGTCATTTGCTAATGTCCCTATGAAAGATATTTGGGTGATAGCTATGGCAAACTGTGGTTCACAGGCCAGCTCCAGGATGCCACCTGTTTGTTTATTTTGTTTTTGTTTTTTTTTTTAAAGAGCATATATATGTATGCATATATATATATATAAATACATACATACATATGACTGTATTATCTAACATTACGATGCAGAAGTAAATAGGCAGTCAAGAGAGGCATTGTTAAGAAGATGACCTTTTAGCAAAGATTTGAAGATGAGGGCTGTCCGTGAGGATATCTGGGAAGAACAATATTTGGGCGGAGGAATGGCTTCTGCCAAGGCCTTTGGAGTTGGAGGAAGGGAAGGGAGGCCAGTCTCGTTGGTGTGGAGGGAGTGGTGGGAAAATAGGAGATGAGGGCAGCAATTGGTGGGGCCAGATTGTGTCTGTGAACTTCTGCTTTGTGCATTTCAAGATTATTTTATTGGGTCCACGCTATGAATTTGAAATATGACTTATGTGCAAATTAAACTTTTTATCTTTATCTCACTATCCCCCCCCTTTTTTTTTAGTGCTTTTTCTCTGAAAATTTATTTGCTCTGAATGATGAAAAGGAACAACCTACAACAACATAGATGACACTCAAAAGCATAATGCTAAGTGCAGGAAGCTAGACTTGTACAAAAGGCTACATTGTGTATGGATCCATTTATATAACATTCTGGAAAAGGCAAAATTATAGGGATAGAAATCCAATCAGCAGTTTCTAGGAATTGACGGGGGTGGGGGGTGGGATTAACTGTAAAAGGGCACCAGAAATGTTTGAGGGTGATAGAAATGCTCTGTGTCTTGATTGTGGTGGTGGTAACACGATTGTGTACATTTGTTACCACTCATTAGACCGTACCCTTAAAAAGGGTGAATCTAACTCTAAATTACACCTGATTTGTAAAAATTATTTAAAAAAATCTATTTGGTTTAACATTAGCATAGCTGTCTCAGCTTCCTTTTGTTTTGTATTTGCTTGGCATATTTTCCCCCCACCCATTTAGTTTCAGCCTTTTTGGTGTTTGTATTTTAGGTAGCATTGCTTGCAATGGCATTGAACTTAATTTTTAAAGTACCAGTACGATAGCGTCTATCTTGAAACCGCCACAGGCCCTTTGTGTTTCTTTGAGTCTTGATACCCTTGGAGTTGTTTTCACCATCCTCTTGCCTTTTCCGTTTCTGTCTGTCCTGCCTTCTTTGTTTCCTATCTCTAGGCTGACTTTGCACTTTAAGCCCGTGTTTGCCATGCTTTTTCTTGGTCTTGATGAGTTGAAGTCATCTTTGGCTCGCTGATTCTTTGATAATGGAGTGTGAAATTCTGCATCCAGTGGTGTGAAAAGAATGGGAACTTATTCACTTGCTCCCTGTCTTGAAGATTTTGTGTGGCTTTACTTTTTAGCGCACCTAATGCGTTGGGTCTACTTGGTGTAGACAAATAGCCTTTGAAAGTACAATGTTTTAATGACAAAATGACAAAAATTTTTAAAAAATGAGATTAGTGAAAACCCAGGGTAGGATGTAGTGCAAATAATTGTTATTTTGTGAAGGAGAATGAGAGAGTAAGGCCAGGTTTGTTTGTTGTTGTTGTTCTTTTCTTTTTTTCTTCTTTAAATTTTACCTTTAAAAAAGGTTTAAGAAAGATTTATTTTAAATCACATCTTTCAGTTTTGCTTTCGGCTTAGAAAAGAATGAACTGTAGACTACCGAGGAATAACAACTTCTTCCATCTACTTCTTTTTGGAGGAGGAGAAGGTGCAGGGGGAGTGGTGCCAAACTCTCAGCCAAATACCATGTTAAAGGCATCTGTGCATTATTCATCTTTCTGTCCTTAGCAGAGCCTAGAATAGTGCCTTGCTGCACATAGCAGCAGCTCAGTAAATATTTGTTGAGTTGAAAGAGTCTTATGTTCTTGTCCCTTATTTGCCAAAACTTCGGGGTGGGTCTTGCTACTAGCTTACATTCCTTGGCACCACTTCTCCTGAGAAGTGATGATTTCAGGGGCCCAGGGTGTAGGGGAGACTTTTTATCAGGACTGCCTTGTGCTTTCCAAGGCTTAGCCTAACCTCCAAGAGCTTGGTAGGTTCCCACTGCCCACTCAGTCTCTCCTGTTTCATCTCTTTTTTCTTCATGACTTGTATTTCTATATAGAACCCTTTGCATGGACTATTCTTTTCAAATCCTTGCAACTTTTAAGGTTGACATTGGAATCAGACACAAGTTGACACATAAATACGTCTTTTTTGGAAAAAGAATGCGTAAAGTCCCTGTAGCTGAACTCTACCAGAAGAGAATGTTACTTACCCATTAAGAACAGTAATACCTCACTTCTATATAGTAGAAATTCCCAAGTGATTGTTGAATCTTAGAAGTGTGTCTCATAAAGGACATCGCATCACAGGAATGCTCTTGCCCTGAGATGACCCCTGATTACATAGAGACGTACCACGCCCGCATAAGGCCTTCTGAAATCAGAGTGAAATGGGGTGATCAGTAAGAATTTGGGTCAAGGCTAGTACCTAGCCACATGTTTGAAAGTCAGTATTGTCTTCTGTGGAAATTGACATTTATTTGTATTGAGAGGTTTTATCAGTTTTCTTTTGCTGTGTAATCAATCACCGCAAACTTAGGGCTTAAAACGATAACCTTTTTTAGCTCACAGTTCTGTAGTGGCACAGTGTGGCTGGCTGGCTTGTCTACTCAGGGTCCCACAAGACCAAAATCAAAGTGTTGGCCGGGCTGCATTCTAATCTGGAAAGTCTAAGGAAGACTTTGCTTCAAAGCTCATTCCGGTGGTTGGTAGACTTCAGTTACTTGCGGGTGTAGGACTGAGGTCCTTGTTTCCTTACTGGCTGTTAACTGGGGCCTCTCTCAGGTCTGGAAGGCCACCTGCATTCCTTCTCATGTAGGTGCCCCCCACTCCCTTGAGCTTTGAATCGCTCTGATTTTCTTTTTTGCTTTCCACTTCTGACACCTGCTAGAGAAAGCATACTGTTTTTATATTATATAGTCAGATCAGGCCTGCTTATTTGAGCGCTCTTTCCTAAGTCACTGGTGCCACATAACATAATCAGGGGTGTGACATTTTGTCACATTTCACTGGTTTTAGGCATTAGGGTGGGGTATCTTTGGGAGGCACTTAAAAAAATTTTTTTTTTTCATTTTAGAAATTCTGCCCGCCACAGAAGGTGTCTCTCTAAATTCTCATGTTTAGTCACTTGCCTACACTTTACCTGTTAGAGTGCTTGAAAATTACAGTTAGAACCAATAAAAACCCATGCCAAATAGAACTTGTTGGATTTGGAGATTGTCTCACAATTTTAGTATCTATGTGTGGCCATGAAATGAGTCTAGTGAAATGATTTTTATTTCTAGACCCTGATATTAGAGGATGTTTTCACATGATGCTTAGAGGTGGTCTTTCTGGAAGGCAGTAGCTCTGGTACTTCTCAGTTACCTCCTAGACTCTGGATTCCATCCCCTGGCATGTATTCCATTCTCTAAAGGGATGACGGAAGATGAAGAGGTGTTGAGTGACTGGGCTGCAAAGAACATGAGCAGTACTAGAGATTACAGGCCCAAGAGTGCTTTTGAACTTGACAGCCTGCTTCTTTTATTCATTCAGCAAGTATTTTTACATGCCTTCTTGTGGGGCCAGGCACATGCTGGGTGCTGGTTTATGCAAAGGTACACAGAAGAGACATGGTGCCTGCCCTCACGGACCTTATTGGAGATAGATATTGAACAAATAAACACACAAATACATAATTACAAATAGAAGTGCCATAAAGGGAAAATTAGAATGCTTTGTGAGAGAATGTAAGGGAATTTAGCCTGGGAGATGAGGGAGATTCAGACCAAGATTTGGATTGGGCATCCAGAGAAGAGTCTGCCAGGTGAGTAGATCCTCAAAGGCTCTGAATTATCCTCAGGAGCAGTTTAGAGGGATGTTCTGAGGATGTTCCAAGGAACATACTCTTTTTGGAGCTTACCTCACTCCTGCTGGATTTCTGCCTTTGTGATTTGCTGGGTCAGAACACTTAGAAATGACAGCCGAACGTACTGTTGACCCCAGTACCTCAGGGCCCCATGTAGTCCTTTTTGGTCTGAGGCTGTAGCACAAGGGACGCTCAAACAAGAGATGATTTCAGTAGGAAGAAGGTGGAGACGCCCTTCTGGCTTACCCGTCCAAGGTGGGGCTCCACATCCCTTTCAGGGTCCACCCGTGCACGTTCCTCCTGCGTGTCAGTTGAGGCTGGTGGTCCCCAACGCTCTCCCCATGAGCATCCTATGCACTTGTAGCATCTCAGGCCAAGGAACATATCAGTCATTGACTGCTGCACCGAGCTGGGTAGAATGAGTGAATACTTCCCCGGAACTTCAGCTCCCTTTCAAGTTGGGGAGGGTGTTTGAGTATCCTTTTCTATTACTCTGGACCTACAACATGGAATTAGGTTAGATGCATCAAAATGTATTGTATGTTCTCTTGTAAGTGAACATTTAGTTTTTAGTTTTCCAAAGCTGCCACTGTTGAGAGGTTTGCTCTGTACTCCAGGTTGTGCAAAAGTAAATCACTTGTCGGGCGCCTGGGTGGCTCAGTCGTTAGGCGTCTGCCTACGGCTCGGGTCATGATCCCAGGGTCCTGGGATCGAGCCCCGCATCGGGCTCCCTGCTCCGCGGGGAGTCGGCTTCTCCGTCTCCCACTCCCCCTGCTTGTGTTCCCTCTCTCGCTGTATGTCTCTCTCTGTCAAATCAATAAATAAAATTAAAAAAAAAAAGTAAATCATTTGTCTTTCTGAAACATAGAATGGACTTGGCAGCAGTTTTATTTTTACCTTTCCTGTCATTTCTGAGGCTGGCAGCCTAGAGGTAGGGTGTGGAATGGAGCCGTAAATTGCCCTTGGAATGGCTGGAATGGTCCCATTTTAACTCTTAATTGCGCCTTTCCCTTTCACCTCTCCTTTTTATCCCCTTATTTATTTATTTGTTATTATTATTTTTAATTTCCCCTGAATCCACATTTGAATGGGGAGGAAGGATTGAAGAGGGTGTAGGTGGGAGCAGGTTTGCTTATTGATGCGCCTCTGAATGGTGGAAACCATTTCTTTTCCCATCACCAATTCCCGTTTTCTTTTTTTTTAGTTCTTCTATTTTAAGTGCCCTTTTTTTTTTTTTTTTTTTTTTTTTTTTTTTTTTGCTGGTTCTGTCTTACTGGAAACTGGCCCAGCCTCACTCAGTTTGTTTCCATGCTGCTATTAAAAGACAATGCCCAGTTAAGAGGCCTCAGAGGAGGGACTGCACAGCCACCCTCTTGGGTCCAGTCATCCAGGCAAATATCAATTCCCTGGGTTAGAGTGTGAGAAGAGTTTGAAGTTTATTGGGTGATTTTACCTTCTGCGTCATTATTGATTTGTTTTTGTAAATGGAGGAAAACTCACTGTTAATTGTTCTACCCTGAAACTTCTCATGTGCTGAGCTGAAATACTGACGGGCCTGGATCTGAGGTCAAAGAACCTCCCTTTTGTATCCCAGGCCTCTTTTACCAAGGTAGAAAATTGTCCTCGGCACCCAGTATCCAGTCAACCAGGAATTCTCAACATTTGGGAGAAATGTGTTCCTGGGCTTTGAAGAATCCTCATGTTTATTAATACAGAGTGTTTGGAGAATCTTGAATATTGCCTAAAGTACATTCTTATCAAGATTCTTGTTTTCTGTGTGTGTTTTTTTTTGAGCATATCCTCACACAGTAAGTTACCTGTCTTTTATTTTTTTATTTTAGTTTTTTTTATTATGTTATGTTAATCACCATACATTACATCATTTGTTTTTGATTCTTTGTTTGCATATAACACCCAGTGCTCCGTGCATGCAGTACGTGCCCTGTCTAATACCCATCACCGGGCTAACCCATCCCCCCGCCCCCCTCCCCTCTAGAACCCTCAGTTTGTTTCTCAAGTTACCTGTCTTTTAAAACTTTTGCTCACTTTTATTTTTTCTCATGTGAACTGTTTTTGCAGTGGCTAAAATATACAAATTGATTTTTAGAAATTATTAAGTTAGCTTTACTGAGTTATAATTTATATAGAAGAAAATTCACCCTTTTCCATGTACAGTTCTGTGGGTTTTGAGAAAACATACCGTCTGGTAACCACTACCGTTTCCAAGATATACATAGTTTTATCTTCCTGAAAAGTTCCCTTGTGCCTCTTTGTAGTCATCCTCTCCTACCTCCAGCCACTGGCAAACACCAGTCTGTTTTCTTTCCATACAGTTTGCCTTGCTTCCTCCTAAATGTTAGGAAAATGGAATGAAACACTGTAGTCTTTTGAGTCTGTCTTTTGGTTAGCGTAGCGTAGGGCATTTGAGATGAATCTGTGTTGTTGCAGGTATTAGTTATTTGTTTGCTTTTATTTGCTGAGTGCAAGTCCCCCGTATGGATGTACCACGGTCTGTCCGTTCATTCAGCAGTTGAAGGACGTTGGGATGCTTACGGTTTTGGAAATTATGAATAAGGTCGCTATAAACATTTGCCTACAGGTTGTGGAAACTTACGTTTTCCTTTTGGGTAAATACGTAGGAGTAGCAGTGCTGGTTTGTCTGCTAAGTGCATATTTAACTTTATGAAAAACTGCCAAACCATTTCTTTTCTTTCTTTCTTCCCCCCCCCAATACTGTTTTCTCAGGGGGCTGTGCCACACCCCACTCCCTCCAGCAGTGTTTGAGACTGACTTTCCGTTGCTTTGTGCCCATCTTCCTCAGCACTTGCTGCTCTCAGTTCTTTTGTTTGTCTGTTTTTACTTTGTCTGTTCTAACAGGCATGTGATGGTCTCTCACTGATCTTAATTCGTGTTTCCCCAGTGACTAATGATGTTGAATGCCTTTCCTGTGCTTATTTGCCATTTCTGGATTGTCTCGGGTGAAATGTTTGTTAAAATCCTTTGATTATTTCTTATATTGGTTTGTTACTGGGTTTTGAGAGTTCTTTATATATTCTGGATCTAAGTCCTTTATCAGATATGTATTTTGCAAATATTTTTTCCCCAGTCTCTGGATTGTCTTTTTGTTTTCTTGACAGTATCTTTGGAAGAGCAGGAATTTTGAATTTTGTTGAAGCTACCTACTACTTCTAAAAATCAATTTCCACATGAAGGATATGGTAGACTTATTAATCTCAAATTCTGAGCCATCACCAGATTTTGAATTTCACTTTTAATGTGGCAAAAAATTTTGTGTTCTGGCTTGTGAGCCTTTGCTTTTTTGGACTGTCCATCTTGTTTTCACTTATGTTACCAATGCTGGGGCTGGCCTCTTTTTAAACCAAAGAAACAAAGTTTTGTTTAACTACTCCACATAAATAATTGTGTATGTGACAATGGTCGACAAAGTTGCACTGGAGTGACAGTGCCAAGTTGTCAGCCAGTCTCACTCACTGGCCCAGTGGCTCTCACATGTCAGCATTGTAGAGTGTGATGCAAAATTACAAATGACTGCATTTCCACTAAGATGTAAACTTTTTGAGATCAGGGACTCTTTCTGTTTTTGTTTTTAAATATTTACCAGTTTACTAAAGGATATGAATCAACAGCCAGATGGAAGAGAGATACATAGGGCGAGGTATGGGGAAAAGGTGGGGGAGCCTCCATGTCCTCTCCAGGCACGCCATTCTACCCACATCTCCATGCGTTCACCAACCTGGAGCACCAGGACCCTTTCTGTTTTGTTGTTAGAACAGGGCTTAGTGCTCAGAAGGTAATCAGATGCTATTCAGTGGCCTTCATGAAGGGTGATGCAAGATGTCTCAAAGCAACCAAGGCTGCGGCTCTCAGGGTACAGCTGAGGACTGAGGCCAACTCTGTGAGTGGCAAAGCTTGAATGCCAAGGGACAGCCCAGAGCCCCATCTGGGGGACTTCACATGCAGCAGATCTGCTTCTGGGAATGTGGAGAGAGAATTCCAGGGCCCTGGCCTTGACTGGATTTCTTAGGGAGGCCTCAGGTTCTGAGAGAGGAACTTAGGTAAGGACACGCCAGCATTCTGAGAAGGGCATGCTGTAAAGAGAGCTGAATCTCTATAACTAGATAACTTGAAACCGGTTGTGGAGTTTTGCTGTTTTTTGCTGTTCCATCTTCTTCTATCTCAGGGCTGCATAACCCACTCACCCTCCCACCTCTGCTGCCATCTCCACCTCAAAATGGTGACAAGATCAGGCCAGAGTTGAAGTCACTGGCAGTGCTGAAGCCCGGCTGCCTGTGGTGGAGCCCAGCTCATCTCCACCCCATCGTCTCGCCTTTGTCCTGATACTATTTTGGCTTATGGTGTGTGGTTTCAGCATTTGGGCCAGCTTTTAATCACGACACAATCCCATTTTGTAAGGGCTGAGTGAGTCCTCCAAGAGAGGAAACTGCTGAAGAGAAGATTTTCCTCAACTGTTGAGGCCTTTCTTCCTTCTGAGAGTCGTATGTTAAAGGTAATTCAAGGTGAAAAAAGGGGGAAACTCCAGATTGAGGGCAAGGGAAGAATCTGGGGAGAGAGAGAGAGAGAGAGAGAGAGAGAGAGAGAGAGAGAGAGAGAGAGAGAGAGTGTGTGTGTGTGTGTGTGTGTGTGTGTGTGTGTGTGTGTGTGTGTGTGTGTGTGTGTGAGTTGGGGGAGGGCGGAGCTGGCAGTGTGGGCTGTGGCGGCCAGGGAGGCAGCAACTCATGCCAAGTGGTCCCAGCTGCCCCTGGTTACAGGCTAATCCCAGCCCTGCTGCAGCCCATCATTCTGGGCAAGCTGCTATCATTAGTGGTTAAACATTTCTGAGAGTATTCTCTCTCAACTCTGACCACATGCCCTTTCGGGGAAGGGAGGGAGGAGCCAGGAGAGTTAATGGGGCCCACCCTGTTGTCATGCCCAGCTGCTCTGCAGAGGGACCGGGAGCCCCGGACTGTAAGTAATCACGGGCTCGTTGGAGCCTCTGCGTGTGACAGGACTGATGTCGCCTTTCCTGTGCTGCCCACACAGCCTGCTGCTTCTTGAGTGATACAGCCCTCTGCTGTGGGCTCTGAGTACCAAATCTGAGAGGCTTATTTGTCCTTTTAAGGGTGTTCTCGGCTGAAATAAACCTTTTATTAACCAATTTTATCTCTATCAAGCTCTCTGCCCTCAACACACACACCCACCCACACACCCACCCATTTACCAGTGGCGGAAGACCGTCTTTCCCTTTGGAACTAATCTGTACTCATTCTGCTTTCGATGAGGAGTTGTGGTAAAATGCTCAGTACTAACTTTTCTTCCCATGAAGTGGGGACTTTGAAATATTTTTTTTGACTGAGGTGTGGTTGACAACTTTCGATTTGTGAAATTAGCTCAGGGAAAAATAAGATGGAAAAAGAGAGCCCAAATTAAATCTTTATTTCCATAGCTCAGTTGTGCCCTCTCTATCCATTTTTAACTGCCATGCAGTCTTCAGGTATGAAGAACTCCATGGTTTGCTAGGTTCCTTCCTTCCTTCCTTCCTTCCTTCCTACAGTTTTGATCTAAGAAAAAACTTTTTCCCTCCTTAAAAAATGGTGTTTTTTCCTTACTCAAAAGTATACAAGTTCAATGGAAAAACCTAGAAAACTCTAGAAAAGCACAAAAGGAAAAGCTAAGGGAATTCATATTCACAACAATCAGAGATAATGACTATAACTATTTTGGCTTATGCCCATCTTGTTGGAAAAAGTCCATTTCTTGTGCTGGAGAAGGTACTTGTTGGTGGGGGCACTTCTTTTTCCCCTAGGAACCTCCAGGTTTGTTGTGTTGCAGGCTTGTCCCAACACTCTGGATGAGAGAGTCTCACCAGCAGAGGTGTTCTGGTGGATTTGGAGCCTTCCAGCCCAGCAGGGGACCTTTCCATTTGAGCTCTTCATCTCACCATTGGCCAAGTGACCAGTGAAAGTATAGCCTGGGAGGGATTCAGTTCAAGTCCAGGCTACCTTCCCCCAGTCTCCAACCAAAGAACATGAGGTCTTGATCTTAGACTGCCTGGATTTGAGTCTTGCTCCATTGCTTACTTTCTCTGTCTTCGTATCTGTAAAATAGGTATTAACAATAGTAAACTCCTTCTAGGGTTACCATGCTAGATGAGATAAAATAAATAAAGTGCACAGCGCACTATGGATATCTGTTACATAATGTTCTGACTCAGTGCATATTATATACTCCTATAGTTATTCCTTTTATTGTTGATCTTATTCTCACTGCCCCATGCACATGGTATGCGACCTGTATCCATTGGGGGTATGTGTTATGGAGGGTATGGGGTATGTGCTCTGTTTCTTTGCTTAGACAGGGGTGGTCTTTTCTTTACTGGATGATGTTTAAATACTCTCACTTTTAAATACTCTCACTTGAAAACTAATAAATAATGACTCTGCAGTAGAATAATCTCCTTTGACAAAACAGCTGGACTGAAGGGCAGGGAGGCTTAGACATTTTCACTGAGTGAACAAAGTCAGGCGACAATAGGCAGACATACTGCCTATTGTCTTGTGTTCTCTGAAGTTGTCAGATAGATTCTCTGCTCCTAGATCCCACCATTTTCTGCGATGTAGATCCCTTTATGCTTTGTTTCTCATTGATTTGGATGGACCATTGAGTCATCTTTTCTTGATAAAACATGTCAACATAAGAATTGGCTGGAGTTGTCTAGTGCCCCTTGACTTCTTTTCCCAAGGGAAGTATGTTTCTAGCTATAGAGAAAATAGATTTGGATACGTTTTGGGCTCTTTTTACCTAATGGGAGAATTATGTCATCTGTAGCCTGTCCAGTGATTCTTGTTTATTTATTACATTTGAGCCCAATAAAAATAATGTGATGGTCATAGGATATTTTGCCAGTTTTTTCAGATGTGGGGGCAATTCACTCTGGATTTGTTTACTTCAAGTGGAAAAGTTTACCCAAAGTTGCCTTCTGGGCTATTACCAAGGAGGAAGCTTACCTGAGTCTCTGTTTGGAGCCAGCTTCTGTTGAGTCAAAGACTACAGGGGCTATTAAAAGTCTTATTTCCAATAAATAGCGAGAGAGGGAATACGGTGACTTAGATGGGACATACTTCTTTCTTTTTCACAGTGACTTATATCTGTCTGCTTTATACTTTGAATTTCCAGGACGCACAGACATTCAGGTGGCTCAGCCAGAACAACCACAGCAGCAGGTGAGCAAAGCCCTGGTACCAGCAACCGGTACCGCCAGCCCGTCAAGAACCCAACACACAATGGCTTGGCCAATGGCACAGGTGAGTGACAGCACAGAATGGCAGCCTGGACTAAAGCAGCGGCTTCTAACCTGTGCTCACATGGAGTCGGGACTCTGCCTGCTGTGTCAGAATGTAGGGTGGGCAGGAGAAGACTCCAGTACTAAAATCCATCAGCCTTTCCACCGGCCCATCTTCTTTTGTCTCTGGCAGATTCTCTTCAGTCGAGGTTATTCTCCATATGCCTGCACTCTTCTAAAATATTCCTTTGCACAGAAATAAAAAGTATTGATTTTTAAAATTCATTTCTTATCAGTATTGGGGGCAGCGGGGATATTTTATTTATATATGACACATTTTTTATTTCCTTAATTTAAGGCAGTGATCAGACTAGGTAGAAAGAAGACTAAGTATTGTTGCTCAGAGCTGGGTTTGAGAAGATGGCAATGCTGTCGGACTGGTTGGGATGCTGACTAGGGGCAAAGCCAGAGTGTCACGCGGGGTGGGGAGGTGGGGAGATCACATTTCATGGCTGTTCCAGTGAGAGTATTTGTCCCATTTAAGAATAGGTAGGTAGCCCTTCCTTATCCACAGAGAACTTTTCTGCCCTTGATTCTACTTCTCTGTAAGTAGGAAGGGAAGGACTGATTTCAGAACAAATCAGTTTTTCTCATGTTTTCCTTCTGTCTCATCAGGGCAGTGTCGAATTAAAAAGCAAAAAAAAAAAAAATTCGTTTTTCTCAATGTCTTGAAGATTGTCAAATCTTTAGTGACTGCCAGTCATTTGGTAATTTGTCTAAATTTGAAGCAGTTGGGGAAGGACTTGGATGTTTACTTCAGTAAACTGTGGATGGCGGAGAATCAGTACGTGGCATGGAATGAGTTTTGTAGGTGCTTGTGATAGCCGAGGGGTGGCGCCAAGGAGGGGAGATCCAGAGCAGCATACCTTCTGCACAGAGCATTCCCAGGCTTGGTGCTGCCCTTTGTGAGCTGAACCTACTGAGTCGGAGAGATCAACTAGGGTTACTTTCTAGTGGCTTTCAGCTCTCTGGCAGCACCAGATGAGGGCCGCAGAGCCCCTCTGATAGCTCATGGTGCTTCATTATACCATTACCCACCATGGACTGCAGGGTGGAATGGCCCACCCTTCTGGGCACCATGCGTGGGTGGTAAGCGGACGTTCTCCCTGGAGTTTAGGACCTGCCTGAAGGAATTGAGTTAGCTAGCTCCCCCTGAGCCTTGAGGACGAGGATGAGCTGGAGATGAGGAGTACAAGTGCCTGCCATCTCAGCGAGCCTGGTGCCCCTGTGCCGACCACCGTATCTGCATGCTGGACCATCCAGCACGGGGGGCCTGGCTTCCAGTCTGGGTGAAGGGGGTGGCGAGGTGGCAGCCATGGACCGTGCTATACAAAACCGTATTCAGCTCCATGAGCACCAGTAAACATGCTTCTCTTCGAAAAATAAGTCATGTGGCACCTGGGTGGCTCAGCTGGTTAAGCGTCTGCCTTCCGCTCAGGTCATGATCCCAGAGGCCTGGGATCGAGCCCTGCGTCAGGCTCCCGGCTCAGCAGCCAAGTCTGCTTCTCCCTCTCCCTCCCCACGTTCATGCTCTCTCACTCGCTCGCTCTCTAAAATAAATAAATAAAAATCGTTAAATAAAAAAAAAGGGAAAGAAAAATAAGTCACTTGTAGAGGAGGGCCAGCATTTACAAATGCGGAAGGGAACTGGATTTTTGGAACCATTTGTTTCCGGGAGGCCGTGGCCAGGCTACCAAACCGCTTTGTTTTTTAGGGGCCTCCGTTACTCCATACTGGTTTCCTTCAGCCATCTCTGCTTTTCTTATAAAAACTATTGGTAAATTGACTTTATATGGTGATGGTCTTTGAGTCACTCTTATTGGGTCCTGGAACATATTTGTGTTTCCCCTACGTTTATTTTTAGGTACCTTTGCGTATTGTCCTTATCTGCAAGAACATTATGTTTTAGCAGACGAGGCAGGTGCCAGCCATGTCTTCAGAAAGCCAAATGTCTCTAACCCCAAAGTGCATTGGGAATGTTTTATAATGGTGTATCTGAGTGCCCAGACTGTTACCAGAACCCATCTGTGAAGGACCAGTTGTTGCATTTTAGGGATTTCTGCCTGTTAAAATACCAAGGCCTTGGCCTCTGTCTCGTCCTACTTTCTGCTGTGATGATGGTTCACCTTTGCCTCCAGCCAGCCTGGACTTTGTAGGCTTTTTAATATCTATCCAAGGGGTACAGAAAGATCTTACCTTTCCTTTGGGGAGCAGACAGAAACCCTACTCTTTGGCAGTGCGAGACAAGAAGGGAGTTTGAGGATGTGAATGAGGGCATCCTCATCTTCAACACGCTGCTCTTAGAACTGTGAGGACCAGTTCCAAAATGGTGGTAGTAGCTGTGCCTCCAGGAAATATTTCCACAGACATACAAGATTTATTTAGCAAGGCTTTTTGGCTATGCTCTGCAGTTATGCATGAAAAAGACATTTAGGGCAAAAACAGAGCTGAGTTCCAGGTGGTTTTTTCATGTTGTCACAACTATAAAGTATCCATTTTTATAAAATGAAAGTGAATGGCAGCCTGTCTGTATAAATGTAACATTACTAAGTTTTAGAAGTGGTGCTGTCGAGAAGTAGACGAACAGTATAGCAGCACTTCATTGAGACCTGTGTGCCATGATTTACTTTCTAACTTTTTACTGAAAACTTTATCCAAGAAAATTACATCTCTTGCTCCTCTCTTAAATGTGATTTCCATGCACATAAAGTCTGCAGTCATACTGGTCGCGGGTCAAATTCTGGAGCACCCCCACCCCCGCCATGTACAGTATGTGTATAAGGCCCAGTGACTCTCTGGGTCTTAGTTTTCTCATTAATAAAATGAGGACAAGAGTATATATCTCATAAAGTTGTTATAAGGAATAAATTATATAAAACATGTAGAGTGCCTGAGACTCTCAAAGTTAGCTTTTATCTTTATGAATAATTTCATACAATTATAGTTATGTAGCATGGATATGACGGTTTTTTTTAATCCCATTGTTTTTTTATACACACTTCTATGTATCTGTTGTCTTGTTTGCTTTCTTTAGTGACCTCATACTGCTTCGCAGTTAATATGTTAGAATTCTTTTAACCATTCTTCAATTCTTATGTGTTTCCTTATTATAAAACAAAATCCTAATGCAAATGTCTTTGCACACAGCTTTGTTTCTTCTTGCATAAAGTTCTTGAGTCAAAGGATATGAATTTTTAAAAATGAGAGCAATTGTATTTTACCAGCCTTCTGAAGGGATTGAAGCAATCATACGTTCCAAAGTAGTATAAAATTTCCATTAGGTGGTATGTGAGGTTTATTTTTTTACTGAAACTGTATAAATACTGCTTTATCATTTTGCTAACAGCTATTAAGTGCCACTTCATTGTCGAACCTAATTGCACATTTTCATTCATTAGTTGCTCGCTCGACTGTTTCTTTCCTCTTGTGTGATTTTTTTCAGAGCATTTGATTTTTTTTTTTTTTGAGATTGAGAGATTTATGTATTCTGGTACAAGTTTTTTTTTTTAATTGTGGCAAAATATATATAGACATTAAACCATTTGAAGTGTGTAATGTAGTGGCATTAAGTACATTCTCAGTGTTGTGCAACTATCACCACCACTATGCATGTCCAGAACTTTCTCATCTTCTCAAACTGAAACTCTGTACCCTTTAAACAATAACTTCCTCCTTTCCACCCTCCAGCGCCAGCCCTTGGTAACCTCTATTCTCCTGTTTCTAAGAATTTGCTTATTCTTGGCTCCTGGTTGGCTCGGTCAGTAGGGCAAGAGATTCTTGACTTTGGGGTCGTGAGTTTGAGCTCCATGTTGTGTGTAGAGATTACTGGAAAAAAAGAACTTAAAAAATAACCACTGGCTAATGATTTAATCTAAGAATTTGCTTATTCTAGGTACCTCTTAAAAGTGGAATAATTTGTCCTTTGTCTCTGGCTTATTTCACTTAGCGTGTTTTCAAGATTCATCTGTGTTGTAGCATGTTCAGAATTTCATTCCTTTTTAAGGCTGAATAATGTTCCACTGCATGTGTATACCCCATTTTATTTATCCATTCATCTGTTGGTGGACCCTATGGATTGTGCCCACCTTGCAGCTATTTTGAATAATATCGAATTGCTGTTGTGAATGTGGGTGTACATCTATCTGAGTCCCTGCTTTCAATTCTTTTGGCTATAAACCTAGTAGTAGAGTTGGTGGGGTAAATGTCTGGTAATTCTGTGTAACTTTTTGAGGAACCTCCAAACTATTTTCCATGGTAGCTGCACCATTTTACATTTCCTCTAGCAGTGAATGAGTGTTCTAGTTTTTCCATATCCTTGCCAATAGTTGTTTTCTGTTTTTTTTTTTTTTTTAATAAAAGCCATCTTAATGTATACAAAGTACTTAGGTGTAAGTTTTATCTGTTAAATTTATGATTTTAAGTTTCCCTTCTATATTATTGTTTTACATTTTATCTCATTTTCTGTGGCTTTTGTAGAAAAGGAGATAGACAATTTAAAAATAATTATGCCTGAGCATTTAAAAAAATTTATAGTTTTACTTTTTGCTTTAGTAGTGGAAAAAATTCTCTCTTGTCTGTGGCTGGGATAAATACTTTATTCTGTTTTACTTTTTTTTCATGGTGTTACAAAATAACTATCCTAATGGAATGTATAGTGTTATGTCTATATACATATATCAATATGATGAAGTCTGGGTCTAAATTAATTTTTCTTTATATTGGGTCCTATTATTCCAGAAACTTTTTTTTTTTTCCTCACTGGTGGTTTTACTTAGTGTTTATCAGTTATCATGTACTTAATATGCAGTGAGAATTTATTTCTGGACTCTTTACTCATTCCATTTATTTATTTCCAGTTTGGGGCCATTCCCATGTGATTTTGACTATTGACATGTGATAGTGTGTTTTTCTAAGGTTTTGAAGAGCTACTCCTGCCGTAGTACTTTTTCTCCATGATATTCTTTGGTAGTTTATACATTTTTCAAAACAAATTTCAGTCTTTGAGTTCTTAGAAGCATGATGGAATGTACATGGAAGTTGGGCAAATCTGTATATTGATCAAGGAAGGACTGAACTTTCCCATGGTATGGCTTTGTCCATTTTTCAAGTTTCTCTTCTTGTTTTCCATTAAATTTTTCTTTGTTTTCCCCCATCTAATTTAGTTGCTTTTCTTTATATATAAGCGTCACCCTGTGTCATGCTAATTATGAAAGATTTTTCTAGTTTTGGTTGCTCTTGTGAAGAACTGAGCAGCTAGTCATCTTGGGAATCCATTGCTTGTGTTTCATGGATGAGAGATAGTGACTGCTTTGCTGTGTATCATATGTTACGAGCTGATCTTCAGTTTAAAAAGTTTCCACTGTTGGCAGTTGCCTTTGCCATGCCTTAGTGTGGTGGCTGAAAAGGCCTGTGTGTATACCAAGAGCCTGCGCTATGCTACACGCACCTGAAGATCTTGGAACATACAGTGAGCTGGCGGCGTGTCCACGATTAAGAACAAGAATTTACAAATCCTGATCTTTTTTTGGCTAACTGTGACTAGAGTATGTCTCAGTCCTGAATGAATATCTGATTCATAAAGTTAGAATGTTTAACCAACATCACAGAGGGAACCTTGTGAAATACTCCTTGTTGCCGAAACCAGAGGCCATTCACCTACCATTTTAACCTACTTACCCTATTTACCGTGTTATCTTGGTACCGAGCTTTTCTTCCCATAGAGGAAAGCTGTCAAAGCCATCTTAATTTCTTTTCCCCTTCCTCCACCATTGCTTTTACCTCATGGTATTCTGGATTTGAGTACTGGTTTTGCTATTGGCTACCTGCATGGCATCTGTCCAGATGGAACCTCCGTGAACTTCAGTTTTGTCTTAAATAGAATGGGAATAGTATCTTCCTCACAGAGCTATTGGGCAGGTAGATGAGCTAATGAAAATAAATTTGCTAAAGGCATTGTAGGTTCCTTGATTGGATTTTGGAACAGAAAAAGGACATGAGTGGTAAAGCTGGTGAATCCAAATAAAGTCTGAAGTTGGGTTCGTAGTAATGTACTGATGTTTATTTTTCAGCTTTGACAAATGTTCTATGCTTATATAAGATAGTACGCCCTTGACTCACTTTCCCCTAATATTGCTATCTTTGTGCTATCTTTGCAGCTTTTCTGTAAGTCTAAAATTATTCCAAAATAAAAATGAAAAGAAACTCCTTTGGAATTGATAGTGTTACACAAATGTCAGGTGGTTTTATTTCAGATTTCTTTCACTAGATTATTAGGTTTATTGAACAAATATTTGTCGAATGCCATTTTGCTAAGGACCATGGATGGTGTAAAGATTTATAAAACAAGGGGACGCCTGGTGGCTCAGTCTGTTGAGCGTCTGCCTTTGGCTTGCATCATGATCTCGGGGTCCTGTGATCGAGCCTTGCGTTGGGCTCCCTGCTCAGCTGGGAGCCTGCTTCTTCCTCTGCCTGCCACTCCCCCTGCTTGTGCTCTCCCTCTCTCTCTCTGACAAATAAAATCTTTAAAAAATAATAATAATAAAAATTAAAAAATGAGGGGCGCCTGGGTGGCTCAGTCGTTAAGAGTCTGCCTTCGGCTCAGGTCATGATCTCAGGGTCCTGGGATCGAGCCCTGCTCCCTGCTCCGCGCAAAGCCTCCTTTTCCCTCTCCCACTCCCCTTGCTTGTTTTCCCTCTCTTGCTGTGTCTCTCTCTGTCAAATAAATAAATAAAATCTTTAGAAAAAATTAAAAAATAAAATGCAGTAAGAGGGAGGTGGGGGACCTGGGGGTGGGTGTGTAGAACAGAGGTGGGTGGGGCTGTAGATGAAATTAAAATAGCCATGAACCAATAATATTTGGAGCTGGGTGATAAGTTTATTATAGTGTTCTTTTTGTTGTTATATATTCAATGTTGGTGACACACACAGAGTCACGTCCTTCCATCAGAAGGCACATCACAGCTGTCACCCTTTTGCAATATTAGCACCCACTGATGATTATTGCCTAAATCCATAAATTGGTTGGGGATTGCAAAACAGTCATATTCTAATCCTACCATGCCTGGAAGAGAAACTTCCCTTCATCAACTATTTGGCTACCTTGAGATTCAGTTTGTAAAGAAAAGGCAGGAGAAATGCTTGGGTCTTGCCTTTTATTTACTGGTTTTCAGAATAATGAATTGATTTCCTTACATCCTCTAAAAATGAACAGTGAAATTTTGTTTTGTGTAAAAGTCATTATAAGCTCTTGGATTTAAACATATTTAAAATATTTCAATCCAGGGGCGCCTGGGTGGCTCAGTCATTAAGCGTCTGCCTTCAGCTCAGGTCATGATCCCAGGGTCCTGGGATGGAGCCCCACATCGGGCTCCCTGCTCGGCAGGAAGCCTGCTTCTCCCTCTCCCACTCCCCCTGCTTGTGTTCCCTCTCTCTGTCAAATAAATAAATAAAATCTTAAAAAAAACTTAAAAAAAGAAAATATTTCAGTCCATTGTGATTATTGTTCTTTTTGATACTAAAATTGTGTCCCCATATCTGGTTGGGGTTAGCAAAGGAGAGATGTGCCAAAGCTCTTCAAGTTTGTTTCAAGTTCTTTGCAAAAATTTCTAATTATTGTGTGGCAAGGTGCAGAATAGCATATATATTGTGCTAGTGTGTATGAGTATGAGTGTGTTTTCAAATATATGTGCATATGCTTGTATAGTCAAAAGAATATCTTTGAAAGAATCATAAGAAACACAACAGTGACTGCCTCTGGGGAGGAAACTGGGGGCCAGAGGACTGGAACAGGAAGGAGACTTTCTTTACACTGTTTGAGCTTTTATACCTTTAAAATTCTCATGAAAGGGGTGCCTGGGTGGCTCAGTCGTTGAGTGTCTGCCTTCAGCTCGGGTTGTGATCCCGGGGTCCTGGAATCGAGTCCTGAATTGGGCTCCCTGCTCCGTAGGAAGCCTGCTTCTCCCTCTCCCACTCCCCCTGCTTGTGTTCCCTCTCTCGCTGTGTCTCTCTCTCTCTGTCAAATAAATAAATAAAATCTTTAAAAAGAATTCTCATAATGTGCATGTACTACCCATTAAAAATAATTATTACAAAATTGTTGACCAGGAAAATAACAAAAGCAGAGCCCCATTTTCCATGGCATGCCAATGGAAAAGACCCTCCAATCAACGCTATTTGGATCTGACTATGCATGCAGATGCAAATCTAGTTTGAAGGGTTCCCACCAAGATTGCGTCTGTCCACAGACCTATCCAAGAGTCCTTGATTCACCACAGGAGCTTACCTGTTTTGGAGCTTTGTGCTACACTTTGCTTTGGAAATAGAGTATGAGAGCCGAATATCCTTGCACTGACCAACTTTCTGGGTCTGTGCTTGTATTCTTCTACTCTCAGAAAGTGTATGTGTTGTAAATATATACACATTCTTAGAACATGAGAGCTTGAAAGAACCTCAGCAATAAATCCTCTCCATCACAGCTTACAGTCAGAAGAAACTGAAGTTCAGACAATTAAGTTACTGGCTTATGGTCACACCAGTAAGCCAGTGACAGAGCACCGTACTCAAGCTGTGGCTTCAAATAGAGAAAAAAACTGGATTGACAAAGACAAGGAGTGACAATTTAGTCATGCCTTAGAGAACTGCTGTATTTTACATTGTAGCTCTATCCAATACGTATAGCCAATGTTCTCTATTAATCCTAATTGTGTGATGTATACAACTTTGCTCCCTGCAAAGACTGCACCCTCCTTGAAATTAGGGCAAATTTGTTTCCTTCGTTTTTCACTACTTCCACTCTCTGTCTCCTATGTTCTTGCCTATACCTCTTTGCTCACTTGAGCCCCACTCCCTGGAGGCCGTCTCTACTTCTTAAGCCAGACTGATCCTCTCTGTGGATCCTACAACACCTGTGGTCTTGACTACTCAACCACACAGCCCCTGTGACATCTGCTATGTTGGTACTTAGCTGACAGTGTCTTCAGCTTTTTTTAAAACAGATTATAGGGCAGAGACCTTATTTTATAAATATTTTTTAAGATTTTTTAAATTTATTTTTTATTTTTATTTATTTATTTATTTATTTATTTATTTATTTTTATGTATTTATTTGACAGAGAGAGACACAGCGAGAGAGGGAACATAAGCAGGGGGGGTGGGAGAGGGAGAAGCAGGCTTCCCGCTGAGTAGGGAGCCCGATGTGGAGCTCGATCCCAGGACCCTGGGATCACGACCTGAGCTGAAGGCAGACCCTTAACGACTGAGCCACCCAGGCGCCCCTTAAGATCTTTCTTTCTTTCTTTTTTTTTTAAGATTCTATTCATTTATTTGACAGAGAGAGCACACAAGCAGGGGGAGCGGGAGAGGGAGAAGCCTCATATGGGACTCAATCCCAGGACCCTGGGATCATGACCCGAGGCAAAGGCAGACGCTTAACCAACTGAGCCAGCCAGGTGCCCCCTCTTATTGCATTTAACTTTTCGATATTGCCAGCTGTTCTTCTTAGAGGTTCTAATAATTTCTACTGCTGCCAGCAATATGTGAAAATGCCAGTTTTTCTTATACTTTTACTAGTGTTATTTTTTTTTTCTTATTTACCAGATTAATTTTTTTAAGGGGGGAGATGGGGCAGTGGGAAAGGGAGAGAGAGACTCTTAAGCAGGCTCCTTGCCCAGGCGGAGCCTGACGTGGGGCTTGATCTCACAACCCTGAGATCATGACCCAAGCTGAAATCAAGAGCTGGATGCTTAACTGACTGAGCCACCCAGGTGCCCCTAAATATTTTTATTTTTACCAATCTGATAGGTTAAAAAAATGGTACTTCATCCTAGTCTTAAATTACATTTCTTTTTCTTTTTTTAAAAAATATTTTATTTATTTATTTGACAGAGCTCCCAAGCAGGGAGGGGGCAGAGGGAGAGGGAGAAGCAGGCTCCCCCACTGAGCAGGGAGCATGATGCGGGACTCGATCCCAGGACCCTGAGATCATGACCTGAGCCAAAGGGAGACGCTTAACCGACTAAGCCACCCAGGCGCCCCTTAAATTGCATTTCTTGTCTCATAATTGAGATTGAGCATCTTTTAATACTTTTAGGGGTAATTTGTATCTCCTTTACTCTGAAGTGCCTGTGCATATTTTTGGTCTTTTTCTTACTGATTTGTAGAGATTCTTTTCATATCAAAGAAATTAGCCATTAGTCTGTAATATGAGTTGGCAATAATTTTTCCCAGTTTGTTGTTTTTCTTTGATTTTGATTTTGATTTTTTTTGCCATTTAAATAAAAACCCCAAAACCTATAATGCAGTTGAATTCATCCATCTTTTATGTCTTCTAGATTTTGTGTGATACTTCAAAAAGTCTTTTCCACTTTGAGATAAAAATATTCTCCTCTGTTTTCTTTAGTTCCTTTTTAGTTTCATTTCTTATGTCAAAATTTTTGATTCATCTGGAATTTATTTTCATGTCCTGGATAAGGTAGGGATATAACTCCTCTTTTTCCCGGTGGACTACCTAGTTGTCACAGCACTGTCTACTGAATGATCTCTTTGCTGCAGTCATTTAAAATGCCACCTTTGTCAAATACTGAATTCCTATGAATATTTAATTCTGTTTCTGAACTTCTTGTTTATTTCATCGACATCTGCTTATTCGTGTGTTAGTACCACATTGTTTTAATTGTTGCAGCTTTGTGATGTGTTAATACTTTAGAGAACTACTCCCCCCCCCCAACACACACAACACTCTTCTTGAGAATTTTTATGGCTATTCTTCTGCATTTAGGTTTTCTTACAATTTTTTCTAAACAGTTTATTTATTTTAAGGAGAGAGAGAGGAAGTGAGAGCAAGTGTGAGCGGGGAGAGGGGCAGGGAGGGAGGGAGAAGGACAAGCGGACTCTGCGCTTAACATAGAGCCCGATGCAGGGCTCAGTCCCACCACCCAGAGATCATGACCTGAGCTGAAATCAAGAGTCGGAGGCTTAACCTCTTGAGCCATCCAGGCGCCCCTAGTTTTTCTTATAGCTTCTAGGATGAACTTATTTAGTTCTCAAAAATATCATGATGGTTTTTTGTATTGGAATTGGGTAAAATATATAGTTTTGCATAAAGAGAGTTGCCATCTGTTGTGTTTTACCAACTTGGCTGAGCTAGAATAGGAAGAGAAGTATGAAATCTTGCATATGTGTGGGGGAAACACCAGTTGCATAAGATGGAGTCACTTATTAAACAACTAATTTAGTTGATGTGCCAGACAGTGTTTCATATGCTGGGGAGAAAGCAAATGAGTGGATCACAGGTTGTACCTAGGCTCTTTTCCATTTCTGAAGAGCAGGTGGCATCCCATCATGTAAAGAACTTTTGGTTTCAGCTGGCCCTCAGTCTCAGGTGAGCTGGTAGGATCCTGTCATTGCTTCAGTTGTTACCATCTTGGGTTGCTTTAGAGGATGTGCAAGGAGGGAGAAGGAGAGCACAGTTAGGAGTTCAGGCTCTGGAGGCAGGCAGTAGGGGTGAGAATTAGGTGCCCCTCGACCTCAGCAGGTTATTTGACCTCTTTGAGCCTCAGTTTCCACAACTGTAAAATGGGATATTCGTTGTACCTAATGTGTGGGGTTGTGCGTGAGGCTTACATGAGACAATCCAAATTGCTGTGCAGTTTGCCTGGCACACACTGGTGTTCTGTACATCTTAACTAATACCACTTATATTGGAAATCTGACTCTGCTGGTCTGGTGGTGTCTGATTTATTATGTTCAGTTCCTGCTGTCCTCATTGAGGAGAGGCAGTAGAAGATAAGTAGAAGCGAGCAGCCAGGTGATAAGAAGGGAAGGGCCTAGAAACATTAAAGGAAGAGCAGGCCTTCTTACCAGAAAAGAGAAGGTGAATGAGAAACAGGGTGGCCAAGTACTTACTGTGTATTGCATGGGGGGTGGGGACGAGGACCAGCGAGTGAAATCTCTGCCTCACGTAAGAAAAAACTTGCTGGCAGGACAGCTGCTCAACGATGGAATGGTAGCAAGTTCCTTGTCACAAGCATTTGAGAAGAATCTGGATAAGTACATTTGTTACATTTGAAACTGCATAAAGAATTTCTGAATTAGGAAGATGAGGCTAACTCACATCTAAGGGGTTTTCCTACAGAATTCTAGTATAAACGTGCACATATGCAATCACATATGTAGAAAATTCTCTGCATATGGCTTATCCATTTTCAAAGAATTCTTCGAAAACCTTGTTTGATCCCTTTTTGAGTGAGAGCATATTGCATTGTCTTGGGGTCCTTGTGGACATGAGTGATCAGCAAAGAAATAAAGAAATGGAGAAATAAGGAGACTTGGAACAGGCTTATTTGACTTCTTTCTCTTTGTCTATTGTTATCTGGAAGACAAGTCCCTCATCTTTGGCGCCCATCTTTTTCATCTATAGTATTAATCTTTGTTCCATGCTTTGAGGATGAGTCTTTAAAAGAACAGGCACATTGTTGGAAGTTTTTTGCTTCTTAGAGTATAGAGAGCTTTTTGAAGGAAGGTGCCATTTGTGCCCAGCAGACAAATGGCAGGTTTAAAGAAAAGTATGTGACCCTATAGATGGCCTTGACCTTGCTTCATTTATCACCAGCACAGCTCCCCATTACCCTCCTTCCTGCTCTTCTTTTATTGTAATACATGTAATCAGACTACTTTAGAAAAATGTAATAAAGGTATACAAAAGGGGTAATATTTAATATATTTATTTCAGATCCATCTCCCAATTGTTGGGCGGGGGGTGGGAGGAGAACAGGGGCAGGCCATTACTGACTAGCTGTCATTTCCAAAGTTAAGTTTTGTAAAACTTTTTCCTATCACCAGGTACATGCAGGGTAACATTGTAGGTACTGTGTTACCACTTTAAGGGAAAAATCTAGTGAATGTGAATACGAGTCTGAGTTGATCTCTCAAATATGATTTCTCTGTTTTCAGTGAATGACGAGCCCACCGCAGCCACTGATCCTGAAGAGCCCTCTGTTGTTGGGGTGACATCGTCGCCTGCTGCGGTGTCGAGTGTGACCTCGAACCCCACTGCAGTGTCTCTCCCTGCTCCGGCCACACCAGCAGAAGGAGAGGAGCCCAGCACCTCAGGCACCCAGCAGCTCCCGGCAGCTGCCCAGGCCCTCGATGCTTTGCCTGCTGGGTGAGTAGCCTTCCGGCCCACAGCAGCGCTCCCTCCTCTCAAATCTCAGGCTCCTTCACCAGGACAGAAACAAAATGGTTATTTATTACCTAGTGACTTGTAGTCTCTGGGGAGGCTGCCATGCATAGGAGCAAGGGAGGTGTGGAAGAACTGCTTGTTCTACAGAAATCTTTAAAAGACTCTAACTCATCTGGGGCAGAATCAATGCTACCTTATACCATGACTTGAAATGAACAGCTTGACTAGAAGAGCGTGACTTTTATGGAACAAGGAGCTCATTTTGCCTTCCTTCGTCTTTGGAGGGTGTTTATTGAGATCCTGCTCAGAAAACTGCTTTTCTCTCCTGAAGTTTATCTTAACAATCTGTGGAGGACATTAGGCTCTCAATATTACTGTATGTTCCTCCCGTAATACTGGGGCTGATGTTAACATGGACTACTAGTCATCCTTTAGTTCAGAGTTAAATCTGACGGTGAAGACCTTGGATGATAAGGAGATGGCCCCATTAAGCCAAAGGGCAGTTCAAATTTGGCTATATAGTGAATAGAGATTGAGAGTATGGACCCTGGAAACAAGCAGATCTGGCTTCAAATCCCCACTGGATCCTATGTGACCTTGCTCAGATGGTTCACCATCTCTGTAAGGGGGAGTTAATAATCATGCATGTCTCTCTAGGAAGTGAAGGGCAGAACATGGTGGGTGTTCCACCTGGTGAATGATATTTTTGAATTGACTGTGAAGGAACCGTAAAGGAAGGGAATGGTTCTGAACTGGGAACTGAAGTCTTGTCTCAGCAACTACCAATCATTGTGGTCCTGAAATCCATCCTGGTTATCAGTTTGGTACCAAGGAAACTGTATCACCACAGTCACTGGTCTGGCTGATGATGGCATGTGGGTGTGTCCTCTGGGCCCTTGTAATTCATAAAGGAAAAGGGAAGGATGCACGGTCTCTTGCTTGATGTATAATATGCTTTGTCTTCTTAAGCCTCTTTAGAAAACCCACTTGTTAAAAACAAAAATTGTAGATCTGAAGGCAAATATGATTTTTACCACATATATATCACATTCTTAGCATTTGGCCCACTACCTAACATATATCTTAATAAAGTATGATGAATAAATGAAAAGTATTCCAAGTACTTCCTAATAACTCAAACCTGGAGAGATCGGGTATTGAGAGGTGGCTCTGAAAAGTGTTTGTGAAGTTCTTGATTTTGCGAAAAGATTAATAACCAGTTGCTTGTGTCCAGCTCTTCCCTACAGATTTAAATTTATATTCTCTTTTGTATGTGGTGAAGGATGCTAGAAAGACCTTTGTTTGGTTTATAATTTCAAATATGTATGCTGTAATTTGGGGGGAACGGAGCAAAATCATTTTGGCAGAAAGGAGAGAAAATGGCTGCCTGTGTCCCCTGTGAGCTGTTTGTTTTCTTTCCGCTGAGCAAATGCCTGGAAGGCCAGCTTCGCTCCTATGTCAGTCACAGGCAATTAGGGCTAATGGCTCAACATGTCTTTATGTAGGGTGTGTGTGAGGGTTACTGTTCTCTGGGATTGGGCTCTTCCTGTTTCCAGGCAGCTGGAAAACTCCAGGCCCTGAAAACACTCTTTATTCTAAGTTTGGCAGATGGAGCAGCCCAGAGAAGCTGATTCCCCACCCCCATCCTTGCCAGAGGCTGAAAGACTTTGCTGAGGTAGAGTTTGAACAAGATCTTTTCCCTAGAGCATTTAGAATGTGATGAGATCCGTGTGTGGGCCTGGGGAGGCCACTGCCCACTCTAACATGTAGGATGGTATTGAGACCCCGTTTTCCAGCTTAAGGTGCGCATCCCTAAGACAGCGGGAGCTTAGTGCCTCGCAGGCTGATTCAGGGCCTGGAGATTGGAGATTGCCACCAAAACTGCTGAGTGCCTGGCATGAGGATGGCATGCTTTCAGTTTGCTGCTCTGTGGTGGCAGGTCAGAGAAGACATGCTTCTTGCAGTGACCTTTGCAACTCAAAAGACCTGCTATCACCACACCAGCCTATTTACAAGTTCAGGAGATCTGATCAAGATGGTTATTCCTTTATTCCGGGTACCTTGGCTTTATGAGTCAGGAGACCAATTTTCATCTTTTTAAATACAACTCTGAGCATGACATGTCACACTTAGAATGCTGCTGTGGCTGCCCATTGTCTTTAGGGATAAATTCTCAAATCCTTAATAAGGCCTAAAAAGCCCCACATGATATAACCCCACCAACCCCTCAAGCCTTCCATGGAAGATTCTGCTTTGCTCTCTAAGCTCTAGCCTTAATGACTTCGGTTAGTTTGACAGATGTACCACCCTTTCTCTGGACTTAGGACCCTCCACCATGCAAGTCACTCTTTCTGAAACTTTCCTCCCCATTTTTTCCATTAATCAATCAGTACTTCCTCTGATCAAGGAAAGATCCCTGGTAGACAAGGTCAAACTGCTCTGTCTACTGTAACTCTTCTCACATGTCTATTTGCTTGTTTGGCACCTCTCTGCCCTGCCGGGCTGTAAACATCAGGGTGACAGGGAGCCTGACACAAAGTAGGCACCCCCAGACATATTTGTAATGAGTAAATTTAAATTCCGTCTTTTTTTTTTTTCTTTCTCCACCTGGATGAATGTGTTCCGCTTCTTTGATACCTAATATAGCAACTGTGACAGGAATATTGCATTTTCTTCCCAGAGGCAAGAGCAGAAGGCTGTCATCCACTGAGTTGACTGGCTTTGGGTTCAAATACGCTATTCTCACAGGGTGGGGGACGCTTTTCCCTGCTCATGAGGAGTCCTTGTGCGCTGGGAGATCCCCTGGACCATGTCTCCTCTTGGCTAAGGCATTTCTCAGCCACAGGACATTGCTTTATCGAGGTATCCAGCCGCGATAAAGCAATCCAGCCAACTGTCTCTTCCCACCTTTATCTTCTCAACCCCTTCAGTCTCCTCTACTGAGCGATTGACCGAGGTTGACTTGGGAATCCCGAGGGCCTGTCTTCCTGGTGGCTGCATTGCCTTTCTGAAATCTGCAGCCTTTGCAACTCTGGTCTTAAAGAGCTTACACACGTCTGTCTGTATGTTTTAAGGACCGAAGGTACAGAAGGCTGGGCTGCGTGAGTCCACAAGCAGAGCAGCCCTCGGCCCCTTTCTCTCTCCCTGTCTCCAAACCCTCCGGCTTCCTGTACTTTTTAAATTTAATTAGCCTGAAAGAAGCCAAGCGGAAGGGTGTGGCATTTTCAGGTTGCAAATGTGCATTAAAGAAGGGGGTGCCAGGAGGGCTCAGGAGACATGGTGAGGTAGTGGTCCAGGCAGCGGGCAGTGGGGAGTGAGGCCACTTTGATCAGCTGGCCCTGCATCTGTTTTTTATCAGCCCCGAGCCCACTTTGGGAACCAAATGCTCATTAACAGACCGTGTGTACATGGCTTAGATAAACTCCAAGTGCGTCCTGGGCTCTGCAGCCCCCTCAGTCCCTCGCACACAGAGGCACATTATTTGACTCTGGCAGGCTGCACGCTGCTGTGGTTTCTTACATAAGGGAGGCCGTTGTGTTTGGACTGCCGACTTACCTCAGTGCTGCCATTTCACACCAGCCTTTTTCTCCCGCAGTCATTGGCTGGCCTGTTTCCTGCCTCAAAGTAGAATTAATCGAGGAGGGGTGTTTTCTAGATCTTTCGGCTTTGCCATCTCCCCTACCCCCACACCCGGTTATGGACATCCAGAGGCCCCTTGCCCCAGGTGCTCCTTGAGACACTCTCAAGGATGACCGTCGAGGAAGAGCTCTTGGATGTTTTGTTTGTGGAAAGCTTTAAGAGACGTTGGAATTTGGAGCTTCTCTGCTAAGTTATAAACCAGCCGCTGCCATTGCATTTCATTCCAAACTCAATTTTGGCACTAGCCAAGGATCCTTACCCAAGGAGTTTGAAAACAATACTTCTTACACTGTCTGTGAAGAACCAGTCCTTTTTTTTTTTTTCCTCTTTTCTGTTTTTGTTTTATTTTCTTATTTTCAATCTGTTACGAAGCCTTACTTTTGTTCCTTCTCCACTGATCACTTATTTAGCTGTTGTGGCAGTGCCAAATTGGTACAAAAGTTTCTAAATGCTTAGAAACTTCTGTACTTTTCTGGTTGCTAAACAGTAACAGTTTGGGCCATGGACCATGCTTTGAGTAGCACCAGATTAAAGGATTATACTGGGAGACTCTGTGCCTTTTTTGCTGAATATGGTTTAGCTCTTGGCCATGCAGGGACTGTTACACACTTAGGTAATACTGAATATCAACACATGCTTCTGGCTTCCTCCTCATCATCTCAGAATGCAACCTTATTTCCAAAGATTCTTGTGTTGTCCGGGGCTGGTCCACAAGACCTTCTCACGCTACTATATATATGTGTAATTATGAATTTTTATTCCTACTACACTTCCTTGAGAGCTCCTCAAAAGCAGAGATTATTGTGTCCGTCTTTGTACTGTCAGCACCTAGCATAGTACCTGGCTTCGAGGGAGATGGGGTGAGAAGTATTTGTTAATGACTAGATAAATTATTTCACATTCTCAATAGCATTTAAAATTAAAAAAGATTCTTTTTACGTAGAAAAAGAAAATGGAGAAGAACAGCAGTAACAAACACCGCGATTTAACCATTGGTGCTTTCCAGATTGTGTATATTTTTTCCTGACTATTAGTAATAGCTAACATGTGTTCAGTGTTTACAGTGTGTAGGGGAATGCTGAGTTTTGCCCATGGATTATTTGGTGCATCTTCATGACACTCTGTGGGGTAGCTGCTTTTATCCTCATTTTGCAAATGAGGAAATCTTAAGCAATTTGCCCAGAACCACATATATAGACATGCACGTAAATACACGTCTACCAAAATTTGATCATCTTATAGTATGTGCTTTAAAATTTATATTTTTATTGTAAAATATTTTAAGCATGCAGATAAGAATGGAGAGTAATATGAAACCTACCTGTGGGCTCACTACCCAGTTTTATCAGATTTTAGCGTTATGCTATATTTGCTACAGACTTCCCCTATTTTATTTATTTTATTTTATTTTATTTTATTTTATTTTATTTTTTAAAGACTTTATTTATTTGACAGAGAGACACAGTGAGAGAGGGAACACAAGCAGGGGGAGTGGGAGAGGGAGAAGCAGGTTTCCCGTGGGGCAGGGAGCCCAATGCGGGGCTCGATCCCAGGACCCTGGGATCATGACCTGAGCTGAAGGCAGACGCTTAACGACTGAGCCACCCAGGCGCCATGTGATTTCCCCTTTTTTAACCTCTCGACAAAGACATTACAAATCCAGTAGAAAGTGTCTGTGAACCTCTTCCCGATTCCATTCTCTATATACAGAACTACATGGAATTCACGTATTCATTTAAACTGCTATAAGGTATTCTATTGTATGAATAGACAACTTTTATTTATAATTCAAATGTATTTATATTTACATTTATATGTCATATATAAATACAAAATATAAAAACTTATAAATATATTTAAACATGTATATTATTTTAATAAACATTTGATTATTTTTATATAAAATTTATACCTTCTATGTGTATATTTAATATAACAGCTAAATAAATGTTTGCATATTTTATATTTATACTATTATTATCGCCTCACAATTATAAACATACAATGAAGTTTTTCTGTGCATATCTTGGTACATGTCTTTTTTTTTTAAGATTTTATTTATTTATTTAGAGAGAGAGTGTGGGGGGATTGGGAGGTAAGGGCCAAGGGAGAGGGAGAGAGAGAATCCTCAAGTAGATTCCCTGCTGAATGTGGAGCACGAGATGCAGGGCTGGATGCCAGGACTCTTAAGATCATGACCTGAGATGAAACCAAGAGTCAGATGCCTAACTGACTGAGCCATCCAGGCGCCCCTCCATGTTTGTTTCTTTAAGGCATGTGCTGGAGCTGGAATGTTATTGTAGGGGTTGAAGATGTTCAATTTTAGTAGATACCATCAAATTGCTCACCAATACTCGTACTCCCACGAGCATGCATAAGCATTCCTGCTAAAACTTAATATTGTGGGGCGCCTGGGTGGCTCATTCAGTTAAGCGTCTGCCTTCAGGTCAGGTCATGATCCCAGGGTCCTGGGCTTGAGCCCCGCTTGGGGCTCCCTGCTCAGTGGGGAGCCTGCTTCTCCCTCTCCCTCTGCTGCTTCCCCTGCTTGTGCTCTCTCTCTCTCTCTCTCTCTCTCTCTCTCTGTCAAATAAATAAATAAAAATCTTAAAAAAAAAAACAACAACAAAAAATATGAGTTTTTTTTTTTTCCCTTTTGGTCAGTTTGATGGGTGTGAATGGTATCTCTTTGTGGTTTTATTTTGAATTTCCTTGATTACCAAGGAGATTGAACCTCTTTTGCATGTTTTCATTTGGTTCTTTGATTTCCTATTTTGTAAGTTGCCTCGTCATATATTTTTGTCCATTTTTTTATTTGGCTATTTGTCTTTTTCTCTCTAATCTGTGGGGTTTCTTCATATATGCTGGATACTAACTGCTTTTTAATTTTGTGCATTGCAGACATTTTCTTCCAGCCTTTGGCTCATCTTTTCACTTTTTAATGTTGCCTTTCCCTGTACAGGAGTTCACAATTTATTTTTTATTTTTTATTTTTTAAAGATATTATTTATTTATTCATGAGAGACAGAGAGAGAGAGAGAGGCAGAGGGAGAAGCAGGCTCCCAAGGAGCAGGGAGCCCGATGCGGGACTCGATCCCAGGACCCTGGGATCATGACCTGAGCCGAAGGCAGACGCTTAACCATCTGAGCCACCCAGGCGCCCAGGAGTTCACAATTTAAAGCAGCCATGTTTGTTAATCTTCGTGTGCCATTTGTGTCTTGTCTAAAATTCTTCCTTATGCTGACGTAAAAATTTTACACACATATACTCTCCACATTTTGTTGATTCTGGCACGCTTGTTATTTCACATTTAAACTTGAAAATCAAGATGTAATTTACAAGCTTAATTGGCAGCATTTTTTCTTCTTTCTTAGTGGTATGTTAAATCATACAATTGATGGCATTTTAGATTTAATGAAAAATAGTATATTTACATAATTTTTAAACAAAATTTTGATTTTATTATGTGTGTTATTTGTTAACTTGCTTTCCCCCCCAGTATATGGTAAATATCTAGACAAGTCAATATTATCTATCATGTTATTTTCAGTGACTGTTATACCCATTATAGAAATGACGTAATTTATTGTACTAATCCTCCATTTGGGGGCATTTAGGTTGTTTCTAGTTTTTGTTTAACAGGCTGTAACATACTGTGACAGATGTACTTACAGCTAAATCTTTAACACATAATTATTTCCGCACTATACATCCTAGAAGCAGAGCTGCTGAGTTACAGGATATTCACAGGATATAGGAAAGGTTTTTGACCAAGCTGCCAAATTGCCCTTTTGAAAGAGTATACCCATTTTTGCTCCCACCAACTGTTTTTTAAAAAGTGACTATTTCTCGGGCGCCTGGGTGGCTCAGTCAGTTAAGCGTCTGCCTTCGGCTCAGGTCATGATCCCAGGGTCCTGGGATCGAGTCCCGCATCGGGCTCCCTGCTCAGCGGAGAGCCTGCTTCCCCCCCTCCCTCTGCTTGCCTCTCTGCCTACTTGTACTCTCTATCTCTCTGTCAAATAAATAAATAAAATTTAAAAAAAGTGACTATTTCTCTGCATTGCCAAATTTACCTGCAAAATCTGTTATCAGCAGAAATGTTAAACTTTTTTTTTTTTTTTTAATATACACCATCTTCAGGAATTGTCTTACCTCTCTGTGAAAGCATACATTTTAATATTGTCATCCTTCACGGAGGAGCTTTGGAGACTTTTCCAATGCAAAGAAATTGGATGGTTGAAGGAGAAGAAAAACAGACTTAATTCAGAAGCCTTGATTGCTGCTGAACAGTGCCATTCTCTGCTTAAAGGGTTTAAGTGCTGGTTGTTGATAGTTTTTAAGAAGGGGTTAGTGTGCTTAGTTTGAAAGGAAAGCTCAGTATCTGAAGAAAGTTTCTTGGGGGAAGACGGAGTTTAACACATTTCCTACCCAGTTTACAAAGGATCTACTGAAGCCATGAAAATAGTGAGCAGGAGATTTGTTCCCTTGCACCTAGATTTCTGGCTCATAAAAGTCTAAAAATGTCCCTAACAGAGGAAATAAATCTTATGGCTCACCCAGGAAGTGGCCGAAGCTTGGGGAGTAGGATTTGGTTCAGTCAGTTTCTTACTGGGAATTCCATGGGGTTTTGGTCTGTGGGGAGTTCAGCTTCCACATAGGCAGTTTTAAGAATACTTTTCAATGTCTTTTTTTGAAGTTGAATTTTTGTCTCAAGTAGCCAGCAAGGCATCTTTTCTTTGATGCGTGTAAAGATTCCATCCTGACTTTGTTTTCTAACAGAGTGTATTTTGAATTTTATTTATTTGTTTTTTTATTTATTTGACAGAGAGAGACACAGCGAGAGAGGAAACACAAGCAGAGGGAGTGTGAGAGGGAGAAGCAGGCTTCCCGCCGAGCAGGGAGCCCGACGTGGGGCTCGATCCCAGGACCCTGGGATCATGACCTGAGCCGAAGGCAGACACTTAATGACTGAGCCACCCAGGTGCCCCTGAGAGGGCCTTTTATTTTATTATTTTATTATTTTATTTTTTTAAAAAAGATTTTATTTATTTATTGGTCAGAGACATAGAGAGAGCATGAGGAGGGGGAGAGGCAGAGGGAGATGGAGAAGCAGGCTCCCCGCTGAGCAAGGAGCCCAATGCGGGGCTTGATCCCAGGACCCCTGGATCATGACCTGAGCCGAAGGTGGACGCTTAACTGACTGAGCCACCCAGGCGCCCCTGAGAGGGCCTTTTAAAGAGAACATCTCTGATACTAACCTGAACTCCTTGCCTGGCTTTCCAGCACTTCCCAATTTAATCCTACTCTTGGTGAAAATGTGATCCTGTCTAAACATAGGGAAATCTGACCAGGTGGCATGTTGATCAGGGTTGGTTGAGTGGCAGCATAATTGAGAATTTCCTGAAGACCTTTTAGGAAACCTTCCAAAAGAAATGTAGTTTAGGGGACCAGACAATTTCCTTTCAGACTGTACAGGAGAGAAATGACTGGGTGACATCCTTACAATGGGATTTTTTACCCTTTTAATGATGGCGATGGGGGTGGGGGGTGGGTTAGGGCATGGGCACGGAAGATACAGAACTGAATAAAAGGCATAGGAGCAAAGGTAATTTAAGTTAAAAAAAAATTACCTACGATTAATTGAAATTGGAGACTACTTTTTAAGTGCCTTGGAATACAAAGACCCTGTGTAGTCCATGGTCGAACTGAATGTTACTTGTTGAAGGCCAAGGAGCAATGTGTTGGGAAGGGACCTGAATCAAGCTTGATGCTTTGAACACTGTTTCTGAGAGCATCAAAGAAAGCTATTCAGTGGGAGAGGATATGACCATGTGACCAGGATGCAGTATTGAGACCCATGGGTAGTGTGATTGAAAAGCCTTTTTATCTCAGTGTGAAGAAGATGCTTATAAGGGACAGAAACCTAACCCCTGACAGGGATGTGCTGATGAAAGGTCGCTGCCAGTATCACTTTCTTGGCATGGGGAGACCGAACCAAGATAGTCGGAAGGCTTAATCTATGTGGGTCAGCAGCTACTGAGGAGGCAGGAGAATTGGGAGGCTCTTTTGATTGTCGCTAGAATTGACCGACTGTGTTGCAGTGAATGAAGGGAAGAGGTTTGTGTGAATTCTGAGGAGCCGTGCAGGTAAGGGAGGAGTCGAGAGTTCTCTAAGAAAAGCAGTTAGGCCAGGTCATGGATCAGGGAGGACCCACATGGACATTTAATCTGAGCAGGAGGCCAGTTGTAAAAGGAAAAAAATGTAGATATCAAAAAAGGTAATGCAAGAAAGGTCTTGTTCCTCTGGTAACTATTTTTCCAGTTAAGCCAATTGAGAGGGTTCACAGAAGGACATGGAGATTTGCTGGACAATAACAGCCCCTGAAAAAGAGACTTTCATTTCTAGGATCAGCTGGGATCAAAGATGGGATGGACAGATCTTATCTGGGCTTAGAAAGAGCTGCTGTAACTTTTGAATATAAGTGAAGAGGACTTCACACCGACTTTCTTTCTGCCGGCATGTGGGAATACCACTGTGTCAATTAAAGACATTAACTTCATGGAATTTTAAGTATTATCCCATCTTCAAATTAACATATGAGCCAAAGTATAAATCAAAGTTTTCTCTTTGCCTGAAATGAATTATAAAAGCAGAGACTACTTATAAGATGAAAGTTGTAACAAAAGAATTTTTGGAATAAAGAAAAAAGTGTGTTTGGCACCTTTTATCTGCAATTGCTACAACAGATATTTTGTCTTTTTTAAAAGGTGTGGCCTCATCCACATATTATGGACAGGTTTCCAAATAGTGACTACAAAATGAGCTGACTCGTTTTATTGGTGCTTTTGTGCCAGAAATTGCCAAGGAAGGGAAGGAGCTAGCTAACTTCTCAGGGAATGCCGAGGAGTTCTCAGCCACTTAAGCCTTCCTGGGAGCAAATGTTACGAGAGTGGTTTGTTGCCATTTCCTTGAGCAGCTTCCATATTTCAGTACTTAACCCGTAAGCCAAGTATCCTTCTCCAGACTGTCTCATTTCCAAATTCAGATGAATAAAGAGGGTATCAGATATGCTGCTTTATTCCCGGGCAGACGGGAGGAGTTTGAGGATCTGGTGTGAAGCCATGGTATGTTAGCCTAGCTTTTTTGCTGAGAGGTCCTCACATGAAAGGTTCTCCATAGATGAAATACCAGCCTCTCAAGCTGGTAATATTTGTTACTATTTTGTCTTTGATTCAGAAGGGCGTCTAGAGGGAGGAGGTCTTTAACTTTTCACCCAGTGTGCATTTTCATCTGGTCACTTTTGGCAGAATATGCTGCCCTTTTAATAAAAAACAGTGAAGTGTAAGGATCTTCTTTTTGCAGTGGGAGGAATTAGGGCACCTGGGTCAAGTCACCCATATCCACTTTAACCAGAACCTTGAGCAAGAATACCCAGGAGAGAAGATGTTCTCGAGCACATGTTAACGATGTAGGTAGCCCTTCGGCCCTCCAGCCAGTAGTCGATCCCTTTTGAGAGGTGGGACTGTGGAACCACTGGACCTCACTGTTCCCAGGGCTAACCCTCCCCGTGGTGTGAAATGTGTAGCCTCTTCTGGTAGATCATGTCAGAGCAGAGGATTATGATTAAAATGGAGCCTAGAGATGAACACAGTAGACCCATTGTAATTACTCCCCAGTTGTCTTGATTCTCCAGGGCCCCCTCCCTGGACTCCAGTGCTGTTCACTTTGAGATGGGGATTGGGAAGGCACCTGGCACCTTGTTTTCTGGGTAGTAGGTTCCCTATAAATTTCAGTCGACCTTCCTTTTCCACATTTCTTCCTTTCAGCATGTTCTGGTAAAACTCACTAGCTGGAGGGTCAGAGCTGAGTTGGAATGACACATAAAAGTTACTTAGCCTCTCTGATCCTCAGTTTCACCCATGGTGATGGCATATACCACCTTAAAGGATGGAGGCAAGGACTGCTTTAGTAGAACATGAGCCCGTAGCTCATTATAGATGCTTAGAGGGTGATGGTGCCCTCCTTCCTTTTCTTGCCCTAAAAGCCTCATGTATATCTGTATCTGAATCAGCCTCTGAGGTGTTGATCAGTGCAGGCTGCTGATCAGATATTTTGGTTTAAATGAGACACAGTATTGAATAAAGCTAATGTCCATTGGAATAGCCACACCATGCTTAGTAATAGAAGTTAGGACATTTATTTCAGTATTCAGTCTGCTCTGCTGTTACTTAACGTGTTCCTAAAAAATGACGATGCAGTGCAAAAACAAAACAAAACACAAAAAACTATGCAATAAAAGCTACAGGGCTTACAGGAAAAGAATGGGTTAGGGGTATAACATCCAAAAAGGTGTCAGTGACAGGGGCGCCTGGGTGGCTCAGTTGATTAAGCATCTGCCTTCAGCTCAGGTCATGATCTCAGGGTCCTCGGATCGAGCCCTGTGTCAGCGGGGAGTTTCCTTCTCCCTCTCCCTTTGTGATCTCTCTCACTCTCTCTCAAATAAATAAAATCTTTTAAAAAATGTGTCAGTACACAAATGAAAAACAGGAACCTAATAATGATGGTTAGCACAGTTTTACACGTTAAATGGTTGAGATACATAACACTACAATAAGTGTGTGTTTCCATGAAAAGACCTGAAGTGTGCTTGTGGAAGCGGGTGTCTGAAGAGTTTGAGCTTGTGAGTGTTGTCGCAAAGTGGTGCAAGAAGGACTATCTGAAATAAAATGGGAGTTGTAACGCCAGATGTGGATGAAGATGGTGTACAGCATGTAGTAAACGGAGGCAGCTGGTAGATGCACGTGGACTTTGTGTATTCCTGTGTGACTGGGTCAGCTAGGGGAAGTCATCTGTGTGCATTTCGTGTTTCTAAAAGGAAAAGTGATGCATAAGCAAACACAAAATTCACATTATGCTCACATTGTTCCCTCATGTATCAATCAAGCTGGGATAGATTTATGTTTTCAAAACAAGCATTTCAGCAGAACTGACTGTACTAACTTCCTGGAAAAGGTCACCTTCCCCTAGGCAGTATCCACAAGTAGAAGTGAATGAAATCAATGTAAAACATAAAGGCTAATGGGACCATTAACATCCTTTATAAAGTGGTGATCATTTTATAAATATAAAAATTTGCATCCTTTATATATGGACTACTGTGTTCTGAGTAAGTGGAGTTACTGTCAGACTGCGTTGAGTATGGGAATAACAGGAGTATGGGAGTGGGGGGTCCTTGGCTGTATTTTTTAGTGGTTTTGCTTGTAGATTGTTTCTTTGGATCGTCTGCTACCTTGTTGTTCTTCCATTAGCACAGAATGGCCACTGTCGGCACCCCTATCTCATATTAACTTACACACAGACTCATGAGAAGAGCAGTCAATAAATAGCGTGAGGAGAATAGTCAATAAATAACAGTATGCTGTGTTTCTTGATTCACCCAGATCTCTTTTAAAGATCCTCTGTAAATGAATCTTATATTTTAAAAAGAAATGTGATCATGAATATATTTGATGCTAGGAGAATAGGGATAGTCCTGTAATTTGTGACTTTAAAACGTAGTGTAGGTTACAAAGGTTGGAGGGTCCCTAGATTAACTTTGGGTGAGGTCTGTGAGGCCCAGAAATTGCATACAAATTTTTGTTGGTAAGTACACTTGGGAAGGAAAGTGTCCTTGGCTTTCGTCAGATTCCTAAAGGGATCTTTGATCTTGAAATGGCCATGAAACACTGATTTAGAAAAGTCCAAGGAATGTAGATTCATATGGGTCATTTAGGAGAAGCTAGAGTGATCCATGGCATATTCTAGTACATTGACTTCATAAAGGGGAGCTTTTGTTCTCAAGAAGTACTCCTGGGTGCCACCGTCAGTGATAGCATGGAGCTGGTTTGACCACTGGGCTGGTCTCATATGTCATCTTTGTCCTCTTAAAGTTGCCACATCAGTAGCAAAGGACTCCTTCTCAAACAAGGGCTTATGCCTTTCAACCATGTAGCTCATGCGTCCTTTGACTTTATTTTTCAGATGGGAACAGCGAGAGCTGCCTAATGGGCGTGTCTATTACGTTGATCATAATACCAAGACCACCACTTGGGAGCGGCCTCTTCCTCCAGGGTAAGGCTTGGGCTGGCAAGCCCCGAGACTCTAGAACTGGCACCAAGAGTCACCCACTGGCTTGTCTACCAACACTGCCGTAGCCATCTCTTTAGTTCCCCTTACTCTCTGCTCCTTTCCCTCTCTTTTTCCCCCTTCCATTGTCTTCTCCTTCTACATTCTTTCTTCTCTTTATTTTCCCTTCTCCCCACATTCACTGTATTGGCCATGACTGATGGCCATGCTTTTTAGTAAGTGATACTCAGAACTACCATGGCTGTTGGGTCCTGGAGGAAGGAGAGCTAGGAATCCTGCCTCTTGGGCCATTGGTATCTTGATGCCCTCAGTTATTTCACCTACAGAGGTACCCTATCAGGGCCAGGTTCTCATTCTCTTTCTGCAGAGGTAGCAAAGTACAGGGACATTTTTCCCTGGTCACTTGATTGCTTTTTTGTTGCCTATTCACTTAATTCTCGTCTCATTTCTTAGGATGTCCTAGGATTTTTAGAGCATCTCTGGGGAAAAAAGGGCACGAGGAAGCCAAGATAGAAAGGGTGCTGATGCATTTCACAGCATCCTATGCCCAATCGGCCCCTGAAGGGTGCTTCTTGTTCAGCTGGGCTTTGTGAGAATGCAGCTAAGTTCTCTAAAACCAGAGGATGAGTGAGGCTTCCAAGTGAGGGAAGACTGTCCAAGTTCAAGGAGAAGGGATTTGGTTCCCTGCTTGCCAGGGACAGAAAGTTCTTTCCACATGTGCCTTTTGGTCCTGAGAGCTTTCAAAAGAGAATGTATTCTGCTCTCAGGAGAGAATCACCTCCCAGTAAAGCAGTCATGAAGGGCTCCTGCGGAACATATGGACACCTCCCCACCAAGTTTGTAGAGGGAGACGATGTCAGAGGTGGGGAGTATCAGGAAAACCCTTGTACTCTGGTTCAGTGGTCAGGTATGTTCCAGGCAAATACCACCTCACCTTCTGGTCCTACAAATTTCCACGGATGGGCTGTTTTTAGTTTCAGTTTTCCAGGAGAATGCTGTGTTTTCCTTTTTTTCCTTGCCCTTCTGGAAATGAAACGATAATCTGTCATCATTAGTCCTCATTCTGTTTTCTACTTTAAGTCCAGAATATTTATTTACATATTTAACCAAAGTAAAATATTGACTTCTTAGAAAAAAGTCAAACTTTTTACTTTGGAAATTATGGAAATTTTCATATTATGATGGATCGTTTCAAATACGCACTAAGTAGAGAGAATCCCTACATACTCAACACTTGGCTTCAATAATTATCCAACTCATGGCCGGTCTTGTTTCATCTATACCAGAGATTGGCAAACTATGAGCCTGTGGACGAAATCTGACCTCCTCCTGTCTTTATAAAGTTTTATTGGAACACAGACATACTCATTTGTTTATACTTATTGTCTATGGTTGTTTCCATGCTCAACGGCCGAGTTGAGTAATTGCAACATAGACTGTAGAGCCTGCCAAGCCTAAGGCATTTACTTTATAGAAAAAAATTTGCCGACTCCTGATCTGTAATCCTCACCCGACCCTCTCCCCCTTTCTTAGATCATTTTGAGGCAAACCCCAGGCATCATATAATTTTATCCATATTTTGGTATATATTTCTAAAAAATGCTCTCTTATTAAAAGCAAAACCACTGTATTAACAGTATTTCCTTGCTGTCATCGAATACCTAGTCAGTAGTCAAATTTCTCCAGTGTCTTGCAAATTAATCATTGATTTTTTTTTTAAAGATTTTATTTATTTATTTGAGAGAGAGAATGAGATAGAGAGAGCATGAGAGCGGGGAGGGTCCGAGGGAGAAGCAGACACACTGCTGAGCTGGGAGCCCGATGCGGGACTCGATCCCTGGACTCCAGGATCATGACCTGAGCCGAAGGCAGTCGCTTAACCAACTGAGCCACCCAGGCGCCCTAATCATTGATTTTTAACAGGATGCATTTTACACTTGTACTTTTTGTGTTGACAGCCCATATATTTAAAAGCAGCATCATCTCTGAAACCAATAATGCATTATATGTTAATTAACTGAATTAAAATAGTAAAAAAAAAAAAAAATAGAAGCAGCCTTAACTCTAGAAGTGTTCTGGTTGCTCCCTCTTACCCTCTCTGGTCTATAAGTTATGTAGGCCTCGATCTCGTGAACATTTGGATGGAATCTAAATGAAGATATTTAATGGTGTCTTCTAAGGATGGCCGAAGATTGATTCTTCTTTAAGTATTGAGGTGGGACACTAGATCCAGCTTTCTTACTTTCAGGACAGTTTTAATGTCTTATTGGGAGATGGCTCAGCGCACATAGCCTATTCTTTCTTTCTTTCTTTTTTTTTAAAGATTGTATTTCTTTATTTGACAGAGAGAGAGAAGAGAGCACAAGCAGGGGGAGCGGCACGCAGTGGGAGAGGGAGAAGCAGGCTCACCGCGGAGCAGGGAGTCCAATACGGGGCTCAATCCCAGGACCCTGGGATCATGATCTGAGCCGAAGGCAGACGCTTAACCGACTGAGCCACCCAGGCCTAGTCTATTAGTTTTTACTGAGTTTTGGTCGCAGACCTCTGAGCCTCTGGCAGGTACTTCTGCTCTGTAACAGGGAGCCTAGAGAGAACAGAATGCTTCAGCTCTCATCGCTAACTAGTAGGAGTTCCACCCCAGGGGAGTATTACCATGCACACATCACACTTGAAACTACAGATGGAGCTATTATCTCAGCAGACCTAGTCACCCAGGAGTGAGATTGAGCCAAAGGATTCACTTTATCATGGCCACCCCATTCTCTTAGAGCCAGGGAATGCTTATATGAGAAATGGTCATTTTTTTTTTAAAGATTGTATTTATTTATTTGAGAGAGAGAGAGAGCGTGCGTGAGCGCACGAGCAGGGGGAGGGGCAGAGGGAGAGGGAGAAGCAGACTCCCCCGCTGAGCAGGGAGCCTAACGATGCTGTCAGGCTCAGTCCCAGGATCCTGAGCCGAAGGCAGATGCTTAACCGACTGAGCCACTCAGGTGCCCCGAAATGGTCATTTTTTATCTAGGAACAAAAAGTATTGGCCCTGGTAACTAAAGATGAATGTAGTAATTTGCTTTTAGGTGGTACTCAGACCAGAGGTGAGCAGGGAAGAGGGCTGTCCATAGAGCATGGTGTAGGGGAGGCCTCACAGAGGGAGGTGGCTCAAACTCGGTCTTGTAGGAAATGCTGGACGTGGACTTAAATGACAAGAGGAAGTTGATCCAGGGTTGGGGAACAGTGTGAATGTAAAAGATGTCTGTAGGGAATGTTCATGGAGCAGTTTTGCTGGAGTAGAAAGTTTATGTGAAACAAAGATGCTCAGAGTGTGTCTGGCGAGGCGCCTGGGTGCGGTGGACACGCCTGCTGGAAGTGGAGAGTAAAAGGGCTCACCGGGCCTCCAGCCATTGCTCTGTTTTTGTAGATTGTCAATCTTCGTAAGATTGACCCGGAATCAAGGGTAGGCTTGTGCTGCTTAGAAGTTTGAAATTCACCAGTGCAGAGGACTTTCAGTTAAACATGTGGATTGAACATGTGTTTATTTCCATTCCTTTCTCAAAACCCCCTAAAGTGGCAATAAAAGTATAATGATAAAGGAACAGAAGAGGAGAAGCAGCATATGGGAGATGGTAATCAAAGTTTAGTTGCTGATAGATAAATGGCAGAGCTGAGAAAGCTGAAACCCAAGCTTGCAGTGTGGGTATCCCCTGGGAAGCCAGCCAGTTTGCAGCTTGGAGACCTGGAAAGCCTCAGCAATCAGACATTGGGGTGGGGTGTGTGTGTGTGTGTGTGTGTGTAATGAGACTAAAAAACCCTTAAGTCAGAAATCTGTGCAGGGAGCAGTTACGTTCTCAGGTTGTTAGCCGTCACTTGCCTCCTACTGTCACATGCATGCCTGCACACGTGTATGCCTCTCCCACACATGTACGCACACAGCCGGCCTGTGGGATACAGCCGTAGCGGAAGGCGGAGATGAACTCAGAGAAAAAGGGATTGAGCAAGGGTACTGTCCCCAAGTTAAAGATTGGAGTTTTTTCTGGATAAAGTGACCAGTCTCAGGGAAGAGAACCACAGATGGTGCTATTTGGGGGTCTTTTAGTCCAACAGCGGAGTGAAGCCACTGGTCAGCCCACCCGGACCTGGATACCCAGAGCGTCCATTCAGCATTTTAATGACTCACTTTTAAATGTGAAAGAACAGCCGGAGACCAGCAGACAGAGAAAGAGGGACTTGGTGAAAACAATGTGGAAGGTAAAACCAAATTATAATTCATATCCTCAAAAATTTGGGAGGAAATATGGCATCTGTGCAAAAACAGGAGACCATAAAATGGACCATGCAGGAAACAAGGCCTCTTATTTTTATTTTTAATTTTTTTAGATTTTTAAAAAGATTTTATTGATTTATTTGTCAGAGAGAGGACGCACAAGCAGGGGGAGTGGCAGGCAGAGGGAGAAGCAGGCTCCCCACTGAGCAAGGAGTCCAATGGGGGACTCGATCCCAGGATGCTGGGATTATGACCTGAGCTGAAGGCAGGCACCTAACCAACTGAGCCACCCAGGCATCCCAAGAAGGCCTTTTATTTTTTATTTTTTATTTAAGATTTTATTTATTTATTTGACACAGAGAGACAGCGAGAGAGGGAACACAATCAGGGGGTGTGGGAGAGGGAGAAGCAGGCCCCCCGCTGAGCAGGGAGCCTGATGTGGGGCTCGATCCCAGGACCCCGGGATCACTACCTGAGATGAAGGCAGATGCTTAACCGACTGAGTCACCCAGGCGCCCCCCAAGAAGGCCTTTTAGAAATTAATATATAGCTGACCATTGAACAACCTAGGTGTTAGGAGGGCTGACCCCCTACACAGTTGAAAATATTTGGCTCAGGTCATGATCCCAGGGTTCTGGGATCGAGTCCTGCGTCGGGCTCCCTCCTCCTTGGGAGCCTGCTTCTCCCTCTGCCTCTCTCTTTCTCTCTGTCTTTCATGAATAAATAAATAAAATCTTAAAAAAAAAAAAAGAAAATATGGATATAACTTTGACTCCCCCAAAACTTAACTACTAATAGCTTACTGTTGACCAGAAGCCTTACAATTAACAAATATTTTGTATGTTATATGTATTATATACTGTAATCTTACAATAAAGTAAGCTAGAGAAAAGGAAGTGTTAAGAAAATCATAAGGAAGAAAAATACATTTACAGTACTGTGTTGTTTTTATTGAAATAAATCCACATATAAGTGGACCCCCCACAGTTCAAACCCTTGCTGATCAAGGGTCAACTATATATAACAGCAGAAATAAAAATTACAGGATTGAAAGATAATGTTGGAGATTAGAGGATGAGTTAGGAGCTTCAGCATCATTCACGAATAGTTCTAGCAAGAACTAGAAATAGAGGATAAGAAATTTTCAAAGAAAGAATGAAAGGATTTTGCTAGACTTGAGAGATAAAGTATTCAAACTCAAAGGGCCTACCAAATGCCCAACCCAGAGAATGGGATAAGAGTGACTCCAGGGCACATTCTAGTGAAATTTTGGGATGACAAGAGAACATCTCAGAAGCCTCTAGAAGGTAAAAATAGGGTACATATCAAGGATCAGGAATCAAGAATGCCATTTCTCGTCTCAACAGCCAACTGTGGAGCTGGACCCTTAAAATTCTGATGGAAAATTATTTCCTGTCTGGAAATCAACTCTTAGTCATCTTAACACTCAACTGTGAGGGTTGAAATTAAGGTATTTTCAGTGTTTCAAACAATTCACTTCGGTGCATTCTTCCTCAGAAGCTACTAGATGATTTGTTCTACCAGATGAGAGGAAACCAAGAAAGAAGTCATGAGATGCGGGACATAGGGGACTCCTTTCAGGGGCCAAAGACGTTCCCAAGAGGAAGGTGAGGGAAGATGACTCAGGACAGTGATGTAGAGCTGGCCTGGAGGACAGGTGTCCACATAGGACAAAGTGTGCTTGGAGAGACATGGCTAGGCACATTTAACTCACACCAAAAGGCCACCTGTACTATGAGAATCTGGGGGGGGGGGGCAGTAGTGATAGGTTCTTGAAAACCAAGCAGAATGAAATACATAATTCTTTAACTTCAGAAAAGAAGAAAAAGTTGTACAAGTAAGGAAATGTATTTCTAGTATTCTACAAAGTCATAATACAAACTCTGAATGTTGATTTAATGATGATTTTTTTAAATTGGGAGTCTGGGGGGAGGAGAGGGCACTGTGTGTCTTGTGGGGTGGGATATAATAAATGCTCAGCTCTGACAGTAGAAAGTTCACCAGTAACGTCTAATATGACAGAAATCAAGACATAATAGAAGAAGCATGTTATTCAGAAATATGGCTGTAAATAGAAGAAGCACTTGAGAATTGAAAGTTGTTGCTTCTGAGGAGCAGGAATCAGCAATGGGGAGAGGTAGGGAAAGAGATGCTATTTTTTTTTTATTGTACCTCCTTTAGAACTATTTGTATTTTTAAACTATTGATACATGATTCCTTTGATTAAAAAAATAAAAATAAAAATCAATAGTTGAGAGGATTTATGACAAAGGTGGGAAGGTTCCAATTTGTTGTAAGCCTTGAATACTAATTTGAGGTTTTGACTTAAGGGTGGTGGGGAGTCAGTTGAAGTTTTTGAGCAGGAGCATCACACACAAGCGGGTGGGGGGGGATGTCTGGTATGATTATCCCCATGGAAGTTTATAGGCTGACTCAGAGTGGGGAGATTTGTTCCAATATAGTTGGACAGAGAAACGGAAAGTCAAGGGTAGGTGATAACCTTAAGAAGCCCTCGGGCTGAATGGTTAATTCACATCAGCAGGAAGGGAAGTGTCAGGAATGATGGGGTAGCTTCACCCCTGGGAGGAGGACTAGCAGGAGGAAGACCGGGGAAGACTCAGGTTTAGGGAGAGAGCTGTGGCATTTAGTTGAGTCCAAAGTGACAGTAGGTCGTGAAGGCAAAGCAGTCTAGCAGGCAGAATCCAGACACAGGGTGGGCACTGGCCATCGGGACTGGGAACTCCTTAAAGAGAAGCCATTTTTAGAGAGGCTTTGAGTTAAAAGAATCATTGAAGAGGTGGCCAAAAAAAGTCATTTAAGAAGCTAACCCTGAAAATTGAGGAAGGTACCAGACCAAAGCATGGTAAGCATTTGAGTAAGATAAAGATTCAGAGAAGATGAAATAAATGAGAAGGTAGTTAGGGAACAAAGACTTTCCAACACATATAGTGTAATCCTTATTGGTTCCCTTTGTATTGGGTTAATGCTGTTTTCTTCAGTGGTATCTATTATCTTTTTAAAGCCCCTTTTGTCCCTGTTCCCCTTTCAAATTTATGATGCAAACATCAGCCATACACCAAATTGGAGAGAGTAGTGCAATGAATTCCTCGTAACCACCACCTGGTTCTGACAATTAATAACATTTTGTTTCATCTGACCTTCTACTTTTCAAGGGAGGGGACTGATAAATTTTAAAGCATATCCCGTATGTCATATACTTTGAACCATAAATGTATCACATACATCTCTAACAGATAAGGGTTTAAAAAAAAAAGAGGGGCACCTCGCTGGTTCAGTCGGTAGAGCATGCAACCTTTAATCTTGGGGTTGTGAGTTTGAACCCAATGTTGGGCATAGAGATTACTTTTAAAAAAGAAAAACTAAACTAAAATACCATTATCCCACCCAACAAAATTAATAATATTTCCTTACTTCATACCCAATCCATGTTCCGTTTTCCCCAATTGTCTTAAAAATGTTTTTACAGTTGATTTGTTTGAGTCAGATTTTTTGAGTCAGATTCAAACAGATTCAACCATCATGTTGCTTTTGGCTGTTATGTCTCATAAGTCTCTCTTAATCTGTAAGTCCCTCACCCTTTCTTATTTTTTTCTGACCATTTATTTCTTGAAGATCATTGGCATTTGTAGAATTTCTCATATTCTGGATGTAACTGATGTGACCTTGAGGTGTTGGGTAACATGCTCCTCTATCCCTTGTCTTCCCTGTAAACTGGTAGTTGGATATGGAGGCATGATTAGATTCAAATTCACTTTTTAAAATTGAAGTATGATTTACGTACAATAAGTTAAACAGATCTCAGGTACATAGTTGGCTGAGTTTTGACAAATGCATACATTCGTGTCCTACACTGCATGAAAATGTTAAAGCATTTCCATCATTCCATAAAGTTCCCTCTCTTACTTTCTTTTGATCACTTCTTCCCTCAGTGTGTGCAAATCAAGTTATACCTACCAAGCACAGTTGAAGATTTTTACCATCTGTTCTAGCCTTGCCTTGCCCATGGGTATTTTAGGTATTTTAGTACTTTGGAAAGGTTGCTTTCTCACTAAAAATACTGTAGAGAATCCTGCTGTTGTTCATACCAACTCTTCTTCTCATGACCATGCGACATGTTTTCACTGGCACTTTATATCAGGATGATTTCTGTTGCAAGTAACAAAAATTGGGATCCAAATTGGCTTAAATAATGAAGAGAATTCACTGGCTAATGTAACTGAAAATTCTAGACGTAGATCCTGGTTTCAAGTGAAGCCTGATCTGGTGACTCAAAAATATCACCAATGGGCTGGCTTTTTTTGTTTTGTTTTGTTTTTCTACTCTGTCATCTATTGGGTCAACTTCATATTGTATTTGGGTCCAAGATGGCAGCCAGCACCTCCTAGGACTGCATGCTTTCTCGGTCATACCTGGCAAGGAAGAGAGACTATATTTTTCCTCGAATTCCTAGCAAAAGTCATGAGATTTGCCCTGATTAAGCTCAACATAGGTCACATACCCACTCCTGATCCAGTCAGCTGCTCACCTCTGCACTTAGGAGTAGAGTCACCTCCCCCAGAACAACATGGATCTCCTAAATGGAAATCAGGAGCTAATGGTGAGGAGGCAGCCACAAATGACTGCTTTAATCCTGTAAGCCCCAGAAGCCTCTGTGACTGGGGCTTGCCTGGCCAGACCCCATGCTTAACCCTCCCTCAGTCCCTCCTTGCCAGCCACCCTGAGATGAGATTTCTCTGGAATTTGAGGGTAGGGGTGGGTGGTCACTGTATTCATTCTGAGCTTGATGTTTCCAGCTGGGAAAAGCGCACAGACCCCCGAGGCAGGTTTTACTATGTGGATCACAACACTCGGACCACCACCTGGCAGCGCCCCACAGCCGAGTACGTGCGGAACTACGAGCAGTGGCAGTCCCAGCGCAATCAGCTCCAGGGCGCCATGCAGCACTTCAGCCAAAGATTCCTCTACCAGGTGAGAGGGCAGGGGCTCACCACGATGGCGTGGCACCTCCCAGCACTGGAGAATGTGCTTTCTAACACAGTAGCCGTTGACCTGTTTGGTGAGTGGGGAAAGCCGTGGCTCGAAACATCAGTGCTCTGGAGATTTTACGCATCACCGTGAAATTCCTCAAATTCCATTATTTCTAATTTAGTAACTCACTGTCTAGCCTCTGTGTTTAAGGAATCGAGATACCTGAAACCCGATTTACTGTCTTTCTTCCAAGACTGGATCTTTTTCCTGGCCCCTCCTTCCAAGCCCATTTATTCTAATTTGAAACCTGAAGGTCAGCTGTGATCTCTCCCGTACCTCAGCTTTTCAGAACAAAACAGCCACCCAAATCCTTTTCATTGCTGCTACTGTTTTTCTTTAGATCTTTCTTATTTGATAGATTCTCAAGGATAGAGGGACCTTTAAAATTGATCTGAATCAGGGCTTGGCAAACTATGGTCCATGGGCCAAAGTGGCCCACACTTTGTTTTGTAAATAAAGTTTTATTGGCACAGAAGCACTCCCAGTAGTTTAGATAGTGACTCTGGCTACTTTTACATTGTAACAGAGTTGAGTAGTTACAGCAGAGACCATATAGCCTATAAAGCTTAAAATATTTACTGTCTGGCCTGTAGAAGAAAAAGTTTACTGACCGTTGATCTAGTTCACCTTCCTTCTCTCTGATTCCTGATTTGTCTCTGTCCCTCCCAACTTAGCAGTTAGAGCAGCCTCTGAATTGTTCTCTCTGTTGGCATTGCTCTCTTCTCCGATCTGTATTGCCTGTTCCCAGCAGAGTAGTCTTCAAATGTCACTGTCACTTGATCACTTTTTAAAAGTCACTGTGAAGGGTTTAAGGAAGAGGGTTTTCCTCTGCATTTATCACTGCCATTTTATTTTTTTATTTTTATTTTTTTTAAAGATTTCATTTGTTTATTTGACAGAGACACAGCGAGAGAGGGAACACAAGCAGGGGGAGTGGGAGAGGGAGAAGCAGGCCTCCCGTGGAGCAGGGAGCCCGATGCGGGGCTTGATCCCAGGATGCTGGGATCATGACCTGAGCCGAAGGCACACGCTTGACGACTGAGCCACCCAGGCGCCCCTATCACTGCCATTTTAATCACTGGCTTGAAGCTTTCTGTAGTCATTATCGACAGAATAGCATTTAAATTTCCTACTTAACAGAATTCAGAGTGCTAGGGTCCTAAGTTAACTGTCTAATGGCCTCCTGTACTGTGTCCCTTTAGGAACCCTCCTAGCCTCACATTCCATCCCATCAGAGCCTCCATCAGTGACCTGGTGGCTGGGGGAACCCAGCCACACAGCCTCTTTGGTAGGGACGGGGATTCCCAAACTGGAACTCTGCATATTCTCAGGGCATCTTGAACATGAAGCTTGGGATCTGCCTAGAATCCCTATAGAAGGTGGTGGATTAGAGGCTGGAAACTTTTCGACCTGTTCCACAACATTGAGTCACCGTGTTTAGTCAACATTATTTCTATTTGAAATAAACTCTAAGCCCACAGCCCATTTCTAAATTAGATACTTTCCTAGTTAGATGCTCAGAAGATCTTTAATTTCGTTTAACCAAGTAGCATTCATTATCAACTTTGCAGCTTTTTCTCTGCTAACCCAAAGCAGGAGCTACATCATCAACCATAAGGGATGGTGTCATCCCCCTGGGCGGGCCTGTCTCCTCTTCTCTCTGTGGGGGCTGATGCTCATTGTATAGCAAGTAAACTGATGAGGAACCTCAGTTTCCTTAGTATGGATGAACAGAAAGCACGATGTTTGTCACATTACGTTGTGTCGAGGTCAGCTGGAATGCCTCTCTCTAATCCATGCCCTGGGGGTTCTTATGCCCAGCCTTGCACTCCACAGCCCCTTTCACACTTGCCTGGCATCCACTTCTGGCATGTTTCAAAACTGGATGGAATCCAGTCATTCTCTGCATTTCAGAAATTGTTCCTCCAGAGCTAGGCCCCAAAGACTTTACCTGCTCTTTGGGTGGTCGTGGCTATAAAACTAGGAGGGTCCGGGCATTTCTAGCTTTTGACTTAGAGACAAAGATACATTCTATCCAGGAGTCTCACAATCATTTTGTTTCCCTGCTTCCTCAGCTTCTCTAATTAAAAAAAAAAAATCTCTTAAAGAAATCTTTTTTGCTTTACATTGCACCAGATATATTCTGTCGGTTGACTGAGATGTTTGGTGTGTGAGAGGGCAGGTTCTGGAGGTCAGATTCACTTAGTCTTTTGGAACATCCATTTCTCTGGCCCACCTCTATAGCTCTAGCGGCGTCATCCCGGGCACACAGAGGTTGAACTTCACCTTGGAGGGTCCCCGTGAAGGAAAGATTTTTTTTTTTTTTTGAGTAATCCAAACTGGTTTTCTCAGCTTGGCTGGGATTCAGGAGGGTTCTGGATGGAGGTGATTGTTCCCTTTTCTCTGTGAAACAAGATTCATATTGAAAAACATGTTAGGAATCTTTTTTGGGTTAGCTTTCAATGTCTCTCTGTTGACTTCCCTCTCCCCTGGATTTGCTTTGCGCCTCGTTTGCAATGGTGCCATGTCCTGGTTATAAGTAAGAAGAGTTGCTTTCATACAGTTCTTTTGGGGTTTTGGCCTTGGCCCAGGATTTGACTTGGAAGACTTAAGAGCTGATACTGTACCAGCGGCTTCCACTCCTCTTCCTCCTGCTGGGCTGAAACCAAGACCTCGTTCTTCTCCACTTGCTCTCGAGAGAACACGAAACGCAGTTCAAGATGGAAGCCAGGGGAACCCCACATCACAGTCTCCCACAGTTCCTTCCTGCCGTCTGCCTCATCACACACGTTTTTCAGTTTCTCTTATTGTTCCCTTCTTTCTTTCTTTTTTTTTTTTTAAAGATTTCATTTATTTATCTGACCAAGAGATAGAGAGCACAAGTAGGCAGAGAGGCAGGCAGAGGGAGAGGGGGAAGCAGATGCTCCCCTGAGCAAGGAGCCTGACGTGGGACTCGATCCTAGGACGCTGGGATCATGACCTGAGCCAAAGGCAGCCGCCCAACCGACTGAGCCACCTAGGCGCCCATTGTTCCGTTATTTCTGATATGCTTCCATTTCTTGATGCCCCAGCATGCCTTTGTTTCTTGTGAGCATCATGCACATACTTGTGTTCTGCCCTCACAGTTTTGCTATGCCTGCTCCTCTGTGATCCTACTGCGGTCCTGTGGGGATGCCTGCCCATTAGAGTGCATTGTGCCTACTCCTGTTTCCAAGGCACTCCCATTACCCCAGCTTTGGTCCTCCCTTAAGAACCACAGTCTGGGGGCGCCTGGGTGGCTCAGTCATTAAACGTCTGCCTTTGGCTCAGGTCATGATCCCAGGGTCCTGGGATTGAGCCCTGCATCAGGCTCCCTACTCTGCGAGAAGCCTTCTTCTCCCTCTCCCACTCCCCCTGCTGTGTTCCCTTTCTCACTGTCTCTCTCTCTCTCTTTCTCTGTCAAATAAGTAAATAAAATCTTAAAAAAAAAAAAAGGACCAAAGGAGGTAGCCAGTGTCTTCAGGACTGAAAAAGATCATTCTGTGGCTCCTAATGTGTGGATGCCAAATTGTGTTATCCAGAAACAGACAACTCTCATTTCTTACTCTGCAGAGAGCCCCTTGGATTGAACTCTCAAACACCTGGGTTTTGTTCTGCACCCATGGGGTAGATCCTTAAAAAAGGAGCCTGCCTTCTATACAGTAACCTTTATGCCCTTCCCAGAGCCTTTCTTGCCCTCGGCTGTATTTGCTAGACATTCTTTATTTCTGAGTTTGTATCTTAAAATATTACTGGAACTTAGTGCTTAGTCCCTGAGGGAATTGAACTCAACGTGAGCTGTCTGGCTCGGGGCCTGCACCTCAGATGTCCCAACCGAGGGACAGTTACCAGGAAAAGAATTCAGTAGTGTTGCTTTCTGTTCCTACTAGTAAAGGAAACTGTCTTGTCGCTAAGAGTCACCTGCACATCCCAGGATCTTTCTTCCGACTGTAATCCCTCCATGCCCCTTTCTCTGTGCTTCTCTGGCTGTGTTCCAAGCAATACTTAGGATCACTCATTTTAGGGGAAATGTGGGAGAAGAGAAGGGGCAGTTGGTTGACTTACTGGAGATGTGGGGTTTTGGTTTTCAGGCCATGGTGTGTAGCTCTTATTTTTGTTTCTCTTTGGCTTCTTTCTGTCCACTTCCTTTTCTTATTTTCAAGTTGTACTATGTACATTAGGGAAGAAATGTCCAAAATAGTTAAGTGCTTTGCTTTAACTGCAAGCAGTCAAATTGTTGTGAGTGTCAGCTTTCATTGACTCCTTCTCGTGCATTGTTCATGCTTATCAATCTCTGGTCACTTTCCCTTCCTTCTTGCTTCCTCTTCTGTTCCCTTTTCACAGGTTTTGGGGGTGTGTGGATCTGATAGGCTGAGAATAGGACAATGCCAAGGAAATTTTTTTAAAAAAGCAACAGGACAGTGAAAGAGAGCCAACATTGTATGAGGTTTAAAAAAAAGACAAGGATTAAGAAAAAGGTTGGGGCACCTGGGTGGCTCAATCAGTTAAGCGTCGGACTCGATCTCAGCTCAGGTCTTGATCTCAGGGGTTGGGAGTTCAAGCCCTGCATTGGGCTCCACGGTGGGTATGGACCCTACTTAACGAAAAGAAAGAAAGAAAGAAAGAAAGAAAGAAAGAAAGAAAGAAAGAAAGAAAGAAAGAAAGAAAGAAAGAAAGAAAAAGACAAGAGTTGATAGTTTTTTTATTCTCCTCCCTGTGCTTTGTATACAAGTTGTAGTTGATTTTGATGAATCATAGAAATCCAGTTGGTTAAACTTAGGCAAAAAGTTCTGAATGAACAGAATGATGAAGAACCAAGCTCTGGCAGAAACCAGGGGTAGGCTGGGCAAAGGCATAGTTTGTGCAGGACATTGCCCTGCTGTTCTGCCATTAAGCACTTGTTGCTCCTGAGGACTGTGGACTCTCCCGCAGCAGTGAGTCATTTCCAACAGACCTCGTGCTTTCCTGCTGTTCCCCGGTAGTTCTGAGTGGGGGCATCTGGCTGGCTTTTCTTTAAGTTTGTGCCTACACTGTAGGTGCCATGGTGTTGGAAAAGGAAATATTTGATAGCTGATAAATATTTTTTGGTTTCTAGTTCAATGCGGGTCATGGAGGCTGTCAGTAAAGATTGGTCTGTTGATCTGTCAAGTTATGCAGAAGATGACCGTCAGTCCACTGAAGCCCAGTTGGTACCAGTTGGGAGCTAATTTCCCACTGGAGCCCATGACTGCCTTATGGGTTATCCACTCATTCAGAAAAAAAAAAGACTTGAAGCAGCGAACAGTTTTGCTCTGAATGCTTCTTTTATTTTTTTAAAATGACCTTTTCTGTATTTCTTCCCTTTTGCTACAGCTCATGACCCACTGAGTTCTATTTGGCTTCATTATCTGAAATGTATGCGTATTTCACAAGTTAGTTCCTTTCCTTCTGTTACCAAATGCTTTTACAGCTATTGCTCTTTTGCGTTAACAAGGTTGGAGGAACTTAGGTTTTAGGAGGTGCTGCAGCCCACCCCCACCCCCTCGCACTTTTACCAGAATGACCTCTGGGAGCTCCTGTTCAGTAGCCATCAGACAAATCTGAGTTGGGATGGTGGTTTGAGCACGTCCTCCAGGACGATGGTAACGGGGGCCCTAAATCGAGCACGGCCCAGCTTCCCACACCTTTGTGCAGTTTCATTCTGCTGGGCAGGCGGCCCTTTGCTGAAAGGGGGCTCTGTCCCGTCAAGGAACCTATGGTTTCAAGACTTAAACATCTCTGTTGGAACTTGCTTTGGAAGAGTTGCCTGTGTTGTCACCTTAGAAAGAAAGTTTCTCTGTCCTTTCAGCTGGGGGCGGGGGGGCCGGCTGTGAAGGTGGGGGGGTGTGCGTTGGCAGTTGAGTTCCACCAATGTTTTCTCAAGCCGAGACTGAGCCCCATTCATCGTCCTGCCCGTGTGTGGCTCCGTCACCCCCAGACAGAGCCAGCCGGGCAGCCCAGAGTCTGCACTGAGAACTTGATCCCTTCATGCGACGATTAAATTTTAGTAAGTGAAATAAAAATGCTTCAGCAAAAAAGAAAAGAAAAGGAAAAAAAAGCAAGCAAGCAAGTGTGGAACAACGGAACAAGACTTGTTTTATTTAACTATGAAGAGTGTTTGACTGTTTGACAACAGCCCCCTTCCCCGCAGGATATGAGAGCTCTCCGTCCACTGCAGCCCTGCCCCAGGGATCTCCCAGCAGAATTAGGCTGGGGCTGGGGGGTGCGAATGTAAACAGTGACCCTGAAGGCCTGGAGTCTCCCCCCCCTTCTTTCTCCTGTCTCTCCTCCTTGCTTGCCACCTCGCCCCCCTCCCCACCTCCCCAGACAGGCACACACAGAACACTGAGCAACTTCAGGTTCAGGCTGGGGGAGAATAAAGGTGCTTTGTGAAGGGAAGCAAAACATTCCTGGGGGAGGTGAGGGGCCTGGGGCATGAATGTGCCCTCAGTCTGGGCCGGTTCTGCACACCACGGCTGCTCCCTCTGCCAGCGCACCCAGGAGGGAGGTGGAGGGAGGAGGGCCCAGCCCCCAGCCAGGAAGCTCTGGGCGTGGGCAGGGCTTGTGGGAATGATTTCATTGGAAAGGCCTGCGATATTTTTTCCCCTCCCGTGTGTGGTTCTTGGAGAAAGTTGGAGGTGGTGGTGATTTCAGTCGCCCTGGCCGCCGGGGAGCCGGAGCTGAGAGCAGAGGCACCGGCCGAGTGTGCGGGGCCGTCGGGCCAGGGCCCTCCTGCCACGCCTGGGGCCAGCTCTCTGCCTCCACAGCCCTGGCCCACCTTCCTCTGCACGCATCTTCCTCCCCCTCGCTCCGCCCTCTCCAAAACCTGTCGGGGCCCTCCGTGTGGGGGGTTCTTTTTCGGTTTTTCTTTTTGGAGGAAAACTTCTGGGAGGAGGAGATGTCACCTCAGGCCCCACTGTAGCCTGTGTACCAAGTGCTCAAATGTGAAAACGAGTCCTTGGCATTTTTATTTTTATCGATTGACTTATTTTTAACCGGCGGCTTTTTTTAACCTCTGTGTTCTGCTGTGTTTCTTGTGTTTAGTCTTCAAGTACTTCGACTGACCATGACCCACTGGGCCCCCTCCCTCCTGGCTGGGGTAAGTACCGAGTTCTTCCGTGTGCTCAGCCATCTGTCAGCTGATGCCCCGCTGAGCTCTGTCGTCTTTCCCTGAGCGGCTTCCTCACTCCCAGCCCTCAACTGCCCGTTTCGCTTCTCGCCAGCACGCTCTGTGGGGAGGCCCAGCCTGAGTGGTTACCGGCGTTGGAGCTGGAAGGTTGGGAAGGCAGTTGAGTTCCCCTGCACGCCTGGAGCATTCACCCGCCATGGCTGAAGGAGTGTAACCCTGCGGACAGAGCCCCTGGGCGGCCATGGGACTGTTGGGTTTTGGTCCTGACCTTGAACTGTCTACCCAACCATCCGACCTGTCATTGACTAAAACATTCTGGCACTGGCTTACTCGCTGGTGCATTGGTTTCAGGTCTGTGGCTGTGTGATTGGGAGGAGCCACCCCACCAAAACTTTCTTTGCAGCTGAGATGTTGGAGGACTTCAGCCTAATTTTGACTAAAGAAAGCCACCTTTTTTCTTTGTGACACAGTTGTGAAAGAGGCCAGAGGGAAGCAGATGAGAGAGTTGAGCGCCAGGCGGCAACTCAGTGAAAGCGCATCGTTGCTGGTTAATAGTACGATGCTGGATTCACCTTGTCACTGGAGAGTTTTAGCTCCGGTGTGTGATTTGCCAATAGTGAGTTAGAAGGATGGACGTCTCTGACTTGGGAGAAATTATGGGCTTTGTGGCTATTTTGGGAAGGAGTGATTATGCTCAAAGGGGTCACGAGAGTTGGTGAGACTCAGTGCATTCTGCAGCTCTGAGCCAGTACAGAAAGGCCCTGGGGCTGGAAGAGGGCAGTTTTTTGTAGGAATCGGCAGGTGTTGGATTTAATGTATTGGTTGGGCTGGTGGAGGACAGTAAATGCTAGTTTGGTGGTGTGCACATGTGGTATTAAATTGGGCAGGGGCATGCTCCCCAATAAAGATGGAGGAGCGGACAATGATAGGATGAGCATGAACTGGAAAAGTATGGCTTTTGAGCTGGGACCCCCTGGTATAGACACACTACTCCCTGGTAGCAATTTACCAGGTTGCGTCACCCCCCTCCTTGGGCCCACAGGGTGTCACTTAGTGAATTACCACTGCATTCCAGAGCCCTGGAAGGACCTCGTAGACCTTCTAGGGGGACGTATTGGTTAGTGGGGCCTCCAGACAGTTCTTGATTTTCAGCTAGGGAATCCCTTACACACACAGATCATCCACCTGGCTCTTTGAACTGATGAAAGGTCCCTGGTATCTCAGAGATCAGCAGCCAGTCGAGTCTGAGGAGTTGAACACAGGATCCCAGGCGAGGCAGGGGAGAACGCATCAGATTAAGCAAGAATCCGTGGTGTTGTTTGGGAGCCAGTAGACGCTGTGGCCTGGAGCCAGGGACCCAGAGTTGTTCGTGGATCTATAGCATCAAATGATTGATTTCTGTACGGGTTCTGTTACATGATGGTCACCAAGTAAGAGCAACTTTAGTGCCTCGAAAAGAGCTCCCAGAAGCCAAGTGTGGAATGTCTGAGACGGGAAGAGGAGCCATGGCCAAAGTCAGCGGTGTTTACATATGACCAGGAAAACACACAAGCTTATATTCGTATGAAACTGAGAAAAAAGAACATCCGGCCGAGGGCCAGGGCACCTCCCTAAACAGATCCTTTGGGCTCTGTGTTGGCTTTTTCAGGGCTGGGGCAGGGCCACCTTCCCAAGGAGAGTTCAGTGAACAGGAAGAGCAGCAGAACCGAGCGAGAATTGCATTTAGTGGGAGCCTGCGATCAAATCTACTGGGCTCTCCTGCTCACCATCCTGGGTCCCTTTTTGCTCCTCCGGGAGAGACCCCATGGTTCTCCCTACACCCAGGGGTTAGGATGCCTTGGGTTTAGATCCACATCTCTTCAGATGCCTTGACCCTGCACACGTGACTCAATGCTTCCAAGTCTGCTTCTTCCCAAAGGAGGCAAGCTAGATGCTCACTTCAGGACTTTCCCAGCCCCCAGACTATGAAATTGTACTCAGTGAGGCAGTTCCAGTAGCCCCCACCTCTGCCCACAGCAGCGAGTGCATAGGCCCCAGGCCGGCTGGACAGATCTCCCGGCCTGATGATTAGCATTGGCTTTGACCCTTGGCAGAACAGACACGGAGGATCTAGTTCAAAGCAGAAGCTTCTGGGATGGGAGCGGCTTCTCCTTTTCCTCAGAACCTTCTTGGGAAGCTTGTCTTCTGTGGGACAGTCCCACAAAGTGAGCTGAGGTGATGCTAGCTCTGTCATAATTTGGGGCATCTCTTTTCTTTCCTTTTGTCTGTGCTTTAAACATTTCTGTCAAGTAACGGATACCACGTGAGGCAGAGAGAGTCCAAGACCCTGGGTTGATCCTGAGAACGTTGCAGCCTGATGCTTGAGGGGAGAGGAGTGGGCTCCTCGGTTCTGTGCCTTTTTTAGCTTTTGGTTTCCCCCTCACTTCTGGAACTAATTATTTTTATTTCTTTAATTTTGCCCTTTCATTGTCAAAGAGGGAGGGCCATTTGCATCATTTGTTTGGGGGACAGAAACAGATTTGAAGGCTCAAGAACTTCCTGGGAAAGGTGACCTCGCTTGGGTTTGCAGCCTTGCTCCTAGTCTTGCCTGTCATCCACTTGGACCTCATGGGGCACCCCTCTCAACACCTCTCAAAGCCCGGAATCACCAGCTAGAGTTGGGTCTGCCCAGACTCCCACCCGTGAGCACCCAAGCCCCGAGAGAGGGGAGAGAGTAAGGATTGTTCAGAGGGCAGGGGCAGTATGTGTGAGCACCCGCAAACACTGCCGTGGCTCAAAGCACACACTTAGGTGTAAGAACAAGGTGGGCATTGTAAGTGCCCACAGCCCTAGGCATTTTATAATGCACACGTGTGGTGTAGCGGTTTTGCTGAGTTGTGAGAGTTTTAGAACAAAGCTTTGCCTTTATGCGGGGGGAAAGAGAGAAGGTGGACCGTAGATCGGCCCTGTGGCCCAGAACGCTGATCAAAAGGATATGAAGGAAAATGCAGCCACCCCCCAATGACCCTGTTTGGATGGAGCAGTTGCAGGACCAGAGACCAGCCCGTGAGGGACTGGGGTGGGGACGGGGGTTGAGGGGAGGCTGGCCGTGCCTCCACTTTGCACACAGCTGGATGCAATTATGCCTCTGGTTTCAGCTGGGCTGCTCCCCCTCCCTGTTGCCACACCGCCCCCTTCCCTCCAACAGATCGACCAACCAAAGACAGTGCTGGATCTCGAGTTGGAAATGTGTTTATCCTTCTCCCACTCCCCAGCAGGGAAAGGTTCTCTTTGTCCTCTTTACAGGGACACATGTGAGTGAGCCAGGGTTTCAGCGGTTAAACTTCTCTAAGAGGTCGGGAACGGGAGCAGACATTCAGACCTGGTGCCCAGGAGGTGGGAGTCAGAGGGGAGTGGAGGCGGGCCCCAGAGTTTTCCAGCTGATTGTCCTCTTTTCTTTCTCCTCCCACGGCAGAGAAGAGACAGGACAATGGACGGGTGTATTACGTGAACCATAACACACGCACTACCCAGTGGGAGGACCCTCGCACCCAGGGGTAAGGACTTGCGCTGGGTTGGCCCTGTGTAGGCCCCCTGGAGCTCCAGTGGTGGCCAAGTGCCCTGAACTGCGTTGGGCCTCTCTGGTCAATATTCTCGGATCTTCGGCTACACACCAGTACCCCAGGACCCTTACCATATAGTGTCTGCCCAGTGAGCCTTGAACGTGGCTTCTTAAATTGACCTTCCTGATGGGGCGCCTGGGTGGCTCAGTCGTTAAGCGTCTGCCTTTGGCTCAGGTCATGATCCCAGGGTCCTGGGATCAAGCCCCGCATCGGGCTCCCTGCTCAGCGGGGAGCCTGCTTCTCCCCCTCCCACTCTCTCTGCTTGCGTTCCCTCTCTCGCTGTGTTTCTCTCTGTCAAATAAATAAAATCTTAAAAAAAAAAAAATTGACCTTCCTGATGGATAGAGTGGCCCAACTGGCGGGTATTGCTGGTCTCTGTGCCACTTGTGCAGGCTGCTAATAGTGTGATTTCAAGAGGTTTGAGGGAACCTCTGCACCCCCACCCTCCAGAAGCAAGCTAGTCTAGGATAGGGGCGTATGGAGTCTCACAATTGCTGGTTGGCCACTCAGGCCACGGCCGTCTACCCAGAGCTGGTACGTGACCTCTCTCTGCTCCAGAACTGTCCTCATGACTTGGGTGGTACCAGGTGCCTTTCCTCAAGGGCCACCGTCAAGGGCTGTGCGGGGCCCGGGTAAAAGCAGAGAGCAAGCAGCAGTTTGGCAGCCCCAGCCTCCTAAGCATTGAGGCCCAGAAGGAGAGCTCGGCTCATAACTCCTCTCTTCCTGTGCTTCCAGGATGATCCAGGAACCAGCGTTGCCCCCGGGGTGGGAGATGAAGTACACCAGTGAAGGGGTACGCTATTTTGTGGACCACAATACACGCACCACCACCTTTAAGGATCCTCGCCCAGGGTTTGAGTCTGGGTAAGGACTTCCCACGGGCCGCCGTAGTATCTCTTCGCAAGGTCCGGGTTTATCCTTGACTCTCTCCTTTTACTGCCCTCTGGTGGCTAATTTTGGGGTCACATTAGAGGGATGGCAGGAGGATCTGGAGGAGTGGGGAGGGGAGCTGTCCTCTTTATTCGGAATAACACTAGTGGTCTTTCTCTAAAAGCAAGAGGTCTGGCTTTATTTCTGGTTTTTGTTTTTACTTCTCAAATCTGTCTACAGAAATGCCAGTTATTTCCTTTCTTTTATGCCCGCCTTTCTGGTCTTTAACATAGCATCAGCTTGCCTCAGGGCTAACTTCTGCTAATTTTTGAGAAATCACATGGGTTCTAGAACATCTTTGCTCTCCCCAGGACGAAGCAAGGTTCCCCTGGTGCCTACGACCGAAGTTTTCGGTGGAAGTATCACCAGTTCCGTTTCCTCTGCCACGTGAGTTCTGGGACTGGACCTCTGCCAGACACTGGGGTTGACTGAGTTACCTCGGCATGATTTCCCAGTCTCGCAGAGGTGTTGAGATGCCTGTGTCCCAGGTGGTGACTGGTTACTTGTCCTGCCCTGAGCATTGTCTGACATCGTCTTCTGACAACCAGCTCCCATTTCTGGGGTACCAGGCTCTCCGCCACTTGCCCAGGGAGACGGGGAAGCCTGTTTGTACAGACAGGAGACCCGACTGAATAGTGACCACTGAGGTCCTGATTTGGGGTTGGTTTTCTTTTTTTCCTTTTTTTTCTTTTTCAGTCAAATGCCCTCCCCAGCCATGTGAAGATCAGTGTTTCCAGGCAGACGCTTTTCGAGGATTCTTTCCAACAGGTTAGAGAATAATCATGGTGTCTAAGACCCAGCGAACAGAAGGCCCCCTCACACCACCCTGTCTTCGATCATGTGGCCTGTTAGCCCCACATGGTAGAGTTTCCAGGGTGTGGGCCTTGGTGACAAGTGTCTGCGGAAGAGCAGGACTTAGAATTCCCTGCCCCCTGTCCCCGGCCTGCCATGGAAGCGGGGAGTGGCAGGCTGGCCACGATGCTCTGTCTCCCCAGATCATGAACATGAAGCCCTATGACCTGCGCCGCCGGCTCTACATCATCATGCGGGGTGAGGAGGGCCTGGACTACGGGGGCATCGCCAGGTGAGCTCAGCGCCCCTGGAAGGCTGTGCTGCACCCCCGTCTCCCTAGGCTCTAGCGCTCGCGGCCAGAAAGCTGCCTCCCCCTTGCTCAGATCGGTTCCCAAAACTCTCAGGCACCTTCAGGAGTCGGCATGGGTAGGGCCAGTCCCCATCCTGGGGTCCGCTTCTGGGCTGGGCATTAACCCTTGAGTTACTGGTCTGTGGAGAGGCTGGGCGCTTCAGAGGGACGGTGGTGTGTGATTTCTGTACCTGAACCAGTCTGGCTGCACCGGTGGGCAGTGGTTAAGTATTGGTGTCCTATGATTTCCGTTAGAAATCAACGCTGGGCTTCTCTTCTTGAGGCAGCTGGGCCAGGTTGAATCTGGTGTGCTGGTGTGTGCCTGACATATACAAGTTGTGTCACCATCCAGAGGGCCTTGATCAGCGCTCGCTACACATCACGTGCAGAGGGTCAATAAAGTTAAAATGGCTGATGTACCCATAAAAAGAGCCTAAAAGCATCGTCTTGCCCTCACCCCAGTCTACCTGCAAAAGTTAACAGTCTCTTTGACAAAACGTTGCCTTGGATCTTGGGGCTGAAGTCCCCTGGCAGGGAGAATGAGCACCTTGGCCTGCGGTGACTGCTCAGCTCACTGACCTCTCATGGTGTGGGGACATCTTCTCTCTTGGTGTTGGGTTCACTTGTTTCTGGTCCTCTGTTTGCTGGTGGCGCTGCCCTCCTTGTTGGCCCCTGTGGATCAATTGCTCTTTTTCTGTGGTGACCATGGTGACCTTCTCTCCAGGCTCTGCTTGGTGGTGTGGCTCCCACCCCGTGTGTGTCTGTCTCTCTGTGTCCTGCCAGTGGTTTTACCCTATGGTAGGTTACGTCATGCTGTTCTACCACAGGGTAGAACCACGGACAGGATACCGAGGCACCCTCTGCATCGAAGGACTCCTCGTCTGCCCGGCCACAAGCAGCCAGGGACTGGCCCCCTTGGGATGTCCCCCTGCTGGTTTAGCTCAAGCCTGAAAGGACCCTCAATTCTGGCTTGAGGCTTGTACCTAGGCCACAAAGAGATGGCAAGGCATGGGTGTTGGTTCAGACAAATGCGTGGAAGTGTGGGAAAGGGTATGGTGATGGGGTCTAGGGTAAGGGGAGGGCAAAGAGCAAGGGAAATGAGATACCTTTTGTATAGCTAATGGGAGTGAGGTTTGTAATCTAGAGGCAGCATGGATTAGTCAGGACCTAGGAACATGTTACTGTGTATTCATTTCATGCTGCCTACTCAGGGTGGAAACGGGGAGGGGGGGGCGCTGTTTCCTACAGCACCTTTGCAAGATTTAGAAAAAGATGCTCTTTCTCAAGACACTTCCATGTTGGGAAATGGTCATGATATTTTGGTTTTATCAGAAAAAAACCAGGTTGACTGCTGTATGCAGGAAAATTGTAATAAATGTGCAAATCTATGACATTTTAACATAGTGCTCTTGTACGATGCACAGCCTACACAACTGTGCATGGTGGCCTCAGGGTACCAAAAGCCCCTTTGCCATCAGCCACACTGGATAACGGATGTAAAGTCCTGGAATGCATCACCTGGGAGCCCAGATATGTGCACGCAGGCTTTCCTGAGCGCTGTCCACAAGTGCAGTTGTTGTTCTGGTTCACCCTTGCTCACTGACCCGCTGTTAATACAGTGTTCATCCCAGTGGAGCTCGACTCCCAGGGACCCGTGTCTCCAAACTAGCTGAAACAGGACAGCAGAAGAGAGTCACATCTCCAGTGTAGTTGTGCAGGAAGGGATCCATTACTCTTGTTTTTCTCTGTCTTCTCTCATAGGGAGTGGTTTTTCCTCCTGTCCCATGAGGTGCTCAACCCCATGTATTGTTTATTTGAATATGCTGGGAAGAACAATTACTGCCTGCAGATCAACCCTGCCTCCTCCATCAACCCTGACCACCTCACCTACTTCCGCTTTATTGGCAGATTCATCGCTATGGTAAGATGCATGGCTGTGAGATCTCTAGAGAGGGCAGTAGCCAAGGAGGCCAGATGTACCGACAGCGACCTGCAGTGGGTGCCCTCTCTCTGAGCCCCACACTCCTCCTCGCACAGCGCCTAACAAGAAATGCAGAAAGCTGGAGAGAGTTCTGGAGACAGTTCAGAGCTCTCTCAGTGGCACCCCCAGGGACTTTGAGAGAGTTTTCTTGTGTTGATTTGTGTAAGACTTGTTGAGCGATAGGCCAGGTTTTCGGGACCATGGACATCACTTAACTTTCAGCGTCCACCCTGTCGAGGATGTTGGCATGACAAACACTGCCCACTTGCTGTCTTTCTTGCAGGGGGGAGGGAAGATGTGGGGCGGGGTACCACCGTTTGTCACAACCCTCGGGTGAGAGTGTTAGGGAATGTCTGCCTGAGACACTGGGGCCTTCTGGAAGGGGGTTTGGAATCAACACTAGCTTAGAACAGAGCCTGGTAGACCAGCTGGTCAGGATGTAGGAGGCATCATCATCATCAGGGAAGGGGGAGTCACGGTACCCGTATTTATCTAGAAATAGGAACACAGTATGAATAGAGGAGGGCGTCGTGTCACATGCATCCTGTTGAGTGTCTCCTGAGGGTGGAGAACCAGGATTGAGAAAGGGGAGCCCATAGTAGCCACAGTCCTTCTGCCATATTTGGTAGTTTGAGATGTTTCATTGCTAATTTTCCTTTGCTTCTTCCTGACTTCCCGAATGCTCTGCCCGCGAGAACCTAAGAGCCATGACTAAATATGTGCCTTCCCCTTGTCTGGAAGTTCTTGGCCAAGGTGCTGGGCTCAGGAAGTGGGCACATTCTTCCCAGGTCTAGAGACCCGCTTGGCCCAGCAGCCGACAGGACAGACCAGTAAAACCCTAGACTATTACTCACCACTGGCCCGCCAGCTCCCGCCGTTGACAGCGTCTGCATTATTTTTGGCTGCCTCTGCCGCCCAGCTCTGAGCGTCACTGACTCACTCGTCAGGGCTGCCACCTGGGCTTGTGCTGTCCGTAAGCGTGGGGCAGATCTCCGCTAGAGCAGGGAGCCGGCGGGCAAGTGTGCTGGGCAGGCAGTGCGTTCCTAAGTAGGCCAGCTCTGCTTGCCCCTGTGCTCTGCAGCTGTGATGAGACACCGTCCCGAGGTCACAGTTGCTCTTGGGGAGAAAGGGTAGGTGGCAGTAGTTGGGCTTTGGTGTGGAGCATCCAAGAGCCTGCCTCGGGCAGTGCCCTAAGAAGACCAAAGCCCTTTGCCATGTCTCTTCTTCCTCAGGCTCTGTACCATGGAAAGTTCATTGACACAGGCTTCACCCTCCCTTTCTATAAGCGGATGCTCAACAAGAGACCAACCCTGAAGGACCTGGAATCTATTGACCCTGAATTCTACAACTCTATTGTCTGGATCAAGTGAGTCCTCTCCTTTGTGCCATGCTGGGAGGGGAGGGGTCTCTGGTTGGGGAGTAGGCCTTACTGGCCTTTATTTTCTCTGCCAGAATGGCTCTGAGCTCAGACGGGCTGTGAGTCCTAGCGTCCCATGAGCACTAAAGTGAGTGACAGAGCAGGATGAGGGGTAGACCTCTTCCCTCTTGGTCTCTCGTGCCCCCAGAGAGAACAACCTGGAAGAGTGTGGTCTAGAGCTGTACTTCATCCAGGACATGGAGATCCTGGGCAAGGTGACAACCCACGAGCTTAAGGAAGGTGGTGAGAGCATCCGAGTGACAGAGGAGAACAAGGACGAGTACATCATGTGAGTTTTAAGCGCTGGGGGGGCGAGGGGAGGGGAGCAGAGCCACCCCCGTCTCTGGGGCACCCTCCACCCAGGCCCCCTGCGCATTTCACCAGGGATCACAGCCTCCCATTTGGCGTCTGCCCCGGGGCCGGCAGCCCACTGGCTCTGGGTGCGCCGAAGCCACCTCTCAGCCAATTGCCCGCTGTGACAGCAGCCTCCTGGCACGCCCCAGGCTGCGTCTGAGCAGTGCGTCTCGGCTCCACTGATGGCTGGTCTTCGGTTTTAGGCTGCTGACCGACTGGCGTTTCACCCGGGGCGTGGAAGAGCAGACCAAAGCCTTCCTGGATGGCTTCAACGAGGTGGCCCCCCTGGAGTGGTTGCGCTACTTTGATGAGAAAGAGCTGGAGGTGAGAGCTGGGGTCGCCGGGCACCCTGAGCCTCTGCCTCCGGGGCGGTTGTGCCCTTTGTTGGCAAACTGTGTCTCCAGAGAACCTCACCAGTAGAACCTCACACTCCCTCGGGACCGAGGCAGCAGGGCAGATAGTTGTGATTGGGTTTCTCACCCTTATTTTGAGGGCGTCCACATTCAAGACTCGTATCACCCATGTTATTAGCACTGCCAGCAGAATTCATGAAGATGCTCGGGATGCTTTGATCTGCTCGTGAGTGGGAAGGGGGCTGGCACTGGGCGGCTGACACCTGTCCTCCCTGCAGCTGATGCTTTGCGGCATGCAAGAGATAGACATGAGCGACTGGCAGAAGAACACTATTTACCGACACTACACCAAGAACAGCAAGCAGATCCAGTGGTTCTGGCAGGTAGGTCCTGGGGCCCGTCCCAGCGGGGTTGGAGTAAGGGTCTGGACAGGGATGTTTTAGCAGTCAGCCACAGGAAAGAGACCCGATTCGATCTCAGGCTCAAGGACAAGTGTTGCATGGTCACCTCCCTCATCTCTGACGCTCCCCTCACTTTGTGAAAGGAGAAGAGAAACCCAGCCTTGGGATGAACAGAGCTGTTGCAGCTGGATTGTGACCAGGGCTCTTGACAGGACATGGTGGTCAGCCTTGGCGGGCAGGAGGGTGAGCCTGCAGGCAGGAAGGAAAGCTCCCATCGGTTGTGTGCTTTTCCTTCCAGCCACGGGGGACGGGACAGCACATGCTTGTCCCCAGAGAACCTGAATGAGCTCGGAGTCCTGGATATAATGAGTTGATTCTTTTATATGTGTAGTCTTGTCGTTGTCGTCATGAAGTATAGCATGCATGAGAAAGAGTAGGTAAATAAAAACTTCTTTGTGAAGGCAAAATTCCCATCCCATGAAATTCACCATGTTAAGCATTTTAAGGTGTTACTGTTCACTGGCCCTTCACAGTGTGATGCGGTCATGACCACCATCTAATTCCAGAACATTACATCTTCCCCCGCAAAAGAAACCCCATACCCATTAAGCAATCACTCCCATCCTTAGTATATTTTTCAAAGCAGAACTTGGATGGGAAAAGACTACCTGACTCGAGGGGCCCCTGAGACCAGAGATGTCCCGTGGGCTGGTAGGACTGGCCTCCGAACTCAGCCTGTCAGAGGGAGCGGCTTTGGGGTTTCCAAGGATGGTGGCTGTAACCCCCCCACCCCCCATGCAACCTGGGCTTTGTGTTCTCAGCCCTAAAGAGGGGTTCCAGCTGACAGAAGTCACAAGTTAGAGCGAGGTTCTGGGTCACGTGGGTTGCCTGGCTCTGCTCTGACTGGTGGAGTTCGTTCCAGGTGGTGAAGGAGATGGACAATGAGAAGAGGATCCGACTGCTGCAGTTCGTCACGGGGACTTGCCGCCTGCCTGTTGGCGGATTTGCGGAACTTATCGGTACGTCTTCCCTTGCCCTGCTGGGGCCCTAGGGTGGGCCTGAGGGCTGCTCCCACCCGGTGAGTCAGTGGGCGGGGCCTGAGCCATCTGTGGGGTGGAGTCAGGGTCCTGCCCACAGAAGGCGTGGTCCTGTTGTATATGCTGTTTCTCTTTGGGTAACAGGTAGCAATGGACCACAGAAGTTTTGCATCGACAAGGTTGGCAAGGAAACCTGGCTGCCCAGAAGTCACACGTGGTGAGCCTGCTGGTTTTACTGGGAGGTGGCCAGAACCTCACAGACCAGATGAGTTCCTGAGGGCAGCCCTGTGGGTGGGGCAGCTTCAGGGACTAAGGCAACTTTTGTGTGGCCCTGGGGTTGGAGAGGAGGGGCTTCTGATTTTGTGGGGGTTGTGGCGCAGTTCCGTGTCCTCATGGCCTCACCAGCTATTAAATATTCAAACACTTCTATTCCACTAGACAAAGAGCTGCTTCCCTGTGTGCCCTCTGCCCAGGCCCCCATTTCTCCAGTTGCCCTGCCCTGTCTGCTGACCCTTCGGGGTGGGGGGTGGAGGTGGGGGCTTGAGCAGGGACAGGAAGCATGAAGGCCTCACGCACGCAGCAGAGCCCTCAAGGACTCTGTTCCGGCATCTGGCCACTTGGTGGTGTGGTCAAGCCACGGTCACGTGAACTCTTGACCCCACTGTAGCCAGGCTGGGGCAGGGCCATGGAGCCCTGACCTCTCTCTGCTGACTGTTGTGCTTCCCTCTCAACAGTTTCAACCGCCTGGATCTCCCACCGTACAAGAGCTATGAACAGCTGAAAGAGAAGCTGCTGTACGCCATTGAGGAGACTGAGGGCTTCGGACAGGAGTAACTGAGGCTGCCCCCACACACACACACACCCCCAGCGCACATGTAGTCATGAGTTCTTCCTGCCCAAGAGGCCAGTGGCCACAGAGCTCCTGGGAGGCCCCCACCCCTGCCAGGTGGTGGCCGTGCGTGGGACCACACTGTCATCAGGCTGGTGGTAGCAGAGCCCGACCTCAAGAGGCCCTGCCTGTCCCCTCCTTTCTCCTACCCACTGGTGGCAGTCTGGAATAAAGCTCCCATGTCACCTTTGGCCCCATCACCCATTGCAAAGTCTGGGGGCCTGACCCTCTCTGTAAGCTCTTCCTCCTTTTCCCCTAAGACCAGTGCTAGGCATACATGAGTGTGTGGGGAAGGGGGCCCTGTGCCGAAGAGCTGCAGCAGAAGCCCTGGTTTTCATGGGCTAGTTAGGCAAGAAGGACACTGGCTGCTCACTCGGGGTAACTCCTCTGGGCTGAGAAGGCCCAGGGTCTTTGCCAGGAAAAGAGGTTCTGTTTTAAGTAGAACTTTTCCAGTGATCTGTATAAAATGGAGGTTTGAGGGAGAGGAACTCTTCCCACGCCCGGAGAGAGCTCTGGGTCGAGGCCCGCCGCTGCCTTTCCCAGCAGGACCCAGCCACTGAGGCTGAGCAGCGAGGCCCATCTCTGCACTTGGTGCGGGACAATTTGTTCTTTCCTGCGAATAAAGGGTTGTACCAGCTGCTTGGGTGTGAGTGGGCTGGAAACAACAAACTCCCTCAGACTTTCTTTTCCCTTTTATATCAACTTGAAGCATTTTGTGTGTAGGGTTACTTTGTGTTTTGATGTTGGTGTGCCGCTGTCACTTTCTGCCAAGGAGCTGGTACACCGGGAGTCGCTGGGACCTGGAGGGAACCGGCACCGTTGGTCCAAGAATTTCCCAAACAGCTGCTCCTCTTAGGAACCCCCTTCGCAATTCTGTGAGCTCAGACTGGCCTGACGCGGCGGCCCAGCTTCACAGCGGCCTAGTCCCCAGGCCTTGACAGAGAGGGGAGGGGGTGGTATCCCGGGTGTCGCCCAACCTGGCCACCTTTGGTAGAGAACTTCCTTTGCTAGATGTAGTTTTCCAGGCAGCCCCAAGTGATGGAGCATGTTGGGGTGGGTGACCCTGTCATTCCGTACCAGCCCCTGAGGCTACAGGCAGGTCCATTAGTCTCCTGTTGAGAATGCACCACCTCCTGTCCCAGCCACCCTAGAGCATGTTCATCCTGCCTGGAAGTGAGGCTTTATCTGCACATGGAAAATGATGCTCTTGGAGACCAGAGGAAGGGCCTCGAGCTGCCACACACAGTCTGACTTGGTTTCTGGAGCTCCTGCCAGTCTCCGACGTGTGGAGATGTGCAAGGCGGACATGCTCCTCTGGGATGCTGGAGGGGTGGTGGTCATGAGCAACCTGGTCTAGGCCCCTGGGGCTCTCTTACTGAGCACCAGCTGCAGACTAGCTTGAGCTTCCTAGGACCCTAGGCAGGCGCACTGACCAGTCACAGGGCCTTCTTAGGACCGGCTCACATCCCCAGATCATTTTCTCCCCCCCTCCCCGCTGCCCAGGAGGGACAGCCCGCGTCCGCTCTGTTGCGTGTGCTGATTTGAGTGTCTCGGCTCACTGGAGCTCAACCTTTTTTCTTTCCTTGAGTCATTTGCTGTGCTTCCCTGCAGTGTCCCTCTCTCCTGGGGGGGTTGGGGTGCAAGCTGCTCTGTGGGGTTTGGAAGCCTGAGACTCCTCAGTATTCAGAGTGTGTTCATGTGTGTGCGTGTGTGTACATACATGTATATAACTGAGGTGTTGTGTAGAATGTCCTTCGGTAGCTCTGGGTTGGTCAACGGATGGTTTTGTAATGCCTTCCCCCTTGCCTTGGTATTGCCAGTTTCTTGTGCAATAAAAAAATCAGCAGCTGTGGGTGGTGTTGGTGTGGATGTCTACAAAATCGCTGTCCTCTGGACGGGAGGCCTCTGGGCCCCACAGACCCTCCAGGCCGGGATAGGGGTGGAAGTTCCGTGACCTTGCTGGTTTTTCCTAAAATGTGTGTGTTATTAACCGAGACAGTCACACTTATGGGCGGCTGAGTCCTTGTGCAGGGGTTACGGGGGCAGCCCTTGGTCAGGATTGGACTCCCCCATCCTCCCCCTGCCAGGCCAGGGTTTCTGTGATCAGTTGTTGTGGGGCCAGAACATGAACTGCTGTGGCTGCAGGTTGGGTGGGGTTTTGCAAACCAGCTCCTGGGGACAGTGTCTGGGCAGTTGTTCATTCAAGAAGCATTTACTGAGTCCCACAATGACAGAGGGATGCCATGATCTTGAGCTAATGGTCATATGAGGTCTTGCCCCCCACTTTCCTGAACTCTTAAGGATTCATATGGGACAGATCACCATGCTGTTGTGTCTTAAGGCATTTGACATGGAAATGACGTCGATCAAGCCTTGCCCTTCTCAAGGGAGGCAGAGATGTTCAGAGTTTTTCCTCCCTGGAGTTTATTCCATGAATTCACTGCGCCCCTCCAAAGCCTTTTCTCACTTGACAGAGCAATGCTGTGCTTTGAGAAAATGATTGAAAAAAAGTCTACACGTTATGCAGACATCCCATAACAAATTCAAATAAGACATGCTCAGATGGAAACTGTTCTCCCCAGTCTTACCTGAGAAATAACTGCCGTTAAGTTTGCTGCGGCCCTTCCATACTACTTAGTGTGCACATGCGGATCATGTATACATGTCATTTTTAGATATACCCCAAAATGGGATTTACCTATGTTAACTCACTTGTCTCATTCAACAAGGTATTAAGGAAACCTTTCCATTTTCCTGAACGTAGGTCTAAATGATTCTATACTGCATGATATTCCCCAGTATGGTTCCTACAATACGCCCATCTCCATGCTAAGGGACATTATGGTTGCATCCAACTGTTTGCTCTTGGCTGCAGAGCTTCAGCGAATGTCCTTTGGTGGGTCTTGTGCACCGGTGCTGCTCTTCCAGGGTGGGGGAGGCAGTCCTGGAAGTTGGATGGTTGATGGCTTACCTTTACTTTTACTTAAAAATTTTAAAAAGTTTTAAAATTCAAAGATACAAAGGGTCTGCAGTGAAAGGCTACCCTCCCCCCTTTATTCTTGCTCCTCATTCCTCGGCTGCTCTGATCACCTGCTAGAGGCTGTGATTGTTAGTTGCTTTTGTATCCTTCCAGATGGAACTTTAAATGCCCAACAGAGTCTACCCCATGGCTCTCAAAAAGTTTCCTGGGTTCCTAGCCTTAGCAATGGATAGGGTCTCTTGTCACCCCACTTTGAGAACTGCATCTGAGCTCCCCTGGCTGCTCTTCCAGCACTCCATCTGCATTCCCTCCCCTGACTTTGGCTAGCTGTCCTTTTACTTCTACACAATCAGATTCTTTTTTTCATTTTTTTCTTTTAACATTGTACTGGGTAATCACAAGGAAATCATCGGTACTTTTTCTAAAGGTTTATTAAAAAAGCTGAAAAGCAACAGAAAGCATCTATATTATATGATTATATAAATAAATATTTTTTGCTCCAGAATTAATAGTATAATATAATACAACTGTTTCTTCCTCGTCTAGTCTTTCACCCTGGGGGGTTCTAAGTACCTCTCTTTGCTTTTCTTATATTCTCATTTTTTTTTTCTTATTCTGAAGTGTTTCAGGTAGAACTAGGCAGGCAGAGAGGCCCCCCTACCTCTCTCTACACTCTGTAGTAAGTTCCTCATGTAATTAGCCAAAGCTATAAGGTTATTTTGGAAGTAAAGAGCTGATAGGACTTCCTTTGTCGCCCCAGATCTCCAGTGGGTCTCCCATGGGTCAGTGAGACTTTCTGTCTCACTGTCAATAAGGTGGGACCTCCCTGGATCTGGAGTCTCAGTTCTTGCTACCCGACTGGCATTCTATATTAGGGCTCACATCACCCTTCTAGAAAAACCCTAAAGATCTCTGTGTCTCTGTTTAGAGGTATGCTTGCAGATAGCAAGCTCTCCTGGTTCTTCAGCCGGACTTGGCATCAACAAGGCCCCAGCCCCATCCAAAGAAAATGGAGTTTGTGCCCAAAGTTCTTACCCTAGCTCGTTTCCCTATGACCTACCCCGTGAATCAAAGTTGTTGTTGTTGTTGTTTTAAAGATTTTATTTATTTATTTGACAGAGACAGTGAGAGAGGGGAGTGGGAGAGGGAGAAGCAGGCCTCCCACCGAGCAGGGAGCCCAATGCGGGGCTCGATCCCAGGACCCCAGGATCGTGACCTGAGCCGAAGGCAGATGCTTAACAACTGAGCGACCTGGGCGCCCCCGAATCTAAGTTTTTAATATCCTCTTACTTATCAGGTCCCTCTGATTCTGAGGTTGATTGAAGTGCCACAGTCCAGCTCACTTTTCTATAGCCTGTGCTTTACGAGTCAAGCTTCAACAGACTCAGATCGGAGCATGTGACTTCTTCGGCGCACTTTTGTCCATACCATTTGGACATCATGGATTCAGGGTCTGAATCTGATTCAGTTGGTCCCAGTGACAGTAATCATTTTCTTATTGATGCCTGTCAGTTTTGGCCCCTTCAACTTGCCTCTCTTGTCGCTCTTTTGGATGTCTCTGATGGTCTCTATGATATTCTGTTCCCAACTTCAGTTCTGTTGCCCCAAACACAGAATCAACTCTTCTTTGTCCTTTTTGGGGTAAAGTAATGTTAGAAACCAAAATGCATTCTGTCACGATGGCACAGTGAGTTCACGACTTGGCCAACCTCTCCATTCCAAACATATAATAAAGACACATAAAATATAAAAAAGAGAAAGCCAAAAATTCTTGTTCAAAAACAAGAGCAAGATTTCTGAGGGTCAGAATAGAACAAAATGCAAAATGTTGAACAAGCTCGCAAGTGTGCTGCAGCACCCAGAGCCTGTCAGTGGTGCCTGGGAGTGCACCTGCTGGGGGTCAGGGCTCTAAGTAAGCTCCAGGCTGGACAGGGCCTGGGCACCGGCCCACTGCTCCCTCCCGTTTCATGAAAAGCAGGCCAACCAGCCAACTGCAGCAAAACCAAACTGCCTCTGCTACGCTTCTGGCCATGGCTTTGAGAAAGATGGAGGCAGAAACTCATCAAGACAAACCATTGCGGGATCCAGCCTGGATCTGTGATATTCCTGGGTCCCTCCCAGGCCAGGGCCCAAACTGCCACTCAAAAGATAAGACTGTTGAATGGATGCCCAGCAGGACAGGAGGAGACAGCTGTAACACACAGGAAGGGAGAACACAACTCCTTCCCTAAGCTCTGTGGCTCTCCGTATTTCAGAAGACACTCCTGTTCTCTGCCTGGGGGAAGGATATACCTGAGCCGGCATACACCTGCCTGTAGTCTTGCTGGGGATCAGGAGAAGGAAGGAACCTAGGTTCTCAGCAGTCCTGGACCCTCGCTTGACTTTTTCTTGCTCTCTTGCCCCTCCCCTCGGCCTGGGCTCCTGGAGCTGGCAGAGGGGACATAGCCAGGCTCTGTGGCTGGGGATGGGGACCTGGGTGTCCCACCCTTCCATGTAGAAACGACTTTTAACTACTGCAGTTGTCCGCTCTCTTCCTGCCCTCCCGCTGCCCCAGGTACTGCATCTCTCTGGGGACTTGCTCATTTCTCCTCTGCATCTCCCTCTGCGGGGTTTTAGGTTAAAACTTCTGCTTGGCCAATTATGCTCCTCCACCTGCTTTCTACCTTTGAACACTTTGTTGAACATCCTTGTCCAGGCACTGAATCCTCTTATGTTGTCTTTGCCCTTGTGGAGAAAGACTTTTATAAAGCTTTCTTCACTGTCATTTGAGCGGTGAGGCTGGAGAGGGCGAAGACATGGTTAATCTGCCATCTCCGTTAACTTCCTTTCCCTTGATAGATCTGCCGGGGTCGGGGGTGAGGGGGTGGGCAGAGGAGGGGGCAGCTTACAGCTGGCAATCTGTGCATAAGGGTCCCAAAGGGGACCTGAATTTCATCGAATCTGCCACTGTTTATTCCTGTGGCATTAATTCCAACCTCTCTCGGGTCCGAGCCTTTCCCGGCTCACCAGAACTCTCCTTGGAAAACCTCCTTCCACACTCATCTTGGCTGGAGATCCTGCTGCCAGCCACTTCTGCTTTCCTCCTAGAAACTTGTTGAATTCTCTTTCCTACCTTTCATGTGCTCGTTCTCTCTCAAATTGGGCCAAGTGGCCAGGGAACAACGGGAAATCTCTTTTTAATGGAGTCTCTTGGCAGGGAGCAATGATAAATACATGTCAGAATTGAATTTTAGCCATTTGACCATGTTTAAGACCTTTAGGCCTTACCTCTCTGAGAGCACTGATTTGGTTCCTAATGCTTGGGGTTTGCTTTGCTTTGTTTTATTTTGCTGTCTCCAAAGATAGTCCTGCTTATAAACAGGAGGAATGTTTTACTTCTGTATTTTCTATTAATATTATCTTCATTCTAAGACATTAATTAAGTGCTGAAATTAAAAAAGGGAACACCCCCTGTAGCCTGTTGTGGATTACTCTGGTGAATTCTGTTTCTATCAGTGGAAGGCAGACTTCTTTTTTTTTTAAAGATTTTATTTATGAGAGAGAGAGCACAAGCCGGAGGAGAGGCAGAGGGAGAAGCAGACTCCCTGCTGAGCAGGGAGCCTGACGCAGGACTCGATCCCAGGATCCCCGGATATGATCTGAGCTGAAGGCAGACGCTTAACCGACTGAACCGCCCAGGCGTCCCCCAAGAAGGCAGACTTCTTAGGTGCCCTCCTCACGACCTCTTACTGGTATTCACATTCTAGTAGGCTAATCCCCTCCACTTGAGTGGTGCTGGGCTAGTGATTTGCTTCTTACCAAGAGAATGTGGCCAAGGTGATGGGTGTCACTTCCCTGCTTGAGTTACAAAGGTTTTTGACCTCCTCCTTGCTAGCAGGCTCTCTCTCCACTGCCTTCTCGGCTTGTGCACTCTGACAAAGCAAACTTGCATGTTGGAGAGACCCATGTGGCAAGGGACTGAGGGGAGCTTCGTGTCAACAGCCAGCGAGGGACTGAGCCCCTCAGTCCAACAGCCCACAAGGAAATGAGTCCTGCCCACGAGCACATGTGCTTGGAATGCTAAGATGACTGCAGCCCAGCGGACCCCCTGATTGCTGCCTGTGAGCATCCCGGAGCGGAGAACCCAGCCGGGCTGCGCTGGGGCCCCTGACCCGCAGAAACTGTGAGATCATCATGTGTGTGGTTTTAGCTGCTACATTTTACGGCAATTTGTTAACAGCAATAGATAACTCATACACCATCCTAGGTCAGATGGAATGTCCTTGGATTAGCATCTCTTTCATGTTCCGGGCCCTGAATGTGACCATGATTTTTAGTAAATGAAAGAGCCAGAGCATGGAGATTGTGTGGAGATCAAAAAAATCACACCAGGAACAGAGACGGAAAGGGACCAGTATTGCTCTTCTTCCTTTCCTTGGGGAAAGCAAATAGTGGGAAGACGGAGTCATTTCAGTCCCTGCCCCCAGTCTACAGCCTGACATCAACTGCCCGGCAGCACCAATGGTCTCAGAGGCCTTGGGTCTGGCCCAGCCTGGGACAGTGGCACTTTGCCTTGGGATGTCATTAGTGCTTATCTGGGCCTCTAGCCAAACCCAGTTGGCAAGTGTCCTGTCCAGTCTCTCAAGGATGCTTTTGGATCTGTTGCCTCTGTAATTGTAGGGTGAGCAGCAAGGTAGGTGGTACCATTACAGCTGGTTTACAGCAGTAAACCAGCCTGAAGGAGGGCCTCTGCAGCTCCTCGACTCTCGCTGAGGTTGGCTCAAGGGGCACGTCTTCCTCCTCCATAGTGGCCTCCCGTGTGAGCATCTGGGCCCTAACGGGCCACAGATGTGGAAGCATTGTTTCTTCTGTGAGGGAATTCTTTTCACCCTTGAACTTTTGGATTTTATACTCATGATGGTTTGTTAACTCCTTGTAATTGTTTCACAGTGGCCAAAATACAGGGTATGTGGGGTGGGCAGAAGCAGCTCATACACTGAATTTGACTCTTACCCTGTCGCTGCTCTCCCACAGGGCACACACCCCTGGTCATCAGCTGTCTGCCGTGGGGTCTGGGAAGCCCCTGGATAGGTATTTTTTTTTCCCCAGCTTTATTGATATATAATTGACATAGAATATTGTGTGAGTTTAAGGTATACAAGATGATGATTTGATACAAGTATATGTTGCAAAATGATTACCACAGTAAGGTTAGTTAACACATCCATCACCTCACATAACTACCATTTTGTTTTTATTGTTGAGGACATTTAAGGCTTTGTTGTGGTAAGGACATTTAAGATCCACTCTCTTAGCAACTTTCAAGTATACAATACTTGGAGGTAGTATTAGTAAACTATAGTCACCATGCTGTACCCTGGCTAAATAGGATAGAGTATAGTGTGGACAAGTGGGACAGGGCAGAAAGGGTCTACTTGAGATAGGACCTTAGGGAAAGCATCTCCAAACAGGTGTTTCAGCCTGGAGACCCGAAAGCTGGGAAGGAGCCAGTCAAGCAAAGAGCCATATCCGGGGTTGGGCCCATCAGGTACAGTGGCCTGACTGGGAGACTGGCATGTTCCAGAAGTGGGTAGAAGGCTGGTGTGGCTGAGCACTGATGGAGGGTAAGCAGGAATGGGGTGAATGAGGTTGGTGGGTCAGGGTGGGTTTCAACATGTTCCTCTATTGCCAAGGCAGAGGGAGGGAGAGACCAAAGGGGCTTCACGCTGCGTGCACTGCTCCCATCTCGTCATCGTCCAGGCTAATCTGTGGCCATCTCGAACAGCAAAGTGGATGGGAAGTATTGTTTGTGGTAGGTCAGGAACGAGGAATATGAAATGGGATTTGAGGATCACATAGGATTGTCTTTGCTACATGAGATTAAAAGCTATGAAGTGAATGAAGAATAGGCCCTTACAATATTGTTTTGAATTTTATTTATTTGTTTATTTTAGAGAGCGAGAGAGCATGTGTGAGCGGCGGTGGGGAGGGGCAGAGAGAGAGGGAGAGAGAAAATCTTAAGCAGGCTCCATGCCCAGTGTGGAGCCCGACGCCAGGCTTGATCTCACAACCCTGACATCATGACTTGAGCCAAAATGAAGAGTCAGACGCTTAACTGACTGAGCCACCCAGGCGCCCCAGTATTGTTTTGAATTTTAAAAGGGTAGGAAAGAAAGAATTCGAAAGGGAAATATCATATACATAATGTAAAATGCAAGCACCTACAAAATTATACTGCATATTCTTCCACGATCCATCCATATCTAAGGACATTTACTGAACACATTTAAGCATCTATCGCTTGTGTGTTTGTGTGTGTGAGGGGGGTTATAACTATAGTGGAAATCAGGATAAAGGTAAAAACTGTTCAAGCGAGACGGGCCTTAAAAGTGATGACGATGATAGGCATGAGCTGAGGAGTAAGATCATGCAACCCTCTCCATCTGAGATTCATCCTCTAGCCAAGCTGACTCTGGCGCAAGGCTAGAATATGGAAAAGGAAAGTGAGAAAGTACGCAGAAATGGCAGGTAGGCAACCTTAGCCACAGGAAAGGTAGATGAAGGTGTAAGCAGGGGCAGGGAAATGCAGAGGGCAGCAGTCAGACATGGTCCACGTGGTAGGACCAGCAGGTGGCTGAAAGCAGAGGCTGAAGGTGAGCAGGGTGACCAGTGTGACTCCTGTACTCTGGGCGAGTGGGTGACTAGCCAGGATATGGACTAAAGAGGACGAACAAGTTTTGGAATTAGAAGCATCATATAGATTGAGACTTTTAAAAATATATAAGTGATACATTAAGAGGACACCTTAGTGGAAACTGAGCAAAAGGGGCCCATGAGGGTCCGAGAGAAGCAGGCCAAGCACCAGAAGAGAAGCCTTCAGAGGTCAGGTCAAGTGAGGTCACGGCTGACAGGGGTCAACTGGATGGGCAAAGCGGAAGCCATTGGTGACTTTAGTGCAGGTTGTTAATGGCTTGGTGGGGACAAAAGCTGGACTGCGTAAGATTTAAAAAAATGCTTAGAAGATAAAGAAGAGAAGGTAGCAAACACAGATGGCTACTTGCTGAATGAAGTTAACTGGGACAGAGGGGTGTGTGTGTGTGTGTGTGTGTGTGTGTGTGTGTGTGTGTGTGTATGTGGAGATGGGAGAGAATTGAGTGTTTATATGCTGAGGGGTAAGAGGTAGGGATAAAGCCAGGGTTGAAAATAAGGAAAGAAGGGATAATAGATGAAGTAAGGACCTTAGTTGGTTATTTTGGTTAAAAGAGTAGCCAAGTTATGTTATTATTGATCAGACTTTAGCTGTAGTGTATAGAAAGAGGTTGATATGGGTACTAAGCTGTGAAGGAAGACACTTCGTGGAGTGTAATAGACATGTGTTTGAGAAGAAGTCTTGAGCTGGGAAAGGACTTTTTAATTTTTTTTAATTTTTATTTTTTTTAAGATTTTATTTTATTTGACAGAGAAAGCACAAGCAGAAGGAGAGAGAGGGAGAAGCAGGCTCCCTGCTGAGCAAGGAGCCCGATGTGGGACTCGATCCCAGGACCCTGGGATCATGACCTGGGCCAAAGGCAGCCGCTTAACCGACTGAGCCACCCAGGCGTCCCAGGGAAAGGACTTTTTAAAAGATTTTGTTTATTTGAGGGGGGGGAGGGGCAGGGGGAGAGAATTCTCAAGGAGACTCCCTGCTGAGTGCAGAACCTGACTCGGGACTCAATCCCAGGACCCTGGGATCATGACTTGAGCCGAAGTTGGAAGCTTAACTGATAGAGCCACCCAGGCGCCCCCAGAGCTGGGAAAGGACTTCTTAAATATGACTCATAGAGTGCTAACCAGGGCAAGAAATGGGTAGATTTGTCTATATCAAAATAAAGGTTCTCTCACTTCAATGTATACAGGAACCCCAAGGAGAGCATCTTAAAAACACAGATTCCCAGAGAGTCTCATGAAGTAGGTAAGTTGTACAAATTTTTATTGAAATAAATTATATCTAAAAAGGTCATACTCAAAATACAATCATATCCAGATTATGCTACTACATTTTACTGCCGTGCATGTTCTTGAGGTTAGTGTTGTCTATTATATCTGTGTTTAGGAAATACCCTGTAATGCTCTGCTACTGTGCGTCTCTTCACAGCTAATGCTGGGATCTTGCCATCCAGCCATGGTGGGAGTATTTACACCAGGGGAATTGGCCAAGGCTACAAATCAAACCCCGCCTCCCTCTTTCTTTGGAGAACTAGTTGTTTCACATTTACCAGGACACCACTGAATATGGTTTTTAAAGAGACCAGGAGTGGTATCAGCAGTGAGGAAAATCAAAGAACGAGCTATCTGAAAGCAGAGAAGACCATGTATATTCATTGCTCAAGCAGCAGTGTGAGTGGGGAACAGCAAGGGAGGAGGAGTGGCAACCTGACCCAATCTTTTTGCACCCATACACTCTCCACGTTCCTTCAAAATCTTGTCTGGCTGGTTGCAGCCCGCCCAAAGCAGAAGTGAGGGGAGGCAACTCTGAGAAAGGTTCGCCATCCTGTGCTAAACGGACATCAAAGGCTTCTCTGGCCAGGAGACGAGACGAGTCAATGGCGCCCTCTAGTGTCAAAGAACAGATTGGCTCCAAAGGGGAATGCTGAGAAAAAGGTTTCTCTGGATTTATGCCCTGGAAACATTAACTTCCCTGGTCTCCCCTTCCTTTCTTTTCCTCTATTTTCTTTCCCCACTTCCATTTCCCTGCTTTCTGAGTCACGTTCTTCCTACTCCCCCAACAAGAATGTCTATTATTTTTTGAAAGATCTGAACTCTTTGCTGCTCCCAGGCAAACACCGATGATACGGAGTCGAATAGCATAGATAAGCAAATTAGTACTTGTCTCTATTACATCGAATAATTTGGAATGAATTTGTTTAGGAAAGCTGTAAAAAATCTGCGCTTGTTGGTCACATAAATCAAATGGTTCCTTGCCTTTGAAGCATGCCCCAAATCCTCCCCATTTCTGGGAACAGAGGCAAATGAAGTAGTTTTCTTAGTGTGTTGTAGTTTAACGAACAACCCTGATTTCATTCTTTTATGAGGGCTGTGTCCAGTCTTTTGTGTGAAGTGAAAGTTCTCATACCTGCAGGGTCCTCCAGAAATTGGATTGCCATTCTGAGGTTGCTGTTTCCTGATGGAAAGGTATACTCTGCATCTAGCACACTGGAGAAGTAATAGGGTAGCTCTTTAACAGGATTACTTCTCTCTTGTCCCTTTAGTGATTGGAGGGCTGAGCATAATTAAAGAACATTTAATTAGTTGGCCCAGAGTTGTTCCATTCTGATAGTTTCCATCTTTACATGAAGGATAACTTACAAGTTGAGGGATATTTCAGATGTTAGTTATCACACAAAACCAGTAAGGCACGAATACCATCCTCTGTAATGTGTGTAGTGAGAGCGGCCTGAATTCTGTTAACCAGTCAGTCTGAAGCATTAGAAGTGGAGTGAGGATAATGTTGCGGCGACAGATACGGGATCTAGACTTTGGGGCAGACTTTTTCCAAGACGTAATTTTTGGTATTTTCAAAAACAACAGACCGTCGTTTAGAGATCTCATCTTGAGACTGCCAGGCTATACAGACACAAGGCTTTATTTCAGGTGAGGGTCATGGGTTATGTAGTGAATTCAGCTGCTGTTTGTGTAAGCAAGACTTTATGAATAACCTTATGAGGGTCACTCTCTTATATAGGATGTCAATTTTGCTTTAGAAAATAAGCCTAAGCTACAGTCTACAAACTGTTTTTGCAAGAAATAGAGGATCCTGTTAGAAAGGTGGAATTCAGTTTGGGGCATCTGGTTGCCTCAGTCAGTAGAGCATGTGACTCTTGCTCTCAGGGTTGTAGTTCGAGCCCCATGCTGGGTGAAGAGATTAAAAATTAAAAAAAAAATCTTAAAAAAAGGTAGAAGTCAATTCTGCCCATTCGTGGGTCAAACTATTACATATAGCAAGGTCTGGGTATTCCCATGGTCTTATTGCTCCACGAACTTTCCAGTTTATGAAATGGTGACAAACTTTAAAGTGTGTGGCATTGTGTTGTTAGAAGACCCTGGAGAGCTGTTTAAGTACAGATTATACTACTAAAAGTGGACCGGAATCCTCTGTGGTCTCTGATTGCCCCCTGACCTTTACATAAATGATCCACTCCTTGGGATGACGTTCTCATCATTCCCCGCCTAGCCCCAGAAACATCCTGGCTCTTTCCTGCCCATTTGCTGGAGAGTTAATGTTCAGGTTTCCTTTCTTACATCAGTATATTTGAAACGTGGTAACCAAATTTCAAAAGCTTCTTCAACACTCCTGTGGTTTTAAGTAGATCTCAGGCCTTGACTGTTATTTCAAATATTTTATCCAATTAGATGCAGCAACCCTGATTTTGACTGCTGAAATAGACAAGTAAAAGTTGGTTCTCCAGTTTCTCTCTGACCATCCCATTTTAGGTCAGAATCTTCATGAAACTTGAAGTCAGCCCTTACACTGGCATGCCCCTATTAAGTAGAATAAAAGCTTATTTACACATCATACTGTCAACTCCCAATTTCTACTAATTAGCTCTTTGGAATAAAAATTGATGTTTCTGATAAACTTTGAGACATTAGGACACTGTAAAGTGGTTTCTGAGATTCAACTTAATTTTGGTGCTATTTTATTATATTCTTCAGTTTTTGAACATTGATAATCCATATGGTACATTAGAGAACTCTTAGGTTCTATCTGCTCAAGAGAGGGAATTAATATCTAAGGGACTCCGGTAGGTCAAATGATTACTTACTTGTTCTGAGCCCTGAGCACTTCTTTTGGGGAAACTTTGTTCCATCCTCTGAAACATCCCACTGACCTTGGGGTCTCATGTATCCGTAACTGTGTCCCTTATGAAAAACTGCTCTAGGGACTTCACAGATGACAAACCTGAGGCACAAACTAGGACCCAGGTCTTCTGGGCTCAGTTGAGAACTCTTCTCACCATCAGGTTGTTTTTAAAGGAGTGAGACTCTCTTTCATCAAAGATTCCAAGTCTAAATTCTTTAAGGCAGCTTCAGCTAAAAACTAAGTCTTGGCTGCTTCTGAAAAGGACTGTCACTCCCAGAACCAAAGACGACTAGAACACAGACTTACAAACCAAGTCATTTAATTGTGTCTTTGAAGGTAAACAATATATGGAGCTGGATCCCAAGCCCTGATAATGCCAGAGCTCTGGGTACAGAGTTCAGAGGGGTCAGAACTCAGGGTGTTCTAAGGCTTACGGAATTCATGCATTCCATTTTGCAGTTCTGCAAACTGCCAAAAACCAACCCCAAGAGTCTTCTGAGATGGGGGAAATTCAACTTCCAGTTTGATAGGTAAGAGTGAAGAGTACCAGTAAGGTTCTGTTTACCTCTCTTCACTTTTCTGAAGGCTGAGCTATTGTATCCCCCACGCATGGCAGCCTAAGCCGCCGGTCGGCTCTGAGCTCAGTGCCTCTGTGCACTCGCTTCCCCGCCACAGCGAGGGGGCCCCAGGCCAGAGAGCTCTCAGCAGTACAGCTTTTTAACAAGCACTTAAAGGAAAAAGAACCCTCTAGTGGCACACTGAGTTAGTTTATAAGATTTTAATTTACAAATTAAAAAGCTACATGTTTTATTTTTTCTCCTTTTTCTCTTCTTTCTTTCCATCACTCTTTTCCTTCTCTTTCTCTTTGTCATCTTTTCTATCCTTTTTGCTCTCTTCTTTTTCTTGCCCTTCTTTCTTCTCTGCATCCCGGTTGGCGATCTTGTTGTTGATGAGGTTGTGCAGGGCGACCACGGAACGGATCAGCGAGGCCAAATACACCACTACCATCTGGTCGTTGGTCTTCAGGTAAAAGGCCTTGACAAACTCCTGGAGGCTGACATCTGGCAGCAGGTTGAAGACGTCCTGTAGCTGGTAGATGATCTGGTGGTTGATGGGCAGCTTGCCCGTGGCCACTTTCTCCAGGTAGCTCCTGATATCCAGAAGCTTGGAGTTCAGTCCCTTCAAACCATGAACCTGGTTTGTGATCCGCTGGGAAAGAGTGCCCACTGTAGTGTCTTTGATATCTCTGTAATAACGCATAAGAAGAGCAGGAAAAAGCATCAGTATACTATATTATCACACAGGTTCTCACAATCTAGGCAAACTCCCAGCTTTGTGGGGAAGGGCAAGTTTTCAAAAGAAAAATGTTACTTCCTAAACTGCCTTAGTTTTGATTTGGAGGCATATATTTTATCTTTCTTATCACAGGACATTTTTCAAAAAAGAGAACTAAAATGAAACCATCTTCACTTAAAAAAAAAAAGCTATCTATCTCGACTTCCCTGGTCCTGAAAAGGATGGCATTTTCTCCACCCCCATTTATACGCTGTTGTGAGAAGCTTCCATCAGTCAGGACTAACTTTTTGAATTGCAGGGAATCTTATTTGAGAAAAACTATGACCCTTTCGAATAAAGTCAGGGTTATAGTATTTTAAAATAAAAACCCATCCTAACGTAGCTTCTCTGCAGACAGCTCGCTCCCTTCACTGAAAACAATATACACAGGAAGAACGCACACCTCCATTTCCTTCCCACACGTGTTCCTGTCCTAGTCAACACTGCCCTTTGCCGACAGAGATGTATTATCCACAGTCATCAACTGTAACTCGAGACACTGATCCAAGCCTGGAACCCAGATCTCCCCACTCCTAATAGAGCCTCTTGGGCCACTTATGATTCCGATGCCGTCCTGATGCTCACCGTAACAAGTGCTCGACTCCAACTTCCTCGGCTTCCTCGGCTCCAATTTCACTGGTCACGTGCTCAAATGTCTTTGAGGTTGGAGTTCCATCCTGGGAGAGGAGGCTAAACTATAGTTATTTACTTACAAACACCCTGGCACATACTCCTTTCACACCTTGATTCCTCTGCTTTCAGTCATATCACCTCTTGGGTGCATCACTAGGCTTCCCAAGTGCCAGCAGAAATGGGCGAGGTTTGCTTTGAAAGCTCAGCCTTCGTCTAGAAGGCTGCAGTGGCCCTGCTCCCTGTCTCTGAGGAAAATCTTGATAATCCCTTAAGCCCACTGTGGGGATGGGCACTTGAGGAAGTCTCAATTAGGATGATTTTTAAAGCATATAGTTCTTTCTAGAATAGGCAGTATACAGAATACGTGTACTGGAGGCAAGCTGATGTCAGATAATCTAACTTTTAACCGTCTACTGTCCTTCAGATCGAATGATACCAGAGCACCAAAACAATGCAGTCAGCATAACCGGCTTTCTGGTGGCCTGAATTAGTCAAAGGGTCCGTTCAGGTATATTGTTCACTTTATCACCTAGTGGCTTCCTGACAGGATTCAGGAGCAATTTTCCTCAGATCTCACACCAGAAGAGGCTGTACATGGTCTGTAATGGCTGTAAAATGTCCGCAAGGCAGGACGGCATAGCAGTGGGGGCACTCTGGAGCCAGACCACCCGGGTTCCAAGTCTGGCTCTGCCATGCGAGCTGTGGGACCTTGGGAAAGTCACTTAACTTATATTAAGTGGTATAAATGTTTGTAGTAATTATTTTTTCCAGGACAGTGTAAATCCTGCAAATGCCATTTTCCTCTTGACTTTGTCTGCTGGAATGGTCAGGACTGCATGGAATGCCTTTTCAGGTGCTCATTTTTCCTCGGCTTCATTTAATATTGTGGCCTTCATCTCCCTTCTGTCCCCTATTTAAAAATCTTGGTGTGTGTGTGTGTGTGTGTGTGTGTGTGTGTGTGTGTGTGTGTGTAAGAACCTCTGATTCCTTTTTGAAAAAGGCAGGGTAAGATTAACTTAAAAAACTGTATCAGGGGGGCGGCTGGGTGGCTCAGATGGTTAAGTGTCTGCCTTTGGCTCGGGTCATGGTCCTGGGGTCCTGGGATGGAGCCCCGCATCTGGCTCCCTGCTCAGTGGGGAGCCTGCTTCTCCCTCTCCCTCTGCCTCTCCCCCTGCTTGTGTTCTCTCTCTCTCTGTGTCTCAAATGAATAAATAAAATCTTAAAAAATAAAAACAAAAACAAAAACAACTATATCAGACCGAGGATGAAAGACTTACTGCAACAAGGAAATAAATTTCAATCTAAGGTCCCTGGTGGCAAGGCAGAAAGAGGAACAAGAAGACGGAGCTCAGTGCAAGAGACACCTGCAGGGAGTTAACCTAAAATCTTTTCCCTGATTTAAAAACTGAATATAAGGATAAAGTCTACATATCTAAATCCAAAGGCAGACCTTATCCTCAGACTTTTGATTCTGGAAATTCAAGATTGAGCTCAAGTGCAAAATTTTATGCTCACAACAAAACACATATATTTTCACATCAAATGCTACCCTGGAATCAGTTTAGTTTTCCTGGAAATAGAGAAAAGCTATATTCCGGAACCTCTTTGTGTCTACACCCAAAGCACACGGCAGGTATTGGATGCTGTGGAGCTGAGTATTCAGGTGTCAAATCACACAGATGGGTCTTGCCATCTGGCTCCAGGCAGCTCTGAGTCACTCTATTTGAAAACCTGTGTCTCGTCTATAGGGAATGAAAAACTTCAAGAAGGGAATGCTGGCACAGAGGAGCCGAATGGTGGAAACTGCATTAGATTAAGACTAAGCTCACCAGGCTCTGCGTTTACTTTGTTGTGAACATCTCTGGGCAATCATATGATAATTTTGGGCCTCAATTTCATGTGTAAAAGAGGATTTTAGATTTCTGTGGTCCTCTTGATTTTTAAAATTTGGGGATTCAAAAACTCAAGGGAGAAAGAAACTATCAAACTGTTGACAAAAATCAACAACCTACGCTTTATTAGAGATAAAGATTTGTTGACTTAAAAAAAACACAAAATCCAGATTATCCAATAAGCAGCGAATCTAATCTCCTTGGCTCATAGCATGAGGACTTACATCATGGACCTCTTCCACTGAAATATATGCTTCTGTGGGCAGTCCTAGGTCCTTTGGCTTCACATCAATGATGACCAGTACCTGGCAGAAAAACACACCTTAGCAACTCACACCAAGCACGTAAGGAACAATCATAGCCATTCTACTGATGATGATTACTGAAGCTATTTCATTCATTCAACCAGAAAAGAGTTGGAATTTTCAGCAAAAATGAGCCTACATTTCATATGATCCCACCATGTGCTCTGCTCGTCACCCCCATCCATCAACAAGCTGAGAGGCAGTATAGTGCGGTTATCAAGCATGAAGAACCCAGAATCAAGATAGCCAGTGGTTTGATCCTGGTCCCCACATGTATGAGACCTTACTAACAATTCTGAACCTCAGTTTTCTTGTTGTAAGGAGGAGAACAACCCCATTTAGCTACTGAGAGGATTAAGCACTTAGCACATATTTACTGTTACTTAATAAATATCCTGGGTTATTGTATACTATACAAAACAAATTAACACAAGCAGTTTAGAGAAAAAGCAGTGAAATGATTTGCTACCCGAATCCTTCCTAGGATACTTGTATGTTAGCTGGCAAGGAATACCATTCAAGAGTTTTAAAGATAGAGAGCACTTACTGAGTTAGGGCAGTATCTTTTCATGAGTTCGTTAATGGCGATGTCATTCTTGTGTAGTTTAGGGCCTGTGTGGTACCACCCAACTATTCTTTCTCTGGCTGGGAAGGAAAACATTAGTGGGTTTGAACTGTTACATGAAGATCTATAGAATTCCCTCAAAAAGGGTGGTAAGAACTCTAGCCCTTGTGTTCTCTACTTTTTAAAAAATTCCAGACATCTATTTTAAATCTTGACATACTTGTGAAATCTAAAACTGAAAAACAGAATTCTTAGAAAATAAGCAGTGAGGGAAATGCAGAGATATCTGTGTCTCAGACTAGTTGAGATCAGTCACACATGACACTAGAAAACAAGTCCAAGGCAACACATAAACAAATGCAACTCTAGGTCACAGAGACTGGAACTGTGAATGTTGTGGAAATAAACATTTCCAAAGCATATGTCGTTGCTATAATGAAATAAAATGAAAATGATACATGTGACAGAGAGATATATTTACCCTGATGGTATTTAAGCTCTCGGGGCAACAGGATTTTGTTTAATAGTTCTTCACTTTTCTGCTACAGAGGGCTAGATCCGAAACCTAGGTGGGTCTAGCTGGCCTTAAATTGCTACTCCAGTTTCTCATTTATTCTGCCTCACTCCTCTACTACCATTAGTCTTACTTAAGTATAGCTAAGTGAAAGAGCCCTTGACATTAAACAAAGAAAAGGGCATACTAAGAAACAAAAAGACATCAGGGGCATGTACCTGGGTGCACGCACACACAAATACACACACATATAAATCAATGCCACAATGCCTTCTTAAAAAACAAAACAAAACATCAAGACATACCATTGACCTTCTTAAACATTCCGTACATGTTTTCCAAATAATCATGGTCTAAAAACCAGACAGAATCATCTTTGTCATCTTCATCAAAAGGGACTAAAGAGAGAGAAAAAAAAGTAAGATTTAGTTTAGGGTGCTGGACAGAACTAGCCTAGGAAGACCCCTAGGCCACATTGGATCCACCTAAGTGGTTTGTCTAGCATGGTATTAAAATTATTTTTGAGTTGCTCTCATTAAAAACTGGGAGATTTCATATAAAAATCCAGACTTCCAGCTTCTCTTGAAATTGGAAGGCCTGGCAACAACTGGCTAGAGCCAGATAGAGGTTTCCCCCTTTATTTTTATTTTTTTTTTAAAGATTTTATTTATTTATTTGAGAGAGAGAATGAGATAGAGAGAGAGAGCATGAGGGGGGGAGGGTCCGAGGGAGAAGCAGACTCCCTGCTGAGCAGGGAGCCCGATGCGGGACTCGATCCCGGGACTCCAGGATCATGACCTGAGCTGAAGGCAGTCGCTCAACCAACTGAGCCACCCAGGCGCCCAAGGTTTCCCCCTTTAAAATGGACACATGCTTGTCAGTTTGCTAAAAGCCCCATCCCTTCCTAATCCCTTTGATGAATAATATTACTGCTTGGTCTTTTCAGATACTGGAGTTCATGACCTCTAGTCTAGAGTTCATTCTAGAGCAATTATTTTGTTCTTTGTTGTTACTTTAATCGTAAAATACAAGGATACATTCTTGTAAACGTTCATGACATTGAGTAAAAGGTAATGGTCTCCATCTCCCCCTGCCAACCCATAACCATGGTGAACAGTCTAGTGCAGGGATTTACAAAAGACATCAGAGCTGCCTATTTTTATCAAGTTTTGCTAGCATTCAGCTAGCCCTTGGTCAACATACTGTCTATAGTTGCTTTCTTGCTATAATACAGGGCGGAGCAGTTGTAATGGAGACCATATGGCCTGCAAATTTAAAATATTTACTATTCAGTTTAGTGAGTAACCTTAAGCCTTCCTCCTATACTTTAGCAATTCTGACAAGAATTTCTGGGTTGTAGTAAAAAATGGAAACCACAAAAGTTTTTTTTTTTTTTTTTAATTTTAAAGATATATGACATTTTAACCCAGGCTCAGAATGTGAGATTTGTACCTGCAAAACTGTTGGACACGTCGAGTACTTTCTTTTGCCATGACCCCAAAAGCACACCAACAACGCGCTTCTGGTTTCCAACCTTGCCTATTCTGAAGAAGAAAGCAGAAGGTCAGTCTGATGGGCACACAGAGACATGGACCCAACAATTAGATAGATACTCAATAGGAAATATCAATGGTACAGATATAATTTAGCTTACCTGGAGGCTAATCCTACTAAACAAATATAATAGTGTCAGGTTAGTTCTTAATATTAAATTTTAATAAATATAATGGATAATTCACCAACTTTGTACGTTGGCAGTCTTTACACTGTTAACTGCAAGAAATACACACTTGGAAAAATTTCAGTTTCTAGAACCTCAAAATGGGAGAAAACGAACCCCCCCCAGGTATGAAGAGTTTTAAAAAGTTATTTGGTTGGTGTTTGAAAAGTACATTTAAGTTGTGCTGCCACCTTTAACTTTTTCTTTTGCAGTTTTCTCCTTTAAACTTTCCTCATTTCCCTATCCTTAAATATCTTCAGAGATAAAGATGCTAAAGTAGAACCACTTTCATGGGCTGGCTTGCCAACTGCTCTCTGGAATATCTATTCCATGTGGACATGCCCCACTCTAAGTTCTAATTCTTTGTACCTTCTAGGGGCTCAGAAAATGGGTTCTGACGCTGAGGTATGTGTGTGCCATCTGTGGTCTCTGTGAATGGCTTAATCAGGCACAAGTCAGAAGTGTGCTGGTGACTAATCACACTGACAGGATGGCTGAATGAGTCAGTTTACTTCAGAATGTCTATCTACTAGTCAAACCTCTCTGATACAATCTCATTTCACTGACCTTCATGTAGAATTCTCCTTTGACCACTAGCAAATGAGACACAGACACAATACCACTCCACTTTCAATGGAAAGACAGAGGCCACTGTAAAACGAACTTCAGTTCCTTAACAGTCACTGGTTTCACTGTACTATTTTTCTAAGCATATGGGCTGGCAAATTTATAAATGCTTACTAAATTTGGGATTTGGGTCAAAGTTTTCTGTATCCCTGGTGGTTCTGATTTTGGAGGGTAATCTTAGACATTGAATATCCACACTTCAAAGGAAAGTTCCACGCTCATGTGCTTTTCTTTTGGTCTACAAAAATCCATTTGTGTTTTTTTAAAACCCTACATCTCTTATGACAGCACCTAGCAGTGTCTGTCTGCACTATGTCCTCCAGATGGAGCTGAAATGGTGCTTGTCCCCTTAGCACCTCTAGTATCCAAGGGAGAAAGACAGTGACTACTTACTGTACAGTGGGAATGCATGCATATCCTGTTAGGCTGAAGGCTCTACAAAGCAGTGGAACTGGGGACCCTAAACCTCATGGAGTCTTCACTGTTTTATTAGCTATGGTTGAATGAGTAGTTGTACGACGCAAGTTGCAAGAGAACAGCCACTTCGAAACTGACTTTATAGCAGATGCTCCCAAGTGGGTCTTTACACTTGCCAATTCAAGTAATTATCTTGGAAAAGTTATGAACACGTGTAACAGGTCCAGCGGGATGAACAGCTCCAAAACAAGGGAAGGGAAGGCGGAAGAAACTTTGTGGATGTTTCGGCTTATTCATTAATGCCCAAAGCAACTAACGCTCTCATTTTTAAAAGAAAAGCTTGACACCTAATCTACATTTTAGGTTACCGTCAAAACAGATGCCTGCTTAGAAACCACAGCTCTTCAAGGGAGCCCTTCAAGGCGCTGAGACCAAAATTGTGGTGACAGCTTTCAGAGGCACAGAAGCGCAAATCTGTAGGGCTTTCTCACGAGGCACCGAGTCCTGAAAAGGGGCTGACGAGGTGACAGATGGGCACGAGGCCTGGGGGATCAGGGCTAAATGAAGCTTCTTCCCCCCCATACTCTGGCAGCGTACGGACTTCGGTAAAAGGAACGTGCAGTCCGAGCCGCGGAGTGCCGGCTGGGGGCGGGGGACGAGGCGGGGTGATTTAGGCTTGGTGATCCGACGCTGGTCCGGGCCCCTCGGGGAATCAATGCCACCCCCCGGCCCTTCAGCGCCCCGGCGGCCAACGCGCTGTCCCGGCGTGCCAGTGACTCAGCAACGGCGATCCCGATAGGCCGCCCCGCGCAACCGCTCACCGGTTGAAGTGATCCACCACACTGAGCAGCACCAGGGGGTGAACTACCACCTTCTGCACCGCCAGCTCCGGCATCGCGACACACCCCGCCCGCCAGGCCCCGCTCCTTGCGACCCGCAAACACCGGCAAGTCGCAGCGACTCTCGCGGCTCCTCCAGGCCCGGCTCCTCCTCTTCCGGCTCGGCCGCCGCCGCGGTCCTCTTTTTCCGCTCCCAGAGTGCCGCGCGCGCCGCCCCGGATTTTCGCGCCTGCTGCCATCTTGAGGAGGGGAAAGGCCGGAGCAAGGTGGGGCCCGGCTTGGGTGACTCGCTACGAGTTTCCCTGGTCTTCGAAGCTAAAGGGACAGTGGAGACTGATAAAGGTTGACCTCCTGGTATTGGGCCCGCACCGTTATCTGCAGCGGCTTTTCGCTTTAGTTCTTTCCCAGTTCACAGCCTTCCCCCCCCCCCCGCCCACTTGGTTTGAAGACTAGAAAAAAAGTAGTAACTCATAATCTCTACCACCCAGAAAATGTTCACCTTTGTTTCAAGCCAGAATCCTCCAAGGTTTCTCAACTTTAAAAAATCTTTAGCATTAGGGCCCGTCGTTGAAGTAGATTTGGTAATTTATCTCATTATCGGGGAGTTAACCCTTAATATTTACTATGGACACTTGGCAGTTAACCTGTCTTTATATTTTTCTCCCTGTTTATATTACTTATCATTTAACTAGGGCTAGAAGAATTCAGTTTGTGCCTCAAGTCAGATAATTCAGGTTGATTTTGAAATGAAAGCTTAGGTAAGGGTTGAAGTAAGGGTAAAAACTAATGCGAAGTATGTTTTGGTATTTAGCTAGGAAAGAGAAAAAGGACTGAAGTGGGTAATGCGGGAGGCAAAAACTTAAAAGCGTATTTGCAGAAGGAGGCAAATTATTTAATTCCATACAGGTTTGTATTTCTAATTTTAAGTTGCTGTTTGTGTAAACAAAAACGATACTTAAGCAACTTGACTTATTTGCTTATTGTTTGCCCTGTCTTTTTTTTTTTTAAGATTTTATTTATTAGAGAGAGAGAGAGCATGAACGGGGGGTGGGGAGAGGGCAGAGGCAGAGGGCAAAGCAGCCTCCCCGCCCAGCAAGGAGCCCAAAGTGGGACTTGATCACGGGACCCCTGGATCATGACCTGAGCTGTAGGCAGGCACTCAACTGACTAACCCATCTAGGCGCCCCTGTTTGCCCCGTCTGAACAACTTACCTTCCCCATAGCACCTGAGGTCACATCTGACCTCTCTGAAGAATAACCAAGACTTCTGTGCTGAATTTTGGTCTCCTTCCACTGTAATCAGGGAGCTTTTGATAATTCTTTTCTGGGTTCTACCCATCAGTTTTATTATATGTACTCTTCCTACTTTTGGGAACATTGCTTTGGATTTTCCTCATTCATTTTAATGTTTTTGATTTGGCTAGTAATGATTGCTACTAAAGATAACACAACTTAAAATTTAAGTCAGCCCCCATTATGTGATGTGTTAAAGCATGCTTGCTGTTGTTTAGTGCCTGATTCAAAGTAGATACTCTTAAACTTTTTTTTTTAAAGATTTTATTTATTAGAGAGAGAGAGAGAGAGAGCATGAGAGGGGGGAGGGTCAGAGGGAGAAGCAGACTCCCTGCCAAGCAGAGAGCCCGATGCGGGCCTCGATTCCCGGACTCCAGGATCATGACCTGAGCCGAAGGCAGTCGCTTAACCAACTGAGCCACCCAGGCGCCCTAAACTTTTTTTTTTTAAGATTTTATTTATTTGACAGAGAAATAGCAAGAGCTATTTCAGGAACACAAGCAGGGGGAGTGGGGGTGTGAGAAGCAGGCTTCCCACGGTGGAACAGGGAGCCCCATGTGGGGCCCTATCCCAGGACCCTGGGGTCATGACCTGAGCCAAAGGCAGACGCTTAATGACTGAGCCACCCAGGCGCCCCTTAAACTTTTTTTTTTAAGAGTTTATTAGAGAGAGAGAGTGCATATGTAGGAGGAGAGGCAGTTAGAGGGAGAAGCAGGTTCCCCCCCCCCACCCAGCAGGGAACCCCAAGTGAGACTCCATCCCAGGACCCGGGGATCACAACCTCCAGCGGAAGGCAGACACTTAAACGACTGAGCCACCCTGGTGCCCCCAAAGTAGATAATTCTTGTTTCATCTCTTATATGATGCTATTCAACACAGGATAGACATGTATCAGTTATGGGAAGAGCTTGGAAGGATTCCCTTCCCCCAATTTTGTTATGAAAAATTTAACAGGTATCAGAAGATCAAAGATAGGTTTCGATTTTTCTCATGTGCCAAATAAGACAAGAATTGGAATCTAAAGAAAGCTTTATTTTTTACTAAAATATGTAAAGAGTTTAAAGAAGATGGCTTGAAATCATAAGGAAGGCATTTTCTGTCTTGCCCCCTCCGTTTTTAAATGGAACTGTCTTGAAATCATACTTCATATTGTAGCCACTCCTGGGGGCTGAATTCATTCAGAGGAATGCAGAAGGAGGTATAAGAAATCCACTTTCTTTTGTTCATTGAATTCTGGACTTAACTTGAAGAGGACCTGATGAGACCTTAAGGATGATACATTTTCCTCTCCTTTGATCATTTTTGTTTTTCCTTTTTTTTTTAATGTTAAATTCTTTTTCCAGATTTAAATTAATATAACATTGTGTAAGTTTAATGTGTACAACATGATGATTTGATACACATATATATTGCAAAATGATTATCACAATAAGGTTAGTTAACACCTGCATCACCTCACATAATTTTTTTTTTAAAGATTTTATTTATTTATTTGAGAGAGAGAGAATGAGAGAGAGCACGAGAGGGAAGAGGGTCAGAGGGAGAAGCAGACTCCCTGCTGAGCAGGGAGCCCGATGTGGGACTCGATCCCGGGACTCCAGGATCATGACCTCAGCCGAAGGCAGTTGCTCAACCAACTGAGCCACCCAGGCGCCCTCACCTCACATAATTATCTTTTGTGTGTGTGTGTTGGGGGGGGGTTGAGAACATTTCAGATTTAGTCTCTTAGCAACTTTCAAGTATATACGCCAGTATTGTTAAGTGTAGTTACCATACTGTACATTATATTCCCATCTTACAACTGGAAACTTGCACTTTTCCTCCCATTTCCCCCACCCTTCCAACCTCTGGCAACCATTATTCTACTCTCTGTAAGTTCAACTTTTTAAGATTCCACATATAAGTGAGATCATACAGTATTTGTTTTTCTGATGTATTTCACTTAGCATAATGCCCTTATGCTCTATCCATGTGGCAAATAGCAGGATTTCCTTCTGATGGCTGAATAATATTTCATTATATATGTATAACTTTTTTTCTATTGCTTTTTTCCCCCATTCATCCATTTTATTTATCAATTCATTCATTAATGGACACTGATGTTTTTTCTATGTCTTGCATTATGAATAATGCCACAATGAACACAGGAGTACAGATATCTCAGATAGTAATTTCATTTCCTCTGTATCTATAGCCAAAAGTGGGCTATGACTAAATAAACTACCATAAATCATATGGTAGTTCTGGTAGTTTTTTGAGGCATCTTCATACTTGTTTTCATAGTGGCTGCACCAATTTACATTCCCATCAACAATGCACAGGGGTTCCCTTTTCTCCTTGTCCTTGCCAGCACTTGTTATCTCTTGTCTTTTTGATAATAACCATGTTATTATTGTGTGAGATGATACCTCGTTGTGGTTTTGATTTGCATTTCCTTGATGACAAATGTTGTTGAGCATCTTTTCATGTACCTGTTGGCCATTTGTATGGATGGAAAAATGTCCAGATCCTCTGCCCATCTTTTAAAATTATTATTTGCTATTGAATTGTATGAGTTCTTCATATATTATGGATGTTAACCTCTTGTTAGATATATGGTTTGCACATTTTTTTTTCCCATTCCATAGGTCGCTTATTTTACTGTAAAGAAGGTTTTTAGTTTGATGTAGTCACACTCAATTTATTTTTGCTTTTGCTACTTAACGTTTTTGGTGTCATGTCCAAAATATTGTCAAGATCAATGTCAAGGATCCGTTTCCCCTATGTTTTCTTCTAGGAGTTTTACATTTTCAGGTCTTAAATTGAAGTCTTTAACTCATCTTAAGTTTATTTTTGTGAGTGATGTGTTTCATTCTTTTGCATGTGACTATCTGGTTTTCTCAGCACTATTTAATGAAGAGACTATCCTTTCCCCTTTGAGTATTCTTAGCTCCCTGTCAGATATCGACCACTGAACTCTGATTCTGTTGTATTGGCCTGTGTGTCTGTGTTTATGCCTACCATACTGTTTGATTGCTATAGCTTTGTAATAAAGTTTGAAATCAGGAGGTATGATGCCTCCAGCTTTGTTTGTTTTGCTCAAGTTTGCTTTGGCTATTTGGGGGTCTTTTGTAATCCTTACAAATGTAATCCATACAAATTCTAGGATTTTTTTTCTATTTCTATGAGAAATGTCATTGGAATTTTGGTAGGGATTGCATTGAATCTATAGATAGCTCGAGTAGTCTGGACATTTAAACAGTATTAATTCTTCTGATCCATGAGCATGGGATATCTTTCCATTTATTTGTGTCATTTTTTTTAAAGGTTTTATTTATTTACTTGAGAGAGCGTGAGAAAGAGAGAGAGAGATCATGAGCAGGGGGAGGGACAGAGGGAGAAGCAGACTCCCTACTGAGCAGGGAGTCTGATGCAGTGCTTCATCCCAGGGATTGCAGGACCCTGGGATCATGACCTGAGCTGAAGGCAGATGCTCAACCGACCGAGTCACCCAGACACCCCTATTTGTGTCATTTTTAATCTTTCATCAGTGTCATAATTTTCAGTGTACAGATCTTTTGCCCTTGGTTAAACTTATTCTTAAGTATATTGCAGTTTTTGATGCTATTGTAAATGGGATTGTTTTATTTCTTTTCCAGATATTTTATTGTTAGTATATAGAATCCCAATTGATTTTTTTAATAAGCATGTTTTTTAAAATTTATTTTTTAAAGTAGGCTTCACACCCAACATGGGGCTTGAACTCACAATCCTGAGATCAAGAGTCACATGCTTACTAACTGAGCTAGACAGGAGCCCCAGGATCCCAAATGATTTTGTATGTTGATTTCGTATCTTGCATCTTTACTGAATTTGTTTATTCTAACAATTTTTTGGTGGTCTTTAGGATTTTCCATGCATAAGATCATCTGCAAACAGAAACAATTTTAACAGTTTTATTTCTTCCTTTCTGATTTGGATGCAGTTTCTTTGTTTTTCTTGCCTAATTACTCTGGCCAGGACTTCCAAAATAGGAGTTGTGTTGAAGAGGAGTGGTGAGAGTGGTCCCTCTTGTCTTGTTCCTGATCTTAGAGGAAAAGCTTTCAACCTTTCATCATTGAGTATGATGTTAGCTATGGGCTTGTCATAGATGGCATTTATTATGTTGATGTATGTTCCTTCTATACTCAGTTTGTTGAGAGTTTTAATCATGAAACAATGTTGAATCTTGTCAAATAGTTTTTCTGCATTTATTGAGATGATCATATGGTTTTAATCTACTAATGCAGTGTATTTTATTCTGTGTACGTTGACTCATTCTTGCATCTCATGTATGAATCTCGCTTGATTGTGGTGTCTGATACTTTTAATGTGCTATTGACTTTGGTTTGCTAGTATTTTTGTTGGGAATTTTTGCATCTATATTTATCAGGGATATTGGCCTGTAATTTTCTTTCCTTGTGTTATTCTTATCTGGCTTTGGTATTATGGTAATGCTGGCCTCAAAATGAGTTAGAAGTGTTTCCTCTTCAATTTTTGGATGAATGTGAGAAAGATTGGCATTAATTCTTTAAATGTTTGGTAAATTCAGTGATGTTTTCCATGAAACCATCTGGTCTTGAACTTTTCTTTGTTGGGAAGTTTTTGATTACTGCTTCAATCTTCTTGTTATTAGTCTGCTGAGATTTTCTGTTTTTTCATGATTCAGTCTTCTTTTTATAATTTTTTTTTTTTTTTTAAATAAGCTCTACACCCAATGTAGGGCTTGAACTCACAACCCCAAGACCAAGAGTCGCATGCTCTGCTGACTGAGCCAGCCAGGCATTTCCATGATTCAGTTTTGGTATGTTTCTGGGAATTTATCCATTTCTTCTAGATTATCCAACTTGTTATGTGTAATTGTTCATAATAGCCTCTGATGACGCTTTATATTTTTGTGGGGTCAATTGTAATTTATCCTCTTTCATTTCTGATTTTATTGTAAAAAATAATACATAAAATAATACATAATACATAAAAAAATAAAAAATAAATATTTTATTTATTTTATTTTCTGTTTTTTCCCTAGTCCAGCTAATGGCTTGTCAATGTAGTTTGTTGTTTAAAAAATAGCTCTTAGTTTCATTGATCTTTTATATTGTTTTTCTGGTCCCTATTTCTGCTCTGATCTTTGTTATTTCTTCTGCTAATTTTGGGCTTGGTTTTTTTCTTTTTCTAATTCCTTGAGGTGGTTCAAGTTAGGTTGTTTATTTGAGATCTTTCTCTCTCTCTCTCTTTCTTTCTTTCTTAGGGAGGGGGAGGGGCAGTGGAAGAAGGAGAGAGAGAATCTTACGTAGGCAACCTCCATGCCCAGCACGGAGCCCAATGTGGGGCTCGATTTCACAACCCTGAGATCATGATGAGAGCCGAAATCAAGAGTTGGATGCTTAACTGACTGAGCCACCCAAGCACCCCTGAGAACTTTCTTTTTTCTTAATGTGGGTATTTATCACTATAAATTTCCCTCTTAGAATTGCTTTTGCTATATCTCATAAGTTTTGGTATGTTGTGTTTCAACTTTCATTTGTTTCAAGATCTTTTTTGATTTATTTTTTGATGTTTTTCCTTTAAACCACTGGTTGCTCAGGAGGATATTGTTTAATTTCAAATGTTTGTGAATTTTCCAGTTTTCCTCCTTTTATTGTTTTCTAGTTTAATGCTGTTGTGTTTGGAAGAGAATCTTGGTATGGCTTTCAGTGTTGTTACGTTTGCTAAGGCTTGTTTTGTGACCTAACATATGATCCATGTTCCTATGTGCCCTTGAGAAGAATGTGTGTTCTGCTGCTGTTGGGTGGAAGGTTCTGTATGTCTGTAAGTTTCACTTCATCTAGATTATAGCTTAAATTTAGTAGGGAACCGGTGCTGGGATGGGCTAGGGGCCTGAGGCCACAGGAGCTGGTCTGGTGTTGGGGCTGGCCAGGAGCCTGGGTTTGTGGGAGTCCACGTGGAGCCTGAGTTCGTGGGGGCTTGCTGGGAGCCTGGGGTCATAGGAGCTACCTGGGGCCACAGGAGCCAGCTGAAGGTAGGGTGGGTTGGGAGCCTGGATTTGAGGGATTTGGCCTCTTGGTGCAGGCCCCGTACTGGGGTTCATGGTGAAGTTGGGTGCTCACTCTTCTCTCTTTCCCCCACAAGAAGGATGTCTCTTTTCCTTTAAGCTACCCAGGCTTGGGGGAAAGGTGACAAGAGTAATGTGAAACTGTCTTTCCCATTCTCTTCAATGCATCTTTTCTTATTTCTGTGTCTACCCAGGTGCTGTAACCCTTTACCTTGAATTTTTACCTCTTGTGATGGTATTTTTGCATGTGGATAGTTGTTCATATTGATGTTTCTGGGAGGTAATGAGTACTAGAAATTTCTGTACTGCCATCTTGTTCACATCTTGTCTTTCAATTTTGGGAGATAGCTCCTACAGACCCCAGTGTTTTGAAAAAGTTTTTATTTTTGTTAATTCCAGAACATGGACCACTGGTCCTATAAGCTTGGCAGCAATACTTTGAACTTCATAGTCTCTATTTATCATCTTACTAATTTTGGAAGAAAAAAATTATACTTAGCAGACTTACCACCTTCAGCCTAAGCTGTATTCATTGCTGGTATTCATCTTTCGAAATGTTTGGCAAACCTGGGTAGGCCCACTAGAACTTACTTGCATATATCACTGAGAAATCTGCAGTGGGACTGTTCTTAAGGGAAGAGTTAGATGGACCCATTTGACGCAAATGCTAAGCCTTAGTCTTTGGAGGAAGAGCACTGATTCTTGAGAATGTATATATCTGCCACTCAGATTTGACTAATAGTTCAGCCTATCTTGGACTTAAAGCTGAGGCCAGAAAGCCACGTTGGGTAAGTTTTATGAGAAGATTGGAAGAGTTCCATAAAAGCTCTGTGAGACATTTATGCCCAAGTAGTAGCACTGCTTATAGTATTTCTCCAACAGTGTAACCCTAAAACATGGAGAGAACCCTTCTTACCCACCTTGCGGTTTTGGCTCCTTGAGGCACTGGTATTGGAGCAATGGTGTTAGCAAGAGACTGGAGTCTGTAGAAGTTGGTGGTATCTAGCAGTGTCAGCAGGCCTGGAGGCCATGGAAATGTACAATAGATGGGTCAGAGCAGGAAGAAATAAAACCAAGGAAACTACAGGCTCACTGTGTGCATACACAACATCCCTGGGACCTTGACAAATACTTGGGTGGGAGAAACAGTAAAGTTCTGGGTTCCTGCTGTAAGTAGAATGCAATGGCCAGTGAACAGTGATTATATGTGTGTATGAGATAGTATTACATATTCAACAAATACTGCCTAAAAATAGCTCTCTGCTTATTATAAATTAGATACACAGCTCAAGGCCTCTCTTGATCATTTGGAAAAAATTGTATTTTCCTAAGAGGAGGCCTTTAGATTTTTCTGTCATCTCATAATAAAAGTAAGAAAATAATTTAAAAATTCTAGTACTTTATTAATCAAAGTCGACGACATACAAGAAAACAGGAAATGAAAAAGTAAGACTTCTAGAAATAATATATACAGAGGCAGAAAGCATTGTAGGGGTATGTGTGTGTCTATGTGCATTGGACTGTGATTATGTTATAATGAACTTGTCTGTCTGTTCTAATGGAGGCTAGTGTGTATGTGCAATGGAGGTAGTCTTTGGAAAATTATTAATGTCCTTTCTGTCTTTTGCCTTTTCCATACAAAACATTTGCTCTAGGTTTTAGGAGGCTTCCATGTGTGGGGAGGGTGTGGGTCAAGAAGTAAGTCAGAAAGACGTAATATTTAGCTTCTGACACGCACAACTGGGTTATTCAATAAGTCAATAGCTCTGCAAGCCAGAGCATTGTCTTCAGAGATAATTTTCTAAATCTTTCTACTCTTTTTGTTTCCAACCAAGGTTGGAGATCTCAGTTCACTGAACTATAGGGTCCTCTGGTAGTTTAAGGAAATGCTCTGCTTACCGTACATTAAGGCATAGCGAGAGGAAGAATGAAGATACGATGTAAAGAAGGTAAAAGAAAACCCCACTCCTTTTCCTGCCAAGGGAAGTGAAGGAAGAACATGAGCAAGGTGGTCAGATGTGTTTCACTTTTCCTTTCTTTGGGCTTTGTCTCATTGTCTTGGAAAAGTGGGTGGTGTGTTGAATGAGTGGGAGTATGAGAGGGCAAGGAAAATTTTCTCTCTTGTGCCTTTTTGGGACTCAGATCTTAGATTGCCCTGCATCTAGCTGGGTACAACCACATTGATTTAATAGTACAGTGACCACGGTGGAATGAAGGCTTTCAGGTTTGGCTGCCTGTGCTAATATTGGTTCTGGTGTGGCATGGACATAGGATTCTCTCTGCCTGCAGTGTCTTTCCCTCTGTTACCTGCTTAGAGAACCCCTACATCATCCTTTGGGTCTCAGTGCAGGAACCTTCGTGAGAACATTGGGCCTCAGGACAGTTAGACATGTGGTCTGTTCTTGGACTTACTGTATCATTTAGTCTCTGTTTATTTTTAGGCTCCCACAATAGAATGAGGATTCCTAGAGGGCAGAGATTTTGCACTGTTGCTTTTTGGATCCCAGGGCAGGCTAGTGCCAGAACAGCCCTCGATAATGAACATTTGTTGAGTAAGTAAAATTCTCAAAGCCAGGCTTTTAGAAACTTCTTATAATTTTGTGTTTTACTTTTGATTCTTTCCAGGAATGCAGGTAACTTAACATCTGAATTGCCAAGAGGTCTATACAAACTGTGCTGACCTTTCAGTTGATTCTGAATGTTTTTATTTTATTTATTTATTTATTTATTTTTATTTTTTTTTTAAAGATTTTATTTATTCATGAGAGACAGAGGGAGAGAGAGAGAGAGAGAAGCAGAGGGAGAAGCAGGCTTCCAAGGAGCAGGGAGCCCGATGCGGGACTCGATCCCAGGACCCTGGGATCATGACCTGAGCCGAAGGCAGACGCTTAACCATCGGAGCCACCCAGGCGCCCGATTCTGAATGTTTTTAAAGTTTCCATATTTTTGAGTAAGCCTATATGTATAAACATAGACTGGTTTGCAAGTGAGGCCCTCAATTTGTGTATTGCCTTCTGCTTACAATTTAACCTTTTCAAGGGTGGGTTTTGTTTTGCTACACATTGAACTGGGATGTGAGGTTTTTTAGTGAGTATAAGAAATACCAAATACTAATTTAAGTACTCACTGAATACTTAAGTATTAATATGACATATTAGTAGATAATGCTTCAGAAAAAAGACTTGGAAAGAAATACACCAAATCGTTAACAGTGGTTGCCCCTGGGTAGTGATGACAATTAGTAGTATATTGCATTTTCTTTTTTTTTAAAGATTTTATTAATTTATTTGTCAGAGAGAGAGAGAGAGAGAGCACACAAGCAGGGGGAGAAGCAGGCTCCCTGCTGAGCAAGGATCCCGATGTGGGATTTGATCCCAGGACCCTGAGATCATGACCTGAGCCGAAGGCAGATGCTTAACCTTCTGCCTCTGCCCCTCCCCTTCTGCCCCCCCCCGCTCATGCTCTCTCTCAAATAAATAAATAAAATCTTAAATAAAAAAGAAAGCTATCAAATTCTTCATTGTATTCTTCAGCTCCAAATTTTTTTTTAATGTTTTCTATTTTTTAAAAGATTTTATTTGTCTCAGAGAGAGAGAGAGAGAGCATAAGCAGGGGGAGCTGCAGGCAGAGGGAGAAACAAACTCCCCGCTGAGCAAGGAGCCCAATGTGGGACTCGATCTCAGAACCCTGGGATCATGACCTGAGCCGAAGGTAGATGTTTAACCAACTGAGTCACCCAGGCATCCCAGTGTTTTCTGTTTTTTTTGTTGAACCTCTTATTTTGTTCTTATATTGTTTTCCTGATTTTGTTAAATTATTTTTGTGTATTCTCTTATAGCTCTCTGAGCATCTTTAGAACAATTATTTTGAATTTTTGTCAGGCACTTCCATTTTGGGGTGGTCAGGTGCTAGAAATTTACTGTTTCATTTGGTGGTGTCATGTTTCCCTGATTCTTTGTGATCCCTCTAGCCTTACGTAGGTGTCTGCATACTTGAAGAAGCAGCCACCTCTTCTAAACTTTATGGACTGACTTCAGTAAGGAAAGACCTTCACTTGTAGGTGAGGGCTCTGCATCTAGTGGTGTGGGGTACTCAGTTTGGGGGTGAGGAATGGCCCTGCGTCCAGGGGTATGTGGTATCTCATTGGCTTGAGCAGTTGTGGTGCTCCACATCAAGTGCATGATCCTTGGTGAGAGCTGTGAGGGGTCGGCAGTGGTTGTAGGGTTGTTGAGGTCCTCAGTGGGGCCTCTAGTTCCAGTGGCTAGGACCAGGACAGCAGCAGTAGTGGCTAGAGTTGGTGGTATACACACAGATGTGGGGACCAGTTACAGGTACCTGTGTGTGGCAGGGGCCTGCTGCAGACACACATTCAGTGGTGAGGGCTGGGGGCCAGCAGTAGGGTTTGGGGCCAACCACAGGCATGTGAGCAGCTGTGGGGCCCTGGCTGTCAATGTGTACTTGTGTGGCTGTGGGGGCTAGTCATATGCATGTGCGCTAATCAGACCATTCCCTCTTTCTTTCTTTCTTTTTTTTTTTTTTTTAGTAAACTCTATGCCCATTGTGGGGCTCAAGCTCATGACCCTGTGATCAAAGTTTTTTGTTTTTTATTAATCAGACCATTCTTGATTGCTAGTAGTGTAACCCTCTTCTAACCAGCTGACTCTCAAAGGGAAATTTATTATCACATGTACCAGGCAAGTCCAGGGGCCCTCTTTTTTCCAGGGGCTCAAATGGTATTTTTGTTTTTGTTTTTCTCTCTTTTAGCATCTTTCAGTGTTTTGGCTCCATTTTCAGACCAGTTTCCTACTAGTAATGAAGCATGTTGATGGCTACAGACAGTCACAGGTTTAAATCTTTAAAGAAAGGGAGACCTTGAACTCCAAACCTTTATGGAATTTGATTAGCCTTTCCAGGACTAGGGGCTTTTCCTGAACTAACTAATCATTGTGCTGAGAGGAACAGAGTTCTCTAAGTGTCCACTTTGGGATCATTTTGGGTATGGGGTAACTGTGATGTATCAGCTCACCAGGACCACATGGAATGGAGAAGGAAAAGGGAATGTTGTAATCAGAAGTGGGGAATGAATGCTGGGCAGGTAAAAACAGCAAGTCTGTCCTGTGACATAAATTGTTTAGCACAGCTTATAGAACATAGGAAGAACTCAGAGATGTTAGACATCATTATCATTGGAGTATAGAGTCATTATCGTCATATTTTATAACATTATAAGAATTTTTTATTTTTATTACCTGATGTTTATGTTTTAAGTAATCCAGCAGAAAAAGAGCTAAAATTCATGTTTCATAGTTGCTGAATATTTCTTTATCCTTATCCTTTGCCTCAGGTATTTTTAGTTTATGAAAATGTGTTTTTTAAAATACCTATTTATAAATGTATTGTTGATCATTTTGATTTTTCAAATGGCTAATTGTTGCATAATGACTTGATCAGTTTAAAGAGGTTTTTTCCTTATTTTATGTTTTACATAAGTGATGGCCCTGTGTGTTGGCCCTGGATGGCTGTTATTCCTCTTATTGTCATATGTCATTTAACTGCAAATTAAAAAGAACTAAAAAAATTATAGCAATTTCTAGTTTATATCCAGGAAACAACTCTCCACAGGACCCCTTGCATGGTACAAATATGTTAGAAAACTATTTTCCATTGTGGTTTGAAAGCCTGTAAGCAGGCCACAATGGCGCACAGTTCACCAATCTTGGATGAAGCTCAGAGAGACTGCAGTGCATAGACTGTAGGAAATCTCCCATCTGAAGAGTTAATTTTCTTTCAGGATCAGTGTTAGGGGCTGCTGTGATTACAACAAGACACTTTAAGATTGGTACAGGAACACTTATAACAGTTGACTATAAAAGAAAACCCAGGAGGCCACATTCAGCCCTGGAAGCTTCTTTGGTTTGAGCCTCAAAGACCTTTATTTTGAATTTACCTCTTCGTCAGATTACACATAAAAAGAATTCATTACAGCTTTAATAAAAAGAATTCATTAGATTAACATAAATAAGCAAACAACTAGTTTCATTTCTTTAATGTTTTAAAATGTCGGGAAAGCCACTTTTGTCTTTTGTTTCCGTTCTGATTCTTTTCAGAGCACTCTTAATGGCTGTATAAAATTAAATATTTCTTTTCTTCTCAGTTTTATCTAAATTTTAGGTGCAGATTTATGAATTTAGTATCAAAACAATTACAAGGTTTGAAGACAGATGAAGCTTTTCATCTTTTTAAGGAGGGAGATATTTTTTCTTACTTTCTTCAAGATAGTAAATCAAAGAAGCATTTTTTTTTTTAATTTGAAAAACTGGGGCAACAGTATTAAATAACTGCTGTGGAAGAAAAAAAAAAATCAACCATAATCCTAATCTGAAATACAGCCACTAGTTTTAGTTTTGTATGTACCTTTCAGTTTTGGATATACGCATACATACTTTATCAAGTTGAAGTTAAGTTTTAATGTACCTGGAAAAACTATGGAGAAGGAATTTGAAGCAAGTTTAATCAATATGAAGTTGGTTTACTTCATAGTTTAAGAATAGAGCAAGGCTTGTCAATAGTAAACTAATTTTTTGCTTTCTTTAAGAAAAGGAAAGGGAAAAATCTTTTATTTTATTATTGTTTTTTAAATATTTCATTTTATTTATTTTAAAGATAGAGCACAAGCAGGGGGAGGGGCAGAGGGAGAGAGAGAAAAATCTCAAGCAGACTCTGTGCTGAGTGCAAAGCCCCATGTGGGGCTTCATCTCATGACCCTGAGATCGAGACCTGAGCTGAAATCCAGAGTCAGACGCTCAACTGACTGAGCCACCCAGGTGCCCTGGGAAAAAGTCTTCAAAAAATATTCCCCCAGTGATGTTATTTCCTTACTACCTTCTTCTTCTTCTTTTTTTTTTTTAAAGATTTTATTTATTTATTAGAGAGCGAGCGAGAGAGAAACAACATGAGAGGGGAGAGGGTCGGAGGGAGAAGCAGGCTTCCCGCTGAGCTGGGAGCCCAATGTGGGACTCGATCCCAGGACCCCAGGATCATGACCGGAGCTGAAGGCAGTCGCTTAACCAACTGAGCCACCCAGGCGCCCTTCCTTATTACCTTCTAAACCTTTCCAATGCCTATGGGACAAAAATCTGAACTTTAGGAGGGTATCCAAGACTCTACCCAACCTGGCCTCCACCAACCCCTCAGACCTCTTGCCTTCTGCCAGACGAACCTGAAACTTCAGCCATTTCAGCTCTTACGTGCCATTTGCTTTTCTCTGTGCTTATCCTACTTTTTGAATTGTCTTTGACTGCCTTATACACCGGAAGAGTTTCTAGGTCTTTCTCAAGGATCCCACTCAGAGGTCATCTCTACTGTTGGAGTTTTCCTCACCTCCCCAGAGTTCCTCTGTCCTCCGGGTCCCCACTTTGTGCATCTTTCTAATATAGTGCTCATCATGCTATATGGTAATGGTTCATTTGACATGCGTCTCTTCTGCCCTAGGGTATGTGTAAAGGCCAACTTCGTCATCTTTTTAGCATCTGCACCTAGCAAGAGTCAGACATTCATTACCCATATTGTGCAACTTGGGTGGTATGTTAGTGCATCTGTAATGTGTTGGTCAGTGATCTTTCAGCATGCAAAAACGATTTTTTCTGTAGTTTCCTATTTAGTCTCCCTACACACAAAACAAAGCAACACAAAGCCAAACCAAATGCAGAATGAGCACAACTCTGATTGCAAATTTCCTACCAATGCACGTAATCTTATATATATATCATTGTTTCAAATATAAATGAAATGTGTTGAAATATGAGTGAAAAATATACGGACTCTTACTGAAGCAATTCCTAAATAAAATGTTTTATTTTCTGGTTGGCAGTAATTTTTGAAAGGTACTATATACAATTTTAGTTTAGTGTCAGATAACCTCTTCACCTTCATTTCTTTGTTAACACCTTTTATCATAATTTCAGAAGCTCCCCTTTGTAGTTTGAATTTAAAGTCCTGAGGCAAGCTCTTCAGAACTCTAACACCTGCTTAGGGCTGAACTGGCAGGGGGAGAAATTGAAAAGCGGTGAAGAGTCTTTTCAATAAAGTACTTAGCATTTTAAATGGTAGATGTTTGGGGAAAAAAAATAATGGTAATTATAGTGTTGGAAACTCCTATCCTGCCATGTAGGGAGAGGAATGTGAAGCTGTTTAGTGGATTCATACTTTGAGTTCTCAAAAATCTTCATTTGCAAAGATAGTTCAAATTTGATTTTGATCAAATTAAACTACTAAGAATGTAGACTTTTCCTTGAGCACAGATTTAATACTTACTCTTTTAAAATTCAAACCCTTTCCTTCTGACATCAAAGAGAAAGGATGCAAGGCTTTTAGAATCTTACTGTAAGATACCAGAGAACCCTAGGATAATGGTTAGAAAATTAGGAAGAAAGTTTTGAAATAATTAAATCTCGGTTCTTTCTGCTGTTGTATATTGAGTATAAATTCCCATGGTCCAGGCTAATGACAAAGTTTTAAAAAGGTGCATGTGTTTTTTTAACCCTTAATGATTTTATGTTATTCCGAAGAATTTCTGGAGCCTTTTAAGATTTAAGCCTTATTAACATAACAATAAAAATTATTAAAAAAGATTTAAGCCTTTAAGATTTAAGAGGCCTATGGTGAACTTTTTGAGGTTATATCTTTTGATTTTTTTGATCTTTTTGTTCTGTAGCTAAAGAAAATAATTTGTTTTTCCAGCAGAGGGAGACATCTGACCATTAACGTGGTATTGCTACTTGCCAGGAGTATTCTGTAGCCCATTTTATCAATATACATAAAAAACTCAATGTTCAAATTAACTAGTTCAATAAGTAATTTAGCTCATTGATTTTTGGGCATATCCTAAGTGCCATTACAAGCTACGGATATTTTAAATGCCATTACCTAATAGAAGGAATGTTTTAAGCACCTTTTATTGATTTTATTACTGCTTTATTTTGCTGTCTTGGTTTAAAATCATTTTAACCACTCCGTAATCAAGAAGAAATATATCGTTGGTGAAATACAGTCAATTTCCTAAAAACCTTTGACATCGTTAAATAAGGAATTACAGTTGTTAAATCATGTCAGGCAATAACAGGGACAGAAGAGATATAAAATTTGGAGCAGTGGGCCAGCATACCAGTAAGCCATGCTGACCTCTGACATTCACATTCTGCATGTTACAGTGACACTTCAGTTTTGCTTATGGTATTTATATCAGCAAGAAAGATTTAAAATCTCAGCTAGGAAGGAGGGTGGAAGAACGATAACAAGGTTTGATCCGGGGACAATTACACTGCCTTTTAATCACTTCATGTGATTTTTGGTTAAAATGATTCTCTAAACAATTTTTAAATTTCTTTTGCTTTTCTTGCTAGATTATAGTATATTGATATTCTGCATATGAGGGAACCAGAGCGCTCACGGTGTTTTTTTTTTATCCACTTCTTTCTTTTGCTCATTTGATTTTACATTACTGAGCTGATCAGCTGGTAGACAAGGGATGTGGTCCATACACTGCTTCATCAAAGAGGCGCAAAAGTGGGTGGTGAGCACTGAAGCTCGATAGAAGCCTGCTAATGAGTTGATTGCATTGACATTTGATGTAATTTAACTGTAGAGTGGCAAATATCAATACCTGTATATGATTTGGCAGATGGTTGTTGAACTGTGATTAGAAGTTTAGAATGATTCCCGGTAAAAGACCACCTGGCAGTAACCCAAGAACAGAGAACTGAGTTTTCCCCATTAAATGGAATAGGTCCAGAAAGTCAAGTGTTTTGATCATTAATAGAATCTGTCCTTTTCTTTTAACAAATGTTAGCTTCAAGAGGAAATTGATAATTATGCATAGGTCTATTAAATGATCTTTGGAATAGCTCTTTTCATTCCTTCAAATGAGCTCATATCTACAGTAGTGGCAGTTACTGGCAAGGAAAGAAAACTTGTTAAAATACCTATAGGTGTCATTTCAATATATTGGGGATGTTGGAAGCATCTTTGTAGATTTAATCTATTTTAGGCTGAAAACCAGATTTTTTCCTAATAATACAATAATATAATAATATAAATATTTCTAATATTATCTTACAAATTGTATAAACATAATAAGAAATAAGCTATACTAAGTATCTGTTATATGCAAGATATTCTTGTAGGTGTTTGAAATATAAAGAACACCAAGATGATGCCTTCCTTTCCCTCAGTGGACATGCAGTACACATCCCATGGAAGAGTTGGAATAAAGGTGAGGAACTATGCAGCGTAGGGAAGAATAATGGGTTTCCTCTGTGGGAAGAGGAAGTGTCAGGGAGGGGCTTATGGAGATGTCACTTAAAATAACTTTAGAACAGTTGGAGATGAGCATTCAGAAGTAGAGAGACCAGCAATACAAATGCCTTTTTTTTTTTTTTTAAATAGGCTTTATTTTTTAGAGCAGTTTTAGATTCGCAGCAGAATTGAGCAGGAAGTAAAAAGTTTCCATATGCCTCTGACCCCACACGTGCACAGCTTCCCCCACTATCAACATCCTGCATCAGAGTGGTACATTTGTTAAAATTGATGAACCTACATTGATACAAGTTGTTATCACCCAAAGTCCATAATTTACATTAGCGTTCACTCTTTGTGTTGTACGTTCTTTGCGTTTGACAAATGTAGAAGGACATGTATCCACCTTTACAGTATCATACAGAACAGTTCTACTGCCCTAAAGATCCTCTGTGTTCCACCTATTTATCCATCCCTCCTTCTTTCCCATTCCCCTGTGAACCACTGATTTTTTTACTGTTTCCATAAATATAAAAGGTTTTGAAAATTTTGAAACAATTACTATACCATTATATACGTGTGTGTGTGATGTATGAAGAACAATGAAATAAAATGTGTTCACCTTCCAGCTGAGGTATTAAAATATTACCAATATTTTTGAAGCTCTGATGTGTTCTTCCTCGGATGCTCCCTTCTACACTGTCAATACTTCATTTTTTAAAAAAGTATTCTTAAACCTAGTTGCAAAGCACACAAAAACCTGGGTCTTTCAAGCCCTACCACCCCTTATTCTTTGGTTGGAACTGTGCCAGATGAAGTGAAGGAATAGGTTGATGTTTGTCTAGTAATTCAGATGGTGTGGAAAGCTTTTTTTTTTTTTTTTTGGCAGTTAGGATGTGGGAGTTCTAGATAATCTAAATGACTATCGAAATCATTTGAAATAGGAAATAGTCTGGTTTATTCACATTATAGCTCTGCTTTACTTTGAGCTTTATAGATTTTTCTTCTCTTGCTCAGTATATTCAGATGGAATGACTAAACTAATCCAGTGCAATGACCATGCTCTTCTGTTTTCATTTTGTAGTTTCATAGGACTTATAGTGAACATCTTTTATATTAAAAGCCATGGTATGTTGGAAAGAATTCTAGGATACAAACTGTGTTCTTTCCCCCACCCCCCAAAACCACTCTGTGCCAGTTCTTTGCCTGCATCTCCATGAGATCTCTGACACACATTTTAGCTTTTCCAGCTACTCTCAGATTTAAGAAAATATACTCTGGTTACTTCTGGTCATAAGAACAGTATAATTTCAGTGATAAAAATGACCAGTTCAATGTAACATTCTGACCTTTATTAAAGTTCAAGCCACTCTTCTTGCCCATCATGGTGTTGCTTTAGGTTGAGAAGCCCACAGTAGGAGGTGGGGATGGGTTGACTTCTCTCTTTCTTTCCTAGAGGAGCTTTTCCCCCTGAATCCATCCCACCCCTAGGGTGGGACCTGGAAGGGGTGAGGAGGAGGGGCAGGGACAGGGAAAGTCTTAGCAGTCCTGCACTGATCTGCTTGTGGTGTTCTCTGGGTTTGGCAGATGCTTAGCGCTGACTTTCAAGATATACTCTCTTGAGGTCCCCTCTGGGAATGGCAGGCTGCAGGTGCCATGCCTCTCCTCTGGCTGCATTCCAGGGTCCATCTCTAGTCTCTTGCTCCTGAGGTCCACTGACCCTTTTGGAAATGGATCTGTTTTAAAGTGATCTTCTGATGGCCTTTCTTTTACATAAGGGCCACTCACACACCTGTGTGGGGATTAAATGAAATAATGTATGTAGAGCTCTCTTCCTGCACACAGGTATTGAACAAATTTATGAGTGATTTGGTGGGTGCCTTCTCTGTGGAGCACCTTACAAGTGTAAACTTTATCATATCTACCAGCCCTATGAAATGTATTTAAAGGAACTCTCACATACATTAGTTTATTTGCAAGGTTACACAACTCCAAAGTGGCTGAGCTTAGATTTGCACCTAGCTCTGTCCAATGCTTGAGTCTCTGTTCCTTTGCACTATAGACCACTGCCTTCTGAAACAGCCTAGCATGCGTCTTAATGTTCTAAACCATGGGAAATCTGGTTAATACCATGGATGTTGGTGCCCATTCTATTTTTATCAGTTTCTTAAATGTCATGTGTGCTATAAATCTATATGGATGCTCTCTTGGATACTTTCAGTTGATTACATCAGTATGACATTTGGACAATCTGACTTCCTTGACATGAATCCTTTATCTCCAGAGGCTTTGACCAGATTTCTCCTGGTGAACCCAAGCAGAGATTCAAGGAAATTCATCATAATCCAGACAGAACCTGGATTCCAGACAAACACCTCAGTATTTCATAGAAGTTTGTAACACATGTGTTCTGGGTCTCCTGGAAAATAATCTCTGGAAGTAGAGAGAGATGACATTGTAGTAGATGTATGGTGGATTGGTAATGACATGTCTTTTTTCTGCCTCCCGTGGTTCAAGGACTGATGACTGAATCTGAGGTATTAAAGATCTTGGTGCCAGCTGTCCCAGATGACTCCCAGGGTGACCTGTGCAGATTGCAAATCTCAACAGAGAGACCTGGAAGAACATGGATTCTTGTTTATTCCCATTCACTTGGGATGATGGGTTAAAAAAATTTACTTTGGAAAGAATTGGCCAGAGAGAGACTAGGATAAAGCAAACCACAGAAAGGAAACAAAACCTCAAAACATTGATTTTGTTTCAGTAAAATGTTACTAATCAAATCCTAATGATAAGTCTGGGTCCTGGATATACACGGCTATGAAATGTGTACTTAATCAGAATGCTCTAAAAAACCTATATTAAATTAGCTAGTCCCCTTTAACTTTATGCCTACCAAGCTGCAAACTGCCTCAACTAGATAATTTGAAAGTCCAATATTTGCCCTTGTTGCTTGGGTCAAAGTGAAGTTGAATTCCAGATTGTAAACTGGCCAGTTTCTGGTTTACAGATAATTATTCAGCCAATTTATATGGATTACTAACCCTTGTTTTCTGTGCTGTGGAGATATTGTCAGAGGAAAATGCATGCAAAATTCTTATTTTGTGCACTGTAAGGTAAGTGAGGTCTTACGAGAAGAACACCAGCTCTAGCTAGTTCTGTTTTAGCTCTATGGAGAACTTAGCAATAATCAGGAAAAGGCATTTCTTGCTTTTTGTACCTTAGCTTCCTTTGCAAGAAAGTACAACTAATAAAACCTGCCCTTTAGGACTTTGTAAGGCTGTTGCGGCAAAGTATTTTGAGCTCCTTGGAGAAAAAGGCTACTCAGTGAGGTAGCTTTGTTATTCCTTTTAGCGTCAATTATATTCTGAAATATGATTTTAGAATTTCAGGATCCCAGGACCTATGGTTGAACTGGCAGCTGATCGATTCAGTGGAATTTAGAGTTCTCTTTCTAGACACTGAACTGAAATTTGCTTTGGCTAAAAGAGGTAAAGCATACAATTATGGTCAGAAATGTAATAATAAATCTATGGTAACAACCTTCTTTCCACCACATACCTTTTCTGGTATTTATCTGAATACCTAGCTTCTAAAAACTAGAAGAGATTGTCATTTCAATAGCAACTCACCAGCAACTCTGTGAGTATATGAAGCCATTTCGACTATGATCTTCTTTTGTTTTTCCACTGTGCACGTCTGAAAGGTTTTCTTTCTTTTGGTTCTGAGAATTAAAAAAAAAAGGAGACAAACAGTTAAAAGTATAGAAGTTCTACCCATGCTCCTTTTTCTACACCTTCAGGACTAGCAAAATCTTTAATATGAGACTTTATTTGTACAAAGCAAAACTTCAAAACCACTCAAAAGCTTTTCTTATTAACTGCTGTCAGTCCTGTGATTTACAGAGGCAATAAAGAACTAGAGGGGGCACATTTATCATGGAGTTCAGCACACCAGGAGCCATTTTCTCCAGCGGTAAAGGCAAGTGATAAAACGAATTCTTTTGTTCTATAACCAAGACACATTCTCTGCTCCCTGTTCTCTAAACTTGGGCACGCCAGGCTTCTCTGGTGGCAACCTGGCACCACCTCATCTACATTCACTGATAAATTGTTAACATGAAAACACTGAGGATACACCTGGAATGCCTGGCTGTGAACGGTGCTACCTATTTACTTTTGACACACAGCAGTTTGCTGCCAACATATTTGTAGTACTAATTCTCAGTTTACTTTGAACAATACTTTGTGTGTGTGTACTTTCTTTCCAGAAGGAAGTAGATGGGAATGTTAATATTGTGGGGTTTGTTTGTTTAGTAAAGAGCCTAAAAATTTGGATTTTGAATCTCAGTTGTCTTGTTTTATCAAAGAATACTTCATCTGAATTTTGATGCTGAAAAGCAGGACAGTTCCGGTACACATATTTTCAGTTTACTTGGTATTCGAGTATGCTTTTTCTCTTTTGCGTTCTAGGCAAGCAGGTGTGATACATAAAGACACTTTTAAGCTGTCTCTTAGCATTGATTACACAGTTTTGACTTTTTGAAATGAATTCACAGAGTTTGATCTAAGCTGGACATAAAGGCTACAACAGTTTTGCTGTTTGGGAGACTTACAAAAAGGAGAATTTTTGAATATTTTATAAGTGAGTACATCCATCATCCAATAGTATTTATTAAGCACTCCCTGGGCATGACAATGTGTTGGGTACCAACATTACCGGGGAAAAGGTCAATGATTTGGAACCAGAGACAGTGGTAGTGTTTATACTTATGGGAAAATGAACACAAATATTAAATCATGAATGTTACTCCTAACGGAGCAAGTTATGTAATTTAGGCTCTGGAAAAGACAAGGAATTCAAGTAAAATCTCCTGGCATTTTCCAGTTATGCAATCACTATCTAAGCTCCTTATTCGTGTATTAGTGAAAAATAATATTTTTCAAAAGACAGTAGTAAGGCAGAGGACATGAAAAATCCAGGAAAAAAAAAATTCCGGTCAGGTGATTTTGTGACTTATTGGTCAATTCTTACAAACCTTTAGCTGTTGAGAAACTTAGAATGGAATTATGTGGGAGTTCTGTTTATCCGTCTGTTCTTTGCAACATGTAATATAGTGGTTAAAGTTATTCTCTTGCTTCTGTCACTATCAGTTTCTTTTCATAGGTAGGGGAAATAAGTCCTTCTGTCAGTAATTTGGCAAAAGTGCTGAAAAGCCCATTATCCCTGTTGGAAAAAAAGCAAACCACCTCTGGTATGTGAGGACCTGGCTGGCTTCATAGAGAGAGATGAGCCCAACAAGAAGCTTCCAGTGAGAGATGGTGTTTTATTTTCTGAGAGATACCGACCATTAGTCATTCTTCTTGAGCCCACCTAACATTTTCTCAGAGTAAAGGTATCTGTCCCCCACCCCCAAAACAAATTTATCAGTCTAGATGATTTTGGATAGAGCAGGAAAAAAAAAAGCAGTCATTTGAATAAAGGCACATTCTTTATGTGCTTTATGTTGTATTCTGTACATTTGGGAAGGGCCCCCATCTGTCTGGAGGATGGTGGGAAATTGAACACTACAGTTCACAGTGTGCTTTTTGTATAGTATTTCCTTAACCAAAAGGGAGCAGTTGTTGGGTAGCAGAGAAAGCATTGTTACTAACCTGAGCATATGGAAGCCTGAAGCTTTGGCTAATTTGGATGTCTGGGCACCATTGCAGAAAGACCATCATAATTATTTGCTATGATTTTAGGTCCACACTTCACTGTTGGAAGGAAAAACTTTTTACAGAGGCTTACTCTTTTATATGGCTTTGAAGGGAATTGCATTTTATTTCTGACACTTATTGTATTGTAAAATCTCTAGTCTCTGATATTTAAAGGTGGAAACTTTTAACTTTCTCTTAAAAAAAAAAAACAACTCTAGGGACTTTTTGGTACTATAGCCTCTCAAATAATCCTCAAGCTTTGAAAAATGAAATACTTTATTTTATGAAGCAGTTTTGGGGTCAGATTTTTTCCCTAAAATGTATGCTTTTATGTTGGGTAGTTTAAAGACCAGCTGTTAACTGAAACCAACCGGCAACGAAGTTGCATAAAGTTGTGTTTCCTATTAGTCTTGTATCTTTCCTATTAGTCATTTATGAAAGGATACAGGAACATCTAAGAGAACTCCAAACAAAATTGAAAAAACAGATGTTGAAACCATATTGGCTTGATGGTTTGCTATTTTTTTTAAATAAAAAGAGCTTAGTAATTATTAATGGATTATGAAATAAGGCTTCTGTTGCTAACATACCACAAAATTATTTGTAGTAGCTTGCGGTTGAAAATCAGTGTTTAGTAGAATTTCAGAGAATCAGAAAAATGAGTTAAAGTTTATGCCTGGGAGCACCATGAAGGAGGAACTACGACATTTTCAAGAATTGGGCATGTATGAGCCTCCAAAGGTGTGTTTATTATGTTGTCATGGTGAGCAGTGAATTAAAAAAATAACAAGACTGCTCCTTGGGTAGTTGTGACTTATTGGTAGTTGTCTTTACAAGAGTTCCATGCTGACTTAAGTAAAGATCTTCAGGGAAAAAAAAAACAAACTTTATTTTTCAAATAAATTCAGTTAAGAGCCTACAGGCTTCCATGACACTGCACTGAATTATTATTAATGTGCACCACTGTGAGAATAATGCTTGCTGCTGTTTAACAATAACCCCGTCCTCTGGAATTTCAGGAAAGTGGTAGGAAAATGAGAGGTAGGTTTAAGTGCTGCTGCTGAATTAAACGTGCTAGTTGATGGGCACAGCATTTTTATCGTTACTTGTGCAAGGGAGTGTCGAAAGAGACCGTTATTCAGGGTCAGGTCACATGTGGGACTGGTGAAGTTACTTGAGCAGGCATTTTTGGCAGGCAAGGGCATTGCTTCTGGCCAAGCAAAGGTTTATTCAACCTATTGCCTTTACCTGGATATCCCATTTTCATTGTCCTGAGAGTTATGTGTGGTATTTCTTGAAGGCAGGGATATGATCTTTTAAGGGTCTTCCTTGTTGACTTTAAGAGTCTGTTATTAAGATCAAATATTGGGCACATCATTGCTCATTAGCACTTTTTAACTTGGATGGTTAGTACAGTTGGCTTGTAGTTCATTATTATCATGATAGATACATTTTTCATTTGGAATTATCTTTAAGTCAAGGTCTCCCAGCTGACATTTTCAAATGTATCTTCTGCTCTTCCCAGCAGTCTTTCCTCCTGTCTTTCTCTTCTCCCTCTCCCCCCATCCCATCCTTTAGCCCTGCCGGACTGTTTGCTATTCTCCACATATGCCACCTAATATCTTGCCTCTTGACTGTCTAATGTCCTGTGTGCCTTTGCTCCTCCTGTCCATGTGGAGTACTCTTACACCAACTCCTGTGCATTCTGTAAAGTTTAGATCACCTTCAGAGAATGTTTCCCAAATTCTTACATAGACTTCTGTGGAATAAACTTGCCCTCTTCCACCTGTCCTACTTCCACCGTGTATTCTTTATTAAGTTATTGGTGAATATGTTTCCCTCCTTCCATGGATGGTGGGCTCTGGAAGTTGGGGCAGTGTGATTCTTATCTTTGTATCCTGCATATGGTCAGGTCTAGCACCTCACGCTATTGTGCAGGGCGGGTAATAGGTACCTCTTCAGTGATTAGAATTCAGTCATAGGTGATTTTAGAGTCCATATAACAGGAGACATTCAAGGAGTCCAGAAACTATTAACTAGTCATTTAATTGTAATTCTAGTGGGTGGAGTTTAATTTTATTTATTTTATTAGGGGAGGACTCATGGCCATTAGGGTGACAGGTGCCATTGAAGGGGTGGAATTGGTGAAGTTCTTTCTGCTGTGCAGTGTTTCCCTCTGCCTGTTGTGCCTTTGCACATGCCATCTAAGGGCAGCTTCCTGATGGGGTGGAAAAAATTCAAGAGACAATCTGAAAGCTGGTATTTTGGAGAACATTTAAAATGCTTATCTAAGGTACATTTGGTACCCTTTTCAACGAATCCTGAATTTTCCACAAATTCATAGGGATCTTAGAGGTCACCTAAAGCCCATACCTTCCCAGGCAGAAATCTCTTCCTAGCCTTCCTCATTGTGTCTGCTTCAACACATCAGTGATACGGAGATTGCCACTCTGACCACTAAAGAGAAGCTGGTGAGGAGGTAAAAAGTCTCTTCCTGTGATAGCTTGTCCATAGTTTAAGACCCTTTTTCTCTTAAGTTTTCTTTTTTCTAAGCTGAATATTTCTGATTTCCCCCACCACGTGAATCTAGCTTCCCATCCAGTGTAGCTAATTGAGATGGACACCTCATCCAAGTCAGCTGTTCCACTGGCTGGCCAGTGACCAATCCAATTTTCTCTCTCTGGATTCTGACTCAGAGACAGAAACTGTAGCCAGTTATCTATAGGGCATTGAGCTAAAGGGTCATGTGGGGTAGAGGCCTGAGTCAGCACCAGCGCAAGCCAAAGTCAGATGAAAGCTAAAGTTGTGCTGGAACTGAAACCACAAGTAAGAGGAAGCTGGGTGTAGAGGGGATGGAGCAGAACCGCATGGAGAGAATCAGTGACAAGACTCCTGCAGTCTCAGAGAGAGTTGAAGAGAGAGGCTGTGTCAGCCTCCAAAGGTGGGGCCTCATGGGAACTGAAACTGGGAAGGCTTCCAGTGGCATCTGCAATACTGGTGTGTGGCACAGGAGAGGTTATACCAGAAGTTACTCAAGAGGCACTTTAGTGCACTTCTCTTGAGACAATAGTCATTAAGATCATGGATGCTGGATGCAGGGTGGAGTCCTGTCTCTGCCACTTACTACTATGTAACTCTGGGTTAATTACTTCATCTTTCTCTGGGTCTTGGTTTCCTCCCATGGAGAATGGGTGCAATACCAAGACCTGCATTACAGGGTTATTGAGGGATCAAACCAATTAATGTGTGAAAAACATTTCACTTGAAAGAGTATCTGGTCCCCAAAATGTTAGCCGTTACTATTACAAATAATAACAGTTGTGCTTGTTTTTGTGTCTGAGAAATTATTTAAGGCCTAGTTCTGAGAGAAAGTGAAATATAGTGGTTAAGATGGTAGACTCTAGAGTCTGACTTTCTGCTTGGTTTCAGATTATACCATTTCCACAGTATGACACAAGCTATATAAGCTTCTTGTGCCTTGATTTCCTCATTTATCCAAAAGGGGTAATAGTGGTACCTACCGTGCAGATATTCTATGCAGATTAAATAAATTAATATATATAAAATGTTTAGAAAAGAACTTGGATAGAAAGGATCTCAATAGATAATTTATAATATATTATTATAATGTATTATTACTTAATATGTATTAATAATATAATAATTATTATTACTTGTGACTTTAGCATGCCTTTGGGTTCTAATTAAGACACATTATCTTTATAGAGCTATAGGAGACCTAAATATATTTACTTGGACTCAATTCTGTCTCATTTTTCTTTAGTGGGATCATAGTCTCTCTGATGGTCATCTCCAGCCAATGTAGGGCTTCTCCAGGAGTCTTGAAGGTAAAGCCTGGAGATGTCTTGTAGGCAGTAGAAAGTGTGATTTTGGAGTTAAAAAAGAGGTCTAAAATAAAGAAAGAGATTTGAGTAGGTATAGTAGAAGTCATGGGAATTGACAAGATCACCTTGGGAGAATGTCCAGAATGAAAAGAGGAAAGTTTTGGGACAGATAGATGCCTGGAAGGGGGTTTTGGGCATGGCAGAGATTTTGGAGTCGGGTAGAGGGTGACAGAGGAACCCCATTGTTGTCAGACAAATGATACAGCAAATATGATTGAAAATGTACTAAGTGTAAGACATTGCTTCAAGCTCTTTCATTCATGCGTTTAATCTTCTCAGCAACTCTTATGTAGATAGTATTATATTTTCACTCTGTAGATGGGAAAATTGAGATACAGAGAAATTCAGTAATTTGCCTAAGACTGCAAAGCTAGCAGATGATAAAGCCTGAAGAGTTTGAACCTAGATAATCTGATTCTAGATCTTATAATCTTAATGATTCCATGAAATGGCCTCTAAGAGCGAGTAGAAGGAAAATCGGACTAAATAAAAAGAAAGGAATTATCTCTGTCAGATTTAGTATTTATCTCTGTTAGTATTTAGTATTTAGATTATAAAGTACATTTAGATTGTTGATGTTTTTTATTTTGGTTTATCTCTTTTATTGACCGTTTCAAACCAATAGCACATGATGTTATTTGGCAGTAGCACTTCACAGCATATTCAGAAGCTAAATGATTGTCAATTAGGAAATGTAAGTGTATTGGTCAGTTTTTGCTGCAGTAATAATGCATAACAAGCAATCCTGAGATGTCAGTGGTTTACAGCCATAAACATTATTTCTTGCTCATGGATCTGTGGTTTGGCTCCGGTTCAGTCTACAAAATGAGGTAGGTCAGTTCCACATCTGTATTAATTTGCTATAGCTACCTTAACAAAATGCTATAGAGCGGCCTAAACAACAGAAATTAATTTTCTCACAGTTCTGGAAGCTAGAAGTCCAAGATCAAGGTATCAGCAAGCTTGGTTTCTTTTGAGGACCCTCTCCTTGGCCTGCAGATAGCCATGTCTCACTGTGTCCTCACTGTATTCTTAACTGTGTATGCGAACAGTTCTGGTATCTCTTAAAAGGTGTGTCCAAATTTCCTTTTCTTATAAGGACACCAGTCACATTGGATCAGGTTCCACTTTAACAGCCTCATTTGAACTTAATCACCTCTTTAAAAACCTCAGGCCCAAATACAGTCACATTCTGAGATCCTGGGGGTTAGATTCTGGGGACTCATATTTTGAAAGATTTTTTGGAAAACACAGTTCAGTCCATGTCGATGAGTCTCCTCATCTTTCATGACTCAGTTCAAAAGTCACTTTCTCCATGATGCTTCTGTTTCCCTGAGGCAAAGCAGGTGCTTCCTTCTCTGTTCTCTCACTGCACCTCTGTTTTAGCTTTTATTACTTTTTAAATTACAACTTTGTGTAACTCAGATATCAACTTTTCTCTTGTCCTTCGGGTCCAGCATCATCATGATCGTTGTATGCCCTGGGCCCGTGAGGATGCAAGGTCAAGCACTGTGTTGGGCTCACCAACTAAAGGCCATCCCCACAACAAAACCCCAAATGATAACTGCCACCATCACCTACTATATGGAAACAAAAACCAATAGTAAAAATTCAAGTTCACTTTATAAAAGTTTTAAGAGAAAAGTTGATTTTGGAGGGGAGGTTGAAAAAGGGTTTATGTCCTACTCCAAGGCAAATAACTACCAAAATCCCTTCTAGACTTTTCTGCTCTTGGCTCAAATTTCTTCTTGGCCCTTGCAGATTCTTTTACTGCCCAGCACAGCCCAGTCCCTCTGCCAGGTTGTTGGCTTGTACAGTGCCATTCACATAGGATATAATATGCGTGGTTCTCCCTGGGGTTGTGTGTCATGGCCCTGTGTCACTTCTGTCCTCTCCCTTGCACATCTGTCTGCATCCTTGTGACCCTCAGTTGCTGTTTTCTTTTATGCATAACAATTCAGCTTGCTGTTTAGTCCCTCAACTATATTATACAGCTTGCTATTTAGTCCCTCAACTATATATTGGGGCTCACCCCAGAAGAGGGAAAACAGGACCTGCTGACTTTAGAAGGAGGTTTAGTGACCATTTGTGGTTATTTTAGGTTGCCCTTTGGTAGACCCATACTCTTAGGGGCTCATCAAGACATTTTCCAAACCAAAGTGAGGTACCCTTTAAGAAATTCTTATTATAACTCTTAAGATAATGCATTTTCTTCCATGTCACTACACCTTTTCACTTGACTGTTTCCTAGCTAGGCTATGGTTATTCTTTAAGGCAGGAATTTTGCTGTATTCATTTTTGTATTCCAACATCCAAACAATCCCTGAAACATAGTAAGGACTTAAAAAATGTTGCCTGAATACCTAAATGAGTACAATCCAATGTTCTTTATTTTAAATTATAATCAGGAAGCCAATGGAATGTGAATCAGAAACTAGTAAATATGTTTCCACATTTCCAGAACGGCACCAGAACTGTTATTTTATTGAACCTGAACCTGAACTAAATTGAAACAAAGCTTCTTGATATTTTCATTGTAGATCAGTTAGAATTGCTTACTGGCTTGAACCAGAGTAAAACTGCTTCACTGCTGAACTCAAAGTGGAACTAATCTGAGAAACATACTGGTTTATTCTTAGTTACTTAGTAGGGTACTTGGACATTCTATGAATATGAAATTGCCATTTTGTTAACAGTGGATCTAAATGTATTAACTCATAGGTGAGTTCTTTTCCTCTTTCTTCTAGTGAGATCACAGAATTGCTTATTAGTTCCTCCCACCTAAGTGAAGTTATTCTAGGGCTTGCCCAAATATTGTGGGTAGTCTTATCTCTCTCTCCCTCGTTCATTCATTCATTCATTCCATGATTCCTTAAAAGCCCATTCTAGAATAAGATGAAAGTTAATTAGGAAATCAGTAGATGAGAGTAAGGGATTTTGGGGGGGAAGGGTAGGAAAGCAAGTAAAAACAGGAAAAATAAAATGATGTTAGAAAAAGTTTTTTATCTAAGTACATGCCTAAAGGTCTTACTCATCTTGCTAAATGATATAAACTTTAATAAAATTAAAAGAGAGTGTTTGGAAGCACTGACAATAATACACAGTTAAATTGCATCTAAGAAGAAAGTTGGATGTATTATGAGGGGAAAATCTTTGCATTTAAATTTTACCAGTTTTCGTTTTCCTTCCTGATTTGTGCAGAAGTTACACTGGATTACCATTCAAAAACATCATTCTCTGCCCCCTCCCTCTTTGGTTGTTTGAATCTGCTTGCAAGGCAAACTGAAATTGAGTGAATAATTTCAGAGTTTTGTGCTTTAAATTTAGCTACATGGCTCAGTCCATAGAAAATATTTCTTAAAAGTGTTTTCCTTTTACTAAAAATAATATGCATGGCTCCAGATATTCTTACTTCGTGGTGAAATGCCATACCGTCTCATCTCTTTTCACAATCTGACATTGGCCCCTTTAATTTTCCCATGATTTTATTAGGATTTAGAAAAGGTTAGTTATCCACTGATCTTAGTGGAAGAAGATTTAAAAAAAATGTAATATTACAAAATGTCCTAGTAGGGTGGAAGGTAACACCACAAGGGGGTACTATAATTTTATCAAATTTGTCCTGGTAACTTGGCTCAGAAGGTGAAATGATTAGAGCCTGCAGAGTTAATTTTAATATGATAATACATCACAGCAAGTTGGGAACTTAAATAAAATTATACAATTAATATACTTTTATGGGATGTAGAAAGACTAAGTAAGGTCATTTGTAGATTATATTAGAGCTACATTTAGACTTACTGGGTTTAAAATTCAGCATTCTTAAAAGAAAGCAGCAGATGTCTGACGTATGCATTTTAGTGACCTTTGAATGAAGAAGTGAATGTCGAATTGTGTGGATCTAGATCTGGGTTCTTAAAATAAATTAACTCCCTGGTCTCCCCTCTAAATACAGCTAAGATCAAGTGTTTAGATATTAATTTCCTTAGTGTTGCAACATAGAAAATGTTGCAGTATGTTAATCCTGGGAGGGATTTTTTTAAAAGAATATTTAATCATAGAAGACTTTAGTTTCTTAATGCGCCTCTGAAAGTGATTCTGCAGTTTTACTTGGTAATAAATTTGAGTGGCTTGTAGTCCATCTTGGTTGGATAATTCTCTTTTATTTAAACTGAAAACGTTGAAGGTGGTTATGTGGCCAAAATAATTTTTTTTTAATGTCACATCCTGGTACTCTGTGTTATACACTAATTTTAGCAGGTGTTGCTCATTTGCTGAGTGAGGTGGATTGGGGTATTTGAAATAAGCTAGTAATTAATCTTTGTGGAAGAATAATTACATGTTTATAGACTACGAATAGAACTGCTAGGCATTCTGTCTTTTGTCACACACTTACCCAGTGGCTCATTGGACCAATATTTAGTGTCATGCTAAGATTAAATGAGATAACATGTATAAATTGCCTATCATAGTAGCTGGGGTAATGATGAGGCAACTCACAGCCTTAGGGCTGCTGGAGGCCTCGGCTCTGCCATGCAGCTCTCAATCCCACTGCAAAATGCAAGATTAGGAAACTGCCTGTGTCTCTGCTTCTCTAATACGCACAAATGTTAGAGTTTGGTGGCTAAAAAACACAGTCATTTTTCTTGACATTCTTTGTTTCAATAATGTAAGCAATTTAAATTTTAAGAATTTGTGCTATAGTCCCTCACAGGACTAAATGCAGCTATTTTTTAAAAAATTTTTATTGTTATGTTAATCACCATATATTACATAATTTGTTTTGGTGTAGTGTTCCATGATTCATTGTGCATAACACCCAGTGCTCCATGCAGAATGTGCCCTCTTTAATACCCATCACCAGGCTAACCCATCCCCCCACCCTCCTCCCCTCTAGAAACCTCAGTTTATTTTTCAGAGTCCATCATCTCTCCTGGTTCGTCTCCCCCTCTGACTTACTCCCCTTCATTCTTCCTCTCCTGCTATCTTCTTCTTTTTCTTTTTTCTTAAAATATATTGCGTTATTTGTTTCAGAAGTACAGATCTGTGATTCAAGTCTTACACAATTCACAGCGCTCACCGTAGCACATACCCTCCCCAATGTCTATCACCCAGCCACCCCATCCCTCCCACCCCCGACCACTCCAGCTATTTTTGTTTTGTACTTTTTTTTTAAAGCAACCCATAAACATTTTGAGGTTTATAAAATGATCCTAGCCTATAAAAGGTTTCTCGTGACTATCTAAGGACATAATTTGGTAAAGAATATTTTTCTTTCATTTTTTTTTCTTTTCAAAGATTTATTTATTTCAGGGAGAGAGAGTGCACGAATGGGGGGCGGGGCGAGGGGAGGAGGGGAAACAGACTCCTGGCAGGCGGAGAGGGGACAGGGGTTTCTGACATGGGGCTGATCCCACAACCCTGAGATCTTGACCGGAGCCGAAGTCAGCAGCTTAACTGACTGAGCCCCCCAGGTGCCTACCTTTTTCCTTCTTATTGCCAACAAGGGGCGGCTATTTACCTGAAGGCCCTGACTTGCCTCCACCCTTAGAATGTTTTTATTGGTATTAGGTTCTCGGCTGTCCAGTCCTCATGCTTGTTTCTCAAATCCTTTGTGTAAATTCGGTCTCTTGTAGGTCATACTGTCTCAATCATTTCTCTCTGTTCTCTGCTTTCTGGGCTGGATGTCCTAATGCCAATTTGTGGCATTTCAGAGTTTGAACTCTACTTGTCTGTTTTCCCCTCTGTTCTCCTTGGTGCTGGGTATAGATGACTTGACTGGAAGTGTTCCTAAATCTTGGGCCACTGAGAATCAGTCTCTCTCTCTCTCTCTTTTTTTCCTGAACTTTGTTGTCTTAGGCTTACTATAAATAATCTTTATGGCTAGTTAGAAATAGATGACAAAACAGCATGTACAAGATCAACCCATTTCTACAAAAATAATAATGCCTATTAACTGTCATCAAGTAGTGATAGTAATGAGTGACTCTGAGGGGGAATGAGCTATTGAGAAATAAATTCCTGCCTCTGATGGAAGAAGGAATAGAAGATAGAGGCCCCTTTGGGGAGCAGCCTTTTGCTTACAATGGCAGAATTACAAGTATTAATGTCAAACTAAACTGTAAGTACTATTATGGCAGGAATTGGGTGTATTTTTCTCACTATTGTTTCCCCAGAGCCTAGCCCAACACCTGCCACATGATAAGCCCATAAGAAATACTTGCTGACTGAATGAAATGAAGAAATGAGCCCTAAGCACACAGTGGGACTATTGCATGATACATCCAGCCTGCTCAGATGACTCAGCCCCTTGGTTTTCCTGGAATAGGCACCTTTGACAATGACCTTCAACATCATGTAGTGGCCCCTGAAGATCACTAACATGTCGTTTGCTCTAAGCCATGTCTTTTGCTAGATAGAATTTTCCTAAAGGTGTCTGGCATTGCTATTTCTAAACAAAAAGCCTTCTTTTCTGGAAAGGCCTAATGTTATTTCATCAGTCCTGAAGATGGATTGGGGGTATTGGGATAAATGATTTCACTTTGCCCTTACCTCCTCCAGCTAACTCAGGGACTTACTGTCCAAAACATCTTTGCTTCCTGGGATGAGAGAAGCTTGAATATCTTACAGACTGTAGTGAAAGAGTCATAGGAGTGAAAAGTGGTAATTGATGGGCAAGGCTCTGGGCAGGCAGCTGGTGTTGGGGTCAGTATCACAAGTGAGAGGAGGGACACTTTTTCCGGAATCTTCTAAGTCAGAAAATAGACTCTTCCCTGCCTTCATCTGCCACATTTAATTGGACCATCATGAACGAAGCATCTACTTCCTAAGTATCTTGAGATCTAGTCCCTTCTTTTTTTCAGCTGCTGCTGTCTTGGTTCAGGCTTTCACTCTTTGCCTGGACTCCTGTGACATGGTAAAGTGCTTTACTCCTGACTATTGTAATACAGCAAAATGCTGTTCTGGACTGTTGTAATATGGTAGAGTGATGCTCTGGACTACTCTAGGAAGTGTCCTTCTTTTCCTCTGTCAAGCGTTTACCCTGCTGCTGGAATGATCTTCCCTGTATATTCTCTGTTTAACCCCCACCCCCAATTGCCATCATGATAAAATCCTCAAATCCCAGTGACTTAGCCTGGAATCCAGGTTTTTTTGTGATCTGAAGTATACTTACTTTTTTTCTTCTTTAAATTCTAGACTTTTTAATAATTGACAGCATAATGCTCTTTTTTTAATTGAAGTTGACCCAGAATGTTACATTAGATTCAGGTGTGCAAGTTTGACATGGACTATACCTACTTGTTTAGCTTCATTTAGTATTGTACCCTAGATTCCAGCCATATACCCTAGAACTTACCAGCTCCTTTATCCCTGTATCTTTACCTGTGCTGTTCCTTGAACTCGAAATGTCCTTTGCCCCAGTTCCGTGCCTCTGTACTTGGTTGTGGTAATGAGGTCTTGATGGTGGAGCCATCTTTCCCTGGTGCCTGCAGTACATTTATTGGTTAGAGGAAGTCAGCCTGCTTCTTAAGCCGTTTCAAAGCCAGTGCCTTGTTATGGGATATTCATAATGTTTCTTGTTTTCTGTTCTTCTACTTTAAAACATTTGATGATTTTTACAATTCACTTTCGAAGTAATATTCCTTGGGGCATCTGGGTGGCTCAGTCGTTAAGCGTCTGCCTTCGGCTCGGGTCATGGTCCCAGGGTCCTGGGATCGAGCCCCGCATCGGGCTCCCTGCTCCGCGGGAAGCCTGCTTCTCCCTCTCCCTCTGTCCCTGCTTGTGTTCCCTCTCTCGCTGGCTCTCTCTGTCAAATAAATAAAATCTTTTTTTAAAAAAAGAAGTAATATTCCCAAATAAACTAATTTCATATCAAAAGTCTTAGCCATACAGTGAAAACCACAGGGATGATTTCTGCTAAATTAGAGGCTGTTCTCTTATGTTCGTTGTCAAAGGACAGACTTTTTTTTTTCTGAGAGAGCGCACGAGCGAATGGGGGAGGGGCAGAGGGAGAGAGAATCTTAAGCAGGCTCCACACTCAGGGCAATGCCTAACATGGGGCTCGATCTCAGGACCCTGAGATCATGACCTGAGCTGAAATCAAGAGTTAGATGCTTAATTCACTGAGCCACTCAGGTGCCCTCAGGGACAGCCTATTTTATTTTAGAGTGTTCCTAAAGAGATGAGGCTAAAGTGGGCTTTTATATTTGGTGGAGAAAATGTAAAGAAGGGGGGATGGCTGTAAGAGAGGTGATTATTTAAAAACACAAGGCAAATATACTCACTGGATAATTTTTTCTTGCACCTATTAAAACTTTTTCTTTGCACCTCCTCTAGGAATAGGTATACAAATATCTGTTTCTGAATTTCTGGCATTTTGAGAAACTGTGATGGGGTTATTCTTGATTATCTGTGTGAAGCTTTAATTATAAGAATATAGTAATGTATTTTTGAAGCAGAAGAGACATAGGAAGGGGCACTTGGGTGGCTCAGTCATAAACGTCTGCCTTCGGCTCAGGCCAGGATCCCAGGGTCCTGGGATCGAGCCCCACATCGGGCTCCCTACTCAGCGGGAAGCCTGCTTCTCCCTCTCCCACTCCCCCTGCTTGTGTTCCCTCTCTCGCTGTCTCTCCCTGTCAAATAAATAAATAAAATCTTTTTTTTAAAAAAAGAAGAGACAGGATTAAAAAAATACTTAAGATAATTCTCATTTTCTATTTAGCAAGATCTGATATGAGCAGGAATAATTAGAGTGATAAAGTCTAACTGGCACTAGTAAATTTGACTAAAAGCCAAGAGCAGCACAGCCAGGACATTTATGTTCATGTTTAAATTACTCAAGTGCTTAATTGTTTAATTTCAGTTTCAATTACCAAATGCCCTTACTTTTAAAATGAGTCCTTTGAGTATTAGCTGCATGATGTTGTTATTAAAGTTGAAAATCTGCTATTATGGTTTTAGAGGATTATTACAAAGTTGTTGGCATATGTCTTGTTTAATAAATAAGTTTAATTGTGCATGTAATCTGGTAATGTAATAATGATGAATTACATTTTACAGAAATGTAGAATGACTATTTTTTCTTAGGTTAAAACAAAATTACTTTTTAGGGTTTATTTTCCAGAGGAAATATTTTACTATAAAAATACCTAAGATACCTCTTGCACCATGTAATTTCCCATAAAGGGAGAGACTTAATGGAGATTTAACACTAACAATCCCCTCCCATATAAAAGAGGTTAACAGTAGGGAAATGAAGTCCAACTAACAAGAAAGTGATGTTTATACCTTTAATGCTTTCTCAGTTTGTCTTAGCCCTAGAATCCTGAGAATATGAGAGTAGCCCATATAGTACATTAGTGTATTTTTATTCCATGAGGCACCTTCCCGTTTAGATAGGAACTTGCAGCTGCTATTAATGTTAATGAGCTTCACTAGTCAAGAAAGTCCCTTGAGCTCATCCTGAATCACAGTACCTTGGGCAAAACCATCTGATTGGCATTATATTGTTCATGCTTCCATTAGTTCTAGTTGTCTCTGTTGAATTCTAGGGGGGAAAACAAATTTTTTAGACCTGTATCTCAGAATATGAAATTTTAGAATTTTAGAACTGAAGTATATATATTTTTTCTAGATGATTTTGGTCTCTGGGTTGATTCTTAGATGAAGTCTTTGTGTTGAGAAGTATTGCTTGACGTTTGCCTTCATTTGGTGGGTGAAGAAATGGAGGGAGAGATTTTTTTTCATGTTTGTATAAGATTGCCTGACAGAGAAAAGGCTAAACTCCAACTCCAATAATTAAAAATTCAATTGATAGATTACTAATTTGTTTCCACATATTGAGAGGAGGTTGAATGTTTTCAGAAATCTTGGGTATAAGTTTATGATGGGTCCATAGAATGTTAAGCAACTAAAAAATAAGATAATTATTATCTCTAGGGCAAACAAGTTGTACTAGAAATTACACCATGAGGCTCAGCTGTAAACAATATTTACATGATCATGTTACCTTGAAAACTGATTATTGATTTAACAAAAAATAATACAACTGTGTTGGGAAGATGAGGTAAGAGGAGTTTGTGTGTGTGTGTGTGTGTGTGTGTGTGTGTGTGTGTGTGTGTGTGGTGGGGGGTAGTGGTCTGTAGTCTGTTCTATTGGCAAGGAGTCTGATTTAGGTGGACTAATGTTTGTAAACATCTGGGATGAACAGTGGAAAAACAGATTCCACACTCGATGAGGAACCTTAAGAAAAACTAATCATAACCAGCTGTGGCAGCACTGTTGCCAGCCCCACCCCCATTCTATCAGCTCACCTGCATTTGCCGTAGCTGTGGTCAGTCCCAGACATGTGGAGCTTCTCACCTTAACATCTGGCACCCAAGGGCTTGCTTTGGTGTTGCAGGAGTTGGGCTGGGCACAGGTGCAGCCTCTAAGAGTGGAGTTGGCTCTGTGCTCAATCCTCAGCCAATGAGGGATGGATGTTGGTAGGTAAATGCCCCAGTTCCCTGGTTTGTAGGTTTGTAGGTTCTGAGTTGTGTGCCACAGAGTACCTCAGATGGATCCGGCAGGACTGTGCTCTGGGTGTCTTGTCAGGTATCCTGCTCCTGGTTATGGCCTATATATGGCTTTTTTCTTTTCCCCACTTCCTCACTGGTCCCTTTTGGGACTACTTTTCAAATAAACTATCTGTAGTTTTTCTTTTAAATTATTTATTTATTTGAGACGGGGAGAGAGAGAGAGCACAAGCAGGAAGGAGGGTCAGAGGGAGAGAGAGAAGCAGACTCGCCTCTGAGCAGGGAGCCTGATACGGGGCTCCATCCCAGGACCCTGAGATTATGACCTCAGCTGAAGGCAGATACTTAACCGACTTAGCCATCGAGGCACCCCACTACCTGTAGCTTTATGTCAGGATCTGCTTTGGGGGGAACCCTAAGATACCATCACATAGATAAAAACTTGGAATCTGCTTCCATGGGTTTTTAAGTCTAACAATCCTCCGTGTGCATTTTCCTTGCTTAAACACAGAAATGACTTCTTTGAATTTAGCTTTAAGGAAATAAAATCAACTTTAGGTAACAATTTTGGATTGATTTGTGAAGTGTGTTTTTGAGGTCATTTCTCACTAAAAAAAATACCGGGGGGCGGTGTCCCTGGCTGGCTCGGTGGGAGGAGCATGTGACACTTGATCTCGGGGTGTAAGTTCAAGCCCCATGTCGGGTGTAGAGATTAAAAAAACTCAAATGCTGGAGGAAAAGTGCTGGTAAATATACCCTTTCTTTTGTCAGTTTTCTTTGATACTTTAATTCATTTTTTTGTCTTTTAAAAATGTTGTAGAATTATCTCAAACTGTTAATGGACCCAGAAAGTAAAGTGATAAATTTTTCTAGAAATTTGCAAAGATGCAGAAGTGGTAGAATGAGGTGACAATGCAGTAATTATTGCCTAAAAAAGGTGAGAAAATGGGTGAGAAAAGAGTTAATTCAAATCGGCATGAAATAGGAAAAAGGCTATAATATTGCTAAGGATTCCACCTGCTCTGTTTTTCTGTTGTTTAATCTCCTTTCTATATCTTGAAACAAAACTGTTTTCATTTGCATGTTTTGTGGCCTTTGTGTATGTATGTGTGCCCACCATTGCAAACCCGAAGTTACTTCTTAAGTTTTCAGGTTTTGAGAATTGAAAAAAATTGAAATTGAGTACATAGGCAAATAATTTTGATTTTTGTTCGACCATCAGTGGCGATTTGAGATTTCTTTGGTGATGCTGGAACTTTTGAGCAGGATGGGCGGGCATGATAGCCAGTGGAAGATCATGACGTTTGAACTCAAGTCCCCATCTTAGCCTGTTCCTAATTATGTACACCTGGGCAAATGTTATTTTCTCATCTGGACAACCACTTTGTAAGCTAGTTACACAGATGAAACAAGATAATGCATATGAAGTACTAAATAGAGTGGCCTATACCCGAGTTCCATAAATGCTAACGTAGTGTGAGGCAGAAATCTTGAAGTAATCTGAGCAGGATGGATATCTCCCATTTCTATTTATGTATTAGCAACTCTAATTTTTGAAGAAATGTGGTTTTGAGTTTATAACTTTGCATGGGAGCTTTTCAGACTTGTTCATTTAGTGTACTAACATATTAATATTTGTTACATGGTTTAGGACTAGATGTTTCTAGAGAAGTGAAGTATGGATTTTTCCCTCGAGTTGTAATTTCAACTCTGGTATCCTTGCCAAAAATACTTTGGCTGTGGAATTGGTATTCCGAGTAACAGCATATGTTTGATCTACCCCATTCCTTTTGAAAACTCACTCTTGGCCCAGCACCAGGATAAGTACTTTATTTCCGGCTTCTCCTGGATAGTGTATCTTAGTCCCTAAAATCTTTAAAGTGGCTTTCAAAACGTAACTTAGGCCCCTGTCATTTCAGGGTGCCACATGGCTTACTTTCGGGGTAGTGTCATACTTGAGAAAACAGTTTAGTTACTAACAGTAATTAAGGTATTAAAAATTGATTCCAATAGTTATTCCTTCCATAAAGCATGTTGAGCACTGCTTACCACCTGATGAGTGCTTAAACCTAGTAAGCTTTATTCTTAGGCACTTCTCCCATTATTTAAGTTATACTTAGCATAAGTCAAGTCTGTTCTCAAGTCTATTTATGTCAGTTATATTTGGTATTATAACTGTGCAATGTAGTTACATAAATTATGTAAATTTATGAACTATGAGTATGTAAAAGTTTTGTTTGAAATTACAGCCAATACTTTAGGAAAACTCAAAGGCATCCTGCTAGAAAAAAACCAACTGTCCGATTAGATGTTTAACATTGGAAAATATAAATTAAAACTCTGAAAGTGTCCTGTTCTTAGATTGATGAGCAAGTGTCTTTGCATTCTTGTTGTACTTTGAGCAAACTGGAAATCAGTATATTTTAAGGGTAGCTCATGCAAGAAAAGTGTTGTACTCCAGTTGGTGGAGTTACACCGAAAGTCTTGTTATTTTATTTTTTAAATTTAACTTTTTTTAAGGGTCTTAGCTAGAGTGCAAGTGTGAGTGGGCACACGTGAGCATGAGCAGGGGGAGGGGTAGGGGAGAGGGAAAGGGAGAGGCAGACTCCCTGCTGAGTCCAGAGCCTGTGGGGATCCCAGGACGCTGAGATCATGACCAGTCAGACACTTAACCTACCGAGCCACCCATGTACCCCCTTGTTGGTATTTTGTAGTAAAAATAGATGGCTTAGATGGTGGGGAAAAAATCAGATGTCCACACATTGGGGAGCAGCAAAAGAAAATATTAATTGAATGATTTGTTGAGTAATCATTTATCAGAATATTTTGTGGATGAATATTTTTCAATATTGATAAACGGTCCCAAAGTGGAAGGTGTTGCTTATAAAAACAATGATCTGAAAGTAGAGTATGTGTCATCAAGATGGAAAGAAACAACACAGCAGTGGCCTGCCCCTGGAGCTTAAAAATTTACGCTTGAGGTTACTGATCAGCAAATCCTAGAGCATTTAAAAGTATGAATTGTTTGTCTTCAGTGGTTAACTACAACTCACAAAATAAGGTGTGGATGAACTCTGGACGAAGAATCTGTTTTTTACGAAGTTGTGTATTTTTTGAAAAAAACTGTGCCTGAAGAAAAAAAGTGTTCATTTAGCTATCCTTTACATCCCAATTTTTAGGACAAGGTAGGGGATATAAATACCTTCCTGTTCCTTAGCAGATAAAATAACATCATTGATGTCAATGATGGGTTTAGTATTTCTGAAATCAGTATAGAATAATACAAGTGAAAATGTTTGACTTTTAATTTGGAAACAATTGAAGATAAAAATGTAGCTGAGATAAAATTGAGTCAACAACATATTAGATAGTATTTATAATATTGGAGTAAAATAGTTCCCAGTTCAGCTTATACTGCATTTAAGGAAACCAGACTAAACTTGACAACTCCTGCAGAAAATCCAAGTGTTGAAGAAGAAAATAGAGGACTTGGTGTATTAGCTAATCTCAAACAAATCAAGGGTTCTAGTAGATTTTTTTTTTAAGGAAGATTATATACAACAGAAGATTAAGCATGACAATTTGTTGGAAAATGAAATTGTGGTGATGTAGAAATCATTCACCAAAGATGGAGCTGAACATGAAGGAAAAGATTAAAACAAATCCAGAGGCAAAAATGACTCGTTGTGGCCAAAAAAAAAATGCCCCTTTACAGTATACAGGATCACAGCCTGAATGGACACTCAACAATATGGTACATAAACATGGAAGAACGACATTGAAAAATAGTTTTCTATCCTTAAATTTTATTAGATGAATATATTTTAATGTGAAATGTTCATTATGATTTGTAAAATTGTGCTTTAACCATTGAATTTTTTAAAAAAGTTAACCTGTCAACAACCAACGCTGAGTTAAATAGAATTTCTACTACATTCTTAAATACCTAAGTTTCAATTACCACTTCTAGATCGATTCTTAAATTGTATTGAGTAATAGGGATTGAAACTGGAATAAAGTGTAATATTTTTAGTGTGGAGGGAGAGTTGAGAGGCATCCAGAGTCAGAAGCCATTCCCTGCCCGCCCCCCATACCCACCTCCCCCACATCTTCCAAATGACACAGTAGTTTGTTCATAGGCCAGGAGCAAGGTGACTGTCGAGGTGGGTAAGTGACTTGAAGCTGTGGTTTTGACCCACATTGCTTAGACTACACTGGGACATTTCCTACACCAGTTAAGTAAGTACATACTGGTAGACTGGGGAACTGAAAGCCATTAGGATAGTCCGAGAGTTAGCCTCATGGGATGATCTGACTTAGCCGTTAACACCACATATCCCTTAACTGCAGTCCCACCTTCTTCAGCTGCAGCTTTGCCGTGTTACCAACAGGTGAAGTCAGGAATGGTGGCAATTTTGTGGGCTAATAAAAATTATTATGGGATTATAAAACTATCTACATGGAAGGCTTTTATGTGCTTCTGTTTTAGTTACACTTTTTTTCTTCCTATTTTTCTCCCATCACTCTTCAGCTATTACAGAGTTGAGGAGGGAATCCCTTGTGGATTGTGTGAGCTTCAGAGGAATAAAGCAAACAAAGACAAAAGACTTGGTTCACTGTTCTTACTGTCTACTTGAACACCCACCAACTGTTTCCTTTTCACAGTGAACAGGCCTTAATATGCATCACATTACCGACTACAGAGCTTCAATTAAGTGATTCAATCACTCTGTTTTGGTCATTATGCAGAATTGACAGAAAGTTTTCCTCCTGCTCCCAGAAATTGCTGATATTCCTTTGGGAGAGCTAAATAAAGACACTGTTTTAAGAGGAACGTTAAGAAACCTGACAAATGAGAACATCAGACAGCAGAAGTCAGCACATGTTCAAAGGAAAGTGACTACAACTTCTGTTACTGCATTTTTAGAAAATCTTGGATGATTAATAAAATGTTCACGTATTTTCTAATGTGTTTTTCTTACAACATGATGGACTTTAGGAGCCATGCTTGTGGGTGTAGTGGGCTTTTTTTTTTTTTTTTTTACAAAAGATCTGAATCTCAAGACAGTTTCTAAGTTTGTTTTTTTTTTTGGTTGTAAATATGTAATATTGAAATATTAGTATATAGTTTTGCTACTGTTATAACTAACCCTCCTTCTCCCTAGCTTTGGATCAGAATAGCAGGCTACTTTATCATTAGTAATGCAAATAGCAAATTCATATGTATATATAGTAGATGTATGGCTACACGCCTTTGAACTTAGAGAAACTGAAAATCCAAAAAAAAAAGCCCAAACCTATCATTTTCCTATATTCATGAACATCCCTTTATCATCAAACTCCCTCGTTAATGTCATGTCACTTCCTGTTCCTCTTTGTTTTCAAGGTCTTCCATTTCACCGCATTGTAGCTCTAGATGATAACATCTGGCTCTTGTTTTTCTAAGGAATGTATCTACTAGGCTAGAAAGATGGTTGGTACACTCTTGGCAATGTTGGATGAATACAGGGGATCTCAATCTCTTTTCTTACATTTCTGTCACAGCCCATCCTGTCTACAAATCTTGCTTTTCACTGCTCCTTACGGGCATCTCCAATCATCCTAGTCTCCTGCTTTCCTCTAGTTTATTTGGTAGAATTGTGATTATCCTTCTCAAGGGTCCCTTCTCCAGTGCTTTGGTCTAGTACAGTTCTCTCACCATGTGTGGTTTATCAGGCTTTCATTTCTTTTCTTTATTTATTTGATAGAGTACCAGAGAGAGCATGAGTGGGGTGGGGGTGGGGGGAGAGCCCGAGGGAGAGGGACACACAGACTCTCCACTGAGCAGAGAGCCAGATGTGGGGATTGATCCCAGGATCTTGGGATCACGACCTGAGCTGAAGGCAGATGCTTAACTGACTGAGCCACCCAGGTGCCCCCACATTTTCATTTCTTTGGTACCTCACTACCCCCTCCCATACATCCTTACCACCTAGCTCCTTAACATGTAGTCAACAGTAGTATACACCAAGTCCTGCCCTCTTTTATCTGTTTTATTTATACTCACTGTAAATGACTTATGATCTCTATTAGAGTATGAGTTGCTCTCCTAATTTAGGGGAGATTGGACTACCCAGTAGAACTACATATCTACATGTGACACGTATTTCATAGACCCTGTTACTTGCTTTCATACTTTCCTAGTAGTCTCAGAAGATGTTTCTTTCTGTAAAGCTTGTCCCTATATTTTGGGATCCCAGCCCCATACTTAGTTATATTCATGGATTGTTTGAAATCTTCTATTCTTTTAGTTCTGTTTCAATTTATTTTGCTCTTTGTTTAGCATTTAATATTTCTCTTCCAGTTTTGTTTTCTCTCCTAATTAGTTGGGTAGACATTTTTAAGGAGACATTTTCCCTCATCTGTTAAGAGACACTACACCCACCCCCAGTCTGTTGTGTTCAAATAAGAAAGGTAAGATAGGGGTGCTTGGCTGGCTCAGTTGGTGGAATGTGTGACTCTTGATCTCTGGGTTGTGAGTTCAAGCCCCACATTGGGTGTAGAGACTACTTAAAAATAAAATTAAGCAGGATAAATGTTTATCTCATTTGTTTATCTTTAAGATTATCAATTATTCTCTGAAGGTGGCTAATTTCTTTAAAAAATTATTTTGTCACAAACTCCTGGGTTGGAACATACTTGATAGGTTACAATCCTTATTGAGGCTCAGGTTCTTCCAGATTTGATCACTGGGAGGCTCTTTAAATTGGTTCCTCAGTCTTTAGGGCACGGCAGGACCCTAGTAGTCTTTGATAGCTTTCCTGCTGTGTGGAATAACGAAACATTCAAGTTCATTTTATTCATTTCTCGCCAAAGACTCAGAGTCAATTATTTCTCCAAGAAGCCCTGTTTTCTTTTGGTAGGAAATAGTCTTTCATCACTATAATCTGGGCACTAAAGAGATTCATTATTTCACTGTATCATTTCTATAAAATGCTTGCTGGAATTTTTTTAAATAATTTTTATTGTTATGTTAATCACCATACATTACATCATTAGTTTTTGATGTAGTGTTCCATGATTCATTGTTTGTGCATAACACCCAGTGCTCCACGCAGAACGTGCCCTCTTTAACACCCATCACCAGGCTAACCCATCTCCCATCCTCCTCCCCTCTAGAGCCCTCAATTTGTTTTTCAGAGTCCATCGTCTCTCATGGTTCGTCTCCCCCTCCGACTTACTCCCCTTCATTCTTCCCCTCCTGCTATCTTCTTCTTTTTCTTTTTTCTTAACATATGTTGCATTATTTGTTTCAGAAGTACAGATCTGTGATTCAACAGTCTTGCACAATTCACAGCGCTCACCATAGCACATACCCTACCCAGTGTCTATCACCCAGCCACCCCATCCCTCCCACCCCCCACCACTCTAGCAACTCAGTTTGTTTCCTGAGATTAAGAATTCCTCATATCAGTGAGGTCATATGATACCTATCTTTCTCTGATTGACTTATTTCACTCAGCATAACATCCTCCAGTTCCATCCACGTCGTTGCAAATGGCAAGATCTCATTCCTTTTGATGGCTGCATAATATTCCATTGTGTATATACACCACATCTTCTTTATCCATGCATCTGTCAATGGACATCTTGGCTCTTTCCACAGTTTGGCTATTGTGGACATTGCTGCTATAAACATTGGGGTGCATGTACCCCTTCAGATTCCTACATTTGTATCTTTGTGGTAAATACCCAGTAGTGCAATTGCTGGATCATATGGTAGCTCTATTTTCAACTGTTTGAGGAACTTCCATACTGTTTTCCAGAGGGGTTAAACCAGCTTGCATTCCCACCAACAGTGTAGGAGGGTTCCCCTTTCTCCACATCCCTGCCAACATCTGTCGTTTCCTGACTTGTTAATTTTAGCCATTCTGACTGGTGTGAGGTGGTATCTCATTGAGGTTTTGATTTGGATTTCCCAGATGCCAAGCGATGTTGAGCACTTTTTCATGTGTCTGTTGGCCATTTGGATGTCTTCTTTGGAAAAATGTCTGTTCATGTCTTCTGCCCGTTTCTTGATTGGATTATTTGTTCTTTGGGTGTTGAGTTTGATAAGTTTTTTGTAGATTTTGGATACTAGCCCTTTATCTGATATGTCATTTGCAAATATTTTCTCCCATTCTGTCGGTTGTCTTTTGGTTTTGTGGACTGTTTCTTTCGCTGTGCAAAAGCTTTTTATCTTGAGGAAGTCCCAATAGTTCATTTTTGCCCTCGCTTCCCATGCCTTTGGCGATGTTTCTAGGAAGAAGTTGCTGCGGCTGAGGTTGAAGAGATTGCTACCTGTGTTCTCCTTTAGGATTTTGATGGACTCCTGTCTCACGTTTAGGTCTTTCAACCATTTGGAGTCTATTTTTGTGTGTGGTGTAAGGAAATGGTCCAGTTTCATTCTTCTGCATGTGGCTGTCTAATTTTCCCAATTGGAAGGGACTGTCTTTTTTCCATTGGGCATTCTTTCCTGCTTTGTTGAAGATGAGTTGACCATAGAGTTGAGGGTCCATTTCTGGGCTCTCGATTCTGTTCCATTGATTTATGTTTCTGTTTTTGTGTCAGGACTATACTGTTTTGATGATGACAGCTTTGTAATAGAGCTGGAAGTCCGGATTTGTGATGCCGCAAGCTTTGCTTTTCTTTTTCAAGATTCCCCTGGCTTTTCGGGGTCTCTTCTGGTTCCATACAAATTTTAGGATTATTTGTTCCATTTCTTTGAAAAAAGTGGATGGTATTTTGATGGGGATTGCATTGAATGTGTAGATTGCTCTAGGTAGCATTGACATCTTCACAATGTTTGTTCTTCCAATCCATGAGCATGGAACGTTTTTCCATTTCTTTGTGTCTTCTTCAATTTCTTTCATGAGTCTTTTATAGTTTTCTGAGTACAGATCCTTTGCCTCTTTGGTTAAATTTATTCCTAGGTATCTTATGGTTTTGGGTGCAATTGTAAATGGGATTGACTCCTTGATTTGTCTCTCTTCTGTCTTGTTGGTATGTAGGAATGCCACTGATTTCTGTGCATTGATTTTATATCCTGGTACTTTACTGAATTCCTGTATGAGTTCTAGCAGCTTTGGGGTGGAGTCTTTTGGGTTTTCCACATACAGTATCATATCATCTGCAAAGAGTGAGAGTTTGACTTCCTCCTTGCCAATTTGGATGCCTTTGATTTCTTTTTGTTGTCTGATTGCTGTGGCTAGGACTTCTAATACTATGTTGAATAGCAGTGGTGATAGTGGACATCCCTGCTGCGTTTCTGACCTTAGGGGGAAAGCTCTCAGCTTTTCCCCATTGAGAATGATATTCGCTGTAGATTTTTCATAGATGGCTTTTATGATATTGAGGTATGTACCCTCTATCCCTATACTCTGAAGAGTTTTGATCAAGAAAGGATGCTGTACTTTGTCAAATGCTTTTTCTGCATCTATTGAGAGGATCATATGTTTCTTGTTCTTTCTTTTGTTAATGTATTCTATCACGTTGATTGATTTGCGGATGTTGAACCAACCTTTCAGCCCAGGGATAAATCCCACTTGGTCATGGTGAATAATCCTTTTAATGTACTGTTGGATCCTATTGGCTAGTATTTTGGTGAGAATTTTTGCATCCATGTTCATCAAGGATATTGGTCTGTAATTCTCCTTTTTGATGGGGTCTTTGGTTTGGGGATCAAGGTAATGGTGGCCTCATAAAATGAGTTTGGAAGTTTTCCTTCCATTTCTATTTTTTGGAACAGTTTCAGGAGAATAGGTATTAATTCTTCTTTAAATGTCTGATAGAATTCCCCTGGGAAGCCATCTGTCCCTGGGCTTTTGTTTGTTGGGAGATTTTTGATGACTGCTTCAATTTCCTTAGCGGTTATAGATCTGTTCAGGTTTTCTATTTCTTCCTGGTTCAATTTTGGTAGTTGATACATCTCTAGGAATGCACCCATTTCTTCCAGGTTATCTAATTTGCTGGCATAGAGTTGCTTATAATATGTTCTTAGAATTGTTTGTATTTCTTTGGTGTTGGTTGTGATCTCTCCTCTTTCATTCATGATTTTGTTGATTTGGGTCATTTCTCTTTTCTTTTTGGTAAGTCTGGCCAGGGGTTTATCAATCTTGTTAATTCTTTCAAAGAGCCAGCTCCTAGTTTCGTTGATCTGTTCTACTGTTCTTTTGGTTTCTGGTTCATTGATTTCTGCTCTGATCTTTATTATTTCTCTTCTCCTGCTGGGTTTAGACTTTATTTACTGTTCTTTCTCCGGCTCCTTTAGGTGTAGGGGTAGGTTGTGTATTTGAGACCTTTCTTGTTTCTTGAGAAAGGCTTGTATTGCTATATACTTTCCTCTCAGGACTGCCTTTGCTGTATCCCAAAGATTTTGAACAGTTGTGTTTTCATTTTCATTGGTTTCCATGAATTTTTTTAATTCTTCTTTAATTTCCTGGTTGACCCATTCATTCTTTAGTAGGATGCTCTCCATGTATTTGAGTTCTTTCCGACTTTCCTCTTGTGACTGAGTTCTAGTTTCAAAGCTTTGTGGTCTGAAAATATGCACGGAATGATCCCAATCTTTTGGTACCGGTTGACACCTGATTTGTGACCTAGGATGTGATCAATTCCGGAGAATGTTCCATGGGCACTAGAGAAGAATGTGTATTCCATTGCTTTGGGATGGAATGTTCTGAATATGTCTGTGAAGTCCATTTGGTCCAGTGTGTCATTTAAAGTCTTTATTTCCTTGTTGATCTTTTGCTTAGATGATCTGTCCATTTCAGTCAGGGGGGTGTTAAAGTCCCCCGCTATTATTGTATTGTTGTCAATGTGTTTCTTTGCTTTTGTTATTAATTGCCTTATATAATTGGCTGCTCCCATGTTAGGGGCATAGGTATTTACAATTGTTAGATCTTCTTGTTGGATAGACCCTTTAAGTAGGATATAGTGTCCTTCTTCATCTCTTATTACAATCCTTGTTTTAAAATCTAATTTGTCTGATAAAAGGATTGCCACCCCCTTGCTGGAATTTTCATTGGGTTTGCTTTGAGTCTATAGATCAACTTGGGGATAATTGACCTCTTAATATTTAGTCTTCTGATATATCACTTTACTCATTTAGTCCTTTGATTTTTCTCATAGTGTTCTCTTCTATAACAAACACTGTATTCATATTTTAAAAATGTATTGTTACTTTTTGATGTTACTATAATTGGTATTGTGGATTTCATTTTCCAGTATTTTCCCTTGTTATCATATAGAAATAGAACTTACTTTTGCATATGGAACTTGTATTCTGTGACCATATTAAACGTATTTGTTTTAGTTGCTTTTTTTCTTAAATAGACTCTGTAGGATTTCCTACATAAGTGACAGTGTTGTCTCTGAGTACAGTTTTACTTACACTTTTCTGTTTGGATGCCTTTTATTTCTTTTTCTGGCTTTATTCACTGGCTAAAACCCAACAGTATAATGTTGAATAGAAGTGGTGAGGTTGGGCGTCTTCATTTTGTTCCTGGTTTTAGGGAGAATATATTCATCAGTCTTTTACTATTAACTATGTTGTTAGATAGAAGTTTATGTAGATGTCCTTTATAAGGCTGGGAAAATTCTCTTCTATTCCTAGTTTGCTGAGAGGTTTTATTAAGAATGAATGTTGAATTTTGTCAAATGCTTTTTCTCCATCTACTGAGATAATTACATGTCTTTTTTATTTTGTTATATTGTGAATTACATTGATTGATACCTGAATATTAACCCAATCTTGCATTCCTGATTTAAAACCCTCTTGGTCATGCTGTATTACTCATTCTATGTATTTTCATATCTGATGTGTTATAATATTTAAAAGTTTTGCATCTATACTCAGGAAGAATGTTGATTTACACTTGTCTTTTCTCATAATGACTTTTGTCTGGTTTTGGTATGAGGGTAATGTTATCCTCATAAAATGTGTTGGGAAAGATCCCTCTTCTTCAGTTTGCTGGAAGAACTTGTATAGAGTTCATAGTATTTCTTTAACAGTTTGGTGTAATTCAGCAGTGAAGGTATCTGGGCCTGGAGTGCTCTTTGTGGGAAAGATTTTAACTACATATTCAATTTCTTTCTTTTTTTTTTTTTTAAGATTTTATTTGACAGAGACACAGCGAGAGAGGGAACACAAGCAGAGGGAGTGGGAGAGGGAGAAGCAGGCTTCCCGCGAACCAGGGATCCTGATGCGGGGCTCAATCCCAGGACCCTGGGATCATGACCTGAGCCTAAGGCAGATGCCTAACCAACTGAGCCACCCGGGTGCCCCCATATTCAATTTCTTAAAAAGGCACAAGATTTTTAAAGTTGTCTCTTTCTTTTTGAGTCACTTCAGTGTCTTCTAAGGAATCTGTCCATCAAGGTGGTTGAATTTGTTGCCCTAAAATTTATATTTTTTTATTCTCCTATCTGTAGGATCTCTAGTAATGTCACTCTCATTTCTGATTTTGATAATTTATATCTTCTCTCTTTTTCCCCTGATCATTTTGGTTAGTAGTTTCCTGAGAAAAGAGTACCAAGGATAAAGAACTATTGCATAAATAAAATGATAAAGGGGTCAATTAATCAAGAGGATAGAACAGTTATAAGTGTTTACATACCTAGTAACAAATCTTAAGGTACATTAAGCAAAAACAGAGAAATGCAGGAGAAATAGACAAATAGAGATTTCACCACATCTCTTAATTTTTGATAGAACAAGGAGAGTAATCAGAAAGGACAAAGAAGACTTTAGTAACCTTACCCAACTTTACTTAATTGACATTTACAGAAAATTCCACCTAACAACAAAATACACATTTTTATCAGGTGAATTTGAAATATTTGCCAAGATAGCTTACTTTATGGTCTATAAAACAAGTCTAAAATTTAAAAGGATTCAAATTATACAAAATATGTTCTCTGACTTCATTGGAATTTAGAAATCTAACAAATACGAAAAACCCTCAAATATTCAGAAATTAAACAACAAACTTCTAAGAAAATCATATGTCAGAGAAATCAAAGGGATCTTAGTATATTTCACTAAATGGAAATGAAGGCATAAAGTAATGTGTTGCTACAATGGAGTAGTGCTACAGGAAATTCATGGCACTAAATGCCTATATTAGAAAAGAAAAGTCTCCATTCAAAGACCTTACCTTAAGAAACTTCTACCTTTCAACTTAGAAACTAGGAAAAGAGAGAAACTTAAAACTACTAAGTAGAAGAAAGGAAGTAAAGAGTGGAAGTCATTGGATTCTGCGTGGTTTTTTTTTTGCCTCTGAAGAAAAACAATGAGCAAAACCGTCTTATTGAGAACTTCCTTTGAAAGGAGATGGAGGACCGTAAAGGTCCTTGCTCACATGGAGTTTATGTTCCAGTGGGATAAGATGAAAAAAAAATAAATTGAAAATAAAGCTTATGAAGAAAATAAAATACAGATGATTGTGTATTTTGGAATTAGTGGTGGGAAAGGCCTGTTTGAGTGAGGTTAGTGTTATATTTTTATCCATGTCTTGGATGACAAGAAGGTTGGGCCAAGATCAGGGTAAAAACCTTGATTCAAGGCAGAACTAAAGGCTGATGCAAAGGCCCTGTGGCAGGCAGAATGATGTGAGGAAGAAATACACTCTTACATTGTTTAAGTCACTTGGAGTACCTTTTTTTGTTTATTCCCAGCCTACCGAGGAAAGTTTAAGTATGTCTCATTTAGATCTAGCTGGATTTTTAAGCTGGCTTGAAAGTTTCTATATTTTAAAGCAGTCATTTAACTTATTTATATATATAATTATAAACAAATCTAGTCTTCTAATTGCCTTTTTTTTTAGATTTTATTTGAGAGAGAAAGAGAACATGTATAAGAGTCAGTACATAAGTTGGGGGGAGGGGCAGAGAGAGTGGGAGAGGGAGAAGCAGACTTCCTGCTGAGCAGGGAGCCTGATGCGGTACTCCGTCCCAGGACCCTGGGATCATGATCTGAGTCAAAGGCTGGTGGTTAACTGACTAAGCCACCCAGGCATCCCAAGTCTTCTAATTGTCATTTTAACTTTTTTCCCCAATTTATTATATTTCCTTGTTTCATTTTTACCTTTTCCTTTATAGAGTTTTAAACTTTTTTACTTTTTCCTGCTCCATTTTTTATGATGTTTGGGGATTAAATATAAAATCTACAGTATTTTTATTTATTTTTTTTAAGTCGTCTCTACACCCAACATAGGACTCAAACTCATGACTCTGAGATCAAGAATCACACACTCCACCAACTGAACTAGCCAGGTGCTTCAATTCTGTAGAGTTTTTTAATAGTAACATTCCAATTTATATTTTTCTTCAGTGCCTAAAATGATACATTTATTAGGTACACAGGAATCCTAACATATTTGTTTTGTTGAAGTAGTGTATATCTCACTTTTCCCCATCCTGTCACTTTCTATGTTCAGAATATCTTGGATTTTAGTTCTCAATTGTTATATATTTTAAAATCAGTTAAACTGGGGCACCTGGGTGGCTCAGTTGGTTAAGCATCTGCCTTCGGCTCAGCTCATGATCCCAGGGTCCTGGGATCGAGCCCCGCGTTGGGCTCCCTGCTCAGCGGGAAGCCTGCTTCTCCCTCTCCTACTCCCCCCTGCTTGTGCTCTTCCTCTCTCTCTCTCTCTGTCAAATAAGTAAATAAAATCTTTAAAAAGAATAAATGAAATAAAAAAAATAAAATCAGTTAAACTGAAACACCAATTTCTAGTTTCTTTGCTTAGCATTTTTTGTTTGTTTGTCATACCTTCTACTTGGTCCTTGCTCTTACCTTTATTGTAGCATAATCACTTTATATGTTCACATCATATCTTACTCGATGGTGGGGGAAGACTCACTTCTGTAACCCTGGAGCTTGGCCTGTAGTAGACCCATTGTAACTGTTCATTGAATGATTGTAAGCCCTTCTACTCCACCTCAGCCCTGTGCTTTGATCTGCTTCCCTGTGTTTTTAAGTTACCTCATTTTTCTGTGTCTAGGTCCTTAAATGGTATCAGAACCACAGTGCTGTCGCCTCTGTGTGGGGCATACCACAGGGGCATCAGAATTAGCAGGAAACAGTTGGAGCTCAGGGCTCAGGGAGCTTTCCTGAGAGGAGGCTTTTTGGCTTTGCCATTTGACCCTTGGCCAGTTGCTGAAATTTATTTCCCTAAACACTCGTATGTATGGTGACACAGAATTTTTTATGTAGTTGAGATGGTAGAGGGATGGGAACACGAATGGAAGGGCAGCTGTACATTGAGTGCTTACTTGTCTGATGGGAGAAGGGAGAAAACATGCATCTCAGGTTTTAGATGTGGGAGGAGTCTTCAGATGGTAGATGTATTTGGTCATACAGAATGAATATGCGACTCAAGGCAGGATAACTCCATAAATATTATTGACTGATTTGCACTGCCATATTTCTGCTGTCATTCAGAGGGAAAAACCCCTTACTGCATGGGGAGAACACTCTACAAAATCCTAGATATGTTGACAGGTTTATCCTAGACCTATATTTTACGTTGATTTAATTTCATTCTATTCCTTGCTTGGGATACCACAGTAAATATTCTTCCTGTTTGGTTTACTTCTCTAAGGTATTTATTAGCTATTATGATTTCCTAGTAAATTCAGTTGTTTGTCCAGAGAGCTCATTATTTTCGCTTTTATACTCTTCATCTCTTCAGCTCTGTCCTTGTTTACTCCCCACCCTCCCATGCCCCACTTCAGTGTTTGTCTGCATAACTTGAGGCTTTGTTCCACAACGCTTACGAGTTCTTTGAGCAATCCCTTTTGTTTTCCTTTTCTGGAAGGTGGAAAGTACCATTAGGGACCAAGATCAACGTTGTCACAGGAGGATGAATTAGGATACTCATCTAGAACCTTGTACCAGAAGGGTGGGGGCTACGGTAAAGTGAATCCAACTGGTGGCCAGGATGGTCCTGCCCATGTTGCCTTCCAACCCCCTTTCTCCCAGTCACTTAGAACCTACAGAGGACACAGAGGCATCTGCAGCCTCAGGGCGTAACTGAGTTTCTGATCCTAGTGATCATCAACACTTAGCTTCATCACCAATAAGAAGCGACCAAGGAAAAAGAAAGCCAAGTTCAGACTTTGAGAAAGAGGCTGTAAGAATACAGTGTATGTCGATAAGAAAAGCATTTTGTCATAGTCCCAAATTTAGACCTGCAATTAATAGCCTGATAGTTGGTGAAATTTTTGTCTTTCTCTACGGAATGCCCAGACTCTGAACTATGTAAAATATTCAAGCATTTGAAATCTACACTCACATGAGATTCACTCAGAATAGGCCTTTATGAATATTCATGTTGAAGTATTTAGCCTCAGGGTGTAAAATATTAATCTCTTACCTGAGTTTTACATCTGATTCTTTTTCAATGACACAGAGAAAAATTAAATGTTACCTGCCACCAGGGGCATCATTAGGATGAGCTTTTTAGGTTAAAGTCTAAAAGAAAAACTCAGTCTCAAATAATTTTTGGTGTTTCTCATGTGACAGGTAAAATTTATGAATATTACCATTGTTTTTGTTCATTAGTGATCTATCCAGATTTGACAAGCAGTTACTGAGTCCATTCCCATTTAGTCAACATGAGCAATCCAAGTTACTGTGTGTGTGTGTTAGGATTTGTCACAAAGAGTAGATGTATAGAGGTAATGATGCTAATCATAGAAACTATAAAGATAGACTTTGGCGAATAAGCAAGGAAAATAAGTACTCTAAATTGAGCAGGAGAAATAATGGAATAGCATTGGATTACCTTTTTGTTATGCTGTGTGTTTGTTTTTTTGGTGGCACGAGCCTTTAGGTGGCTTTATATGAAAGGGTGGGATGTATGAGAAAAAGGCAGCTGAGGAGTGTTTTTTAAAAAAATTTTCCTTATCATTAAAATAATTTTTCACTAAAGAGCATTTAGAAGTGGTAATGGATACATAAAATTAAAAAAGTTACGAATGTACCACCAGGGAAAACCACCACTATGATTTCAGTTTCTTACAGTTTATTCAGTGTTTTAAAATATGTACATTTTATAAAAGTAGAGTCCTGTACTGTTTTATAACCTGTATTTTAGTAATTATTAGGATGGCATCATTTTCAATAACTGCTTGGTATTATATGGATATAATAATTAGGTATTTTTGATATTTAGGTAGTTTCCAATTTTATGATGTTATAAATGGCATTATAGTGAACATCCTGAAAGCTAAATTTTTGCATGTATTATTTCTTTATTCTTGGGATGAATTTCCAGATCTGTAATTGCTCAATCAAATAGGGTGCACATTTTAACACTTCAGATCTTATTATCAAATGGCCCTCCTGAAAGTATGTACCAATTCATACTTCCACACCTTCCATAAAGCCAGTAATTATCATTAAAATATATATATTTGCTAGTTTCATAGGGGAAAAATGAATAACTGATTTTTTAATTTTAACTGATCTGAAATTTCTACCTTTATTTCATATGAAGTATATTTTTAAGGGTAATTTCTTGATGAAGAATAAAAGACCAAAAGAAATTGTTCTTTTCCTTTCTACTGGGACAAGATAGAATACTTTTAAAAGAAAGGATTGTTTCATGTTAAGGATTAGCAATAATTTCATAGTTGTGGAAATCATGGCATTGGTAAGGCGTCCCCCTCTCTTGAGATAGAGATCTTTTCCCACATCTTTTTATTGCAGTTCAGTTCATTGTGATGAGATTTTATCTGTATATAATTCAGCGAATTTACATTTGAAAAACTAACCGTGGGTTTATAGATCAATACCATCCCTTGAGTCTTATGACTGCAAGTGTCTGATTTGGGCTTATAATTAAGAATCAAATGGGTAGCCTTGGACATAGGCTAATCAGGAATAAGTAGATCACTTACATAGTTTGGGTTTAATGCTACATGGAGAGAAGAATGACAAATAGCATGAAAGGATAGTATTCTAACCAATATACAGTATTTATATTCTTTTAGAAAAATTACTATTATAATAAAGAAAATGTTAGTTTGGGCTGAGGTAGTTACTACTGAAAGTTCACTAACATGTTCATGCATTGACCTCACCAGCTCAATTTTGAACTCTGCTACAAGGTTAGATCCATTTATTTTGGCAGCTTTGTTGGAAGATTAGCCTGGGTATTGGGAATTCCAATGAAAAAGTGTAGCCTGGAGGCATCCTGCTTGTGTCTACTTATTTAAATGCTCCTGGAATTCAGCCTGTCATCACTCATATTGGCTAGATTACGGGAGGTATTTGGTAGAAACATGGTGTTAGATTATCCAGTTTATTTTTTTTTCATTGTTGTTCTAAGACTCTAATAGTGATTACTTTTGATGATGGTTTTTCTGTTACCCCTTACCTATTGCAATCAATTTTTTGTTTCCCCTGTCCCAACTACATTATTGCCAGATTAAATGTACTAAAGAACATGAATTTCCTGAGTTACAGACAGGTCCTGTCCCATCATACCAAAATTCCATTTGAAATCTTGAGTGGCTGTCCTTGCCTGTGGAATTAGGTAGGAATCATTTATCTGCCAATCAAAGTACATTGCGGTAAAGATCATTGCCTGCCTTTCCAGTTTCCTCTCATGATTCACCTACAGTGCTTTGAACCCTGAATAGAACTCTTGATTTCCTACCTTCTTAAAACAAAACAAAACAAAACAAAACAAAACTTTTCTCTCAACCTGCAGAGAGAATTTTGGCGTATAGGTTTGGGGGAGATCTTCAACATTCATGCTCTCTGATTTTCTCTCTCTGGAACATATATTCCTGCCTCATTTCTAATTGAAATGGTGTATTTCCTCTGATTTTCTGTGTACTTGATTCATATTCCCTTTAAGATAACATTGATCATGTTCCATCTTATTTTATGGTTTATGTACTTATTCCTGTTAAAGATTAAAAATTGCTTGGGATCAGGGACTGATTTCCTTATTTTTGAATTCCTTGTAGTACCTAGTATGGTGCTGGGCATTCATGAGGTTATCAGTGAATACTTAAATGAAGTGGTATTGGGAAATGACTAGCATTATTGTTAATGTGATTTTGTGGGTATTTAATTATGATAGACAGTGAAATTTGAGGACACCCAAAACCTTCAATTTTTGTGCATAGAAACAAAGATTGTAACTCTAAGGAATCTTTTTTTTAGGCAGATTAAAAAACTTAAAAAACCTGATAAAAATTTAAGTTGATAAAAAAAAAGTTGGAGGGAAAATTACCACTCTTAGATAGCATTGAAGGCTTACCTGAGAGATGGCAGTGAACGTAAAATATATGAATTTTCTATTTGCCCAATCTCTTGATTCTGTGAATGCCATATTCTACCATCCCCATGGGATTTAAATAAACCTCAGGCATTTTTTCCCCCTTAGAGTCAACCAGTCATTGTACTTAATCTCTTTAGATAACAGCTTTTGGATTCCTTGCCTTCCCTCTAGCTCAGCCTGAATCATGTTAACAACAGTCTGACTGAGTCCCTTCCTAAAGCATCCCTACTCTCAGGGCACTGGAGACAATTCAGTCATCTGCAGAAATGTTATCAGTAAACCCTACCCCACATCACTGGTGGCTGCCTATTGATGAAATCCAGACTCAATCTTTGCAGTCCATGCTTTGGCTAATCTGGTTCCATTCTACCTGTGCAAGGTATCTAAGCTTTTTTTTCTTGGAACAGGCACTTTTTACTTAGAGAACCATGACTTGGGGTTTTCTAAAAATCCAACATGGTTAATTTTCTTACAAGACATCCTTAGTTTGTTATGCATGGAGCAGGTTTCTCTCTTCCTCCTCACTCTTTACACTTTTTTTCTCTAGCTGGGTCCTATTTTTTCCTCCAGAATTGCCTGATGCTCAGCTTCCCTTCTCTGTCCCATTTATTATTGTCTGGTTTGCCTACTTAGGACCTTGTTGCCCAGCTGCTGCATATACCTCATTTCCCCAGTAGATTGAGCCCTTGCACATGGTTGGTACTTTGGTAAATGTCTAGTGTTGTAAGGTGGGAATCAAGGTTGGCGTTTCTTTTGTATTGCCTTGGTACCTAGAACCAGGTTAGGGAATGCCCATTGAACATCTGAGGGTCTGTAACTTGGGGAAAAAGTTCTATCTATGATAGATGATGTTGTCTTTCAGAAATTTTGACACAATTCCATGATAATTTTTTCTATTAAAATGAATTATTTTTCCTTTCCCCAACTTATAAAAATACTTAAAGAAACTTTCGTTTTTACTGAAACACCTTTCACATAACTTTAGAACATACAACAAATACAATGAAATTTAGCATCTTCTTGTGCATGGTCAGAGGAGATTATGTGTAAACCACCATGTTATGTTGGCTATTGGTTGAACCTGGGTGGGCATTAAATATGGGACTGACACCTTCCAGCCCCTGTCTCCTTGTGTCTATTGAAACCAAGTTAGACAAGAATTCTTTAAGATCAACCTAAAGCAACTTGAGAATTCTGGCTTTATAGAAGTTGCTGATGTGATTAATATGTTCTGTGTCCCAGGCTGGTCCTGCCCAGATGACAGTGTGTAGTGGCACTCCCCACAGAGAGATGATGATGATGACTTATTCCCTGAGTTAAAAGATGAAATAGTTCCAGAGCTTTCTGATGGCTGCTTTGAACGCTGCTCTCTTTTTCTACTTGTAGAAAACATTTATTTATGTATCTCAGTGTTATTAAAAACTAATCATTGCAGTTTTTTGCTTTGTCCCAAATTAGATGGTTTCTTGCAGACTAACACCTGATTGAGCGCTCTTTTGTTATTTAGATTTTGTTTTATTTTGGTATATTATTTAACCACTGGTAGAGCTCTGTGTACATCAGAGGATCCAACCATGCCAGGAAATAACAGAGGCCATGGGAAAACTATTTACGTTTTAAAAAAGCCATCATATTTATGTTGATAGAGAGCTCTGTATTTTCTCCACAAGGGGGCAGGAAAGTCTGGGCTGTAAATTTAATTGTTCATGAAAGCCTTTAGGGAAAGAAGTGCTTTACTCGATCTTCCATATATGCTTTTTAAAATATAAATTTTTTTCCAGTTTAAAAAAGTTCCATGAGTGGATGATTTTTAATGTTTCTCTTACCTTCTGGGAGGTTACTCTGCAGCTGTGTTCATCACTTTTTCCCTCCTCTAGATTCTAATCATAGGTTTTAATTACTGGGCTAAGTGTTATGAGGTTACTGTTACCAGTGACCAAGGCAGCTCGTTTTCATTGACTCATGATTGTAGACCCTTAATAGGTGCATGGGAGAAAGGAGAAGACCAGTGTTTCACTACTGTCTGTGCCAATGACAAAATAACACCTGTGTCAAAGCAAAACAATCACATAATAGGTTTGAGATCAGTTCTTATATCTATACATGTTCATACATTCTCCTGCTCATATTAAGTTTTATTCTGTACTGTTTCCCACTGGCTCCCACCCCCATACTGCTTTTGTACTTTTTGTTAGGCAAGCTTTAAATTACAGGCCATGCTACAAAACTCATCTAAATCTGTGATATCAGTAACTGAATGCTTCTCTCTTGAGATCATGACAGGGTTGGCTTAACACCATAGGACTCACTGCATTGAGACAACAACAGGCTATACTGTGAGGAGACCTCTGACAAATTCAGTCTATTTTCGTAAAAATACAGTTGGGGAAATACTTGAAAAATTCAGATTTGAGGGTTGCCCCTATACTCCCTCCTCTACCATATGAAAGATAAACTGTGTAAAACAGTAAAGCATTAAAGAGTCAATTTTTGTTTAAGGCTGATAGTGACTCTCCCCGGTAGGGCATGAAATTAAAATGTGTGCACAGAACCAAATGATTGCTTCAGTACTGTGTTTTTAGTCGAAGTTGTCCTCTCGAAACAGTTAGTGCTGCTAAAACGAAGTGAAGTGCAATAATGCAGGTGGCAAAAGATTTATTCAAAGAGGATGTTTATATAGAAACAATATTGACAGCTACAGACCTAATTGGTTGGCATAGCTTGGTGACAGGCGTGGCAAAAAGATGTGGAAAAGATGGCATAGAAGTAAAATGGGAGCTTGATTTACGTGTGAGAGGCAAGTGTAACTAATATCACTACTTGGATGCCACAATAGAAGCAACATGGCCACCCACATGCACTATTTTTTACGATACGGTTGCTCAGAAACACACAAGTCATTTGACACTCTTTCCTTGAAGTACCATGGCAGTTTGCAGCGTTAGGAAAGGTTTGCTTGAAAAATCTCTTGATTTACTCCTAATTGGAGATACAGATGGCCACGTGGGTTTGGGAAGAAAAATTAAGCGGTAAAATATTTAGCAGTCCTAGAAGTTCATTTCAATTCTGTTGAATGCCTTATGTCTGTTTTTCATAGCTTGTCTTCTTTTGAAAACACAAACAGTGGGGTTTAGCTGTTGTTCTTCAGAAGTAGTATAATGGGTGGTGTAAGTGCACACATGCATACGTATGTGTAATTTATACATATATTTTTCTTACTTTTACATTATAACTAATTTTTGCCTGAACTTAACACGGTTAATCATGGTTGAGGAGTGGTATCATAGCAGTTCTGGCTTTCTTCCAGCAGGCAGTCTTTTGCAGAGGGGAAAATGGCAAAGTTGAGCAACAATCCCATAGTACAATGTGAAGAAGAATGTACTGAACAGACTACCCAAAGGAAACATGAGGAAAACATCTTATTATAAGATATATATTTAGTATGTTTTTCATATTTGGAAAGAGAAGTGAATGTCTGGGAATGTCCTTTGATTCACTGGCCAGAAAGATTTTTGTTACTTTATGTACCTTTCCCCAAATCCCAATTCTTTAGATTAGAAATGATTTATTTACAGAGAAAAGAACAGTACTTTGATATGCTATACTAATGTTAAACATTTATGGGTTTTAAAAATATTTATGAATGTGTAAAAGTTATTAAAGCGAATATGCTTCTGGTTACCTTGTGATCAGGTATAGTATGAGTACAAAAATGGGTATTTTTGTAAAAGAAAAAGATAAGAAAATAAATGTCAGTAGATCGGTAAAGTTTAATCTTAGGGTATGTGCATTGGTCTGTTATGTGTATAATTTAAGATACTTATTCTTGTATAATATAGATTTAATATATATTTGTTGAGTTATGATGAATTATAATGTTCAAGCTCCAAGAAAATTTCCTTACAGCTCCTTATTTCTAGTCGCTCAAAAATATAATAACAAATTTTTTTAAAATAAAATCTTTCACAATTTGCACTTTATGAAAAAAACATTACACTGCTTTATTTAGGGCATTAGTTTTAGAGGAAGAGAATTTTTATTTGCTCTGTAAGATTATTCAGGTCCAATTTTTGTTGGTAAGAAAAATGTTCAATAAATTTAAATGAAATTACACATACTAATAGGATACAGAGAGAGAGGCCGTGGAATATTTCAAGTAAATAACAAATAAAAGTAAACGTTTATACTTTCATTAACTCCATTTTTCTAGAGTCCTCTACAGCCCTTACAAGGATAAATGCCCTTCTAGCAACATTAATGGCAACCTAACACAAATCAAGCAACGTCCTTTTTGTTTTTCAAGGAAATCAGACTCCAAAATTTATTTCAAAATAACAGGATTTTAAATCCTTTTTCGTTTTCTCTTTGCATCTGAGATTTGTAAGTATAAAATGATACTTAAAAAAAATACACCCCAGGGGCGCCTGGGTGGCTCAGTCAGTTAAGCGTCTGCCTTCGGCTCAGGTCATGATTCCAGGGTCCTGGGATCGAGTCCCGTATCGGGCTCCCTGCTCAGCCAGGAGCCTGCTTCTCCCTCTGCTTCTGCCTCTCTCTTTCTCTCTCTCTCTCTGACTCTCATGAATAAATAAATAAAACATAAAAAAAAAAAAAAGCAAGTCTATTTAAAAAAAAACCCCAGGGGCGCCTGGGTGGCTCAGTCAGTTAAGCGTCTGCCTTCGGCTCAGGTCATGATTCCAGGGTCCTGGGATTGAGCCCCACAATGGGCTCCCTGCTCTCCCTCTCCCCCCGTTCGTGCTCACTCGCTCTCTGTCAAATAAAATCTTAAAAAAAACAAAAACAAAAACATCCTGGTCTTTATATGGTCATTAGAAGAGGGAGAGTACAGAGGTGAGAGAACCTATGTGTGTTGAGGAGATGTCTTCTTCCTGCTTCCCCTGTTCAGGCCCCTTTTGTAGCTTCATAGTCAACCAGGGCCCAGACAGATTAGAGCCTTACAGAGCTCTTTTGCTGTGGGAAAGTTGGAGATGGTCCCAGTCCAGGCAAGCTTTGTTATTCATATCCTTCTAATTTTACCACCTTAAATTTGTTTTACTTAAGGATAATTGTTGACCCCTCTAGAGAATTTCCATACGCATTTACAACTGTCATGGTTCCTTAATTTGTGCAGAAAAAGAATATTTTCATCTTGATCCCATTATTGAGACTGGGAGATGAGGCAGGGAGGGCCTGTTGTAAAACTGTACAGTTTTTTAAAATGTAATCTCTACACCCATCGTAGGACTTGAACTCATGACCTCAAGATCAAGAGTCCTATGCTCCACCTATTAAGCCTGCTAGACATCTTAAGACTCTACAGTTTTTTATGCTTTGCTTTGGTGCAATTTTAGCTATGGCTTTATAAGTATATAAAGAATTGCCATATCACTTAGTTTATCAAAGAGCTGTAAAAATCTCTATATAAAATTTACCCATTTCTTTTCCTAAGTGTTGCATTTTATATTTAGTATAACTATTTTTAAAAAAGATTTTATTTATTTATTTATTTGACAGAGAGAGACACAGCGAGAGAGGGAACACAGGCAGGGGGAGTGGGAGAGGGAGAGGCAGGCTTCCCGCGGAGCAGGGAGAGGGAGAAGCAGGCTTCCCGCGGAGCAGGGAGCCCGATGCGGGGCTCGATCCCAGGACCCTGAGATCATGACCTGAGCCGAAGGCAGACGCTTAACGACTGAGCCACCCAGGCACCCCTAGTATAACCGGTTTTAATTGTAGTCAGTGACTATCAAAATCTTCAGGGTTGGGGCGCCTGGGTGGCTCAGTCGTTAAGCGTCTGCCTTCGGCTCAGGTCATGATCTCAGGGTCCTGGGATCGAGCCCCGCATCGGGCTCCCTGCTCCGCGGGAAGCCTGCTTCTCCCTCTCCCACTCTCCCTGCTTGTGTTCCCTCTCTCGCTGTGTCTCTCTCTGTCAAATAAATAAATAAAATCTTAAAAAAAAATCTTCAGGGTTTTATACTTGGTGTTAACTGTGGTTTTTCTATCTAGGGAAGTAGAAAATTAAGGTTGTGAGCTGTTAAATTATTTAAATAGATACTGTAGGGAAGAGTTACCCTTACGAAAATATTAAGTGGATGTGTATTTTGTTAGTGGAAACAAGATGGCATGGGTTGCCCCCTTTCTTGAAGCATAGATTTCAGAGTAGAACCACCAACTCAGGGCTCAGCTTTGATCTTCAAATTAGTTTTTTGGGGAAGTTGGAGTGAGGCTATAGTCTTGTCAGGCTTTGTCAAGAGAGAAAAGGGATTTATTTTCCCCCTAAAGTTCCTTTTGCATTATCCAGAGATGAAAAACAAGGGCTAAGTCTGCAAAGATGGAGAAACCCCACTGCGCCCCAATAGTGCCAGGACAGACCACAGGTTCCACCAGCTGAAGACTTCAGGGTGCACTTGAGAGGGGCCAGGAGGGAAAGTGAGGCATCCCTGTGGAGGCTAAAGTGCAGTGAGGATCCACAAGACAGGTCGAAGTCTGGCTCTTGAACCCCAAATGTAGACATAGTACAAAGAAATCCCCTATACTCTTTACTTGAAAACACCAATTTATCACTTACACTTCAGCATTCTTTTTGTCTTTCTCCACACAATTTTTATTATGTAATAAAATTACCACTATTAGATAATAGTTTTATGAACCACTTGAGAGGAGATTTCACAAACCATGCCTTTTTGTTCCTTAGTCTTTCTGTGTGTGTTTTTCACAAGGATATTCTGACATAATCCTATCAAATTTGAAAAGTTTAACATTGATCCACTACTTCTATGTAGGCTACTGTGCATATTTCCAGTTTCATCATTTATTTCTCACAGTGGTGTCCTTTTTAGCATTTTCTTTTCTACTCTAGGATTCAGTCCAGGATCACCTTTAAAAAATTTTTTTTTAAAAAGATTTTATTTATTTGCCAGAAAGAGAGAGTGAGAGAGAGAGAGAGAGAGAGAGAACAAGCAGGGAGAGTGGCAGAGGCAGAGGGAGAAGCAGACTCCTTGCTGAGCAGGGAGCCCGATGTGGGACTTGATCCCAGGACCCTGGGGTCATGACCTGAGCCAAAGGCAGATGCCCAACCAACCGAGCCACCTAGGTGTCCCTCTTAAATTTTTTTTTTTAATTTTATTTACTTAAAGTGAGAGAACATGAGCAGGAGGAGAGGGAGAAACAGGCTTCCTGCTGAGCACGGAGCCTGACGTGGGGCTCCATCCCAGGACTCCGAGATCATGACCTGAGCCCAAGTCAGATGCTCAACAACTGAGCCACCAAGGTGCCTCAAGTATCACCTTTTGAATTAAGTTGTCCTGTGAGCTGGAGTTATCTTTAACTGACAATTTCCAGTCCAGTTTCTCACTCTATAAACCTAGCCTCTATCTGTCAGAATAAGAACTTCAGATTAAGTTGTATTTTTTTCCTGCTTTTGCATATTTATGTGTAGTACATGTTGGTTGTGCTACACATATCTTCTGTGTATTTATTACTGTTTCCAAACTTTTCCACTTGAGCCCTCTTTGTGGAGTTGAGAGAGTTTATTCTTATCTTGCTTACTCACTTAGACTTCAAGCCTGGTAACAAAGGGATTGTTCTCACTTTCATAGCCTATTAAGTGCCCTAATGAAGTTAGGAGAAAGTCAGGGTTATATATTTTAAAATAGTAATAGCTACATTTTATTACATGTACTATGCATGTAATATTTGCACTCTTAATTTTCAAAACAAATCCATGATGTAGACTAAAATCCTTCATGACTCATAAGATCAGTGTTATTTAGCTCTTGTCTGTCTTCTCACCACATGCTCGTGATTCTCCACCACCCAGACATTTTCCTTTCTCTAAGGGCCTTGATGTTTTCCATCTCAGAGTCTACCATATACTCTTCTCTATGCCTGGAATGTTTTTTTCATAATTGTTTGAAGAAGCTTAGCTGTGAAGGGAAGATAAGAGTTAAAAGGGTCAAGGGAGACTTTTGTGTGTGGTTCTTGTTGCTGATGTCGTAGGTGTATTTGAACAACAGCCACATAGTTTATGAGCAGAGGGGAAAGAGTCAAAGGAGACGGGATGAAGATACAGAGGAGGTGAGGCAGTTGATGGAGGGAGATTCCTGAAGAGGGTGGAGATGAGATTCTGGATACAAGTGAGGAGATTAATTTTGTACAGCTGGAAAAAGTCATCATTAGACATGCCAGAAGTTGAGGAAGTTTGGCTCTGCTGAGGCTGTATTTTTCACTGTGAAATAGGAAGTTTGGTCATTTGCTTGGATGCTCAGAGTGAGAAGGCTAGAGGTGGAGGGAGGGGAGAGGGTGAGGCTGAATGGACCAAATCATAGGTGACAAGAATCTGGGGACGGAAGGTACTTCTGCCCTTTTCTAATGCTGGAGCTCTGAAAAGCAATATGATTCTGGGAGTTTCTTCCATGTGGCTTAGTGTGGGAGCAAAAGAAATGTTTACTAAGGGCATCTGAGAAAGCGTTAGGAAATTCTGGCCTAAAGGGGAGCAGTTGAGAGTTTTTCTGTCTGATTAGAGTGGCACAGATAGAATATCCTGGGTTTATGGGAATGAAGAGGAAGCCGCTGTAACCAGATAGAAATGAGAACATTGTAGAGGATGGCATCCTGATGGATAAAACTGATGACCTGGTTGTTTTTCTCCATGTCTCAGTCCTAACACCCCTAATGGAAGATGATAAAAAAAAGTCTGGGCAACACTGACGGATTTTCTTCTGAGCCCACATGCCCTTTTAAGAAAATGTAATTGGTTTATGAATAACAAAATATCTTACAAGGCAAACCCTAATTCAGCTATCTTTTAAATGGGAGACACTTCTAAATGTTAGTGTTACAAGGACTGAATTCATTGAGGAATTTCCACTGAGAATTGGAACTGAAAGAGATGTGTGATGAGAGAAATGGAAATCTTTCTCTTGAGCCTTTGGAATATAAGCCTTTATACTTTCCAATAATTTTCTGCCCGAAGCAATGACATATCTAATTAATAATAATATTCTATTAAACAGTATGATTAATCTGAGAGATCATTATGCACAAGTAGATTAAAAAAGCAACCTAAATCCCCTTGGTCTGATTTAAGATAAAATAAACCTGAATTTTGTATCCAGAGAAAGGTTTTTTTTTCTCCTTGTGATATAACTTGAGGGTATATTCTATTTCTATGATTCTTTTGGTGTCTATTCTTTAGTATCTGATTAACTTAAAGGACACTTTTGAATAAATAACACCCATTCAGTTGCCTCTAATTTAATTACAATTTTATATAAGCTATTTGCATGTGAATATTATTGTTGGAGAGTATATCAGTTATTTTTTTTTCTGTTATTAGCTTCATATGGGGCAAAGCTGTTAATATTTTACTAATAGAAACAAAGATAGGGGAGAATTAGGCAGAGAAGGACCCCACAGGATATTTCAGGGCAAATACCATGTCCTAAAATTTGGCCTGGTTTCTGAGCTGGGACGGCGGCAGTAGTACTGTTTTATAAGTTAAATGTTGGAAAAAAACCCACATGAATTGCCTTGCCTTCTCTAAGGGCTTGGTTTTAGGGAAGTCTGGGAATTGTAGGGGTTGTTGTTCCTTAATTTTTCATTAATCGATGGGACGATTTTTTAAATTTTTATTTATTTTTTATTTTATTATGTTAATCACCGATGGGAAGATTTTTGATAAATTTTTCTACTGCCAGACACTGGAGCAAAGCAGTTAAAATCTAGGTTTGGGGATTTCGTGATTATCGGTCTCAGCTTTGCCACTTAGGAGCTGTGAGATCTTGAACAAGTTGGTTAATGCCTTAATCGTCAGTTGTCCTCATCTATAAAATGAGGATATCTCCAATTTCCTAGGCAGAGCCTCTTCAATTTGTGTGTCTCTTAGACTGTTCATCCTCTTGGCTAGGTCACCTCAGGCTTCCAGCAGCGGGACACGGTTCATTGGTTTTTGTATGTGCTAAGTGGAGGGGGCAAAGCCATTTGTGAGAATTGGAAGTATGTATATGATGAATGTAAAGCCTTTAGTTCTGTGCTTGGGACCTCATCATCGCTCAGTTAAAGCTAGCATCTATTAGTGCTTAGTGCAGTTGAAAATTCATCAGATTTTCAGATCTGATCTATTTCTGCAGGTTATTTTGTCTTTTATTCGCTTTTCACTGGGAATGATAACATTACAAAGATGTATCTATCGGGTGAAACTTGGAGCCATATGGTAGCCACCTAACTTTTATTTTTTTAAAGATTTTATTTATTTATTTGACAGAGAGAGGGAATGAGCAGTGGGGAGGGGCAGAGGGAGAGAGAGAGAGAGAGAGGGAGAAGCAGACTCCCTGCTGAGCAGGAAGCCCGATGCAATGCGGGGCTCAATCCCAGGACCTGGAGATCATGACCTTGAGCAGAAGGCAGACGCTTAACCAACTGAGCCACCCAGGTGCCCCTCCACCTACTTTTAAAGTAGTACTTGGACATGTATGTCATACTTTACGATTTACAAAGCATTTCCCATATCATTATCATTTTAGTATATGGTTAGTACTAATTATTTTATTTCATTTTTATTTATTTATTAACATTTCACTTATTTGTCAGAAAGAGAGCAAGCACAAGCAGGGGGAGTGGCAGGCAGAAGTAGAAGTAGGCTCCCCACTGAGCAAGGAGCCCGACAAGGGGCTCAATCCCAGGACCCTGGGATCATGTACTGATCCAAAGGCAGACCCTTAACCGATTGAGTCATCCAGGTGTCCCTAGTACTAATTATTTGAACATTTGATTTTGCCTAAACTGATTATTTCTGGACATCTTGGTCATAGCCCTAATTTTGAAAGTTCCTGAAAATGTTGTTCAAATGTAAATATACAGACACCCCACCTATAGATTTTTTCAGTAAAATACACAAACTGCTTACATATTGATGTTTATAAATATTGGTATGTAATTATTTGTACTGTTGTATTAAAAAACACTAATTGGCATTGGGGATAGTTCCCATAATTCCTTCTAGTAACTTGAATAGGGGTAAAAAAGTAGTAAACAGAAAAAGGCAGAGGGGCACCTGGGTGGCTTAGTTGTTAAGTGTCTGCCTTTGGCTCAGGTCAGGAGGTCCTGGGATCGAGCCCCACATCGGGCTCCCTGCTCAGCGGGAAAGCCTGCTTCTCCCTCTCCCACTCCCCCTGCTTGTGTTCCCTCTCTTGCTGTGTCTTTCTCTATCAAGTAAATAAATAAAATCTTAAAAAAAAAGGCAGCAACCTCTCATAGTGTAGATAATGTAAGTGAACTTTTAAAAAATTTTATTATGTTAATCACCATACATTACATCATTAGTTTTTGATGTAGTGTTCCATGATTCATTGTTTGCGTATAACACCCGGTGCTCGATTTAATACGTGCCCTCTTTAATACCCATCACCAGGCTAACCCATCCCCTCACCCCCCGAACTTTTTTTTTAAAGTCTTTTATTTTTTTTATTCCAGTATAGTTAGTATACAATGTTATATTAGTTTCAGGTGTACAATATAGTGATTTAACAATTTTTTTCTTTATTGTAATCATTTTATTTTTATCATAATAAGTATACTCTGTAATCCGCATCCCCTCTTTCCTGGATTATCCCACCAACCTCTCCTCTGGTAACCATCGTTTTTCTCTATAAGGGTCTCTTTCTTGGTTTGTCTCTCTTTGTCTTTGCTTATTTGTTTCTTAAATTCCATATATGAGTAAGATCATACGGTATTTGTCTTCCTTTGACTTACTTTGCTGAGCATTGTACTCTCTATCTCTATCCAAGGTGTTGCAAATAGTAAGATTTCATTCTTTTTTATGGCTGAATAATATTCTACTATGTGTGTATACCACATCTTCTTTATCCATTCATCTATGGATGAACAGTTGGACTGCGTCCATGGTTTGGCTTTTGTAAATAATGCCGCTATAAACATTTGGGTGCTTGTATCCCTGCGAATTAGTATTTCTATATTCTTTGGGTAAATACCTAGTAGTGCAATCGCTGGACCATAGGGTAGTTCTATTTTTAATGTTTTGGGGAAACTCCGTACTGTTTTCCAGAGTGGCTGCTTTCCCAACAACAGTGTAAGAGGGTTTCCCTTTCTCCAAATCCTTGCCAACACCTGTTGTTTCCTGTGTTGTTTATTTTAGCCATTCTGACAGGTATGAGGTGGTATCTCATTGTAGTTTTGATTTCTGTTTCCCCCATGATGAGTGATGTTGAGCATCTTTTCATGTGTCTGTTGGCCATCTGGATGTTGTCCTTGGAGAATATCTGTTCCATGTCTTATGTCCATTTTTTAATTGGATTATTTGTGTTTTTTTTTTGGGTGTTGAGTTCCATCAGTTCTTTATATATTTTGGATACTAACCCTTTATCAGATATGTTATTTGCAAATATCTTCTCCCATTCTGTATGTTGCCTTTTCATTTTGTTGATTGTTTTCTTTGCTGTGTAGAAACTTTTTATTTTGATGTAGTCCCAGTAGTTTATTTTTGTTTTTATTTCTCTTGTCTCAGGAGACATATATACAAAGGTGTTGCTATGGCCAACATCAGAGAGATTCCTTTAAGAGATTGCTCTCTTAAAGGATGTTTATGATTTTAGGTCTCACATTTAGGTCCTTAATCCATTTTGAGTTTATTTTTGTGTATGGTGAAAAAAAATGGTCCTGTTTCATTCTTTTGCATGTGGCTGTCCAATTTTCTCAAGGCGATTTATTGAAGAGACTGTCTTTTTCCCATTGGATATTCATTTCTCCCTTGTTGAAGATTAATTAACCATGTAATTGTGGGTTTATTTCTGGGTTCTCTGTTCTATTCCTTTGATCTGTGTGTCTATTTTTATGCCAGCACCATACTGTTTTAATTACTGTTGCTTTGCAATACAACTTGAAATCTGGAATTGTGATACCTCCAGTTGTTTTTTTCTTTTTCAAGATTACTTTGGTTGTTTGAGGTCTTTTGTGTTTCCATACAAATTTTAGGATTGTTTGTTCTAGTTCTGTGAAAAATGCTGTTGGTATTTTGATAGGGATTGGAATTAAATCTGTGGATTGCTTTGGGTAGTATAGATACTTTAACAACATTTGTTCTTCCAGCTCATTTGCATGGAATGTCTTTCCATTTCTTCACATCCTATCTTGAATTTCTTTCACCAATATTCTATAGTTTTCAGAATACAGGTCTTTCAGCTCTTTGGTTAAGTTTATTCCTAGATATTTTACTGTTTTTGGGGCAATTGTAAATGGAATTGTTTTCTTAATTTCACTTTCTGCTGCTTCATTATTAGTGCATAGGAATGCAACAGATTTCTGTACATTAATTTTGTATCCTCTGACTTTACTGACTTTACTAGTCAGTTATAGTAGTTTTTTGGTGAAGCCTTTCAGGTTTCCTATATATAGTGTCGTGTCATCTGCAAATAGTGAAAGTTTTACTTCTTCCTTACCAGTTTGGATGCCTTTTATTTCTTGTTGTTGTCTGATTGCTGTGGCTAGGACTTCGAGTACTATGTTGAGTAAAATTGATGAGAGTGGATATCTTTGTCTTGTTCCTGACCTTAGGGGAAAAGCTCTCAGTTTTTCCCCATTGAATATTGATGTAGGCTGTGGACTTTTCATATAAGGTCTTTATTATTTTGAGATATGTTTGCTCTAGACCTATTTTACTTAGGGTTTTTATCATGAATGGATGCTATACTTTTTCATTTCTATACTTTTGCAACTCTACATTACTCTGTGCTCATCATGTTAAGTGTACTCTTTGATCCTCATCACTTATTTCACCCATCCTCCCACCCACCTCCCCTCTGGTAGCCATCAGTTCTCTATAGCTAAGAGTCCATTTCTTGGTTTGTTTCTCTTTCTCTTTCTCTCCTCTCTTTTTTACTTTGTTTGTGTTTTTTGTTTATTTGTTTGTTTCTTAAATTCTCCATTTGAGCAAAATCATATGGTATTTTTCTTTCTCTGATTGACTTATTTCACGTCATACTCTCTAGCTCTATCCTTTTTGTTGCAAATGTCAATATTTCATTATTTTTTATGGCTAAATAATATTCTGTTGTATATATATACCACATCTTTATCCATTCATCTATTGATGGATGCCTGGGCTACTTCCATATCTTGGCTATTGTAAACACTGGTGCAGTAAACATAGGGGTATATATATCCTTCCGAATTAGTGGTTTTGTATTTTTGGGGTAAATACCCAGTACTGCAATTACTGGATCATAGGGTAGTTCTATTTTTAATTTTTTGAGTAATCTCCATACTGTTTTCCACAGTGATTGCACAGTTGGCATTCCCACCAACAGTGCATGAGGGTTCCTTTTTCTCCACATCCTCACCAACACTTGTTGTTTCTTATGTAATGTAAGTGAACTTGGAAAGTATCATTGGAAAATGAAAAAATGAATTTTGAGATGGTAAGAATTTAAAGGTACAAATTTGAAATGGAAAATATATTTGAAACTAAGCACACTGTCAAGTGGAAGTTGTTATTTAAAAGAGAATAGGACAAAGTAAAAACTTATGAAGTATACACTCTTAAAGTGTGTTGTAATTGATGGTAATATTTTCATTGCAAATACTTACCTGTCCTTAGAAAGTGCATACATTTGATGGAAGTGCTCTTCATATGAATGTGCATGAGCACACACAGATGGTCTTGGTCTTAAGAGTAATCAGCTATAAAAGAAACTCTTCCCATGACAGGTGAAAATAAGAGCCCAGAGAAGAGAAGTGATTGGCCCAAGGTCACGCATCTCATTCATGACAGAGTTAGAGCTAGAACCCAAGGAACTCCAATGCATTTCCATTCATCACTCTGTGGGTGATTTCAGGAGCCCTTGAGAAATTCAGATGCTTCCTCATCTACCTAATTGATTCCAAGAAGGAGGCTTTTGACGTTCTGAAGAATCAGAGATTCATACCTTTCATTTTATCACTGCTTAGTGTAGTCCAAGTAGCTCAAGCTTTAAGCCAGGTGGACTTGGGTTAAAAATCTAGCACTGACACTCAGAGCTGCCATACTGTGCAACTCCAGCAACTCCAGGGTACCATCACAGGTAGCTTATGTGAATAGGGCTGAGATTAACAAGAGGCATGGGATGGGTTAGTCTTATGCATACCTTAATAAATTTTTAGGCATAGTATCAGATGCTGCTTTTTGATTTTGATGGCTAATGTGATTAGACTTTTTCCACATTAAGGACCATGTGTAAAGAGCCATTCTAGACAGGAACATAAATGTGCTTTAATAAGTATCAAAAATGAACATAATCAAAATCATTATTTGGGAGCTCTGGTAATGGTTACAAGAGCTAGAGCAGGGGCTCCTATCTTCTATCACTCTGCTTTGGGAAGTCCTGGCCCTATAGTCTTCCCCCCATGCAAGATCCTGGTTGAAGGCCTGACCACCTCTGTGAAATGATGATAAACTAATGAACCTTTGAGAAGTTACCAAAGGGGAAGAGGTTGTAGGTTATGGGCTCTGTCATCACCCAGAGGGCAGGAATGAGTACAGAAGAGCTACTCTGTACACAAGAAGAACATCCTTATTCCAGTTCTACTCTCCATTTGTTTGTGGGATTGGTGAGAACTTACTAGGATTCTAGAATTTATTGGATTGTCCCTCAGTTTATAAAACCTCTGTGATCTGAATCAGGGTCTCAGAGATTAGAATCAGTGGGAGAGACTGAATTTTACTTTTGTAATTTTTATGGTCTACTGAGCAAATTAATACCATCATTAAATTGCTAGTTTCTTCCAAATTAAGAAAATGAATTATTTTAAAAAATAATTTTAGAAGAACCCATTTACATATGGACAGGATAATTACATTATAACACAAGCTTGTATTTAAGTTGGGGCTTGTATTATTTAAGTTGGTAGTCTAATTTAGTGGGTGTCTGTGGTTGGTTATTAAAACAGCCTGCATTGATTCACATACACATGCTCCACAACCCCTTTGTAATGTGATGTTGTTCTTCCCATCAAGAAATGGAGTCTCTTCTACCTCCTTGAATTGGAGCTGAGTTGTGACTTGCTTTGACTGATAGGATGTGATTGAAGTGATCTGCAGTGCTAAGCCTAGGTATTACAGCTTCTGTATAGCTAGAGGGGGAGCTGATCTGTTAGGTAAAGAAATACGGGCTGTCCTGCTGGAGAGAGGCCACAGGGAGCAGCCTCAGCCAACAGCCAGCACCCAGGCTCCAGATGGTGAGTAAGGCAGTCTTGAATCCTGCAGTCCCAGCAGAGACACTGCTCTTCTGAGTCCTACCCAGATTCTTGGCCTACAGATTTGTGAGTCTCTCAGTATGTGGATGCAAAGTCATGGGGCTGAATGAGACCATGTGGTACGTGGGTACTGTCAATAGATAAGAGATCCCTGAGACTCTCACACAATAAAATGGTGGTTGTTTTAAGCCAGTAAGTATGTGTGCAGCAATAGATAACTAATCATAATCTAGCTGTTAATCAGAACCATCATAGGAGCTTTCCTAAAAAATGGATTACTGGGTCCCATCTCCAGAGAGGTTCTGATTTGGAAGGTCTGCTGGGGAGGGACTCATCCCAAGCCTCTGTAATTTCCCCCGCTGCAACTGTCATTTGGAAAAATTTCAAATCAATAGAGAAGTTGAAGGAACAGCACAGCAAACACATAACCAAACTTCTAGATTTACTGATTGTTAATTTTACCATATTTGTTTTATCCATCAGTTAGTCGGTTTGTCTATCTTATGCATCTTTTTTCTAAAATCATTTGACACTAAGTTAGAGATGTCATGTTATTTCATTTTTAAATACCTGACTGTTTATTGCCTAGGGAAAGAACGTTTTCTTACATGACATTACCATTCTCATATCTGAGGCAATTAATATTGATTCAACAATATCATTTAATATATACTCTATATTCAAATTTCATAAATATGGAAATGTCCTTTACAGTTTTGTTTTTTTGTTTTTTTTTAAATTAAATGCCTACTCCTATAAAAGAAACCCTACTTTTTACGTTCTGGTTCACATCTTTTGCCTTTAAGGCTTCTTTTTCTTGCATCATCAATTTCTGCCTCTTTACAGAATTACTATCAGCACATAAATTCATGCTTTGTCATCACCTTTCCCTTAACTTCACGTGTCCCCATTCCCCAACTCCTCTAGGGCCCTATCTCCTGGCTACCTTTTACAACAAAATTTAAATCCTAAAAGTTGCTGACACTGGCTGTTTATACTTCATTATGTCTCATTCTCTTCTCAAAACAGTCCTAGTCTTTGGCCCTCTCAACTCCATAGAAACTCTGGTTTTAAGGTCACCAATGATCTTTTTTTTTCCAATCCAGGGGTCATGTTTATGTCCTCATATTCCTTGACTTTTCAGATGCTTTTTCCATACCTGACCACTCCCTCCTCAAAAGTTGTTTGTCACTTTGGCTTTTATGTCAACATGTTTTCCTGGTTTCCCTTCTATCTCTGTGGCTGGGGCTTCCTGTTCTCTTTTGCTGAACTTGGTCACCCTTTCTGACTGACCTCCCTGTGTGGGAGAGTCTCAGGGATCTTTTATCTATTGATAGTACTTCCCCTTACCCTCCATGTGATCTCATTCAGCCCCTTGACTTTGCATCTTCATCCTGAGAGACTCCCAAATTCATATCCAGCCCTGACCTCTCCTGTGAGTTCCAGTCTCCTATAACCAGCTGCTTCCTTGATACGTCTAACTTAAATGTTCCTCCACCTTGTTTTTGCCTCTAAGTCTTCGCCATCTCGGTTGCTTTAACCACCCAGTTTTTAAAGCCAAAGCCTAGGAGTCAAAGTTGATCACCCTGCACAGCCACCCTATTAGCAAGACGTGTCAACTCCACCTCAATGGGGCCATATAAAAGGGACCCTGAGAGTGCCTGACTTTTCTCACCTACTGCCTTTGTGGTTCAAGTCCCCATCACCTCCAGCGTAGATCACTTCAAGATCCTTTAACCTGGCCTCTCTGATTTCTTTTTACTTCCTAATCTATTTTCCTGATGATTTTTTTTTGTCATTCCTCCGCTTAAAAGATGCAAATTTTTCCATTATACTTAAATTCCAAACTCTTTATCAGCCTCTATATCCTATGTGATCTGGCTGTGCATAGCTATCTCTGAGATCGCATCCTTTTTTTTCTTTAGGTTTTTATTTAAATTCTAGTTTGTTAATGTAGAGTGCAATATTAGTTTCAGGTGTACAACTAGTGATTCAACACTTGCATATGACACCCAGTGCTCATCACAAGTACACTCCTTAATCCTCAGGAGACTGCATCTTGATAACCACGCTGTAGCTGTGTTGGCCTTCTCTTTGCTCCGTAAACCCGCCCTGTTTTATTTTCTTTATGAGATTTACATATCTTAATAGTAATTGCTCATTTGTTGACTGTGTTCCACTTATCATCCTTTTTAAGTTTACTGAGTTGTATTCTTTTATGATTTGTTCATTATTGTCTCCAATATGTAGAATAGTACCTGGCACTTACCTGGTAGTAAATAACTGTTGAAATAATGAATTGGTGAATGATGGCAACATTAGAAATCTGGGATTCGTCCTACACTCCTCTCATGCTCTTGCTTTCTAATCAGTAGCCAAGTGCTGTGAATTTTGTATTCTTGATTTTCCTGAAATCCCTCCCTTTTCCCCACTCCACCATTGCTCCCTTGGCTTATGTATCAGCACCCAAAAGGTGTCTAAACCTCTGCTCAAAGAGTGACTCCTGGATACAACTTTTTCTTTTTCTATAGTAGGAACTAGTCCCTCCTTCAGCCATAGGACCTCTAAGGCTTTATCACACTTAACTTTTACTGTGTTTATCTCCTTTTACTGTATTGCAATCCCTCTCGAGGCAGGGACTACATCTTTCTGTTTTTTTCTTTTTTCACACCTAGCACAGTGCCTGGCAATAGTAGATGTTCAGTAAATATTTGACAGAAGAGTGACTGAATACAAATGTAGGAGGTTGGCTCAGTGGGGCCATATAAAAACAGCTACAGCAAAACACAAACTGAAAATTTAGATGTTGAACTTTAGAATTTAAAATACATTTTAAAATAAAGTCTTTATTAAAATTAAATAATGATTGATAAACTTGTTTTTGTGATTCCTGTGCTTTCTGTTCCACCATCTTTAGTTCTAGCTCTTAATGTTTTTTTGTGTTATAATTTTATACATAAAAATCTGTTATCCCTACATTTTTCTTATAGAGAATAACTTAGGGCAAAGAACCCCATGATATACTCAAGTTTCAGAAAATCTTTTTTTTTTTGCCCTTTGTATCTTTTGGTGTCTTTTAAATATGCTTCACATATCTAGAACAATTTAGGAAAACGATGAATAAAACTATTCACATATCCTAGGACCCTAATCTAACCTTAGGTGGTTTGAATTTCATTCTTATTTTTGCTACAATACTCACTCCATGTGTTATCTTTTGTGTTTCTAAATATTGAAATCAGAAATGTCTGTGTCCATACTGGTTAAGGAAATATGGGAAGCTGTAACTTTATAGTATTTCCAGACAATGAATATACAGTATATTTTGCATGTAATTTTTATCTCCTTCCATCAAGTGTAACAATATGTTGAATTTGCCATGGGCCTTTAAAGCTTCGATGTTGTGAAGATCTCTGCATGAAATTTTAAAGAGACTGGACCTTTCATCTTCACAGCAGCGGGGCACCACACTATAGGGACAAGAAAGGGAGAGAGAGAAACAGAACATTTCTGAAGCAATAGCAAAAAAATAACAGCAGAAGCAATTATTTCATCAAAGGTTGATTTTTTTTTATTCCCTATTTTTTTTTTTTTTTCAAATTTCTTAGCTGGAGATTGTCTGCCTTGTTGCCTTTGTCTCCTGGTGTATGTTTAATTTGCAGGTTTTACATGGTCAAAATGGGGAAAATTTCATAGACGAAAAGATGTTTATTTTAGAAGGTGATGGTATTGATAATAGCATTTAAATGCCTTTGCAAGGGATCTGCGTGTTAGGCGTGATGCAAAGAACTAAATTTGGCATTACCTAGAGTTCTTAGTCCATTTATCTCCTTGGGGATGTGAATGATGCAGATATATGTTCTTTCCTACTTTGCTTTCTCCTGTTTCTCTCATAAACATTAGCACAAACTTTGACGACTCAGGGAGTGTAAGAGAATTTTATCTCTTCATTTCTGTGGCTAGGATCGGTCATGCTTTCTTCTTATTTGGGGTGGGGCTGGGCACTCCTAGTTATGGTGTCAGTGTGTCAGTACCAGTTCTTAGGGCGTGGAACATCATTGTGCTGTCAGTGAGGGTAACCAAATGTGGGCCACCGTTTTCTTTACTGTGATCCTGAGAAATTATCACAGTGAAATGCCTGGGCTTCCCCCAGGGCAGGATCCAAACCCCTCACTCAAATGAAGCTCCAGACAGCTGCGTTTTTATAGTTGGGAGGATCATGTCTCCCTCCAGCTATTAAACTTGATATTTTCTCTGTTCTGCTATTGATTTGACTTTAGTCTCAGATGACCTGCACAAACTCCTCTTTCTCCCTTTTCTTTCTCTTCTCTAGGACGTTGAGAGGATTAAGTATTTGCCTGGGCTTGGGGGTCTTCGGAGGAAACCCCTTTCTGCCATATTAGTTTCCTGTTGGTGTTTTAATAAATGACTACTAACTTAGTAGCTTAAAAAAACCCCATAAATTTATATTCTTAGAGTTCTGGGGGTCAAAAGTCTGAAATGAGTCTTATGGGGCTAATGGTGTTGGTAGGGCTGCATTCCTTCTGGTGGCTTCTGGGGAGATATTTTTCCCTTTGTTTTCCAGCTTGTAGAGACTCTGTATTCCTTGGCTCATGGCCCCTTCCTCCATCTTCAAAGCACATCACTGTAATGTCTGCTTCCATCATCCTATTTCATTCTGGAGATTTTTAACTTAATCACATCTGTCAAATCCCCGTTACCAAGTAAGGTAACATATTCACAGGTTCTGGGGGTCAGGACATGGATGTCTTGAGGAGGGGGATTATTCAGCCTACCCCCTCCAACATTATACCATATAAAATGTTTGTTATCCTCATCTGGCTTCTTCCCATTTGTGAATGCACAGTTCATTCCATCCTCAACTGCAACAACCATGAACTTGTTGCGCAAGAGAGAGAAGTTTAGTTCTCCTTGCCAGAGTTTCTCCCAAGTGTCAAAACAGTGATCAGCTTCAGGAAAGTAAACTTCTTTCAGGAGTGGCTCCATAGGTAATTGGGAATGTCCTCTCATTTTTAAGAAGACTGTGGAGTCTGAGGAAGCAGAATTTTAGGGTCCATTGCTTTAGGTTCTGCCCAATGCATAGAGGTACAAAATAGGTTAGAATCCTGGCTCTTCTAAACTTCCTGAGTGGGTAGAAACACTGCTTAGATTGACTAAATATCTCTCGTCATTTTTTGGGCAATCCCCTCTCTGACCAACTATTGATAGTTTCAGGAAGATCTCTCCCTTCTTTGTCAAACATAGTCACTGCATCCTCTGGGCTCCCGTAGCACTTGATGCATACTTCTATTGTAACCCTATTCTTAGGATTGTGATTATTTGTCTTTGTTTCTGAACAAATGGATTTGTTTAAGGGTAGGAATCCTGCCTTGTTATCTACCTTCTATTTCTTCCAATATTTCTGCCACTATTCTTGGCACAGAATAAGCTTTTAGCAGATTTTTTTCTGCATGAGTGAATTACTAAATAACCCTATAGAGTGAGGCCCAAACCTAAGAAAATCACAAAATCTCCTTTAGTCCCCCAGCTCCCCTGTTTACGCTCCTTATTTCATGCTTGTTGCATGCCTTCCCTCTGTTGGACTGCTTTCTCTTCTTCAAACCACTTTCTTTTTCATCTTCAAATCTTTGTTCCCACTGTGATAATATATAAAGTGACAATTGAGGAGACTTACTCTGTGCTAGCCTCAATACAAAGCACTTGACAGACATTTAATCCTCATGTACTCATATGTGATTGTCATTTTACTTACATCAGTTGAGATGCTTAGAGAGGTTATGTAATTCCTGAGACCACACAGCTACTAAGGAGTAGCTCTGGGGTGTGAACTCAGTGGCTGAGCTCCAGAGCCTATATTGAGAACTACCACTGCCTCCTGATAGGGCCTTCCATTCAAAAGGAATTGCTTAGTATTTCCAAAAAGCTCTTCATTCCCTTTGTGCCCATCATACTGCCTAAAAAATGTACATCTATTTAACATTGAAGTTTCAAGTGAGGGTTTTAGTTAGGAGGGCTTCTCTACAGTTCTAAGTCAGACTCTTTGGCGAATACTGGGATAGAGCCACTCTGGAGAACTCCTTGGAATCCATTTGCCAACCACATATCTCAATCAACCATAGTCATGAATGCCTGAGAATTGATTTCCAAGGAAACCATAGTCATTACTTGACTAAACTACATCTGCCATTCTCTCCTTCTATGTCACTGGTGTTCAAATTTTTTGTGTAAAGCAGTGGAACCCATTCTTCTTCAAAAACAAAATCTGATGTAGACCAAAAAAATATATGAAACAGATAAAAGTGTCCATGAATTTTCTATCAGTGTGTTCTGCCACAATTGTTTCATAAATCCATTCCTTAAGCTTAAGGACACAGTGCTCTTTGCTGCAACTTCTTTCTCTCACTCTACTTGCCCCAATTTTTATGTATTATCTCTGGGTCTGTGGGAGAACCTGGGAGAATCCAGTTGACCTACGTTAGTGATAGATTTGTGATCTATATTCTTCATCAATGCCTTGTGTGAATTCAGAGCAGGCCTGGATCAGCAAAAGGTGGTGGAAATATAACATAGAGTTTCCAAAAGGGGGGAAATTGGCTTACTGTGGACCCATGGAGGAACTGTTTGTTTTTTAAGGAGGTCTCCTGAGGTGATATTACCTTGGTGAATCTATAGTCTAGGCCCTGACCTTTATCCTGACAGACCTTTATCCTGAAAAAACTGATTTCTTGTGTAAATTTTGTGGCCTAGTTGGCCTGCTACTTGAACCAAATAGATCCTTGGATCAGAGTCATTGCTGCTCTTGAAGTATTTGAAAACGCACCATTATCACCTATGCTGGTCTGAAACCCTTTGTTCTTTGCTTCCATGGCTAAGAATGCTTTTTTTAATTGATGCATTTTATCCATGGCTATATTGATACATACAGCAAGGATACAGTTAAGTATTGCTGACCCAGAGGCCTTTTTGCCCCTGTTACAGGAGAGAGCATGTTAGTTAAGAAAATAGGTGTGGAATTAAACAGAGCTGGGTTCAAATCCCTGGCACTGCCTCATATAAGCTATGTGACCCTTGCTAATTTTGTTAACCTCTCTAAGCTCATTTGCCTTCACTAAATTAAAAACAACAAAGGGTTGGGGTGCCTGGGTATCGGTTAAGCATCTGTCTTCAGGTCAGGTCATGATCTCAGAGTCCTGGGATCGAGCCCTGCCTTGGGCTACCCGCTCAGCAGGGAGTCTGCTTCTCCTCCTGCCCCTCACCCCACTCGTGCTCTCTCTCTCTCAAGTAAATAAATAAAATCTTTGAAAACAAAACAAAACAAAAAGCAAGGGGTTGTGAAGATTAACTGAGATACAGTGTGTGAAAGTCCTTGGTGCTTGGAATAGGAGATCACTTGGTGAATATAACTGCTAACTTTGTTAGTATTTCAGGTGGCCTCTCTTCTCTCCTTTGAGCCAGTTTGTATTGATGTTCATGTTTAACTTTCAAAGGCTCGTCTTGTTTCTCTTAATTTCAGATTCCAGGAGGCTGCCCTGTGTGGTTCGGAGAGGTGAAACACTGGGTCCCCCATGCAGCTAACTGCCCATTATCTCCTCTGACATTGAGGCAGTCATGTTACGAGGGCACCCAGTGCTAGTTTCTGCTCCCATCTCTGTGCAATGCCGACCACTCCACTGCTTTGAACCAGGGTGAAAGTGGAGGCTTCCTCCATGAAGGCACAGCTCTTTCTCTGGCTCCTTATATGACTCCATCTATGCTCTGCCCCTTTCTGCTGCCAAGGTATGTGTACTATAAACACATTATACACCAGTCACATAAATCAGTGCTTCTGAAAAATTCAGTTGATACAGAAGAAAGTAGTGGTCTTCCTCCACTCTCACAACCACACTAATAGTGGCTTTTTTAATGCATATCATTCCAACCTTCTTTCTATGCATTTATGTACTTATTATTTTTTAAAAAAATGGTATTATATATTTCTTGGGCAACCTTCCTTTTAAACTTAAAATTTCTTAATCTTATCATGTCAGTGCATAGAACTGTATCAGATTCTCCTAAATTTTTGTGTACTTTCCATAGATGGATGAATCAATATTTACCTTAAGAGTATTGATGATGATTTGACTTTCCAGTTTTTTAATACTAAAAAGAAGGTTTCAGTGAATATTTTTGGTTCAAAAAGCACGTGCCCCATTAACATTTTGATAGATATGGCCCAAGTGTACTAAAACCTATAACACTTTATACTCCTATCAAGAATGTGTAAGAAGGCCAAATTCCCTATATAGTCACCAATACTGGATCTTACTTAATTTTATTAATTTTTGATGATTTGATGGATAAACATCTCCTTATTTTAATTTACATTTCCTGATTGTGAGATTAAGCATTTTTTCACAGGTTTTATTTTTCTTTGTACTTCTGAATATACCAATTTATATCTTTCTTTGTTTTATTTTAGATTGTTTATCTTTTTCTGTTCCTTTATGGGAGCTCTTTGTATATTAGGAGTTTTAGCTCTTGGTTAAACACATCATAACTGTTTTCTCTAGTTGTGGTCTTAATTATGTTTTTGTATCTTTTGCTATATGTAGAAGTATTAAATTTTAACTAGTTTCTGTTTTCTTACTATGAAATTTGTTATATTTGTAAAATAATGTGGAAGTTTAAAAATTACTCAATCTTTTTTGTGGTGAAATAGGCTAATAATACTGACATGTTACAAGTAAGGTAAGTATAGCTTATGGAATTTAAAGGTCTTGCAAACTTAAGCTATTTTCAAGTCAAACCAAGTATTTATTTAATACGTATATTGGAAAATACAAAATAAATGTAAAACATGGTTTCTGCCTTCAGGGCATTTGTATGTGAATCACAAGTATTTAGACATACTTTAGAAAATCATACTGGGCATAATTTAGCTAATTGCTAAATTTTGTTAAAAAAATGGTATCAGAAGGAACTAGGTCGGGGTGGGGGGGCACCTGGTTGGCTTAGTTGGTTAAGTGTCTGCCTTCAGCTCAGGTCCTGGGATTGAACCCCCAAGCCCTACATCAGGCTCTCTCCTCGGCAGGGAGTCTATTCTATCTCCTTCTCCCTCTGCCCCTGCTCATGCTCACTCTCTCTTTCAGATAAAGAAATCTTTAAAAAAAAAAAAAAAGGAACTAGGTCAGCGCAACTGGGTGGCTCAGTTGCTTAAGTATCCAACTCTTGATTTCAGCTTAGGTCATGATCTCAGAGTTGTGAGATCGAGCCCTGCATTGGGCTCTGCACTCAGCAGGGAATTTGCTTCTGTCCTCTCCCTCAGCCCTTCCTGTGCTCACACCCTCTGTCTCTCTCTCTCTCCCAAGTAAATAAATAAATCTTAAAACAAAACAAAACAAAACCAGGTAAACAGAGTATGTACACTAGTACCTGGTAAAGACTATAGACATAGTGGAAAACTTGAATTGGAGCATAGAGTCTGAGAAGATTTAGTTAAGATGTTATAGGACCTTTATGAGTTATATATTTATGCATTACAACCCCAAAACTTAGTGGCTTAAAAAATACCTATTTATTTAAGCTCATAATATTGCTGGTTGACAGTGTTGATTGGATTAAACTGGGTACTTCCTCTGGTGTAGGATAAGCTTGGCTAATCCTGGCTGGGCTTGCTTATGCATGTATAGTCAGCTGATAGATTGCCTGGGCTTACTGGTTTGTAATGGCCACATCTGGGACAGCCAGGATGACTGGGGCTGTTTGCCACATGGGCTCTCAATCTCTAACAGGCTAGCTTGGGTCTGTTCCCATGGTAGGTACAGTTTGAGGATGGAAGCTGCTGGGCCTTTTGAGGCCTAGGCTCAGAATTGGTATATTGCCATTTTTGTGCATTTTGTGGGCCCAGGCTACAAGACCACTCCAGATTCAAGGGGTCGAAAAATATTCTGTACCTCTTGATGGGAGGTGCTAAAATATTGTGGCCATTTTTGCAGTCTACCACAGACCTCCAACTGTTCGATGAGTGATTTAATCCTTGGAATTATGTGTGATGATCATGCTTAAAATCTCTGTCTGACAGGGTCAGCTAGAAATACAAATAGCAATAGAGTAGAAGTCTGAATATGAATGACTTTTTTTCCCCTTGGCCAAACTGTGTTGGCTTTTAGGGAAACTTACTTTCATCCTGTTTTAAATGGAATGATGAGGAATAGTGATAACCTAGATTTCTAGACTGGCCACGATGATCTATGATAATTTTGTCCCCTGATACCCTTTGTAAAAAAAACACACTGGTCGTGTGAAGGAGATGTGGTATTTAGTTTGGCAATGAATGCTATGATCATGAATACAAAGCATTAACTAAAAAAGCTACACATGATATTTCTCTAATTTAAAAGAGCCAGTTTCTAGTCTTGAGTTCTGGTAGTCATCTCTGTTTTCAAATTAGTTGACTTTGCAATTTCTGGTTCAAAAGATTGGTATAATTGTTCTTACTTTGGTCTTGTAGAAACAGTTCTAGAAGTTAGATCAATTCTTGTGTTAACTATTTGGAGGTAAGGGAAGTGGCCAACAAGTCCTTTCTCTAAGCTTCTCTCCCTTCTCGTGATAATGGTAGCTACTTGGTTCTGGCATAGCCAAATTCAACTGCTGGTTCATGTCTTAGTTTATAAAAGAATAGTCTCTGCCAAACCTTTAACTCAGAATGAAGCATGAGTGATATCAGAGTGTAACCTAAAATACTGTATATAAAGATGGTACTTTAAAAAGACTTAAGGTTATTCTCCATCATTTGTAATTCTTCCTTTCTTAAGGAGCAGAAACACCTTGAGATTTCTATATATTTACACAAAAAAGCCCAATTTCCCTCTGATACTGGTGCATGTACAAAATGATGCTAGTTAAAATAAATATGCTGATCAGTAGAGGAATGGTGTATCCTGGAGTTGTCCATGAACGCTAGAGCCAGAATCTTGTTTGAATTAGAAAGATATTTGCTAAATTAAGGTGCCCTACAGGGATGTATAAGGCTAGAGGTTTCAGAAGTCCATACTATCTTTATTGAGAGACATATTTATATCTTCCAGACTAGCAATTAATCACTCAGTAGGGTTTTTCTTTTGGGGGATGTCGTGTGCTCATAGAGAATCTTTTTGTACTTCCAGGAACCACAAAGCATGGGCACAATTAAAATGCTGATTTAACTTATTATATTGAGGCATGGAACAAGAATGTTTAAATAATGTTGACAGGGCCAGAATTTCAGAAACACCTTTTTAAAAATAGAAAACAAATGCCTACCCCCTAAATTAAATTATATTAATAACATGTTTCTGTAAGTTGCTTGGAAGCAAAATAAAGCTCTTGACATTAATTAAAATTTGAAGATGTATCATTTATTGTTAATGTGCAGTCTTTGTTAGGGGAAATACATTTCAAAGGGATCTATTTATGAAAATGAAATGGGGGAAAATTGCCTATTGAGCAAATGTCGCTTAATAAGGCTGCTTTTCTTAGAAATGTGAATTCTTAAGTAACTAAAATGTTTTAATATGCCAATAATGTTTCTATTTTTGATTCTCTCAAATTGTCTTTGTTATTTGAATTTAGATATTTCCACACAATTCTATTGTCAGGGAGCTTGTAAACTCTGAAAACTAGGATGGCTTTCATATATTTTGGGGTGTTGGGTAACATGTATTTGCAAAGAAAACTTCATCTAAAATCACTGTGGTTCGGTTCTTGGACCTCCTCCAAATACCTCAGCAGGACCAGAAGCCAAAGGGTCCCATTAGCAGCCTCTAACTAGCTCTCCTCTAATGAATGCTATGTTATGTGTCTTGAAATGATGCTATCCTGGTTTCATACAAACTAGAAGGTGCCATGAGATAAAGGGATAGTTGTTTGTCCTGCTGTACCATGGCAAGGGGGAGCTAATAGAGTTGCTTCTGTGCAGACCTCATGTACAGATAGTATTCTGAAAAGTGACACATCTCCACTGTTGAGGGGGAAGGTGGTTTCTTGTCCTGGTTTAAGTTTTGTTTTCTTCTGGCATTGGGACAGAAACATTTGACTTGGGCTTTCAAAGTTGATACCAAAAAAAAACTCTTAGATGATGTTCAAATGATGTGTTCTTCAGTGAGTGAAATAAACCATAAATGGTAAATGTTGTTCCTTACCACATTTCTGCCATTTTTGTGGACCTTGATATTGCAATTACAGAGTGGGAAATAACCCCTTTGGTCTTGATAATTCTTTTTTTTAAGATTTTATTTCAGAGAGGGAGAAATAAAGAGCAAGTGTGAGTGGGGGGAGGGGAGAGGGAGAAGCAGACTCCCTGTTGAGCAGGGAGCTTGATGCTGGGCTTGATCCCAGGACCCTGGGATCTGACCCGAGCCGAAGGCAGATGCTTAACGGACTGAGCCACCTAGGCACCCCTGGTCTTGATAATTCTGATGATAGTAGCACAAATTGGATGGAAGAAATGGAGTAGTTTGTCTAAGTGTGTTCTCCCACTGGTTAAAATTCAAGCAGTCACAATGAAGTCAATATTTATTTTATGAACACTGAGGTGGTGTGAATTTTCTTCTGGGAAATGTTCCTATTTTTGTGGAAAAACTCCTTGACTTAGGTACTAAATAACAAACCAATGTTGACATTTATTTTTCCTCCTCCCTTTACTTGTTCCCCACATCTATTTAATCACCAATTCCTGTGGCTTCTACTCTTTAATATCTAAATGTTATGCTCCTCACCCCTCCTCCCCAACATGCTCCCAAACTGCCATCCCTGCAAATATTGATTTGTTTATCTGTCTGCCCTACTAGGCTGTAAACTATTTGAGGACATGAATCACATTTTATTTGACTTGGCCACAGTGTCTGGCACATACTAAGTAATCTGTATATATTTGATATATAAATGAAGGCTTTTATGTAAACAATTCAGTCTTTCTCAACTGGGGCTGGGGGTGACTTTGGCCACCCACTCCCCCAAAAAAGGACATTTGGCAATGTCTAGAGACATTTCTGGTACAACTGTGGTGTGTGTGTGTGTGTGTGTGTGTGTGTGTGTGTGTGTGTGTGTGTGTGTGTGTGTACATGCTCCTGGCATTTGGTGGGTAGAGACCAGACATGTTGCTGAATGTCCCACAATGTATGTTATTGCAACAAAGAATTATCAGGCCCAAAATGTCAATGCCAAGGTTGAGAGACCCTGTTGTAATTTTTCAAAATCTCTCTCTCAAGTAGATGTACGTGTAGTAGGAGTTTATCCAGATACAAGAAAACACAATTGGAGAGACTAAATTACTATTCCAAGTCCACCCAACTTAAGATAGTGATAGAAACAGGAAGTGAACCTCAGGTTCAGGTGTCCACAACTAGATAATAATCAATATATAATTTCAATTATTTAGATGATTATTATGATTTTTAGCTTTAATTACCTGAACAATTGCCTTAGATTTCAGCCTTGAAAATCTGTCCAGGGGTGCCTGGGTGGCTCAGTCGGTTCAACATGGGGCTCTTGATTTCACCTTGGGTCATGATCTCATGGTCGTGAGACTGAGCCCCATGTTGGGCTCCACGCTGGGTGTAAAGCATGCTTAAGATTCTCTCTCTCCCTGTCCCTCTGCCCCACACCGCCCCCAAAACAAAGAAAAAACAGAAATAAAACCAAAATACTTGAATTTCTTAGGTTTATATCTTCCCACAGAGTGAATTTCTTTAGCAAAGTGACTCAATTCATACATGGATCTTAATATAGTTCTGAAAGATTAACAATATTAAATATTTTTATACTACTAAAATTAAGACATGGAATATCTTAACTGGCCATCAGGTATTTTGAGCTAATGCCTGATTATTTTCTGAAATATGTAGTACCTATATGCATTCTATGATTGCATTGAACACAGCTGCTTCAAGTGCCTGAATCTGTGTATCACCTGAGTTAGAGGTTTGGAATAAAACTGTGGTGGGCCAGTACCCAGACCATATTGTTTAGCCGTTGCCTCTCTAGAAATAGCAGAGATAGAACATGAAGGATGCAGATGGGAACAACTGAAGTGGTCAAGGGGAAAAATAGTTGATTTAAACAAAAGACAAAACTTCCGGTGTGCAAGGCTGTTTCCAGTGTACAAGAATTTGAGAGAGAAACAAAGATATTTAAGACATAGTCTCTCTCCTTAAGGAGTACTGAATTAGTAGATGAGGTTATGTATGTATCAAAATTAGCAAGACAAGACAGCCATGAGGGTCAAATGAATAGTAATAGCAGGCAATATGGAAAATGAGAAGTATTTCATATTGGTTAAGTCTGGGAAGGAATTAACCAGTAAAAGATAAACACGTATCACGTGGAATCTCTGCAAGTTAGAAATTTAAGCTTTGAACATTGGTTAAATTAATATTTCATAGTAAATTATTCTAGATAGTGTTTTCTTTTTTATATTGACAAAATAAAACTCTTCTCTGAAATTTCTGTCCACATCTTCTTGATAACTAGATGCTATTCAAAAAGTATTGTGGAAAGATTTTATTTACCATTTACAATTTTTTTTATTCTATTCCTGATATTTGCAGGAGCTGAATTTTTCTGCATTCCTTTGGGCTCTGTGCCACATGGTAAGAGAATTGTAAGCACTTTCTATATAAAATTCCTTAAAGCCACTTGAAGTAGAATTTAAAGAATATTGAGAAGAAAATAAAAGATGTGTATATTCATCCTGCCTTTGAATGTCATCCTTGACTTCGCATGTAAACTGTGGTTCCCTCAAGGTTGGGTTGGGTGGCTATTCAAGAACTGCTGAGTCAAAATAATGAAAAGTTAGTCTTTTTCTAATTAATTATCTTAGAGAGAGAGAGAGAGAGTGGCAGGGGTAGGGACAGAGGGAGGGAAAGAGGGAAAGAGAGCATCTTAAGTAGGCTCTACACTCAGTGCCGAGCCGGATGTGGGGATCGATCTCATGACCCTGAGATCATGACCTGAACCCAAATCAAGAGTCCGATGCCCAACCAACATATCGACCCAGGCACCCTGATGAAAAGTTAGTCTTAAAGGCAGATTCAGGTATACATTTTCAGAATGATGAAAGAATATCCTTAGTACAAAATTACACTTCAGATTGTAGTAGAGAGGAAAGTGTTTGAGAGGAACGTGTTTAATTGACAGTACTTCTGCTTTGTCTCTTAAAATCCAAATTAAATAAATTAGAATTAGGTTGAACTGTGTTGACCAATAATTGTCAATTTCATGGTTCAACATAGCAATGGCTAAATATGCTGGAAATATAGAACACTCCAATTTTGAAATTGGGGATTGAAGAAACTTTATGAACACATTTATGAAAAACATTATGAATACATTAACAAGAACATCAGATTTATGGAAAAAATGTGTCCCACCCAAGAATATCAACCTTTATGAAGGTTGGACTGAAGGCATTTATAATAAGGCAATTTAAATAGTTAAATTGTCCATCTGATTCATGGCAGAGTATGATGATATTTCATGTAAAAATTGTAAAATTGAGAAATTTCAAGTGGACTGTAGAAAAAAAACAGGTAACTTGGTGATTTCATTCCCCAAAACTTTTTTTTTTTTTTTTTTGGTTCTGCGTTTTATTTTTTATTTTTTTAATCTTTAAATTTTTTTATTGTTATGTTAGTCACCATACATTACATCATTAGTTTTTGATGTAGTGTTCCCATGATTCATTGTCTGTGCATAACACCCAGTGCTCCACACAGAATGTGCCCTCTTTAATACCCATCACCAGGCTAACCCACCCCCCACCCCCCTCCCCTCTATAACCCTCAGTTTGTTTTACAGAGTCCATCATCTCTCATGGTTGGTCTCCCCGTCCGACTTACTCCCCTTCATTCTTCCCCTCCTGCTATTTTCTTCTTTTTCTTTTTTCTTAACATATGTTGCATTATTTGTTGCAGAAGTACAGGTCTGTGATTCAACAGTCTTGCACAATTCACAGCGCTCACCATAGCACATACCCTCCCCAGTGTCTATCACCCAGCCACCCCATCCCTCCCACCCCCCACCACTCCAGCAACACTCAGTTTGTTTCCTGAGATTAAGAATTCCTCATATCAGTGAGGTCATATGATACATGTCTTTCTCTGATTGACTTATTTCACTCAGCGTAACACCTCCAGTTCCATCCACGTCGTTGCAAATGGCAAGATCTCATTCCTTTTGATGGCTGCATAATATTCCATTGTGTATATATACCACATCTTCTTTATCCATTCATCTGTCGATGGACATCTTGGCTCTTCCCACAGTTTGGCTACTGTGGACCTGGCTGCTATAAACATTGGGGTGCACGTACCCCTTCAGATCCCTACATTTGTATCTTTGTGGTAAATACCCAGTAGTGCAATTGCTGGGTGATATGGTAGCTCTACTTTCAATTTATTGAAGAACCTCCATACTGTTTTCCAGAGTGGTCGCACCAGCTTGCATTCTCACCAACCGTGTAGGAGGGTTTCCATTTCTCCGCATCCCTGCCAACATCTGTCGTTTCCTGACTTGTTAATTTTAGCCTTTCTGACTGGTGTGAGGTGGTATCTCATTGAGGTTTTGATTTGGATTTCCCAGATGCCGAGCGATGTTGAGCACTTTTTCATGTGTCTGTTGGCCATTTGGATGTCTTCTTTGGAAAAATGTCTGTTCATGTCTTCTGCCCATTTCTTGATTGGATCATTTGTTCTTTGGGTGTTGAGTTTTATAAGTTCTTTGTAGATTTTGGATACTAGCCCTTTATCTGATATGACATTTGCAAATATTTTCTCCCATTCTGTCGGTTGTCTTTTGGTTTTGTGGACTGTTTCTTTTGCTGTGCAAAAGCTTTTTATCTTGATGAAATCCCAGTAGTTCATTTTTGCCTTGCTTCCCTTGCCTTTGGCAATGTTTCTAGGAAGAAGTTGCTGCGGCTGAGGTCGAAGAGATTGCTACCTGTGTTCTCCTTTAGGATTTTGATGGACTCCTGTCTCACGTTTAGGTCTTTCAACCATTTGGAGTCTATTTTTGTGTGTGCTCTAAGGAAAAGGTCCAGTTTCATTCTTCTGCATGTGGCTCCAATTTTCCCAGCACCATTTGTGGAAGAGACTGTCTTTTTGCCATTGGACATTCTTTCCTGCTTTGTCAAAGATGAGTTGACCATGGAGTTGAGGGTCCATTTCTGGGCTCTCGATTCTGTTCCATTGATCTATGTGTCTGTTTTTGTGCCAGTACCATACTGTCTTCATGATGACAGCTTTGTAATAGAGCTGGAAGTCCGGAATTGTGATGCCGCCAGCTTTGCTTTTCTTTCTCAATATTCCACTGGCTATTCGGGGTCTCTTCTGTTTCCATACAAATTTTAGGATTATTTGTTCCATTTCTTTGAAAAAAGTGGATGGTATTTTGATGGGGATTGCATTGAATGTGTAGATTGCTCTAGGTAGCATTGACATCTTCACAATGTTTGTTCTTCCAATCCATGAGCATGGAACGTTTTTCCATTTCTTTGTGTCTTCCTCAATTTCTTTCATGAGTATTTTATAGTTTTTTGAGTACAGATCCTTTGCCTCTTTGGTTAAATTTATTCCTAGGTATCTTATGGTTTTGGGTGCAATTGTAAATGGGATCGACTCCTTGATTTGTCTCTCTTCTGTCTTGTTGGTGTATAGGAATGCCACTGATTTCTGTGCATTGATTTTATATCCTGTTACTTTTGAATTCCTGTATGAGTTCTAGCAGTTTTGGGGTGGAGTCTTTTGGGTTTTCCATATAAAGTATATCATCTGCAAAGAGTGAGAGTTTGACTTCCTCCTTGCCAATTTGGATGCCTTTGATTTCTTTTTGTTGTCTGATTGTTGTGGCTAGGACTTCTAATACTATGTGGAATAGCAGTGGTGATAGTGGACATCCCCACCGCGTTCCTGACCTTAGGGGGAAAGCTCTCAGCTTTTCCCCATTGAGAATGATATTCACTGTAGGGTTTTCATAGATGGCTTTTATGATATTGAGGTATGTACCCTCTATCCCTATAGTCTGAAGAGTTTTGATCAAGAAAGGATGCTGTACTTTGTCAAATGCTTTTTCTGCATCTATTGAGAGGATCATATGATTCTTGTTCTTTCTTTTGTTAATATATTGTATCACGTTGATTGATTTGTGGGTGTTGAAGCAACCTGGCAGCCCAGGGTTAAATCCCACTTGGTCATGGTGAATAATCCTTTCAATGTACTGTTGGATCCTATTGGCTAGTATTTTGGTGAGAATTTTTGCATCCATGTTCATCAAGGATATTGGTCTGTAATTCTCCTTTTTGATGGGGTCTTTGTGTGGTTTGGGGATCAAGGTAATGCTGGCCTTATAAAATGAGTTTGGAAGTTTTCCTTCCATTTCTATTTTTTGGAACAGTTTCAGGAGAATAGGTATTAATTCTTGAACTGTTTGGTAGAATTCCCCTGGGAAGCCATCTGGCCCTGGGCTTTTGTTTGTTGGGAGATTTTTGATGACTGCTTCAATATCCTTAGTGGTTTTATAGGTCTCTTCAGGTTTTCTGTTTCTTCCTGGTTCAGTTTTGGTAGTTGATACATCTCTAGGAATGCATCCATTTCTTCCAGGTTATCTAATATGCTGGCATAGAGTTGCTCATAATGTGTTCTTATAATTGCTTGTATTTCTTTGGTGTTGGTTGTGATCTCTCCTCTTTCATTCATGCTTTTGTTGATTTGGGTCCTTTTTCTTTTTGATAAGTCTGGCTAGGGGTTTATCAATCTTGTTAATTCTTTCAAAGAACCAGCTCCTAGTTTCGTTGATCTGTTCTACTGTTCTTTTGGTTTCTATTTCATTGATTTCTGCTCTGATCTTTATTATTTCTCTTCTCCTGCTGGGTTTAGGCTTTATTTGCTGTTTTTTTCTCCAGCTCCTTTAGGTGTAGGGTTAGGTGGTATATTTGAGACCTTTCTTGTTTCTTGAGAAAGGCTTGTATTGCTATACAAGCTTTTTATACTTTCCTCTTAGGACTACCTTTGCTGTATCCCAAAGATTTTGAACAGTTGTGTTTTCATTTTCATTGGTTTCCATGAATTTTTTAAATTCTTCTTTAATTTCCTGCTTGACCCATTCATTCTTTAATAGGATGCTCTTTAGCCTCCATGTATTTGAGTTCTTTCTGACTTTCCTCTTGTGATTGAGTTCTAGTTTCAAAGCATTGTGGTCTGACAAGATTCAGGGAATAATCCCAGTCTTTTGGTACCAGTTGAGACCTGATTTGTGACCTAGGATGTGATCTATTCTGAAGAATGTTCCATGGGCACTAGAGAAGAATGTGTATTCCATTGCTTTGGGATGGAATGTTCTGAATATGTCTGTGAAGTCCATTTGGTCCAGTGTGTCATTTAAAGTCTTTATTTCCTTGTTGATCTTTTGCTTAGATGATCTGTCCATTTCAGTCAGGGGGGTGTGAAAATCCCCCACTATTATTGTATTGTTGTCCATGTGTTTCTTTGGTTTTGTTATTAATTGCCTTATATAATTGGCTGCTCCCATGTTAGAGGCATAGATATTATAATTGTTAGATCTTCTTGTTGGATAGACCCTTTAAGTAGGATATAGTGTCCTTCCTCATCTCTTATTACAGTCTTTGGTGTAAAATCTAATTTGTCTCATGTAAGGATTGCCACTTCAGCTTTCTTTTGGTGTCCATTAGCATGGTAAATGGTTTTCCACCCCTCACTTTCAATGTGGGGGTGTCTTTGGGTCTAAAATGAGTCTCTTGCAGACAACATATCAATGGGTCTTGTTTTTTAATCCAATCTGATAGCCCGTGTCTTTTGATTGGGGCATTTAGCCCATTTACATTCAGGGTAATTATTGAAAGATAATGAATTTAGTGTCATTGTATTGCCTGTAAGGTGACTGTTAGTATATATTGTCTGTGTTCCTTTCTGGTCTGTGTTGCTTTTAGGCTCTGTCTTTGCTTAGAGGACCCCTTTCAATATTTCTTGGAGGGCTGGTTTCGTGTTTGCAAATTCCTTTAGTTTTTGTTTGTCCTGGAAGCTTTTTATCTCTCCTTCTATTTTCAATGACAGCCTAGCTGGATATAGTATTCTTGGCTGCATATTTTTCTCGCTTAGTGCTCTGAAGATATCATGCCAGTCCTTTCTGGCCTGCCAGGTCTCTGTGGATAGGTCTGTTGCCAATCTAATGTTTCTACCATTATAGGTTACATATCTCTTCTCCCGAGCTGCTTTCAAGATTTTATCTTTATCTCTGAGACTCGTAAGTTTTACTATTAGATGTCAGGGTGTTGACCTATTTTTATTGATTTTTGAGAGGGGTTCTCTGTGCCTCCTGGATTTTGATGCCTGTTTCCTTCCCCACATTAGGGAAGTTCTCTGCTATAATTTGCTCCAATATACCTTCTGCCCCTCTCTCTCTTTCTTCTTCTTCTGGGATCTCAATTATTCTAATGTTTTGCCTTATGGTATCGCTTATCTCTCAAATTCTGCCCTCATGATCCAGTAGTTCTCTCTCTTTTTCTCAGCTTCTTTATTTTCCATCCTTTCTTCTTCTATATCGCTAATTCTCTCTTCTGCCTCATTTATCCTAGCAGTTAGTGCCCCCATTTTTGATTGCACGTCATTAATAGCCTTTTTGATTTCGACTTGATTAGATTTTAGTTCTTTTATTTCTCCAGGAAGGGTTTCTCTAATAACTTCCATACTTTTTTCAAGCCCAGCTAGTATCTTTAAAATCATGATTGTGAACTCTAGGTCCGACATCGTACTAATGTCCGTATTGAGTAGGTCCCTGGCAGACGGTACTACCTCTTGTTCTTTTTGCTGAGGTGATTTTTTTCGTCTTGTCATTTTGTCCAGAGGAGAACAGATGAATGAGAGAACAAAATGCTAACAGATTAACAACCTCCCCAGAAAATATACTCTAAACAAATCAGAAAAGACCTGAAACCAGGGGAAAAGAAAGGGAAAGAAAGAGAAAAAGAAAAAGAAAAAGATAAAAACAAACACAAACAGAACAAAACAAAAAAAACAGAATATGATCAATTTGATCAGGCTAGTGCATAGATCAGTTCCACACAATAGAATTTGGGTGTATTTTGGTCTGTTAGAAGAAAGTGCCTCCTAAAATTTTAAAGAAAGAAAGACTTATATCTGTACAAAATAAGGGTTGATACAATGAAGGGATGGAATATGACTGTAAGGATGAAAATTATAAAAGATTTTACAAAAGGAATTCATATGATAAGTTGGAAAAAAAGAAGATTTAAAAAAAAGAAAAAAATAAAAGGGAGAGAATGTGATCAGGCAGGAGACTAGAACAAAGCCATACTCTAGTGATTTAGGTATATTTTAATCTGTTAGAAGAAAGTGTATCTCAAAATTTTAAAGAGAGAACAACTTATATATATATGCCAAAAATAAGGGTAACTACTATGAAGGGATAGAATATGACTCTAAAAATGAAAAATAAAAATGTTTTAAAAAAGGGATTGATAAGATGTTGGTTGAAAAAGGGAAAAAGAAAGATTAAAAAAAAACAAAAAAAATTAACTTTGAAAGACTAATGAATCATGGTAAAAAAGCCATGAATTCTATGTGCAGTATTCCCCTCGCGCTGGAGTTCTCCCGTTCATTGATCGGTAAACTTGGTCTTGGCTTGCTGGCTGTTCGTGCTGATCTTGTGGGGAGGGTCCTGTTGCCGTGGTTCCCAAATGTCTTTGCCGGAGGCGGAATTTCCGCGCCCTTGTCGGTCCGGGCTAAGCAATCTTCGGGTTTGCTCTCGGGAGCTTTTGTTCCCTGCAGGCTCTTGGTACAGCTATGGGGGACGAGAGTGAACATGGTGGCCTCCCAGTCTCTGCCCAGAGGCGGCGAGAACTCGGGGCCCCTCTCCTCAGTGTGCCCCCAGAGAAAAGCAGTCAGTCACTCCCGTCTCCCCGGTCTCTGGCCATACTCTGTGCTCACCCGGCCTTTGACCGAGTGTTTCTATCCCTGTCACCTGACCCCATATGGAGTCTCCAAACCCAGCAGATCCCTGCAGTGCGCTTCCGTGCCGCTCCTCCCGGGGGAGGAAGGGGAGTCTCCCCGGCTCTGCCACTTGTTGGATCTCTGCTGGAGAAGCAGTGGCCTGACTGTGCCACAGATCACGGTTTATGGCAACCCTGAGCTGAGAGCCTGCGCCTCGGCTCCATCTTTGCAGCCAGCTTCCCCGCGCCGATCCCTGGGAGCTCTGCTGCACTCAGACACCCCCAGTCTTTCTGTGACTCCGAGGTCCTGAGACCACACTGTCCCGCGAGGGTTACCCCTCCTGCTTAGCCCCTGGAGCGATGTCCCTCAGTGGAGCCAACTTCTAAAAGTTCCGATTTTGTGTTCCATGTCTCTATCACTTGCCAGAAGCGGCCTACGGAGGCCCCCTCCCCCGCCATCTATCCTCCCGAATATTGCCTTGGATTCACTTCTCCGCACATCCTACCTTCCAGTAAGTGGTCGCTTTTCTGTTCAGAGAGTTGTTGCTATTCTTTTCTTCCATGTCCTATTGAGTTAGTAGGTGTTCAGAATGGTTTGATCCCTATTCAGCTGAATTCCTGAGACGAAATCCAGGTCTCCTACTCCTCTGCCATCTTGCTCCTCCTCCTCCCCAAATCTTTAAAAAAAAAAAAAAAATCGTTCAATCCAGCTTGTTTCAAGTTGTGCATTTAGCAGAAATGTTTGAACATATTATTCAAAAAAGCAAAATTAAACAGACCTTGAGGTGATTTTATTTTACATTGAGATATTATACAAATATTTTTTTAGCTATGAAACATGGCAGCTGAAAGGAATAATTTTAAATTGCAGTCAAACATGTCTGAATTGTAAATAGTAGAAACTGTGGTTTCCAGATCATTTGAAATCATTTATTTGGCTGAATAGAGCAACACACTATCTCCCTTTAAGTAGAACTGGTGTGAGGCATAAGTGTGAAGTAGCCAAAAGTTGTTTTCCATTTTATTCCAGACTTTTTACATTGTGTAGTATCCACATATGCCAAAACCTATTTTCAGAAAAAGATCTTTACTCATTCACAGCAGAGTAAAATGTCAGAGGTTTACTTTGTGACCACTTGCTGAAAAAGATGGTGAGGAGACTAGAAGGTATATTGCAAAAACTTCATAGAAGTTCAAGGTACCATGATTGCTTGGTGTATGGAAAGGAAGATGAGGGATGGGCATGAATAGGAAACTTAAAAGTCTGCTGTGAGGTAATGTACATCAAGGGTGGCACAGAACATGCTACCTAATACAATGTGATAAGCACAGATAATGAAAACTGTAATTGTAATAATGAGGGAGAGGGTTTCAGTGTATGGCTTTCCAAATAAGAAGAGTAGATAAGTGGAAGATCCCAAGAAGGCAGATTATAGTCTCAAAGGAAAAAAATACTTGAATAGGGCTTTGCAAAACTGAAATGAGCAACCCAAAAGAGAACTTGCTAATCATCGGAGTGGTTGTATATAATCCAGATCTGTCACTTCCAAATCTGGTCACCCACCAGAAAACCTGGGGGAGAGGCTTGTCGAAAGTACTCTAGTGGTTGTGATTTAGTAGGTCTGGCTGGGGTTTGGAAGCTGTATTTTTATCAGCACCTGAGGTCCGATGTAGCTGGTCCAGGAACATTTGGATATGACTGATCTCAGTGACCACTTGATGAGGCCATCATGCAGCAAAGTCGGTTAAGCTTCTGCCTTTGGCTCAGGTCATGACCCTGGGGTCCTGGGATCGAGGCCCATGTTGGGCTCCCTCATCAGTGGGGAGCCTACTTCTCCCTCCTCTCTCTCCCTCTGTCTCTCTCCCTGCTGTCTCTCTCTCTCAAATAAATAATACAATCTTTTAAAAAAAATACAACAAAGTTGAAAGAAAATTTTGAAGTGAACACCCGTATGCCTACTACCTAGTTCTTATTAACAGCATTTTACTTTGCATTTTTTTAAAAGATTTTATTTATTTGACAGAGAGAGACACAGCAAGAGAGGGAATATAAGCAGGGGGAGTGGGAGAGGGAGAAACAGGCTTCCCGCAGAGCAGCGAACATGATGCAGGGCTTGATCCCAGGACCCCGAGATCATGACCTGAGCTGAAGGCAGACGCTTAACGACTGAGCCACCTAGGCTCCCCTACTGTCCATGTTTTACCACATTTCTATTGAGATAAAGGTTATATATACAAAGAAATGCACAAACTTAAGTGTACCATCCTGTGACAGATGCATGCACCTATGTATCCAAACCCCTTTCAAAATGTAGAGCATTATCTATCACCTCAGGCAGTTCCCAGGCAGCCTCCAATCCACATCCTCTCCTCACCCCCAACAAGGGAACCACTGTTGCGATTGTTTTCCGCTATAGATTAGTTTTGCCTAGTCTGGATGTTCATATCAATGGTATCACCTGGTATGTGTCTTTTGTGAAGCGTTGTTTCACTGAACATGTTTTTGAGATTCATCCACATGTTTATGTATCATGTATTGCTGAGAAATAACTAAATATTTTTTAGCGTCTGCAGTGAGCTAAGCAAAGTGTTGATGTGGGGCTCACAATGTTGAACAAAAGCACCCTTGATCCCTACTCTGGTGCCCACAGTTTAAGAGGTGAAGACCTTTAAGGTTCCATCCACACCTTAGATGTGTGATATTAGAGACAGCTTATGTGTGGGTATCCTATGAACCTTTGAGCAAGCTTCTGTTCAAGCAGCTTAGGGTATTTAGACCTGAAGGCTTTAGTTTTCCTGATTTCCTGTTTCTTCTCCGTTACAGAGGGAACTAAATCAAACAGTTAAAAATAAACTGGGTTCCAATGAATAATCATAGTTGTATCTGTATCTGTTTTTATGGACAGCTTCTATATGACCAGAGAAAAGCAGAGACTTACTGTTTCTCTATGGAGAACAATGGGTAGGCAATATTTGATCAGATTTCTCTTAGCAAAGTGAAGTAGAGTTGCAGTAATTACTGAGGGTTTCCTAAACTTAAAAAATTATAAGTGACCTAAGTAATTTAGAAGCAAATGATCCAGGTAATCATCCTTATCTCAGGAACTCACACTTTAAGCTTTCTCAATGGAAGGTTTAGGTTCTGAAAATACTAGCAGATCAAAGAAGAAAGTGATAATATGCTGTGAATCTAAGTTTTGTGTGAATGTTGTTAAAATAGCAGAAATCGTGAACTCTATGGAAGTACTGTCCATGATAGTGTCTATGTGTGATGCAGATTGTGCCTCCCCCAGTTTCATCCATGTGAATGCATTGCTAGGACAAGGACCCTGGAGTCTTGATTAGGGAGGATGAAAATACGCATAGAAACAGTTGAGGTTGATGAGTAGTAAGAAAATTGAAAGGTGAGATGAGGTTCAAAGTATATATCAAGTTAGGCCACTAAGGGGGACGTTTGAGATGGAGATACAGTTGATCCTCATTCACAAATTTGTAATCTGTGAATAATTTGCCTACTTGCTAACATTTATGTACAACCCCTAATCAGTACTTGTAGTACTTGGGCAGCTATTTGTGGACATGCACAGATGGATGAAAAATTTGAGTCACCCTGCATGCATATTCCCAGCTGAGGTAGAATAGGCTGCTGATCTACCTTTGTCTTTCACTGCTTATACTGTTGATGTGTGTGTGCATGCACACATGTGTGTGGTCTATTTAGGGCCACATTTCCCACATTTTGTGCTTTTTGTTGGTGATTGTGCTCTTTAAAATGCCTCTCAAGTGTAATGCTGATGTGCTATATAGTGTTCCTAAGCACAAGAAGGCTGTGATGTGCCTTACAGAGAGAACATGTATGTTAGATAAGCTCCATTCAGGCATGAGTTACAGTGCTGTTGGCCATGAGTTCAATGTTAATGACTCAAGAATATATATTAAATAAGGTGTCCTTAAACAGAAAGACATAAAACAACGTTATACATTGTTGATGAAAATGTGACCAGAAGTTCTCAAGACCCCAGCTCTATATTTCCCTTATGGGCAATGTTTACTAATTCAGTATTTGCAGCAGTTTTATAGAATATAAATATAACTACCACGTATAATGAGAATCAACTATAACATCTTGGATGGGTCAAAGAAATAGATTGGACATTTAAGTGTTTCTCATTTTTTCAAGCTCAAATCCTTGGAGTTTTCTCAGATACGCACTTATTTTCAAGAGCACACTGGCAAATCCTAGCCTTTAGAGTGGTACTAGTTTTTGTGAAATAATTATTCTACTTGTATGGGAAATTGGCAGGCTGAATATTCCATTTATTTAAGCATTCTGCTAAACTAATAAGTTTGGAATTATGTTCTTTGATGTCATAGACATTTGTTATGTGAAAATTTGCATCATTTCCCTTAAATTATAATTCTAGGAAAAGAATTACTTATAAACCTGGTAATATCACCTTCTTACTTTGGCTTTATGTTGATATTTGTTTTCAGAACTTTTAAGATTACTCTTTATCTAGAGCCTGACTTCTGTGGCTGGAATTAGAACGTGGTATGCAGCTTATGAGAAAGGTTCTAGAAAGCTTGTCTGAACAAATACTGTAGTTCTTGGAAGAGCATAGGTTATATACTGGGGAATAAAGTGATGTTGGAGGAACCAGAGAGCTAAAGAAATGGATCAGGGAACCTCAAATCTGACCATAGACTAGGACAGATGGGAAGCCGGAGAGGTGGAGCTGAGGTCAGCAGGGAGCCAGTAGCTGAGAGGGTGTATGAACTTTTTTTTAACAGTTTGACTATGCCGTGTCTAGGTGGGGTTTTTTTGGTTAGTTTTTCCTTTTTCGAAATAATTCTGCATGTGGTCGTCTGGAGGTTTTTGATCTGTGGTTGGTTTTCATTAGTCTTGGAAAATTCTTTTTTTTTTTAAGATTATTTATTTATTTGTTTGTTTGTTTGTTTGTTAGGGAGAGAGGGAGAGCACACAGCAGGTGAAGTAGCAGGCAGAGGGAGAGAGAGAGGCACGCTCTCCCCTGAGCAGGGAGCCCGATGCAGGGCTCGATCCCAGGACCCTGGGATCATGACCTGAGCCAAAGGCAGCTGCTTAACTGACTGAGCCACTCAGGTGCCCCTCATCTTGGAAAACTCTTGATCATTTATACTTTCAAATATTTCTATCTGTCCATTTTCCGACTTCATTTACACATATGTTAGCCATTTGGTATTGTCCTACAGCTGTTTGTTTTTTTAATTTTAAAATTTCTAATTTTCATTCATTTTTGCTATGTGTTTCTGTTTAGATGCTAATCAATCCATTTTACATTCATTGTGTCCTGTCTGCTAATGAGCCCATCAAGGAAACTCTTCATTTCTTTTTTTTAATTTTTTTATTTTCACTTTTTTTATTATTATGTTATGTTAATCACCATACATTATATCATTAGTTTTCGATGTAGTGTTCCATGATTCATTATTTGCGTATAACACCCAGTGCTCCATGCAGAACATGCCCTCTTTAATACCCATCACCAGGCTAACCCATCCCCCCACTCCATTCTCCTCTAAAACCCTCAGTTTGTTTCCCAGAGTCTATAGTCTCTCATGGTTCATCTCCCCCTCTAATTTCCGCCCCCCTTCATTTTTCCCTTCCTACTATCTTCTTTTTTTTTTTTTTTTAACATATAATGTATTATTTGTTTCAGAGGTAAAACTCTTCATTTCTAGTATGTTTTTTCATTTGACTCTTTTTCATAGTTTCCATTGCTTCACTGACATTTCCTGTCTGTTCATGCATGTTGTCTATTTTTTCTTCTAGATCCTTTACTATATTAATCATAGTTATCTTTAAATCCCCGTTTGATAGTTTTAACATCTAATCATTGCTCCTGTTGGTTGTTTTAATCATTGGACAATGGCTTGCTTTATCTTGCTTTTTTGTATGTCTTGTACTTTTTATCAAATGCTGCACATTATGTGTAGAAGATCCAAACACACTGTGTTGAATAATATTTTTGCCTCATAATGGACATACCTCTTCTTATTTTATGCCATTAGTGTGGATTTTGTAGCCATCTGTTCAGGAGTTGAGCTGGATTTGGGTCTAGTTGTTGCTGTGGTTATCTTCAGGTTACCACAGGCTTCAAATTACCCCAGTGGTGACTGCTGTTACTTTGTGCTTAGAGTTAGACCTGGGATGCCGGAAGGCTTTTCTCAGTACTTTTTCTATTCTGCCTGTGTGAGCTACAGTAGGGATCTCTCATTATGTTTTTGGTTTTCCCAATGAAAGGTTGCTGTTGCTTATTAGTTGATGTAGGAATCCTGGTTGGGGCAGGAGTTTCTTGATTGTGTTAGTCCAGCCTCCAAGGTAGGCAGCTCCTGTGTGCCTGGGCTTTCGTGGGGGTTTCCTCCACATTCCTTCCTCTGTTCCCTGTGGCTGCTTAACTCTACCTTGTGTCTGTCGTTGGTCTTATGCAGGAGAAAATTTCTTGTTTCTGTCCTAGCAGGAGATGCCCCCTCTACTCGTTAACAGTCCAGAATCCTGGGCTCAACAAAAGATCCCCTGCCTCACTTCAGAGACAGGGTTTCTGCTTTTGTCCCTTCATCATAAGTGATGGGTCTTTGTCTGAACTCTGGGTATGACAGGTTTGTTGTCCCTCCTTTAGTGTCTTAAGGCTATTGCTTTATAAGAGAAAAGAGTCCTTTGGATTTTTTATCTGCAGCGGCAGCAGCAGATGTACCACTGAAGGAAGCTCTCCCTGCACCCAGTAGTGTGAGTACCCAACAGAGGCTCACAGAACAGGAATTTTGATAGGAAACCTTCCTTGTGTCTGGGCCTCCTACACTATTCCAAATGGGTATGCCAGCCCACATTTGCCCTTTATGAATGGATTAAAAATTTGGCTTGTTTCTTCTTACTTACTTGGATGATGACAGCTTCTTTCTGCTTTGCTCAGCCAAAGGCTAAACAGCTGATATGTCCGGTGTCTCTTTGGAAATGCTTGTCCCACTTTGGAAGTCAGGTTACTTTGTTGCATTATGATTTTAGCTCTCTGATGGGCTCAAGCACAGTGAGAATTTTGTAGACCATTTGACATTTTTTATTAGAGTGGGAGAAATGTTCTTTTATGGCATTTGACATCTAAGTGGAAATGGGATTCTGAGTTTTTTACTTAATCTATGTGCATATGTATTACCATGCTAATTAAAACAAAATCTTGTGATCAACTGGAAAGCAGTAAAAACACTGGAGAAACATAACCATCCTTTTTATCTTTGCATCTGTAAAGTAGTTGAAATAGTTGAAACAATATTAATATTATTAACCTTGAACTTCCCTGAAGCTGTTTCTGAATCCTGAGTCCTAATATCCTTGAATTCTTTTTTTAAATAATTTTTTATTATGTTAATCACCATACATTACATCATTAGTTTTTGATGTAGTGTTCCATGATTCATTGTTTGTGCATAACACCCAGTGCTCCACACAGAATGTGCCCTCTTTAATACCCATCACCAGGCTAACCCATCCCCCCACTCCCCTCCCCTCTAGAACCCTCAGTTTGTTTTTCAGAATCCATCCTCTCTCATGGTTCATCTCCCCCTCCAACTTACTCCCCTTCATTCTTCCCCTCCTGCTATTTTCTTCTTCTTTTTCTTTTTCTTAACATATATTGCATTATTTGTTTCAGAAGTACAGATCCGTGATTCATCAGTCTTGTACAATTCACAGTGCTCACCATAGCACATACCCTCCCCAATGTCTATCACCCAGCCACCCCATCCCTCCCACCCCCCACCACCCCAGCAACCCTCAGTTTGTTTCCTGAGATTAAGAATTCCTCATATCAGTGAGGTCATATGATACATGTCTTTCTCTGATTGACTTATTTCACTCAGCATAACATCCTCCAGTTCCATCCACGTCGTTGCAAATGGCAAGATCTCATTCCTTTTGATGGCTGCATAATATTCCATTGTGTATATATACTACATCTTCTTTATCCATTCATCTGTCAATGGACATCTTGGCTCTTCCCACCGTTTGGCTATTGTGGACATTGCTGCTATAAACATTGGGGTGCATGTACCCCTTCGGGTCCCTACATTTGTATCTTTGGGGTAAATACCCAGTAGTGCAATTGCTGGATCGTATGGTAGCTCTATTTTCAACTGTTTGAGGAACCTCCATACTGTTTTCCAGAGGGGTTGCACCAGCTTGCATTCCCACCAACAATGTAGGAGGGTTCCCCTTTCTCCACATCCCCGCCAACATCTGTCATTTCCTGACTTGTTAATTTTAGCCATTCTGATGGGTGTGAGGTGGTATCTCATTGAGGTTTTGATTTGGAATATCCTTGAATTCTAATCAGCTCCTATCCCTGCTCTCTCCTTTCTCTTCCAGAGGAATCAAATAGGAAGATTGAGCCTCACTGTCTCTTGTTACAAATGGAGCAAAGACTTTAGAAGCTGGTGAGCAGGGTAGGAGTTGAGGGGGCTATAGCAGCAATTAAAACAGCAACTGTGTGTGGGAGAAAAGGCAATATGGAAGTAAAGAACAAAACAGGAGAAAAGGAGGAGAGGTTTTTCTGGTGTTTTTTTACAATGACTATTGTAGATAAAAATCAAGCCAGATCTCTGTCAGAATCCTATTTTTCTTTGTATTTTCTAAAAATTTCCTCTTTTAATTATAAATACTTTGTACTTTTATAATAAGCAATAAAGTTAAATACACTGGAAAAATACATTGGAAAATTCAAACAGGTTTCTGAAAGTATAAAGACAAGTTAACCTTCCGTGTTGTGAGATGTCTTTCTTTGTTCTTTAAAGCATTTGTTACACATTTGAAATTCCTTAGAAGCATGTATTCCATTGTGTTCCAGAACTAGGGTTTTGTTTCTATTTGGATATATGAAAAAGACTTTACTTAGTTCTCCAAAACTAAGATGTACATTTTTTTTCACAATTTGGTATGTCTAAAATTGCAATGTGTTTTACAGTTGATAGACTATCATAACTTAATTGGCATGATTTATTTTCTTAGTATATAAAATAATAGTATGTCTAATGATTGATGATGTCTTAGACTTGAGGCAATAGATCACACAGGGAATTTCACAGGTTAAGAAACTAATAACCATCTGACTTTTTTTTAAGGAAGTATGTGGAACTTTCTTGACCTTTTCTAGATTGATCCACCCACAGGGTGATCCATGTCTGTGTTAGAGATGTTTAAATACCTTAAATTTGAATTTTAAAAATGAACTAAATTATACTAACTTGCAACTGTGGTACAAAATGTGTCTCTCTTCCTATAGATTTACAGTATCTTTATTCTCCTTTCTTCTTTCATTTTAATCATGATCTCTTAGAAAGTCATTCACTCACTTTGTTTTCATTCTCCCTGTTATTTTCACAGCAATTAGCTGTATTTATGTTCATAAAAGGATTTTCTAACATTATATGCACATAGAGAAATTGTATTCACATGAGCATTTGGTTCTGCAGTTCTCCCTTTTCTTTAAAGGGGACACAGTTGAGAAGACAAGATTTTAGTGTCATTATCATGTAAATGGTGGCAGAAATTTATACCAGGAAAAATTCTATAGTTATTTATGAATTCAAGCTTTGTTTATTCTTTTTTTTTAAAAGATTTTATTTATTTATTTGAGAGAGAGAGAATGAGAGATAGAGAGCATGAGAGGGAAGAGGGTCAGAGGGAGAAGCAGACTCCCTGCTGAGCAGGGAGCCCGATGTGGGACTGGAGCCCGATGTGGAACTGGATCCCGGGACTCCAGGATCATGACCTGAGCTGAAGGCAGTTGCTCAACAAACTGAGCTACCCAGGCACCTAAGCTTTGTTTATTCTTATGCTAGGATAGATTATAATTTGTTGTCTTTGCCTCATAGGAATCCAGTTGTCCCGATTACAGTGTCAGGATATCAAAGGATGACTAAATCTTACTCCCTTTTCTGAAATGAAAGACTTGTGAAATAATCATTTAAAAACCCCTTAAGTTATTCATAGCCACTAATAGCTTCCATTAATTAAAGGCAGAAAATATTACACCAAATACTATGCACGACCTTGACATCAAAAAGTATGCTCAGGTCTTTAATGGATTTGTTCATTTTCTTTGGTGTTGGGTCATAAATGTATATAGCGGGTAGGTGAGATAATTTGGGAAAGTAAATACTCTTTCTCACTGTCAACAAAGATTTTAGAACTGTTCTCTGAAGGTCTGTCACCTTTACATAGGAAATTTCAGTGATATAGGTAACTGTTTCCTTTCCTACTTTGACTTCAAATATTTCATTTGTTTTGGTGGCATCTCTTAGATACAGTCTTGATCATTCCTCCCTTATGTTCACTCTTCTCTCCAGTAATGCACAAGTTCTTTGACATGAAGTAGATATACGAAGAAGAGCAATAGGATATAATTCTTAGAAAGCAGGATAAGCATGATCAAACCAGATTTCTGACATGTGTATTGAAACAATTATAAGGAGCCATAACCGGCTGTCTTTCAGTATCACTTGGGCTCATACTGAGGTCATCTTTATTTGAGCAGATTTTTTTTTTTTAAATATGTACAGAGGCTCCTTCTAGTGCTTTAAGGAAGTATATCTAGAACTCCGTGTACTGAATGAAAACCAAAAAAACTTAATACCATGATATTTTAGCACATTGGGATGCAAAGAAAGTTCAAGATGAACTCTGCTATGTAAATTTAAGTGAAATGCTTCTGAATGAACAAGTGATTGGCTGGACTCAGGAAGAGATAAACGTTTGGTAAAACAGACTTGGGTCTTGGGGAGTGTAGTTTGATTCTTGGCATTAATGCAGTGAAAAGAAATTAGAAAACATCTCATTAGAAAACCTAAGGCAGTGAGTTGGATGAGCTTTGGGTTAGATGGAAGGGTAGGATTTTAAAGAAATGGTACGTTAAGCTCATGTGTCAGATTTTAGAGATAAGTTAGAGAATCTACCATAAATTCATAGAAATAAACTTCCCACCAGAAAAGCTGCCTTTCCCTCTGACATTTCATAATTGTGAATTATAAAGGTAATTCATAGTGAATGTTTATATATCATCAATTGTTTTTTAGTTAAGAAATAAAAAAATGGAAACCAGGGAGAACTGACCCATAGAGGTATTTGATGTGTATGAAGTGGTCTTGGGGGTTGAGGTATGTTTTTAAAGAAATTCAAAAGGATAACATGTATCAAAACATGACACCAGAAGGGAGGGAAAGTATTTAAAAGCCTAATCACTATATATTATGCAATAACTTCAGTATTTCTTAAATGTTTAAGACTGGATTAAAAATAAATCACAAAGTTCTATAGCTTCAATGTGGGTTCTTTCACAGAAGGAAAAGAAAGCCCTTTGTAAAATATGGAAACCATCTTGAGTTAAACAAATGCCAGAAGAAATTATAATTGTAAAAATGAGATGTCGACTATCGTTATTACAGTGGCTGTGTTGTTTCCAATAACAATTTGGCATTTTATTTAGTCTGTAACAATCTACAATTGAAATATAAAATAAAGATTTTTCTTTTATTTCCTTCAGAAGTTCTGTGCCAAGCTAAGCAGAACTGAATGAAACATCTGTGGATGATTAAAACAAGCTTTCCTATGAGGTTTTGAATAGAAAGTAAACATGGATTTTATCCATAGTCAACAGCATTTACAAATGTAAAGGGAGGAAGCTACTGAGTTTTTGAAGAATGAGCTGTTAGAGAGGAAATAGAAGTATGGAATGGCATATGGTGATAATTAGTTCCATACGGTGAAAGGCTTCTATTAAAAAAAAAAAAAATGACAGTGAGCTGCTCTTGTTGGGTGATATTTTATTGAAGGAATTTTTGTGTCTATTTCCTATGTTTGTCTTTTTAGAATAGTCCCATCTCACGAAACTGATTAAATGCGACTAACATATGTGAGGGATTTTGTTTTGAGAGTACACGTTGGTGTTCATGAATGAGAAACCCTGAGTTAGGGCTTATCCACATTGTGGATAATCCACATCTAGTGGAAACTCCCTGCTAGATGCCCACTCATCTCTTCTACCAGGGATTTTCAATTCTTCAATCTTCCCTACTTAACTCTACTTTGAGATAGTCATAGTTTGCTAACTTCTCAAGACTATGTTTTTTGTAATGTTTAAGAACCCTGGCTTTGGTGTGATTGTCCGGATTTGAATTCTCTTTCCCCCACTCACTAGCGTTGTCAGTTTGGGGAATGACTCAACCTTTTTATGTCTGTTTTTCTCATCTGTACATGGGGATAATTATAATACCTGCATTGGTATATTGTATAACCTAATGGTACAGTTGTTGTATGGATTAGCATGAACTAATACATGTAAAAACTGTGCACCAATGTCACTTGGGCCCTCTACTAGACCGATTGAGTCAGAATCCCTATACTTTCTTTTTTAAATTATGGACCACTTATCAGTAAACAATTTTGATCATTTATCTTCAGTATAGGCTTGTTCATATAGTTAGTAATTTATAGGTACTGTTGTTCTAATATAGTATATACATTTTAAAACATACACAAGCTATATTTTCTAAAAGAGTGAGATAAAAAATAGGTATAAAAAGTTTGAACATCTTTTTCCATATCCCGGTGGTTTAGGATTCAGTCAGAGTTCACTGGTTTAGAATATATCGGTTGAGCTGAACTAACCTGAAAAAGAGTAGTACTGAATTCAACTAGTCACAATCTTCAGGCCCCAACGACAAACAACAATAGCATACCCCCAGAGCTTTGGTAGTCAGTGTCTCTGTTCTTGTGCATGTGCCAAGGCCAAATATGAAATCCTGTTCCCAGTGCCCTATGTTTTGCATTTCAACAATATTTTTGTTTACTTTTATCTCTTTGTTCTTTGTGCTTTTTAATATTGCCAACCAACTCACTTTTGCAGTTGTGACCTTGACAGCATTAGCAATCCTCTGTTCCTAGCCACAAATGTTTGTAGCTTTCAAAGAGAAGTAAGCTCTTTGTTTTTAATTGTTGATGAAGGTTTCCTCACTTCCACCTTATTTCAGTTTTTTTCCCCCACTTGGCAGCAGTTGCAGCAGCTTTCTTAGTTCTGGGTCACTGGCGATTCTGCCCCAGTTACGCTGCATCAACACACCGAGGTGTTAATCTTCTTTTGTTCCCTCTAGCAGCCTTTTTCTAGCTTTATAATTATCCAAGGTGGTAATAGCTCTTAAGAACATACTCTGTCACCTTGAAATCAAGTGGATTTTAGCTGAAAACTCAGGCAAGGTCTTAAAGATGTTGTTTCTCTCAGTTATGAATAGGGAAAATTTGAACATGACAGTCTTTGGTTGTAATGATATTTAGATGATGGATTCCCATTACCCTGCATAATATGGGGTGTTGACATTTTATTCAAATATGTAATCCTTGTCATTGAGTGTGAGAAGGGAGAGATTGCTATCTGGGTAGGGGCAACACAGGATAGCACTATAGAGAAGTGACATAAAGCCAAAAGTAATAGCAATAATCATTTTTTACTTCCTGGCATGTTGTTTTTAGAATTTACATCATGTCCTATGGTACTGTCTTCATGGTTTTAAGTGGCTGTGGTGGTTCTGAGCAATGTTTAGGGCACATCTTATTAAACAAATGCCTTAAGAATGCATTAACATTGATAGATGTGGTTATTGAAACAAAGTATTTGATTTATGTCCTTAGAATTCTATCTTGTAATCAGAGAAACTTCTTTGTTGGATTACTTGTAAGTAGTAAGCTTGCATTTGGTTTATGATGCATATTTTTTTACACTATTAATATGTTTAAGATAGAAAGAAATCATTACTACCTTAATGACACCAACTTAATGGTAAATATTCAAGAACAATACTGTGGTGGTACAAATTGCTGTTAATCCTGAGAGATTGAAGAAGAGTTTAATTTGTTTAATTTGAATATCCCCTATCTACTATACACTGATTGACAATTCATAAATAATTTGGATATAATAAAATATACAAAAATGTGTAGAGAACTCAATCTTTCAGGGTTCTTGTAGGAACATGATAACAACTTAGAATTAAATATCTCCACCTCCCTTCCTAAAAATCATAAAAGGAGAAAGCAGCATAGCATAGTGAAGGAGAAGGAAACACTGGACTGGGTGATGTGAAGGCGTCAACAATTGAAGATCTGTCTGGAATGATCTTCCACACAGAAACAATGGTAGTTGCAGAGGCTCTGGAGTAGAAATGAGATTGTGTGCTCGAGGATCATAAAGAACACCTGTGAAGCTTGAGCAAAGTGAGGAATGGGGGAGAATAAGGAAATGAGGGTGAGGAAGTGAGCCAATGTGGGAGCAGGGCTACCAGTAAGAGGAATATTGCAGTGGTCTAGGAGAGCAGTGATAGTGCCTGGGGTTGAAGCAGTAGCAATAAAAGTAGAAAAAAATGGTCAGATTCAAGATACATACTGTTGATTGGACTTGCTCCTGGGTATATGTGGTTAGTAAAGAAAAGAAAGGAACAGTGTATAGCCTTGGGTTTCTTGGCTATGGTAATTCCATTTTCTGAGCTGGGAGGACTGAAGTTGTTTAGTTGACCTCTCTCAGTTTTTTGCCATATGGGCCTGTCCACAGGGCACTCACAACATGGCAGCTGGCTTCCATTACAGTAAGTAAGAAGAAGCCATTGTGGGTAGCCTAACCTCAGAAGTGATAACCTGTCACTTAGGTCATATTCTTTTCATAAGAAGTGAATCACTAGGGGCGGAGCAAGATGGCAGAGGAGTAGGAGACCTAGATTTCATCTGGTCTCAAGAATTCAGCTGAATAGGGATCAAACCATTCTGAACACCTACGAACTCAACAGGAGTTGGAAGAGGAGAGTAGCAACAACTCTCTGAACAGAGAAGCGACCACTTACTGGAAGGTAGGACGGGCGGAGGAGTGAATCCGAGGCGATATTCGGGAAGATAGATGGTGGGGGAGGGGGCCTCTGCCGGCCGCTTCTGGCAAGTGATAGAGCCGCGGAGCACAAAATCGGACCTTTTAGAACTTGGCTCCGCTGAGGGACGTCACTGTAGTGGCTAAGCGGGGGGTGGAATCCTCCCGGGACAGTGTGGTCTCAGGACCCTCGGGGTCACAGAAAGACCGGGGGTGCCTGAGTGCGCCAGAGCTCCCAGGTATCGGAGCGGGGAAGCGCAGACACGGAGCCAAGGCGCGGGCTCTCAGCTCGGGGTGGCCATAAACTGTGATCTGCGGCCCAGTCGGGCCACTGCTCCTCCAGCAGGGACCCAGCAAGCGGCAGAGCTGGGGAGACTCCCCTTTCTCCCCTGGGAGGAGCGGCGCGGGAAAGCACCGCAGGGATCTGCTGGGTTTGGAGACTCCACACGGGGTCGGGTGCCAGAGATACAAACGCTCAGTCACAGGCCGGGTGAGCACGGAGTGCAGCTGGAGACCAGGGAGATGGGAGTGACTGCTTCTCTCCGGGGGCGCACTGAGGAGCAGGGCCCCGAGTTCTCAGCTCCTCCGGGTGGAGATTGGGAGGCCACCATTTTTGCCCTGGTCCTCCAAAGCTGTACCGAGAGCTTGCAGGGAACAAAAGCTCCTGAGAGCAAACCCGAGCAGCTTGCTTAGCCCGGACCGACAAGGGCGGGGCAATTCAGCCGGGGGCAAAGACGTGGAAACCACGGCAATAGGCCCCTCCCCCAGAAGATCAGCACGAACAGCCAGCAAGCCAAGACCGAGTTTACTGATCAAGGAGAACGGGAGAACTCCAGCACTAGGGGAATACTGCACATAGAATTCATTGCTTTTTTTAACCATGATTCATTAGTTCATCAAAGTTAATTTTTTTAACTGTTTTTTTATTTAATTTTTCTTTTTCCCTTTTTCAACCAACATCTTATCAATCCCTTTTTTAAAAAACATTTTTTATTTTTCATTTTTAGAGTCATATTTTATCCCTTCATAGTAGTTACCCTTATTTTTGGCATATATATATAAGTTGTTCTCTCTTTAAAATTTTGAGATACAGTTTCTTCTAACAGATCAAAATATACCCTAAATCACTAGTGTATGGCTTTGTTCTAGTCTCCTGCCTGATCACATTCTCTCCGTTTTTTCTTTTTTTTTCTTTTTAAATCTTCTTCTTTCTTTTTTCAAACAAATTATCAATTCCTTTTATAAAATCTTTTATAATTTTCATCTTTACAATCATCTTCCATCCCTTCATTGTATCAACCCTTATTTTGTACAGATATGTCTTTCTTCCTTTAAAATTTTAGGAGGCACTTTTTTCTTTTTTCTTTTTTCTTTTTTTTTTTTAGGAGGCACTTTTTTCTAACAGACCAAAATACGCCCAAAATCTAGTGTGTGGCACTGATCTATGCACTAGCCTGATCATATTTGATCATATTCTGCTTTTTTTGTATTGTTCTGTTTTTGTTTTTATCTTTTTTTTTTTTCTCTTTCTTTTTTCTTTCTTTCCCTTTCTTTTCCGACTTGTATACAGTATATTTGCTGGGGATGTTGTTAACCTGTTAGCATTTTGTTCTCTCATTCATCTGTTCTCCTCTGCACAAAATGACAAGACGAAAAAAATCACCTCAGCAAAAAGAACAAGAGGTAGTACCGTCTGCCAGGGACCTACTCAATATGGACATTAGTACGATGTCGGACCTAGAGTTCAGAATCATGACTTTAAAGATACTAGCTGGGCTTGAAAAAAGCATGGAAGTTATTAGAGAAACCCTTTCTGGAGAAATAAAAGAACTAAAATCTAAACAAGTCGAAATCAAAAAGGCTATTGATGAGGTGCAATCAAAAATGGGGGCACTAACTGCTAGGATAAATGAGGCAGAAGAGAGAATCAGCGATATAGAAGACCAAATGATGGAAAATAAAGAGGCTGAGAAAAAGAGAAACAACTACAGGATCACGAGGGCAGAATTCGAGAGATAAGCGATACGATAAGATGAAACAACATTAGAATAATTGGGATCCCAGAAGAAGAAGAAAGAGAGAGAGGGCCAGAAGGTATATTGGAGCAAATTAGAGCAGAGAACTTCCCTAATGTGAAGAAGGAAACAGGCATCAAAATCCAGGAGGCACAGAGAACCCCTGTCAAAATCAATAGTAATAGGTCAACACCCTGACATCTAATAGTAAAACTTACGAGTCTCAGAGACAAAGAGAAAATCCTGAAAGCAGCTCGGGAGAAGAGATATGTAACCTACAATGGTAGAAACATTAGATTGGCAACAGACTATCCACAGAGACCTGGCAGGCCAGAAATGACTGGCATGATATCTTCAGAGCACTAAACGAGAAAAATATGCAGCCAAGAATACTATATCCAGCTAGGCTGTCATTGAAAATAGAAGGAGAGATAAAAAGCTTCCAGGACAAACAAAAACTAAAGGAATTTGCAAACATGAAACCAGCCCTCCAAGAAATATTGAAAGGGGTCCTCTAAGCAAAGAAAGAGCCTAAAAGCAGCATAGATCAGAAAGGACCACAGACAATATACAGTCACAGTCACCTTACAGGCAATACAATGGCACTAAATTCATACCTTTCAATAGTTACCCTGAATGTAAATGGGCTAAATGCCCCAATCAAAAGACACAGGCTATCAGATTGGATTAAAAAACAAGACCCATCGATATGCTGTCTGCAAGAGACTCATTTTAGACCCAAACACCCCCAGATTGAAAGGGAGAGGGTGGAAAACCATTTACCATGCTAATGGACACCAAAAGAAAGCTGAAATGGCAATCCTTCTATCAGACAAATTAGATTTTAAAACAAAGACTGTAATAAGAGATGAGGAAGGACACTATATCCTACTTAAAGGGTCTATCCAACAAGAAGATCTAACAATTGTAAATATCTATGCCCCTAACATGGGAGCAGCCAGTTATATCAGCCAATTAATAACAAAAGCAAAGAAACACATTGACAACAATACAATAATAGTGGGGGACTTTAACACCCCCCTGACTGAAATGGACAGATCATCTAAGCAAAAGATCAACAAGGAAATAAAGACTTTAAATGACACACTGGACCAAATGGACTTCACAGACATATTCAGAACATTCCATCCCAAAGCAACAGAATACACATTCTTCTCTAGTGCCCATGGAACATTCTCCAGAATCGATCACATCCTAGGTCACAAATCAGGTCTCAACCGGTACCAAAAGATTGGGATGATTCCCTGCATATTTTCAGACCACAATGCTTTGAAACTAGAACTCAATCACAAGAGGAAAGTCGGAAAGAACTCAAATACATGGAGGCTTAAGAGCATCCTGCTAAAGAATGAATGGGTCAACCAGGAAATTAAAGAAGAATTTAAAAAATTCATGGAAACCAATGAAAATGAAAACACAACTGTTCAAAATCTTTGGGATACAGTAAAGGCAGTCCTGAGAGGAAAGTACATAGTAATTCAAGCCTTTCTCAAGAAACAAGAAAGGTCTCAAATATACAACTTAACCCTACACCTAAAGGAGCTGGAGAAAGAACAGCAAATAAAGCCTAAACCCAGCAGGAGAAGAGAAATAATAAAGATCAGAGCAGAAATCAAGGAAATAGAAACCAAAAAACAGTAGAACAGATCAACGAAACGAGGAGCTGGTTCTTTGAAAGAATTAACAAGATTGATAAACCCCTGGCCAGACTTATCCAAAAGAAAAGAGAAATGACCCACATCAACAAAATCATGACTGAAGGAGGAGAGATCACAACCAACACCAAAGAAATACAAACAATTCTAAGAACATATTATGAGCAACTCTATGCCAGCAAATTAGATAACCTGGAAGAAATGGGTGCATTCCTAGAATGTATCAACTACCAAAATTGAACCAGGAAGAAATAGAAAACCTGAACAGACCTATAGCCACTAAGGATATTGAAGCAGTCATCAAAAATCTCCCAAGAAACAAAAGCCCAGGGCCAGATGGCTTCCCAGGGGAATTCTATCAGACATTAAAAGAAGAATTAATACCTATTCTCCTGAAACTGTTCCAAAAAGTAGAAATGGAAGGAAAACTTCCAAACTCATTTTATGAGGCCAGCATTACCTTGATCCCAAAACCAAAGACCCCATCAAAAAGGAGAATTACAGACCAATATCCTTGATGAACATGGATGCAAAAATTCTCACCAAAATACTAGCCAACAGGATCCAACAGTAGATTAAAAGGATTATTCACCATGACCAAGTGGGATTTATCCCTGGGCTGCAAGGATGGTTCAACATCCACAAATCAATCAACGTGATATAATACATTAACAAAAGAAAGAACAAGAATCATATGATCCTCTCAATAGATGCAGAAAAAACATTTGACAAAGTACAGCACCCTTTCTTGATCAAAACTCTTCAGACTATAGGGATAGAGGGTACATACCTCAATATCATAAAAGCCATCTATGAAAAACCTACAGCAAATATCATTCTCAATGGGGAAAAGCTGAGAGCTTTTTCCCTAAGGTCAGCAACGCGACAGGGATGTCCACTCTCACCACTGCTATTCAACATAGTATTAGAAGTCCTAGCCATAGCAATCAGACAACAAAAAGAAATCAAAGGCATCCAAATTGGCAAAGAGGAAGTCAAGCTTTCACTCTTTGCAGATGATATGATACTGTATGTGGAAAACCCAAAAGACTCCACCCCAAAGCTGCTAGAATTCATACAGGAATTCAGTAAAGTAGTAGGATATAAAATCAATGCACAGAAATCAGTGGCATTCCTATACACCAACAACAAGACAGAAGAGAGACAAATCAAGGAGTCGATCTCATTTACAATTGCACCCAAAACCATAAGATACATAGGAATAAATTTAACCAAAGAGGCAAAGGATCTGTACTCAGAAAAGTATAAAAGACTCATGAAAGAAATTGAAGAAGACACAAAGAAATGGAAAAACGTTCCATGCTCATGGATTGGGAGAACCAACATTGTGAAGATGTCAATGCTACCTAGAGCAATCTACACATTCAATGCAATCCCCATCAAAATACCATCCACTTTTTTCAAAGAAATGGAACAAATAATCCTAAAATTTGTATGGAACCAGAAGAGACCCCGAATAGCCAGGGGAATATTGAAAAAGAAAAGCAAAGCTGGCGGCATCACAATTCCGGACTTCCAGCTCTATTACAAAGCTGTCATCATGAAGACAGTATGGTACTGGCACAAAAACAGACACATAGATCAATGGAACAGAATCGAGAGCCCAGAAATGGACCCTCAACTCTATGGTCAATTCACTTTGACAAAGCAGGAAAGAATGTCTAATGGCAAAAATACTGTCTCTTCAACAAATGGTGTTGGGAAAATTGGACAGCCACATGCAGAAGAATGAAACTGGACCTTTTCCTTAGAGCACACACAAAAATAGCCTCCAAATGGTTGAAAGACCTAAATGTGAGACAGGAGTCCATCAAAATCCTAAAGGGGAACACAGGTAGCAATCTCTTCGACCTCAGCGCAGCAACTTCTTCCTAGAAACATCGCCAAAGGCAAGGGAAGCGAGGGCAAAAATGAACTATTGGGATTTCATCAAGATAAAAAGCTTTTGCACAGCAAAAGAAACAGTCCACAAAACCAAAAGACAACCGACAGAATGGGAGAAAATATTTGCAAATGACATATCAGATAAAGGGCTAGTATCCAAAATCTATAAAGAACTTATCAAACTCAACACCCAAAGAACAAATAATCCAATCAAGAAATGGGCAGAAGACATGAACAGACATTTTTCCAAAGAAGACATCCAAATGGCCAACAGACACATGAAAAAGTGCTCCACATCGCTCGGCATCAGGGAAATCCAAATCAAAACCTCAATGAGATACCACCTCACACCAGTCAGGATGGCTAAAATTAACAATTCAGGAAACGATGGATGTTGGCGGGGATGCGGAGAAAGGGGACCCCTCCTACATTGTTGGTGGGAATGCAAGCTGGTGCAACCTCTCTGGAAAACAGTATGGAGGTTCCTCAAACAGTTGAAAATTAGAGCTACCATAAAATCCAGCAATTGCAGTACTGGGTAATTACCACAAAGATACAAATGTAGGGATCCGAAGGGGTACATGCACCCCAATGTTTATAGCAGCCATGTCCACAATAGCCAAACTGTGGGAAGAGCCAAGATGTCCATCGACAGATGCTGGATGAAGAAGAAGTGGTATATATACACAATGGAATATTATGCAGCCATCAAAAGGAATGAGATCTTGCCATTTGCAACGACCTGGATGGAACTGGAGGGTGTTATGCTGAGTGAAATAAGTCAATCAGAGAAAGACATGTATCATATGACCTCACTGATATGAGGAATTCTTAATCTCAGGAAACAAACTGAGGGTTGCTGGAGTGGTGGGGGGTGGGAGGGATGGGGTGTCTGGGTGATAGACGTTGGGTAGTGTATGTGGTATGGTGAGCGCTGTGAATTGTGCAAGACTGTTGAATCACAGATCTGTACTTCTGCAACAAATAATGCAATATATGTTAAGAAAAAAGAAAAAGAAGAAAATAGCAGGAGGGGAAGAATGAAGGGGAGTAAGTCAGAGGGGGAGACGAACCATGAGAGACGATGGACTCTGAAAAACAAACTGAGGGTTCTAGAGGGGATGTGGGTAGGGGGATGGGTTAGCCTGGTGATGGATATTCAAGAGGGCACGTTCTGCGTGGAGCGCTGTGTGTTATGCACAAACAATGGATCATGGAACAGTACATCAAAAAGTAATGATGTAATATATGGTGATTAACATAACAATAAAAAATTTTAAAAAAGTGAATTACTAAGTTCAGCCCACATTCAGGAGGAGGGGATCATACAAAGGTGTGAAGATGGTGATCATTGGGGGCTAGATAAGAGAGTGCCTACCATAGTGTACATATAGTTATGTAACTTAGGTTTTTCACTTATGGGCTGTGAATGACATAAGTCCATCATTATCATATCATGCAGAATATTTGAACTGCCCTAAAAATTCTCTGCCTGAGTACCTCTTAATCAAACTTCTCAGCCCTGGCAACTGCTGATCTTTTTTATGTCTCCATAGTTTTTTTTCCAGAATGTCATATAATTGGAATCATACATGTGTCAGATAGGCTTCTTTTACTTAGTATATGAACTTAAGGTTCTTCTCTGTCTTTTCATGGCTGGGCAGTGCTTTTTTTTTTTTCTTTAATTTTTTATTAAAGTATTAAAATAATTATTAATAAATTTTATTAATTTTTTATTAAACAGTCTTGCACAATTCACAGCGCTTACCATAGTACATACCCTCCCGGCAGTGCTTTTGTTTTTAAGGCACTATATAATATTGCTTTGTTTAGATGTACCACAGTTTATTCATTCACTTACTGAACAACATGTTGGTTGTTTCCAAGTTTTCAATTATGAATAATGCTGCTATAAATGTCTGTGTGTAGATTTTTGTGTGGATATAAAGTTTCAACTCTTTTGGGTAAATACCAAGGAGCACAATTTCTAGATTGTAAAGTAAAAGTATGTTTAGCTTTGTACGAAATTGTTAAATTTTGTTCCAAAGTGGCTGAGCCATTTTACATTTTCACCAGCAATGGATTAAAGTTCCTCTTCCATGTCTTTACCAGCATTTGGGGGTGTCAGGGTTCAGGATTTTGGCTATTCTAAGAGGCATGTAGTGGCTATCTCATTTTTCATTTGCATTTCCTTGATGACCGATGAAGTATAACATCTTTTCATTTTTATTTGACATCTGTATATCTTCTTTGGTGAGGTGTCAAGGTCTTAGGTCCATTTTTTAATCAAGTTCTTTGTTTTCTTATAGTTGAGTTATTAAGAGTATCTAGAAAATATTTGGGTAATAGACCTTGATCAGATGTGTCTTCTGCAATTATTTTCTCCCAGTCTCTGACTTGTCTCCTAATTTTTTTGATATCTTCTTTCCCAGAGAAGAAGTTTTTTAAGTTTTTAATGAAGTCCAGCATATTCATTATTTCTTTCAGGGATTGTATTTTAGGTGTTGTTGTTGTTTTTAAGAAGCTTAGTATCTTATTTTAAAGATTTTATTTATTTGAGAAAGAGGGAGAGAGCACAAGCAGAGGGAGGTGCAGAAGGAGAGGGAGAAGTAGGCTCCCCGCTGAGCAGGGAGCCCGATGTGGGGCTCGATCCTAGGACTCTAGGATCATGACCTGAGCGGAAGGCAGATGCTTAACTGACTGAGCCACCCAGGTGCCCCTGTATTTTTGGTGTTGCAGCTAAAAAAGCATGACCATACCATTGGTCCTCTAGGTTTTCTCTGATGTTATTTTCTAGTTTTATAGTTTTGTATTTCATGTTTAAGTTTATGATCCGTCTTGAGTTTATTTTTGTGAAGGGTTTAAGGTCTGTGTCTATATTCATTTTTTTACATGTGGATGTCTAGTTGTTTCAGCACCACTTGTTGAAGAGACTATCTTTGTTTTCTTGTTTTGCCTTTGCTCCTTTGTCAAAGATCAGTTGACTATATTTATGTGGGTTTATTTTGGAACTGTTTATTTTGTTGCATGATCTATTTTCCTATTCTTGTGCTTATACCAAAATGTCTTATTTACTATAGCTTTATATTAAGTCTTGAAGTCAGGTAACATCAGTCCTTCAAATTTGTTCTTTCCTTTCAATATTCAGTTGTTCATTCTGTTTTTTTTCCTTTCCATGTACACTTTAGAATCACTTTGTTTATATCCATAAAATTACTTATTCTTTCACTTAGTAATATGCATTGGGAATGTATTGAATCTGTAGATAAAGTTAGGAAGAACTGACATCTTGACAGTATTGAGTCTTCCTATCCATGAAGATGGAATATCTTTCCATTTACTTAGGTCTTCTTTGCTTTTGAATGCAAACATTTTTGTGGGATGATTCTTAGAAGTGTATTCCTAGACAAAAGATATACATATTTGAAAATTTGATAGAAATCACCAGATTTCCCTCTAAAAAGATGGTACAAGTTTAAAATTATTTCAAGCATATAAGAATTTGCCTTTTATCCATACATCCACTTGTGCTGAATGTTAGTAATTGAAATTTTGCCAATCTGTTAAAAATGTCATTGTTTTAATTTCCATTTCTTTCACTTTTCATATGCTTATTTGCCATTTGTGTCATTTTTCCTAGTTCCTTGTTACTTGCCTTTGAATTTTATTCATGAAGTAGTTTATTATACCAACTTTTTCCCCCTGTGCACTGAGACAGTTTACTTAACAAGGCTTATGAGAATTGACACTCACCCTAACCAGTTTATGTCATTTGCATCCTCTGGCAAGTCCATGCCCTTACTCAGCTTTATTTTTCCACATCTGTATTAGTTTCCTATTGATGCTGCAACAAATAAGCAAAAATGTGGATTAAACAATAGTTTTTTTTTCCTTAGAGTCCTAGAAATCAGTTCTAAAATCAAGGTGTTGATAGGGTTGGTTTCTTCTGAGGCCTCTCAGGAGGAATGTTTCCATGCCTCTTCCACCTTCAAGGGGCTGCCTGAATTCCTTGGCTCTTGGTCCCTTCATCTTAAAACCCAGTAGTATAGCATATTCAAATCCGTCTCTTTCTCTGAGTTTACTAACCCTCCTGCCTCTCTCTTATGAGGACTTTTGTGATTACATTGGATCCACCTAGATAATCCAAGATAATCTTTCCCATTTAAGATTTTTTATTACATCTCCGAGGTCCCTTTTGTCATATAAAATAATGCGTTCACATGTTGCAGGGGATTAGGACTGGGGCATTTTGGGTTGGGGGAGAAGGCATTCATTATTCACCTTACATACCATTTAATATGTGATATATTTTACTTAATTACTCTATTAATGTCTGTACCCCTCCCCCAATCCCATTGCACTAGAATGTAAACTCCATGAGGGCATGGATTTTTTTTTTTTTTTTTTGGTTTGGTTTATTGCTGAATCCCTATCACTAAAAATAGTGCCTTCTATATTACGTGTTCAACTGACATTTTGGAATGGATAAAAGAATAATAAATGAATAAAACTAATGATTTTTTAGGGTTAGATCTTAAACTACCATTTCTCTATTTTGTTATTATTAGAATGTTTATATTTTATCTATTTTTTTTCTAAAGATTTTATTTATTTATTTGAGAGAGAGAGAGCACAAGCAGGGGAGAAGGTCAGAGGGAGAGGGAGAAGAAGACTGCCTGCTGAGCAGGGAGCCTGATGCTGGACTTGGTCCAAAACCCTGGGATCATGACCTGAGCTGAAGGCACATGCTTAACCGACTGAGCCACCCATGTGCCTTGTTTTTATCTATTTTTTTGCATTAATTTGGGTCATTTTTATTAGAAATCATACATTTAATTTAGATTTTTTTATTTATTTGAGCTTTATTTTTAAAATTACTCCCATATTGTGAGTATGGCCTCTTTCTCATTCCTGAAGTGTTTATTTGGGTTTTCTTTCTTGTTTTCATAGATACAGTTGCCAGAGATTGTTACTGTGGTCTTGGAGATTATTGCAGTTGGCGCCTAGAGGTGCCATTTATTTATTTATTTTATTATGTTAGTCATCATACATTACATCATTAGTTTTTGATGTAGTGTTCCATGATTCATTGTTTGTGTATAACTCCCAGTGCTCCATTCAGTACATGCCCTCTTTAATACCCATCACCGGGCTAACCCATCCTCCCACCCCACTCTCCTCTAAAACCCTCAGTTTGTTTCCCAGAGTCTATAGTCTCTCATGGTTCATCTCCCCCTCTAATTTCCCCCCCTTCCTTTTTCCCTTCCTACTATCTTCTTTTTTTTTTTTTTTAACATATAATGTATTATTTGTTTCAGAGGTACAGGTCTGTGATTCATCAGTCTTACACAATTCACAGTGCTCACTATAGCACATACTCTCCCCAATGTCCATCACAGCCACCCCATCCCTCCCACCCCCCACCACTCCAGCAACCCTCACTTTGTTTCCTGAGACTAAGAATTTAGAGGTGCCTTTTAAATTAGAAGCCTGCCACTCAGGCTGAAGCTTTTGAGATAAGCAAATAGGTCTCTTTCATGGAAAGATTGGGTATTTGTCTGCTGACTCCACACTGGGCCCTGGGTGGGTTAGCCATGTTAGTCTGCCTGAGTCCTTTAATAACTGTCTCTTAATTTACTATAGCATTGTGGATCTTGTGAATGCAAACCTTGTTGGCTTTCAAAGCCAGATATCTGTCAGGTGGAAGTGTTAAAGATTGGGGCACAAGATGTAGGGTCCAAGCCTTTTGCTCCTCAGAAGCTGGGGCTTGTGAATTCCTTCCCAGTTGTGTGTCCCCATGCTGGGGGTGGGGTTTATGGCAAGATTGCGTCTCAGTGACTCTTAACCTGTTTTGACATGGATTTTCTCATTTACCTAATGTTTAGGAGTCATTCAGCTAGTTTCTCAGAGAGAATTGTTTCATATGTAGCTACAGATTTGATGTGTCTATGGGAGGAGGTGAGTTGAAGAACTTCCTTTGTTGCCATTTTGAAGCCATACCCTGTTAATTTAGTTTATATTTTTAAAAATACAGCTCTTAGTTTCATTGATCTTTTCTGTTGTTCTGTTATTTCTGCTCACATCTTTGTGTTTTCCTTCCTTAACTCTAGCCCTAGTTTGTTCTTTTTCTAGTTTCTTGAGGTGTAAAGTTAGGTTGTTGGTGATTTTTCTTTTTTCCTTAAAGTAGGTGTTTATTGCTATAAACTTTGCTCTTAACTGCTTTGCTGCATTCCATAGCTTTTGGTATATTGTATTTCCATTTTTTAAAAGAACTTTCCTTTTAATTTCTTCTTTTGCTTATTGATAGTTCAGGAGTATGTTGTTTAATCTCCACATTTTTGTGAATTTGCCAGCTTTCTTTTTGTTATTTATTTCTAGCTTTGTACCATTGTGGTTGGACAAGATAGTTGGTATGATAACTATCTTGAATTTGCTAAGGCTTATTTTGTAGCTTAACATATGATGTATCCTGGAGAATGTTCTACTGTGCATGTGAGAAGAATGTGTTTTCTGCTGCTGTTGGATGGCATGTTCTTTTTTTTTTTTTAAGATTTAGTTTATTTGACAGAGAGCACAAGTAGGGGGAGGGGCAGAGGGAGAGGGAGAGGGAGAAGCAGACTCCCTGCTGGGCAGGGAGCCCAATGTGGGGCTCAGTCCCAGGACCCTGAGATCATGACCTGAGCCGAAGGCAGATGCTTAACTGACTGAGCCACCTAGGTGCCCCTGGCATGTTCTATATATTGTCATCCCATTTGGTCTAAAGTATTGTTCATGTCCAACCTTCCCTTGTTGATTTTTCTTTCTGGATGATCTATCTGTTATTGAAAGTAGGGTATTGAAGTTCCCTGTTATTATTGTATTGTCTATTTCTCCTTTTAAGTCTATTAGTATTTGCTTAACATTTTCAGGTAGTCTGATGTTGGTTTCATATATATTTATAATTGTTATATGTATTGTTGGTGAATTGATCCCTCTATAATTATGTAATGACTTTCTTTGTCTCTTTTCATCATTTTTGGCTTAAAATCTATTATGTCTTAAATAAGTATAGCTTTCTCTCTTCTGGTTTTCCCTTTCATTGAATATCTTTTCCCATCACTTTACTTTGAACCTGTGTATGTCCTTAAATCTGAAGTATCTCCTAGTCAATTTATGGTTGGGTCTTTTTTTTTTTTTTAATCCAGCCAGCCACTCTGCCTTTTGATTGGACATTTAGCCCATTTATATTTAGAGTAATTATTGATAGGCAAGGACTTACTGATGTCATCTTACTGTTTTTTTGACTGTTTTGTAGTTCTCTTTTTCCTTTCTTCCTCACTTGCTGTCTTCCTTTGTGAATTCATGATTTCCTAAGGTAGTGTGCTCTCATTCTTTTCCTGATCACCTTTTGTGAATCTGCTGTAGGTTTTTGGTTTGTGGTTGCCATGGGACTTAGATTGTTACATCCCTATTTTTTTTATATCCCTAGGATTTTTAAAAAAGATTTATTTATTGGGGTGCCTGGGTGGCTCAGTCATTAAGCATCTGCCTTCGGCTCAGGTCATGATCCCAGGGTCCTGGGATCGAGGCCCGCATTGGGCTCCCTGCTCTGCAGGAGGCCCGCTTCTCCCTCTCCCACACCCCCTGCTTATATTCCCTCTCTTGCTGTGTCTCTCTGTCAAATAAATAAATAAAAATCTTTTAAAAAAAAGATTTATTTATTTGAGAGAGAGAGAGAGAGAGAGAGAGAGAGAGAGAGCATGCAGGGGGGAGGGGCAGAGGGAGAGAGAGAATCCTGAAGCAGACTCCCCACTGAGTGTGGAGCCAGACGTGGGGCTCAATCTCACCACCATAAGCCAAAACCAAGAGTTGGTTGCTTAACCGACTGAGCTACCAGGCACCCCTGTCCCTAAGATATTTTATTTATTTTATGCTGATAACAAACTTTGATCAAATAAAAAACTACTTTTTAGTCCACCCTTTATGTTTGATATGACAATTTATGTCTTTTTATATTGTGTTTAACAAATTATTGTAGCTATACTTATTTTAAATACTCTGGTCCTTTAACCTTTATACTAGAGTTGAGTAGTTAACGCACCACCATATTGTAGTATTAGATTATTCTCAATTTGACTATATACTTATCTTTACCAGTGTATTATTTTCATCTTACTAATGAGCAGCATCTTTTCATTTCAGCTTGATTAACTTCTTGCTTTCTTGTAAGTCAGTGGTCATAGATCCTCAGCTTTTGTTTGTTTGGGAAGGTCTTTATTGTTCCTTCATTTCTGAAAGATAACTCTGCCAACAGAGTAGTCTTGGTTTCTTTTATCCCTTTCAGTACCCTTCTACTCTGCTGGCCTGTAAGGTTTCTGCCTTAGAAATTTCCCTTCTAAGTTACAAACTTCTTTTGTCTTGCTCCTTTTTGGATTCTCTTTTTGTCTTTGATTTTTGAAAGTTTCATTTAATATGTTTTAGAAAGGATTCCTTCCTTCCTTCCTCCCTCCCTCCCTCCCTCCCTCACTTCCTCCCTCCCTCTCTCTCTCTTTATTTCTCTTTCTTTAAATATTTTATTTATTTGAGAGAGAAACAGAGCACAAGCAGGGGGAGGGGCAGAGGGAGCGAGAGGGATGAGCAGACACCCTGCTGAGTGGGGAGCCTGATTCAGGGCTCACTCCTAGGACCCTGAGATAATGATCTGAGCTGAAGACAGATGCTTAACTGACTGAGCCACCAGGTGCTCTTATTTACTTACCGTAAAGGTTTTTATTTATTTATTTTAGGGAGGAGGGGAATGGCAGAGGGAGAGGTGGAGAGAATCTCAAGCAGATTGTCCACTGAGTGCAGAGCATGACGTGGGACTTGATCTCATGACCCATGAGATCATGACCTGAGCTGAAATCAAGAGTTGGATACTTAACCCACTGAGCCACCCAGGTGCCCCTGAATCTCTTTAAATTGATTATGTTTGGAGACCTATGCTCTTCATGAAATTGAAGCTCCAATTTCCCCCCCAGATTTGGGAAGTTCTCAACCATTATTTCTTTAAATAAGCTTTCTTCTCCCTTTCCCTCTCTTCTTCTTGAACTTCAGTAATTCACACACTAATTTAGATGGTATCCTATAGATCATGAAGGCTTTTTATCACTCCGTCAATTTTTTTTCCTTTGTTCTCTTTTGACAGTTAGACATAATTTCACAATTCTGTGTTCTGTCTCACAGATTCATTCTTTTGCTGTATGCATTCTACTGTTGATGCTCTCTATTGCATTTTTCACTTCATTCATTATATTTTTCAGTTTTAGAATTTCTATTTGGCTCTTCTTTGATTTTTGTTAAACTTCTCAGTTTGTTCATGTATCATTTTCCTGATTTCATTGATTCTCTTTCTGTGTTTTCTTGTAGCTAATCGAGTTTCCTTCAAATAGCTATTTTGAATTCTTTATTGAGTAAGTCACAGATCTCCATAACTTTGGGATCAGTTACTAGAAGATTTGTGATGTTATATTTCCTTTATTTTTCATGTTTCTTGAAGGGTGCATTGCTTTCTTCTCATTTGAGGTAGCAGTCACTTCTTCCAGTTTTACTAATTGCGTTCAGGAGAGAAATACTTTCTGTCAGCTCTGCTAGTGATTTTGAGGCTTTCTCAGAGCCTCTGTGGATATACCTGCTCCACACTTCTGGCTTCCTTTTGGCAAAACACTTAAGCTTCTCTTGATCCTACAGGGCACTGACTCTTGGCTGACAAGCCTCCCTTTTGTTTTCCAAAAGACAGTGCTAAGGCTTAAGTTTGTGGTCTTTCCCTGGCTGACATATTTGGGCTGGCTTTCTGTGTGTTCACTAGCCATCTTCCAAAGCTTGTTCTCTACTGCAACTGAGGTAATGCACAGGGAGCTGGCCATAGAGTTGGGGTGTGTGTGGGTGAGGTACACTAAGTGCTGGCGGTGCCTGTGGGCCACTTGGAGGGGATCCCACAGGTAATGCTTTCCCAGGGGATCATAGGTTGGCTTCTTGAGGGGGTCCACAATGCAGTTAATAGAATTCACGTCCCTTTATTACTTACGAGTGTCCTGTCATTCTCTTCTCGCCTTATTTTGCCACCTAGTCATGCAGCTCATAATTTAGTATTCTGAATGGGGAAAGAGGAAAATGAGCCTTTTTGGCAGTGTCCCACACACTTACATGCTTTCACTTTCTACAGCAAGAGAAATCAAAGGCCGAGCAGATCTCTCATTGCTGTGCGGCCTTGTGAGAGGGGTGGTGCAGGTAAAGTCAAACTGTTCTTACCTTCTCTAATGCATTCAAACTAATATATATATATTTTTTTATTTCCAATTGTGTACTGGAACTTCTTCTTTGAAAACATGAACTTCTACAAAGGCTGTCTTGTCCATGGTGATTGTCTAAGACAATGTTTTCCAGGGGCTCCAGATCATGGCCAAGAGGGGCTGTAGCTGGTTCACAGACCACTGCAGCTCCATAGCCAAGACTGAGGTCTGTATCTGGTGCTTATTATCTGGGGCGTGGCTAGGTGAGACTTCTCTTGGGTTCTTTGCGATATGGTGCTGGATCTGTAGCTCCCACAAGGCACTTTTGTCTGTAGATAGATGCTGAATTATATTGTTGGGGAGGGGGTACAAAACAAGGGAAGTCTTATGCCATTTTTTTACAATTTATTTTTATTTATTTAGGTGGGGGGAGGATCAGAGAGAGTCCTAAGCAGACTCCCTGCTGAGCGTGGAGCCCAATGCAGGGCTTTGTCTGATTGATCACCCTGAGATCATGACCACAGCTGAAACCAAGAGTCCCATGCTTAACCAACTGCACCAGCCAGGCACCCCTCCTCATCTCATATTTTGATGTGTGGTATTCTTATTGTCATTCATTTCCTTAAAATTTTTATTACGAAAAATTTTAATCATGCACAGTAGAAAGACTAGAATAATAAAGTCCTTAGTTTTATACCACCAGTTTCAGCAAATACGGCTAATCTTGTTTATCCATACCATACACCCCCAACCTTCTGGTTTGTTTTAGAGCAAAGCCAGACATAATATTATAGGTACTTCTATTTGCATTTGTAACAGATTTGGACTCTCTCTCTCTTTTTTTTAAGAGAATGGGGGAGGGGCAGAGGGAGAGAAAATTTCAAGCAGGCTCCATGCCCAGCATCTCACAGCGCTGAGATCTCACAATGCTGAAATCATGACTTCAGCCAAAATTAAGAGTTGGATGCTTAACTAAGCCACCCAGGCACCCCAGATTTGGACTCTTAAATAAACAACATTATCTCCAAATAAAAAAATAAAAGTGGCACCTGGGTGGCTCAGTCATTAAGCATCTGCCTTCGGCTCAGGTCATGATCCTATGGTCCTGGGATCGAGCCCCACGTTGGTCTCTCTGCTCAGCGGGAAGCCTGCTTCTCCCTCTCCCACTTCCCCTGCCTGTGTTCCTGCTCCCATTCTCTCTCTCTCTGTCAAATAAATAAATAAAATCTTTAAAAAAAAAGCAAATTCTTTATATCATTTAATAGCTAGTCAGTGTTTAAATTTTCTGCACTTATCTTGTGAATATCTTTTTAACACTTGGTTCGTTTGAATCAGCCAAATAAGACCCATGCATGGCATTTGGTTGATAGGTGTCTCTCAGTCTGTATCAGTCCTTTCTCCTCCTGTTGTTTTTAGTTTTTGGTAAAGAAATGGGCATTTGTTCTTTAGAATTTCTTATTTTTAAATTATTTTTTAAAGATTTTATTTACTTTATTTGTCAGAGAGAGAGAGAGAACACAAACAGGGGGAGCAGCAGGCAGAAGGAGAAGTGAGTCCCTGTTGTGGGACTCGATCCCAGGACGTTGGGATCATGACCTGAGCTGAAGGCAGATGTTTAACTGACTTAGCCATCTAGGCATCCCTAGAATTGGCTGATTTTTTAAAAAGGATTTATTTATTTTAGAGAGAGAGAGAGATAGAGTGAGTGGTAGGAGGTTCAGAGGGAGAGAATCTTCCAGTAGACTCCCCGCTGAATGTGGAGCCCAACACGGGGCTCATTCCCATGACCCTGAGATCATGACCTGAGCCAGAACCAAGAGTCAGATGCTCAACCATCTGAGCCACCCAGGTGCTCCAAAATGTGGCTGGTTTTTATCCTCATGGTGTTGCTTCACATGTTCATCTATCTCTGTTTCTGTAAACTGGTAGTTGCAACTACAGGCTTGATTGTTTAGTTTGGGTTTAATAATTTTGGTAAGAATCTCTCATAGGTGGAGCTGTGCACTTCCTATTATGCCATGTCAAGAGACCTGTAATGTCTGATTGTCTTGTAATATTAAGATTGATCACTGAGCACAAGTGTTTTCATTCTGATCCATCCATTATAATGTTCCTTTTCTGTTGTACCTAATGGTTCCAACAGGCATCCATGATCTTTCCCCAGATACATTATTTCATTAGGGGTTACAAAGTGGTTTCAGTTCTAATATTTCTTTATGTCAACTAAATGTTTATGCTTGCATAGATTTTATAGAGAAGGGTAGGATAAATTCTTGATCTTCTATTTGCCATTTTTTCAGAATGGATTGGTGTTCTAGAAACCTTCAGAAGTGACAGCTTCCAAAGTATTACTACAAGTGCACAGATCTTAGTACATTTGATATGTTTTAATCCATCGTAGTCATTACTTTTCAGTGTTCATACTGTCTTACCCATCCTTGGCCACTGGGATTTTGCATTGAATCCTAGGTCCTGTTCATGTGGTACTTGCAGTTTTTTGATATCTTTGTTGTTTTGAGGGACAAGATGTCCCAGGCTTACCTTGTACAATCCTGCCCCAGATCTGGAATCTGTCATTCTTTGAGGAAGTTCAGGTTCTTACTAGCAAGAGCCATTGTTAATTTCTTAATGGTCTATGATTTTATTCTTAGATGTTGAGTTACTCAGAAAAGTGTTTTAAAATTACTAAGTGGTTGGTTTTTGGCTTTGTTTTTGTTGATTTTTTCATTTCCTTGTAACCACAGAATGTAGCTATATGATTTTTTAAAATATTTTACCATTGGATTAATTAAAAGTGTTATATGAGCATTTGAATTCTATGGAGATATTAAATAACTTAAATTGTTACTCATAAACATTACTTATTTTCATTTACTTATCTGTAGGTTTTTAAGAGGGCCGTGTTAAAAAATGCTATTATAGTGGTTTGTTAATTATGCATTTCTGAAAATACACTTTAGTTATTTTGAAGCATTGTGATTTCATATGTAACATTGAAGTCTAGGTAGAAAGTCTAATTCTCATTTGTAGGATGGTTAAGTTATAACAATATAAGATTTAATTTTTTTAAAATCAAAGATTAGACGGCACAGAGAGCAAACATAGATTTTTGCTTTCATAAAAAAGTATTTGGATTTTGTTGGTAGCTCCAGGAGGAGTTGAAAATGTCATGCTTTGGAAATTTTGGTGCTAGTTAGTGTATGCAAGAATTTAACAATATGGTGAAATGGAAATAGTTGAGTCAATAAGAAATTGGATAGTGGTCAGTATAATTATCAGTTGTACATATTTTCTGTTTTGGGGGAGGGGATACTGAATCAGGAAGCTTTATTTACACAGTAAAAATAATAAATAGATTCCTGAGAGACTAGAGCAGCTCTATTGCAAGACAGTCATGTCCTGAGTGGGAGGACAGGCAACTGTGGTTGGAAGGGAGTGACACAGACCTAGCACCTTTTGCACACAGATCGGTGGGCCTGGCCTGATACTCCTCACTCTGGCCACCAGATTTCCAGATGCTCAGTAACACCAACAATGTGTGGTTTGGGAAAGCATGCTACAGCCCCCTAAACAGCCCACATGCTGTGACAGAGCCCCCAGGTCATTTCTCCCACTCACTGAAAACACAATTTGTAAAAAAGCCTATGCCAGAAGATCAGACTATCCTACCTAAGCTGTAAGGTCTCTGTTGTGGTCTGGGATTTTTTAAAAATAGTTTTTGCTTCTTTTCTCTTTAAAGAGGCATGATTTTTTCTGACTGGAGCCACTGGGAGACATTCAACCTATTGTGTATCCGGATATGGCAAGATACAGCACCATTGTCTGCGCAGGGGAGTACAGTGTCTGGGCTGCACCAGCCGTGGCCTGGCTGGGTAGAGCCCTGGCACTTGGAGGGACTTCTCACACCATAGGGCTTAGGCCTGAAGTGTAGTGTACGTATTTTATTTTAATACTGCTTATTGGTAACCTAGTGGTGTCAAGAAAACAAAGACATCTGTAGAATGTAGGTATAGTAAGAATGCCTGTGGGTTGTGCCTTTTCCGTTTCTGGAATGCTATGAACTTAGGAGTGTCTGTATTAAGGAGACCTAGTGTATTACCTGAACACCCCATGGTAAGGCCAGCCTCACTCCTGCTAAGATGGGAAGTGTGACCGGTGATGTTCATGTGATATTTCAACATACTAGGTTTGGACTAGCCAAGAGAACCTGCCACCTATGAGTTTCCTTCGATTTCAACTACTTAAAAAATACAATTTCACACATTCTTTCATTTTATTAATGAAATGCTGTGCTTCAAACCAAGGGGCCTGCCTGCCAGGTGGAGCTATAATTATGCCTGGGCAGTCTGCAGCTGTGCTTAGTTATAAAGTTTGAACTAAAGAAAATAGAATGAGAGTTGCTTTTATGCATCTCATAATATTTCCCCAAGTCAGTATATTTATATGACAATAAAATAATTTGTAAAGAAATTACTGACATGTACTTTTTTTTTGGCCAGGACATGGAAAATGTGCTAAAAAAATCACCAATTTTTGGTTGTCTTTCAACAAAACTAACCCTAAAATTAACTTTTTTTTGGAAACAGTATAATCCATGTCTTTCCTGACTCCTGTTTTCCCCCCACCCACTATCTCCAATCTCTTTACAAATCCACTGGTTCTGATTTTAAAATGGATGCAGGATCCAGCCACTTCTGGCTGGACACTTCTAACCCTATGACAGCTATAGCCTGAGTCCAACCTGCATCATCTCTTGCCAGGACTGTGCAGAAGCTTTCTATATAGGCTACTGCTTGCCTTCCACAATGTATTCTCTACTCAGTCAGAATGATCTCTTAAAAAGGTAGATTAGGCTATGCTTTCCCTCTGTTCAAAACCTCTTTTGTTGTCTCTTCTCACTTGGAATAAATGTAAAGTTGTTGCCACAGCCCATTAGACCACACATGTTCTGGACCCCTTTGGCTCTTTGCTGTCATCTCTTACTACTCTTTTCGCTGCCTCTACTTCAGCTGCACTGGCCTCCTGCTGGTCATAGACACAGTGAGCATGATACCTCCTCAGGGCTTTTGCACTGGCCATTCCCACCACTTGGAATATCTTTCTGCACATATGTGTTTGATTTACTGTCTTCATTCAGGTCTCCTTATTTGCCTTATCAGAGGCCTTCCCTAAAAGAGTTCCTTCCCCTCCTGGTTACTGTCTGTCTTTTTACCAAATTTATTCTTTTCTTAGCACTAGCATGATAACATATTTCTAGTCATGCAAATGGAAGTTCTAAAAGAACCTAGGTTTCATTTTTTTAAATATTTTATTTATTCATGAGAGACAGAGAGAGAGAGGGAGAGAGAGAGAGAGAGAGAGAAGTAGAGGGAGAAGCAGGCTGCCAAGGAGCAGGGAGCCCGGTGCGGGACTTGATCCCAGGACCCTGGGATCATGACCTGAGCTGAAGGCAGACGCTTAACCATCTGAGCCACCCAGGCGCCCAAACCTAGGTTTTATTTTGTTCATATTTCTTTCCTGTACTAAGGATAGTACTCAACTATGTCATCAATGACTAATTACTGTTTGTTGGATGAATTCACCAAGAAAGACAAGTGCCTGCTAAGGCTCCTGTACTTGGACTTGGCACCCTAGTTCTGGGAAGGTCACAACCCAAATTCATGCTTCCTGAAGCTGGATATAGCAACCCAGAGCCACTTGTATATGGGATTAAAATCTTACTATGTAAAGGACGGCTTATTGAATAATTTCTCAAAATTTTTGTATGATTTTTACTGTTTACAAGCCCTTTCCCACATACTACCTCCTTGAATTCTCATAATCATTGTTCTAATTAAAATTTAGAACAGACTAGAAAGATTAGAGGTGAGAAAATAGGGTCCCAAATAATGTGGTAGAGTTGGGATTCAAACCCAGGTTTTATAAGCTCAGAGGACTTTTCCTGCCTCCACCCCCAAAAGAAAGATGTTTGGATTCTTTTTATATGGATATCCTTTTGGTAATTCAAGAAAGTTGATGTATTTCTTATTTGAGAAGACTTTAGGCATTAAAGTTTATTGCTTTAGGATTTCAAGTGGCCCTAGTTACTTAGCACTATCTCTAGCAAGAAATAAGGTAGGAAGAGCGTATTCTAGGGATGAGTTGAAGTGGGCCTGCTTGCTCACAGCATGGCAGCTGGTTCCACATGACACCTGAATGTCAGACAAGGACTGTAGATCCCTGAAGGCCCCACCTATGATGTTGTACATTGTCACTTTAACCACATCTGGATTGATCCCATGATCAAAGTAGGTCACAGGGCCAGTCCAGATTTCAGGAAAGGGGAATAAACTGCCTCTTCAGGAGAAAGTGGCAAGGTCTCATTACAAAAGGTGTGATGTGGCCATCTTTGGAAACAGAACCTACCTCCAAAAATCACCCTCAAATCTGTCATAATTTTATCACCAGTAGAGAATAGAGAGCTTTTTTAAGATGACGATAATAATCACCCTTTTGAAAAATGCTGGGTTTTCTTTGGTGTACTGGGTACTGAAAAAAAACTTCCCCTCTGGCTAGTACTCTACTCATTGGGTATGCCCTTACATCCAAGAGATCTATTATTCCTCTGGGCCAGCATTGGTAATATTTTTAAAAGAAAGAATAAAAGCTGTATTATGGAATTGTGCTAAGTTTTCCATATTTTATATATGTAGCTAATGTTTGTACTTTGCAATAGGATTTAATGAAGCTGACATTCTACTTGTCACAAGGAAGTTTGGACACGTCAATGTAGACCAATAATTGTTATTTACTTCTATTAGTAGAATAAAATTTGAGGTTTTTAAAAATTTTATTATGTTATGTTAATCACCATACATTACATCATTAGTTTTTGATGTAGTGTTCCATGATTCATTGTTTGCGTATACCACCCTGTGCTCCATTCAGTACATGCCCTCTTTAATACCCATCACCAGGCTAACACATCCCCCCACCCCTCTCCCCTCTAGAACCCTCAGTTTGTTTTTCAGAGTCCATTGTCTCTCATGGTTTGTCTCCCCTACCGATTTCCCCCCTTCATTTCTCCCTTCCTACTATCTTTTTTTTTTTTTTAAACATATAATGTGTTATTTGTTTCAGAGGTACAGGTCTGTGATTCAACAGTCTTATACAATTCACAGTGCTCACCATAGCACATACCCTCCCCAATGAGGTGGTTTTAAATTATTTCTCCTTAATATTTATTTAGATACCAGTACGCTAAAAGGCACATGGTAGGACCCTGAAAAAATGTTTGCAAATTTTTGGGTATTAAAAATATCTGCAAAATCAGTTTATTTTGTCTTAGAAATTTATTTTTATGGGGAAGAAATGAAATACTGTGATTAACTGTAGGTTCTTTTTTTTTCTTTTAACAGTTTTATTTATTGTAAATTATACACATAACATATGACTACATTGTCATTTAAAAATTTCAAATGATATAGATGGTGTTAAATTCTCTTTGACCTTCACCACCCTTCTCATCCTACTCCTCTTTTTGGAGATAATCATATAGTTTGGTAGGTATCCTTACAAACATTTTTCTCTGCATTTACACACGTACACGTATACATAGAGATACATAGATTTGTGTGTGTGTTTTCCCACAAACGGGTGTTATACTGTATTATTCTGCAACTTGCTTTTTATTATTTTATTTTATTTTTTTTGATGGAGTGTTCCATGATTCATTGTTTGCGTATAACACCCAGTGTAGGTTCTTACCAGGTACTACCTTTTTTTAAAGACACATGCAAACAATGTGCATATAGTGTATCTAGTCATTGTTTTAACTTTCACTTTGTCACTATCATTTTTAATTTGTGACATTCTGGTGTCATGTTTTAATTTCTTACTCTGTTCCATCTCTCCCAATTCACCTTCTGGTGCTTGGCAGGACACTCTGTCTGGAATTGCTGAGTTAACTTCCTCTGCTGTGATCATGTAATTCTAATCTTTCCCCTCACGAGAGAACTTTTCGTGAATTCTAAGTCCATATGCTGCATATCCCCATTTTGCCTCTGAAGTGAGTTCCAGACACGTGACAAATGTGGTCAAACTATTTACAACAAATGTCCACAGGAGCATTCATACAGTGACTGGGAAACTGGGGTTGATTCACAGAAAAGTTTCTGTTTGACTTGACTGTCATAAACAATGAGATCACAAAAGTAAATACTCCACATCTGGTTGGATCCTTGCTTGCATGGATATTTCTGGAAGGAAAGAAAGAAGTCATGTGGATCAGTCAGCATCATATTGTTCACATAATTACAATATTTTCTAAGAAGTTAAAAAATGTGTTTTGGTTGATTCTTTACTTATGAGAGTGAAAGTGATTTAGTCATTGTGTTTCACTTAGCACTGTGTAGGCAAATTAAGGCGTTTGAGTATTTCAGCATGACGGGAATGCTTGTGGTATAAGCAAACTTAATTATAAGAAAGCTTATAATTGCTTGCTTATAATTAAGTTCACAGGTTACATTCTTGGATTTCTGCAGGAAAATGGTTAGCTGCCTCAGGATTTATAGATAACTTGTTTTTTCTCTTTTTACAGAATATTTTAAGATTTATTTATTTATTTTAGAACAAGAGTATGAGTGGGGGGAGGGGCAGAGGCAGAGGGAGAGAGACAGTCCTCAAGCAGACTACCTGCTAAGCACAGAGCCCAACATGGGGCTTGATCCCAGGACCCTGAGATCATGACCAGAGCCGAGATCAAGGGTTGGCAGCTCAACACACTGAGCCACCCAGGTGCCCCCAAACATTTTTTAAGATGCCACTTAATTAAGAGAAAAAAGCTTGTCCACATTCAGAAATATTTTTCAATACTCTATTTCACAATAAATTAGGTACAAAAATGCCAACTTGATTCTCTTTGCATTAACCAAACATACAAATAGTTAAAACTTTACTGGTAACCATTAGCTAAAGAAATATAATTGAGGGGGCGCCTGGGTGGCTCAGCTGGTTAAGCAACTGCCTTTGGCTCAGGTCATGATCCTGGAGTCCTGGGATCGAGTCCTGCGTCAGGCTCCCTGCTCAGTGGGGAGTGTGCTTCTCCCTCTGACCCTCCCCCACCATGTGCTCTCTCTCTCTCTCTCATCCTGTCTCTCTCAAATAAATAAAATCTTTAAAAAAAATATATAATTGAGTTAAAGGTAAAAAGAAATCAAGAACTCTCCTAATAATGTGTTTGAATAATGTGTTAACATATGTACGTTTTTCTCAAAATGTATTTGCATTAAGGGATAATCTATATTTGTTTTTTCTTTAGCATACTATTTGCACTTGAAATACTTTTTCTCTCCTTATAATGCAAAGTAATAAAAGGTAATATTATACTTAGAAGTGTGTTGGCAAGGGAAACTGGTGGAACTAATCCAATAACTTGGAGCTCCTTGGAGAAAAGGCGCTGTAGAAATGCAAGGTATTATTGTCACTGTTATTACATTGTGGAGCTGGAAACACTGTCTGCCCTTTGTGAAAGCTGGGCACTTAAGAAAGAATGCAGAATTGCCATAGCAGAAGTTAAGAGAGTTTTATATTTTGAAGAATTTACACAGCAAAAGTAGAAACATTTTTAAAAAAAATTTTAAAGAAAATGGCTTAGTTAGATTTCTTATTATTGTTCTTTGTTGTTGAAGATGATATTAGCCATGATTATTTTCCAGGTACAACATGTAAGTAAAAATTCCAATTCTTGGTGGAATTGGGGGTCAAACCAGAAATACGGTTCTTTAGAATTTGTAAAGCACTGACCCTTGAGATTGAGCTGAAACAGACTCCAGATATACAGAAAGATATTTATGTAAAACTAAAAAAACTATTTTTTATGTAAAAAAACCGCCATTTTTACATAAATATCAGAACATGTGTGAATAGGAATCCCATACTTCTGTATTTTGGCTTAGGATTTGTCAGTATGAGGGAGGCAGTAAGTACAGTGGAGAAGAGGATTATCTCTGAAGTTAGACTGGCCTCCATTCAGCCATGTACCTTAAAGTCATTAATCTCTCTAAGCCTCAGTTTCTTCATGTATAAATTGGGGATAATAAAATCATAGCAAAATCAGTGCACTGCACATAGATAAGCTCTTGGAAATGGAGGCCATCATTCCAGCTCATTGTTACCATTGTCCTAATTAAAGTTGACCTAGAACTATAATCGTCACTCTTAACTCATTTATAACCAACCTATTTATAACCAATTAAGATCTCTTAATTAACGTTGTGCTGCTGCTCATTTTAGAGAGAGGGGAAAAGGAAAGCTCACTGAAAGTAATTCACCAATTTTGATAGCTATTAGTTATTACATTTGGAGATGAGAGGGAAATTATAATAAATATGTTGATTTGATGCAAGTTTTTATTATATAAATATAATGAAAGGAAACAAGATATGTAAGTTAAAATCATTTTGGCTAATTAGCTAGATATTTGCACCTTTTTTGTCCTTTTCAGTATTGTGGTTATAAGTTTTCTTGGGTATCATGTTGTAATGATCTCTTTAGGGCTATATTTTCAAAAGTGTTGTAAGAGTATGTCAGATTTTATTTACCAGGTGTATCTTCTTATTCTAGTCATTTTAATTATCCTGTCATTAACAAAAAGAAGGAAATGTGTCTCAACTTCTTTCTGTAGATAGGTGTTTTAGAGGGTATTTTAGTGTTTCCAGTTAACTTTAGATAAGAGGTAGCTATTACCCAGGTTTATGTGCATATGTGATCCTGTGCCTGAAAATAATTATGAATGCAAACATAATACATTGCCAAGTTATGGCCAACATATATAGGGTGTCAGAGCAATGATTTACAACTATGTTGGCTTAGCTACATATCTGACTACAGCTTTCATGAAAATACTGGCTAACACTGGAAGCAACTAATTTTGTTGCTTTTAACTGTTTGGTAGTCATGTTTTTATTCAGCTGAGAGAAGTGATGAACACAGTTCTTATTTCAAGATGGTATTTAAATTGGACCCAGATAAAAACCTTAAGGTGGCTACATTTCACCAAAGACCAACATACTCTAATTTTTTTTTTTTGTATTTAAAGAAATATATTTTGATTCCTGGACCCCTCTCCCTATCCAGTTTTACTTATGTCTTGTTTATATATACATGCACACCAACAGGTAGTCATTTACTTTCTTCTTGCTATTCTTGTTTGTTTAAATTATTTATTTACTCATTCTCCCTTAATTTTTCCCTTGTCTTTTCCCTGCTGTTGTCAAATGAATTCTTCCTTTTGCAGAAGCTCAGTAGGAAATGGATTAATGCAGCTGGAAAACAACTACTGTAGTGTCAGGATACTGGGGTGACCTCAGTATTGGAAAAATAAAAGAGTTGAAAAGTATCCAGCAGCTAAAAGTCAGGAGACAAATAATCTTGATGCATCTTTTTCATTTCTACCATGGATGTGCTTTTTTTTTTTAAGCATTTCCAAGGTATCCTGTGAGTCAAAAATCAGAAAAACAAATTAAAAAATCCAGAAAAAAACCTTAAATGAAGATAAAACAGGCTGAATCTGGGATATATTTTAATACATTTCAAGTTAGCAACTCATATTGAACCTGGAATATTGAGGTGCGTGATTGATATGAACAGAAACACAACATTGTCCCTACCCTTTTCTCTTAAATTGTTATTTCCAGCAGTGAGAACTCTCTCAAAAATTCATCTTTCCAAGATAAAAAGGGTTCATATTTCTAGCCATCCTTCTTCGATGTCAGGCCATGATGGCCAGCCATTGCATGGATATCCTTGCTGCTGAGGTCAGTAGCAACCAAGACAAAAAGGATGTCCGTTTTCCCTCCTACTGGGTCACTGGCTAGCCAGGAGTATTTTTTTCTGTGACTAATAGTCAATGAAATATCCGATGTTTAAAAACAAGATTGCTTAGCCTTGCAATTGTTATTAAATTCTTTTCCTGGGCTATAATGCATAGGCTTTGATCTAAAGTCCTACCGTTACTAGAAGGACTTGTGTGATTACGATAATGTGCACTGCTCTTTTTGCTATTCCTATAGGGAAAATAAAGCCCATATTAGTTCCATATTAGTACCTGACTTGGAGAAGTTAAAAAGCACCAGAAAAAGGTTAAACAGAGTCAAGTACACATAAGAGAGCAGTGGTTATTAGTGTTCAGGGAGCCATTAAAAAATTCTGCTTATACAGAAGAATTTATTGGTGCTCCTGCTTCTGGCTGCTTTATGCATTTTAATAAAGAAGTAGGGTGTGTGTGTGTCTGTGTGTGTGTGTGTATGCTTGCACACATTTAAGGCTGTGATTGAACAAGGACTTTAGCTATTTGGTCTGTCACAATTTCATCCTTCTCCATCCTTTCCCCAAGTCTCACTCTTTAACTTGAGCTTCTGAAAATTCTGAAAATCCTTCACTTCCACTTTTATGAAGGCAATGCGGGAAGAATAGGCTTATTAAATCTATGGATATATTTTTTCCTGATTTACATGTTTGGAAAGACCTTTTACTTTAGATGTTTGAAAGTAATTATCCAGAGGAAAAATGTGCAGTTTCATGAACTAATGAAATTTTATGAAGTTTTAGATTTTTTTTTTTTTAAGATTTTAAGTAGTCTCTATACCCAGTGTGGGACTCGAACTCACAACCCCCAAGATCAAGATTCACATGCTCAACTGACTGAGCCAGCTAGGCACCCCATGAAGTTTTATATTGCTTGGTGCTTTCAAATAAAAAAAAAAGATAAATTAGAAGAGACATGTGGATTATGATTAAAGGAAGTGATATGAGCATATGCATTTAACTACATCTTATAAATTCTCATTGAAATCACCAAAGGAATGTAAAAGCAGAGAAAAAGGTATGCCAGTGTTGGAAACTAAGATACAACATTAACAGTCAGAAACTAGGAGAGATACTTATAAAATATTCAGACAAAATTGAACTATGAGGAGAGCCAAACAGCTTGTGCAAGAAATGTTTTCCTTTCCTAAGAGGAATAGACCCTGAGAAGAACCCAGTTGTAAGCTTGAAGTGTCAGGGTACTGAGGACAAGAGAGGTCTTTATGAATGGGGGAGGGAAACTGATAAAGGTATAACATATGTACCAGGAAGAGCACTGCACAGCAGTCACTCCTAACTTAAACTGAGACATGTGTCAGGCTAAGTTGCATAGAACTTGATGTTACAGCTAACTCCTCCCACCCTTTTTTTCCTGTGTTGCTTTTAATACCTTTTCATTGTTGTCATAGAGCATGTTTTCTTTGCCTTGAATCCTTTTAAATTTGATATTTGAATAATGCTGCAAAATATGATTTATCTTGGTAAATGTTTTATGTGCACCTGAAAAGAATGTGTATTCTCTTGTTGAAAAGAGTCAACTAGTACATATTGTTTGATTATGTTGTTTTGGTCTTCCATATCCTTACTGAATTTGTGTTTACAGGTTTTATTATTTATTAAGAGGTGGGTATTGAAATTTTTAGCTATAGTTATGGATTTCTCTATTACTTCTTGGAGTTCTATCAGATGTTGCTTTATGTACTTTGAGGGTGTATGATTTGGTGAAAGAAAGTTTAAGATGATTTATGTCTCAAACTGATCCCTGTGTAGCTACGATAGGCTTTACTCTGGAATCTAGTAAGTGTGAATAATATCACCACTCTAGCTTTCTTTTGATTAGTGTTAGCATGGTTATCTTTTCCCATCCTTTTATTTTTAACCTGTATGTGATTTTATATTTAAAATGTGTTGTTTGTAGGCAGAATATAGTTAAATCTTGCTTTTATATCCAATCTGAAAATCTTTACTTTTTAGTTAGGGTATTTAGACCATTTACATTTAATATGATTATTGTTATGGTTAGGCTTAAATCTGTCATTTTGATATTTGTCTGATTGTCATCTTTTCTCTCTTTTTCCTTTTGGACTCATTAGACTTTTTTATGATTAAAAAAATTTTTTTTAAGATTTACTTATTTACTTGGCGGGGGGAGCTCTGTGGGGAGGAGCCGAGGGAAAGAGAAACTCCAAGAAGACTCTGCACTGAGCACAGAGCCTGATGTGGGGCTCGATCTCAGGACTCCAATACTTGATCTTCATTTAGAATTTATGATGTGGCAGGCCCTGTTCTAATGGCTTCATGTGGGCTGGTTTGAAGTAGGTTTTGCTAGCATATTCATTTTCCAGATGAAGAAACATCTCAGAGAGGTTAAGGAATTTGTCTAGGATTACACAGGTGATAAATAGTAGAGCTGGGCTTTAAATCATGACACTGCCATGTTAGGGTATGGACTTTAATTCTTCTTTATGCATACTTTCAAGTTCCCTGAACTGCAGCCTTTAGAATTACTTGATGCCTCTGCTGTGCTCTACTGGAGCTGTGGAGCTAAAAATTACCTTATTTTGCATTGGCCTAAGTTTAGCATTCTCTGATCAACTGAGTTGAGCAGTCTGACAGATTGCAAGGCTCAAGTACTTGGTAATATTTCTTAATCACTACTTTACTATTCTCTTTGTCAGGATTTTTGTATATTTTTAAATTTTTAAAAATTGCTTTTGTAGGTTTCAGGATGGAAAAGAGGTAAACATAAATCTTTAATATATATTCCCATCCATTTCTTTTCTTATACCTTTATATTAAATATAGTATGACTAGATTTGTTTTTAATGCTACCAGCAGTTTATATCCCTTAAGGTAAGACCTAATTGCCTTGGTTCTATATTCTTCATTTTTTTTTGTTACTTCTAATTTTATTCATAGAGTTTTTGTGAGAATTAGTGACTTAATATATTTAATACACAGAACAGTGTGTGGCATATATTAGGCACCATATAAATGTCAACTATCATCATTATTATTTTCATATTAGAACAAGATGTCTATAAGAGAGACTATTCTCCCATTGAATTTTGTTGTTAGGAACACTTTCACTTGTACTTTCTCCTTGTTCCTAATTCTCAGAGAATAACAAGGCATGTTTTCTTCCTTCTCATTCCACTTCCATTCTCACTGCCCCAACTCTTAAATTTTGTTAAGGTAACTTAGTATTTCATTATAGTTTATTATCAGAATTTCTCTTGTGGTATATTGGGTGACATCTTCTCTGACTTACTGCATTTTCACAAATGTCTTTCTTTAATATTTTAGCTGCATTCCAGAATTTTTACAGTTCATTTCTTTCCTTCTCAGTACTCTTAAAAATTTATTCCATTATCATCTAAGTTCTAGTGTTGGAGATGAATGTTTGATATAAGCCTAATTTCTTTTTATGTGTTATTTTTGTTTTACCTTAAAAATTCTGATATTTTCTTTTAACCCTTGGAATTCAGAAATTCTTCAGGATATGCCTGAATGTATGTTTCTTATCAGTTTTACCTGGAACTATTTGAGCCTTTTCCCTCTGTAGGCTTTATTTAGTTCAGGGACAAATTCTCCTATTACTCAATTATTGCCTTTTCTCCATAGCTTTACTTTTCTCCTTTTGGAGTTCTTATTATTCACCTCTTGGATTTCTGGTACCTATTCCCTCAAGTCTTGGATCTTTTCTTTCTTGACTTTAATCTCTTTGTTTTTTTTTTTTTTTTCCTAGATTGGAAATGTTTCTTCCATTTTAACTTCCATACTATTATTTCAGGGCTCAGCAGTGATTATTTGTCTTTCCAATAAATATATTTACTATTTAAAATGTTAATAGACTTTCTAAACTTGTTACTAATGGATAAGACTATAAAGGAAATTATTGATAGCTTTGTCCATATAAAAACAAAGACAAGCAATGAACTCATAAAACAACTTTAATACATGTGCCAAAGTGCTAATATTTTATATATTAAGTTCTTACAAATCAAGAATTTAAACACAATAGGAAAAAAAGAGAATTAACAGAAAATTTACCAAAGAAAGAACACATCCAATACATGTCTGAAAACATTTTTAACCTTACTAGTAGTCAAAGAAATGGAAATAAAAAATAAAAAATAATCTATAAATATGGCTATATTTCTTTTTTCTTTTCTTTTTTTTTAGAGATTGAGAGCATGCATATGCACATGTGAGTGGGTTGTGGGGGAGAAGGGGGAGAGGGAGACGGAGAGAGAATCTTAAGCAGACCCCACACCCAGTACGGAACCCCATTCAGGTCTTGATCCCATGACCCTGAGATCATGACCTGAGCTGAAATCAAGAGTTGGATGCTTAACCCACTGAGCCACCCTGGTGCCCTGGCAATATTTTTAAAAGATTATTTTTGTGGATTATGAATAATAATACAGATACGCTTCTGTATTAGGTAATATTTGGTTGCAAGTAACAGAAAACCCAATTCAAATAACTTAATACATGATATTTATTGGCGCTCAATGCTTGAATTTCACAAGTTTGGCTTATTTCATGGACTCAACAGTATTATCTAGAGCCTGGTTTCTTTATGTCTCTCCTGTCTACTTTCTACAGTTTCAGCTTAATCCTAACTCTGGTTTAAGATTATCAACAATTCCTGAGATTGTCTGTTTCCTTATCTACTTGCAGGGTGAATGAGAGAAGGGAGAGGAAGTTGCTTTCACAGAAACTGTCAATTTTTCTATATATCTCATTGGCCCAGGTTGAAATATGAGCCTATCCCTGAGCTAGTAGCTGGATTCAGGTAGTTACATTGCTTAGCTTAGGCTGGAGCTACATGTTTCATTCATGGATCTGGAATGGGGCCACCTTCAACCAAAACACATAGGTTGGATGGGAGAGGGATGAGAATGCTGCATGAAAATTGGGGATGTTATCAAGAGGCAGATAAAAGGTTTGGGGAAGGCACACATAATGTCCACTCTCCATGCATTTCTCTGGATATAAAAAGTGGTATATACTTTTGGTTGTGAAACTGGCAATATGAATAAAAATCTTAAAATGTGCTTATAATATTGCCCAGAAACTTTGTTCCTTGGAGTTTATTTCCAAGAGTCATGGATATATATAAATATCCAGCTTTTGTGTATCTAAAGTAAAGCATTTTGACTAACGATAAATTTGGAACAATTTAAATGTCCAACCACATGGATTTGATTAAAGTGTGTGTAGAACATTCAGAATTCATACAATGGAATACTACTTACAATGAAAAATGATGCTATTAAGAAATATTTAATGACATGGAAAAGAGATCACTATCATTAAGTGGAGAAAGCAATCAATAAAACATCTCTTTTGGGGGAAAAAAAAGCATATTCATTCATAGAAAAAATACAGGAATACCAAAATATTAACAGTGGTTATCACTGGGAGCTGGGTGGTAAAAATAGTTATTTGCATATTTGTATTTTTATAAATTTCTTAAACTAAATCTTTACTATTTTAATTTCTTCCTTTCTGATCTTTATTCCTTTTTTTTTTCTTACTGCACTAGCTAGAACCTCTGGTACAATTTTGAAAAGAAATGATGAGAGTGAACATCCTTGCATTATTCCTGATCTTAGGGAAAAAGTGTTACTATTTAACTATTAGGTATGATCATAGGTATGGATTTTCAAAAGATTGGCTTATTTGTAGATGTCCTTCAACAGTTTGAGGAAGTTTTTAAAAAATTTCCAATTTGTTGAGAGCTTTTATCATAAGTGGTATTGAGTATTGTCAAATGATTTTTTTTCATCTGTTAAGATGATCATATGGTTTTTCTCCTTACTCTGTAAATGTAGTATATTGATTTTCAAATGTTAAATAATAACCTTGCATTCTTCAGTTAGACTCCACTTTGTTATGGAATATTATTTTAATATATTGCTGGATTCAATTTGCTAATATATTCTTAAAGATTTTTCTTATATTCATGAGGTTACCCCCATCTGTAATTTTCTTATATCTTCATCAGGTTTCTGTGTTGGCTATATAAAACAAGTTGGGAAGTATTCCTTTCTCCATTTTCTGAAACAGTTTGTATAGGGTTGCTATTATTCTTCTTTACACATTTGGTAAAGTTTGCCAGTGAAGCCACCTGGCTCTGGAGTCTTGGGTTGTTGGGAGATGTTTTGTTTTGTTTTGTTTTGTTTTATTTTATTTTATTTTATTATTATTTTTTTAATCATTTTTAAAAACTTACTGATTTGAGAGATAGAGAGAGAGAGAGTGCATGCGCACATAAGCAGGGGCAGGGAGAGGTGGAGGGAGAGGGAAAAGCATATTCCCCCCTGATCTGGGAGCCTGACATGGGGCTCGATCCTGTGACTCTGAGGTCATGACCTGAGCAGAAGGCACACACTTAAATGACTGAGCCACCCAAGTGCCCCATTATTTTATTTTATTTAGAAAACATGTGCACACACATGGTGGGTGAGGGGCAGAGGGAGAGGAAGAGAGAGAATCCCAAGCAGACTCTCTGCTGAGAAAGAGCCTGATGTGGAGTTCTATCTCACAATGTGAGATCATGACCCTAGCCAAAGTCAGGAGTGGGATGCTGAAATGACTGAACCACTTAGGCGCCCCCCAGATTTTTTGTTTTAAATTCACTTTCTTTAATAGATACTGAGTTATTTAGATTGTCAGTTTCTATTTGTGTAACCTTCAGTAATTTGTACTTGTCAAGGAATTTTGTCATTTCATGTAAGGTGTTGAATTTTTTGGCAACTTATGCTTTTAGTATCTTCAGGATCTATAATGTTGACTTTTTTATTCCTGATATTTGTAGTGTATATTTCTTTTTTTCTTAATTAGTGTTGTTAGTGGTTTATTAATTTAATAATTTCAAAGAAACAAATTTTATTGATTTTCTTTATTGTTTGTTTCATTGATTTCCATTCTAATTTTTTTTATTTCCTTCCTTCTACTTATTGCAGGTTTGATTTGCTATACTTCTTTTGAGCTTCTCAAGGTGGAAGCTTAGATACTGACTTTACATCTTTTTATTATTATTATTTAATTAACATATAATATATTATTTGTTTCAGGGGTACAGGTCTGTGATTCATCAGTCTTACATAATTCACAGCACTCACCATAGCACATACCTTCCCCAGTGTCCATCACCCAGCCACACCATCCCTCCCACCCCCCTCCACTCCAGCAACCCTCAGTTTATTTCCTGAGATTGAGTCTCTTCTGGTTTGTTTCCCTCTCTGGTTTCCTCTTGTTTCATTTTTCCGTCCCCTCCCCTGTGATCCTCTGCCTTGTTTCTCAAGTTCCATGTATCAGCGAGATCATATGATACTTGTCTTTCTCTGATTGACTTATTTCACTTAGCATAATACCCTCTAGTTCCATCCATGTCATCGTTGCAAATGGCAAGGTTTCACTTTTTTGATAGCTGCATAACATTGCATTGTATATATACACCACATCTTCTTTATCCATTCATCTGTTGATGGACATCTAGACTCTTTCCATAGTTTGTCTATTGTCGACATTGCTGCTATAAACATTGGGGTGCACATGCCCCTTCAGATCACTACATTTATATCTTTGGGGTAAATACCCAGTAGTGCAATTCCTGGGTCATAGGGTAGCTCTATTTTCAACTTTTTGAAGAACCTCCATACTGTTTTCCAGAGGGGCTGCACCAGCTTGCATTCTCACCCAAAGTGTAGGAGGGTTCCCCTTTCTACACATCCTCGCCAACAATTGTTTCCTGGGTTGTTAATTTTAGCTGTTCTGACTGGTGTGAGGTGGTATCTCATTGAGGTGTTGATTTGTATTTCTGTGATGCTGAGTGATGTTGAGCACTTTTTCGTTTGTCGGCCATTTGGATGTCTTTGCAGAAATGTCTGTTCATGTCTTCTGCCCATTTCTTGATTGGATCATTTGTTCTTTGGGTGTTGAGTTTGATAAGTTCTTTATAGATTTTGGATACCAGCCCTTTATTTGATGTCATTTGCAAATATCTTCTCCCATTCTGTTGGTTGTCTTTTGGTTTTGTTGACTGTTTCCTTTGCTGTACAAAAGCTTTTTATCTTGAGGAAGTCCCAATAGTTCATTTTTGCCCTTGCTTCCCTTGCCTTTGGTGATGTGTCTAGGAAGAAGTTTCTGCAGCTGAGGTCAAAGAGGTTGCTGCCTGTGTTCTCCTCTAGGATTTTGAGGGTTTCCTGTCTTACATTTAGGTCTTTCATCCATTTTGAGTGTATTTTTGTGTGTGGTGTAAGGAAATGGTCCAGTTTCATTCTTCTGCATGTGGCTGTCCAATTTTCCCAACACCATTTGTTGAAGAGACTCTTTTTTCCATTGGACATTCTTTCCTGCTTTGTCAAAGATGAGTTGACCATAGAGTTGAGGGTCCATTTCTGGGCTTTCTATTCTGTTCCATTGATCTATGTGTCTGTTTTTGTACCAGTACCATACTGTCTTGATGATGACAGCTTTGTAATAGAGCTTGAAGTCCGGAATTGCTTTTCTTTTCTTTTTCAAGATTCTTCTAGCTATTTGGGGGTCTTTTCTGGTTCCATACAAATTTTAGGATTATTTGTTCCATTTCTTTGAAAAAAGTTGATGGTATTTTGATAGGGATCCCATTAAATGTGTAGATTACTCTAGGTAGCATCGACATTTTCACAGTATTTGTTCTTCCAATCCATGATCATGGAACCTTTTTTCATTTCTTTGTGTCTTTCTCAATTTCTTTCATGAGTATGGTGTAGTTTTCTGAGTACAGATCCTTTGCCTCTTTGGTTAGATTTGTTCCTAGGTATTTTATGGTTTTGGATGCAATTGTAAATGGGATCGACTCCTTAATTTCTCTTTCTTCTGTCTCCTTGTTGGTATATAGAAATGCAACCGATTTCTGTGCATTGATTTTATATCCTGCCACTTTACTGAATTCCTGTATAAGTTCTAGAGTTTTGAGTTGGAGTCTTTTGGGTTTTCCACATAAAGTATCATATCATTTGCAGAGAGTGAGAGTTTGACTTCCTCTTTGCTGATCGGATGCCTTTTCTTTTTGTTGTCTGATTGCTGAGGCGTGGACTTCTACTACTTTATTGAACAGCAGTGGTGATAGTCGACATCCTGGAATGTTCCTGACCTTAGCGGAAAAGCTCTCAGTTTTCTCCATTGAGAAGTATATTCACTGTGGGTTTTTCATAGATGGCTTTTATGGTATTGAGGTATGTACCCTCTATCCCTACACTGTGAAGAGTTTTAATCAAGAAAGGATGCTTTACTTTGTCAAATGCTTTTTCTGCATCTATTGAGAGGATCATATGGTTCTTGTTCTTTCTTTTATTAATGCATTGTATCACATTGATTGATTTGCGGATGTTGAACCAACCTTGCAGCCCAGGGATAAATCCCACTTGGTCATGGTGAATAATCCTTTCAATATACTGTTGGAGCCTATTGGCTAGTATTATGGTGAGAATTTTTGCATCCGTGTTCATCAGGGATATTGGTCTGTAATTCTTTTTGATGGGGTCTTTGTCTGGTTTTGGGATCAAGGTAATGCTAGCCTCATAATATGAGTTTGGCATGATATATTCAGGGCACTAAATGAGAAAAATATGCAGCCAAGAATACTGTATCCAGCTAGGCTGTCATTGAAAATAGAAGGAGAGATAAAAAGCTTCCAGGAAACTCAAAAGTATTTGCTATCACCAAACCAGCCCTACAAGTAATATTGAAAGGGGTCCTCTAAGCAAAGAGAGAGCCTAAAAGTAACATAGACTAGAAGGGAACAGAGATAGTATACAGTAATGGTCACCTTACAATCAATACAGTGGCACTAAATTCATATCTTTCAATAGTTACCCTGAATGTAAATGGGCTAAATGCCCCAATCAAAAGACACAGGGTATCAGATTGGATAAAAAACAAGACCCATCAGTATGCTGTCTGCAGGAGACTCATTTTAGACCCAAAGACACCTCCAGATTTAAAGTGAGGGGGTGGAAAACAATTTACCATGCTAATGGGCATCAAAAGGAAGCTGGGGTGGTAATCCTTATATCAGACAAATTAGATTTTAAACCAAAGACTATAATAAGAGATGAGGAAGGTCACTATATCATACTTAAAGGGTCTATCCAACAAGAAGATCTAACAATTGTAAATATTTATGCCCCTAACATGGGAGCAGCCAATTCTATAAGCCAATTAATAACAAAATCAAAGAAAAACATTGACAGTAATACAATAATAGTAGGGGATTTTAACACCCACCTCACTGAAATGGACAGATCATTTAAGCAAAAGATCAACAAGGAAATAAAGGCTTTAAGTGACACACTGGACCAGATGGATTTCACAGATATATTCAGAACATTCCATCCCAAAGCAACAGAATACACATTCTTCTCTAGTGTACATGGAACGTTCTCCAGAATAGATCACATCCTAGATCACAAATCAGGTCTCAACCAGTACTAAAAGACTGGGATTATTCCCTGCATATTTTCAGACCACAATGCTTTGAAACCTGGACTCAATCACAAGAGGAAAGTTTGAATGAACTCAAATACATGGCAGCCAAAGAGCATCCTCCTTAAAGAATGAATGGGTCTACCAGGAAATTAAAGAAGAATTAAAAAAAACTTATGGAAACAAATGCAAATGAAAACACAATATTCCAGAACCTTTGGGATGCAGCAAAAGTGGTCCTAAGAGGAAAGTATATAGCAATATAAGCCTTCCTCAAGAAACAAGAAAGGTCTCAAATACACAACCTAACCCTACGTCTAAAGGAGCTGGAGAAAGAACAGCAAATAAAGCCTAAACCCAGCAGGAGAAGAGAAATAATAAAAATCAGAGCAAAAATCAACGAAATAGAAACCAAAAGAAGAGTAGAACAGATCAACAAATCACAGATCAACGAATCTAGGAGCTGGTTCTTTGAAAGAATTAATAAGATACATAAACCCCTGGCCATACTTATCAAAAAGAAAAGAGAAACGACCCAAATAAATAAAATTACGAATGAAAGAGGAGAGATCACAACCAACACTAAAGAAGTACAAACAATTATAAGAACATATTATGAGCAACTATATACCAACAATTAGACAATCTGAAAGAAATAGATGTATTCCAGAGATGTATAAACTATCAAAACTGAATGAGGAAGAAATAGAAAACCTGAACAGACACATAACCAGTAAGGAAATTGAAGTAGTAATAAAAAAATCTCCCGACAAACAAGAGCCCAGGGCCAGATGGCTTCCCAGGGGAATTCTACCAAACATTTAAAGAAGAATTAATACCTATTCTTCTGAAACTGTTCCAAAAAATAGAAATGGAAGGAAAAAACTTCCTTTTCATAGATGATGTGATCTTTTATATAGAAAATCCTAAGAAACCCACAAAAAAACCCTATTAAAACTACTCAGCAAGGTTGCAGGATATAAAATTAGTATACTGAAATAAATTGTATTTTATATGCTAGCAATGAAAAATCTGAAAAGGAAATTAAAAAATTCCATTTGTAAAAGCATCAAAAAGAATAAGATACTTAAGAATAAATTTAACCAAGAAGGTGCAAATCTTATATACTGGAAACTACAAAATGTCATTTAAAAAATTAGACAACCTAAATAATACATATAATGTTCATGTTTGTGGAAGAATTAACATTGTTAATATTGTAATAGTCCCCAAACAGATACACAGGTTCAATGTAATCTCTACCAAAAATCCTACATGGTGGGTTTTTGTTTTGTTTTGTTTTGTTTTTGCAGAAATTGGCAAGCTGATCCTAAAACACTCAGGGAAATGTCAGGGATACAATATAGACAAATTTGAATAGGAAGAGCAAGGTTGGAGGACCCTCAGACTCCCCAGTTCCTTTTTGTTTTTTTAAGATTTTATTTATTTGACAGAGAGATAGTGAGAGAGGGAACACAAACAGGGGGAGTGGGAGAGGGAGAAGCAGGCCTCCTGCTGGGCAGGGAGCCCGACACAGGCTTGATCCCAGGACCCCAGGATCACACCCTGAGCTGAAGGCAGACGCTTAATGACTGAGTCACCCAGGCACCCCTCCCCAGTCTCAAAAGTTAATACAAAGATACAGTAGTTGAAAGGGACATCATAATAGACACATAGCTCAATGGATTAGAAATGAGAGTCCAGAAATAAATCCTGATATTTACAGTCAATGGATTTTTTAATGAAGGTGCCAGGGAAATTAAATGGGGAAAGAATAGTCTTTTCGACATACAGTGTTGAGACAGCTGGATTTCCACATTGAAAAGAATAAATTGTACCCCTTCCTCACATCATATAAAAAATAAATTGGATCAAAACCTAAATTTGAGAGTAACACTTACATGAAAACATAGAAGTAAATCTTCATAAACTTGGATTGGGTGATGTTTTTTGAAAACTATGTAAGGCACAAAGAATCAAAAAAACAGATGAATTGAATTTTACCAAAATATAATACTTTTGTACTTCAAAGGACACTATCAATAATAAATTATATATTCTGCATACTAGACTATTGAGATAGAGTTCTTATGACTTGACAGTATAAAGACAAAAAAATCCAACTAAAATGGGTAAAGAAATTGAATAGACATTTCTCTAAAGAAGACATACAGATGGCCACTAACCACATGAAAAATGTTCAACATCTTTAGTTATTAGGGAAATGCAAATTAAAATAACAGATGCTACTTAATCCTCATTATCATGGGTATAATAAAAAATGGACAATAACAAGTATTGATGAGTATATGGAGAAATTGAATCTCTTATACATTGCTGGTAGGAATGTAAAATGGTGCAACTGCTTTGGAAAATAGCTCGGCAGTTCCTGAAAAATTTAAACTTAGAGTTACCATGTGACCCAGCAATTCCACTCCTAAATATATATTCAAGAAAAACTGAAAACCTATGTTTACACAAACGCTTATATGTGAATGCTCATAGGAGCATTATTCATAATAGGTGAAAAGTATAAACAACCTGCATGTCCATCAGTGAACAGGTAAAACAAAATGCAATATGTCAATAAAATGGGATTTTCAGCCATGAAAAGGCATGAAGTACTGATACATGGTAGAACATAGGTGAACCTTGAAAACATGCTGAGTGAGAGAAACCAGTCACAAAAGGCCACAAATTTTATGACTCCTTTTATATGAGTTGTCCAGAATAGGCAAATTCATAGAGACAAAAAAGTAAGTGGTGTATGCAGGGGTTTGGGGGGAATGGGGATGTCTGCTAATGGATGTGAAGTTTTCTTTGGGGGGTGATGAAAATGTTCTGTAGTTAGTGATAACTGAACAACTTGATGCTTTAAAAGTTGAGTTTTATGGTATGTGAATTATATCTCAATTTAAAAACAAAAATTGGAAAAAAATGCTCATTGAAAAACTCAAGAGAAACTATGTTAATTCTTCACAAATGTAGATTTGACATAATTCTAATAAATTTCTAGAAGTTTTTTTTTGAGTGTGGAAAATCAGAGCTGGTTCTGAACTTGATATGGATATACAAAGTGTCAGAAATAGCGAAGGCCATCTTGAAGAATGACAAAGCTGTACGTCATAAAATCTGTGTATGAAAATATGTTATAGATAAATTCAGACATTGTGGCTCATATGCATTCAGAGTTTGTACTAATTATTCATAAAACTGACTAACAGAATAGGGAATCCAAAAACAGATCAATATATATAAACTTGTCTGATTTTTGAGAAGTACACTGCAATAAAGGAAATATGGTCTTTTAAAGTAATATTGTTGGCTTAATTCGATATCTGGATTGAGAGAAGTACATCTGGAACTCTACCTTACACCATATACATCCAGATTTATTGAATTTTTAAATGTGAAAGGTAAAACGATAAAGCCTTTAGAGGGAAACATGAGAAGATCTTGTGACTTTGTAGTAGAGAAATATTTCTGATTCAGGACAAAAAAAGCATTCACCATAAAAAATGATATATTGAACTCTATTAAAATTATCAAAGACAACATTAAGAGAGTGAACAGAGTATTTGCAAAACATATATTTGACAAAGTGCCAATATTCACAATATATAAAGAACTGCAAATAAGGAAGTAACAATTCAGTAAAAGGTAAAAGGCTTGAACACACATGTTGTAAAACAAGTATACAAATGGTCACTAAATGGTTGAAAAGATGATAAACTTAACAACATTGGGGAAGTGAACATTAAAACCACATTGAAATATGACAATATGCCCAGTAGAATGGCTAAAATTTATAAGGTGGAAAACACCAAGTGTTGATGAGGATATGGAGCACCTGAAACTGATACATTGCTGGTTAATGTGTAAGTTGATACAGCTGCTTTGGAACACTGGCAGTAGCTACTAAAACTAAGTATATCCAGGGCTTATAACCTAGTGGTTCATGTTGCAATATAGTCTCAACAAATACATGCCTATGTTAATCAAAATATATATATAAGAATGATATTAGCAACATTATTCCTAAGGCCTTAAACTGGAAAATACCCATTGACATTCAGTGATAGAATGGATATATTCATATCATGCGAATATGGCAGTGAGAATGACTATTTGCAACAATGTGGATGAAATTTACTAACATAACATTGAGTGAAAGAAGCCAGGCACAATAAATACTCCATGAAATACTGGGTAATTCAATTGCATTAATAAAAGTTGAAAAACAGGAAATTGAATTTATGATATTAGATGTCAGGATGTTTGGTACCTTTGTGAAGGCAAGATAAGGATTGGAAGGGGACATAAAGGGGAAAGGGTTGGGTATAGTGGTACTGTAGTGTTCCTTGATCTGGGTGCTTTTTACATGGGTTTGTTCAGTATGTGTGTATACTTAAGATTTTTGTATTTTTTTTTTTGTATTGTACTTTAATAAAAGGTTAGAAAAGAGAAAAATGAGGTTAAAGTACAAGTAAGATGGTATAAATAGGACCATATGTGTTGCTAATCATGAATGTAAGTGAACTAAAATCCCCAATAAATGGGAAAAGATGATCAGATTGGATAGATCATGGGAGTGTCTGGAGCCTTTGGGTGGGGATATGGGCAAGAAGTGTCCCCTGATAGAACTTGAGCTGGATTTCGTTTTACTAGTTAACTGGTTGTATGTCTTTGCTTGCCCCTACCTTCTTGAGAATCTACTGTAAGAACCAGGCAAAAAAGAGGACCTAGAATTCTTCCTGATAGGAAGAAAGCCAATAAAAGTGAAGAAAAGTCTAACCTACAAAAAACTTCAAATACCTAGAGGTTCTTAGGCTAGCTGTTGCTGGAAGAAGGCTATGCTTAAACAAGTGATAAATCTCTGGTGGGCAACATGCATGTTCAGCTTAACAAATGTATCACTAAGTCTCAGTTCCAGAATGCCACAAGGGTACAGGAAGCTATGTGTTCAACAGTGGCTTTCTGTGGAGAAAGTTGAGATAATTAAAACTAAAGAAGGACATGTACCAGCCTTTGATCAATAATTTAAAAAAATGCAACACAATAAAAACACAAGGTTCAACAGAGTGATAAATGCCATAATCTTTGTGTCTCTGTAAGTTATAAAACAAATTTTTCCAATGATGTGTTTATTAACTGCTGTTTCAGACTTTCCATTTATGTCTTTTGCATATCATTTCAAACAAACTTAAATGACATATGGTCCAGCATGTTTTATTCCCTTTCTCAAAAAGGATGTAAAAGAAAAATTGTTCATAACAAAGATATCCCTTGGTGTTAGATCCCAGCAGTACAGCATTATGACATCTATCTATAATCCATCCAACAAAGACCAGGAGGAAAAGCCAAAATAAATTTGTATATGGAGTTTTTTGCTTGTAGATGGACAACATTATTAACAACCCCATATGAAGAGGATTTTGAATGAGTAATTTCAAGTGAATAGAAAATAGAAGCCATTAAAAGAATAAAAGGACAGAAAGCCATTTATTGAAAAGGACACAGAACATTTATATTATGCTTTGTATTTTTTTGCTTCTTGGCTTTCAGTCCTGCTTATTTTTTAGAATTGCTTCCTACTGAGTTCAAGTATTTCTTTATACCTTCTCTGTGATTTTTGTGACTTTAGTTATTTTTTTCTGTCCTCTAATTGTCTAGAAATTGTCTGAAATGACAATTCCCCCATTAGCCTATATAATTGTTTGCTGCTTAGTTTCCATTTTTAGGTTAATTTTCCAGATTTCTCTTTTGTCAGATTTTGTGAGTGAGGGCAAGGGAATAAGATCTTAATAGTTGTTTATTTTCTTTCTTTTTGTTTGTATATGTTTTACCTAGGTGTTTGCGTAGCCTTTTACTTTATTTTGTGGTATGTAGATTTGTCTTTAACAGAAAGAAAAGCAATTGTCTAGCTCTCCCTTAATATCAGTAGAAAGGTTATAGTTTGTTTTTTCTGTTTCTATTGTGTTCTTGATCTGCTGCTCCAGATGTTGTCATTGAGTTAAGTCAACCTGAATGGTTAAAACCCACAGAAATATAATTAATGTCAGTGGTGTTTCCAACATATTCTATTTCATTTTACAGGAAACATTAAGTTGTTTTGAAGGGGTGTGAGTATATGAAGGGTGATGACCAGATACTCTATCTCAATAGAATGTAAAAATCAGAGAATGTGGAATTCATCTGGGGTAATAAGATTTACCTGACAAATTGAAGTCCCTTTCTCTGGTTGGTGGGGTGAAGTCATTTGTGTGCGTGGCCAGCGGGTGGGCAGGCAAAGGAGAAAATAATGGTTTTAAAGAAAGCTAAGCCGGCTGGCATAGGAGCAAGGCTGGTGGATGGATTCTCTATTACTCCTAAAGTATAGGGGTGCTGAAATTAGGGGTGTGCAAAGTAAGAGTAGATCGGAAATCCAAGGTGAGGGGAGCTAAAATGGCAGCATAGTAGGAGGACCCTATGTTTGCCTCATCCCTGAAACACAGCCAGATAACTATCAAATCATTCTGGATATCGAAGCAATCAATCTGAGGACCAATAGAACAAACTGCACAACTAGAGGGTGAGAAGAGGCCACATCAAGGAAGGTAGGAAGTGCAGGGATGTAGTTTGGGGGAGAAACAGATTGCAGATGCTGCAGAGGGGTGGGAACCCTGGTGGTGGAGAAAGATGAAGGAGAATGGAGTGCACAGGATATGCACAAAGAGGATGCTTCCTCAAAGCCATTGGCTGAGAATACAAGAGGGGCTGATTTTCATGAGTTTTTGCAACCAGTGGGGCCCAAAGACTCAAGTTATAGAGGTCCCCAGACTTGGCTGGGATAGAGACCTGAGGATGCTGCCCTACTCCTGGAGAAAAGGCAGGCAAGCAACCCTGGCACAGACTGTGTGATCTGGGGATCACATAAGGTGCAATGGGAGAGACTGTTCATACTTGTTGGAGTGTGTCTGTGAGAGGTGGCATTGCTTCTCTGGGGACGAAAGAACCAGCGGGTGCCATTTCCCTCCCCTGCCCCTCAACATAGGTGCAGAGACACCTGCTGAGGGTGGCTAACCTGGACACTGGCTGTTTAGTCTGCTTTGCTCCAAATCCCACAGCCCTGCGCTCTGGGGAAACTGCCCATCTGGGTCAAAGCTGCATCAGTCCTCGTGTGTTGAGACCTTTCCCAGAGGACCAGTGCTGGTCTCTGCCATACCAGATCCCTGAAGTTTGGAATTTTAGAAGTCAGCAGGCTGTGCTGGGATAGAGCCCAGAGTGCACTGCCCTTCTCTGGGGAGAAAGGAACCGGAGACAGACAGTGTGAAAACAGTAATCTCAAGAACACCTGGGATGTACAAGGGGAAATTATTTGCTCCACTGAAAGTGCTTTCTGAGAGCAGCAAGCCATGACTCTCCTCTCCAGGGAAAAAGGAACTGGCTGGTACCATTTCCCTCCCTCATCACTCACCATAAACCAACTTCAGTAAACAACACAGGACCAACACTGGCTGCCTAAGCTGCTTACATTAAGTCTCACCCTCCCGTGGTCCGCTGGTACTGCTTTTCTCAGACAAGTGTGCCTAAGGACCAATGGAGCAGGCCCCTTCCCCAGAAGAGCAGCACAAACTGCAGCATGCCCCACATCTACTGACCATGGAGTTCTGCAAGGCTTTAGTTCTAGTGGAAATGGCATCAGGTCTCTTTTAACAAGCAGACCAGAGCACCTTGCCACACTCTGGCCAAGTCCCAAACACTGCCCACTGCAGGTAAGGAGAACCTCTGTAGATGACTGACTGGGGGGATAGAGCTGCTAAAGCATAACAGCAGAATAAATGCAGCACACAGCAGAAACACTTCCTGAAGTGCCAGGCCCTAGACATTAGATGACCCTTCTTCATAAGGCCATTATTCTCAGGAGCAGGAAACATAACAGGCTTTGCGAACACATAGAAGAACAAACTTAGAATTCCAGGATGGAAGAATTCACCCCAAAAGAAAGAACAAGGAAAGATTATGGTCATGGATCTAAATTGAAATAGATATATGCTTAATACAGAACCTAAAGCAATAATCATAAAGATATTAGCTGGGCTTGAGGAAAGCATGGAAGATATGAGGGAGACCCTTACTGAAAAGATAAAAGAGCTAGAAAACAATCAGGCCAAAATAAAAAATGCAGTAACTGAGATTCAAAACCCATGGATGTAATGAGCACAAGAGTGGAATAAGCAGAGGAATGAGTAAGTGATATAGAAGATGGAATTATGTAAGTCAATCAGAGAAAGACAATTATATGATTTCACTCATATGTGGAGTTTAAGTAACAAAACAGGATTACAGGGGAAGAGAGGGAAAGATAAGATGAAATCAGAGAGGGAGACAAACTCTTTAACTATTGGAAACCAATTGAGGGTTGCTGGAGGGGAGGTGGGTGGGGGATGGGATACCTGGGTGATGGGCATTAAGGAGGGCACATGATATAATGAGCACTGGGTGTTATAGGCAACTGATGCATCACTGAACTCTACCTCTGAAACTAATAATACAGGATATGTTAATTTAAATAAAATTTTAAAAAAGGGATGATGGAAAATGAAGCTGAACAAAAGAAAAATTTTGGATCATTAGACTTAAGGAACTCAGTGACTCCATGAAATGTAGTGAAATTTGTATCACAGGAGTCCCAGAAGAAGAAGAAGAGAGAGAAAAAGGGGCAGAAATTTTGAGGAAATTATAGCCAAAAACTTTACTAATCTGGGGAAGGAAACAGACATCCAAATCTGGTAGGCACAGAGAACTCCCATCAAAATCAATAAAAACAGGCCAACACCAAGACATACTATAATTAAATTGGCAAAATATAGTGATAAAGAAAAAATCCTAAAAACATCAGGACAAAAGAAGTCCCTAACTTGCAAGAAAGACTCATAAGACTAGCGGCAGGTGTCTGCACAGAAACCTGGCAAGCCAGAAGAGAGCGGCATGATATATTCAACATGCTGTGTGGGACAAATCAGCCAAGAATACTTCATCGAGCAAGGCTATCATTTCAGAATAGAAGGAGAGCTAAAGAGTTTCTCAGACAGACAAAACCTAAAGGAGTTCGTGACCACTAAACGAGCCCTGCAAGAAATATTAAAGGGGACTCTTTGGGAAAGAAAGACCAAAAGTGACAAAGACTAGAATGGAACAGAGGAAAATCTCCCGAAATGACAAAACTAGTAATAAAATGAGACTAAATTCATATAAATTAAAAATCACTTTGAATCTAAATGGACTAAATACTCCAATCAAAAGACATAGGGTGTCAGAATGGATTAAAAAACAAAAACAACAAAAAAACAAAAAAAAATACTCATCTATGTGCTGCCTACGAGAGTCTCATTTTAGACCTAAAGACACCAGCAGAACGAAAGGGAGGGGATGGAGAAATATTTATCATGCAAACGGATGTCAAGAGAAAGCCAATACATAAATATTGTATGTATATTGCCCCATACAATATTTATATGAGGCAAAGTAGATTTTATTTATTTTATTTTATTTTATTTTTTTAAAAATTTTATTTATTTGAGAGAGAGAGAATGAGAGATAGAGAGCATGAAAGGGAAGAGGTTCAGAGGGAGAAGCAGACTCCCTTCTCAGCAGGGAGCCCGATGTGGGACTCGATCCCGGGACTCCAGGATCATGACCTGAGCCGAAGGCAGTCATTTAACCAACTGAGCCACCCAGGTGTCCGAGACAAAGTAGATTTTAAACCAAAGACTATAACAAGAGATGAAGAAAGAGCATTACATCAAAATAAAGGGGACTCTCCAACAAGAAGATCTAACAATTGCAAATATTTATGCCCCCAACTTGGGAGCAACCGAATATATAAAACAATAGCAATCATAAAGGAACTCATTGATAATTATACAATAATAGTAGGGACTTTAACACCCCACTTACATCAATGGACAGATGATATAAGCAGAAAATCAACAAGGAAACAATGGTTTTAATGACACACTGGACCAGATGGACCTAACATATATTCAGAACATTTCATCCTAAAGCAGCAGAATACACATTCTTTTCAAGTGCACATGGGACATTCTCCAGAAATGATCACATACTAGGTCACAAATCAGGCCTCAACCAGTGCAAAATGATTGAGATCATACCATACATATTTTCTGACCACAATGATATGAAACTTGAAGTAAACCACAAGAAAAATTTGGAGAGACCACAAATACATAGAGGTTAAACAACATACTACTGAAGAATAAATAGCTCAAGGGGCGCCTGGGTGGCTCAGATGGTTAAGCGTCTACCTTCAGCTCAGGTCATGATCCCAGGGTCCTGGGATTGAGCCCCACATCGGGCTCCTGGCTCAGCAAGGAGCCTGCTTCTCCCTCTCCCTCTGCCTCTTTCCCTGCTGATGCTTTCTCTCTCTCTCTCTGTATCTCAAATGAATAAATAAAATCTTAAAAAAATAAATAGGTCAACTAGGAAATTAAAGAAGAAATAAGAAATATACATGGAAAGAAATGAAAATGAAAACATGACAGTCCAAAACCTTTGGGATGTAGCAAAAGCAGTCATAAGAGGGAGTATATAGCAGTACAGCCCCATGTCAAGAAGTGAGAAAAATCTCAAACAACCTAACCTTATACCTAAACTTATACCAAACAAACCTTAACCCAGAAGAAGAAAGGAAATAATAAAGATTGGAACAGAAGTAAATGATACAGAAATTAAAAAAAACCAGTAGAACAGATCAGTGAAACCAGGAGCTGGTTCTTTGAAAAAATTAATAAAATTGCTAAGCCCTGAAACCAGTATTGCATTATATGTTAACAAAATTTGAATTAAAGAAAGATAAATCCATAGCCAGACTTATCAAAAAGAAAAGAGAAAGGACCCAAATAAATAAAATCACAAATGAGAGAGAAATAACAACCAACTTCACAGAAATACAAGCAATTATAAGAGAATATTATGAAAAATGATATGCCAACAAATTGGGCAATATGGAAGAAATGGATAAATTCCTAGAACATATAAACTACCAAAACTGAAACAGGAGGAAATAGAAAACTTGAACAGACCGATATCCAGCAAAGAAATTTAATCAGTAATCAAAAATCTTCCAACAAACAAGTCCAGGGCTGGGTGGCTTCACAGGGGAATTCTACCAAATATTTAAAAAAGAGTTAATACCTATTCTTCTCAAACTATTCCAAAAAATAGAAATGGAAGGAAAACTTCCACATTCATTCTATGAGGTCAGCATTACCCTGATAACAAAATGACATAGAGATGCCTGGGTGGCTCAGATGGTTAAGCATCTGCTTTTGACTCAGGTCATGATCCCAGGGTCCTGAGATTGAGCCCCGCATTGGGCTTCCTGCTTGGTGGGGAGCCTCTTTCTCCCTTTCCCTCTACTGTTCTCCCTGCTTGTGCACGCTCTCTCTCTCTGTCAAATAAATAAATAAAATCTGAAAAAAAAATACAGGCCAATATCCCTGATGAACATGAATGCAAAAATTCTCAACAAAATGCTAGCAAATCAAATCCAACAATACATTAAAAGAATCATTCACCACGACCAAGTGGGATTTATTCCTGGGCTGGAAGAGTGGTTCAATATTTGCAAATCAATCGATGTGTTACACCACATTAATAAAAGAAAGGATAAGGACCATATGATCCTTTCAAAAGATGCAGAAAAGGTATTTGACAAAGTACAACATCGTTTGTGATAAAAACCCTCAACAAAGTAGGGATAGAGGGAACATACCCCAGCATAATAAAGGCCATATATAAAAAACCTCTAATATCATCCTCAATGGGGAAGAATTGAGAACTTTTCCCCTACAATCAGGAACAAGACAGGGATGTCCACTCTCACCATTGTTACTTAACATAGTACTAAAAGTCTTGGCTTCAGCAATCAGACAACAAAAAGAAATAAAAGGCATGCAAATCAGCAAGGAAGAAGTCAAACTTTCACTATTCACAGATGACATGACACTCTATATAGAAAACCCAAAAAACTCCATCAAAAAATTGCTAGAACTGAAACACAAATTCAGCAAAGTCACTGGATACAAAATCAACATACAGAAATCTATTGCATTTCTATACACCAATAATGATGCAGCGGAAAGAGAAATCAAGGAATCGTTCCCATTTACAATTGCACCAAAAACCATAAGATACCTAGGAATAAACCTAACCAAAGAGGTAAAAGCTCTGTACTCTGAAAACTATAGAACACTGATGAAAGAAATTGAAAATGACACAAAGAAATGGAAAACCGTTCCATGCCCATGGATTGGAAGAACAAATATTGTTAAAACGTCTATACTACCCAAAGCAATCTACACATTTAATGCAATCCCTATCAAAATACCACCAGCATTTTTCACAGAGCTAGAACAAACAATCCTAAAATTTGTGTGGAACCACAAAAGACCCCGAATAGCCAAAGCAATCTTGAAAAGCAGAGCTGGGGGCATCACAATTCTGAACTTCAAGCTATATTACAAAGCTGCAGTCATCAAGACAGTATGGTACTAGCACAAAAACAGACCTATTCATAGATCAATGGAACAGAAGAGAAAACCCAGAAATGGGCCCACAATTATATGGTGAACTAATCTTCGACAAAGCAGGAAAGACTATCCAATGGAAAAAAGATGGTCTCTTCAACCATTGGTGTTGGGAAAACTGGACAGCCACATGAGAAAGAATGAAACTGGACCACTTTCTTACAGCATACACAAAGATAAATTCAAAGTGGATGAAGGCCTAAATGTGAGACAGGAAACCATCAAAATCCTAGAGGAGAACACAGGCAGCAACCTCTTTGACATCGACCATAGCAACTTTTAACTAGACATGTCTCTGGAGGCAAGGGAAACAGAAGCAAAAATGAACTTATTGGGATTTCATTCAGATAAAAATCTTCTGCACAATGAAGGAAATAATCAACTAAGCTAAAAGGCAACCTACGGAACGGGAGAAGATACTTGCAAGTGATATATCTGATAAAGGGTTAGTGACCAAAATCTAGAAAGAACTTACCAACTCAACACCCAAAAAACAAATAACCCAGTTAAGAAATGGGCAGAAGACATGAATAGATATTTTTCCAAAGAAGACATCCAGATGGCTAACAGACACTCATCATGCTCAACACCCAGTTGCTCAACATCACCCATCATCTGGGAAATACAAATTAAAACCATGATGAGGTATCACCTCACACATGTCAGAATGGCTAAAATTAACATCCCAGGATACAACAGTTGTTGGCAAGGATGTGGAGAAAGGGGAACTCTCCTACAATGTTGGTGGGAATGCAAGCTGGTGCAGCCACTCTGGAAAACAGTATGGAGGTTCCTCAAAAAGTTAAAAAATAGAACTACCCTACAACCCAGCAATTGCACTACTAGAAATGTACCCAAAGGATATAAAAATATTGATTTGAAAGGGCACATGCACCCCAGTGTTTATAGCAGCATTATCAACAATAGCCAAATTATGGAAAGAGGCCAAATGTCCATCAACTGATGAATGGATAAAAAAGATGTGGAGATGTGGTATATATATATATATATATATATCTGTATAGCTATACACACAATGGAGTATTACTTGGCCATCAAAAAGAATGAAATCTTGGGGCACCTGGGTGCCTCATTTGGTTGAGCATCTGACTCTGGATTTTAGCTCAGATCATGATCTCAGGGTCCTGGGATTGAACCCCAAGTCAGGGTCTATGCTCAGCAGGGAGTCTGCTTGAGATTCTCTCTCCCTCTCCTTCCACCCCTCTTCTCACTCGTGTGTTCTCTCTCTCTCTCTCAAATAAATAAATCTTAAAAAAAAAAAGAATGTCATCCTGCCATTTGCAATGGCATGGATGGAGCTAGAGAGTATTACTAATGCTAAGTGAAATAAATCAGAGAAAGACAAATACCACATGATTTCACTCATATGTGGAATTTAAGAAACAAACATGGTGGGGTGGGGGGAAAGAGGAAGGCAAACCATAAGAGACTCTTAACTATAGAGAACAAACTGAGGGTTGCTGGAGGGGAGGTGGGCAGGGGGTAGGTGGGCTACATGGGTGATGGGTATTAAGGAGGGCACTTGTTTTGATGAGCACTGGGTGTTATATGCAAGTGTTGAATCACTAAACTCTACTCCTGAAACCAATGTTAATGCTGTATATTAACTAATGGAATTTAAATTAAAACTTGAAAAAAGAAAAAAAAGTTTGTATTTGGTCCATTGGCCAAAGCTAAGAGGCCAAATAGGTCATGGAATCAATGAAGAAGTCGGTTATGTATCAAATTCTAAAGCATGGGATCAGAATATGGAAATGGGTAGCAAAAAGAACAAGTCTGGGCAGCTGGTGCTGGGTCACCTGGGTGTTTCTAGCACAGACAGATGTTCATGTGGCCTAAATTATCTTTTACTGGCTTGTCCAATGCCAGATAGAGCCTGGAAGGTTTAATAGGTCAGAGACAAGGTGGAGAATAATAACTTCTCCTATAGGAGGAACTGTTGAAACACTGAACCAGCAATGGAAAATTTGACATCTTGTCCCTTGACAATTGCTGAACAACTGACTTTAGATGAAGTTCTACTCATAGGTTGGAATTTGAATAACTTATTGAGATTTCTTTTGGTTTTGAGAATTACATAATTTTGTCTTTTTATATTATTGGGGTATAAAAAGTCAACTTCTTAGGAAGCATCTATCAAAACACCCTTTTCAGTAGAAAGTGCTCTTAAGCAGCTGTAGAGGTATCAAATGCTCCTGCTCTAGAATGAACAATCCTGAGTCATAGGCAGGCTCAGATTGCAATGTCTCAATTAGCACAGCAAATGAAATATTCTTTAAACTGACAAATAGAACTTCCTTTCCCTTTCATACATAAGATGATGTTTGTTAAGCTACATTTAAACAGTGTGGTATACATGTCGACGTGAGAGATTTGCTAGGTCCACTGATAAGTCATTATTTCACTTCAGAGACGACAAGCGGCAGTGCCAGAGCTTGCTTTCAATTCTGAGCAGCTTTTGATTATTTCACATTTGGATGTGGTACATATGCCCACCTGCCACAGGATAGCCTTGGTAAAATCACAATCCTCTTTTCTCTTGAGATACATGACCAGGAAGACATTGGTCAGTGGCCAGGACAGATTTTATAATCATGGTGGTTTCCTGTGAACTAAACTTTCAGAAGTGGCCAAATCCTACAGGGTTTTGTAAGAAAGCAATGGAAAACCAGTGAAGGATTTTAAGCAATGGACTCTATTTGTTCAACAAATATTTATCAAGGGAGTAATAGTGCCAAGTATTGTGCTAAGAACTGGGGATTCAAAAGTGAAAGCAGACATAGTTCCTCTTGTCAAGGAACGTACAGTCCATGAAAAATACAGAAAGAAAAACAATTACAAAATAATGTGGTAGGTGCTATGATGGGAAGAATTACAAGATGGGAATATCCGAGCAAGGAAAATAACCTGGAATTGGACTGAAATGGTGAAGGAAGGCAACTTGGATTATATCGAAAATACAAGAAATCTACAGATAATTAATTGGAATTAATAAGTGAGTTTAGAAAGGTAGCTGAATATAAAATCAATATACAAAAATCAATTGCATTTCTACATGCCAGTAACAAACATTTAGAAAATGAATAAAAAAGATGCTTATAATAGCACCATTATATGAAGCACTGAGGAATAAATCTAACAAAGATGCAAGAGCTTTATGGAAAAAAATTACAAAATTTTACTGAAGGATATTAAAGAGGACATAACCAAATGGAGAGATAAGCCATGCTTATGGATCAGAAGATTTAATATTGTAAAGATGTCACGTTTCCTCTAATTGATTTAGAGTCAATGTAATTCTGTTTAGAATCCACCCAGGATTTATTTTTCTTAGTGAAATTTAATAAGCTACTTATATGGCCATGCAAGGGACCAAGAGTAACCACAATATTCTTAAAGACAAAGAACAAAGTTCAGGAAATTGCCTATCAAGATCAAGACTTATGAAACTATAGTAACTGAAACAGTTTGGTGTTGTTACAGGAACAGGGCTATGGAAGAGCACATGGGAGCCCAGATGGAGATCCAGATATATGATGATGTTTGATACATGATAGATATGACATGTTCCGATCAGAGGAGGGATGGATGGATTCTATGGTCAATTGTGCTGGGACATTTGGGTATAGCTATGAAAAAAGAAATGGGATTGTACCCCTACCTCACACTATACGTAAAAGTCACTATCAGATTTAAGACTGAATGACTTTTTAAGCTATAGTTTTTAAAATAATAAAGCTTTTAGAAACTAATATAGGATATTGTTTTCATGACCTTGAAGTAGGGAAGGATTTTTCAAACAGGACAAAAAAACCCTAAGCATAAGGGAAAAGATTGATGAATTTGTCTGTTAAAATTGAGAATTTATCAAAAATTGACCACATTAAATATGAGAATTCATCAGAAGCTGACACAAAGAGCAAAATACAACAAACAAAAAGATCTGTAAATGTGAAGATACTTGTAACACAAAGTGTGACAGAGGACCAATATCCAGAAAATATAGAGGACACCTCTCAGGCTGGAGCTGAGACTTCACAAACTGTGTTTCCCAGGCTTCTCATCAGCTGCCTTCTGGTTAGGTTTTGGAAATGAGAGCTCAGGATAGGAAGCTCAGGAGGAAGAGATGCAATATTTCCTTTCCTTTTTTTTTTTTTTTATTATGTTATGTTAATCACCATACATTACATCATTAGTTTTTGATGTAGTGTTCCATGATTCATTGTTTGCATATAACACCCAGTGCTCCATTCAATACATGCCCTCTTTAATACCCATCCTCAGGCTAACCCAACCCCGCACACCCCTCCCCTCTAGAACCCTCAGTTTGTTTTTCAGAGTCCATAGTCTCTCATGGTTCGTCTCCCCCACCGATTCCCCCCCTTCATTTCTCCCTTCCTACTGTCTTTTTTTTTTTTTTTTTAACATATAATGTATTATTTATTTCAGAGGTACAGGTCTGTGATTCAACAGTCTTGCACAATTCACAGCGCTCACCATAGCACATACCCTCCCCAATGTCTATCACCCAGCCACCCCATCCCTCCCACCCCCCACCACTTCAGCAACCCTCAGTTTGTTTCCTGAGATTACAAAATTCCTCATATCAGTGAGATCATGACACATGTCTTTCTCTGATTGACTTATTTTGCTCAGCATAATACCCTCCAGTTCCATCCACGTCATTGCAAATGGCAAGATTTCATTCCTTTTGATGGCTGCATAATATTCCATTGTATATATATACCACATCTTCTTTATCCATCCATCAGTGGACATCTTGGCTCTTTCCATAGTTTGGCTACTATGGACATTGCTGCTATAAACATCGGGGTGCATGTATCCCTTCGGATTACTACATTTGTATCTCTGGGGTAAATACCCAGTAGTGCTTTTTTTTTTTTAAGATTTTTTTTTTTTTTTAAATTTATTTGACAGAGAGCACAAGCAGGGGGATCGGCAGGCAGAAGGAGAGGGAGAAGCAGGCTCCCTGCTGAGCAGGAAGCCTGATGCGGGGCTCAATCCCAGGACCCTGGGATCATGACCGAAGTTGAAGGCAGCTGCTTAACAGACTGAGCCACCTAGGTGCCCCTCCTTTACTTTTTCTTGTTCCTGCCATTGTGTTTCTAGCTGTAGCAGCACCACGTTCCATCATTACTGCCCTTCAGACTATGTGAGAGGCTCTCTACATGGAGCCTTATGCTTTAGAGAGCCCCACCCTAAGACTCTGTGGACTACATTTCTGCCTATGGGGCAAGGACTCTATGTGGCCAAAGGGGTGTGATTAATTAGAGCCCGTTCCCTACTTGGGTGGGAAACACAGAACCCTGATGTTCCATGTGTAGAGTGCTCTGAGTCTCTCCTTCCAAGGGTGAGCCAGACCTCCAGTGTGCACATCTTGGCTTAAAAGGTAGCTATTTAGGGACACCTAGGTGGTTCAGTCAGTTAAGCATCTGCCTTCAGCTCAGATCATGATCCTAGGGTCCTGGGATTGAGCCATGTGGGGCTCCCTGCTCAGCAGGAAGCCTGCTTCTCTCTCTCTCTCTCCCTCTGCCCCTCCCTGCCACTCATGCTCTCTCTCTCCTTCTCAAATAAATAAAATCTTTAAAAAAATTTTAAGGTGGCTATTTATATAAAATTTTATATATAATTGTGTGTATGGTGGTGAATGGAGCTTTGATGTGTGGGCTTGGGGGATCATCTGTATGCACTTGAGGCCTCTAATGGAGCAGGATGGAGCTGCATATAGAAAGTGCTGGCTTGGAATGCCTGGGTGCCTCAGTTGGTTAAGTGTCTGCCTTGTGCTCAGGTGGTGATCCTAGGGTCCTGGGATCTATTCCTGCATGGGGCTCCTTGCTCAGCAGGGAGCCTGCTTCTCCCTCTGCCTGCCGCTCCCTCTGCTTGTGCATTCTCTCTCTCTCTCTCACATGCACACACACATACAAATAAATAAAATCGGAAGGAAGGAAAGGAGGGAGGGAAGGGAGGGAAGGGAGGGAGGGAGGGAGGGGAAGGCAGCCTGGCTCAGGGGTGCTTGGGTGGCTCAGTTGGTTTCAGCTCAGGTCATGATATCAGGGTCATGAAATCCAGCCCTGCAATGGGCTCCACAGTGAGGGTGGAGCCTGCTTAGGATTCTCTCTCTCCCTGTCCCTCTGTGCCCACCACCCCCATGCAGTGCACTTGCTCACTCGAAAGAAAGAAAGAAACAGAAGAAGAAAGGGCTCATGGGCCAAGGATCTGAGGCTAGAGTATGACTCTGCACAGGTCCTGCCTGCTGCATCTGGTCAGAAATTTTGAGAGGTTGAGAAGTTTAAAGTAGTGCTTCTCAAACTGTGGTGAAAATCCATTTTTCTTTTCTTTTTTAAATTTCAAATTTATTGCAGACTAATATTTTATTAAATAAAATAAAAATAAATTGCAAGAAAATATTTTAAAAGTATACAAGCAGTATAACATTATTGTCAAATTGCTGTGAAATTTTTAAAATACTTAATTTCAATTTCTATTTTTACTTGGCATGGAGCAATAACAAATGATTCGTAGACTTGCTTTGTAGGTCATATTTGGACTAACATTCACCTAAATTCACACCTGGTCTTCTAGAACATTATGAATATATATTTGTTAAAATGTGATAATAACACAGTTTAACAGTTTAAATGTAGACAAGATGTGGGCCTCCATCTGTACTTGCAATGCTAGTCCTATATGTGGGAGAACTGAAACTACTTCTAATATCAATCTTCCTACACTCAACTGTGGGTTGTTTAAGCGTGCATTGGGTCTAAGTATTAACTAATCTCCCCAGAGCTCCAGACTCCTCTCTTGTCTCCTTCCTAGGGGCACAAGTTGCTTCCTGATATTATTAATATCTAGGTTATCTTGGGATGCCCAGGTGGCACAGTTGGTTAAACGTCTGACTCTTGGTTTTGGCTCAAGTCATGATCTCAGGGTTATAAGATTGAGCCCTGCATCATGCTCTGTACTCAGCATGGATTCTGCTGGAGATTCTCCCTCCCTCTCCCTCTGACCCTCCCGCTCATGTGCGTGTGCTCTCTCTCTCAGATAAATAAATCTTAAAAAAAATAGGTTACCTCAAGATTCCCTCCTCCCCCTTTTTCTCTTCAGCCTTCCACCACCTGTGTAACCATTTCCTGTATTAAATCCCCTCCATTTAAAATACCTTGTGTAGGGCGCCTGGGTGGCTCAGTCATTAGGCATCTGCCTTCGGCTTGGGTCATGATCCCAGGGTCCTGGGATCGAACCCTGTGTCGGGCTCCCTGCTCGGCAGGAAGCCTGCTTCTCCCTCTCCCACTCCCCCCTGCTTGTGTTCCCTCTCTCGCTGTGTCTCTCTCAAATAAATAAATAAAATCTTAAAAAAAAAATAAAATACCTTGTGTAGTTTTGGTTTTCTTGACTAGACTTTGACTTATAAAACTTGGGAATCAATAAAGAAAAGACAATCCAATAGAAATCTTGACAAAGGTCTTAAATAGGCCCTTCAGAAAGAAGGAAAAGCCAAGAAGTGTAGGGAAAATGGTTCATCTCATTGATATTCAGAGAAATACAATGAGCACAGTGGGATAGCGTAAACACTCACCCAGCTGGCAAATATGAGCAACCTGGCAATGAGAATTGGGGCGGATATGGAGGAATGTGAGTTCCCCTACATGCTGGTGGGTCTAGATTGACACAACTACTTTGCAGCGAGTTGGGCACTGACTGCTAGGGGAGTTGAAATTTGCATACTCAGTATTACTACAAGTACTCAGTTAGGTGTCCACCCTTGAGAAACTCCTGCATTTCCTGCACCAGGATTCATATTAAAAATATGCACAGTAGCATTTCTCGTAAGAGTCAAAAGCAAATGGAACAGAAGAGAAGAGAAATGACCCAAAGTCTTTCAACAACAGATTGGGTAACTGAATTGTGGTATTCATGCAATGGAAATGTGAAGCAAATTATAGCTCTGTGCCATCATATGCATGATCTCAGAAGCATAATGTTCATTTATTCAATGAATACTTGAGTGTATACCCTGGGCCAGGGGATACCTAATGGAGCTTATATTTTAGTGGGGAGATAAGATAGAGAACAATAGACATATTAAATGGAATGTCAAAATGATGAGTATTGTGGGAAATAAAAGGAAAGCAGGTAATGGGAATCAGGAATTTGTGGGAATGGGGTAGAGTGTGTTTGTGATTTTATTCTATTTTTATTTTTGTTTTTACTTAAATTCCAGTTAACAGATAGTGTAATGTTGGTTTCAGGAGTAGAGTTTAGTGATTCAGTACTTGCATCTAACACCCAGTGCTCATCACAAGTGCCTTCCTTAATACCCATCACCCATGTAGGCCCCCCCACCACCCACCTCCCCTGTAGCAACCCTCAGTTTGTTCTCTATAGTTAAGAGTCTCTTATGGCCTAAGAAAGTGGTCCAGTTTCATTCTTTTCCATGTGGCTGTCCAGTTTTCCCAACACCAATGGTTGAAGAGACCATCTTTTTTCCATTGGATAGTCTTTCCTGCTTTGTCGAAGATTAGTTCACCATATAATTGTGGGCCCATTTCTGGGTTTTCTCTTCTGTTCTATTGATCTATGAATAGGTCTGTTTTTGTGCTAGTACCATACTGTCTTGATGACTGCAGCTTTGTAATATAGCTTGAAGTTCAGAATTGTGATGCCCCCAGCTCTGCTTTTCAAGATTGCTTTGGCTATTCGGGGTCTTTTGTGGTTCCACACAAATTTTAGGATTGTTTGTTCTAGCTCTGTGAAAAATGCTGGTGGTATTTTGATAGGGATTGCATTAAATGTGTAGATTGCTTTGGGTAGTATAGACGTTTTAACAATATTTGTTCTTCCAATCCATGGGCATGGAACGGTTTTCCATTTCTTTGTGTCATTTTCAATTTCTTTCATCAGTGTTCTATAGTTTTCAGAGTACAGAGCTTTTACCTCTTTGGTTAGGTTTATTCCTAGGTATATGGTTTTTGGTGCAATTGTAAATGGGAACGATTCCTTGATTTCTCTTTCCGCTGCATCATTATTGGTGTATAGAAATGCAATAGATTTCTGTACGTTGATTTTGTATCCAGTGACTTTGCTGAATTTGTGTTTCAGTTCTAGCAATTTTTTGATGGAGTTTTTTGGGTTTTCTATATAGAGTGTCATGTCATCTGCGAATAGTGAAAGTTTGACTTCTTCCTTGCTGATTTGCATGCCTTTTATTTCTTTTTGTTGTCTGGTTGCTGAAGCCAGGACTTCCAGTACTATGTTAAATTGCAATGGTGAATAGGGAGATCAGATAGACTTCTTTAAGAATGTGACATTGTGGAGAAGACTTGAAGGTGGTAAGGTATGAGTCATGGTGGCAACCCCTCAGGCAGATGAAACAGGCAGTGCAAAGGCACTGGTAGGGACCTTCTGGGCAAGGAGGTAGTATGGCTAGAGAGGAGTGGGATTAGGTCAGGAAGGTGACTTGGCTTAGATCACGGAGAATCTTACAGGCATTATTGCTTTTATTGAATGAATGAAGCAGCCATTTCAGGATTTTGAACAGTGTGCCAGTGCTTAACTTATATTTTAATAAGATTGTTTTGGCTGCCCCATTTGAATGGACTTGGAGAATGGACCCCAGAGTGAGCAAAAGAAGTGCACCACTGAGAGAATGCACATAGTATGTGTTTATTTATATAAAAACCCAAAGTAACCAAACTAAATAATATCTTGTTTGGGTAGAAATACACAGGTGGTAAAACTATAAAGAAAACAAGAGGAGAAGCAAATCAAGAGTTAGGAAGGAGGTTACTTGCAGGGAAGAGCAGGTGATATGATGTGTGGGGGGCACACAGGGGCTCTGAGTGGCCATGTTCTGTTTCTTTACCTGAGTGGGATTTTTACTGGCTGTCACTTAATTAATACTTTTACTTTTAAGCATATGTTCTAGATGTATATTTCATACACCGTAATAAAAATGAAAAGATTAAAGGAAAAACCTTTCTCTTAGTAATAGCCTCAACTGCTTCACTGTTTTACACAAGTTGTTTTTCTAGATTAAGAAAAAACAATGGACTCTGAAAAACAAACCGAGGGTTCTAGAGGGGAGGGGGGTGGGAGAATGAGTTAGCCTGGTGATGGGTATTAAAGAGGGCACGTTCTGCATGGAGCACTGGGTGTTATATGCAAACAACAAATCATGGAACACTACATCAAAAACTAATGATGTAATGTATGGTGGTTAACATAACATAATAAAAAAAAACTTTAGCAAACTAGGGATAGAAATAAACTTCCTTGTAACAAAGGAAAAAAAATTCAAGCTGTCCTTAAATATCTGAGAAATTAAAGAGAAGGAAAATTATTGTATTTGGGTGTGAGTTGTCCCTGATAGGTATACATCAACTTTTGGCTCTTAAAATTATACAATAAAATGGAGAATTGGAAGTCTGCCAGTATATTATTAGGCCCAAAAAATCTCCAATTTAGATAAACATGCTTATCAGTCAGGAAGTATTTTTCAACACCTGCTTCGTGTGCAAGGATGTTTGGGAGTCCAGTGGAATATTTAATCTAGTTAACAAGAAGAGATCAATATACCAAACAATTAATTACCTAAGACATAATATTAATTGCTAAGTTGTGTGGCACTAGATAAAAAGTGCTGATAGTAACATCTGTGAATTCCAGATGTAGTGCACAGATACAGTCCACATCTTTATTTTAGAATCAATAGTAACCTGGGGCGCCTGGGTGGCTCAGTCGTTAAGCGTCTGCCTTCGGCTCAGGTCATGATCCCAGCGTCCTGGGATCGAGCCCCACCCACATTGGGCTCCCTGATCTGTTGGAAGCCTGCTTCTCCCTCTCCCACTCCCCCTGCTTATGTTCCCTCTCTCACTGTGTCTCTCTCTGTCAAATAAATAAATAAAATCTTTAGAATCAATAGTAACCTGAGTATAGAATTTCATAGTCAATTTTTATTACCACATTAACAGAATAGATTATGCAATTCGTTGTGCATTTAAATGAATACCTAGTATCTTTTTTTCTTTTTCTTTAAGTAGGCCCAATGGCCAGTGCAGAGCCCAAAATGGGGCTCGAACTCACGACCCTGAGATCAAGACCTGAGCCAAGATCAAGAGTTGGATGCTTAACTGACTGAGCCACCCAGGCGCCACTGAATACCTGGTATCTTTGATATTTAATAATTTCACAAACACTTAAGCCAACACATTCAGCTTTCCCTTTATGATTCTTCATCTGCCCAGAATATTCCCGTGTTTCTCTTACCATATTATATAGGTACAAAACAGCCTTTGAAAAGTGGACCATTCTTTCAGCTTTGGCATTTCACATAGTCCTTGGTGTGAATGAGATTAAGTATTTTAGCTTGAAACACTCCCTGCTGGGCTGTACACAGTATAAGTAATCAGGAAATAATGAATACTACAACTTCAGGAGTTCTTAATTTCTTGTTAATTATTTCAATAAGAACATAAAAACTGGTAATTGGTAATTTTCTTCATTAAGCAAATTAAAGGAAGTATTTAAAGTCACTTTTGGGGAAACTGTTTAGTAGTGCTTTGCTAGGTTTTGAGTTTTTTGTGAAATATATTAACATAACATACGCTCTTTAAAATACAGTAATAGAGTTAATGTATTTGCTGATTCATGCACATATATCATTTAGTGTTGATAATTTTCCTTTGGAGCTCTGGAAAGGAAAATTGTTTTAAACTTTCATAGCCAAATGCACTCTCATTTTAGATGTCTGCAGCCGACAAGATCTAAGAACAAAATCGGCCGAGTTTACTCCCTGATACCAGCTCTACTTTACATAAATACACACAGAGAAACAAAAAGTTTTGTCTTTGCGCTCTGCTTTGATGTATGGCCATAGCCCAAAATAAATGGTGTATTTCAATATTTTCAAACTATTGAAAAGTTTGACTTTATTATAATTGTGGCTCAGTTCTCTGTTATGTATGGAGTCTTGAATATTTTATCCTTGGAACCATTCGCATATGCTTGCCAACAGGTTAGTAGTCCCATAGGCTTTTTTTTTTTTGCTAAATTGTAACCATTGCCCCTTCCCAGTTCTGGTCACCCCATCCTCCAAAGCTGTATTAATTTTGAGAATTATCCAGGAGGTAAAGTGAAAATGAGGAAAGTATGGCCTCAGAGGTATGTGTTTATCTTTTGCTTTATTTTATTAGACATTGTTTTGGCCTTAAGCAAAAAGAGGAAATTTGTTTTTGTGATTCACTTGCTTATATAAAGGAAAAAGAACCTCTTGCCTTTTTATTTTTGAAAGAAAGACATCTTTAATAATTCTCTTTTAGGATTTCTTCAAGGTATGATATATACTGTAGATTAAAGGCATTTGTATAGTCAGCAGGAATCTAGCCTCAGTTCGCATTAATGCCTCTAAGAGTCGATTCTCTGCCAATACTATTCCTGGGGATGAAATTAACAACAAGTTGCAACAGCTCACAAATGTTAGAATAACTGGCCATCCGAGTGTCAGGAGTTGGTTGGAGCCATGTCTCTTTGGGGATTTTAAATTTTCCAAAGGGTTTATGGAAACTTGAAATCAGTCTAAATTTGACTCCCGCCTCCCCCCACCCACCATTGTTCTTATTGGGAAATTTAAACTACAAATTCTTTTCTGTGTTTAAGTAGGTATTCCTTGGAGTGTACCAAAGTGAGTAGCAATTATGTTGGAAATAGGTGTGTGGGAATATAGTTTAGGAAGACTGCAGTATGCCCCAAGGTAATGATGAAATTAGATAGATTGAAATTCAGTTAGAATGGAGGTTCACACAAAAATGGGTACATAAATGTACCCATTATGGCACTCTTCCAAAGATTGCCCTTCTGTTTTTCAGCTCTTTGAGGTCTTTGATAGGGAGGTGCTGTTAAAATTTACTTATTAAATAAGCACTTTCAATTCTATTATGATTCCTGAATGTTTGATTCGTATTAATCAGGCCTGGTTAATATTTTTTCCCTTGTACAGGTTGAGAATTCCTTAATGATCTCCTTGAGGGTAAGGATAGTGTCACTTTCATTATGTGCCCCTAGGATACTCAATAATATTTGCAGAATGTCAGGTCAAGTGAGAATGCCCATTTGGCTTAAGGTTAACATTTGCTTTCCCATTTTAATGTAACTACTACTAAAATAATTGTCCCCTCCTTCTTCCTTTGTCTCAAAAAAAAAAAAAGTGCATTGAGGATTTGTGTTAAATTTTCACAAATAATACTACCCATGCTGTTGGCGAGGTTGTATTTAATAATCTCACCTGGGAAGAGTTTCATGTTGGAAGCAATGGCGTTGTATGCTAGGCATTTCCCTGTTTGTTTTCAGACCCATTCTGTGCTCTTACCCTTCACTTCTCTGTATTACGGGGCCAGCACCTGCAGATTGTTTCTCAGGTTCCCTTACTAACTGGTTTCCAGGTAGGTTTGTCCAATGTGAAAAGAATGGTAGGTAGGAGGAAGGGAGAAGCCAGAGCATGTCTTCCTGTCACCTTTTGCTTAAGGATGAGTGACTAGCAATGGCTGTGTCTCCCCCTCATTCCAGCTCCCACCTCAGAGCCCCTTCCACACTGGCCCCAGTTTTTGCGGGGGTCTTGGCTCCTGAGATTTGGGAAAGCACCTTTTCCTTTTATCCCTTTTACCCAAGTGGTGATAATGCCTCCTTTTTTCTCTTTTGTTCTTTTTTCTTCTTTCCTTTCCCCTTTTTTCTTTTTTTCTTTATTCTAATTGAAGTATAACGCAGATATGATAAAATTAACTCTTTTAAAGTGTACAATTCATTTGGTTTTAGTATATTCGCAAACTTGTGCAGCCATCACCACTGTCTAATTCTAGAATGTTTTCATCACCCCAGGAAGAAACTCTGTACCCATTAGTGGTCACTCCCCATTTTCCTGTCATCGTAGCCTTTGGCAACTACTGCTCTACTCTGTCTGGATCTGCCACTTCTGCACGCTTCATACAAATGGAATTCTACATCATATGGCCTTTTGTGACTGGCTTCTTTTGCGTAGCCTAATGTCTTCAAGTTTCATCCATGTTGTAGCCTATATCACTAGTTGATTTTTATGATGGAGTAGTCTATTGTATGGACATACTACATTTTGTTTATCAATTAAGAACATTTGGATGGTTTCCACTTTTTGGCTATTATATAAATAATGCTGCTATGAACATTTATGTACCCGTTTTTGTGTGAACCTATATTTTCAGTTCTCAGGTTGTAGTTCTCAGTTCTCTTGAGCAAAACAAGATTTACCTAACAGTAGAATGACTGGGTCATATGGTAACTCTCTGTTGAAACTTTTGAAGAACTGGACAGTGGCTTCTTTCTGTTGCAACTCTTTGTCTTATCTCATTGTCTTCTTCTCTTTGGGCTTTTGGCTTTTCCAGCTCCTTTAGAACTAGTTCCCTGTATAAGATATCCTTTATTGAAACACCTGGCATGAATTCTATTTCCTTGACTGAATCCTGACTGTGATGGTTTTCTTTATATTATACATGGAAGTCAAAGCCATATTTCTTCCTATTTCTTCTGTTTTGCATAAAAAAATAAAGAAACCACAAAGTTATTAGCATTGTCAGGGAACAGAGCGTCTGTCTGGTTAATTAGATTCTGCAACTTAAGTAATTTGATGCCATCCCTAACCTGGTGACAGTTCTTTTGAACCTGTTTTATTTCCCCAACAGTCCCCATCTCTGTGTATAAGTAGTTTATTTGGAAAGGGATTCCAAGATGGTCTAGGAGAGGAAGAGGAAAGTGACACAGGGGAGGGAAGAAGCCATTGCAAGGTGGATTGATAAGTAGGTGACTCTTGAGGGCAGTTGGGGTGCAGTCCTGCTAAGGACCTTTGAGAATTGTACAGAGCACATCCTAGAGTTGTTCCACCTGAGAGGCATGGAGGCTGGGGTATCTTTTCACTGTATTTAATTTGTCATTGTTTGAGGGCTGCTCCTCAGAGAATTAATTCCCCAGGCCCTTTAGTGTGGTACTATGACCAGAGAAAGCCCAGGCAGTGACCCAGGCACCTGTAGTAAGAGGAGCTGTGTGAGTGTGTGTGTGTGTGTGTGTGTGCGCGCGCGCGCTCGAGCTTCCATATGATGAAGTTTTAGAATATAAGTGAGGTCCGTAGCTGACAGCCAAGAAAGAATTCTTAAGACGTCTCTGGTGCAAAAAGGTGATTTTATTAAAGCACGGGGACAGGACCCGTGGGCAGAAAGAGCCGCCCGGGCTTGGGAGGGGTGGTTCATTATCTCCTTGGGAGCTGGGGCGGTGAGGGCAAGGGGCGTGTTCAGGACTGTCATGTGCTAAAGACTCTCAGGATACTGGAAGCCTGGTTATTGTCAAGCCAAGGCTGTTTTCCCCTCTAATGAGGCACTAACATGAAGACAGTTGGGAGTTTCCTGGAGGGATATTACATTCCTCCTATCACACGGACTTGTCAATGGGCTTTAGATTTAGAAGAAATTCAGTTTTATTTACATTTCCTTCCAGAAGCTATCGCTAAGGCTTTTGTAAGTAAACTGAGGGAGACTCCTGTCCTGCAAGACTGTGATCTCTATCAGTTAACCATTTCTTTTTCCTTTAGGGCAGCCCAGAGTGCCTGAGGAATGTCACACGTACCACATGGCGGGGGGTGGTGTAGGGTGCCAGCTTCTGCGTTGTCCTCAGCTAGCCTTCTGCTCCCTGATCACATATGCATGTTGGCAGGAGCTGGGGGAGAGGATCTGTAAACTCCTTGAAGGTAGAGACCTTGCATTCATATGTTTAAATTTTACTTGTGAATAATAATTAGTTGATTTTATGCATTCATGAAAGAAACTGCCAAGAGAAAGAAGCTTCCTGAATCTTAGGTGGGAACTTTCACCTATGTTTACATTAGAACTCTACTTTGAGATATTGGTTCATGTCATGTTTAGAAAGAATCACAGATCTTCAGTTTGTACCCAAGCCATCACCTGCACGGTCATCATACCTTGAAAGAAGCCCCATAGAAATACAAAGTGAAGGGGCGCCTGGGTGGCTCAGTCGGTTAAGCGGCTGCCTTCAGCTCAGGTCATGATCCTGGGGTTCTGGGTTCGAGCCCCATGTCTGGCTCCCTGCTCAGCGGGAAGCCTGCTTCTCCCTCTCCCTCTGCCTGCCACTCTGCCTACTTGTGCTCTCTCTCTCTCTGTCAAATAAATAAATAAAATCTTAAAAAAAAAAATACAAAGTGAAAATTTCCTTGATGGCTCTAGCTGCCTAGAAGGGAAAATAAAACCTAGAAGGGAAATTAAAATCTTACCCCCAAAGTTTTCATAGACACAAAGCTGAATGCTTCAGAAGTTCAAGAGCAAAGACAGGTATTAAAGAAGAAAAGATTGATTAAAAACCAGCAAGCTGTAGGAGTTTCTTAAAACAATGGACCGATAGACAGGACATGTTTAAATAAAAAAGCAGTGATAAAAATGGAAATGAGTAGTTTCCTGTGGATCTCTTAGCCTGCAGAATAAATTGAGATGTAATCAATTCTCTTCCCTCGGATTAAAGCTGTGTTTTCATTAGGTTGAAAGCAAAGTGATAGGAAAGTGGAGTGTGTTAAGAGTTATTGGGAAATGACATGTAAATGGGTTAAAACCGCTTGGCATTTGGGAAGCTTCTCTCCCGTTTTTTGATTTTAGCTCACGGCTCCCTCAGGGCAGGACTGGCCAGATCTAAACCATTTCAAAGACTTTTCAGTTATCCTTGCCTCTCCAAACAGGCCTTGGCAATCACCGTTATATAAGTTAATTACAGAAACTTCATGATTTCTGCCTTGATTCCTACATTCTGGAGCAGGAAATGGTATTTATTCCTATCTGGCATAGTTCGTCTCCCCATTCGGAAAGTGACAGCAATGTATATTTTGCACGTAGCATCCTGCACCTTCTATTTAATGCCTCCAACTCCTTTCCCTATATTCTCACCTGCTTTTTTCATGGGCAGTATAAACTTCAGCCAATCTCATCACCTCTTGGAACCCCACTCTCCTCAGCTGTCGAGTGCAGATAATAGCAGTAGCTCCTTCGGAGTTGTTGGGAGAGTGAAATGAGAACACTTGAGTGCTGATAGCTTCCTGCAGTGGCTAGACCCAGTAGTGCTGAACAAGTTCTAACAGTTGGGATTACACTGAGGCTTTCAGCTCCATTCATCCATTCAACAATACTGAAAGCCTCATCTGAAGAACCTGGTTTTGAACCCACCTAAAGAACCCATCTCAAGAACTTAGTATTTTGAACATTCTGAAGAGACACTTGAAAGACTTGCTAAAAAGTCCTCTTAGGAATTTCTCAAATTATGAGGTGGGGGTGAATGTATGGAGACTCGTTCTTCCATTATTTCTCTGGTATTACCAAATAAACATATATATTTGAAATAACAGCTGAAGTGGAATAGGTTCTGGTGCTGTGGGCAAAAGATTGTCAAGCAGAAGTGATTATTAGCATTTTGGTGAAGAACTGATTCTCAGTATGCAATTATATCGGTGAGGGCGGTTAAATTTCTTTGGCTCTTTACAATTGTGTACATATTAAATCAGGATTTTCTGTGGCCTTGAAGGGAGAATTGTCTTCTTGGTGTAGAACTTCATCTTTTTAAACCAAGTGAAGATGAGCCAAATCTCCTTTACTATAAGTAGTCTTCAGAGTTCCTTTCTCATCACTGAGGGACCTGTTTTCAGGTTTTTATAAACCAGTCAGTTTTGTTTTGTTTTCATTGTTAAGATTTTTCATTATAAATTTTTTTGGAGGGGCACCTGGGTGGCTCAGTTGGTTCAGTGACTGCCTTTGGCTTAGGGCATGATCCTGGAGTCCTGGGGTCGAGTCCCGCATCGGGCTCCCTACTCAGCAGGGAGTCTGCTTCTCCCTCTGACCCTCCCCCCTCTCATGCTCTCTCTCTCTCATTCTCTCTCTCAAATAAATAAATAAAATATTAAAAAAATTTTTTTTGTGGGGCGCCTGGGTGGCTCAGTTGGTTAAGCAGCTGCCTTCGGCTCAGGTCATGATCCTGGAGTCCCGGGATCGAGTCCCGCATCGGGCTCCCTGCTCAGCAGGGAGTCTGCTTCTCCCTCTGACCCTCCCCCCTCTCATGCTCTCTCTCTCTCTCTCATTCTCTCTCTCAAACAAATAAATAAAATCTTTAAAAAAAATTTTTTTTGTGGATACCTTACAATTATGGCAAGCAAGATTTTCATCTATAATAGTGATATGATGGTTCCTTTTGAAATAAATGTATATAAGTTAAAAAGGAAAGGTTACATAATAAAATTTGTGACTTATTTTTTAAAGATTTTATTTATTTATTTATTTGAGAGAGAGAGAGAGAGAAACAGCATGAGAGGGGAGAGGGTCAGAGGGAGAAGCAGTGTACCCGATGAGCCAGGAGCCCGATGCGGGACTCGATCCCAGGACTCCAGGATCATGACCTGAGCCGAAGGCAGTCGCTCAACCACCTGAGGCACCCAGGTGCCCACATAATAAAATTTAAAATAAAAAGTAGTAAAATAGAAGAGTGGGTGGTTTACAGGTATGACAAAAATTGTGAATAGTGGTATGTAACAACTGAAGTTTGGGAACATGGCCCTTACTGCGTCCAAACTCCTCAGCATGGCTTCTGTACTGAGTTGAATGATGTGCCCCATACCACCTGGAACTTCAGAATGTGAGAGAAATAGAGTCTTTGCAGGTTTAATTATTTAAGATGAAGTCATATTGAATTAGCATGGGCCCTAAATCCAATGACTGGTGTTTTTATCAGAAAGCCGTGTGATAATAGAGGCAGAAACTAGAGTTGCCGCTGCAAGTCAAGGAAGGCTGGGATTGCCCTCAACCACCTGAAGCTAGGAGAGAGACAAAAGGGATTTTTTTCCCTCTGAACCTACAAAAGGAAAAAACCTCGTTGATACTTTGATTTGACTGCTGGCCTCCAGAACTTCAAAAGAATAATTTCTGTTATTTTAAGGCACTGAATTTGTGATAATTTGTTACAGAAGCTTGTGGGAAACTAATACAGCCTCCCTTCCCAGTCCTGCTCATTCTTAATATTTCTTGAAGATATATGGTGCTTCCAGACTTTTGTTCTGGATGTTTTCCTTTGTCTGGAGTATACTGTATGCTGTCTTTCTCCTGCTTCTCTCCCACTATCTAGTGAATTGTGTGTAGCCTCTGCTCTAATTTATTGCCTCAGAATCTTTCCTCCTCACCCTCCCACTTCATCTGTGCACACTCAGCCATTCACTTTTCTCATACTGTTGTATTTTCTCTTCCCACAGTGTGTTGTATAGTTTGTTATTCAGTGTCTGCATCTTATTTCATCCATGAACTTCCTGGGGGTTGGCCTGTTTTTATATTCCTGTACCTTGGGATGTGATGGGCACATAATTGATTTCCATTAAATATTTGTTTAATGAAAATTTCTCTTTTTGTTTCTGTCTTTTAAAATAATTTTTAAAGCTTTTTTTCATTCTCTTTAGAAATGTGTGTAAAAATGAATGTTTCTTTGGCTGTCAAAACAGGCCATGGTGAGATCAAAAGTTAAGTCTTCTTGCCCTTGCTGTTAAAAACTATTTAAAATTTGTTTAATTTAGAACTTATTTTATGAAGATAAATGGCAGAATAAAAGGAATAAACAAGTAAATAACTGTCTTGGAATTCTGGAAAGTGAAAGCTTTGGTGACTTCATTGAAGGCCATTAAGAGTAAGGTCACTGTCAGCAAATCAGAGAAATATTTCCATCTAATTAATTGAGGTGAGTTCATAGTATTAAAGACCTGAAAAGCTTTTATGCCCAGACTTATTCTTCATGCCATCTGCCACAGTGTGTGGGAAATAGGTTAGGGAGAAAACTTGTGGGAAGAGGTAGAGAACTTTTTTTAATTCTGTAATCAGTTGAGGATGATAATAAGACAGCTAAGTCATTGAAGGACCTGGAAAAGGTTTTCCTTTAGGGAAAGAAATAGAATTACAAAGGGGGAAGGCCAACTATTTCAAGGATTCTGTGTCTTTTGAATTCTTGTGTGTTTTTAGAACTATTTTCCAGCATGACATCATTGACCAGTATAGTTAGGGTAATCTGTTCACAAAAGGGGAGAAATACTCTGACTCCATCAGGTTTTTAAAGCATTAATCAAATCCCAATGAGGTTATGAATTTGAAAAGGCTGATTGTAGTTGTGTTTTTAAAATATGAGTTCTTTGTAGACAAAAAATATTAGCAAAGTGGCTTTTGGTAATAAATTAAAGTTGCCTGAAAGTGAGGTGTAAGTTGCAAGTTGTTCATGTCTGGTCTGTGTCAGAGAAAGCTTTTTTACAAAAGTTCTTTTTTTTAAAAAATTAATTAATTAATTAATTTGACAGAGAGAGACAAAGTGAGAGAGGGAACACAAGCAGGGGGAGTGGGAGAGGGAGAAGCAGGCTTCCCGTGGAGCAAGGAGCCCAATGCGGGACTCGATCCCAGGACCCTGGGATCACAACCTGAGCCCAAGGCAGACGTTTAATGACTGAGCCACCCAGGTGCCCCATACAAATGTTCTTTTTTCTGTAGGTAAGAAAGAATCACCCCTCTACCAGAGGTGTTCTTGCTGCTTTTACTGTCTGGGTCTTTTTTTGTGGTCCCTGCTCAGTGAATTTGCAGTTGCCCCACACAGAGACTCTGAAAATGAAGCTCTTCCTTCTACTTTGGGGGGTATTGCTCATCTCTAACATTCTCTGAAACTCCTAATAGAGACACCCTGATGAAAATGTGTTAAGAGAGGACAGACAATTTGATGAACAGCTCAGACTGTCAGAGGCTACAGATAAATACAGTTGATAGAAGTTTTAGACTCTGTTTCAGTTATCTATTGCCTAAACTTTAAAAAAATATATTTTTCCTCGTGTGTCTGTGGGTCGACTGGGCTTCTACCTCATATGATGTCAACAACTGAGATTACTCAGTTGGTTCCATTCAGTTGGCATCTTGGCTGGGGTGGAAGTTCCAAGAAAGCTTCACTCAAATGTCTCATGCTTTGCTGCTTCTCCACATATTCTTTTCATGTGGCTGGCTTGGGCTTCCTTATGGTACAGTGGTCTCAGATTAGTCAGAATTCTTACACTGCAGCTCGCTTCAAGGGGGACAGCAGCAGCCTGCCATAGTGTCACTTCTGCCTGAGTTACAACCCAAATTCAAGGAAAGGGAAGTAGACTCCATTTCTTGATGGGGAGAGTGGCTTGTTCATACAAGGGAGGGAAATAATTGATGGCAGCTATCTTGGGCGAATACCTGCTACAGCCTCATTATTCACTTTAAGTTAGCACTCTTAATTTTGTAAATCATATTTTTTTCATATATCTTCAGCTCTCTTGATAAGAACGATCTTCCGTTTACTTGCCAGTTCCAACCAGCATTTTCTGGTCCTTTGGGAAATGTGGTCCTAGTTATTCTTAGTAATTGGTACTGTTGAGTTAGGCCTTACTTAAACTCAGCACTGAGTTTAGTTCTTTATGTATATGAACAACTCCTTAAAGCAGCCCTGTGAGGAAGGTATTATCTATTATCTCTGTTTTCTTGAGTCTAAAAAACTGAGTCTTTGAGCAAGTAAGAAACTTGCCCAAGTTTTCAGAGCTTATAATGTAGTAGAGCCAGCTTTGAAAACATAGAGGTTTCCTGATTTTAAAGTTGGTGCTTTTTTACTGAAATATGATAGTTCTTTTTTATGTCCATTATGAAATTTCTCTTTAAAACTGCTGTCAAATCCATCTGCACTAGACTTGTTGACTTCCCTGAATCCTGCTCACAGAATTTCCCTGAAATGGATGCTCTTGTTCTCGGCATTCAGACTAGGACAAAGGTCTATGAGATCATTCCATTAACAGATCCTCCCCTCAACCTTTCTGATTTATGGCTTTTCTAAGCAGAAATACTTTTTGGGACTTTGGCAGTTCCTCCATACCACCCCTCGAAATCTCTTTTTCGTGTTCATATACTACTCACCTGAGTGGCTTGGAAGACATTTTTATATCCCTAGGTCTTACTATTTTCTTGTCTAATATTAGCATATCTTAATTACATTTTCATTGCTGAAGTCTTAGACTGTAGCTGTCCAGACTGCAGAGAATTTTTTAGTAGGTTAAACAAATACGAGACTGGCTTTTACTATTTTGAGTGTTAGATTCTTGTCATGTTCTCTTGTGGACTCTACAGTCTGTTAAATTTTCTACTACATTCCTTTAGGCCATTAGTACTTTCTGAGCCTCTCTTTTCACTTTGATGTTAATATTTTATCTTTCTGGTCATGTATTTACTGTTCACCATCATTAAAAATAGTTAAATTGCTCAGTCTCAGGCATGGATTTTTATTATAACTCTTGAGTTCCCTGACACCTGTTTTTGTGGTAAAAATGACAAAAATATCCAGAAATTGGTCAGCTTTGGGCGTTGGTTTAAATACAGTAATTTTATTGTAATTTTTCTGTTTTCTGTTATTTTTCAGAGAGGACACAGAGATAGAACTAGAAATGACCATAAAAAATTGACTTCCACCTTTTTGAACCATGAATACAAGAGTTGGGGGGTCATGATGATGCCAACTTCTAATTTTAATGCCAAGGTGAAAATTTTCATTCAAGGTTGAAATTGGTACTACATCTAAGACCTAAAGTACTAGATGAACTTCCTAAATGTAACCTAGTTACCTGCATTGTCTTAGGAGAAGTTTTTTATTCTAAGAAATACAGTGTAGAAATAAAGCCATAAATTTTGATATGTTGTGTTTTCATTTTTGTTTCAAAATACTTTGTAATATCTGTTTCATTTCTTCCTTTACCCATGGATTACACCATGGAGGTATATTATTTCGTTTCTAAGTATTTGGATATTTTTCCAGAGATTTTTCTGCTACTGATTTCTAATTTAATTTCAGTGTGATTAGAGGATATACTTTGTGTGACTTGAATACTTTTTAACTTTTTTGAGACTTCTTCTCTGGCCCCCAGTATAGTCTATCTTATGTAGAGCATAGGCTTGTGAAATGAATGTATATTTTGATATCTCTGGGTGGAGAAGTATATGAATGCTAATTAAATCAAGTTGGTTAATAGTGTTTTCATATCTTCTATGTCTTTACTGATTTTCTACTTGTTCTATCAGTTGAGATGGGTGGAAATCTTAGAGTATAATCATGGATTTGTCTAATACTCTTTGCATTTCTATGCTTCATGTATTTTGAAGCTCTTTTATTAGGTGTGTAAATATTTATGACTTTTATGTCCTCTTGAAGCAACCGCTTTATCATGATATGACTTTTTTTTTTTAAGATTTTATTTATTTATTTTAGGGAGAGAGAGAGAGAGTGAGTTGGAGGAGGGGGAGAAGTGGAGAGAGAGGCTGAGTGCAGAGCCAGATGTGGGGCTCAATCTCACGACCCTGAGATCATGACCTGAGCTGAAATCAAGAGTTGGCCGCTTAATGGACTGAGCCACCCAGGTGCCCTGATGTGACTTTTCTTTTATCCCTGACAATCTTTGTTCTGAAATCTACATTGTCTCATATTAACCTAGCCACTTCTACTTTTTTCTCAGTTTTTACACAGGATATCATTTTCATCCTTTTTACTTTTGTAAGAAAAAGTTGCAGCAGCATAGAGTTTGGTGTTGCTTCTTTTTTCTCCTAATCTGATAATCTCTAGCTTTTAATTGGGGTTTTTAGACCATTTATATTTAATGTGGTTGCTGATAGGATTTTATTGGAATCTGCCATCTTATTTGTTTTCTATATGTTCTTTCTGTTTTGTGTCTCCTTTATCCTCTTTTTCTGCTTTCTTTTAGTTTATTATTTTTATGATTCTATTTGTCTCCTTTGTTGTCTTATAAAATGTTATGTTATTTTATTAGTTGCTTTAGGGAGTATATTATACAGTTTTAACATATCACAGTCAACCTTCAGGTGATACTGTACACATACAGTATAAGAACCTTTCATTTCTTTTTTTTCTGGCCTTTAAGTTGTTGTCAACATATTTCATTTTTATGTATGTTCAAATCCCTACAGTGCATTGCTCTTATTTTTGTTTCAAACAGTTGATAATCTTTTAAAGAGATTTAAATTAAAAAGGAAGTCTTTATATTTGTAATTTCTCTGTTCAATACTCTCCCTTTGTGTACATTGAGGTTTCCATCTGGTATCATTTTCATTCTGTTGGGGGCACTTACTTTATTTCTTGTATTTCAGGTCTACTAGTGATTGATTCTTTCAGTTTTTGTATGTCCAAAAAAGGTCTGTATTTCACCTTCATTTTTTAAATCTATTTTCCCTTTTTTTGGTCTTCCAGTTAGTTTTTTAAAGATCTCGGTATGCTATTTTGTAGCTTATGTTGTCTTTAATTAGAAATCTGCTGTTCTATTTATCTTTGTTCCTCTGCACATAACATGTCTCTATTTTCCCCTGTGGTTGTTTTTCATATTTTTTCTTTATCACTGACTTTAAGCTTTTTGACTATGATGTGCCTTAGTTTTCTTCATGTTTTTTGTGCTTGGGGTTTATGGAAATTCTTGGATTTTTTGTCCCTATGAGTTTCTTTGGGCAGATGTGGGGATTGGGGAGGGCCTTGCATCTAAAAGAAGGTGTTGGGGCTTTTGGTGGTGAAGCTTAGTCTGTGCTGTCAATTCAAGATCCATGCAGGCAGCAAGAACTTGATCTTGGAGTTGTGGAACTGCTTGACCACTGACTGGCCATGATCTTTTCCATGTTTATGATCTGGATAGGATGGGCCTGGGTGCTGTACTTGGCCCCCATGTCATGATAGCCCTGGGTGACAGTGCCCACAGTGGTCAGGTCCCTGTATACCAAGTACATATGGATGCCACTGTAGGAGTTGTAGCACAGTTAGATGCCAAAGTTCTTTACCTGCAGTGGAGATTTCTTAAATACCTTCCCAGAGTAGACCATTTTTTTCTGAAAACTTCAGCTGAGACAGAAAGTACCAGAAGCAGGACTTGGCAATGACATGATTAGGTATAAAGATTGGCATGGGGTAAAGTGGAGTGAGTAGCTTTTGGGAGTGAGTAGGAAGTACTCCATCATCTTATATTCTTGCAGTATGCCTGAGGGCTTCATGGTGCTCTCTCTCTGCTTGCTGCCACCCACAAAACCAGCTTATGGTTTTCAACAAATTTGGACAGTTTTCAGCCATTATTTCTTCAAATATATATTGCCCTCCCATTCTTTCAGGGATGCCAAATACATTATATTTGGCCATATGAGTTTGCCCCGTGGTTCACTGATGCTTTGTTAATTCTTTTTCCTGCCTTTATTTCTGTCTGTGTTTCATTTTGGCTAGCTCCTATTGCTGTCTTGTAGTTTACTAATCTTTTTTTCTGCTTTGTCTAGTCTCTGTTAATTCCATACAGTATATTTTTCACCTCACATATTGTAGTTTTCATCTTTAGATGTTCATTTCTGTCTTTTTATTTATTTATTTATTTATTTTTAGAAAAGATTTGTTATTTTAGAGATAGAGAAAGAATATGGATGTGGGGGGAGGGGCAGAGGGAGAGGGAGAGAGAGGATCTTAAGCAGACTCCCCACTGAGTGCCGAGCCTGATGTGGGGCTCATTCTCAGGTTGCTGAGAACATGCCCAGAGCTGAAATCAAGAGCCGGTGAGCCAACCCAGGTGCCCCCAATTGTGTCTTTTAAAAATATCTTCCATGTCTCCATTTAGCATGTTTAGTCTTTATCATTTTCCCTTTATGACTCTGTCAGTTTTTTTATGTTTTGAAGCCATATTATGTTAGGAGCATACAATTAATTAGCACAATTAATATAATGTGTGTGTGTGCATGTGTGCATACATGTACTGTGTGTGTGTATATATATATATGAAGTTATATATATATAAAATATATATAAATATTTTTCTGTATCTAAATATTTCATGTAAATACTTATATTTAATATATATTTATATTCTTGTATATAAATATATACACATTCTTTTCATATATATAAATATATAAATCCTATATTTTTATACATAAATGATGATTTTTCCATTTAAGTCTTTTTTGCTTTATTTTCTACTTTGATACTAAAGTTAATAAAAATCACTAAAATTACAACATCACCAGTTCTCTTCTAGTTAGTACATGCGTAGCAAATCTGTTCCTACGTTTTTATTTTCAGTCTTTCAAGGCTCTTATTTTGTTATGTGTGTCTCTTGTAAGCACCTTAGAACTGAATTTTATTTTGTTCTTGCCTTCTCTGAATTAGAAATTTTAATCTATTTACAGAGTTTGGTCCTAATCATCACAAAAAATCAAGGAGTTATATAATAGCTAAAATCAGAGGAAGCACAGATGTTTAAGAACACTCTTACAAAGGTCTTGGTCATGGGCCCCAATTTTGATGGTTTTTCTGACTTCCTTTCTCAATTAGAGGCTGGAATTCCAGCAGCTTCTATGAAATCATCTTTCTTCCTGCATTTGGGCTGAAGATGCTGATAGAGAAAAATGAGCTTACTTTCCTAAAGAGGAAGATTATACTCAAGGTCCTCTTCTGGTCTCTTGTCTCACACAGGAACTGGCTTCTTAAAGCACTTATGCATGGTATTATTTTGTATTCCGCTTGAAAGTTAATTTTAAATAATGTCAATCTTTAAAAAAAACCCACCTCTTAGTGTTTAGATTTTCTAATTGTCTCCATATTATTTAGTTTATGAAGTGGCTTCTTTTTAGATGGTCATGAGTTTACTTGATCAGTGTTGGGGTGATTTTGTTTTTATTCTAATGGACCATACACTGTTCAGGGTCATTTATGATGAATACAAGGTAACATGCCTATTACATAAAAATAAAATAATTGTTTTTGTAAAATGAATTGGAAGATGTGGCATAATTAGACAGTAGGCATTTGTATTCTCCTATTATTGGTTTAGAGCTGCAAAAAAATGGAAGTAATTTATTTCATCTTTGTAATACTCCTTCTTTCTGGTCCAACAATTTATCAGAAATGTTAATCCAGGAAGCAGTGAGTGGGGGTGGGGGGAGAAGAGGAGAGAGGGGATTTAAAATTAGCCTGGAAATGTTGCACAACTCATTAAAAATGTAATCATGCGTAAAATGAGATCAATGAAAATTTATCTAAAAGTGCAAGGAAAAGGCATTTTCTAGTATGATACTGGATTTAATAGACTGGATTTTAATTTAGTCAGTTTGCTACAAAAAAATCCCTCCAGGCTAAATAAAACAGTTTTCCCTCCCAGTTATTGTACAGACACCTAATTTTCAGACCCCTTCCTTCTGATATTCAATCTTATCTCTTGCTGGATATGGGTTTCAGTATATTGCAGAATTTGTTTTCTTTACATTTTCCATTACTGCTTTCATTTGCATGATAAATGATTAGAAGTAGAAACAGGGGGAAAAAACCCATGCAGAACATTTCTTTATTAATTTTGTTTAAATTAGAGTATCTTTCTTATTCACCCTTCCACTGCCCTATTTAACAACCAGTGTATCTGAGAGTTATTATATTATTTTGTTGTACAGTTAGAGAAATGGGGTACATACTTTTTACTTTATTATGTAACATTTTCCTTTGTTCTTATGTTTGTAGTTTACATTTTGGTTCCTATCTTGCAATGTTAATGATAATGATGAATTTTGTCTTAAAAGAAACCCTTGTATTTAAAGTGAGCCTGGGATTCAGACTTTAAAATATGTTGACAGTGATGAACTTAAGGATTTGAAGATTTATTCTGCAGATGATATCCTCATGATTCTTAATGAATAGAATTTGTAAAATTGGACTTTATTTAAGGCTTCTGCCCCTTCCATCTTAGCTGTTTTTCTAGCCTGGTAATGTAGAAATCTGATATGATATCCCTAACTGAACACATCAGTGAAAATCATCTAATGCCTTACCTCCCCCCAGATTCTGTATGGTTAAAACAACAACAACAACAACAACAAACTATATCAATAAAAATTTGCCTAGACAAAACTTGCCTGAACAAAAATTATGTAAGCTAAATAAACGGTTCCTGCAAAATTTGTCTATGAGAAGAATCTTATGTGATCATTTTAGGATAATTCACATGGATAACCTTTCTTTCTCTACTATACAAATTTTTATATAAATACTCTCTTGTAAAAAAAATTAAACAGTTAATTGAATGTTCCCTTGATCATTCCTCTTATCTACTCTCCTCTCTAATAGTAACACACTGGCCAGCAGCTATATTTCCTGACATTTTTCTCTGTAAAATAGGTATGTATCTGTAGAAATATATTAGTTTTAATTTTTGTGAGATTATTCTAACATAAAAGGTACATTACCACTATAATTTTTCTCTGCATATAAAAAATTTTACTTAATATTGCATCTTGAAAATTTTCTGTTTCTGTACTTACAATTCTATTTATTCTGTTGAACTGTTGCATAATATTCCATACCATGGAGCTAGAAAGATCTGGAAAGAACTAAGTGTCCCTCAATAGGGGAATGTTAACCATGTCAAACTATGGTGCAATAAAAACCTTTGTGCATATCTCTGTGCACAGTGGAAATGTTTCTTTGGGGAAGATAACAAGAAATAGAGCAAGGCTCTATTTGTCTTTCTCAGGACCCTGGGATCATGACCTGAGTCGAAGGCAGACGCTTAACCAGCTGAGCCACCCAGGTGCTGCTCGTCATTCATTTTTAAATAGTTTATAGGTTCTATCTTGACTTTTCTCTTAAACAAGGGGATTTTACAGTTTCTAAGTCCATAGATATTTTTTTTGGCTCTTGTTTTGATGATGAATCTAATTTTATTTCATTAGATCCAATCAATATGATTTCTGCTTTACAGGAGTTGATGAGATTTTTTTTCTTCATTACCTAACATGTGATCAATTTTCTTTTGTGAGTGTCCTTGACTGTTTGAAAAGAATGTTCTTTAATGTGTTCAATGTTCTATTTTATATCTATTAGATCAAACTTGTTAGATTATTCAAATATTCTATATTCTTAATTTTTGTTTATCTATTTTATCTGCTTGTTCTGGATAGCTGTGTTGTTAGACATAACCAAAAGTTCATATGTTCTATTTTCTTGGCAAATACCTCTTTTTGTTTTTTTAGTGCATTTGGCTAAAATTCTTTTATTTTTCCTGATACTAAGAATTACTTAGTATGTCTTTTTTTATACTCTTATCTTTACTATTTTTGTGTTGTCTTTTTTTTTTTTTTGAGAATGTCTTTTTGTAAGGAAATTATTTCTTTTTTTAATTAACATATAATGTATTATTTGTTTCAGGGGTACAGGTCTGTGATTCATTAGTCTTACACAATTCACAGTGCTCAGCATAGTACATACCCTCCCCAATGTCCATCACCCAGCGTCCCCCCTCACTCCAGCAACCCTCAGTTTGTTTCCTGAGATTAAGAGTCTCTTATGGTTTGTCTCCCTCTCTGGTTTCCTCTTGTTTCATTTTTCCCTCCCCTCCCCTATGATCCTCTGCCTTGTTTCTCAAATTCCACATATTGGTGAGATCATATGATATTTGTCTTTCTCTCCTTGACTTATTTCGCTTAGCATAATGCCCTCTAGTTCCATCCATGTCGTCATTGCAAATGGCAAGGTTTCGTTTTTTTGATGCCTGCATAATATTGCATTGTGTGTATACATATATATATACATATATACACATACATATATGTGTGTATACATATATATACATACATATATATACATACACACATATGTATGTATATATATATACCACATTTTCTTTATCCATTCATCTGTTGATGGACATCTAAGCTCTTTCCATCGTTTGGCTATTGTGGACATTGCTGCTATAAACGTCAGGGTGCACATACCCCTTCGGATCACTACATTTGTTATCTTTGGGGTACATACCCAGTGGTGCAATTGCTGGGTCATAGGGTAGCTCTATTTTCAACTTTTTGAGGAACCTCCATACTGTTTTCCAGAGTGACTGCACCAGCTTGCATTCCCACCAGAAGTGTAGGAGGATTCCCCTTTCTCTGCATCCTCACCACCATCTCTCGTTTCCTGACTTGTTAATTTTAGCCATTCTGACTGGTGTGAGGTGGTATCTCATTGAGGTGTTGATTTGTATTTCTATAATGCTGAGTGTGTTGAGCACTTTTTCATGTGTCTGTTAGCCATTTGGATGTCTTCTTTGCAGAAATGTCTGTTCATGTCTTCTGCCCATTTCTTGATTGGATTATTTGTTCTTTGGGTGTTGAGTTTGATAAGTTCTTTATAGATTTTGGATACTAGCCCTTTATCTGATATGTCATTTGCAAATATCTTCTCCCATTCTGTCGGTTGTCTTTTGGTTTTGTTGACTGTTTCCTTTGCTGTACAAAAGCTTTTTATCTTGATGAAATCCCAATAGTTCATTTTTACCCTTGCTTCCCTTGCGTTTGGCGATGTGTCTAGGAAGAAGTTGCTGTGGCTGAGGTTGAAAAGGTTTCTGCCTGTGTTCTCCTCAAGGATTTTGATTGATTCCTCACTCACATTGAGGTCTTTCATCCATTTTGAGTGTATTTTTGTGTGTGGCGTAAGGAAATGGTCCAGTTTCATTCTTCTGCATGTGGCTGTCCAATTTTCCCAACACCATTTGTTGAAGAGACTGTCTTTTTTTCCATTGGATATTCTTTCCTGCCTTGTCACAGATTAAGTTGACCATAGAGTTGAGGGTCCATTTCTGGGCTCTCTATTCTGTTCCATTGATCTATGTGTCTGTTTTTGTACCAGTACCATACTGTCTTGATGATGACAGCTTTGTAATAGAGCTTGAAGTCTGGAATTGTGATGCCACCAGCTTTGCTTTTCTTTTTCAACATTCCTTATTTGGGGTCTTTTCTGGTTCCATACAAATTTTAGGATTATTTTTTCCATTTCTTTGAAAAAAATTGATGGTATTTTGATAGGGATTGTATTAAATGTATAGATTGCTCTAGGTAGTATGGACATTTGCACAATATTTGTTCTTTCAGTCCATGAGCATGGAACATTTTTCCATTTCTTTGTGTCTTCCTCAATTTCTTTCATGAGTGTTCTCTAGTTTTCTGAGTACAGATCCTTTGCCTCTTTGGTTAGATTTGTTCCTAGATATCTTACGGTTTTGGGTGCAATTGTAAATGGGAGCAACTCCTTAATTTCTCTATTGTCTCATTGTTGGTGTATAAGAATGCAACCAATTTGTGTGCATTGATATTATATCCTGCCACTTTACTGAATTCCTGTATGAGTTCTAGAAGTTTTGGGGTAGAGTCTTTTGGGTTTTCCACATACAGTATCATATAATCTGCAAAGAGTGAGAGTTTGACTTCTTCTTTGCCAATTCGGATGCCTTTTATTTCTTTTTGTTGTCTGATTGCCGAGGTGAGGACTTCTACTACTGTGTTGAACAGCAGTGGTGATAGTGGACATCCCTGCCATGTTCCTGACCTTAGGGGAAAATCTCTCAGTTTTTCCCCATTGAGAATGATATTCACTGTGGGTTTTTCATAGATGGCTTTTATGATATTGAGGTTTGTGCCCTCTATCCCTATAGTCTGAAGAGTTTTGATCAAGAAAGGATGCTGTACTTTGTCAAATGCTTTTTCTGCATCTATTGAGAGGATCATATGGTTCTTGTTCTTTCTTTTATTAATGTCGTGTATCACATTGATTGATTTGCGGATGTTGAACCAACCTTGCAGCCCAGGGATAAATCCCACTTGGTCGTGGTGAATAATCCTTTTAATGTACTGTTGGAGCCTTTTGGCTAGTATTATGGTGAGAATTTATGCATTCCATGTTCATCAGGGATATTGGTCTCTAGTTCTCCTTTTTGATGGGGTCTTGGTCTTTGGTTTTGGGATCAAGGTAATGCTGGCCTCATAAAATGAGTTTGGAAGTTTCCCTTCCATTTCTATTTTTTGGAACAGTTTCAGAAGAATAGGTATTAATTCTTCTTTAAATGTTTGGTAGAATTCCCCTGAGAAGCCATCTGGCTCTGAGCTCTTGTTTGTTGGGAGATTTTTGATGACTGCCTCAATTTCCTTAGTGGCTATAGGTCTGTTCAGGTTTTCTATTTCTTCCTGGTTCAGTTTTGGTAGTTTATACATATCTAGGAATGCATCCATTTCTTCCAGGCTATCTAATTTGCTGGCATAGAGTTGCTCATAATATGTTCTTAGAATTGTTTGTATTTCTTTGGTGTTGGTTGTGATCTCTCCTCTCTCATTCATGATTTTGTTGATTTGCGTCATTTCTCTTTTCTTTTCGATAAGTCTGGCCAGGGGTTTATCAATCTTGTTAATTCTTTCAAAGAACCAGCTCCTCGTTTCGTTGATCTGTTCTACTGTTCTTTTGGTTTCTATTTCATTGATTTCTGCTCTGATCTTTATTATTTCTCTTCTGCTGGGTTTAGGCTTTATATGCTGTTTTTTTCTCCAGCTCCTTTAGGTGTAGGGTTAGGTTGTGTATTTGAGACCTTTCTTGTTTCTTAAGAAAGGCTTATAATGATATATACTTTCCTCTTAGAACCACCTTTGCTGTATCACAAAAGTTTTGGAATATTGTGTTTTCATTGGTTTCCATGAATTTTTTAAATTCTTCTTTAATTTCCTAGTTGGCCCATTCATTCTTTAGTAGGATGCTCTTTAGCCTCCATGTGTTTGCATTCTTTCCAACTTTTCTCATACGCTACAACTTTTCCATTATACACTAGATTTAGGGAATATTTCGGTCTGTTAAAAGATACTGTGTCCCAAAATTTTAAAGAAAAAAAAATATATACAAAAAAATAAGTTTAAATACATGAAGAGATAGAATATGACTGTATAAATGAAAAATTAAAAAAGATTTTAAAGAAGGAATTGATAAGATGTTGGTTGAAAAAGGAAAGAAGAAAAATCCAACTTAAAAAATAGAAAAAAAATAAAGAAAATTAAAAAAATTAATTTTGAAAGACTAAAACATCATGGGGAAATAGCCATGAATTCTATGTGCTGTATTCCCCTAGCTCTGGGGTTTTGCCATTCTCATTGATTGGTAAATTTGTCTTGGCAGGATGTTCTTGCTGATCTTCTGGGGGAGCGACCTGTTGCAGTGATTCTCAAATGTCTTTGCCTGAGGCAGAATTGCCCCGCCCCTGCCAGGGGCCAGGATTCACTTCTCCGCATGTCCTACCTTACAGAAAGTGGTCTCTTTTCTCTGTGTTGTCTTTTTTTTTACATTTGCTTTTTAAATGTAGCATATGGAATTTTTGTTGTAATATGAAAATTTCTATTGTTTTTAAATTTGCAATTTAATTCCAGTTAGCTAACATACAGTGTTACATTAGGATCAGGTGTACAATATAATGTTTTGACACTTCCATACATCACCCAGTGCTCATCATAGCAAGTGCACTTCTTAATCTCCATCACCTATTTACCCCATCCTCTTATCTTTCTCCCCTCTGGTAACCATCTGTTTGTTCTCTATAATTAGGAGTCTGTTTCTTGATTTGTCTTTCTCTCTCTCTTAGATTTTTCCCTTTGCTTGTTTGTTATGTTTCTTAAATTCCACGTATGAGTGTAATCATATGGTCTTTGTTTTTGTGTGACTGACTTATTTTGCTCATCATTATACTTTCCAGTTCCATCCATGTCGTTGCAAATGGCAAGATTTTGTTCTTTTTTATGGCTGAGTAATATTCCATTGTACATATATACTATATCTTCTTTATACATTCATCAATCGATGGACTCTTGGGCTGCTTCTGTATCTTGGCTATTGGAAATTAGGCTGTTATAACCATAGGGGTGCATGTATCCCTTTGAATTAGTGTTGTATTCTTTGGGTAAATACCCTGTAGTGTGATTGCTGGATCATGGGTTAGTTCTGTCTTTAACTTTTTGATGAAATTTCATACTGTTTTCCAGGGGGGCTGTACCAGTTTGCATTCCCACCAACAGTGCATGAGTATCCCTCTTCTCTGTATCTTTGCTAACACCTGTTGTTTATTGTGTTGTTGATTTTAGCCTTTGTGACTGGTGTGTAGTGGTATCTCATTGTGGTTTTGATTTGCATTTCCCTGATAATAAGTGATGATGAGCATCTTTTCCTTCTTTGTTGGCCATCTGTGTGTCTTCTTTGGAGAAATGTTCATGTCTTCTGGCTATTTTTATTTGGATAATTTGTTTTTTGGGGTGTTGTGTAAGTTCTTTATATATTTTGGATACTAACCCTTTGTTGGACATGTCATTTGTAATATTTTGTCCCATTCCATAAATGCCTTTTAGTTTTGATTGTTTCCTTCACTGTGCAGAAGCTTTTTATTTTGATATAGTCCCATAGTTTATTTTTGCTTTTGTTTTCCTTACCTCAAGAGACATATATAGAAATAAGTTTCTATAGCCACTGTCAAAGAAGTTACTGCCTGTGTTCTTTTCAAAATTTCTATTTTTAGTAGATGATTCTTCACCTAATTATACTTACCACCATGTTTGAAGTTACCATATTTATGTTTTCTATTATACTTGCCTTTTTTGTTTGTTTGTTTTCCTCCTTTTTGCCTATTTTTGGTTGATTGGATTATTTATTTATTTATTTATTTATTATATTCGAGACAGAGAGATACAGAGAGAGAGAGAGAGAGCATGAGCAGGGGGAGAGGCTGAAGCAGGCTCCCTGCTGAGCCAGGATCCTGATTCGGGGCTCGATCCCAGGACCCCAGGATCATGACCTGAGCCGAAGGCAGACGCTTAGCCATCTGAGTCACCCAGGTGCCCCTGATTGGATTATTTTATTCTATTTTCCCGCACCACTGATGGTTTGTAAATTATACCTCCCATTTATTTTCTTTTATTAGTTACACTTGTAATTTTAATATATATACTGATTATATGTCTTTCCACCATCAGGTAAACTCCCTCTAGCCTGTCCCTAAATGAGGTGAAAATCTTGATGTATTTTTACTTCCATCTCTTTCCATCTTCTCTGGCACTTCTCAAATCCTGCGTTCCAAGTTGTTAAAGTTTTTTTTTGTTTTGTTTAAAATCAACATTTATGTGCATTTAGTTAGTTTTGCTGGTGTCTTTGCTCAGCCTTGCTTTATATATCCAGGCTCTCTCTCTCTCTCTTTTTTTTTTTTTTTTGAATACATTCTTGAGAAGTTCTTGTTAGAGAAAGTTTGTATATGGTAAGCTGGAAACTTATATACCTGAGAATCTCTTTATTTTGAAAAATAATTAGACCTGTAGAATTTTAAGTTCAAATCCTTTTTTCTTAGAACATTAGTGATAATGCTCCATCAGAAATTTGAAATCAATTTTAGGCCATATGTCTATGTGTGTGTTTTTAGGCCATATGTCCATGTGTGTGTTTTTTTCTTTAGAATATTTCAAAAACTTTTCTTTTTATTGGTAATATGTTTACCTGATTCACAAAAAAAAAAAAAGATCGTAAAAAGTTGCACTCAGAATTCTTGTTTCTATCTCTGTTCCCTCCTGTCTCTTGTTCTTTCTATAGATAACAATATCTGTTAGGTTCCTGGTTATCTTTCTTGTATGTCTTCATTCAGAGGAAAGCACAGGCAAATGTGTATTTCTGTTTCCCCTTCCTTGTGATAGAAATGTACCTTAACTACATAATTTGCTTTGCATCTTGCTTTTTTTCAAGATCTTGCTATATCAGTAAGTTGAGATAGTCAACAAACTTTCATTCACTGGTGTGGATGTAGCCATAGTTTCTTCAACCAATACCCTGTTAAGGGACAGTTGGATCACTTCCCCTTTTTTTTGTTATTACAAATAATGCTATAATGAATAATCTTCTATCTTTGCCATTTTTTTTGGTTTCTGAATATGAATTTTATAAATTTAATTTAATTTTAAATTCCATTATACTTAACATATACTGTTATATTATTTCAGGTATACAATATAGAAGATATGGTGTACACACACACACACACACACACACACACACACACACACACACACACACACTGGAATATTATTCAGCCATAGAAAAGAATATAATCTTGTCATTTGCAACAACATGGGTGGAGCTAAAGAGGATAATGCTAAGCAAAATACATATGCCATTTTATATGTGTACAGATATATCTGTTATTTTTTAAAATATGTTAATCACCATACATTACATCACCATACACCATACATTACATCGTTAGTTTTTGTTGTAGTGTTCTATGATTCATTGTTTGCGTGTAACACCCAGTGCTCCATGCAGAACGTGCCCTCTTTAATACCCATCACCAGGCTAACCCATCCCCCCACACCCCTCTCCTCTAGAACCCTCAGTTTGTTTCTCAGAGTCCATAGTCTCTCATGGTCCATCTCCCTCTCCGATTTCCCCCCCTTCATTTTTCCCTTCCTGCTATCTTCTTCTTTTTTTTAAACATATAATGTATTACTTGTTTCAGAGGTACAGATCTGGGATTCAACAGTCTTGCACAATTCACAGCACTCACCATAGCACATACCCTCCCCAGTGTCTATCACCCAGCCACCCCCTCCCTCCCACCCCCACCACTCCAGCAACCCTCAGTTTGTTTCCTGAGATTAAGAATTCCTCATATCAGTGAGGTCGTATGACACATGTCTTTCTCTGATTGACTTTGTGTACAGATGTATCTGTAAGATAGATTCCCAGAAGTAGGATTGCTGGGGCAAAGGGTAAATGCATCTGCATTTTTGGTAAAGATAGCTGGATTCCTCTCCATGAGGGTTATACCCTTTCACTTTCCCATTAACATTGTACCCCCCTGAGCCTGTTTCAACTCCAGCATTAAGAGTTGTCAAAACTAATTTTTGTCAATGTGATAGGTAATAAATGATATCTTATTGTAGTTTTGATTACCTTATTATGAGCAGGTTGAGACTTTTTTATAAGCTTAATGGCTATTTGTATTTTGTTGTTGTTATCTGTTTGCTTGTTTGTTTTTACTGAGGACTGTGTGTGTCCTTTGTCCATTTTTATTTTGGGTTGTTCATCATTTCTTCTTGAATTCTAGGTAATTGTTATAATCTTTATAAAAATAATCTTTATAAAGGGAGATCAGTTTTTGTAATAGAAATTTTAATTCTCCCCCTTCCAGATCAGTCACTGGACTTTTAATTTTGCTTATAGTGTTTTTTGTTGTTTGGTGGTTTTTTGGGCATGTATAAGGTTTAGATTTTTATTCAGTCAAATTTACCAATCTTATATTGCCTTTGGATTCTGTGGTCTAACTTCTACAGTACTTCCCCACTACATTTTTAATGTATTTCTAGTATTTCATTTTTCCCTTTAAAGCTTTAATCCTTTTGGAGATTTTATGTACAGTGTAAAGTAGGGAACCAACTTTATCTTTTCCCAGACTGCTACTCAGCCATCCTGACATTTATTAAAATGTCCTTCTTTATCTCAGTAATTTGAAATGTCATCTTTATAATATAATAATCTCCCGTTTACATTTTGGTCTGTTTATGAACATCTGATTTTGTTCACTGGCCTGTCTCTTCAGTCACCAATTATACACTTTTAATTAGTGTGTTTTGATAGCTAATAGGTCTATTCTCACATAATTTCTCTTTTCCAGAGTTTTCCTGGCTCTTTTAAAATTTATTTTTCTATATGAATTTAGGGATCAGTTTGTCTAGTTCTAGGGGAAAAAAACAAAACCCTGTTGGTATTTTATTGGATTGCATTAAATTAACTAAGGGAGAATTGACTTTAAGTCTTACTTTTCAAGAATATAGCATCTCTTTTTCATACCACTTTTTATCCCTTGGTTGTAGTTCTCTTTTCCTCCTGTCATTTGGTTTTGTACATTTCTTATTAAGCTTGTTCCTAGCTGTGAATAGGTTCTTCCCTCCATTGTATCTTTTAACTGTTGTTTTATTATATAGAGTGTATTGATTTCTTTTTAATTAATTCTACATCCTGTCACCTCACTGAATTATCTTATATTTTGTTGTGGTATTTTAGTAGATTAATTGAGTTTACCGATACAAAATCATATCATCTCAAAATAGAGATAGCTTTGCCTCTTTTCAGTTTTATGCCTCTAATTTCTCTCTAGTCTAATTGTTTTGGTCCAAGATAGTGTTAAATATGGTGATGACTCTGAGCTGCTTTGTGTTTAATTTTAGCCTGAATATTCCCTGTCTTTCTACATTATATCAGAAGTGTGACCTCTGGGCTGATTTTATGTGATACACTCATCTACCCAGATCCTTCCGTTGTCCCAGAGGTCACCTGTGGACAGTTACCATCCATAGGGCAAGCTTCCTGCCTCTCTCTGCTTAAGCACATTCTCTAGCTGTGGGAGGGTGTTCTTAGCCTTTGTGCAGACCAGACTGGGTATTCTGTTGAGGTATTGCTTCCAAAGTGACCCCTGTAACCAATGAGGTTTGGAAGTCATTGGATAAATAATCAAGCTTCTTCATATCTCTGGGGAACAACCCAGAGGTGTGTTCCATATAGTCTTTAGAATACTATATTCCAGAACGTTTAGGAAAAGGAGAGGATAGAGAGGAGAGCTATCATTGTTGCCTAGCATCTGGCATATGATAGGCATTCTGCATATTCTCTGTGTGGAGAGGCTGATTAGTTTTAAAGGAACACAAGGTACTAATCTTACCCAAATGGCCCTGGGTAACCAGGTGTGTTGGGTCTTGGAAAGTCTTCTCTAGAATAGTTGGTCTAAGGACAAATGGAGTGGAACCGCTAGAGCTGCTCTTAAATCAAGGCATCTTCTGTAGCACATGTATAGGCAGTGCTCATATGGAAGCAGAACTTTCTCTGGAATTTTTTAGGATTTGTATCTTTTTAAAAAATGTTATTTATTTGAGAGAGAGGAAGAGAGAGAGAGAAAGAGAGAGTGCACTCATGAGTTGGGGGGCAGGGCAGAAGGAGAAGCAGACTCCCCACTGAGCAGGGAGCCCTATGTGGGGCTCGATTCCAGAACCCCAAGATCACGACCTGAGCTGAGGCAGATGCTAAACTGACTGAGCCACCCCGGCACCCTTAGGATTTGTATCTTAACTTTGACATTATGAAAACTTGCCAGAATTTTGTCTGTGTGTGTGTGTGTGTGTGTGTGTGTGTGTGTGTGTGTGTGTGTGTGTTGTCTCCCCCACCCATCCTACTCTTTTCTGTTTTTCTTTCACTGCTGTTAGACTAATTTAGAGTTTCTGGGTCTTTCTTTCAAATCTTCTTATTTCTTCCTTAATCTCTGAAGTTTTTATGCTGTGGTATGCTGTGTTTGGCTATATTTTCCAATTGACTATTTTAATTTTTAGCTTTATCCATTTTGACTTTAGATCACATAATGAGGATTTAATTTCAGTGGTTTTTTTTAAACAGACTTTATATATGTAAGAGCAGTTTTTGGCTCACACTAAAATTGAGGGAAAGGTACAGAGATTTCCCATATATCTCTGCCCCCAACATGTAAATAGCCTTTGCCAATATCAACATCTCCCACCAGAGAGGTACATATGTTACAAATGATGAACAGTGACACATCCTACTCACTCAAAGTCCATAGTTGACCTTGAGGTTCACTCTTTGCATTACACATTTTATGGATTCGGACAAATTTATAATGACATATATCCATCATCATTATATTATTATAGTAATGTGTATTATATAACATATAATTTTATATAGTAAATTATATATATTATAAATATATAATTATTTTAATATATATATAATATAGAATATATTACAGTATAGTAATATGGTATCCAAAGTATTTTCACTGCCCTCAAACCTCCTGTACTCCTCTTCCCCTTACCCTCCAACCCTGACAACCACTGATTTTTTCACAGACTCCATAGTTTTCCCTTTTCCAGACTGTCATATAATTAGAATTATAGGGTATATAGCCTTTTCAGATTGCCTTCCTTCACTTAGTAATATGCATTTCAATTTCTTTGATATCTTATAGCTTTTTAGCTCATTTAAAAAAAATTTTTCATTGTTATGTTAATCATCATAGAGTACATCATTAGTTTTTGATGTAGTGTTCCATGATTCATTGTGCATAACACCCAGTGCTCCATGCAGAATGTGACCTCCCCAATACCCATCACCAAGCTAACCCATCCTCCCACCCCCCTCCCCTCTAGAACCCTCAGTTTGTTTGTCAGAGTCCATCATCTCTCATGGTTTGTCTCCCCCTCCGATTTCCCCCCCTTCATTCTTCCCGTCCTACTATCTTCTTCTTCTTTTTTTTTCTTAACATATATTGCATTATTTGTTTCAGAGGTACAGATCTGGGATTCAACAGTCTTGCACAATTCACAGCACTCACCATAGCACATACCCTCCCCAATGTCTATTACCCAGCCACCCCATCCCTCCCAGCCCCCACCACTCCAACAACCCTCAGTTTGTTTCCTGAGATTAGGAATTTCTCATATCAGTGAGGTCATATGATACATGTCTTTCCCTGATTGACTTATTTCGCTCAGCATAACACCCTCCACTTCTATGCATGTCGTTGCAAAAGGCAAGATCTCATTCCTTTTGATGGCTGCATAATATTCCATTGTGTATATATACCACTTCTTCTTTATCCATTTATCTGTCGATGGACATCTTGGCTCTTTCCACCGTTTGGCTATTGTGGACATTGCTGCTATAAACATTGGGGTGCATGTACCCCTTCAGATCCCTACATTTGTATCTTTGTGGTAAATACCCAGTAGTGAAATTGCTGGATCGTATGGTAGCTCTATTTTCAACTGTTTGAGGAACTTCCATAGTGTTTTCCAGAGGGGTTACACCAGCTTGCATTCCCACCAACAGTGTAGGAGGGTTCCCCTTTCTCGACATCCCCGCCAACATCTGTCGTTTCCTGACTTGTTAATTTTAGCCATTCTGACTGGTGTGAGGTGCTATCTCATTGAGGTTTTGACTTGGATTTCCCGGATGCCAAGTGATGTTGAGCACTTTTTCATGTGTCTGTTGGTCATTTGGATGTCTTCTTTGGAAAAATGTCTCTTCATGTCTTCTGCCCATTTCTTTTTTTTTTTTTTTAAGATTTTATTTATTTGATAGAGAGCGACACAGCGAGAGAGGGAACACAAGCAGGGGGAGAGGCAGAGGGAGAGGGAGAAGCAGGCTTCCTGCTGAGCAGGGAGCCCGATGTGGGGCTCGATCCCAGGACCCTGGGATCATGACCTGAGCCGAAGGCAGACGCTTAACGACTGAGCCACCCAGGCGCCCCTTCTGCCCATTTCTTGATTGGATCATTTGTTCTTTGGGTTTTGAGTTTAAGAAGTTCTTTATAGATTTTGGATACTAGCCCTTTATCTAATATGTCATTTGCAAATATCTTCTCCCATTCTGTTAGTTGTCTTTTGGTTTTGTTGACTGTTTCCTTTGCTGTACAAAAGCTTTTTATCTTGATGAAATCCCAATAGTTCATATTTGCCCTTGCTTCCCTTGCCTTTGGTGATGTTTCTAGGAAGAAGTTGCTGTGGCTGAGGTTGAAGAGGTTGCTGCCTGTGTTCTCCTCTAGGATTTTGATGGACTCCTGTCTCACATTTAGGTTTTTCAACCATTTCGAATCATTTTTGTGTGGTGTAAGGAAATGGTGCAGCTTCATCCTTCTGCATGTGCCTGTCCAATTTTCCCAACACCATTTGTTGAAGAGACTGTCTTTTACCCATTGGACATTCTTTCCTGCTTTGTCAAAGATGAGTTGACCATAGAGTTGAGGGTCCATTTCTGGGCTCTCGATTTTCTCCATTGATCTGTGTCTCTGTTTTTATGCCAGTACCATACTGTCTTAATGGTGACACCTTTGTAATAGAGCTGGAAGTCCAGAATTGTGATGCCACCAGCTTTGCTTTTCTTTGTCAACATTCCTCTGGCTATTCGGGGTCTTTTCTGGTTCCATACAAATTTTAGGATTATTTGTTCCATTTCTTTGAAAAAAGTGGATGGTATTTTGATGGGGATTGCACTGAACGTGTAGATTGTTCTAGGTAGCATTGACATCTTCACAATATTTGTTCTTCCAATTCATGAGCATGGAACGTTTTTCCATTTCTTTGTGTCCTCCTCAATTTCTTTAATGAGTATTTTATAGTGTTTTGAGTACAGATCCTTTGCCTCTTTGGTTAGTTTTATTCCTAGGTATCTTATGGTTTTGGGTACAGTTGTTAATGGGATAGACTCCTTAATTTCTCTTTCTTCTGTCTTGTTGTTGGTGTGATGCCACTTATTTCTGTGCATTGATTTTATATCCTGCTACTTTACTGAATTCCTGTATGAGTTCTAGCAGTTTTGGGGTGGAGTCTTTTGGGTTTTCCACATAAAGTATCATAGCATCTTCAAAGAGTGAGAGTTTGACTTCTTCTTTGCCGTTTTGGATGCCTTTGATTTGTTTTTCTTGTCTGATTGCTGTGGCTAGGACTTCTAATACTATGTTGAATAGCAGTGGTGATAGTGGACATCACTGCCGCATTCCTGACCTTAGGGGGAAAGCTCTCACTTTTTGCCCATTGAGAATGATATTCGTGAGGGTTTTTTCATAGATGGCTTTTATGATATTGAGGTATGTCCCCTCTATCCCTATACTCTGAAGAGTTTTGATCAAGAAAGGATGCTGTACTTTGTCAAATGCTTTTTCTGCATCTATTGAGAGGATCATATGATTCTTTTCTTTTGTTAATGTCGTGTGTCACATTGATTGATATGCGGATGTTGAATCAACCTTGTAGCCCAGCGATAAATCCCACTTGGTCTTGGTGAATAACCCTTTTAATGTACTGTTGGATCCTATTGGCTAGTATTATGGTGAGAATTTTTGCATCCATGCTCATCAAGGATATTGGTCTGTAATTCTCCTTTTTGATGGGGTCTTTGTCTGGTTTGGGGATCAAGGTAATTGTGGCCTTAAATTTTTTTTTTTTTTTTATAAAACGATAAAACGAGCTTGGAAGTTTTCCTTCCATTTCTATTTTTTTGGGAACAGTTTCATAAGAATAGGTATCAAATCTTCTTGAAATGTTTGGTAGAAATCCCCTGGGAAGCCATCTGGTCTGGGCTCTTGTTTGTTGGCAGATTTTTGATGACTGCTTCAATTTCCTTACTGGTTATAGGTCTCTTCAGGTTTTCTATTTCTTCCTGGTTCAGTTTTGGTAGTTGATACATCTCTAGGAATGCATCCATTTCTTCCAGGTTATCTAATTTGCTGGCATAGAGTTGCTCATAATGTGTTCTTATAATTGTTTGTATTTCGTTGGTGTTGGTTGTGATCTCTCCTCTTTCATTCATGATTTTGTTGATTTGGGTCATTTCTCTTTTCTTTTTGATAAGTCTGGCCAGGGGTTTGTCAATCTTTTTAATTCTTTCAAAGAACCAGCTCCTAGATTCGTTGATCTGTTTTACTGTTCTTTTGGTTTCTATTTCCTTGATTTCTGCTCTGATCTTTATTATTTCTCTTCTCCTGCTGGGTTTAGGCTTTATTTGCTGTTTTTTTCCCCAGCTTCTTTAGGTGTAGGGGAAGGTTGTGTATTGAGACCTTTCTTGTTTCTTGAGAAAGGCTTGTATTGCTATATACTTTTATCTTAGGACTGCCTTTGCTCCATCCCAAAGATTTTGAACAGTTGTGTTTTCATTTTCATTGGTTTCCATGAATTTTTTTTAATTCTTCTTTAATTTCCTGGTTGACCCATTCATTCTTTAGTAGGATGCTCTTTAGTCTCCACGTATTTGAGTTCTTTCTGACTTTCCTCTTGTGATTCTGTTCTGTATTCAAAGCATTGTGCTCTGAAAATATGCACGGAATGATCCCAATCTTTTTGTACCAGTTGAGACCTGATTTGTGACCTAGGATGTGATCTATTCTGGAGAATGTTCCATGGGCACTAGAGAAGAATGTGTATTCTGTTGCTTTGGGATGGAATGTTCTGAATATGTCTGTGACGTCCATTTGGTCCAGTGTGTCATTTAAAGTCTTTATTTCCTTGTTGATCTTTTGCTTAGATGATCTGTCCATTTCAGTCAGGGGGGTGTTAAAGTCCCCCAGTATTATTGTATTGTTGTCAATGTGTTTCTTTGCTTATGTTATTAATTGCCTTATATAATTGGCTGCTCCCATGTTAGGGGCATAGATATTTACAATTGTTAGGTCTTCTTGTTGCATAGACCCTTTAAGTAGGATATAGTGTCCTTCCTCATCTCTTGTTATAGTCTTTGTTTTAAAATCTGATTTGTCTAATATAAGGATTGCCACCCCAGCTTTCTTTTGGTGTCCATTAGCATGGTAAGTGGTTTTCCACCCCCCTCACTTTCAATGCGGGGGTGTCTTTGGGTCTAAAATGTGTCTCTTACAGACAGCATATCAATGGGTCTTGTTTTTTAATCCAATCTGATAGTCTGTGTCTTTAGCCCATTTACATTCAGGGTAACTATTGAAAGATATGAATTTAATGTCACTGTATTGCCTGTAAGGTGACTGTTACTGTATATTGTCTGTGTTCCTTTCTGGTCTATGTTGCTTTTAGGCTCTTTCTTTGCTTTGAGAACCCCTTTCAATATTTCTTGTAGGGCTTGTGTTGTGTTTGCAAATTCCTTTCGTTTTTGTTTTCCTGGAAGTTTTTTATCTCTCCTTCTATTTTCAATGACAGCCTAGCTGGATATGGTATTCTTGGCTGCATATTTTTCTCATTTAGTGCTCTGAATATATCATGGCAGTCCTTTCTGGCCTGCCAGGTCTCTGTGGATAGGTCTCTTGACAATCTAATGTTTCAGCCATTGTAGGTTACATATCTCTTCTCCTGAGCTGCTTTCAGGATTTTCTCTTTGTCTCTGAGACTCGTAAGTTTTACTATTAGATGTTGGGATCTTGACTTATTTTTATTGATTTTGAGAGGGGTTCTCTGTGCCTCCTGGATTTTGATGCTTGTTTCTTTCCCCACATTAGGGAAGTTGTCTGCTCTAATTTGGTCCAATATACCTTCTGCCCCTCTCTCTCTTTCTTCTTCTGGGATCCCAATTATTCTAATGTTGTTTCGCCTTATGGTATTGGTTATGTCTCGAATTCTGCCCTCATGATCCAGTAGTTCTTTATCTCTCTTTTTCTCAGCTTCTTTACTTTCCATGATTTGGTCTGCTATATCATTGATTTTCTCTTCTGCCTCATTTATCCTAGCAGTTAAAGCCCCCATGATTGATTGCACCTCATTAATAGCCTTTTGATTTTGAATTGGTTAGATTTTTAGTTCTCTTATTTCTCCAGAAAGGGATTCTCCAGTAACTTCCATGCTTTTTTCAAGCCCAACTAGTATCTTTAAAATCATGATTGTGGGGAGGAGTAGGAGACCTGGATTTCTTCTGGTCTCAGGAATTCAGCTGAATGGGGATCAAACCATTCTGAACACCTACGAACTCAACAGGAGATGGAAGAGGAGAGTAGCAAGAACTCTCTGAACAGAGAAGCGACCACTTACTGGAAGGTAGGACGTGCGGAGAAGTGAATCCGAGGCGATATTCGGGAGGATACACGGTGGGGGAGGGGACCTCCGCCGGCCACTTCTGGCAAGTGATAGAGCCGCGGAGCACAAAATCGGAACTTTTAGAAGGTGGCTCTGCTGAGGGACGTCGCTGTAGTGGCTAAGCGGGGGGTGGAATCATCCCGGGACAGTGTGGTCTCAGGACCCTCAGGGTCACAGAAAGACCGGGGGTGCCTGAGTGCACCAGAGCTCCCAGGTATCGGAGCGGGGAAGCGCAGAGATGGAGCCGAGGCGCGGGCTCTCAGCTCGGGGTGGCCATAAACTGTGATCCGTGGCCTAGTCGGGCCACTGCTCTTCCAGCAGGGACCCAGCAAGCGGTAGAGCCGGGGAGACTCCCCTTTCTCCCCCAGGAGGAGCGGCGTGGGAACGCACCGCAGGGATCTGCTGGGTTTGGAGACTCCACCTGGGGTCGGGTGCCAGGGATACAAACGCTCAGTCACAGGCCGGGTGAGCACGGAGTGTGGCCGGAGACCAGGGAGATGGTAGTGACTGCTTTTCTCTGGGTGCGCAATGAGGAGCGGCGCCCCGAGTTCTCAGCTCCTCCGGGTGGAGATTGGGAGGCCACTATTTTCGCCCTGGTCCTCCAAAGCTGTACCAAGAGCTTGCAGGGAACAAAACCTCCTGAGAGCAAACCAAAGCAGCTTGCTTAGGCCAGACTGACAAGGGTGGGTCAATTCAGCCTCCGGCAAAGACATTTGGAAAGCATGGCAACAGGCCCCTCCCCCAGAAGATCAGCACAACAGCCAGCAAGCCAAGACCAAGTTTACCGATCAAGGAGAATGGGAGAACTCCAGCGCTAGGGAAATACTGCACATAGAATTCATGGCTTTTTTTTTTACCATGATTCATTAGTTCATCAAAGTTAATTTTTTTAACTGTTTTTTTTAAAAATTTTTCTTTTTCCCTTTTTCAACCAACATCTTATCCATCCCTTTTTAAAAAAATTTTGTTTTCATTTTTAGAGTCATATTTTATCCCTTCATAGTAGTTACCCTTATTTTTGACATATATATATATATAAGTTGTTCTCTCTTTAAAATTTTGAGATACAGTTTCTTCTAACAGATCAAAATATACCCTAAATCACTAGTGTATGGCTTTGTTCTAGTCTCCTGCCTGATCACAGTCTCTCCCTTTTCTTTTCTTTTTTTTTTTAAATCTTCTTTCTTCTCTCAAACAACTCCTTATCTTATCAATTCCGTTTATAAAACCTCTTATGCTTTTCATCTTTACAGTCATCTTCCATCCCTTCATTGTATCAACCCTTATTTTGGACATATATAAGTCTTTCTTCCTTTAAAATTTAAGGAGGCACTTTTTTCTAACAGACCAAAATACGCTCAAAATCTAGTGTGTGGCACTGATCTATGCACTAGCCTGATCATATTTGATCATATTCTGCTTTTTTTGTAGTGTTCTGTTTTTGTTTTTATCTTTTTCTTTTTTTCTCTCTTTCTTTTTTCTTTCTTTCCCTTTCTTTTCCCCCGGTTTCAGGTCTTTTCTGATTTGTATAGAGTATATTTGCTGGGTACGTTGTTAACCTGTTAGCATTTTGTTCTCTCATTCATCTATTCTCCTCTGCACAAAATGACAAGACGAAAAAAATCACCTCAGCAAAAAGAACATGAGATAGTACCGTCAGCCAGGGACCTACTCAATACGGACATTATTACGATGTCGGACCTAGAGTTCAGAATCATGACTTTAAAGATACTAGCTGGGCTTGAAAAAAGCATTGAAGTTATTAGAGAAACCCTTCCTGGAGAAATAAAAGAACTAAAATCTAACCAATTCGAAATCAAAAAGGCTATTGATGAGGTGCAATCAAAAATGGGGGCACTAACTGCTAGGATAAATGAGGCAGAAGAGAGAATCAGCGATATAGAAGACCAAATGATGGAAAATAAAGAGGCTGAGAAAAAGAGAGAGAAGCAACTACAGGATCACGAGGGCAGAATTCGAGAGATAAGCGATACGATAAGACGAAACAACATTAGAATAATTGGGATCCCAGAAGAAGAAGAAAGAGAGAGAGGGACAGAAGGTATATTGGAGCAAATTAGAGCAGAGAACTTCCCTAATGTGAGGAAGGAAACAGGCATAAGAATCCAGGAGGCACAGAGAACCCCTGTCAAAGTCAATAATAATACGTCAACACCCCGACATCTAAGAGTAAAACTTACAAGTCTCAGAGACAAAGAGAAAATTCTGAAAGCAGCTCCAGAGAAGAGATATGTAACCTACAATGGTAGAAATATTAGATTGGCAACAGACCTATCCACAGAGACCTGGCAGGCCAGAAAGGCCTGGCAAGATATCTTCAGAGCACTAAATGAGAAAAATATGCAGCCAAGAATACTATATCCAGCTAGGCTGTCATTGAAAATAGAAGGAGAGATAAAAAGCTTCCAGGACAAACAAAAACTAAAGGAATTTGCAAACACAAAACCAGCCCTCCAAGAAATATTGAAAGGTGTCCTCTAAGCAAAGAGAGAGCCTAAAAGCAGCATAGATCAGAAAGGACCACAGACAATATACAGTAATAGTCACCTTACAGGCAATACAATGGCACTAAATTCATACCTTTCGGTAGTTACCCTGAATGTAAATGGGCTAAATGCCCCAATCAAAAGACACAGGCTATCAGATTGGATTAAAAAACAAGACCCATCGATATGCTGTCTGCAAGAGACTCATTTTAGATCCAAAGACACCCCCAGATTGAAAGTGAGGGGGCGGAAAACCATTTACCATGCTAATGGACACCAAAAGAAAGCTGGGGTGGCAATCCTTATATCAGACAAATTAGATTTTAAGACAAAGAGTGTAAGAAGAGATGAAGAAGGACACTGTATCCTACTTAAAGGGTCTATGCAACAAGAAGATATAACAATTGTACATATCTATGCCCCTAACATGGGAGCAGCCAATTATATAAGGCAATTAATAACAAAAGCAAAGAAACACATTGACAACAATACAATAATAGTGGGGGACTTTAACACCCCGCTGACTAAAATGGACAGATCATCTAAGGAAAAGATCAAGAAGGAAATAAAGACTTTAAATGACACACTGGACCAAATGGACTGCACAGACATATTCAGAACATTCCATCCCAAAGCAACGGAATAGACATTCTTCTCTAGTGCCCATGGAACATTCTCCTTAATTGATCACATCCTAGGTCACAAATCAGGTGTCAACTGGTACCAAAAGATTGGGATCATTCCCTGCATATTTTCAGACCACAAATCTTTGAAACTAGAACTCAGTCACAAGACGAAAGTTGGAAAGAACTCAAATACATGGAAGCTAAAGAGCATCCTACTAAAGAATGAATGGGTCAATGAGGAAATTAAAGAAGAATTAAAAAAATTCATGGAAACCAATGAAAATGAAAACACAACTGTTCAAAATCTTTGGGATGCAGCAAAAGCAGTCCTGAGAGGAAAGTATATAGCAATACAAGCCTTTCTCAAGAAACAAGAAAGGTCTCAAATACCCAACCAGAGCCTACAGCTAAAGGAGCTAGAGGAAAAACAGCAAATAAAGCCTAAACCCAGCAGGAGAAGAGAAATAATAAAGATCAGAGCAGAAATCAATGAACTAGAAACCAAAAGAACAGTAGAACAGATCAACGAATCTAGGAGCTGGTTCTTTGAAAGAATTAACAAGATTGATAAACCCCTGGCCAGACTTATCCAAAAGAAAAGAGAAATGACCCAAATCAACAAAATCATGAATGAAAGAGGAGAGATCACAACCAACAACAAGAAATACAAACAATTATAAGAAGATTTTATGAACAACTCTATGCCAGCAAATTAGATAATCTGGAAGAAATGGGTGCATTCCTAGAGATGTATCAACTACCAAAATTGAACCAGGAAGAAATAGAAAACCTGAACAGACCTATAACCACTAAGGAAATTGAAGCAGTCATCAAAAATCTCCCAACAAACAAAAGCCCAGGGCCAGATGGCTTCCCAGGGGAATTCTATCAGACAATTAAAAAATTAGTACCTATTCTCCTGAAACTGTTCCAAAAAATAGAAATGGAAGGGAAACTTCCAAACTCATTTTATGAGAGCAGCATTACCTTGATCCCCAAACCAGAGAAAGACCCCATCAAAAAGTAGAATTACAGACCAATATCCTTGATGAGCATGGATGCAAAAATTCTCACCAAAATACTAGCCAATAGGATCCAACAGTACATTAAAAGATTTATTCACCACGAGCAAGTGGGTTTATCCCTGGGCTTCAAGGTTGATTTAACATCTGCAAATCAATCAACATGATATAATACATTAACAAAAGAAAGAACAAGAATCATATGATCCTCTCAATAGATGCAGAAAAAGCATTTGACAAAGTACAGCATCCTTTCTTGATCAAAACTCTTCAGAGTATAGGGATAGAGGGTACATACCTCAATATCATAAAAGCCATCTATGGAAAACCTATAGCGACTATCATTTTCAATGGGGAAAAGCTGAGAGCTTTCCCCCTAAGATCCGGAACGCGGCAGGGATGTCCACTATCACCACTGCTATTCAACAAGTATTAGAAGTCGTAGCCACAGCAATCAGACAACAAAAAGAAATCAAAGTCATCCAAATCGGCAAAGTGGAAGTCAAAGTCTCACTCTTTGCAGATGCTATGATACTGTATGTGGAAAACCCAAAAGACTCCACCCCAAAACTGCTAGAACTCATACAGGAATTCAGTAAAGTAGCAGGATATAAAATCAGTGCACAGAAATCAGTGGCATTCCTATACACCAACAAGACAGAAGAGAGACAAATCAAGGAGTCGATCCCATTTACAATTGCACCCCAAACCATAAGATACCTAGGAATAAATTTAAGCAAAGATGCAAAGGATCTGTACTCAGAAAAGTATAAAAGACTCATGAAAGAAATTGAAGGAGATACAAAGAAATGGAAAAACGTTCCATGCTTATGGATTGGAAGAAAAAAGATTGTGAAGATGTCAATGCTACCTAGAGCAATCTACACATTCAATGCAATCCCCATCAAAATACCATCCACTTTTTTCAAAGAAATGGAACAAATAATCCTAAAATTTGTATGGAACCAGAAGAGACCCCGAATAGCCAGAGGAATGTTGAAAAAGAAAAGCAAAGGCGGCGGCATCACAATTCCGGACTTCCAGCTCTATTAGAAAGCTGTCATCATGAAGACAGTATGGTACTGGCACAAAAACAGACACATAGATCAATGGACAGAATAGAGAGCCCAGAAATGGACTGTCAACTCTATGGTCAACTCACTTGTACAAAGCAGAAAAGAATATCCAATGGCTAAAAGATAGTCTCTTCCACAAATGGTGTTGGGAAAATTGGACAGCCACATGCAGAAGAATGAAAGTGGACCATTTCCTTACACCATACACAAAAATAGACTCCAAATGGTTGAAAGGCCTAAACGTGAGACAGGAGTCCATCAAAATCCTAAAGGAGAACACAGTTAGCAACCTCTTTGACCTCAGCCACAGCAACTTCTTCCTAGAAACATTGCCAAAGGCAAGGGAAGCCAAGGCAAAAATGAACTATTGGGATTTCATCAAGATAAAAAGCTTTAGCACAGCGAAAGAAACAGTCCACAAAACCAAAAGACAACCGACAGAATGGGAATAAATATTTGCAAATGACATATCAGATAAAGGGCTAGTATCCAAAATCTATAAAGAACTTATCAAACTCAACACCTAAAGAACAAATAATCCAAGCAAGAAATGGGCAGAAGAGATGAAGAGACATTTTTCCAAAGAAGACATCCAAACCGCCAACAGACATATGAAAAGGTGCTCAACATCATTTGGCATCTGGGAAATCCAAATCAAAAGCTCAATGAGATACCACCTCACACCAGTCAGAATGGCTAAAATTAACAAGTCAGGGAATGACAGATGTTGGCAGGGATGCGGAGAAAGGGGAAGCCTCCTACACTGTTGGTGGTACTCCAAACTGGTCCCACCCCTCTCGAAATCAGTATGGAGGTTTCTTAAACAGTTGAAAATAGGACTACCATACGTTCCAGCAATTGCACTCCTGGGTATTTACCACAAAGTTACAAATGTAGGAATCCGAAGGGGTATGTGCACCCCAATGTTTATAGCAGCTATGTCCAAAATAGCCATACTGTGGAAAGAGCCAAGATGTCCATGGACAGATAAATGGATAAAGAAGAAGTGGTATATATACACAATGGAATATTATGCAGCCATCAAAAGGAATGAGATCTTGGCATTTGCAACGACGTGGATGGAACTGGAGGGTGTTATGCTGAGTGAAATAAGTCAATCAGAGAAAGACATGTATCATATGACCTCACTGATATGAGGAATTCTTAATCTCAGGTAACAAACTGAGGGTTGCTGGAGTGGTGGGGAGTGGGAGGGATGGGGTAGCTGGGTGATAGACACTGGGGAGGGTATGTGCTGTGGTGAGCGCTGTGAATTGTGCAAGACTGTTGAATCCCAGATCTTTTCTTCTGAAACGAATAATGGAATATATGTTAAGAAAAAAGAAAAAGAAGCTAGCTGAGGGGGAGAATGAAGGGGAGTAAGTCGGATGGGGAGACCAACAATGAGAGACGATGGACTCTGAAAAACAAACTGAGGGTTCTAGAGGGGAGGAGGGTAGGGGGATGGGTTAGCCTGGTGATGGGTATTAAGGAGGGCATATTCTGCGTGGAGCACTGGGTGTTATGCACAAACAATGAATCATGGAACACTACATCAAAAACTATTTATGTAATATATGGTGATTAACATAACAATAAAAAATTTAAATTCTCAATAAAATAAACAAACCTGGCAACTGACGCTTTAACCCCCCCAAAAAAGAAATAAAATCATGATTGTGAACTCTTGGTCCGATATTGTACTAGTGTCTGTATTGAGTAGGTCGCTGGCAGTCGGTACTACCTCTTGTTCTTTTTGTTGAGGTTAATTTTTCCCATCTTGTCATTTTGTCCTGAGGAGAATAGATGAATGAGGGAACAAAATGCTAACAGGGTAACAACGTCCACAGAAAATATACTCTAAACAAAGTAGAAAAGACCTGAAACTGTGGGAAAAGAAAGGGAAAGAAAGAAAAAAGAAAAAGAAAAAAAAAAAGAAGTTAGAAACAAATAAAAACAGAATAAAACAACAACAACAACAAAAACCAGAACAACAAAAAAGCAATATGATCAAATATGATAAGGCTGGTGCATAGATCAGTGCCACACACTAGATTTTTGGTGTATTTTGCTGTGTTAGAAGAAAGTGCCCCCTAAAATTTTAAGGAAAGAAAAACTTACATATGTAACAAAATAAGGGTTGATACAACGAAGGGATGGAATATGATTGTAAAGATGAAAATTATAAAAAAATTTATAGAAGGAATTGATAAGATAAGTTGTTTGAGAAAAGAAAGAAGAGGCTTAAAAAAAAAAGAGAGAATGCGATCAGGCAGGAGACTAGAATAAAGCCATATACTAGAGATTTAGGATATATTTTGATGTGTTAGAAGAAAATGTATCTCAAAATTTTAAAGAGAGAACAACTTATATATATATATATATATATATATATATATATATATATGCCAAAAATAGGGCTAAGTACTATGAAGGGATAGAATATGACTCTAAAAATGAAAAATAAAAATGTTTTTTAAAATGGGATAAGATGTTGGTTGAGCAAGGGAAAGAGGAAAATTAAAAATAAAAGACAGTTAAAAAAATTAATTTTGAAAGACTAAAGAATCATGGTAAAAAGCCATGGATTCTATGTGCAGTATTCCCCTAGCTCTGGAGTTCTTCTGTTCTCATTGATCGGTAAACTTGGTCTTGGCTGGCTGTTTTTGCTGATCTTCTGGGGGAGAGGCCTGTTGCCCTGGTTCACAAATGTCTTTGCGGGGGGCGGAATTGCCCCGCCCTTGCCAGGTCCGGGCTAAATAATCTGCTCGGGTTTGCTCTCAGGAACTTTTGTTCCCTGCAAGCTTTCAGCACAGCTTTGGAGGACAAGAGTGAAAATGGCGGCCTCCCAATCTCCGCCCCAGAGGAACCACGAACTTGAGGCCCCACTCCTCAGTGCGCCCCCAGGGAAAAGCAGTCAATCACTCCCGTCTCCCTGGTCTCCGGCCGCACTCCGTGCTCACCCAGCCTGTGACTGAGTGTTTCTATCTCTGGCACCTGACTTGGTGTGGAGTCTCCAAACCCAGCAGATCCCTGCGGTGCGCTCCCCTGCCACTCCTCCCGGGGGAGGAAGGGGAGTCTCCCCAGATATGCCACTTTTTGCATCCCAGCTGGAGAAGCAGTGGCCCGACTATGCCGCGGATCACGTTTTATAGGAACGCCAAGCTGAGAGCCTGCGCCTTGGCTCCATCTCTGCAGCCAACTTCCCCACTCTGATACCTCTGAGCTCTGCTGCACTCAGGCACCTCTGGTCTTTTTGTGACCCCGAGGGTCCTGTGACCACACTGTCCTGTGAGGGTTCAACCCCCAGTTTAGCCACTGGAGCGACGTCCCTCAGCGGAGCTGACTTCTAAAAGTTCCGATTTTGTGCTCTGCTGCTCTGTCATTTGCCAGAAGTGGCAGACAGAGTCCCCCTCCCCCGCTGTCTATCCTCCTGAATATCGCCTCGGATTCCCTTCTCCACACGTCCTACCTTCCAGAAAGTGGTCGCTTTTCTGTTCAGAGAGTTGCTGCTGTTCTTTTCTTCGATCTCCTGTTGAGTTCATAGGTGTTCAGAATGGTTTGATTCCCTATCCAGCTGAATTCCTGAGACCAGACGAAATCCAGGTCTCCTACTCCTCTGCCATCTTGCTCTCCCATTAGCTCATTTCTTTTTAGTGCTAAATAATATTGCATTGTCTGGATAAATAAACCACAGTTTATTTATCCATTTACCTACTGAAGGACATCATGGTTGCTTCCAAATTTTGCAATTATGCCTAAAGGTGTTATAAACATTTGTTTACAGATGATTTTTATGTGGGTATGTTTTCACCTCCTTTGGGTAAATACCAATGAGTGAGATTGCTGGGTTGTATGATAAGAGTATGTCTAGTTTTATAAGAATTTGCCAAATTGTCTTCCAAAGTGGCTCTACAAATTTGTGTTCTCACCAGCAATGAATAAGATTTCTTGTTGTTCTACATCCTCACCGGCATTTACTGTTGTCAGTGTTCTAGATTTTGGCCATTCCAACAGGTGTGTAGCGGTATTTCATTATTGTTTTAATTTACATTGGTATGGAATATGATGCAAACATCTTTTCATATGCTTAATGCCATCTGTATATCTTTTTTTGGTGAGGTATCAAGGTCACTCATTTTTAATTGGATTGTTTTCTTGTTTCAGCAGCATTTGTTGAAGAGACTATGTTTTCTCCATGATATTGCCTTTCTTGTTTTGTCAAAGATCAATTGACTGTATTAATGTAGATCTATTTTAAGGCTCTCTATTCTGTTCCATTGATCTTTTTGTCTCAGTGACAAATTTTTGTTTATTCTCTAATTTGTTTTTATTCATAGTTTCTTGCTCTTATTTTCTGAGTGCAGTGTTCTGTTGTGTGTGTGTGTGTGTGTGTGTGTGTATTTAATATTAAAGACTGATTTCTTATGTTAATGTTTTCAAGTGTCATCCATGTTGTAGTATGTATCAAAACTTCATTCCTTTTTAGTGCTAAATAGTATTCCATTGTATGGATATGCCACATTTTGTTTATCCATTCATCAGTTGGACACTTGCCTATTATGAATAATATTGCTGTGAACATTTATAAGTTTTTGTGTTGACACATGTTTTCAATTTTCGGGGGTATGTACCTAGGAATGAAATTTTTGGGTTGTATGGTAACTCTAGGTTTAACATTTTGAGCAACTGTGAAAAAGGTTTATAGAGTGGCCACACAAGTTTACTATGTCACAGGAATATATGAAGATTTCAACTACTTCATGTGTCAATTCTTCCTCTGTTTTGTGGTGTTGATTTTCCTAAAATGTTTCATGATTCTTTGTTATATGTTCCTTATATTGGAGATTCTCTGGTTGTTGTTACACAGTTAAGTTTTGGATATATTATAATTCAGCAACAGATAACTACAATACATATATACTTTTAAACTACAATTAACTAGAATGCTTAGAAAATGGACATGGATCTTCCTGATGAACACTGTGAATTGTGCAAGACTGTTGAATCACAGATCTGTACCTCTGAAACAAATAGTACAATATATGTTAAAAAAAAAAAAGAAGAAGATAGCAGGAGGGGAAGAATGAAGGGGGGGATATCGGAGGGGGAGACAAACCATGATAGATGATGGACTCTGAAAAACAAACTGAGGGTTCTAGAGGGGAGGGGGGTGGGAGGATGGGTTAGCCTGGTGATGGGTATTAAAGAGGGCACGTTCTGCATGGGGCACTGGGTGTTATACACAAACAATGAATCATGGAACACTACATCAAAAACTAATGATGTACTGTATGGTGATTAACATAACAATAAAAAATTAAAAAAAAATCAGTGACAGGCTCTTTGAATCTTCCTAATATCGTAATAAAAGTTTTTTTTCTCTTAACTGACCAAAAAACCCCCCCAAAACAAAAAAATCCCCCCAAAACAACCCAATCCCATTTTGCTTAATTTCTTATGGTGAAAATTCTTTAAAAAACATTTACAAAAATATATGAGTTTCTGTTTTTGCTTTGGAATGTGTGTTTGTAACATGAAATAACACTGGATTCTTGGGGATTTCAGACATCTTAATGTGAGATCCATGAGTATAGGTGGTCCTGGTTGGAGATTATTATTGTTATTATTTTAGAAGTTACCTTGCTAAGTGGACAATGTGATCTCCCAGCTGTTCCTTGAGCATGTTGAGTCCTTTCCATGTTGGATCATTTTCCATGCTGATCTCTTTGCCTCAGATGCTCCTGGTTACTTTTCATGTTTTGTTTCCAGGCTGCCTCATTTGATGAAGAACCGAATTCAGTGCTGAGAGTATGGAAGGAAGTTTTAGGCATCAGGGAGAGGTGCTGTTGAGAACCAGTCATGATGTCTGGACCTCAAACAGGCATTCTGGAGACAGGGTAGTGCTCTTGTGTGGAACATGGTTATGCAAAGGCAGAAGGATGGTCCAACTACCTGAACAAACTCAGGATTACTTAGGGGTGAAGGCTGTTAGACTTCTGGAGTTTTACCTGGGTCTGAGAATGATACCTGGCCCCAGGGGACTCAAGATTAGGGAACAAAATGAATTACAATTATGAGTGACTGTGGAGCTGGATCTAAGCTGTGAATCCTGAATGGGCCATAGCTGATACATTGGATTTGTGTTCCAGGTGCCTAAGATGGAGGTGATGCCCTTCTGGGCCTGCAAGGATAACAATGGCCACCAGAAAATAGAGAGATAGTATAAATTTGTTCTTCCTTCAACAGTATTTAGACTGTTTCTTAACAATGATATTAAAATCCTCCAATAATTGAGAATTCACTTTGTGAGATTAATGGTACCTCCTCTGAGTTTACATTGTCCTTGAAAATGTGTTCTTTAGTTAATTTATAGATAGTAGCTTTTAATGTACTTTATTTTAAAAAATATTTTTAATTAATCCCTGCACCGAATGTAGGGCTCAAACTTGCAACCCTGAGATCAAGAGTCACATGCTCCACTGACTGAGCCAGCCAGGCGCCCTTTAATGTTTTTTAAGTAATAGAATCTGAGGATGTGTCTAGGCAGTGAGACTGGAATAAACCTTTTCTTGGTGTTTCCCAAAGTTGAATCAAAGGGTTACTAAAAAGTTGCAATAGATAGTAGTCAAAGAATGATGTGGTTTCTAAAGTACATGGGGATCACTGCTTTTAATTATTTTAAAAATATTAATTTAAAAATTTTACTAGGTGATACATAAGGTAGTGTTTTAAAATATTTCCTAAAACTAAGTTGACTGACAAACTAATAAAATCTGGGCTTTGTTGAACTGTTTGGGCATTGAATTTGACAGTCATGATATTTCAAACTTGGCTGTTCCCACAAATCACCTTTAATGATCCTTCTTGGTAATGGCTCTCCCTTGGCTATCCTCTTGGGCATCCTAATAACCTCATTTATATCTATTTTGAACCATCTTTCTCCAGTGATCATTACTTCCAATTTTACCTCATAGCACAAATCTCAGGATTTCATCATTTCAATCTTGTCACACAGCTTTTCCACTTTATGTAAGGTGGTACCAAGATGTGTCCTGGAAAATTGGTGTGCAAGTAAACAATTTCCTGCTCAGGAGTCATATGTGTATTCCTATTCTACTACCACAGAGTAGACACAGTAGCTCACCTTTGTTTCATGGAAGCTTGATCATATATATCTTTATGCTGACTACATTTCCTACTATGAGGTTTTCTGCATGAATCTGGTATGTTACTTTTATCTCCCAGATTATGCACTTCCTTTTTGGTCAGTAAACTCTGATCTTATGGTAAGTTAATGTTACAAAACTTCAAATATTACTCTGTAAAAATAGTATATCTTAAATGGTGGCATTTCCTTCTGGTTACTACAAGAATATACAAGTGCAGTACATTAAAAAATTTTACATTATTTATACACGATGATAATTGTTGAACAAAATGGATTCCTCTGTTGTGTAGATTGTTATTTTCTTTTCTGTCATGTTTTGTTCCAGTGGTGGTTGTCTTTTAATGTCTCATCAGAGATATTCCACAACACATGCCTCTACTGGGCTAACCTCTTAGAATCTGAGTGCTTTGGGTCTGTAATACAGGAAAAATAAGAGTTGTGCCTTTCATTGTCACTGGTGGCTACCAGTATTTGATCTAAGAGATCACAAAGTGCTTTGTGATTTTTGGAGAATGGGTCCTTCCTAATAAATGCATGGTGTCATTATTGTCATCTCTTGACCTATTTAATATTAATCAGATTATATCTACTGCTTTTCTCACCTGTTCTCTAAGTTATCTCCTGAAACATTTCCCTGGATGGGCTACATGGAATTTGCCTTCATGGTACTGTGTATTGGCTTCTATTTCTCTGTCAGCCCATCTTTCTCCAAAAGGATTGTGATCTCACTGTTAAGGCCTCCAGATTCAGGCTGTTTTTGCAGTTAGACTTACTAATGATTAGTGGTCTGTACTATTCTGGTTCTCAGATGACTGAAAAACAAATTTTGCCACATTGTACAGTTATTTAGAGACAAAACATACATGGACTAGTGGGAAGATTTTCTGTTCTTACATGGACAATGTACTATATGCACATATAATTTAGATACTTGTTTAGAAAATGTGTTAGTGACATTAAAAGTGAAAATGAAGGATGGGGTCGAGAGGAACTTCTTTTTTAAAAAAGAGAAAGCCATATAATTTTCTTCTGCTGCTAGAGATAGGTATGTAGATACTCCTGTGTAGTTCCTTCCTAGAGTAATTCTATAAACAGGTTTAATTCTGGTAGAAAAAGATTCCTACTGGCTAAGATTTTACTTGTCTGTTTTATGAACAAACTTGGTTGATTTTTGTGGAATTTTTACAACTGAACAATATTAAATTAACATTGTAGTATAAAATGGGATATTTAGACTTTTTTTGGTTGCAAACACTGGAAAACACAAACTAATGTAACTAAAAAAGGAATGTATGACTCAACTAACTGAAAAGTTCAAGTAGGCTTAGGTACATGTGGATCCAGGAGTTCAGATTTGGTCACCAGGACTTAGCAAACTCTCTCTGCCTCTTTGCTCTCCTATGTTGGTTTGTACTCAGGTAAACTCTAACCTGTATTGGCAAGATGGTTCCCAACAGTTCCAGGTAGACAGACATTTTCTAGGGAAAGAAAGCATCTTTATCTTGAACTTTCCAGCAACAAACTGGGGATTAAGTTCGATTAGACTATGGTTATGTGCCCATCACTATTATTAGAAAGATAGAATATGCTGATTGGCAAGGTATCACTTGCCTGCTCCTGAATCTGGAGGTAGAATCTGCTTGAACCACATGAACCACTGGCACACAGGATTGAACTGGAGTGATTTCTAAAGGAAAACCTACATGCAGGATGCTAAGTAGCCAAAAATAGCAACTATTTACTACAAGTGGTGACTTGGAAGACTCAGGATTTTCCCAGAGTATAGAAAAGCTGCTCTACACAAAAGGGAAAGCAGTGTCTGGAAGGAAGGCTGGATTTTTTTAGTCCTGGTATTGCCTTACAGAATAGCCAGAACTGATTCTTTCATTATAATGTAAGTTATTCTTTTTTTTTTTTTTTAAGATTTTATTTATTTATTTGACAGAGAGAGACACAGGAGAGAGGAAACACAAGCAGGGGGGAGTGGGAGAAGGAGAAGAAGGCTTCCTATGGAGCAGGGAGCCCAATTCAGGGCTCGATCCCAAGATCCCGGGATCACAACCCAAGCTGAAGGCAGACACTCAATGACTGAGCCAGCCAGGCGCCCCCATTATGATATAAGTTATTCTTGATAATTTAATATATTACAAATAATGACTCCTTACACTCAAATAGTTTATTTTTGTTCCAGAATATTAAAATAAATCTAATTTGTTTAATATTCATGGAGAAATATTTAGCTAGCTACACACCAAATCTGGAAACTTGACTTACTGACATAATTATGATATGCCATTGAATCTTTTATTTTTCGGTAGAGAAGTCTGTAAGGCAGAGAACTTTACTCCCCAGGAACAGTTTGTGCTTAGAAGCAAATTTTGTGTTTGTTGCTATTTGACTTGGAACTGAAGAAGGTAAGCCCAATATGGAGCGGGGAAGAACTGACATTTGCAAATTGAGCTGCTGAGAGCAGTACTTAAAGTTCATCTGTGAATTTCATCATCGTGTCTCAACATACAAATGCTGTTGAGAATGACTCTTGCATGCTTGATCATCATTTAGTGAGTAGGAAATAAATGGGAGTGAAATATTATCAACTAATACTGACCCCCATTATTGTGCTCCCCTTGCCAGCAGGGGGAAGTTGGTTTGCTTTCTCTGGTGTTCAGCAAGTATAGGCAAGAATCTGATTTCTTGGTAGAAGGAAGCATTTCTCATTGATGGGTAGCAACTGCTATACAACTTATGAAGGAGGAAATTTCCAGGTGCAGAGGGTTGCAAGAATGGGGGTGGACTGTTTCTGCCAATATAATAGAATCACAGAATCACAGAATGTTAGAGGTAAGGATTTTTGAGATCATCTAGTCCCCCATGTCATTTCATACAGGAAGAGAATGAATTGTTTAGAAGTGATGTGATTCATGCAGGGTATTTTTTGATCACTCTGAGTGGCACATGGCAAAATGAAGGAAAGTGTGGCCTTTGGAGGCAGACAGACCAGTGTATAGTTGCCATTCTTCTGCTAAGAGTGCAGTCTTCAGCCCGTTCCTTAACATCCGAATGCTTTTGACATTCAGTTGTTTAGTGGGGCATTAATAGTGATATTGTAGGTAAAGCACCTATTAGAGTGCCTGGCACATAGAGTGTGCTCAGGAAATACTAATTGGCTTCTCCCATGCTAGGAAATACCTGATTGACTGTAGTTGAAATATGTCATCTCTATCTTGAAGTGCCCTTGTAAGCCTTCACTTTATAAAATCTTCCACAGTGTCACTGATGAGTACCAGTAATCCATTTGTATTTGTTGATTTGATTTCTTTGAACCCAACCCTTCTATGTGAAGCAGGGGAACATCTCAGTTCATGTTTGCTTGATAATATTAGGTGCTTTGTGTATTAAATTCATCTGTCTCTGTGAACATTTCACATTCCAACATGGAAGTCAACAGAAATATAAATACAGATAATATAGCTACATATAGCACCAAGTAGTTTTCCAAGTTTCCTTGCTTACCTTTCTAACTCCCATCTACCCTGTCACCCTCATTATCAGATTCTTGTCTCACTAGCTTTTAGGATGTTCCTCCAAAATTAAGTTTCTGCTCCACAACCTTGACACTGGATGTTCCCTCTGCCTGAAATATTCTTTCCCCATCCTGCTTGGCTCTTTGTTGTCACTCAGATATTTTAAGAGTTCTTTGCTAATCAGATATCCGAGATGACCTCTAACCTGTTAAGTTTTCAATAGAACACTGTTTGCTTATTTATTGATATTGTCTGTTTTCTCCCATTGGATTATTAACTATATAGTGAGTACATAGTTACCATAGTTAACTCTATTATATGAATAACTACATAGAAACTATGTTCCTCGCTTCATAATCAGTGCCTAAGGCAAGTGCCCATCACACAGACAGATGCTCAATAAGTATTTGTTGGATTAACAAAGAGTGAATTTGAACCAACCATATAGGCAGCATTGTGCATTATGAAAGAGATCTGGGCCAGTATTCTAAGCTACTTTTACTCCAGACTATGTGGTCTTTGGAGAGAATTCCACCTTTTGAATCTTGATTGCTTTTCTGATAAAATAAGGAGGGTTAACCTAGATTGCATAAGGTTTCTTTCAGTTCTTCCATTTGGTGATTCTGTGTCTGTTTTCTTCCATGCTGGACAATGGACACACTATCCTCAAATATGGCACCATATTTTAAGCTGAAATAATTGGGGAAATAGCAGTGAAGGAAGGAACTTGTGACCTTTCCCTTCTTCCCTGAAGCAGGTCCTTAGGCTGTCATGTGAGAGCTACCCTTCTCACCAACACCCTTATCTCCCAAAATGGTGCGATACTGATAGGAGTCCAAACCCACAGGCCTTGCTAAGTTTTCACTAGTTACTTTCTAGCACATATGCTTTTGCCCTATTGTGTATTCCCATGATTTTCCACTTTTTATCAAACCTATTATAAAAACTCTCAGTCAGAGGTGCTTGGGTGGTGGGTCAGTTGGTTAAGCATCTGCCTTCAGCTCAGGTCATGATCCCAGGGACCTGAGATCAAGGTCCCACATTTTGTCAGGCTCCCTGCTCATCAGGGAGCCTGCTTCTCCTTCTCCCTCTGTCACTCCCCCTACTTGTGCTCTTTCTCTCTCAAATAAATAAATAAAATCTTAAAAAAAAAATTCAGGCATAACTGCTTCTTCAGATCTCATTTCCTTACCAAGTGTAATGAGAAACTTACATTAAATAAATATGTATGCTTTTATCCTGTTAATTTATCTTTGTCAGTTTAATTTTCAGGCCTAGCCAGGTGTACTCCAAGAGGGTCAAGGAAACGTTTTTCCTTCTCTACACAATCTAATAATAATTGACTCTTATAAGTACAGGTGGTCTTTTAGATGGCTTTTGTGTATCAAACACAAACCATGTGCCAGGTAGTAGCTGATGGTTCATATATTAGATGAGAAAGAAGTATTATCCAAGAAAAAAAGAATAGCTTTACATGGGGTGAAGGATTCTTTTTTTTTTTTTAATTTTTTATTGTTATGTTAATCACCATATATTACATCATTAGTTTTTGGTGCAGTGTTCCATGATTCATTGTTTGTTCATAACACCCAGTGCTCCATGCAGAACGTGCCCCCCTCAATACCCATCACCAGGCTAACCCATCCCCCTACCCCCCTCCCCTCTAGAACCCTCAGTTTGTTATTCAGAGTCCATCATCTCTCATGGTTCGTCTCCCCCTCTGACATACTCCCCTTTTCTTCCTCTCCTGTTATCTTCTTCTTTTTCTTTTTTCTTAAAATATGTTGCGTTATTTGTTTCAGAAGTACAGAACTGTGATTCAACAGTCTTGCACAATTCACAGCGCTCACCGTAGCACATACCCTCCCCAATGTCTATCACCCAGCCACCCCATCCCTCCCACCCCCAACCACTCTAGTAACACTCAGTTTCTTTCCTGAGATTAAAAATTCCTCATATCAGTGAGGTCATATGATACATGTCTTTCTCTGATTGACTTACTTCACTCAGCATAACACCCTCCAGTTCCATCCACGTCGTTGCAAATGGCAAGATCTCATTCCTTTTGATGGCTGCATAATATTCCATTGTGTATATATACCACATCTTCTTTAGCCATTCATCTGTCGATGGGCATCTTGGGTCTTTCCACAGTTTGGCTATGGTGGACATTGCTGCTATAAACATTGGGGTACACGTACCCCTTCGGGTCCCTACATTTGTATCTTTGTGGTAAATACCCAGTAGTGCAATTGCTGGATCGAACGGTAGCTCTAATTTCAACTGTTTGAGGAATCTCCATACTGTTTTCCAGAGGGGTTGCACTAGCTTGCATTCCCACCAACAGTGTAGGAGGGTTCCCCTTTCTCCACATCCCCGCCAACATCTGTCGTTCCCTGACTTGTTAATTTTAGCCATTCTGACGGGTGTGAGGTGGTATCTCATTGAGGTTTTGATTTGGATTTCCCTGATGCCGAGCGATGTGGAGCACTTTTTCATGTGCCTGTTGGCCATTTGGATGTCTTCTTTGGAGAAATGTCTGTTCATGTCTTCTGCCCATTTCTTGATTGGATTATTTGTTCTTTGGGTGTTGAGTTTGATAAGTTCTTTATAGATTTTGGATACTAGCCCTTTATCTGATATGTCATTTGCAAATATTTTCTCCCATTCTGTCGGTTGTCTTTTGGTTTTGTGGACTGTTTCTTTTGCTGTGCAAAAGCTTTTTATCTTGATGAAATCCCAATAGTTCATTTTTGCCCTGGCTTCCCGTGCCTTTGGCGATGTTTCTAGGAAGAAGTTGCTGCGGCTAAGGTCGAAAAGGTTGCTACCTGTGTTCTCCTTTAGGATTTTGATGGACTCCTGTCTCACGTTTAGGCCTTTCAACCATTTGGAGTCTATTTTTGTGTGTGGTGTAAGGAAATGGTCCAGTTTCATTCTTCTGCATGTGGCTGTCCAATTTCCCCAACACCATTTGTTGAAGAGACTGTCTTTTTGCCATTGGACATTCTTTCCTGCTTTGTCAAAGATAAGGTGACCATAGAGTTGAGGGTCCATTTCTGGGCTCTCGATTCTGTTCCATTGATCTATGTGTCTGTTTTTGTGCCAGTACCATACTGTCTTGATGATGACAGTTTTGTAATAGAGCTGGAAGTCCGGAATTGTGATGCCGCCAGCTTTGCTTTTCTTTTTCAGTATTCCTCTGGCTATTCTGGGTCTCTTCTGGTTCCATACAAATTTTAGGATTATTTGTTCCATTTCTTTGAAAAAAGTGGATGGTATTTTGATGGGGATTGCATTGAATGTGTAGATTGCTCTAGGTAGCATTGACATCTTCACAATGTTGATTCTCCCAATCCATGAGCATGGAACGTTTTTCCATTTCTTTGTGTCTTCTTCAATTTCTTTCATGAGTATTTTATAGTTTTCTGAGTACAGATCCTTTGCCTCTTTGGTTAGATTTATTCCTAGGTATCTTATGGTTTTGGGTGCAATTGTAAATGGGATCGACTCCTTGATTTGTCTCTCTTCTGTCTTGTTGTTGGTGTATAGGAATGCCACTGATTTCTGTGCATTGATTTTGTATCCTGCTACTTTACTGAATTCCTGTATGAGTTCTAGCAGTTTTGGGGTGGAGTCTTTTGGGTTTTCCACATACCGTATCATATCATCTGCAAAGAGTGAGAGTTTGACTTCCTCTTTGCCGATTTGGATGCCTTTGATTTCTTTTTGTTGTCTGATTGCTGTGGCTAGGACTTCTAATACTATGTTGAATAGCAGTGGTGAGAGTGGACATCCCTGCCGCGTTCCTGACCTTAGGGGAAAAGCTCTCAGCCTTTCCCCATTGAGAATGATATTCGCTGTAGGTTTTTCATAGATGGCTTTTATGATATTGAGGTATGTACCCTCTATCCCTATACTCTGAAGAGTTTTGATCAAGAAAGGATGTTGTACTTTGTCAAATGCTTTTTCTGCATCTATTGAGAGGATCATATGATTCTTGTTCTTTCTTTTGTTAATGTATTGTATCACGTTGATTGATTTGCGGATGTTGAACCAGCCTTGCAGCCCAGGAATAAATCCCACTTGGTCCTGGTGAATAATCCTTTTAATGTACTGTTGGATCCTATTGGCTAGTATTTTGGTGAGAATTTTTGCATCCATGTTCATCAAGGATATTGGTCTGTAATTCTCTTTTTTGATGGGGTCTTTGTCTGGTTTTGGGATCAAGGTAATGCTGGCCTCATAAAATGAGTTTGGAAGTTTCCCTTCCATTTCTATTTTTTGGAACAGTTTCAGGAGAATAGGTATTAATTCTTCTTTAAATGTCTGATAGAATTCCCCTGGGAAGCCATCTGGCCCTGGGCTTTTGTTTCTTGGGAGATTTTTGATGACTGTTTCAATTTCCTTAGTGGTTATAGGTCTGTTCAGGTTTTCTATTTCTTCCTGGTTCAATTTTGGTAGTTGATACATCTCTAGGAATGCACCCATTTCTTCCAGGTTATCTAATTTGCTGGCATAGAGTTGCTCATAATATGTTCTTATAATTGTTTGTATTTCTTTGGTGTTGGTTGTGATCTCTCCTCTTTCATTCATGATTTTGTCGATTTGGGTCATTTCTCTTTTCTTCTTGATAAGTCTGGCCAGGTGTTTATCAATCTTGTTAATTCTTTCAAAGAGCCAGCTCCTAGTTTCGTTGATCTGTTCTACTGTTCTTTTGGTTTCTGGTTCATTGATTTCTGCTCTGATCTTTATGATTTCTCTTCTCCTGCTGGGTTTAGGCTTTATTTGCTGTTCTTTCTCCAGCTCCTTTAGGTGTAGGGTTCGGTTGTGTATTTGAGACCTTTCTTGTTTCTTGAGAAAGGCTTGTATTGCTATATACTCTCCTCTCAGGACTGCCTTTGCTGTATCCCAAAGATTTTGAACAGTTGTGTTTTCATTTTCATTGGTTTCCATGAATTTTTTTAATTCTTCTTTAATTTCCTGGTTGACCCATTCATTCTTTAGTAGGATGCTCTTTAGCCTCCATGTATTTGAGTTCTTTCCGACTTTCCTCTTGTGGTTGAGTTCTAGTTTCAAAGCATTGTGGTCTGAAAATATGCAGGGAATGATCCCAATCTTTTGGTACCGATTGAGACCTGATTTGTGACCTAGGATGTGATCAATTCTGGAGAATGTTCCATGGGCACTAGAGAAGAATGTGTATTCCTTTGCTTTGGGATGGAATGTTCTGAATATGTCTGTGAAGTCCATTTGGTCCAGTGTGTCATTTAAAGTCTTTATTTCCTTGTTGATCTTTTGCTTAGATGATCTGTCCATTTCAGTCAGGGGGGTGTTAAAGTCCCCCACTATTATTGTATTGTTGTCAATGTGTTTCTTCGCTTTTGTTATTAATTGCCTTATATAATTGGCTGCTCCCATGTTCGGGGCATAGATATTTACAATTGTTAGATCTTCTTGTTGGATAGACCCTTTAAGTAGGATATAGTGTCCTTCCTCATCTCTTATTACAGTCTTTGTTTTAAAATCTAGTTTGTCTGATATAAGGATTGCCACCCCAGCTTTCTTTTGGTGTCCATTAGCATGGTAAATGGTTTTCCACCCCCTCACTTTCAATCTGGGGGTGTCTTTGGGTGTAAAATGAGTCTCTTGCAGACAGCATATTGATGGGTCTTGTTTTTTAATCCAATCTGATAGCCTGTGTCTTTTGATTGGGGCATTTAGTAACTATTGAAAGGTATGAATTTAGTGCCCTTGTATTACCTGTAAGGTGACTGTTAACTGTCTGTTGTCTGTGTTCGTTTCTGCTCTTTGCTGCTTTTAGGTTCTCTCTTTGCTTAGAGGACCCCTCTCAATATTTCTTGGAGGGCTGGTTTCGTGTTTGCAAATTCCTTTAGTTTTTGTTTGTTCTGGAAGCTTTTTATGTCTCCTTCTATTTTCAATGATAGCCTAGCTGGATATAGTATTCTTGGCTGCATATTTTTCTCGTTTAGTGCTCTGAAGATATCATGCCAGTCCTTTCTGGCCTGCCAGGTCTCTGTGGATAGGTCTGTTGCCAATCTAACGTTTCTACCATTGTAGGTTACATATCTCTTCTCCCGAGCTGCTTTCAGGATTTTCTCTTTGTCTCTGAGACTCGTAAGTTTTACTATTAGATGTCGGGGTGTTGACCTATTATTATGGATTTTGAGAGGGGTTCTCTGTGCCTCCTGGATTTTAATGCCTGTTTCCTTCCTCACATTAGGGAAGTTCTCTGCTATAATTTGCTCCAATATACCTTCTGCCCCTCTCTCTCTCTCTTCTTCTTCTGGGATCCCAATTATTCTAATGTTGTTTCGTCTTATCGTATCACTTATCTCTCGAATTCTGCCCTCGTGATCCTGTAGTTGTTTCTCTCTCTTTTTCTCAGCCTCTTTATTTTCCATCATTTGGTCTTCTATATCGCTGATTCTCTCTTCTGCCTCATTTATCCTAGCATTTAGTGCCCCCATTTTTGATTGCACCTCATCAATAGCCTTTTTGATTTCGATTTGGTTAGATTTTAGTTCTTTTATTTCTCCAGAAAGGGTTTCTCTAATAACTTCCACGCTTTTTTCAAGCCCAACTAGTATCTTTAAAGTCATGATTCTGAACTCTAGGTCCGACATTGTACTAATGTCCGTATTGAGTAGGTCCCTGGCTGACGGTACTATCTCTTGTTCTTTTTGCTGAGGTGATTCCTTTCGTCTTGTCATTTTGTCCAGAGGAGAATAGATGAATGAGAGAACAAAATGCTAACAGGTTTACAACGTCCCCAGCAAATATACTGTATACAAATCAGAAAAGACCTGAAACCAGGGGAAAAGAAAGGGAACGAAAGAAAAAAGAAAGAGAAAAAGAAAAAAAAAAGAAAAAAAAAGATAAAAACAAAAACAAAACAATACAAGAAAGGCAGAATATGATCAAATATGATCAGGCTAGTGCATAGATCAGTGCCACACACTAGATTTTGGGCGTATTTTGGTCTGTTAGAAAAAAGTGCCTCCTAAAATTTTAAAGGAAGAAAGACATATATGTACAAAATAAGGGTTGATACAATGAAGGGATGGAAGATGACTGTAAAGATGAAAATTATAAAAGATTTTATAAAAGGACTTGGTAAGATAAGTTGTTTGAAAAAAGAAAGAAGATTTAAGAAAAAAAAAAGGAAAAAGGGAGAGAATGTGATCAGGCAGGAGACTAGAACAAAGCCATACACTAGTGATTTAGGGTATATTTTGATCTGTTAGAAGAAACTGTAGCTCAAAATTTTAAAGAGAGAACAACTTATATATATATATGCCAAAAATAAGGGTAACTACTATGAAGGGATAAAATATGACTCTAAAAATGAAAAATAAAAAATGTTTTTTTTTTTTTTTAAAAAAAGGGATTTATAAGATGTTGGTTGAAAAAGGGAAAAAGAAAAATAAAAAAAAACAGTCAACAAAAATTAACTTTGATGAAATAATGAATCATGGTTAAAAAAAAAAAAAAGCCATGAATCTATGTGCAGTATTCCCCTAGCGCTGGAGTTCTCCTATTTTCTTTGATCGATCAACTTGGTCTTGGCTTGCTGGCTGTTTGTGCTGATCTTCTGGGGGAGGGGCCTGTTGCTGTGGTTTCCAAATGTCTTTGCCGGAGGCGGAATTGCCCCGCCCTTGTCGGTCCGGGCTAAGGAAGCTGCTCCGGTTTGCTCTCAGGAGCTTTTGTTCCCTGCAAGCTCTCGGTACAGCCTTGGAGGACCAGGGCAGAAATGGTGGCCTCCCAATCTCCACTCGGAGGAGCTGAGAACCCATGGCCCCGCTCCTCAGTGTGCCCCCAGAGAAAAGCAGTCACTTCTGTGTCCCCGGTCTCCGGCCGCAGTCCGTGCTCACCCGGCCTGTGACCGAGCGTTGCTATCTCTGGCACCCGACCCCGCACGGAGTCTCCAAACCCAGCAGATCCCTGCAGTGCGCTCCCGCACCGCTCCTCCCCAGGAAGGAAGGGGAGTCTCCCTGGATCTGCTGCTTGTTGGGTCCCTGCTGGGGGAGCCGTGCCCCGACTGGGCCGCAGATCACAGTTTATGGCAACCCCGAGCTGAGAGCCCACGACTCTGCTCCGTCTCTGCAGCCGGCTTCCCCGCTCTGATATCTGGGAGCTCTGGCGCACTCAGGCACCCCCGGTCTCTCTGTGACCCCAAGGGTCCTGAGACCACACTGTCCCGGGAGGATTCCACCCCCCGCTTAGCCACTGCAGCGACGTCCCTCCGCCGAGCCAACTTCTAAAAGGTCCGATTTTGTGCTCCGCGGCTCTATCACTTGCCAGAAGCGGCCGGCGGAGGCCCCTCCCCCGCCGTCTATCCTTCCGAATATCGCCTCGGATTCACTTCTCCGCACGTCCTACCTTCCAGTAAGTGGTCGCTTCTCTGTTCAGAGAGTTGTTGCTACTCTCCTGTTCGATCTCCTGTTGAGTTCGTAGGTGTTCACAATGGTTTGATTCCTATTCAGCTGAATTCCTGAGACCAGACGAAATCTAGGTCTCCTACTCCTCCGCCATCTTGCTCCGCCTCTTCCCCCTTATTTTAAAAAGTCGGGGTGAAGGATTCTAACACTGGTGGAAGATAAATCCATAAATACCAAAGGATCTTTCTGATAAATGGAAGAAATGTAATAGCAGTTAAAACATATTTAACCATTCAAATTATTCTTTTCTATGTAATTTTGAGAAGAGTTATATACAATTAAATTAATTTTTAGACCTTTCATTTTGTGATTTCCTTCATGAACAAATACTAACAATTTGTGGAATTCTTTTCTTTTCTCACACCATTTGTCTTTCAAAATAAAGAGTATTATTTAAATACTCTATTAGTTTCCTATTGCTGCTTTAATAAATTACCATTAAACTCAAGAGTTTAACTTATCACAGATTTATTATCTTATATTCAGGAAGTCAGAGGTCTGAAATTGATCTTGTTGGACTGAGATTGAAGTGCCAGTGAGGCTGCATTACTTCTGGAGGTTCAAGGAGAGAATTTGTTTTCTTGGATGGTTCATTTTTTAGAATCTGCCCACATTCCTTGGTTCAAGACCCCTTCCTCCATCTGCAAAGCCTTTAATGTCCAGTTAAGTCCTTCTTATATCACTTTGGTACTCACTCTTTGGCCTTCTTCTTGCATATTTGAAGACCCCAGTGATTACATTGGGGGCTACCCAATATAATCTCCCTCTTTTAAGCTCAGCTGATTATTAGCCTTAATTCCATCTGTAACCTTAATTCCCGTTTGCCGGGTAATGTAACATACTCAAAGTTTCTGGGAACTAGGACACAGATATCTTTGGATGGCCATAAGCTGCCTGCCATACACTACTTATGAGAAAAAGAGCAACCCCTAAAGAAAGCCAAATTCCAAAGCGTGTGCTGAAATGAAAGCAATGTATGTATTAATATGGGAGGATAGCCACATTCTTGATTTGTTTAAGAGAAAAGGTGATTACATCTACTCTTTTTGGTTTATTGAAGAACAGCTACCATGTAGAGTTAAGTAATGTTCCAGTAGCTTGCTAGAAATACCAACAGCTAGGTATTTGCATCCTAGATTTCAGAAAACCCGTCTTAATCCTGAAACTCTTTCTTTAGTCCGTAAGCACCATCTTTTATGCATTGAGTCAGTGGAAAGTTGACAGTCCCATTTACATAGGTCTATTGCCCATAGAAGATGTTCACAAATGTAGTTTCGTTGGAAAATCCTTTGCCCTGCAACTCTTGCCTCAAATGATTTATGCAAAAATCTACAACTGTGACCAATGACACAATAGAAACCTATAATATTCCCCTGTGGGATATCAAATATAAATTTCTGCTTTGCCTACCTGGTAGCCTGATATACAGAGGAAGGAAAAGTTAACTTCTGGCCCTGATTCATCACTTTTATTGAAGTTAAATTCTTTTGTTTTAATGCACACTTGATTGAGCAAGCATTTACTGAGGCAGTTATGGTTTGTGGGAGAAAGAGACAGTTGAAGAAAGAACAAATGAATATAATGTAAATCAAATACTTAGTCCTTTTAAAGTAACTACGAAGATTTAAATGTGTGTTCTTAATGGTAATTTTTACAAAACTCCAATAGGAGGCTTTGACAGTGATTGTTTTGGTGGGGAGATGGGTTTTCTTTTCACATGCTAATCACCTGCTCCTGGTGATATTTCTCTCCTTGACTGCAGTCACAGAATTGAATAATTTATGGAATGAATTTTGTTGTAAATTTATTGTGTCACAAGCAGGTTGTAATTTCACTAACAGTTCACTTAAGTTATTAAGTTAAAAAAAATGTGGTTGATAGGATAGTGCATTTGGAGGTTTTTTTTCCTCCCTGCAAGTTCACATCTTACATATTTTCAAAACAGAGCACTTGCCTAATTTTTATTCAGAATCTGATATGTGAGAAGGAGGCACACATTAACATAAGTGGAATTGCATTTGCACACTATTGCTGAATTTTAGAAGTTGTAAACAAATTATTGAAGATTTTATGGAGACAGAAATAGCATTAAACCTCCAGTGCTATGGAGCTCTTGCCATTGTTTTCTGAATAACTGTCCCCTGCTTGCTGATGACGAATGAAGAGTCAGTGGTGTAAAGGTGAAGATGCTCTTGGGAAGGGAAAAAGCTACATTAATTCCTTTAAGTTTTGCTTCAATTCCAAGGTTAAGATAATGGCAAATTGTCACTCCCCCAAATTTTATCCAATATAGATGGAATACAATGGAGAATAGAAAAAAAGATCTTTAAAAATCTCTCACAGGGGTTTCCGATTGGACTTTACCTACCTTCAAGACGTTCTCAGGGCTTCTCTTTTAATGGTCGTTCTGCTGTGATAAGAGGAAACATTTGGCTACTGCAGAAACCTCTGCTTAGTTTCTGCCCCCAGTGCTTCAGCATTCAGCAAACACACATTTAAGGTCTCCTGTTATTTGCATTGAAATTTTTCTGTTGACCCTGCCAGTGTGAATGAATTTCAAACAAGTCATTTCTTTCTCTGCATAGATGATTTCCCTAGGTTCCTGGTGGGGGTTACTTCTAATTCCTCTAGGGCTACTCTCTATTCCTGTTAGCACCCTGAGGATTTGCTTTCTGTTTTCCACCATGTTGCCCACGTGTGGCCCTCCCTTTCCTTGCACCCTACCCTGGGTATTCCAACTCTTGTGCAGGGGATGTTGGATAATAGCTACTATTCTTGAACAGCAATACTTTATAGGCCTTCAGAATAGACATTTTCACCATCTGTTACATAGAATCTGGAAATGTGCTGGGAAAATAGGTTATAATTAACTAAAAAATGGGTAAGACTGTGTATCTTAATGCATTTAGAGTTGAGGAAATAGCCTCTTAAATTTTCATGAAAAGAAATGGAGATTGTACTATTTTTTAATTAATAGGATTTTTTTTGGGAGCAGTTTTAGGTTTACAAAAAAATCTAGGGAAAGCATAGAGAGCTCTCATACTCCTTCCTCCCCTGCCCAGTTTCGCCTGTTAACATCTTGCTTTAGTGTGTACATTTATTACAATTGATGAGCCAGTTGTTGATACATCATTATTAACTAACATTCATCATTTACATTAGGGTTTACTCTTGGTGTTGTGTGTTCTATGGATTTTGACAAATGTAAAATGACATGTATCCACTATTATGGTATCATATTGAACAGTTTCACTGCTCTATGCTTCATCTATTCATCCCTACCCCCAAACCCTTGGCAATCACTGTTCTTTTTATTGTGAACGGGTTCAGGACAAGGCTCTCCAAAATATGCCACTTTGGCTTGTGGGATATTTTGAGTTGAAGATAATCAAGACCCTGTGGGTTCAAGAGAAACTTTTGTCTCTCTTTTAACTACCTAGAAGAATCTAAATTGGGGGTCTTTCCCAGAATAAGAGTTATTACTAGAGATAAATTTTATCTGAGTGACGCATCTGTATGGCAGGATAAACATCTAACTACCAAACATCTGCCCTTTTTATTGCCCTGTGATTTACCCTCCTCCCCTTTGAGGCCCCAGGGCCCTATTCCATTCCTTAGCTCAGGATGGCATATATACCTCATTTTACCTTTCTATCTTTGAATTTCTCCTGTACGTGAGATTCCTATATGTACTGAATGAAATTTCATTTTCTCTTGTTAACCTTTCTCATGTCAATTTATTTCTTAGACCAGCTGGAAGAATTTTTGAAGTGCAGAGAAAAATTTTTCCTTCCCAACAACTCTTTCCATAGTTTTGCCTTTTCCAGAATGTCATACAGTTAGAGTCATACAGTAGCTAGCCTTTTCAGATTGGCTTAACAGTATGCCTTTAAGATTCTTCCATGTCTCTTTATGACTTGATAGTTCATTTCTTTTTAACTGGTGAGTAATCAGCTTACCTTTAATTGGTTAGCATTGAGTTAGGAACTTGGATTTTCTGATATGGGAGAAAAGGGAAAAGAGACTTACCTTTTGCTCCTCAGTCCAGCCTGGCATTTTTTTTTTTTTTCTACCACTGAAACCTGGTAGATTTAAATCACCAGCGTGATTTATGGATACCAGATAATGAGACTAATTTAACAATCCACATGGCAAATGAGACTTATTAATTTGATTACATTTCATATATGCATATTAGCATTTTCCCTTGGTTAATTATAAAAGGCATACAATGTCTAGTCTTGCTCACTAAGAAAAAAAGACTTGTTTTTAATGCTGCAGGTATACATTTGATTTGAAACCAGTTTAGGGAAGTTATCATTCTGTGTGTTTATACTTTTCTCATATCAGGCATAGTCAATACACAAAATTTTTTCAACACATACTGGATATTAGGTACCAGTTTGTATACTGGGAAAAGACTGGTCATTAAGATTGATGAATAAGCTTAAAATATTCTTATTGTAAAGAATAGAGAGGCAATAAACAAATAATGAACAATTTAGGTCCTAAAAAGTTCTATGAAGAAAACAGTTTAATGTGATAGAGTATGTATGTGTATGTAGTCTGTGTGAGTATACATGGGTGTGTGTAGTATGTAGATGTATATAGTGTGTGCATGTATAGTGCATATGTTCAGTGCATGCACAAATTTATAGTGTGTGTGTCAGGAGGAGGTTGCAACTGCTTTTGCTAGAGTATTTAGGGAAGGCCTCTCTAAGGAGGTGGCAATTAATTTTTTTTAGAGGTTTTATTTATTTATTTGACAGAGACACAGCAAGAGAGGGAACAAAAGCAGGGGGAGTGGGAGAGGGAGAAGCAGGCCTCCCGCTGAGCAGGGAGCCCGATGCGGGGCTCGATCTCAGAATCCTGGGATCATGACCTGAGCCGAAGGCAGACGTCTAACAACTGAGCCACCCAGATGCCGGGGGGGGGGGGCAATTAATTTGATGAGTGCAGGCAACCATGTGAAGGTCTGGGAAAGGGCGTTCTAGATGGAGAGAACAGTAGGAGCAACAGCCCTGACTGGGAGCTGTCTTTATCCCGGGAACTGAAAGAAGGCTGATGGGATTGGAGCAGAGCAAGTGATGGGGAAATGGAGATGGAGGAAATGAAGGTAAAGGCCGGATCTTAACTGCCTTTGTAGGCCAGGAGTGTTTGTTTTAAATGTATTGGAAACAATTAACCTCACCCAAACAGAGGTTTGGCTTTTGTCCTTGGCTCCTGGGAGCCCTGCCTGATAAGACAGTCTTTGTCTACCTTGAAGTCCTGAGCCACACTGGATAGTTTGACAGTGTGATTTATGGTGGTTGTTTTGGACCATATAGTAGCATCTTAACTTCCAGAGGGACTAGAGACTAAAGATCAGCCATGTGGACAGACAACCATATGTAGGTGACTGAATCCCAATAAGAATTCTGAATACCAGTGGTTGATTGAGCTTCCCTGGTTGGCACTAACACCATGAGTATTGTCACACATCTTTGGAGGGAAGAGTTAGTGCCATACATGACTCTGCTGGAAATGACCATTGGAAGCTTTGTGTGGAGCTGTCCTGGACTCTGGCCCATTCTCTTCTTCCCTTGGCTGATTTCTGTCTGTATCCTTTCTTTGTAATAAACCAGAACCATGAATATAACAGCTTTTAGTGAGTTCTGTGAGGTTTTCTAGCAAGTTATCCAACCTGAGGGTGGTCTTAGGGACTCCCAAACTTGTAATTTGCGACACAAGTGAGGGCAGTCATGGGGACCCCTGAACTTTGTAGTTGGTGTCAGAAGTGAGAGTAATCTTAGGGTCTCAAGTCTGCAGAAGCCACTGGAGTTTAAGCAAGGGAGGGACAATGTTTGATTTCTACTTTAGGAGGATGGCTTTGACTGCTCTGTTACATGTTAGAGTAGTCTGGAAAGACGTGGTAGAGACTTAACCAGGATGACATCAGTGGAAAAGTTGTTAGATAAGGCGCATGTTTTGTTAATAAAGGTGGCAGTACTTACTGATGAGTTGAGTATCATATTTGCTGTCACAGACAGGTGTCTATGGCTGGCAGATAAATGCCACTATTAAATACCAACAGGTTTTAGGTTGTATCACAGGAAGACTTTCTGAGAAATCTGGAAGACTGTTTCTGAGAGCTTTGAGCTCATTCTCTCTGTAGGACTACATCTTAAAACATGTTTAATACCATATTGTTAGTAATTGTTCTGGTAACAGTTCTCTTTGTGTGTAATTCAAATTTTCTTTGTGTGTGTAGTTTAGGAAAATTGGAGACTACTTGGTTTTTATGTATTTGGTGTCCATCTGGAAGCTGGTACTTTCTTTAAGGTTGTTGTGCTATTGTGTCATGCCTCATGTCCTAGGGCATTTAAGTATTCATGAATCTTATTTTCTTCTGCATAGAATATAAAATGAGTGTTAACTTTGAAGAAATGTATACAATTTCTAGCACATAAAAGGTACTAGATAAGTATTGGCTGAATGAAGGAAAGAATAAAAGAATGGCAATTGAGCCTTGACTTTCATCCTAATAACGAGCATAGGAGGAAATTACAGGTCTTCAAGTGTTAAGGTTTGGGGCTAACAGGTGTCCTCCCTGCTATAATCTATTCTGTGGGTAACAGTCTGAAGTTTGGCTCAGTTGAAAAGGATATTATGTGAATAATATTTCTATTATTTCAAAATCCATTTCCTTTTTTTTAGATGAAAGCATTATTTTGTTTACTCACTATATCTTCATTGAATCCCTGCTGGGTACCAAGGATTAGGCTGGCCCTGGGGATTACAAAAGCAAAGAAGACCTCATCCTTACCCTCAATGATGTCATGATTTCATTTTCTCAGTGAGCAACAGTTCCTTAGGGGATAAGGGTTAGAGAGAAAAGGAATAGTTTTATGTAAGTCAAGACATTTCCTAGTTGAGTTCCAGACAGCATGCTTTGGGGACAAAATAGAAAGCAGGAGGCAAGAATGTTGCAGTTACCTTTTATCTCTTCTGTGACTCATTTCTACATTGGGTAGATAAGCAGGATCAAACATTCAAGTCTGTCAGTTCTTTTCCTACTAAAAACATAAATTTCATACCACTTCTGAGCAGGTAAAAACTCTTTCTGAACATTCTCTGTGAATCTCTGTTCTTCTGCTCCATCTTCCTCTGGGCCTTGGGAAATTGATGACCCCTTCCTGAAATTCTATAGGAATTTTAACAAGGAATAAAATAATAAATTGTTCTCAAATGGTTTTTAATCTGTAGATAAATAAAGCAAATTCTTAAATATATGATGAAGAGAATAATGCAAGTTAAATATGAAGTCTTCTAAGGGGAGAGAGGGTTCTCAGTGTGGACACAAGTTATATCTGCTGGGAGTGGAGGTGGGGAGCTAGGAAGTCGTGGGGGGAGGATTAGGAAATGTGGTGTGCTACAAACAGCTTGTATTGTTTCTCTGTAGCCTATTATGTTTTCAGGAATTTTGCCTGCTGGTTGATGTCAACTTAATAGCTTCAAATCAGCCCTGGTGAGAGTATTAACACAGAAATTGGTAAAGGCTACAACTCAGGGCTTTGTCCATCCCGTGCTGATTGTTAAACACTTACCATCACCCCAGTGGATGTTGGAAAACCCTGGCTCTGAGAGGAACTTGGGATGGAAAAGGGAAAACTCTCTAGGTAGAGCACCTAGTTCATATCTAGGCAGGAAGGCAAGAAAGGACATGGTGTGTGTGTGTGTGTGTGTGTGTGTGTGTGTGTGTAACAGTGCAAAGGTCAGCATGATTAAAGTGTAGGAAAATATAGGGGAGGATTAGGAATGAGGCCATAAGGTAGGCTAGGTCTTGAATATCAAAATACTCAGCTAAAGGATTTTGTAAGTTCATTTGATAAACAGTGGAAGTCATGGAAAGTTTTACAGCACAAGAGTGAGACAGGCAGAGATGATGTTGTACAGTTTGTTTAGGATTTATTTTTATTTATTTTAGAAAGAGAGAGAGGGTGTGTAAGTGGGCCAGGAAGGGGAAGAGAGAGAATCTTAAGCAGACTCCCTGCTGAGCATGGAGCCTGATGAGGGGCTTGATCTCATGACTGTGAGATCATGACCTGAGCTGAAACCAAGAGTCAGACGCTCAACCATCTGAGCCACCCAGGTGCCCCAACAGTTTGTTTAATCTGTCATCCAAGATCAAGGTCAGAGGGTCCTCTGAAACTTCTTGTCTAAGGTCCTCCACGTGCAGTCACTTTCCGAATCTTATAGCTCCTACTTCCACAATTTCTATTCATTCCATCCCCTCATTTCCATTGCAGGTGGGAAGCCTGGGAGCTGACCTTGGGTGTAGGAAAGAGGTTTCTGTCTTTAGAAGGCCTTGCCACATCAAAATGACATCTTTGGCATGTGTAGAGGTGTGAGGTAAGAGATCTAATTTATTACTCTGTCTCCCAAGATGGTCAGCAAGTTATTCTAATTTATTGACTAGTTTGTCCTTTCCTTACTGATTTTAAAGGCTGGGACACAAACAGGTAATAATGTTAAGAGCCAGACTTAGATCCTCAGACTCTGTGGTGCGTCTCCCAGTGAGTTCTAAGTATACTAGCATCCCTAAGGTTATCTAAAACCCTTTCCTTTACTGCAGAGTTTTCTAACATGCATATCAATTGGCTTGTTTTAATTGGGTTCCCCTAGAAGCAGACCCTGTGACAGAGTAGTAGGGCACTGGAGAACTGAATGAAACAAAGAAGGGAGGGTAGTTAACAAACATTCTTTTATGATGCAAGTTACCATTGTGAGTAATTAGTTTTGGTCTTAATCTGTGTAATAAAAATGTTAACAGCCAACACATAGTGCTTATTATGTTCTAGGTACTGTTCTAAATCCTTTACAAATCTTGATGCATTTATTCTTTAAAAAATCTTTTTTATTGTAGTTGATATACAATGTTAGATTAGTTTCTGGTGTACAACATAATGATTCAACAACTCTGTATGTTATGCTATGCTAACCATAAGTGTAGCTACCATCTCTCGCTATACAATGCTGTTACAGTACCCTTGACTATATTCCCTATGCTCTACTTTTCATTCCCTGAGTTATTCATTCTATAACTAGAAGCTTGTATCTCCCACTCCCCTTCACCCATTTTGCCCTCAACCCCTTCCCCTCTGGCAACCATCAATTTGTTCTCTGTATTTATGGTTCTGTTTCTGCTTTTTTTGCTTGTTTGTTTGTTTTAAATGCCACATATAAGTGAAATCATGTGGTATTTTCTTTCTCTGACTTACTTCACTTAGCATAATACCCTCTAGATCCACCCATGTTACTGCAAATGGTAAGATCTCATTTTTAAATGACTAAATAATATTACATCTTCTTTATCCACTTATCTATCAATGGACACTTGGGTTGCTTCCATATTTTGACTATTGTAAATAATGCTACAATAAACATGGGGGTGCATATATTTTTTTGAATTAGTGTTTTCATTTTTTTAGGTAAAGGGCCAGTAGTGAATGACTGAATCATATGGTAGTTCCATTTTTAATTGTTTGAGGAATTTCCATACAGTTTTCCACAGTGGCTGCACCAATTTACATTCCCACCAATAGTGCCCTTAGGTTCTTCTTTGTCCACATCCTCGCCAACACTTGTTATTTCTTGTCTTTTTGATTCTAGCCATTCTGAGAGGCATAAGGTGATATTTCATTGTAGTCTTGATTTGCATTTCCCTGATGGTTAGTGATACTGAACATCTTTTCATGTATCTGTTGGCCATCTATATGTATTCTTGGAAAAAAATGTCTATTCAGGTCCTCTGCCCATTTTTTAATCAACTTATTTGGGTTTTTTCCTTTGTTTTTTGTTTTGATACTGAATTGTCCAATTTCTTTATGTATTTTGGATATTAACCCTTTATCAAATATATCATTTGTGGATATCTTCTCCCATTTGGTAGGTTACCTTTTTGTTTTGTTGGTGATTACTTTTGCTGTGCAAAAGCTTTTTATTTTTGTGTAGTTACAATAATTTATTTTTGATTTTGTTTTCCTTGCCTGAGGAAACATATTTAGAAAAATGTTGCAAAGGCTGATGTCAAAGAGTTTATTGCATATGTTGTCTTTTAGGAGTTTTATGGTTTCAGGTCTCACATTTAGGTCTTTAATCCATTTTGAATTTGTTTTTGTGTATGATGAAAGAAAGTGCTCCAGTTTCATTCTTTTGCATGCAGTTGTCCAGTTTTCCCAGCACCATTTATTGAAGAGACTCTCTTTCCCCCATTGTCTTGCCTCCTTTGTCATAAATTAATTAACCATATAAGTGTGGGTTTATTTCTGGGTTCTCTATTCTGTTCTATTGATCTGTCTATTTTTGTGCCAGTACTATACTGTTGTGTATAGCTTTGTAGTATATCTTGAAATGTGGGATTGTGACAGCTTCAGCTTTGTTCTTTCTCAAGATTGTTTTGGCTATTCAGGGTCTTTTGTGGTTCCATATAAATTTTAGGATTATTTGTTCTAGTTTTGTGAAAAATACTACTGGTATTTTGATAGGGATAGCACTGAATATATAGATTGCTTTGGGTAATAGAATTCACAGTATTAATTCTTCCAATCCATGAACATGGTATATTTTTCCATTAATTTTGTCATCTTTAATTTCTTTCATCAGTATTTTACAAGTCTTTCACCTCCTTGGTTAAGTTTATTCCTAGATATTCTTTTTGGTGCAGTTGTAAATGGAAGACTTTTTAAAATTTCTCTTTCTGCTTCCTTGTTACAGATTGCTATATATTAATTTTGTATTCTACAACTTTACCAAATTCATTTATTATTTCCAATAGTTTTTTTGGTGGAGTTCTTAAGGTTTTCTGTGTATAGTATCATATCATCTGCAAATAGTGGTAGTTTTACTTCTTCCTCACCAATTTGGATGCCTTTTGTATCTTTTTCTTGTCCAAGTGCTATGGCTAGGACCTACAGTACTATGTTGATTACAAGTGACAAGAGTGGACATCCTTGTCTTATTTTTGATCCTAGAAGAAAAGCTCTCAATTTTTCTTCATTGAGTATGGTGTTAACTGTGGGTTTTCATATATGGCTTTTATTATTTTGAGGTATATTTCCCCTAAACCCACTTTGTTGAGAGTTTTTATCATGAATGGGAGTTTAACTCATTTATTCTTTATAAGGACATCATAATTTCTCCATTTTATAGATGAGTAAACTGAGGCAGGGAGAGTGGAGTCAGTGTCCAACATCACATAGCTTATAAATGGCAGATCCAGGAATCTGGAGGACTTGCATAGTCTATAGGACTGATTATCCAAAGGGAAATAGTCTTAATAGAGAAGTGGCTGAAAAATCAGGGCAATTACATCCTGGTAAAAATTGGTGCAAAGTATTGCTTTTGACGTTTAGTAGTTAAATGTTTGTGAAAACCCAGGCATGGCCCTTAGGTATGCCATTCTAATGAAACAAAGTAGACAGTGATTTCCCAAAGAAAGCCTTTTAAGAAAATACTGACTAAAGGAGAGTGTCCACTTGAATGGTATTAAAATGGATTTGTTATAATATAGAATGAGGACTAGGGGAAAACACAAAAACAAAAACCTATTTTTGCTAGCATTGGTTTATATATCCAGTTACTTTCCCCATCTCTGTATATAAAAAATTAAAATGGAGAAAATACATTTACCTTTCATTTTTATTAAAAATACTGTTAGGACTAATGTTGCCAGAATATGTTTAATTTTTAACTTATATTTTATTTATCTGTCCCATTGATGTAACTGGTGCTCACTTAGGCCAGGATACAGGTTAATAACCTCCTAGCCTGAGAAAAAAAGAATAATTAAAAAGAATACTCCATGGTTTAGGTGATCATTTGAGTTACTGTCTTCTTTCAATAACCTGTTCCATTTCTTGCCCTTTCGGCATGTGCCATTTTGTGCTTCCAAAGCTCCAAAGGCCACATTAAAAAAATAATGACTTCAAGGCATTATTTCCAAAAGAATTACAAATGAATTACTTTTAAAAATTAGACCTTGATTTGCACCAAAATGGCAAGAAAATAAGTATTTCTATTTTATTTATCTATATTCAAATTAGAGCATTGTTATCTGTGATTTGAAATACATACTAAGGTACTTTTCTTACTCATATCTTAAGAGCAGTGTTAGTTAATGTGCTCCTTAAGCTTATTAGCTACTTAGTCTTCTGGAAAATTATGTAAAGACAATACAGAATTTGAAGAAATACGGAAAAGTTGTTGGTCAAAATGTATGGCAAACCTGAGTCATTCCCATTATTATGTGTTATAAATAAACACATTAGTGTAACAGCTAACATTTCCGTATCGCAGCATTTGACAGTGTATTACATATTGTAGCACTGAATAAAAGCTTGTTGAGTGAACAGATGGATGGATATGTGATGGTTAATTGTATGTGTCAACCTAGCTAGGCCACAGTACCTAGATATTTGGTCAAACGTTACTGTAGATGCCTCTGTGAGGGTATTTTTTAGATGTGATTAACATTTACATCAGTAGACTTTGAGTAAAACGTATTATCCTCTATAATTTGGGTGGGCTTCATTTAATCAGTTGAAAGCTTTAGTAAGAACAAGACTGACTTCCACTGAGAGGAGGGAATTCTGCCTATAGACTCGAGAAGTGAAATACTAACTTCCATGGGTCTCTAGACTGTTAGTTTTGGGATTTGCCAGCTTCTACATTCACATGAGCTAATTTCTTAAAATCACTCTCTCTGTTGCTCTTGCTCACTCTATCTATCTGTATCTGTCTGTCTGTGTACACACGCTAATGGTGATTGCTTCTGTTTCTTTGGAGAACCCTCAATGATACAGGATGATAGCAATTACATAAATATATTATGACTTATGTATTTTTTTTTGGACATATGAACAACTTTAATTACCTGCTACAACCATGCAGAAGGAAATATGTGGTAAATGGATAAAAACACGGTTCATAAACTTAGGAGACAGGCAGGCATTTTTAGACCACTTCAGGTTTAGACATTAACCAGACTGAAGTATTTTTTAACATTTAAAATAAAACCTTAAAAAAAATAGAACTTTTTTACCACAGTAAACAAAACAATGTATTAAATTTGACTTCCAGAAATGACCAAATTATTTTTTAAACATGATTTAATTTTTTTTCACATTTCTTTAAATGTCAAGTTTTCTTTGGCAAACTTATCCAAAATACTAAATTTTCATTTTAGAACTTATTTTATATTTATATAACAGAGTGCCCTAAATTGATGTTCATCAAGATACCTTTCTCTAGGCCCTAATGGCTTCTACCTTCCTTTTAAAATGTATTATCTTTTAAGTTGTCATTCTCAAAAATATTCTGGAAAAAAAATTATGAATTAAACACCGATAAACTCTTCTTCATTTCTGTTATAGTGTAGTAATTTATCATCTAACCCACAGTGGTCTATCAGCTGAGTAAGGCTGAGTTTGTTGTTCTCTTCAGACATAGCTGACTGCAACTCATAAAGCAGCAGCTGGCTACAGCTTCTCCACTTCTGTATTAACATCTGTAACTGAGACAGGTCATTCTTTGATCTATACATTTTGACCAGTTTTAGCCTCCGAAGAAAGTCTTCTTTCTCCTCAATCTGCTTCACCAATTTTGCTCTTTCTTCACTTAATCCTTGTTTTGGAAGATTCTCATTCACAAAGTCACTTTGGAGATCACTGCAAGACTCAGTATCAAGAGATTTAGATTCACATGCACTGATACTCTTGAAGGTATTTTTCAAATATGTACTTTCTTTGAATTCACCATCTATGTGTTTAAAACTTTCTTGAAGTTCCAAACAGTTTTCTTCTATTGAAGATGCTGGTTTCTCAGGAAAAGTCTGATCATTTTCTTCATTCTCTACTTTAAGACGTTTCACCACACTGTAACAGGAATTAAATGAAGATCTAGTTTTCCTCAATCGTTCTCTAAGTGTTGCACTCATAGGTTGTTTTCTTGTGCTACTTGTCCGGGGAGATGGTGGATTGGCGCAAGCCTGCGGAGTGCTAGGTAAAATCACACCTGAGTCGGATGGGTTTTCCATCTTGAAAATAAAATCTTGGTTTACCTCTCCCTCCGCCATCCCCAGATTGCAGAACTGACTTATGTATTTGTATTAGAGATGTGAAGGCAAAAAATGTACTCTCCCGAAATCTTGTTGTCAAGATCAACACTAACTTAGTTATTACCATTGAAATATTTTTTTTGAAACTAATTTGCCTTGGGGTGAAGTTTTTTCTTTTCTTTTTCTTTTTTTCATTTCTTTACCAAAGGCTTCTAATATCCTTTTTTTTTTTTTCCTTCTTTTCCTCTCCAGACACCCTTTGGATTTACACTGACTTGTCTCTTTAAAGCTGTTGGTTTCAATATCCCTACCAGAATTTGATTTGATCTAAGGGCACAGGAATTTCTCCAAGTATCAGGCACATTCTTTTCCTGGGTTTTCCACTGAGTAGTATTGGTGACCTTGGCCACATCACTAAACCTCAGTCTTATCTGATAAATAACGATCTCTAAAATGTGTTGCAGTTCTAAGAGTTGACAATGCCAACTAATTTGTTCAGTTATTTTAAAAAGGGAATCACTGGGTCTTTGTGCTTATTTTATTGTGAAAATGATGATGGCAATAATAATTCTTTTGACATTTGTTACCCCGTGTTCTATTGATCTAGTTGGGATTATAAATAAGGCAAAATAAGAGAATATAAAGCAAACCTTGTGTCCATCTTAAAGGCATCCATGATTATAGAATAGGGGAAGTCAGATGGCACCATAACAGGACAGAAACACAAAGAGTAGCCATGCAGGAATTGTAGAACAACATTCAGGAGAGACCACTTCATTGTCACTTCTGCATATGGTCCAAGCCCATTAGGAGGCCATGGCAAGGGTTTGGGTGCAAGTAAGGTGAAGATTTAGGGACAGTCATTCAATCTAGTTTATTCTACATGGTATCTGTTTTGTACCTTTAAACAATTATGAAAAAACCTTTATAATGTATCTGGCTAATCAAAATAATTCTTTTTTTTTAGGGGTCTTCCTTTTAGTCCAGCAAAACTTGTTTTGTATAGATAAGGATTCCATTGGATGGATAATTAAGAAGGTTATTAATTAAGAAGTTGGGGGAAGAGCTCCTTTTCTGTGATTTCTGATCCTTAATTTGATTAAGTGTTTCACAGGGTCGAAACCTTCCCATTGAGAGTTATACACGTTATCTGAATTCTTTGAGCCAGGGGTTCTTTCTGATGTAGGCCTCTTAACAGTGTTCTTGTAGTTGAGGGAGTATTGATTAGTTTGCCAGCATTATAGATTTTCATCAGCAACAGTCCTTCGGAAACCAGTGCAGAGTTGTCTTTGAGAGAAACTCCTGTCCCATAAAAATTTTAAGAACTGGAGCAATGACTATCTGTTTTGATTATTTTAAGTGCAGCCCTTTTTGGCAGTCTGGTACAGAAGATGACCTCTTTGAGCCCTTTTCAGTAGTGTGATTTTTAAGATTCTTTGCTGGCAAAACTAACCGAATCCCTTGCAGAAATAGATCAACTGGGGACTCAAAAGTGTTCATTGTTTTTCATTTGAGAGTCTTTTGCTGCTCTTGAGGATAAAGACAGGCTCGTTGCTGGGGATTAAAGGGTAAATGATAACCAGCTGGCCTAAAGTAAAGTTTATAATCTAAGCCTTCGTTTTATATCCCCTGAAGATTTTATGTTTATAAAAGAATTCAAAATGAATTTTCCATTAGGTACATGTTGGTACCCTCTAAGTCTTATCATATAGGAAAAGGGAGAAAAAGTTTAGGAAGATAAAAAGGAGGTATAACATAGCAAATATGAGTGAGAACCAAGGAAATTTTACAGGCCTGTAAAACAATTGTGGACCTAATAACGTTTTTAGAACCACTGAAGGCTAGACTGGTGAAAATTCATATTTTCACCAATCTAAACAAAAATCCAGAATTAGGAAAACGGAGCTTGATAGTTTGACTTTCCTGTTCTCTTTTTTTCCCCCAGTAGTAATTTTTTAATAAAAAATACGTGCTTCAGAGAGGGAACATTGTAATCTGAACAAGACGACTAGTGCACAGTCCTTCAGACATGGTGTTCGGTGACATTTAGCTGAGGATCAACATTGCAACAGTTGAGAAGTTATCCATGACTCTCTGTTTCTAGGCAAAGGCAAGTGTTGCTTTTGGTATTTTTGGGAGGGGTGTACCTACTGAGATAGGTCAGTCCCATTTTCGTGAGGAAGTTTCACTTTGATCTTTACTTCTTAACCTCATCAGAATTCTGAACAACAGCATACCAGGGCAAACCTTGCTTCACTGTGAACATTTAGCTGCAGTGAAACAGACAGAGGGGCTTTGGCGGGGGGTAAATCCAGGAGGTGTGGGGCCTAAAGATTATACAATTTTAGAACCCTCTTTAAGAAAACATAAAATGATTGATATAAAAATAAGTGTGAAGGTAAGTATGTAGAATGAAAAAAAGAAACCAACAACAAAAACCACATGGCCAAAGACAAAAATATAATGTTTTTATTAATGAATTGCCAACACACCTCAATGACACTTTTTTCCTTATAGTTTGTGGCTGCATAGTCTTGAGCTCGATTTTTAAATTTAATTTCAGTCCCCCCCCAGCTTTAATGAGGAGATATAACTGACATATAACATTGTATCAAGTTAGAGGGTACAGATGGTTTCATACATGTAGTTAACAATGATTTTTAAATTTTGCTCTTCAGTTAGAGGACAGAAAGACAATTCAGTCTTTTTTTTTTTTTTTTTAGCATAGCTGGTTGGCATTTGTTTTTTTTGTTGGTGCTCAGAAAAAATTATTTTAAAGAAAAATATATTTTAGTGTCCTAAGTCTTTATTTATAGAGCTTATATGAAATTGTAAAATTGTTTAGGATTCACATGGAGCAGAATTGCCCCCACGTTTCTTTTCTGTGTGGACTGTGAGATTTCAAGGCATTTCAAGTTTCCTTAGAGAGTGAATAGTCTTGGCCTTTGAATTGACAACACTCATTTGTTGTCAATGTCTTTGTACATTGTAAGTTTTATGTTATTTTCATCACTATTCAAACTTGCTGGCAAATCAGGAAGAAATTTAATCTTTTCCCAGTGTGTTCATTTGTGTTCCTCCTCTTTTTAATTTAATGATCAAACAAACCAAGAATGTATTCATTATGGCTAGTCAACATTTTTCTCTTCCTTTAATGAATTATTGCTTTGGTATGATTTAAACATTTTGGATACAATTCTTTTCTTGATTTTAGAGTAATTTCTGTTGATTTCAACTCTCATCTTTATCTCTTTTGTTTTATATCATTTTTTAATCTGAACTTACAGACAGATCTTTAATAAATAAATTTAAAGAAGCCAAAAGAAGATATCAGGAGTCTTTAATTTCGTCCTTATTTGATTAAAACTTTGTAAGACATCTTTTTTTTAAAGATTTATTTGTTTATTTGAGAGAGAGAGAGAGAGAGAGAGAGAGCACATACATGCAGGGAGGGGCGGAGGGGCAGAGGGAGAGGGAGAGAGAAAATCTCCAGTAGACTCCCTGCTGAGCGCAGAGCTGGACATGGGGTTCGATCTCATGACCCTGAGATCATGACCTGAGCCTAAATCAGAGTTGGACACTTAACCAGCTGAGCCACCCAGGAACCTCTTGTAAGATGTCTTTTTAAATTACAGTAAAAATGGTGTGTTTAAACTTTGCTGTGAAATAAAGAAAAAAGAACAGATGGGGTATTTCACTTACATACATTGTATTGTTTCTGACAGGAGAGAATGTCTATTTTGACTATGCACTGATGAGAACTGAGTACTCTGCTTGCAATTTTATACATCTGATAATTGGAAGAATTTTTTTTACAGAATAGCTTCTGGCTTGATACCTTTCAAACATTGTCATATCATGATCCAACCCCTGACCCTGCTCCTTTATGTCTCGTAGCTGGACGAGTGGACACAGGGGGAAGGTGGGAGTATTCCTGGAAGCCATTCCTCTGAGAAGATGAGCAGTATTTTCACTATATCTGGAAGTGACAACAGAACACATCGCTATATCCTGTAAACCCCAAATCAGTGTATTCCCAACTTCCCCTTTCCAAAACATCAAAAAATGCCTGCAGTAACTCTCATGCCACCTGACATTGAGGGAAGTGTGACAGAGAAGTCAGCGTGGACAGAGACAGTGTCTTTTTTTAAAAATTTTTTATTGTTATGTTAACCACCATATATTACCTCGTTAGTTTTTTTTAATTTATTTTTAACTAGAATGAACTTTTTTATTTTTCTCCTTTAAATTTTTTATTGTTATCTTAATCACCATACATTACATCATTAGTTTGTGATGTATATCATATAACACCCAGTGCTCCATGCAGAGCGTGCCCTCTTTTTTAAAAAAATTTTTTATTGTTATGTTAACCACAGTACAGTACATCATTAGTTTTTGATGTAGTGTTCCATGATTCATTGTGTATAACACCCAGTGCTCCATGCAGAACGTACCCTCTTTAATACCCATCACCAGGATAACCCATCCTCCCATCCCCCTCCTCTCTAGAACCCTCAGTTTGTTTTTCAGAGTCCATCGGAGAGACAGTGTCTTAACTAATTATGGTGAAAAATATCTTGGCTTTGAAAATCTTATAAAATCATATTGTGAGGGCCCCTCCAGGACTTTGGAAGGGGCTATACAAGGGAGAGGCCCTCACACTGAAACTTCATTAGCTGCACAGTAAAGATGCCTCAGCTAGAAAGATAAAGCACAATTTGTATGTTCCACCAAGGTCTTCTCTTGGTCATTGATAAGTCTCTTTCATTTTTCATAAGTTACCTAAGTTAATTTTTGCATCTAAATATTTTCTAGAATACTTTCCTTGTTATCTCCTCTTTCTGGCTTTTCCTCTTTCGTTTCCCTCTATCCCTGTGTTTATCTTGAAGGAAACCTCTCTCTGGGCATATGTAGTCTCTTATAGTTGTGCAGCTTTAACATGAGTGTGAAGCCAGGTATTTTCCATGTCCTTCATAGTTGTGTGTGAAAATGGTTCATTTGTACATTGGCTTTGGTTGAGTATTGGAGTCTACCTTAAGCATCATATACGTATTGGCTTTATTTGCTGATTTTCATGTTTGGTTTAAAGATAATTCTTCAAATGTGGTATGTATACACAATGGAATATTATGCAGCCATCAAAAGGAATGAAATCTTGCCATTTGCAATGACGTGGATGGAACTGGAGGGTATTATGCTGAGCAAAATAAGTCAATCAGAGAAAGACATGTATCATATAACCTCACTGATATAAGGAATTCTTAATCTCAGGAAACAAACTGAGTGTTGCTGGAGTGGTGGGGGGTGGGAGGGATGGGGTGTCTGGGTGATGGACATTGGGGAAGGTATGTGCTATGGTGAGCACTGTGAATTGTGTAAGACTGTTGAATCACAGACCTGTAGCTCTGAAACAAATAATACATTATATGTTTAAAAAAAAAAGAAGCAGGAAGGGGAAAATGAAAGGGGGAAATTGGAGGGCGAGACGAACCATGAGAGGCTGTGGACTCTGAAAAACAAACTGAGGGTTCTAGAGGGGAGGGGGGTGGGAGGATGCGTTAGCCTGGTGATGGGTATTAAAGAGGGCACGTTCTGCGTGGAGCACTGGGTATTACTCACAAGCAATGAATCATGGAACCCTACATCAAAAACTAATGATGTAATGTATGGTGATTAACATTACAATAATAAAAAATAAAAAAAATTCGTCAAGTTTAATTATGCATTGGATTTTTGATTATAGCTCTTCACAAGTTAGGTACACAAATGGCTTGTGCCCATTGTGGATGAGAATGTGACCACTGGGCCGATGATCTCTTATCAAAGATTTGCCACATAATCATAAACAAATGGCCTTTCTCCCTGCTCCACGTGCTTGCATAGTGGTGTATAAGGAATCTTCTAGGGGTGAGATGAGGACATCAGGACAGGTTATAAAATTACCAGTGATGGAGACCTATGATATTACCTTAGCAAAAGCTACAAACCCCAGAGGGCCCTTGGTTGCCTGTTCCTTGGCCTTTTGATCTATAGTTTTGTGAAATGAATCGCTAAGCTAGATAGTGGCCAGGCTTCACTTTTCTAGTGAAGAAAGTATTTTTTTAAAAATTTTATTTATTTATTCATGAGAGACAGAGAGAGAGAGAGAGAGAGGCAGAGGGAGAAGCAGGCTTCCCTCAGAGCAGGGAGCCTGATGCGGGGCTCGATCCCAGGACCCTGGGACCACGACCTGAGCCGAAGGCAGACGCTTAACCATTTGCGCCACCCAGGTACCCCAGTATTTTTTTTTTTATTTATAAAGTTGGTATATATATTTATATATATATTTATATATAAGGTATATATATTTATATATAAGGTGGCAAAGACAGATAATTTTCTCTTGTCTATATGAGAAATAATAGCTAAGGATTTTTTAACAGATAATTCATAAGTAAAGAAAGCAATATCTGATTATTGTGGTTTTTTTTGAGGTTACCCTAGTTAAAAAAGCTAAAAATCTTTTATATTCTAGGAAATTCAGTGTAGTTCAGATGTGAGAAGTCATGTGAGCAGTGGATATTTTCTCACCGTATTACTCTAATCTCTCTTTAGGTCAAGGTTAAGCGGGTCTAGAAAAAACAGACATCTGTGTTTGTAATGCAATAAAGTGTAATGAGTGTGGCGACTTTTTCTAATTTACCTCAGCTGGATATGCAAATGAAACGATTAAACTTGTAACCCATAACTCTTTGGGGGAACTGATGGGTAACGAAAGTGCAGAGTATTTACTGTAGCTAATGGGAAAGTTGTTGGATGATAGGAATGTAATATGTTCTATTTGCAAATGTACTAAAGAGCTAGTTAGCAGTGTAAATGAGGACTTGGTTATTTAGGAATAACCTTCAAATTGGCAAAATTAGTCCCAACAGTATGATTAAAATAAAAAAAAAATCAATCATTTATTTTATGGTGTTTGAACTTGCTAACTACAGCTTGTTACGTGTATTTAGAGATCTGGTTTTGGGAATGGGAAAGTGTATTAGAGATCTGGTTTTGGGAATCGGAGTAGTATATTAGTGCTTTACTTTTACGTAGTATATTTTTTTTTCAAGGAACTCCAATTCTTTACAATAATCAACTAGTTAATCCCATAACATACTTGTCAGGAAGGCAAGACTCAGGGTTACCATAATAACTTTATAGGTACAAAAATTATAGATTCAGTTATTTGCTCAAGTTCTATCTCTGAAGACACTGGAGTAAAATTTAGATATTTGGTCTCAGCCAATATTTAATAGATTTTTTTTTAAAGATTTTTATTTATTTATTTGACAGAGAGACAGCGAGAGAGGGAACACAAACAGGAGAGGGAGAAGCAGGCTTCCCGCAGAGCAGGGAAGGACCAGGACCCTGGAAACATGACCTGAGCTGAAGGCAGTCGCTTAACGACTGAGCCACCCAGGCACCCCTAGCCAATATTTAGACAAAACAATGATTTTCTTCCTATAGCCAGTTATAAAGTTTTCCATTTTGTTGGTACAAATTCTCCACCCATCAGGAGTCACCTTCTTCCTTTACACCCAAATGACCTTTTCTGAAGTATTACACAGTCACAGAGATAACTGAGTAAACAGTTGCAAGATATTGTGAAAAAAGGTAAACCCCTCGTGTGAAGGAAGCAGAGAGAAGTCCTTCTTCAGACACAGCCTAAAAGAGGACTGTGTATAAGTTATTAATAAGAATATGGACTGTTAGGAATAGAGGGGGCATTAAGGCCAATATCACCCACCTTCCTCATGATGCTGTGTGGAGTGCTTTACACTGCAACATCCTCCTTGACCTGGGACCATCTCCCTTGAGCACTTGTAATCGCAGGAAGCTAGCAGGTGTATGGAATTGCTGATATACAACTGCTCTTTACCTATAAAATGGCATTATCCTAATTCATCTTAATAAGTTCCTCTTTATCATAGGCCACAATCTAACTTTCTGCCCTATTGCTACACAGGAATATTCTAAAAACTGCTCAGGAGAAGAGATTTAAACTGTCTTTGGTACATTATTCTGCTATTTCATATTTGCTCCGTTTTTACCCATTGTAAGTAGTAAATACAAGAAAAGCAATGTGAACCTTTATTATTTCAAATTTCTAACTTTTAAAAATGATCTATATATCCTAAATGGAATTTATTTTTGCCTTTGTTTGCTCCAGTTTTGTTTGTACTCTATTTGTCTATATACTCTTTTGGAGATAACATGAAGTAGAGGGATAGGGTTTCACCATTAAACTATTCCCTGAATTTCGCTAAACAAGAACCATGTTCCCTCAAAATAGCTGGGTAGAAAAGAGTCCTGTTCCTCCCTCTATCTCTGTATACTGTATTTCTTAAAACAACTTCTCAAAAACTGTAAGATACGCCATAAAATAAAGCTCAATGGATCTGATATGGAAAACAAATCCTATCACTGGTATGAATTAAGATGTGCTGAAATCTTTTCTGAAAATGTTTCACATTCATCCCAGTGATAATTCAGTTAGAAAATCAATGGATGTTAAAACTACTGGAGAATTTGATGAAGAACAGGATATTTACATGGTCTTAAACCCTCTCCCTACAGATTATAAAGGGAGAGTAACTCTAGAGTGAAGAGACTGGACAGATACCACCTTAACCAAATCATCAAAGTTAATATTACCACTAAGGGGACAAAATGAAAGTATCAGCCTCCTGATTTGATGCGATAAACCAAGGACATAAGATCACTGCAGGGGTATTCCTGCCAAAAATGTATTCAGTATAACCTGAATCTATAATCTTGAGGAAGCATCATCAAATCTATTCTATTTTCTTCAAAAATTTCTCTATCATGAAAGATAAAGGGCAGTCTCCAGATTAAAGGAGACTAAAGAGGCATGCCAACCATATATAATATGGGGGGCCAGGTTGCATCCCATACTAAAGTGCTCTACAGGATAATACTGGGACATTCAGAGAAATATGAATATGGATTGCTTTGTAGATAATGATGTTAATATTAAATTCCTGACTTTGATAACTGTAATATAGTTAAATAAAAGAATATCTGGTTTTTAGGAAATATATTCTGAAGTATTTAAGTCCTAAAAGGGCATGATGTCTATAATTTACTCTCAAATGTTTAAGAAAAAAAATATTATGGAAGTTTTTTATATTAGTCCTGCTTAAACTTAAAATTTTTTTAAGTTTGAACTTAAAATTATTTTAGAATAAAAAGTTTTAAAATGTTCTCCATAAAAAAGATCTATAGATTTGCTGGAATATCTCCTTTTGATTTCATATAGACCCCTATAGCATTAAACAATCAGCTGCTCTAATGAAGTGTGGTAGCACATGAAGAAATGGTCCCAAATGTTACCAAGGCCAAGGCATTTTTTTTTTAAGATTTTATGTATTTATTTGAGAGAGAGAGAGAGAGAGAGAGAGAATGAGAGATAGAAAGCACGAGAGGGAAGAGGGTCAGAGGGAGAAGCAGACTCCCCGCTGAGCAGGAAGCCTGATGCGGGACTCGATCCCGGGACTCCAGGATCGTGACCTGAGCCGAAGGCAGTCGCTTAACCAACTGAGCCACCCAGGCGCCCAAGGCATATTTTTTTATACCAGGTTTTATTGATCCTAAGGTCATATTTGCACACTTTAAAAATCAAAAGGAAACTTAAAATTAAAGATGTGTACCACAGTTTGAGTGTAGCATTTTTTTTCTTGATGTGTAAGGTAGTGATTTGATGAATGTCACATTTGATAAAAATAGGGTAGTTATTAGTCCTGTAGGTCCTGGGTTAATTTAAAATACAGCAAGTTGGTAAATCTTATTTTGTTGACGAAATTCTTGGGAGATCCTAGCCCCTGTGTGGAACCTCAGACTTGTCAAAGGTGTATATTATTTTGGGCTAAGAATGATATATGTGGGCGCCTGGGTGGTTCAGTTGGTTAAGCGTCTGCCTTGGGCTCAGGTCATGATCCCAGGGTCCTGGGATCGAGTCCCGTGCTGGGCTCCTTGCTCAGTGGGGAGTCTGCTTCTCCCTCTACCCCTCCCAACTGCTGGTGATCTCTCTCTCTCATTTCCCCTCTCTCAAATATTAAAATCTTAAACAAAAAGAATGATATATGTAACACAGAAAGTCCTTACTGAAGCACAACATCTCAGTGTGGCACTCCTTTTTGCTCTTCCAGCACAGCATCCCACTAATACTCCATAACATGATAGGGGTGTGTGCGTGGGAAAGAACACTGTCAGAAGAGATGAGAATAATTAGCTTGCCACTGCAACTTTAATTTTGAAATTGGGGAGATTTGTAAATTTTCCCTGTGAGCTCCTTCCTTCCATGACATACTGAACATAACCACCAAAGATTCCAGCTTTACTAAAAATTTGGTGCTTGAGTCCCTTTTGTAGGTCCAGGTTCAATAGATCAGAGACCCTGCATATTATCTAGTGTATCCCCAGACTGGCAGCATCAGCATCCCTTGGGAACTTGTTAGATATTGGAAGTTCTTAGGGACCTCATGCCACAGACCTACTAAATCAGAAACTCTGGGGCTGGGCACAGTCATCTGTGTTTTCACAAGTCCTCCTAGGGATGCTGATGCACAGTAGACAAAGTTTGAGAACCAGGGATGTGGGGCAACTGAGAAACACAAAGGAAAGCATGTTGTCACCAGTGATGCTGTTTAATAGTGAAGGAAATGTGAACATGAGGAATATCACCATTGCTTATTTCTAAGCAGCTTGACCCCAGACCCTCTATGCTTTATTGGTGGTCCAGCGTGCACACCTTCTCCAGAAGGAGGAATAGTCTGCACTTGTTTACTTGATTTGATAGCACATCACAGGTGCTTCACCCATATGAGAAGAATGGCAGGTGTCTCTGGAAACACTTGCCATTGTGAGCATCTCAGTGTATGCTGGTCAGCAGTAATTTGAAGCAGCTCTTCCAAGGTTTGCCATTTTGATTATAACTGTCACTTTTTTAGTGGTCCTCTATTTTCTTTCTTTTTTTTTTTTAAGATTTTATTTATTTATTTGTCAGAGAAAGAAAGAGAGAGCACAAGCAGGGGGTAGTGGCAGGCAGAGGGAGAAGCACACTCCCTACTGAGCAGGGAACCCGTTGTGGGGCTCGAACCTGGGACCTGGGCATCATGACCTGAGCCGAAGGCAGATGGTTAACTGACTGAGCCACCCAGGCGTCCCAAGTGGTCTTCTATTTTCTAAGGTGTAGGGTGGTATGACTAATGTAAATTAGGAGGTTTGATATATTAGTGACTTTTATTTTTATTTTTTCAAAAAGAAAATTTTACACTGTGCAAATGAGTTGGGTGCAGGCACTCCCAGAGAATTTAGTCTGAGTTTATTCTCTCAGTTGTTAATGTTGCCACACGGAAAGCATTTCCTACTGATTTTAGTTAAGGGTTGTTTCAGTTGATTGGTTTTCTCTTCATTATGGATCCTGTTTTCTTTGCATGCCTGGTAAATTTTTTTTTTTTTTTATGGATGTAGACATTGTAAATTTTACTTTGTTGGGTGCTGGATATCTTTGTATGTCTATATACTTTTTTTTGACAGTTTTTAAATATAGTGAAGTATAGTTGAAACAGAATGTTACATTAGTTTCAGGTGCACAACATAGTAATTCAACAACTCTGTACATTGTGCTGTGTTCACCCCAAGTGTAGCCACCATCTGTCATTATACAACACTATTACAATACCATTGACTGTTCCCTATGCTGTACCTTTCATTCCTGTGATGTATTCATACCATAACTGAAAGCCTATGCCTCTTACCCCCCTTTACCCTTGTAGTCTATCTCCCCAGCCTCCTCTCCTCTGGCAACCACTAGTTCTCTGTATTAATGTGTCTGTTTCTGCTTTTATGTTTTTGTCTGTTCATTTGTTATATTTTTTAGATTCCACATATTAGTGAAATCATATGGTATTTGTCTTTCTCTGTCTTATTTCACTTAGCATAATACCCTCTAGGCCCTATCATGTTATCACAAATGGCTAGATTTCCTTTTTTATAGCTGAGTAATATTCCATTGCATATAGACACCACATCTTGATCCATTCGTTTATTGATGGACACTTGGGTTGCCTCCATACCTTGGCCATTGTAACTAATGCTACAGTAAACATAGGGGTGCATATATATTTTTGGATTGGTGTTTTAAATTTCTTTAGGGAAATAGCCAGTAGTGGAATTATTGGATTATATGGTATTTCTATTTTTATTTTTTTAAATTTTTTATTGTTATGTTAATCATCATATATTATATCATTAGTTTTTGATGTAGTGTTCCATGATTCATTGTTTGTGCATAACACCCAGTGCTCCATGCAGAATGTGCCTCTTTAATACCCATCACCAGGCTAACCCATCCCCCTACCCTCCTCCCCTCTAGAACCCTCAGTTTGTTTTTCAGAGTCCATCGTCTCTCATGGTTGGTCTCCCCCTCTGACTTACTCCCCTTCATTCTTCCCCTCCTGCTATCTTCTTCTTTTTCTTTTTTCTTAACATATATTGCATTATTTGTTGCAGAAGAACAGATCTGGGATTCAACAGTCTTGCACAATTCACAGCGCTCACCATAGCACATACCCTACCCAATGTCTATCACCCAGACACCCCATCCCTCCCACCCCCCACCACTCCAGCAAACCTCAGTTTGTTACCTGAGATTAAGAATTCCTCATATCAGTGAGGTCATATGATACATATCTTTCTCTGATTGTCTTATTTCACTCAGCATAACACCATCCAGTTCCATCCATGTCATTGCAAATGGCAAGATCTCATTCCTTTTGATGGCTGCATAATATTCCATGTGTATATATACCACTTCTTCTTTATCCATTCATCTGTCGATGGACATCTTGGCTCTTTCCACCGTTTGGCTATTGTGGACATTGCTGCTATAAACATTGCGGTGCATGTACCCCTTCGGATCCCTACATTGGTATCTTTGGGGTAAATACCAAGTAGTGCAATTGCTGGATCGTATGGTAGCTCTATTTTCAACTGTTTGAGGAACCTCCATGCTGTTTTCCAGAGGGGTTGCACCAGCTTGCATTCCCACCAACAGTGTAGGAGGGTTCCCCTTTCTCCACATCCCCGCCAACATCTGTCGTTTCCTGACTTGTTAATTTTAGCCATTCTGACTGGTGTGAGGTGGTATCTCATTGAGGTTTTGACTTGGATTTCCCTGATGCCGAGCGATGTTGAGCACTTTTTCATGTGTCTGTTGGCCATTTGGATGTCTTCTTTGGAAAAATGTCTGTTCATGTCTTCTGCCCATTTCTTGATTGGATTATTTGTTCTTTGGGTGTTGAGTTTGATAAGTTCTTTATAGATTTTGGATACTAGCCCTTTATCTGATATGTCATTTGCAAATACTTTCTCCCATTCTGTCGGTTGTCTTTTGGTTTTGTGGACTGTTTCTTTTGCTGTGCAAAAGCTTTTTATCTTGATGAAATCCCAATCGTTCATTTTAGCCCTGGCTTCCCTTGCCTTTGGCGATGTTTCTAGGAAGAAGGTGCTGTGACTTAGGTCGAAGAGGTTGCTACCTGTGTTCTCCTTTAGGATTTTGATGGACTCCTATCTCACGTTTAGGCCTTTAAACCATTTGGAGTCTATTTTTGTGTGTGGTGTAAGGAAATGGTCCACTTTCATTCTTCTGCATGTGGCTCCAATTTTCCCAGCACCATTTGTGGAAGGGACTGTCTTTTTGCCATTGGATATTCTTTCCTGCTTTGTCAAAGATGAGTTGACCATAGAGTTGAGGGTCCATTTCTGGGCTCTCGATTCTGTTCCATTGATCTATGTGTCTGTTTTTGTGCCAGTACCATACTGTCTTGACGAGGACAGCTTTGTAATAGAGCTGGAAGTCCGGAATTGTGATGCCGCCAGCTTTGCTTTTCTTTTTCAAGATTCCCCTGGCTATTCGGGGTCTCTTCTGGTTCCATACAAATTTTAGGATTATTTGTTCCATTTCTTTGAAAAAAGTGGATGGTATTTTGATGGGGATTGCATTGAATGTGTAGATTGCTCTAGGTAGCGTTGATATCTTCACAATGTTGGTTCTTCCAATCCATGAGCATGGAACGTTTTTCCATTTCCTTGTGTCTTCTTCAATTTCTTTCACGAGTATTTTATAGTTTTCTGAGTACAGATCCTTTGCCTCTTTGGTTAAATTTATTCCTAGGTATCTTATGGTTTGGGGTGCAATTGTAAATGGGATCGACTCCTTGATTTGTCTCTCATCTGTCTTGTTGTTGGTGTATAGGAATGCCACTGATTTCTGTGCATTGATTTTATATCCTGCTACTTTACTGAATTCCTGTATGAGTTCTAGCAGTTTTGGGGTGGAGTCTTTTGGGTTTTCCACATACAGTATCATATCATCTGCAAAGAGTGAGAGTTTGACTTCCTCTTTGCCGATTTGGATGCCTTTGATTTCTTTTTGTTGTCTGATTGCTGAGGCTAGGACTTCTAATACTATGTTGAATACCAGTGGTGATAGTGGACATCCCTGCCGCGTTCCTGACCTTAGGGGAAAAGCTCTTAGCTTTTCCCCATTGAGAATGATATTTGCTCTAGGTTTTTCATAGATGGCTTTTATGATATTGAGGTATGTACTATCCCTATACTCTGAAGAGTTTTGATCAAGAAAGGATGCTGTACTTTGTCAAATGCTTTTTCTGCATCTATTGAGAGGATCATATGATTCTTGTTCTTTCTTTTGTTAATATATTCTATCACGTTGATTGATTTGCGGATGTTGAACCAGCCTTGCAGCCCAGGGATAAATCCCGCTTGGTCGTGGTGAATAATCCTTTTAATGTACTGTTGGATCCTATTGGCTAGGATTTTGGTGAGAAATTTTGCATCCATGTTCATCAAGAATATTGGTCTGTAATTCTCCTTTTTGGTGGGGTCTTTGTGTGGTTTTGGGATCAAGCTAATGGTGGCCTCATAAAATGAGTTTGGAAGTTTTCCTTCCATTTCTATTTTTTGGAACAGTTTCAAGAGAATAGGTATTAATTCTTCTTTAAATGTCTGATAGAATTCCCCTGGGAAGCCATCTGGCCCTGGGCTTTTGTTTGTTGGGAGATTTTTGATGACTGCTTCAATTTCCTTAGTGGCTATAAGTCTCTTCAGGTTTTCTATTTCTTCCTGGTTCAATTTTGGTAGTTGATACATCTCTAGGAATGCACCCATTTCTTCCAGGTTATCTAATTTGCTGGCATAGAGTTGCTCATAATATGTTCTTAGAATTGTTTGTATTTCTTTGGTGTTGGTTGTGATCTCTCCTCTCTCATTCATGATTTTGTTGATTTGCATCATTTCTCTTTTCTTTTTGATAAGTCTGGCCAGGGGTTTATCAATCTTGTTAATTCTTTCAAAGAACCAGCTCCTCATTTCGTTGATCTGTTCTACTGTTCTTTTGGTTTCTATTTCCTTGATTTCTGCTCTTATCTTTATTATTTCTCTTCTCCTGCTGGGTTTAGGCTTTACTTGCTGTTCTTTCTCCAGCTCCTTTAGGTGTAGGGTTCGGTTGTGTATTTGAGACCTTTCTTGTTTCTTGAGAAAGGCTTGTATTGCTATATACTTTCCTCTCAGGACTGCCTTTGCTGTATCCCAAAGATTTTGAACAGTTGTGTTTTCATTTTCATTGGTTTCCATGAATTTTTTTAATTCTTCTTTAATTTCCTGGTTGACCCATTCATTCTTTAGTAGGATGCCCTTTAGCCTCCATGTATTTGAGTTCTTTCCGACTTTTCTCTTGTGATTGAGTTCTAGTTTCAAAGCATTGTGGTCTGAAAATATGCAGGGAATGATCCCAATCTTTTGGTACCGGTGGGACCTGATTTTTGACCTAGGATGTGATCAATTCCGGAGAATGTTCTATGGGCACTAGAGAAGAATGTGTATTCCATTGCTTTGGGATGGAATGTTTTGAATATGTCTGTGAAGTCCATTTGGTCCAGTGTGTCATTTACAGTTTTTTTTTCCTTGTTGATCTTTTGCTTAGATGATCTGTCCATTTCAGTCAGGGGGGTGTTAAAGTCCCCCACTATTATTGTATTGTTGTCAATGTGTTTCTTTGCTTTTGTTATTAATTGGCTGATATAACTGGCTGCTCCCATGTTAGGGGCATAGATATTTACAATTGTTAGATCTTCTTGTTGGATAGACCCTTTAAGTAGGATATAGTGTCCTTCCTCATCTCTTATTAGTCTTTGTCTTAAAATCTAATTTGTCTCATATAAGGATTGCCACCCCAGCTTTCTTTTGGTGTCCATTAGCATGGTAAATGGTTTTCCACCCCCTCACTTTCAATCTGGGGGTGTCTTTGGATCTAAAATGAGTCTCTTGCAGACAGCATATTGATGGGTCTTGTTTTTTAATCCAATCTGATAGCCTGTGTCTTTTGATTGGGGCATTTAGCCCATTTACATTCAGGGTAACTATTGAAAGGTATGAATTTAGTGCCATTGTATTGCCTGTAAGGTGACTGTTACTGTATATTGTCTGTGTTCCTCTCTGATCTATGCTGCTTTTAGGCTCTCTCTTTGCTTAGAGGACCCCTTTCAGTATTTCTTGGAGGGCTGGTTTCATGTTTGCAAATTCCTTTAGTTTTTGTTTGTCCTGGAAGCTTTTTATCTCTCCTATTTTCATTTACAGCCTAGCTGGATATAGTATTCTTGGCTGCATATTTTTCTCGTTTAGTGCTCTGAAGATATCTTGCTAGTCATTTCTGGCCTGCCAGGTCTCTGTGGATAGGTCTGATGCCAATCTAATATTTCTACCATTGTAGGTTACATATCTCTTCTCCCAAGCTGCTTTCAGGATTTTCTCTTTGTCTCTGAGACTCGTAAGTTTTACTATTAGATGTCGGGGTGTTGACCTATTACTATTGATTTTGACAGGGGTTCTCTGTGCCTCCTGGATTTTGATGCCTGTTTCCTTCCTCACATTAGGGAAGTTCTCTGCTCTAATTTGGTCCAATATACCTTCTGCCCCTCTCTCTCTTTCTTCTTCTTCTGGGATCCCAATTATTCTAATGTTGTTTCGTCTTATCGTATCGCTTATCTCTCGAATTCTGCCCTCGTGATCCTGTAGTTGTTTCTCTTTTTCTCAGCCTCTTTATTTTCCATCATTTGGTCTTCTATATCGCTGATTCTTTCTTCTGCCTCATTTATCCTAGCAGTTAGTGCCTCCATTTTTGATTGCACTTCATCAATAGCCTTTTTGATTTCGACTTGGTTAGATTTTAGTTCTTTTATTTCTCCAGGAAGGGTTTCTCTAATAACTTCAATGCTTTTTTCAAGCCCAGCTAGTATCTTTAAAGTCATGATTCTGAACTCTAGGTCCGACATCGTACTAATGTCTGTATTGAGTAGGTCCCTGGCTGATGGTACTATCTCATGTTCTTTTTGCTGAGGTGATTTTTTTCGTCTTGTCATTTTGTGCAGAGGAGAATAGATGAATGAGAGAACAAAATGCTAACAGGTTAACAACGTACCCAGCAAATATATTGTATACAAATGAGAAAAGACCTGAAAGCAGGCGAAAAGAAAGGGAAAGAAAGAAAAAAGAAAGAGAAAAAAGAAAAAGAAAAAAACGATAAAAACAAAAACAGAGTAATACAAAAAAAGCAGAATATGATCAAATATGATCAGGCTAGTGCATAGATCAGTGCCACACACTAGATTTTGGGTGTATTTTGGTCTGTTAGAAAAAAGTGCCTCCTTAAATTTTAAAGGAAGAAAGAGATATATGTACAAAATAAGGGTTGATACAATGAAGGGATGGAAGATGACTGTAGAGATGAAAAGTATAAAAGATTTTATAAAAGGAATTGATAAGATAAGTTGTTTGAAAAAAGAAAGAAGAAGATTAAAAAAAAAAAAAGGAGAGAATGTGATCAGGCAGGAGCCTAGAACAAAGCCATACACTAGTGATTTAGGGTATATTTTGATCTGTTAGAAGAAACTGTATCTCAAAATTTTAAAGAGAGAACAACTTATATATATATGCCAAAAATAAGGGTAACTACTATGAAGGGATAAAATATGACTCTAAAAATAAAAAATTAAAAAATTAAAAAAAAAGGGATTGATAAGATGTTGGTTGAAAAGGGGAAAAAGAAATATTATAAAAAACAGTTAAAAAATTAACTTTGATGAACTAATGAATCATGGTTAAAAAAAGCCATGAATTCTATGTGCAGTATTCCCCTAGCGCTGGAGTTCTCCCGTTCTCCTTGATTGGTAAACTTGGTCTTGGCTTGCTGGCTGTTGTGCTGATCTTCTGGGGGAGGGGCCTGTTGCCGTGGTTTCCAAATATCTTTGCCGGAGGCTGAATTGCCCCGCCCTTGTCGGTCCGGGCTAAGCAAGCTGCTCGGGTTTGCTCTCAGGAGCTTTTGTTCCCTGCAAGCTCTTGGTATAGCTTTGGAGGACCAGGGCGAAAATGGTGGCCTCCCAACCTCCACCCGGAGGAGCTGAGAACTCGGGGCCCCGCTCCTCAGTGCGCCCCCAGAGAAAAGCAGTCATTCCCATCTCCCTGGTCTCCGGCCGCACCCTGTGCTCGCCTGGCCTGTGACTGAGTGTTTGTATCTCTGGCACCGGACCCCGTGTGGAGTCTCCAAACCCAGCAGATCCCTGCGGTGCGCTCCCGCGCCGCTCCTCCCGGGGGAGGAAGGGGAGTCTCCCCGGCTCTGCCGCTTGCTGGGTCCCTGCTGGAGAAGCAGTGGCCCGACTGGGCCGCGGATCACAGTTTATGGCCACCCCGAGCTGAGAGCCCGCGCCTCGGCTCCGTCTCTGCAGCCGGCTTCCCCGCTCCGATACCTGGGAGCTCTGCCGCACTCAGGCACCCCCGGTCTTTTTGTGACCCCAAGGGTCCTGAGACCACACTGTCCCGGGAGGATTCCACCCCCCGCTTAACCACTGCAGTGACGTCCCTCAGCGGAGCCGACTTCTAAAAGTTCTGATTTTGTGCTCCGCGGCTCTAGCACTTTCCAGAAGCGGCCGACGGAGGCCCCCTCCCCCGCCGTCTATCCTCCCGAATATCCCCTCGGATTCACTTCTCCGCACATCCTACCTTCCAGTAAGTGGTCGCTTCTCTGTTCAGAGAGTTGTTGCTAATCTCCTCTTCAATCTCCTGTTGAGTTCCTAAGTGTTCAGAATGGTTTGGTCCCTATTCAGCTGAATTCCTGAGACCAGACGAAATCTAGGTCTCCTACTCCTCCGCCATCTTGCTCCGCCCTCCCCCATATTTCTATTTTTAATTTTACATATTCTTGAGGTTTGTTTTTGGAAGCAGTTAATTACTTGAAAGTTGTTTAATCCTTTTGGGTCTTGCGGTTAAGATTTGTGAGGCAGGACCAGCATTGCATTTAGTCTCATCTGACTAACTATTCTCCACGACTAAAGCAAAACCCTCTGAGTACTCTGCCCAAAGCCCCTTGAATTAGGAGGTTTGCCAGTTTGGCTGATGGGAACAGGCCTTGTTCCTGGCCCTGTGTGAGCTCCAGGTTTTGTTCTCTCTAATCCTTCAGATGTTTCTTCCCCAGCCATGGTTTCAAGGTAGTTTCCTCGTACTATGTGCTGGTCAGTTCTCTACTGAAAGCTTGAGGGGAGCCTCTGGAGATCTCTGGAATCCCCTCTGGGCAGCTCTCTTCTCTCCAGCGCTCTGCCACAAGAACCTCTTAACTGCTTGGCCTCCCCAGATTCACCGCCTGATATCTTCAACTTACAGTGTCACCGGGGTGTGCCTGAATTCTCCTCTTTGTGCACCATGGCATGGAAACTCTCTAGGCACAAAGTTGGGGCAGTTATAGGCCTTACCTTGTCTGTTTCCCATTTCTCAGGGGTTGCTGCCCTTTTTTGTCTGGTGTTCAGTGTCTTGAACGTTGTGGCTATACCCATTGTGTCCCATCTATGATTACTTCAGGTGGGAGGAGAAAGCAGTCTCCGTTACTCCATCTTGTCTGGAAGTAGAAACTCTTAATGATTTTATATATAGTCAAAGCAGCTAACACAATTAATAATTTTTAAAAGATGGTGTTTTCAATAAAAAATTACCCATAATGCTTGCTTAAACTTTGGGGATATAAAGCAGTCAAAACGCTCTAAATCTGTGGGCCGACCAGTAAGTATGTGTGTGTGTGCCTGTGTGCATGTGTGTGCATGTGTGTGTATAAATATTTATAAAATTCATTGTGCTGCTTAAGTGTTAAAATACTAGTGTGCTGAATTGTATATTCATTGAAAAAACATGTGAAACATCCCCTCTCTGGATTCTCTCTTTAACTTTTTCATTTACTGATGCTTTCTCCAGGTGATACTTGGGCATACAGTGTGTCAGATTTCTAAAACCAAAGTCGAAGCAGAATGAGAACCACAAGCCTTTAATAATTCTCTTGTTTGTGCCATTATTCTTTATAATCAATTTCAAAATAGCAAAATTTCCCAAGTTTGTTTGTGTAAACAGACCATACTCCAAACTGTTAGTGAGGCATTCCTTGAATATAAATGGCGATCATGGAATGGGCTGAAAAAGTCAGATGAGGGCTTTGGAAATAAGAAAATAAGAAAGAAGAGGATACAAATAAATTTTTAGTTTAGATGGGTGAACTCTTTTTATTTTTTATTTTCATGTTTTTTAGATTTTTATTTATTTATTTGACAGAGAGAGACAGCGAGAGAGGGAACACAAGCAGGGGGAGTGGGAGAGGGAGAAGCAGGCTTCCTGTTGAGCGGGGAGCCCGATGCTGGGCTCGATCCCAGGACCCTGGGATCATGACCTGAGCCGAAGGCAGATGCTTAATGACCCAGGCACCCCTCGATGGGTGAATTCTTAAGTAATAAGAATTTGCAGTTTCTACTTAGAAGTGGATTTTGCTCTTCATTTTTATTTTCAGGGGAAATTAAGTTACCTATAAGTAAATATAGACTTGATTCAAAACACATTGTTGGGTCACCTGGGTGGCTCAGTCATTAAGTGTCTGCCTTTGGCTCAGGTCAGGATCCCAGGGTCCTGGGATCGATCCCTGCTTTTCCCTTTCCCACTCCCCCTGCTTGTGTTCCCTCTCTCACTGTGTCTCTCTCTATCAAATAAATAAATAAAATCTTTAAAGAAACAAAAAGAAAAAAACCCCCAAAATCCCCACATTGCTAAGTTAGTAAAATGATTTGGTTTTCCTGAAAAATGCCTTGTGAGTTGATGGGGTGTTTTATGTATTTCTGCTAGGTTCAGTTATTCATATCTGAAGTCTAACTAACCACTGAACTTACCTTGTGGTAAATAGTCACTAAAATTTGCCTGGAGGCAATTTCTTAAATACAGACATAGTGGTTGGAAAGAGTTCATTTACTTGAGACTTAATTTGAATGCTAATTCAGGATGTAAATGGCACAGTTTGCAAGGTTTAAGAGTTACAGTGATTATTCCACAACTACAATATTTGAATAATCATAATTTTTTTTATTATGGGAGAGAATGGGTGATCATTAAGCCAGTCATAAGCACCAGCAGCGATATTCCGAGTCTCAAACATAATCTGAATTGTTTTCTTAATAAATGTGCAATTTATAACTAGATGTTAATTACTAACATGACTTTCCAGTTTTGATCTCTATTTGTCTACATTTCCAAAGATAGATGTTAACTGAATGATGACTCACTTTCTTAAAATAATTTCAGAAAATGGCATTTCAAAATAAGAATTTTAAACTGACAAATATTGACTATTTTATCAGTGTTTATTAAGCTACTGGAAGTTTAACTGTCTGATAAAAGATATTTAAGTAAGTCACTCCCATTACTGACTTACTTTGAAAGCTCATTTTACTAGAATAAAATTATTTACCAAGATAGGTTTATATCTTAAATGATATTTCTCAGTGTTCTCCAGGGTGGCTAATTCACTATCACCTGGGATACCTGTTAGAAATGCAAATTTTGCAGCCCCATGTCAGACTTACCGAATCAGAAACTCAAGGTATGGGGTCCAGTCACATGTATTTTAACAAGCCCAGGGTGATTCTGATCCTTGCTAAAGTTGGAGCACCTGTGATCTGAAAGAATGCTTCTCCAATTGCAAATGGATGACCAAAAAGCTGCTTTTCACAAGAATTTTTCCCATGGTTCATTCACATCTCCGAAACTCCTGTCATAAATCTGATTTTGAACTGTTAGTTGAAGCTAATTAAGATTTGAACCTACTTAGAGTGAATAAGTGCAGCCTCCTCAAACCATCTTTTCAATTTAATACCAAATGATCATTTCATTGCTTTAGATGAAAGTAACTAATTTGTCTTATGATTTCCAAACTGTAACTAACTCAAGCTAACCAGGAGAGTCTCATCTAATTGGATCAATTCTTGATGGATAAACTCACCAGAACTAATCTGAATGCAGAAATTTACTTTTTCATTTGTCTTTCTCCACCCACAGAAGGGGGAAGAGAACTGCTGATAGTTATTGCTTTCATCTGTACCATTTGCTCCTTGCATTTAGTCATGAAACACACGTAGGTTTGCTTCCCTGTCTTTGAATAAGTGTTGCAAGCTAGAGGACTGGGAGTGAGCTCTTACCTCTAGGAGAACTTAAGTTGATAGTTGGCTATTTCAAAGCCAGGAAGGGGAGAAAACTGTTTTATCCTCTTGTCTGCCAGGGGAAAAGAAAGACCTTTGAAAGGTGAGTCTGAGAGTTTTTCCACCCTTGTAGGACATAAGTTTCTTAAATGCTGTATCTCCTTAAAGTGTTGATAGTGTTATGAAAATTTATGGCTGTGCACAGTGATAGAAAATCATTGCTTGTGATGAGAAATTTCTCCTGTGAGTTGCAATGAAGGATATTTGCTCTCTTTCAAACTTGAAATGAGTATTGGGTATTAATATTATGGAATTTAATCTGACATTTAGGAACTTGTCAAATTCTTTAATTTATTCTTATTTGGATGGCCTCATGAGATTCATGCACTGATAAGCAATGAAAGTTAGTGGTGGCTAAATCTTAGCATGAATTTCAGACATACTCATGATTCTTGTCCCCAGAGGTAGCTGGTATGTGCAGGTAGCCTCTGAAAAATGGGTTAATTTTTGTAGTCCTGTGCCTTCTGGATTAAACATCCCAAAGTAGCCATTATAAAGCAACAAGCTTGGAATAGCAAAGCCCTGGTAGATAACACAGGAGAAGATGGTTAATTTTTTTTTTCCTGATGATTTTGTGTGTGATCATCACTGGATGTCTTGCTTTTATGTTTTTAGTTTTGCAAGCCATCAGTATGGCTTCTACTAGGATTTCCAATGTATAATGAATATAGTTTTTAAGGGTGTGACTAGCTCTATAGATTTAGGATTATAAATTTGCACAGCCGTACGTAGCTCTCCATTCCTGAGTTCTACCTCCCAAAAGCAGCTGCTTCCAATACTTTCAGCTATTTTGTTTAGAATATTTCTCCTAAACGGCTATACCTTGCTACTACTTGCCCCCCCCAACACTTTTAGACATTATCCTTGGCTTTTTAGCAGAAAGATGAGGAATTTTGAGTCTTTTTGCACTACTCCCCATCTCATACCGGCACACTTGGCTTTCCTTTACTCTCCAAGTATAGTTAAGCCATACTTTTTGGTCAAATTTTTAATGTATATATTATTTTGACTGTGTAAATATTGTTAACTGAGCTATATAATCTATAGCTAGATTTACTCTCTGGGGCCACAGTTTTATTTTCCTAGAGATAATAATTGTCCTTTTTTTTTGCTTGTTTGTTTGCTTAATTTTCTGGGTATGTGTCACTAAATCTTCAAAGTTTGTTTTGGTTTCTTTAACAGCTTTGAGATAGAATTCATATACCATGTGATTCACCCTTTTAGAATGCACAGTTCAATGATTTTAGGTGTATTCACAGATATGTGAATCACAGATATGTGACCACAGTCAATTTGAGAACATTTGTAACACAAAAAAGAAACCCTGTCTGAACTATCACCCATCCCCCTTTAATTCTTTACCTCCACCTTCCTGCCATCCCCAGCTATAAGCAACTCTACTTTCTCTTTAGATTTGCCTATTCTGGACACTGCATGTAATGAAGTCATATAATATGTGGTCTTTTGTGACTAGCTTCTTTGACTTAGCATGTTTTCAAGATGTATCTATGTTGTGGCATGTATCCACATTTCATTTTTTGTGGCTGGGTAATATTCCACTGTATGAATATACCACATTTCTTTTATCCATTTGTCAGCTGATGGACATTTGGATTGTTCCCACCTTTTGGCTATTGTGAATAATGCCGTGATGAGCATTTTTGTACAAGTTTTTGTGTGGGCATATGTTTTCAATTCTCTTGGGTATTTGCATAGGAGTAGAATTGCTGCATCATCTGGTAACCTTTTGAGGAAGCACACTGTCTTCCAAAGTTGATGCACCATTTTATATTCTCACCAGCAGTGTAGGAAGGTTCTGATTTCTCCACATCTTTGTCAACACTTGTTATTGTCTGACTTTTTGATTTTAGCCATCCTCGTGAGTATGAAGTTGTAATTTGTTGGGTCATCCTATTTTCTAGATCATGTGTGTCCCTCCCTCTTGGTTTACTTTCTTATTTTGTTAGAGCATAATCTCCAATACCTTTTTGAGCAACAGTGAACAGGAGGTGAATTATTTTCAGTCTTGGATATCTTAAAATGTTTTTACTCAGGTGGTATGAAGTAGCCTAGGGCATTCTTTAATCATAATTTTGAATTCTTTTTAAAAGGAGAATTCAACAAACTCTATAGGATTCAAGTTCCACAAAACCTGGATCCACCCCTGGGAACATCATCTAAATCCTTCATAAGTCCTATGATCACATGTGTACCCCTAAGTGAAAGACAAACAGAAGACTTCCTAAGCTAGGTTCTCAGTCCCCTCTACTGTTAATCTTAGGTACCCAAGTATGTTGAGGGTGAATGTAGTAAGAAATCCAAACAATCCATCCTCTAAGCAAAATGGCATTCAAATAAACATGCAATCTTATTATCAAGGACATAATGAAAAACAAGTTCAAATATTTATAACTATCTTTTGGAACAAGCATTTCTAGGAAGACTTTGTCTTTATACAGCTTTCCCTCATGTGGTCCACATTTTCAGTAGCTTTATTTGTGATGAGCAGGTTTCCTGGGAAGGTTGGAGACCGAGGACTTGGCAAAGCTTTTAAAACTTGGCCTTTGGTAGCTCTCTGTTTTCCCAAAGTACCATACTCTGAGCAGATGCTAGAAGATATGTTCTCTCCATGGGTTTTCCATCCCCCCGGCCTCCAGTTCCTGCTCCCGTCTGGGGTGCTGAGGGGTGAGTTCTGTCCATTCTCTCCCTACCTGCTTCTGCACTCCCGTGTTCAAGCTTCCCCGGTGCTGCCCAGGGCTCAGCTCCCTTTTGTTGTCTAAACTTTTAGGACAGCTTTCACTTGCTGTGTTCTCTGCATGCATTTTCCTTGCCCTCTTCAGTAAATACATATTTTTAAATATCCATTCAGTGTCACTTTAATGGGCTTTTAGGAACAAGGATGATAAGGCTTCTTAATCCGAGACCTTCTGGAGAGAGTCCCATCTGGCCTACCTGCCTTCCCTCCCTTGGGTTCTCCACCCCAGGTGCTTTGGAATCCTTGAGAAGCCTTGTTAAAGAACAGTGCAGGTCTCACCCTGGGAGTTTCTAATTCAGCAGGTCTTGGATGGGACCTGAGAACCGTATTTCTAACTAGTTCCTAGGTGATGCTGATACTGCAGTTTGGGGATCCCACCTAGAGAACCTGCTTTTCTAGACATTCTTCCAGCCTACTGCTTGCTGCAAGTGTTCATTTTGTAGAACAAATCTGCTTCTGTCATTGCCCCACATATGCATTTCAGCGATCATCCCTGGTCACACATGGGAGGACATCCAAACTCCTTGGCATGTCCTGGGCAGTAATATAATTTGAGAAATCAATATGTCTTTGATTGGCTCCAAACTTTTCCCTGCATCCTGTGGGAATGGTAGCCAGACCTCTGTTTTCTTTGCCTCACTGGAGGTTGGGGTTGTGGGCAGAAAGCAACAAGTATATCTAGGTATGTATATATACCTTTTATTTTTGTATTTATATATTTACTTATTTATATGTTTATACACACACACACACACACACACATGCGCACGCATTAATAGTTTCCTTTACTAGTTTTTGTTTTCCTAAAATGGATCTACTAGAGGAGTATGCCAGGGGACAAGAAAGTAGGAAGAAAGGGGAGAGGGATTCTTCTTAGCCTTGGAGATATTGGATGCAGGTAGAACCTAGGCTTGGGGACCTTGACCGAGATTTCCAGGGACTCACCATGGCTCACAAACAGCTTGGGAAGATGTTGGAGGCTCACCATCAAGTTTCTTTTGACACTGACTGAATTAGAGGAACATTCAATGTGAAACAATATGCATTTCCGAGTCAAATGTAGTGATCACTAGTATTCGTTGGCTGCCTGACCATTTCCAGGGACTGGAGTAAGTGCTTATAATTTCTTTTCTCCTATTCCTGATTTTCTCTATTCACATGATAAAACATGCAGAGAGGCGTCACTGGCCAAAGTCACACACTAATGTGACTCATTTAACCTGTCTCATGAAACCTCCCCGAGAGGGTAGACAGTCCTATCTTCCTTCTCTCAGCATATCCGGCACCTTTTCCACCTTGCCTTGAAATCATTCATACGTACATTTTTCCCCATTTCCCTTTGGAAAATCCTAGTCTATGAGTTACATTTCTGGATCACTCTCAGCAACTGTGAGAATTTCACTTCTAGTCTATGTGACCTGTGAGTCATTCCTGTCACTGGTATTTGAAAGCATGGACACCAGGAGTTGGGATAGAAATTGGTGCAATGACATTTAGAACATGTAAGAGAAGCTGAGGAGAGAGGACCCGGCAGCATCCTGGTACTGTGGGAGGAAGGACAGGAAGTTAGCAGGGCTGTGCGGTACCTGAGAGCTGGGGAGGGAGGTTCAGAAATACTCAGCCATCCGGGCGGCTTAAATGCCATATTCCCTCAGCCGGTGGTGGCTGTTCCTCCCCTTCCTCCTCCTCTTCCTCCTGATTTCTGTTCCAATCCCTACTCCTCACCGTAGTCTTAACCCACTTATTTTGCCAGCCACTTGCTTTGTGGGGCCTGGGAAGAAAGAATGTATTCTGAATTATAAGAAAGGAACCAAACATTTGGGTAAATGACTGGCTTTAGAATATAGTTCCTCCATTTGCAATAAAGCAAAATGAATTGGGAGTATAGAACTTCCGTAGACATTGTAGGTTGCCTTCAGTTTGTTCTTGCCCCAAAGGGTCTGCTCGTGTCTGGACTCTAGTCTGGGCCATGGGACTTGCTTCAGCCAATGAGATAGTAGCAAATATGATGTAGGAGCTGGAAGGGTACTCATGATGAGGACTTAAGTGCTCTAATTGCTGGAAACCCTTCTGCCGCTGTGTAAACAAGCCCAGCTAGCCTCCTGGAGGATGGAGACCATGTGGAGTGACCTCCAACCATCCATGCCATGCAGTGGAAGCCACAGGCCTGAGTGAGGCCATCCCCCGTCATTCAGCCCTGGCTGAGCCACCCCAAATCAGAGTCTGGAGAAATAATATTTAGTTTAACTTTTGAGGTGGTTTGTTTTATACCAGAAATTAGTAGTATAGTAACCTTTATTGTATATTTTTGCTGTAAGAAATATTGTTCATTTTCTCTTCATTTCATGTGCTACTTTTGCTCTCTTTTAGTGAAGTTCTACAGTTCTACATTTGTCATAATGAGTGTTGGCTCTGGAGTTGGATTATCTGAGTTTAAATATTGACCCATCTGCCAGGTACATGGGCTTTGCACAAGTTGCCAAACCTCTCTGGACTCAGTTTCCTTATCAGTAAAATGGTTGTTGGGAGGATTAAATGAGAATGCATGAAAGGCACTTCATACTGTTCCTGACATATAGTAAGTTCTCATTAAATATGAGCAATTAGAAGTAATATGCAATATTTATAAAGTTTCTCTTAGGTTAACTCAGTCCTCACACCCTGTTTTTCCATAAACTTCTATAAGGTTTTGTAAGTGTCAGTTCTATTGTGAAATGGATTTTCAGGAATAGACTTCAGGGTTGGTGAAGGATCCTATTTTTTTAGCATTCATCCTATTTTTTTGTGTGTACATCTCTTTCCCTCCACAGGCCATGGTTCCCCCTGGGCCTAGAACCAGGAATATAGCTATATTATTAATATCTAGCATGGTCTCTGGTATGCTGCAGAGTAGACAGTAAGTGTCATTTGAATGACTGGAGTCAACAGGAGTTAAATAGACACTCCAGAACTCCACATGCTTTTGGCAAGACCCTCCCTCTCAACATTTTACACCTTGCCAGCTGGGAGCTCTACCTTGGGCCATCAGGATTACTCTCATTGAGCCTTTATCCCTGTTTATGATGGTCATAAAGCCAAAGCCATAGAAGGCATTTGAGTTCATGACCCCTGACCCAAACCCCAATAAACATGAAAGCTCAGCTACATCCCTAAACCCCACTCTACCTTATTGTATTATTTGATGGTTTTCCCATTATCATATGCCTAAAGTGGTTGTAAGTGACATAAATCTGCAGTCAATCAGAAAATACTGATGGGGACATAAGTAGAAGCTAGGTTTCTGGAGCTATTGGCCTGATTATGGTAGTTAAGACAGATGGATGACCTAGTGCATGTAGTTAACGTTCTGCCTCCTATTTCCGTGGCTTATAATGGAGCCCACTTATGACTACTGTGGCTGGTTCCTGTGCATTGTGACAGCTTCCATTTCTAGTCCTGTGTCTCTGCTTCTTTTCCTAAGAGCTTTATCTAGTGCTGAACCAGGCTGCCCAGAAGCTGGGGATTTAACCCTCTATTAATGTATTCATTAAAATAGAACAAAGGTAGCTCATGATATGAAGAAAATATGAACATTGTTTCATATAGCAAAAATATGCAATAGCAGCCTTTAGCTCCTGAGAGATGGGAGTTAGTGAATACATTCTCTTGCCTCCCTGTCCTTGGAAGGACACTTTTTTTTTAATTAAGTTTTTTATTTTAATTCCACTGTAGTTAATATACAATGTTATATTAGTTTCAGGTGTACAGTATAGTGATTCACCAATTCTGTACATTACTCAGTGCTCATCATAAGTGTACTCTTAATTCTCTTCACCTTTTTCTGTGCATCCCCCCCACTAACCTCCCTTCTGGTAACCCTCTGATCTCTATAGTTACGAGTCTGTTCTTTTGGCCCTTTCCTTTTCCTTTTCCTTTCTTTCTCTTTCTTTCGTTTCTTAAATTCCACATATGAGTGAAATCATAGGATATTTGTCTTTCTCTGACTTCTTTTGCTTAGCATTACACTCTAGCTCCATCCATGTTGTTGCAACTGGCAAGATTTCATTCTTTTTCTATGGCTGAATAATATTCCTGTAATACTCCATTCCATTCCATAAAATTCCAGTTGCCATTCCTGAATGAATATTCCAGTATTTATCTATTGATGGACACTTGGGTTGCTTCCATATTTGGCTACTGTAAATAGTAATGCAACAAACATAGAGGTACATGTATCCTTTTGAACTAGTATTTTTTAATTTTTTGTGTAAATACCCAGTACTGTGATTACTGGATTGTAGGGTCGTTCTATTTTTAACATTTTGTGGAACTTTTGTACTGTTTTCCACAGTGGCTGCACCAGGTTGCCTTCTCACCAATAGTGCATGAGGGTTCCTTTCTCTCCACATCCTCGCCAACACTTGTTTTTTGTGTTGTTGATTTTAGTCTTTCTGACAGGTGTGGAGTGATATCTCTTTGTAGCTTTGATTTGCATTTCCCTGGTGATGAGTGATGTTGAGCATCTTTTCATGTGTCTGTTGGCCATCTGGATGTCTTCTCTGGAGGAATGTCTTCTGCGCATTTTTAAATAGGGTTGTTTGTTTTTTTGGGTGTTGTATACATTCTATATATATTTTGGATGCTAACCCTTTATTGGATATGTCATTTGCAAAGACATATCCCATTCAATAGGTTGTCTTTTAGTTTTGTTGTTTCCTTTGCTGTGCAAAAACTTTTTATTTGGATGTAGTCCCAATAGTTTATTTTTGCTTTTATATCAGAGGAACATGTCTGATCCACATGGCAACTCAGAGAGTCCCCAGTGGGATTGAGCCCCCCTTGTTTATGGCAATAGCCCCATCATTAACCCACCTTTTTTTGGCTTTTCTCTCTCCATCTCATTTTTCCCGTTCCCTCAGTTGTGCTTCCTGAGATTACCTTCCAAATAACTGGCCTGAGCTGAACTCCTTGCCTGCTCCAGGCTTGCCTTCCATACCAGGACAGTACCTGCCTAGCCTTTTCCCAAGGAGCATTTAAAGCAGAAGTAAGAATACTGTATTCCTCTATGTTAGAACATGAGAAAGATTGGTTTTGTTCATAACAGAAAAATAGAATAGCCAGCAGTATCATAAGACAGTGATTTCCACAACATTTCATGGATTTCAGAAGACTCAGGAGAAATTGCAGGGTGGCAGATATGTTCATTTGTTTTCTGGATCCCCTCCAAGTCTATGCATACATTATACCAGGTATCCTGCCCATATGAAAAAACAAGCTCAAAAATACTGCAGTGGAACAAAGAAGTCTTGAGAAATCTTTCATAATGAAAGCAACTGCTATTAAGTGTCAAGTAATGTGCCAACCACCTAGGGAGAAATCTGTCCTTATATTATGCCTTGAACCCAGTGGTACTTAATATATTTATTGAATTATGCTTGAGGAACTTATATTCTAATTAAGTAGGCAAGGCATGCAGTCAGTGGTTAAGTACTTCTTAAAGGTGTTATTTAATTAAGGACAATAATTAACAGAATAGGTAATAAATGCTTAGATTCTTTCCTCTGGGGTCTGGAGCCTGGAGTGAGTAGAAGAAAATTATAGAACTGGTTAAAAATGATCTAGTGTCTTCTAGTGATTTTACAGATGCTGAAACCAAGAACATTTTTGGCAGAGTCCCTTCTCCTAAACATACTTCTGTGAATAAATCTGGTTAGAATCTGTATTTAGTGCTGTACTTGGAGCATAAACCTTAGTCAAAGAGTGGGCTGTTACTCGGATTAATAGCCTAAATCTCTATATTTTCAGCTTTAAAATTTTCAAAAGTTCTTATTCTTGTACTTGATGTGGGGTCCTCTAATGAGTCAGGGAAATGTTAGAACTGGGCTATTAGTGTCTTGACTTTTTTCTTGTACTATTGACTTACCACCAAAAAAACAAAAAATACGAAGATGTCTGTCCCCTCCTATGTTCTCATTCCAACCAGATAGTAAGCTTGATTGTTCTGAAATCCCCAGGCATTTCAGGGGCAAAAGAGGGAGATGAATTATGGGAAAAACTCTGGAATTTGGGAGTGTCTGTGACTCGTTTAGAGGGAAGTATAATAGGATGGCTTATTCATGTCCATATCAAATCAAATCAGGGTCTCCACTATCAATGGTTGGCATAAGGTTCAATATCAATTTTCATACAGGTTCCTTTGGGCTGAGCGCAGGGCTTCTCTCAGACACTACAAAGAAGGTAGAGACCTCCGGCCAGATTTACCCTAGGCGCTACTGGGACCATGCACTAGGGCTATTAATAGATCAGCTCTCCTAGCGTGTCCACATCAAGCTTGTCTGTGGCTCTCAAGGCTGTGGCACTGAGTGTGGGTCATAGATTTCTACAGAGCAACTGCCATCTGAGGTCTGTCACCTATAAGGTGCTACCATCCATGGAACCTGCTATCTCTTTGGGAACCAGTTTTCACTTGGGAAAATAAGGCTGGACATCAAAGATACTTGGGTCAGTTATCCTCCTGGAATGTGGCCAAGGGAGGAGAAGAGAATGACTTTTATTTTTTTGCTGATGAGTTGATAGGAGGAGGAACATAATTTAGGACATCCATTAATTTCTCCATATCCCCAGAATGGGATCTTCTTCTTGCCGACTAAATAAGGGAAGTTGTGAGGGGGCCAGATGAGAGAAAAGCCTTGATTACCAGAGTACAGAAAAGTTTGATTGCCTCAGTAAGGGCGTCTGGAGTTTCCCCTAAAAAAATGGTGCGTTTGGAAGGGGGGGTTGATGTAATGAAATCAGTGTTCAAGGTGGCTTAACTTGGTATTGTTTAGAAAATTAGCATTCATTAGATAGGAAGAGTTATAGTAACTTTTGAAATGAGATGCCTGGTTGGTGGCAGTATGATTAGAAAGAGATCCAGGGATGGATGGGATACTACTGATTTATTATCTGCTCTACCAGGCACAGGGTGAATAACACCCACAAGGTCTCTGCTGTCATGGAACTTACCTTCTAGGAAGGAAGACAAAGGATAAACAAAACATAAATAAGGATTTCAGATGGTGATACATGCTCCAAAGGAAAAAAGAAGGTGAGGTAATAGAAGGTGATGGATAGTGGGTGAGGATGTCTACTTTATGTTGATTGACCAGCAGAGGTCTTGCTGAGGAGGTCAACTTTGAACTCTAAGCCACCGTCCTCCCTCCTGTCTGCTCTTCCCCACTCCTCATGCATGAACTCCAGTGTATAAATGCATGCCTATTAGCATGCTCCACCAGATAACTTCTCACACTATGTTATGAATATGCATTGGCTTATTTATATGCCCTGCCGTACTGTTATAAGGGCAAAGATTTATCTTATCTTTATAACCCGAGCACATAGCACTGTACTTGGCACATCATCTGCATTCACTGTTGAGTGAGTAAATGAATGAATGATTCAACTCACCCTGAGGAGTGTGAAGAGAGGGCAATGGGTACAGGATTAGGCTTTGGGAAACTTCCATAACAGGGATGGGGACAGAGAGAAGGGGGGGTCTTCACTTACCTTCTGCCATCCCTGCCCTGTTAGCACGTTGTTCTGTACCTGCCTTACATCATTCTTGTAATTTCTTCATCTGTCTGGAGCTGAGCTTTTCAGTGTGGTAGCCACTCATTAGGTATTATATATTATAGAAAATAATACATACAAATAATGTCACTAGTTTTACTTCTTTTTTGTGGCTACTAGAAAATTTAAAATTAATGTTTGGCTGACATCTTTCTACTGCATAGCACTTGTCCGTATCCTATAGTAATTAGATTAGCTTGATATTAGCTGATCATTTCTGAAATGAGTGGTGCCATATGAAAATCTCCACACATTCAAAAATGCGGACCAAATGGGGAAGGTATAACATACATTTTGTAGCCAAGGAGACCTGTCCCAGTGCAAAACAAGTTTGGGAGATACTGGTTTAATTTTTTAATGTGCAAGTAAATTCTATCACCTTGATTAGAAGACAGCTTTCAAGTTTTTGGAGAAAAAAACCCTCAAAATTTTTATGCTAAAAAGCCCCTTTTCTAATTTCATTTCTGTTTTATTCCTACTCTTTGATATTTCTGCCAGATGATAACTATATGATGTGAAGGGATATTTTTCCTTTTTTTTTTTTTATGATGGAGCACAATCCCCAAAGATGCAGTGAATTATGCCCCAGCAACCTGTCTTGTCCTGGCCTCACATAAATGATAGCAATATGAAGATGCTTGAAAGAGAAAAGCAGATGTGAGACTCTGCACTTTTATCCTACCAGTAACATTTTTAAGATTGAGCTCATAGTGCCCGGATGTTAAAATTCTTTCACAGATCCCAAATTATGAATGCTCCATGTTGCTTTAATCCATTCCGTTGCACTGGCTTTATTAAATGGAACACCCTGTTGAGCATCTGAAGAACAGTGGGATGATCACATTTCCCTTTGAAATTCCAGTAAAGACAAAATAAATGGTTAACAAAACAGAGCGAAATCAGTTTGCAGGTGTTCATAGGCGATGCAACCCCCGATAGAATCTGAGTGTCTGTATTCGTCCTTGCTTGCAAAATGCCTTTTAAGCAGGCCAGAGAAATTCTTGAGGAAAAAGAAATCATGGGGCCAAAGTTGCTTTCCTCTCCTTTTGATGTGTAGCTAATTGTATTGTGTCGACTCCAGAGACAGTGTGTCGGAAATCTGAAAACTTTATTTTGTTAAGCTTTACTTTTGACTCTACCCTGAGTGTGCCAATAACAGTTCTTCATCCTGTGCATCTCCTAGAGTGGAGAAATATCAACCACTGATTTTTTTTTTCCTTGGCAAATCTAATTAACTATTTGAAGTGTTTCATCAAGTACCCAGTTACTGCACACACTTGGTGGGTGGCTGTTCGAGATAATCTTAAAAACTCAGTTACATCCCAGCACTCTAAAACTTCTTGTCTGTCAGAGCAATTTGAATTTTGTTATTAGTGTCTGCTGGAAATCATAATTCAATAAAGACTAACTCATTTAAAAATGTTTCATACTGGGCATGCATGAGGTAACAGGTAACTTAGGAGACATAGAAAAACATACAAATGTTCAGGTCTATACAGGAAATTGGAGTGGTAGAGAGCAGTATGAAGGAGTCTTTTTGTATTTTTTAAGCAGCTGAAGCCAGATGAGGAAGAGAGAGAGAGACAGTGTGTGTGTGTTTATGTATGCACATGCACACACATTTAAATCACTGGATCCAGTAGTCTTTGCTTTTGCTCCCCTAATATACTAGCATTTTCCATCCATCCCCAAACGCAAGGTAGTGGATATAAAAGGAATCTCTATCAACATTTAAAATAATAATCAACCAGGGCCCCTGCATATTTCTTTGTGTAATGCTTGTATGACCCTGGCTTCTCCTTTGAATGAGATTGTATCCGTCTCTTGTCCTCTCTCTCTTTCTTTCTCTTGTTCCTTTTATGGACATAGGAGTATTGCTATAGAAAATATGGTCATACCATAGGGGAATGTACCTCCTGCTCAGGGTGTTTTTTTTTCAACTACATCTGCAGACTGCAGCTGCTGCAGCCTTTGAAAAAAAAAGTCTGGGTCCTTATGAAACTGTAATTCTTGAACAATGAATTCTTCTTCACAGGACACTGTACTTTTTCACTGGTGTTTAGCACAGTCTGCCATTAGTCTTCCCTGCAGTTTATTTGCTCCCCCAAGTTCACCATCTGACATATGTAGGAATATTTAAGCAATTTTTTCCCCCAGAGAAGTTTGCTTCATCTTTGGAACCACGGGGCTTTCTGCAGACTTCACAGGACCCCTCATACACTTCCTTTTTTTCCGTGTGCTGTTTATCTGTGCCCACTCCCACATGTCCCTTTTCTTTAGAGATGGAGCCTCTCACGGTTCTCCATTTGCCTCCCAAACTGCATTTAGAAAATACCATCTTCCCCTGCCCCTTGCCTTCTCTATGCCAAACCTCCTTGTCTTGTAACGTATCAGCAGAGTTGAACTTCACATTTCTCCTTCCTTGTTTACTGCTTTGCCATGTCTTATTCTTTTGTGAGTTGTAATTTCCCTTGTTCTTAAAATTAAATTCAGTGCCTAGAGAGATGAAGTTTTTCTAAAATCAGGGAAAAATAAAAATATATTTATTTTCTTTTGGTACATTTCCCTTTTTGTCCTCTAAACATTATTAGTTACTTGAAACATAAGAGGAGCCCATCCTGATTTGATGAATGCAAAGCTGCAGCCTCCAGATAAATATAAAGACAGCTAGATGATGGTTAATGAGTTGTCATGTAGAGATACATTCTTGTTTCTTGAACTTTTTGTACATATCAGAGGAAATCAAACTTGATTTGTGATTTTTGTGGTGCAACTCAAAGGTTTAAAAAAATGGGTGTTTTCAGATGCCATTTAGTTCTCCTTTCTCCTTTAATCTTCAAAAGCAAGTAAAACCAAATTATTGATGGCCCTGTAATGATTGTATGGTATTTTTTTGTAAGTCTGTAAAAAAAAAAAATAAGAATCAAACTGAGACAGAAACCTAATGTTGTTGCTTTCTGGTTAGTGCAGATGCCCATGCTAACATTCAATATGCTTGTCAATTAATGTTTTTATGGGGAACTTTTGGTGCCTTTTCTTTTTTAAGAATAATATAGAGAAAGCCGTTGGCATGTTGACATTAAGCTGTATTGGGGAAAGTGGGTCCCTACTCTCCACATCTGTTCAGTGTTTCTGTTGCCTTTCATTTTCTAAAGTGTTACATATGGAATACATATGTCTTTCTGTTCTAGTACCACAGGAAAAAAAAAGAAATAAAAAAGAGAAAAATCACAAAGAAATCAATAAACACCTGTTATTCCCAGATCTGCAGTTATTTGGGCTCAGAAGTGCCTGCAGGCAAAGTTAGAACAAAAATCCAGGATGTCTATGTGCCTTCATAGATTTCTCTTGCCTGTATGAGAGTTTTTAAATTTTATTTTATATTTATTTCATTTTGTTTCATCTTATTTTATCCCAGAGTGGATCCTTCACCTTCTGTTATTTTACTGACCTGGATTTGTTCTCTCCAATGTATATTTCCTCTTACCCTATATGCTATATTTTGTGTTCAGCAAAGTGGAGGTTTTTTTTTTAACTGGCTCTAGAATGTAACCTTGCTTTATCTTTCACCATTTCCACAGCAGGTTTCCTACGTTAGATTGCCCCCTGCTGCTTCTGGAACATTAAAAATAAAGCTTGAAATAAAATATGTTTGGGGATGTATCATTATAGAAGTGTGTATTCAGTGAAATATATTGGAACATAATCATTAGAAAACAGGTTCAAATATCAGTAACAATTGGCAGATGCTTTGGCATGTCATATGGAGGTTTTAAATTTGAGTGTGTGTGTGTGTGTGTGTGTGTGTACGTGTACGTACACGTGCACTTGCATCTGCATGATGTGCATACTTGTAGCCAGCTCACTTACTGCCCCTTACCATGGAAAGTGAGCAATGAATTAGAAGGCATTGTTGAGGATAATTATGTATCATATGATATATGTTTTCTTCCTATCTTTTACAGGCAATATAGTTCCCACAAGTGCCTTCTTACCCAATGGTACAATTGTTTCCTTAAAAAAAGAATATATTTTCTTAAGGGCAGGGACCATATCTTGTTTATTTTGTGTCTTTAGTCCGGTGCCTGACACATAAAAAAGACTGCTTGTTAATTTCAACTGGGTTCATTGATTCAGCAGAGAGAGTAAGATCACTCAGGTTAAGTCATAAAAATAATTTTTTGTTGGATTTAGGATCCAGAAAGAGCAAATAATGTAGCTAATATTTTGACAGAAATAATTCCCAGCAAAGGCACGGGGAAATTTTTAGTCAACCCTAATGTCAGGTAGATTCCACATTAGTGGCTTGTATTTTTGGCTTTCAGAATTTGCTTTCTTTTCATTGCTATTTCCATCTTTCCCAGCTCACATTTTATAGATAGACTTGACCTTCTCTCCTGGGTATTCCTCCCTGGCCCTACATATATTTCTAGGATACCTTATTCAATAATTTGGTTACTAAAACTTGTCTGCATTCTTTACTAAATCTTGTAAGTGATTTGAGGGCAGGCACTATATCTGATTCATTTCTGCATCCCACAAATTTCTATTTGCTATTACATAGTTGACATTGAAATGGCATTCAAATATCCTCCAAAGAAAACTAACTTTTAAAATAAGAAATTAAAAATGGAACTAAAATGATTTTTATTTATTTATTTTTTAAAGATTTTATTTATTTATTTGACAGAGAGAGACATAGAGAGGGAACAGAAGCAGGGGGAGTGGGAGAGGGAGAAGCAGGCTTCCCGCTGAGCAGGGAGCCCGATGCTGGGCTCGATCCCAGGACCCTGGGATCATGACCTGAGCGGAAGGCAGATGCTTAACGACTGAGCCCCCCCAGGCACCCTAAAATAAGCTCTTCTTTATTTAGGTAGCAAAAGGTTAAAAATCCAACAGTTTTTATAAACCTCACTTGCACATACTTAAAACCAGAGGTGGTAGAAGACATCATGGGAGTGGTACAGAGTGAACGTTTCCTGGCTGAGCAGATACCACCATGAGGGGACTAGCCTCTCTTTACGCTCTCCTGATAAATACAGATACCCCAGGAACTCAACCTGTGCAGGCCAAGGATGAGAGAGAAGCAAAAGGTCCACAGTAAAGGTTACACTCTAATACTACCCACATAAGCGAGAGACAGAAGATCCCCCACTCCCACTCTAGAATCTTACAGGTCTTATGGCTATTAAAATCAAGCTGGGATAGTTCTGGTCAGTCGGAATGCCATACTCAGTGGGGCTCAACTGTTGGGAGAAAAGGGAAAAAGAAATGTCAAGATGTATACATAGAGATGCTGTAACGATTACAGGTGGGGAAGAAGGACAGAGATGATGGCATCCAACCATGATCAATTTCATGTTTTCATTCCACTGTCCAATCTTTGCTTTTGGCACCAGAGCCATTTTATACCTCACTGCTGTCCTTTATTTTTAGTTGAATCACCCTTAAAACTAGATACCACATCTAAATTAATTTTAGTACTGGGGTGCCTGGGTGGCTCAGTCATTAAGCGTTTTAAAAAACATCACTTAAAAAGCGTCCCTTAAAGAAACACAACACTTGTACCACTATGTGATACATAGGCCTCATGGCCCCATTAGCACTGTATAATAGCTCCCCTCTTCCATATTCTTGCCAGCCCCTGGAATCATCAGGCTCTGAAATTTTTGCCTATCTAGTGGTATAAAATTGTTACCTTACTGTGGTTTTAATTTGCATTTCCTTGATTACTAGTGAGGTTGAGAATCATGTGGATATTGGCCATTTGTGTTTCCTCTTCTGAAAAATGCCTGTTAATGTCTTTTGCCAGTTGTTTCCTAATACATTTTTTTTTGTCTTTTTCTTTGTAGAATTTTCCTAAGTGTTCTTGATACTAACCTTTTGTTACTTGTGAATGTACAAATGTCTTTTTTTTAATACTGTGTCTTGTGTTTTCATGTCTTCTATGGTTTTATTATTTTTTTCCCTTATGTTATTTTTTGATGAAGATTAGTTCATTCTAATATATTCTTAGTTATCTTTTGCTTTCTGGTTTGGGTTTTTAATGTCTTATAAAAAAAAATCTTTCCCCGTGCTGAAGCCATAAAAGTAAATTTCCATATTTATGAGACTTAAAGAATTCTAAAAATTTTAAATTTGTGCTTTTCTTTTAAGATTTATTTATTTGAGAGAGAGAGCGCACAAGGGGGGGGAGGGGCAGAGGGAGAAGCAGGCTCCCTACTGAGTAGGGAGCCCAACCCGGGGCTCAATCCCAGGACCCTGAGATCATGACCTGAGCCGAAGGCAGATGCTCAACCAGCTGAACCACCCAGGCACCCCAAATTTGTGCTTTTCTTGGTAAAATCCATAACCTACCTGGGACTGATTTTCAGCTATGGTGTAAGGTAGGGATCCAAACTCATTTTTTTCCCTGCATGGACAATCAGTCAACCTAGCATCATTCATTAAATGCTCCATCCTTTCTCTACTGATCTACAGAGCCAACTCCGACATCCATTAAGTTTTCATAAACATGGAATCTGTTTTAGGCACTCTATTTGGCTACACAGGCCTATTAATCTGTCTTCTGCCTTTATGGATTCTCTTTCCTTTCTGTTTTCCAAGAATAAGAAATAGTTGGCCTTGAAAACCAAAACTATTGTTTGCATTACCTTTTGTAAAACTGCCTTAATGTGTAATATGGAAAGAAGCAGTTGGGGAAACTGTTGTTTATATTACTGTATGTTGTGGCAGCTTTTTTAAAGGCATTTTTTCACATGTCTAGTGCCAGTGTAAGTAATTTTTGTTATCCAAATCCTTGTATCAACTCTTCAGTCTCTTGATACTTCAGGGTCTTGTTTGTAAGTCTTGAGTTTTTGTCACTGTGATTCAGTTTCCTGAGTGGGCCTGATAGAACTGTTGGATTTTGCTCTTTTATATCCTATGAAGAAAAGCACACAGAAATACATAGTACTGCTCTACTAATTAAAATTCAGTAGAATCTCATTATAATGCTGATATCAGAGAATGAATATAACACCTGCTCTTTTGTAACTTACTGGGTTATGGTGTGATTTGCTGTGTGTATATGGGAAACTTGGTGGCACATGATTTGATTCATTTGAATCCTTGGAACAGTGAGATTGTTTTCGTTTTTTACCATATATAAAACAGTCTAGGAAATAAACTTCAGATTTAATGTTTTTGGGAAAGGATTTCCTAAAAATGGAATCTTTCATTAAAAGATTCATAAGGCTGGTTTCAGGAGTGTTTCTCACTTGGACTTTAATGAAAGTCATACATTTTTATTTCAATTCTGTGGTAATCTGTGTACATATACTTGTATTCATTTTAATAAATCATAAGAAAATGGTGACTAAGGGATCCACACATCTCAGTGGTCTAACGTAATCATAAACTACTCAGTCTTGACTCTCTAGCCTTAGATAATATGAACTGGAATTTCACTGATATATATAGCAATGCTCTCTTAAATCATAGCTGTGTGTGTACAGATACACCCATATAGATTTCAAAGGATTATGGACTGCATGTGTGCTATATATTCTATAAAAATTTACTGATTTTTGTGACTTTGTGCATCACTCAACCTAATAATTGAATTTAATTATTTTTGTTTGCTGAAGAGAGTAATTTTTTTTCAAAATTAGTTTTGTTCCTAATTTTTAAATAGAGTATTTGTTATTCTGTTTTATTGATATCACAACTAGCCTTGTTTTAGGCATAAGGGTTCTTTTAAGAAAGGTACCATTAAATGCATGATCTCTGACTTAGAAGCCATCAAAGTAGAAAAATAACCAATTGTGGGTATTAAGGAATCTGGATTTAAATATTTATGAGAGATGCTGCTGTTCTGGTCTATATTCCTTTCTCTCTTAAATGCATCCCGTTACAGTAAGGGAATGTAGCTGAAACATGATTTTGAGTTATTTTTTTTTAAAGATTTTATTTATTTATTTGAGAGAGAGAATGAGAGTTAGAAAGCACGAGAGGGAAGAGGGTCAGAGGGAGAAGCAGACTCCCTGCTGAGCAGGAAGCCCGACGTGGGACTCGATCCCGGGACTCCAGGATCATGACCTGAGCTGAAGGCAGTCGCTTAACCAACTGAGCCACCCAGGCACCCCTTGAGTTATTTTTTAAAGTGAAGGACAGCACTAGATACTACTAAAACCATGTTTGAATTACTTGAGACTGAAACTGTTGAATATATTATGTTTCTTCTTAAATGCTCTGTTTTTCTGAAAGAAAGAATGTAGGTGGAAGGAAGACTGTAGCAGGAAGCTTTGTATAAAGGTCAAGAAACAGGAGCCCGGTCTGGACTGACATTTGCAGTTTCATGTTTTGAGGTCCTTCGTATAATTAAGAAAAATGCAGATCCACACCATTGTTCTCAAGGTGTGGTCTCTGAAGGAATAGGACCAGAGTCACTTGGGAACTTATTGGAAATTCAGATTCTCAGGCCTCACCCCAGACTTCAAATAACCAGTTTATATTCTTTACTTTGAAGCTTTGTGCCCATTTGTTACTTTGTATCTGAGCTCATCATTTGGCTTCTCATGCAGATTTTCTCATTCCAGTAAAGTAAGGCCAATTTCACCTTCAGCAAGAGATTGGAGGACATTGCAAACAATTTAATTATTGTCAAGGTCACCTTAAGTAGCCGTGAGGCTTTTCCTCCTCCTGTTTCTTAGCCTTCTCCCTTCCCTTCCACCTCCTCCTCCTGCTTTCTTCTGTTTCTTCTTTCCCTTTCTCATTCTTCCTCCTCCTGCTGGTATCAAAAATGGTTCTAAACCCTTCCCTAGCTAAGCCTAATGTACAGAAGTCAGTTCTTGATTATAAATTCTGAAGGAAGAAGACATTGTTAGGTAACCCCAAATGTTAGATGAAGGCCGGTCTCATGTGGTAGCCCAGCAAGCTATGTGGCTTTACAGAATTATAAAATTAATCAGCCAATACATTTAGTCTCTAAATTATTTGAGAATTTAATTTTTGATTAATTGATCTCTGCCTTTCCTTCTTATCTATACTTCTAGGCCTTAAAGTAGCTGTAGACTAACTTCTTTGACCTGCTGAGAAAGCCATGACTACCAGTAGGGTTAAGCTAGCCATGAGTCACCACTAGATGCCCCGCCCCCAAATGTCAACCCCCACCAACTTATACCTGGAAAGGACTTGGCCCTGTGAGAAAAGAAATGGACCCCAGAGTCCAGAGGGCTTGGTTCTCTAATTCCTTTAAAACGTACATGGTTTTAATTTTCTCCATCGCCCATCTGGGAGGTATTCATTCATAGAACAATGTTATTATGGAGTACCTACTATATACCAGGTACATTGTTTTGTCTAGTGACCAAGACACAGTCCATGCCCTCCAGCCTAGTAGGAGATACAGACAATTGAAGGGACAATTAAAATGCAGACTGATGATTATTACCACTGGGATAGATCAGGGCAAATCTGTGGGAGGCTCTTTTCAATGGCCATGCTTTCACTGAAATTGAAAATACAACTCCACTCTTTTCTAGAAGAGCTTATCTACTTTGCTCAAAGCTAGATGTTTACAGGATGTCTTTGAAAAGGCCATAATGATATGCTTTCTTAGCTACAGAGTGAATTTCCAAGTATTTACTTGGCTAAAAATACCTTGTGAACAGGTTTTTCTCTTGTCCCTTTGGCACACACTGGGGAGTACTCAGAAATTCTGAAGAGGCATGAAAATGGCAAATAATGAGATCTGGATGAAATGTTTCATTGTGGTTGAATTTTAAAAGCATTTTGTTTAATTTATTAACAAAGCCTGAATTTGTGCAGATCAACAAACATTTTTAAGTAGGAGGAAACCTCTCTTTGTGAAACAGCATTTTTCTGGAACTTACTTTTAAGAGAAAAGGACTGAATCTCATGGAAGCTAGTGCTAATAGCTCTTCCAGTGCTCAATGTACAACTTTACCCTAACTTGGTTTATTGCAGGTTTATTATAAAATTCTGGGCATATTAGTAATGCTGTTATAGTAGTTAGCAAGATTGTGAACAGTCATGGAAATCAAGGAAGACAGTCTGAGGGCCTTTTTGTGGTTGATGCATCTCAGACTTGTTACATGGCCCATGCTTATTACCTGCTCAATGATTTCATGAAGGCCAAGGAAACTGAAGGTATACCACGGTCAACGTGGCAAGATTTTGGAGTCACTTGTTCATTTTGCGACAGAATAAAGAAGGCCAGTGCTCTAAACAGAGAAAGCTTGACTGAATTCTGTTATTGGCTTTATTTCTTTAAAAAGATGCTCATGTTACATTGAAATAGATTTCCGGGATGTTTGAGAGACAGGAGGTTAGGACCAAGAAAAATCAGCTACATATTTGGATAATTTTCAAATAAGTGGAAATGCCCTTCTGGGCTTGTTTTTTTTTCTGGTGATTATGGTCTTCAATTTCTGAATCTTCTATCCTGTTATTTATTGGGGATTTTTTTTTTTTTTGAAGATTTTATTTATTTAAAGAGAGAGTGGGGAGAGGAGAAGAGGGGGAGGGAGAGGGACAAGCAGACTTCCCACTGAGCACAGAGCCCCATGTGGGGCTTGATCTCACAAACTCTGAGATCATGACCCGAACTGAAATCAAGAGTCAGACTCCTAACTGACTGAACCACCTAGGTGCCCCTTCATTGGGGATTTCACTCTTTATCCCCAACATTTGGACCCTTTGTTTTGCTGAACATTTTAGGCAAAAGCTTCTTCATAAAGGTGATGCCATTCAAGATCAACTTAGGCACAGCCAGAGGCGGAATTTCCTGAGTAGAGTCTTGCAGGATCCGGAAAACTCCTCTCCCCCAAATAACCCTACTTTGCCTATAACATCTATTGCTGTTGCCTGAAGTTTTCAGTCGGTGAGTCATTCCTCTGGGTTAGCAAACACCGTTAAAAAATGCAAATTATTACCTGTCACACATGCTATCACGCAAATGATTGTTAGGATTATTAGGAGGAGGATAATTTGGAGTAGAGGCTCCCTGGAGAGGAAATCAGGCTCAAGTGGGCATGGTCAGGCATCATACTTATGATAGCATTGGGGAAGGCAGAAGGGAAAGTGGGAAGATCATTTCGGTGACTTACTAGTTTTTTTTTTAGCTCAGCGTCATTTAGTGACCTACCATGTTGAGACTTTGATTGTGTGACAGTATACTCTCCCACTGGAGCATACGCCCTGCAGAGATGAGTTCTATTCATTCCCTGGGGCTCGTCAAGCAAGTAGTATGGTACCAGCACATAGTACGTGCTCAGTAAATACATGGGCATGAATGAATAGCCTTGTACACAAAAGCTACCCTAAAAGTGTTTTTCTCTGCATTGCTAAAGCTATCTTTTTCAGTTAATTTTTAAAGTGCTCTTTTTTTTATCCCCACCTCAAATGATTTTTAATAAGGTTCACTATGCCAGGTATAAGTATTTTCAATTCCCCCATCTTAAAACACTAAGTATCAGATGTTCTAGCACCTAAACAAGCTTATTAGAGGAATCAGTCAATCAAGTATTATTGACCACAATATTCTGTGCCCAGGAATTTTTTTTCTAAAAGAGGCCAATCTGATAGTGCATATTTTACTTTTATACTTATAAGAACCCAAGGCAAGCAATTAGGACTTTTACTATTTGGGGATGCAAATATGCATGATAAATAATAGCCATCATTTTAATCTTTCAGATTTTATTTTATGGTTGCATTATGACCATTTGTCTGATGTATTTAATTTTCTAAATTTCTGTTACATGAAAAATGGAAACTGTATTGATTTAACATCAGAAAAATGTACAGCAGTTAATTTAAAAAAGGCGGCATCTAATTTTGTTAATAAACTGTAGATGGTAAAATGACATACAGTTTAGATTTCAAAGCTTTGGGAACCCACATTTTTGTGTAACATTAACGATGCAGTTTTAGTTTTGGCAGCAGCATAATTCTGTAGTGTGATATTTCTACTTTATTGTTTCTCAAAGTAAGCCTGAAATGTTAATATAATTTGGGAAATTTCCCCTAGTGAAGTGTGTGCTGAACAAGGGGGATATAATGTTTGTATTACAAGGGTGAGTCTTGCAGAGATTTGCAGATTAGACACTCTTGTCATCATAACTACTCTTAACCTTGATACTGAAAGATTTTATTAATGTCAGATGATACAGATTTGCCACTATATATCATGAATTCAAATATAGTTCGTTCTTCCTGATTGTCTCTAGAGTAAGAGTCAGGTTTAGTACTAAACTCTACAACCTTATGGCCTTGGTTTGAATCCTGGTGCTCCAGTTGTTAGCTGCATCATCTTTACTTAATCATCCCGTGTTTCAGTTTCCTCATCTATAGAATGGGGGTAATAAGTGGATCGACTCTAGGGTTGCTCTGAGGATTGCATATGTCAGTACAAATAAACATTTAGAACAGTGAATTGCTACGGACAGATAATGAATATTCTTGTCTTTAGAAATTTTAGCTCTGAGGAAAGAGTAATAGAAGAGTACTATGGACAGGGGTAGCTCATGAACAAAATGTAATGACACGTCTGGTGTGTCATGTCTTGGAAAACTTTATTAGAGGTTGGACTAAGCATGGAAGCCTTTAAGATGGGAAAGAACATGGGTCTCTGTGTTTGAGAGTGCACAGCCTCAGTTGGTGAGAGATGAGGCTGGGTAAGTAAGGGAGGACTGAATCCTGAATGCATGATAAAGAGCTTGGCTGTTATCTTGAGGATAGTGGGAAGCCCTAAAGGATTCTACGCTGGAGAGTGACATGCTGAGATAAGTTTTGAGCAACACCACTGTGCCTGCAGCACAGAGAAGGGATTGGAGGGCCTTGGCCTGTGCAGGAAGTGAGTTAAGAGGCTGGTAGGTGGAAAGAATGATGGCGACCTGGATGAAACACGCTGGTGCACCAGTGGGGATAGAGACATGGACAAATTTAAAAACCATAAAGAAGATGGAATCAATAGCATCTAGTGATTGTTTTCAGGTGGTGGGTGAGAAAGAGGTAAGAGTTGAGGATGATGGCCATATTCCGAGTGGTGGTCGACTAGCACGTGGTGCATCTCCCTGACCAGGTGCCCAGTGTTGTGCTGGGCCATGGGGCCAAAAGGAGTAATGTGGTTGGTTGGAGCTGCTGTCTGGGGTGAGACCGCATCACTGGTGAGGCTGAAGTGTTTGGACCCAGGTTGGAGGTCCGGAGAGGTTATAGAAGCAATGGGTGAATGAAGTTCAAAATAGAAATGAGGGCAAATCTGGGGCCAGTGTCCAGAACAGCCCAGGACATTGCCCTCACACTCTCAGGGCTCCACACAGCAGGGAACAGACTTTTAATTTCTTTTTTTTTAACCTAATGTGATTCTTTTCTAATGAATATTGTCCCCAGAACAGCCCCTCTAGGCTTTAAATGCCCTGGGCAATTCCAAACCTGTGTTGACTCTCCCCTTATCTGCCCCAGAGCCTTGTTACTAGCACTTAAGGGTTGTGTCTATCCCTGAGGCAAATTGGAGGTCACCTTGAATCTGAGACTGTCTTGGGCTCATACCTCCACGTTCTGAAGATGCTCTTTTCCCTCTGGGACAGTGGACCCTGAGAAGCTAAAGCGGAGAGTTCTTAATTCTTCTTCGTCAGTGCCCCTTGTGCCACTCACCTTCCTCAGTCCTTAAGGTTTCTTTTGAACCATTCTGCTGAAACTTGAACCCTTATGCATTTTAGCTATGTTTCTACAGGCTTAGCTCTAAAGATGAGTTCGTTTGAATTCAGGTCGTTGATAAATTAACTTTCTAATTTCACAAAGTTCAAAGTTTTATGAATCATTCCCAAACTTTTAGGATAAAATACAAGCAAGTCTGAACACAATGTGAATTGCAGAGCTGATGGGTAGAAATTAAAAAATGAATGTTGCTCAGAAATTAGCAATCTAATCTTTCAGGAGCCAGCTAAGAATGATAGAATTGTTAATTTATGTGAATGAAATGTGAATCTTGTTTCAGTTTGTTTAATATTAGAAATTCAAGAAGAGGAAGATTCAGAGCATTTCAGAATATTGGAAACCTTCTTAAGGTGATGATTACAGCAAGCCTCATGGAAAGTAAACAGACCTCTCTTGCTTCTTCAGTAGACAAACTGCACTAGAGAGAATGAAATTAGTACTGAAAGTATTAAAATATTGATAGCAATCATTCCATGTCCAGGCTCTGCCAATTAATAATTAATTTTACCTTGAAGGTAACTGTAAGAGTCAGACTTGTTTTTTTCATGCTTTCACTTGGCAAGAATGCGTTTCCCCCCCCTCAGTGGTATCAAGTCTCCAGCAAATAATTCACATTTTAATGTGGTTTGTAGCTAGAATTTCTTTTGTGTGGCTTCATAAAATGAAAACAAGTTTGCTGTGAGTGGTTTAGAAAAGGCATAAGTTGGTCATCTTTCTAATTTATATGTGGTATCAGTGGATTCTTTTTTTTTTTAAGATATTATTTATTTATGAGAGAGAGAGAGAGTGCACACATGCACAAGCTAGGGGAGGAGCAGAGGAAGAAGGAGAGAGAGAGAATCTCAAGCAGACTCTGTGCTGAGTGCGGAGCCCCATAGGGACTTGATCTTACGACCTGGAGATCATGACCTGAGCCAAAATCAAGAGTGATGCCTAACCGACTGAACCACCCAGACGTCCTATGGGTGGATCCTTAATGTGTCATTGCCAGTTATGTACTTCTTACTATATACCTATTTTTTTTTAAAGGGTCATAAACAAAAGTAGAAGGTGATGATCTTTATCCTCTGCATGCTGATGATTACAAAAGGACTATAGGTTATTACAAAATGGTTATTTTCTCACCAAAATAAACATCCTTCAGGTTTTATGACTTTTATTTGGGCAAGAGAAATTTGTGTGGAACTTCTCCCAGTATCTTGAGTGAAGTTCCTTCTTGCTCTGGTGGTATTTTGGAGTTAAAAGAGATTATGCTGTCAAAGTGTTGATCTTGCCCTAGTAGTTGGTAGCAAAACTATGTCCTAATTTGTTTTACACATACAATAGTTATCTAATCAGAAGTACATTGGAATAAGTTTTGTGTTGTATTTTTTATTTTGATAAATAAAAAGTGGCTAAAATATTCACTCACTCTCTCAACAACTATTTGCTGAATGCCTGGCATGTGCCATTCTAGACAAAAGCAGATTTAAAACCAATTCATGTCATACTAAAAAGTTTCATTAAGAAATAGTACTCTATTTCTTATTTTCTAAAATGGGACAGAATATTTATAGCCTTTGGACCTTATACCAACATGTTTCCCCTTTTAAAGCAACCTTTCCGGGGTGCCTGGGTGACTCAGTCATTAAGTGTCTGCCTTCGGCTCAGGTCATGATCCCAGGGTCCTAGGATCGAGCCCACATCGGGCTCCCTGCTCAGCAGGAAGCCTGCTTCTCCCTCTCCCACTCTCCCTTCTTGTGTTCCCTCTCTCACTGTCTCTCTCTCTGTCAAATAAATGAATAAAATCTTTTAAAAAAAAACAACCAAAACAACGTTTCCAGCCAATTAGAGGGATAGGCTTAATTATTTTGATTATGTATACTTAGTGTGAGAGTCACCCATCACTCCAGATTTTGGAAATGTTTTATTTAAACATACTTGCTTATGTGTACCTACAGGAAAACCAGAGTTGTCCTAAGTGACCCTGTTCAAATGTTTGTAAACCACACCTAGCAGAATGCCTGGCCCAGTATTTGTTGGTGTGAAGTGTGCTGTAATTGCAGCTTAATTCAGGCCCAGCTCTGTGGAGCCACCTGACTTTCCAGTGATGCTTTCTTGACTTTATTGCTGTCTTGATGCTTCAGCTCCAACCTGACCCAGATAATTCAATCTGCTTGTTACTCTCTAGCCTTTGAATGAGCAGTTTTCAGACTATTAATTGCAGTGTTAACAAAAAAACTCGCAAGCAATGGTTATTTTGAATAAAAAGTCCAGAACAGAAGGGAGTACTTTTTTGGGGTGACCATTTATGTGAGTGAAAGTGAGGCTACTGATAGAATAAGGTTTCACCTACCACTACCATATTTAGTATTAATAGGATTTATGTGGCTTATGGGGTTTCTACCAACTCCTGTTCTACTGATCCAGTGGCATAAGTGGTGAGACACTTGCCAATGAGTAAGACACTTATGGTTTTCTGTAGTTACACATGAGATTTATATGGTCATGCCAATAATTTAATTTCTACAATTTTAAGGTCAATAGGCATTGTCACTTGTGAAATGTGAGCCAGAATTTATAATAGCCTTCAGATGGATTTTATTTTGCTCTTTATAGTTACTCACGGAGAGAGAGAGTATCTGTGAAAACAAAGATGTACCAGCATGATGTAGTATTTATCATTTTTCTGGATTAGATAGAAAGCACACTTATAGGTTATTTGTATCAGTCACAGTAGAGTTCCCAGTGTAAGTTGACAAGAAGTGCTATCATGTTTTATATTCAACCTTTTAAAACCCTGTTAATTATGCATAAGATAATACTCTTCAATAACACCAGGAATAGACAAATGGAATCATTAGTTTTATATTCCAGAGCCCTGTGCACATCTATTATAACCGTGCATTTGAATGCCTCCACCCCCATTTCTCAAAATCACTTTTTCATTCATTATATTGTGATATCATAAATGAATATGAACAGTATTATATAGTAGATGAAATTGTATAAAAAAGACCTTAGCTTATGAAAATTATAAACCTATTTCATTACTTGGAAGGGACAGTTTGCCGACAGCCCTTGACTAGAAGGAGAGGTGTTGATCAACCATTTACCATGGTCTTCATTTCATCAAATAGTGCCTCTGACAAATATGGCATCCAGTCCAACATGCTTAAGATGCTTAACATGCTACCTTGTCAGTCTCAGTGTAGATAGAAGTGGATCTTTGTGGTGATACTGTCTTGGATTATGAAGTCTAACTGGAGAAAAGTCCTCTCGCTTCCTGCAAAGCCTGAGTATGTTGGAATATTCAGGGTATATCTGCATATTTCTTTAAGTTTGAAGCATTCTAGAGAATTATTTTGAGAGGTAAGAGAAGAAATGCACAGTGCACATTTAAAATGACTTTGTAAAATGATATGATTTGCCCAAATGCACATTATTGTAATTTAGCCAAGATAGGTGGCCAATTGAATGTTCCCGGAACTGTAATTGTCTACATGCTATTTTCAAGACTCTTGCTGATAGCGCTAGCAAAATGCACCTTTTTCTTTCAGTATCCATTTGGTTAGGAATGCATCCATTACGTATAAATGATGACTCACTCTCTCTCTCTTTTGGCTAATGTAAATACAGGTGAAGGTAATTTCTAATACTCTGGGTTTTTTTTTTCTATTTTTGTCCATCTTCTATTTTGTTGTAGAAGTTATTTTTAAATATACTATTGTTTTCTTAAAATTCATTCTAAACTGTATATTTGCTTACAAAGGAAAAGGAAATATAATTTGAGAAAGACAGCTATATCCAAATAGAGGTGGTTCTAGCTATGCATTTTATAGTTAGAATTTCAAAACAGAAATTTCAAATTTCTAAGTTTTCATTATCAAAACCTGGGTAACTTTTAAAACCTTGACTTAGCTGACATGAACTGCAATTAAAATATTAAAAAAAGAATCCTATCTGTTACAGAAATGGTACATTTTAACTGGAAAAAGTCATGATTTACTTACTGGATACACTGGTGCTTTTGTTGTATAGTTCTAAAGTATAAACATGAACCAAATTATAAAAAGGGATTTTCTCTTGAATATGAATTCCACTATTATTAGTAAATGTTAAATATGTCCTCTCATTGAAATTTTCTTTATTGGAAAAAATAAAATCAATGACAAATAATCTTTGTAAGTCCTACCTTACATGTTAGATCTGGATGTAGATGTCTCATCTCTCCAGTGCACATGAATAGTTATATTTCTAACCTAATCCTGCCTCTACTAGATGTTTGACATTAGTTAAGTTATTTAAATCTCTCTGTGCCTCATCTTCCTCATCTGCAGAATGAAGGAAAAACAGTGTTTTCCTCAAGTTGTTATAAAGGTCAAATGACTTAATATGTGTATCTTTCATAGGGATTCAGATAGCATGCTGTGTTGCTATTCTCAGTTATACTCTGTTAAATAAAGTACTTGGTAATTAAAAATGCATGTATTTTTTTCAAATTCTAAAAATAGTATATTTTCATTTAAGATTTTTGGAAAATGCAGAAGATATAAAGAAGGTAATACAAAAACACTTATTATTCCCTACAGAGATAATCACTATTATACTTAGTTATAAATCCTTCCATTCTTGGCAACTCTTTCTTTCTTTTCTTTCTTCCCTCCCTCCTTTCTTTCTTTCTCTCTCTCCCTTTTTCTTTTTCTCTTTCTTTCTTTCTCTCTCTCTCTCTCTCTTTTTTTGAGAGGGCGTGGAGAGGAGCACAGGGAGAGGGAGAGAGAGAATCTTAAACAGGCTCCATACCCGGTGGGGACCCTGATGTGGGGCTGATCTCTTGACTCTGAGATCATGACCTGAGCTGAAATCAAGAGTCAGATGCTTAACTGAGTCACCCCGGTGCCCCTCTACTTTCTTTTGGTTAGTATTTGCCTAGCATGCCTTTTTTATAATTTATTTTCAACCTTTTAGTGCCACTCTATGGTGTCTTGCTAATAAGCAACATATAGCTGGACTTTAATTTTGATACAGTTTGAGAGTCTCTGTCTTCACAAAAGGCAATGTAAATGATTTGCATTTATTGTGGTAATGGGTACTTAAACATTTTTAGTATCTTTGTTTTCTGTTTAGCGTTTTCCCCTTCTTTCCTGCTTTTAGTTGAATTATTTGATTTCTTTATCTCCCCTGCACATTTTCTCCCATTTACTGAATTTGTAATTCACATTCTGTTAATTCTTACAATATGTAGCCTAAAATATTTGACATGCATACTAAACTGTAGATTTTCCTAACAGTGTAAAGTTGATGAAAAGTCTATCCTGCTCTTGAATAAAACAGTAATCCTAGAACCTGAACACCTCCTTCCTGTTGCATGTTATTGTTGTCAAGAATTTCACTGATTTTGGGGTGCCTGGGTGGCTCAGTCATTAGGCGTCTGCCTTCGGCTCAGGTCATGATCCCAGGGTCCTGGGATTGAGCCCCGCATTGGGCTCCCTGCTCGGCAGGAAGCCTGCTTCTCCCTCTCCCACTCCCCCTGCTTGTGTTCCCTCTCTTGCTGTGTCTCTCTCTGTCAAATAAATAAATAAAAGCATAAAAAAAAAAGAATTTCACTGATTTGAAACTCTCCAAAATTAGTTATTTTTGATTTAGATTTACCAACACATGTTACCAGTTTCTTTGCTTGCTATTATTTCTTGTATTTCATTCCTTCCTTAGGGATTCCTGAAGGAATGGGATTCATTTTTGTTCTGGTTGAATCTATCAGTAGTTGTTTCAGAGGGGTATGCTCTTAGGAAGCTCTTAATTTTTATATCTTTGGCTGTTTCCTTTAGTTTGAATTATTAAGCGATTGTTTAGCCGGGTATGGAATTCTAGGTTATGTTATTTTTTCTTAGTATTTTGAAGTTACTATTGTCTTTGTGATCTATTGCTGCTGATGGGACTCCAATTGGTCTGATTGTTGTGCCTTTGAAGGTAGTTTGTCTCTCTTGCAGCTTTCACAATTTTTTCTCCTTTTTCTTGGTGTTCTATAGTTTCTGCACAGTGCTTTAGTTGTGGCTTTAGCTTTATTTAGTCTGGGAGTTGATGAACTCTTTCAATCTATGCATTTATATCTTTCTTCAGTTCTGGAGACTTTTTAAAAGTATCATCTTTTTCTTCATTCTCTGTAGTCTCTTTTTCTCAGAACAATCATAGGCTGGAGTTTTTCATTCTCTTCTCTCTGTTTAAATTTCTCTTTTGTACTTTCATATTTTTCACTTCCTGTGATACATTCTAGGTTATTTTCTTAGATCTGCCTTCCAGTTTACTAAATTCTCTTTCTCTTTGTCTTATGTGCTCTTTAACATATCATTTTGTTCTCCAGTGATAGTCTTTTAATTCCAGAATTCTTTTTCAAATTTTCCACTTTTTATAATATCCTGTTTTTGCCATGTGGAATCTATCATCTTCTTTATCTGCTTGATGGTTATAAACATTTATTTAAAATTAAAAAAAATTTCTTTAGTATCTAAAGTTATTTGATTATGACTTTTTGTTGCATTTGCAAACCTTCATAGCGCTGGATTTCTTTGCATTCTTTGTAGTCTTTTCATTTGGGTTCATCAGTAGTGATTATATATTTTTTGGTTATGTGCTGTATTGTAGAAACATTCTTATGGGGCAGTTTTGTGCTTTACTCTGCCATGGATATATGGCTTCTCCAGCTTTGGACCACTTTTTATATTAATTTCTGAGTTTGGAGTTTCCTTGTGGCTCAAAGAATTTTACACTGTGCCTTATAGGGTAGGGAGTTAATATTGTCATGGTTGACTGCTTCCTGCCCATACCTTGAAGCAAACCTTGTCTTTAGGCAGTGGGGAGTTTTTCTAGTTGCAGTTACCTCCTGGTCTAGCTTCATGGAATAAGCTCAGGACTTAAAATCTTGACTTTCTGTGTCAGTGCCAAAATCTACATCCACCTCCTCCAGAAGGCACAGTGGCTTATTTTTTTGCTCCTCAAAATGTGTTTTTCTTATTTTCAAGTCCAGCTGTGTACTTCAAAAATTTTCTTCAAATTATATCTAAAATTTCTAGATGTGTTTGAAGTGGGAGGAGAGATTTCACACCTCAGATCAATCTGCTATCATTCTGGAATGGCCTCCCGTTTTTTATTTTTTATTTTTCTTCGTATACAATTGGGATTCTACTATATATAACCTTTTATTAATTGCCTTTTTACCTCTAAGAATTTATTATGAGTCTTAAACCATTATCAATCTTCTAAACCATGACTTTCTGGTAGTTATTTTCCACAGAATGGATGTATCATTTATCTAGGTACTTCTTGTTGCATATTAAGTTATTCCTAATCTTCTTTGTAATTATAAGTAATGCTTCTGTGAATATATTTATATATATATATATCATTGTGAACCTCTCTGCCAGGGCTACCTTAGTAGAGGTGGAAGAATTACTGTATATCAGGGTGGGATCTGAACAATTTGAATGACTGATTAAGCAGTAATGGGAAGTATAATAGATATATCACAAAAATTCTGAACTTTAGGAAAAAACAGGATAAAATAGCAAGAGGAGGATAAGAGTACAATGGGTTAGAACTTTATACCATTATAAACTTCAAATCTTTGTTCACTTAGTTCATTCATAAAACAGATCTTTGTTACATTATGTCAAATATTGGACCTAATGGGGTGGGATGAGAGAGAAAAACAAGGTGGTTTCTGTTCTTTAGAATAATAAAGGTGAACTTCATTTATCAATGAAGATAAATAGAACTACAAGGAACTCGAATAAAATTGTAGGCATAAGTGATATACTAAAGGTTACAAACTGGAGAATGCTGTGAGATCTCAGAATGATCTATTCAGTCCATTTGGAGGAGGGGGCTATATCTGCCTAATAATTTATGACTCTTAAAATGGCAAGAAGAAAGTTTAAGCAACAGATGAACGCATGGTTATAGGAGGAATAGTTGCTTCCGTTAATTTTGTAAGCATGATTATCTCAATAAACATTTCTTTGTATGAACAGAACAATACTGCCAAGTCTGTTCTTGAGCTTCCCTATAGCAGTGACACTGTAACACTCATCTCAACTTCGTCCTTCTCAATAGAAACTATTGGTCTGGTTTCCCACCATCCTCACACATGGCTGTGTGCTTCAGAGGAAGCTAAGTCCATCCCTGCTATAGTGTTCCAGTTAATCCAAGACAGTCATAGAGCATTCCCCTTGCCAATGACTGGGTTAAGCATAGGAGATACGTAGGAGGAAAACTTTGCTGGGGGATATCTTGAAAAGATTTATTCACTGTTAAAAGGGAGAAAAGATGAGATGGTTCTTCTTTCATTGGCCACTGTTGGTATCTGGTTGTTGTACTTGGAACTGCAGTAGTCATCCTGCCATCAGCCTTTGGATGAAGTCAGTAAAAGGGAGAAGACAAAACTAAGAAGAAGGAGGGAAACTGGAGGCTGCCCTACTTAATATTGTGATGATAAATGCCCATATGACTTATGTTTTCTATTGTCTGAAGCTAAAATCTTCCGAACTGATAGAGGAGCTGAATGGGAAGACTTCGGAGTTGTCCCCTGGCACTCTTGTCACCTTGGGACAATCCCTGCAGTCTACTAAATTGTCTCGTGCAGGGATGTAGGCAAGATGCTAGGTGACTTGGGTTGCTTTCCTGTTTGTTGCCTTTGGACAGTTACCATAATAACTGGATCATGGTATACCTCAGTGTTTCCAGCCTTTCTTTTCCAACCTAAAGGAGGCTCTTCTAGTTCATTTTTGAATGACTTAAAACCAAGAGAACCATTGATGATGGATGGTACGCATCCTTATATTTCCTATTCAATTCCTTTGCCATGAAAATTAGGAAAAAAAGAACATACCAAGAAAACTAGTTTGGGCCACATATAATAAAAAGTAAAAATTCCAAATTATGGGTGACAGTTGCAGTTTGAGGTCATCTTAAGCAAGTGACTTGTTTTAGATTCCCAATGGTGAGGGAATTCTGATTCACATCAATAAGTAGTTAGAAATAAAAGGATTCTGTTTGTTTGCCTAAGCAGCTTGCTTTGCAATCTCTAGATTCTTAGATAAGGATGGTAAGAAATACTTCATCCAAAGTGTTTTTTTAAATGAGCTTTTTTTTTTTTTAAGACTTTATTTATTTGAGAGAGTGAGTGAGAGAGAGTACAAGCCTTGGGAGAGGCAGAGGGAGAGGGAGCAGCAGACTCCTGGCTGAACAGGGAGCCCATTCGGGACTTGATCCCAGGACCCTTGGATCATGACCTGAGCTGAAGGCAGACGCTTAACTGACTGAGCCACCCAGGTGCCCTCATTCAAAGTTTTTATAAGAGCAAATTAACCTGGTTGCATAACGTAATGTATTGAAAGTTTCAGATGTATTAAGATTGGTGTATAATATTGTGTGTGCATGTTTTTAAATACTCATTTTAGAAATTAACACTATTTAAATGAAGAAATTAAAATGACAGTTTTTGTACCCCTGAAGTACCCAGCACAGCTTGAATTTGGAGACAGCTGCTTTTTTTTTTTTTTTAAGATTTTCTTTATTTATTTGAGAGAGAGAGAGAGAGAGAGAGAGAGAGAAAGCACAAGCAGGGGCAGGTGCAGAGGGAGAGGGAGAAGCAGGTTCCCCGCTGAGCAGGGAACCTGATATGGGGCTTGATCCCAGGACTCTGGCATCATGACCTGAGCTGAAGGCAGACACCTAACTGACTGAGCCACCCAGTCGCCTGGAGACCACTGCTTTTTAAAGTTATGTTTTACAACACTTCTCCCACCATGTTGCAATTACTTAATGAACTTCCTGCCTCCCTTGAGCTGCTTGAAGGCAGCAAAGCTTATATCTCATTATGTCTGTATTCCTGAATTTAGGCACCCTCCTTTTTTTTTTTTTTTGAGAGGGAGAGATGGGGAGGAGGAGCAGAGGAGGAAGGAGAGAGAATCTTAAGCAGGCTCAGTGCCTGGCTGGAAGCCTGACACGGGGCCTGATCTCACAACCCTAAGATCATGACCTGAGCTGAAATCAAGAGTCAGTTAACTGAACCACCCAGGTGCATCCCCAGTTTTATTTTTAGCTGGTCACCCCCTCCTTAGACCAACTGAGGGCTTCCCAAGGCACTGCTCCTCATCCACATGGTACAGTGCCTACTGCATGATCGATCTATGGAATGGATCATATTACATCCCGGCAAACATTTCTGTGTTTTGAACTACTCAGTTTATAAAAGACCAAATTAGGAATTGAGCTTACTGAAGCTTCTTTTATATGTATGCGTATCCATTTATGGTAACTTTGGTGACATAGAAAATGAAAAGTACAGAAAATGTGAAGCATTTGCATTCTTTCCAGTCTTTCTTCTTTGTGTGCGTTAGCTATATAAGCGATGCCTACATCCTGCTTTTTTCACTAATGGGGGGATTTCTCCACACCATGAAAAAGTTTTCATAAACCTAATTTTAATTGCTTTTTGAGCAATTCCATCTTATGAAAGTACCATGGTTTATGTAACCCATTATTTTCTGTTTCTAATCTGCTTTTGTAAAGTATGTATTACCTAATACTATGATATTCTTGCATATAATGTATCAACTGTGCAAAGATTTGTTTAGGATAAATTCCTCAAAAACAAAACAAAAGACTGGATCAAAGGTACATTTTCAAGGCTCTTGTTATATTTTTGCTTTAGATAAATTTGTAAATGGACCTATGCTAAAAGTCATACTCTGATTGCAATTGGATAATTTTTGATGTCTCAGAAAACGAACTCTTCTGTTTAGAATTGTAGACTTTAGATGACAGGACAAGTACCAGCTAAGTTTGATTTATCAAATTGAGCAGATAACAGAACCAGGCCACCATGCTATGGAGGAGAATTGGCTTTTAGACACTCAATGTTGAATCTCAGTTTTTTCGAGGATACCACTCTCCAGGGCTTTCTGTAGCCCTGGTTCTTGCTGGATTTACATATCCTGAGTTTCTTTCTTTTTCTTTAATTTAATTTAATTTTATTATGTTAGTCACCATACAGTACATCATTAGTTTTTGATGTAGTGTTCCATGATTCATATCCTGAGTTTCAATTGCATCTGACCTTTTCCCCTAAAGAGCAAGGGACAGAGAACCTGGTTAGAGATGGACTTCACTTATGAGCCAGCACCCATTTACTTTATCACAGGCTGACCTTGGGTTCTGGCCAAGCAATACAATCCGGGTTTCTCTTCTCAATTTTGCATTAACAAAGCTTTTTTAAGCTCACATGTGCAGAAAGGCTTGATATAGTGGAAACATTATTTTGTTTCAGGGAAAGGATAATATGTATAAAGGGATACATTGAAACTGAATTCGTACATATTTAAAAAATTTAACCTGTTTACCCAGAGGCAGAAGTGATTTGGGCCTTAGAAAAAAAATCACAGATAATTTGAAATTCATACATTATTATTCGATTTAAAGTCATATCTTTCTTCATCTAGATCATATCACTATAATTCTAAGAGAAACATCCCAGGAGTTTGAATGGTTTTTTTTTTTTTTTTTTTGAATGTAAAGCAATGGCACTTTTTTTTTTTAAACCAATTGGCTTTTCACAGTGGCAAACCTGTAGCTGTTAACTAATCCCATAACGAGCAGTATTTACCCACACATTTTCCAAATTAAATATGAGTATATGCAAGCCTGGCTTAAGATTTTATAAAACACACACTTTACCTGCTAAGGAAAAAAATTTTAAACCTAACTTGCCGCAAGGATTATAAGCCCTGATGGGGAGGTGAGGATAAAAAAGCCAGTGAGTGTATGGATGTGACTTTGTAGAATGCCCACTACCCACTTAGGGCAGAGAGGAGGACGTTGAAGAGATGGTTGAAGAATAATGCAAGTATCTGAGCTTTGCTTAGCAGATGTGATCAGTTATCCAGAACAAGTCATGCTTATGTTATTAGGACCTGGGTAGTAAGAACTGCCATTCAGGGAAGCACTGGTGATTGTTTTTTCCTAGGAGGCATTAGAATATTTTTTTCCCCCAGAAATACTGTGTAATTTCTATTTGCCCTTCTCTTTAAAATTCTTGTTCCAGATAGTGAAATGACATTTTTATGACTTTAGTTTAATTTGGATTCAGTTCAATACAGTTTTTCCAAACAAATTAATCCTACACTGAGCTAAAACTTGGATTGCTAGAATGGCTGATCATTGCATCTCCCCCTAGCCTGCAAATTTTTTGAGATCCCATTAAATTTTATTCGGGAGTCCCTTACCAGCCAAATGTATTGTTTCCATGGATACAATTAATGGGGAAAGCAATTTTATAAGACTGATGTAAAAAATGAGCACTTCATCAGCCCCCCTGCTGGTCACATTTAGAGACTGGAGGAAGGAAGTCTGCTCTTATGGGGTTGGCAGAAGCTCTGTGGTATAAAGGGGGCAAAACAATGAAAGCAGAAGTCAGAAGTGTCTTTTTCAGTGTAAGGAGTTACCCCTGAAGACTTTATTAGGAGTTGGAAAATGCCACTAAATTGTGAAACTTTTTTACACACTTGGTAATTATAGAATCCAGTCTAGAACAACCTTAACACACACACACACTCTCTCTCTTTCCATTTCTTAAGAATACAGATGTCCCTTCTCCTTTAATTGCTGGAATCGATTTTGGGATATTTGGTACAAGATGGGTAGAGAAGAAAAAATGGAAGCCTCAGTGAAATGAAGAACTTACTTATCAGCTCTTAACGGTCAGTAATTTCCACCACAACATTTAAGATGTAGGTGTGACTCAATCATCAAAATTTTTCTTGAGCATATTTATTTATTTTATGAAATATATTCAATGAGGTGAAATCAGTATCACCTCATCTCATTTTCCAAAATATTGAAGTGAAACTAAGAGAACCCTAATGCAGTATCGGAAGCACCAAAGAATACTTAGACTCCTGCCTCCAGCCCAAGCCCAGGGCAGAAACCCAGAGGGATTTCTTGAACAATTTAGGGCCCATGGTATAATGATCACATGACATTTGAATGACGATGAAATTTGGGGGCGTGGTCTACTCTAATTAGGGGAAGACATGAGACTGGAGCAATTCTGTGTTCAGTTTAATGTCACTGTGTGGATTGTGGCAAAATGGTGCCCTTTTCCTTTTCTCATGTGACTGGAAATATGGGATAAGCCAACTTTAACAAAAAATAATAGAGTGTGAACAAGTACATTTTAGGGTGAATAAATACAGTTTAATTGCTTGCAAGCAAATACACTGAAGAAATGATTTGTTTATCTTTTCAGTACCACAGCTATGCTGGGTTTTTTTGAGTTTGCTCAAAAGGGGGCTGTTACAAAGGTGTTTTCCCCTGCAGAGGGCAGTCTGCCTCTACAAAACACACCCGACCTCGGCAGCATTTGAGCGTAGAGAACAAGTATGTATAATTATTTTCTAAGCTGTAAATGTAAATAATTCTTTTTCTTTTGGATGAGGCTATGGGAAAAAAATCTGTATTAGAAAAGTATAGACTATAGCTCTATGCATGTGTTTTCCTCTTGCTCTTTTATGTATTGTTTTGCTGACCAGTTTTTTAAGATTGAAGGCATTTTTGAATAAGCATTGAGCAAGAAAGATAGCAAATAAGGTCCCAAGTGGAGGGGGAAATGGTAATCAGGGAAATAAGAGAAACATCAGGCTGGGTTGTAGATTAAAAATGTATTTATATTAAGAATTTGAGGTCCTACATATTGCACCACAAATACAGAGAAAGTAAAATATACCACCTGATATATATTTTTTTTAAATACAGAAAATAATTTTAGTTTAAAGAGGTTTGTATCTGCAGCTGGAGATATTTAATCGGAAAAGTGTGAGAAAATAGGTATTTCTTTCTGTAATATTTCTCTCCTGTTTGATGTACCTTTCTGTCTAAGAGAGGAATAGATTAAACAGAGGCAGCTATTCCGGAAGAGAATCGGAACCTTTCCAGAAGAAGCGCCAAAATGCATGGAACTGATGCACAGATAAATACGAGACAACAGAATTCCTGAACAGTTTAATCACAGGTTTTCTGGACTTTAAAGGGGAGGTTTCACTTTATGCTGACCAGGAGAAAAGTGCCTAGAGATACTGTGAAGGCTTAGTTTAAGGGTGTGTGAAAAATGATGAAGCTGTAAACGATCATTTCAATAGATCAGCTTTAGTGGGCAAAAGAAGCCACCTTCCTGGTGGAGAAATTCATAAACACTGGGAAAAATTACATAGTTTTTGTTTATGGAAAAACATAAAAAGGAAATGTGTAAAACACTCCTTAAAAACACAATAACTAATACAGAGAAAAATGCTCAGAAACTTATGTCTGGGGAATATTACAGGAATCTGCAGCTCACACCGATTTTCACGTCATGAATGCAAGTTTGGAAATACCTTTGAGAGTTTCTCTTTTGCTGCTTGCCTGTCTATTTACTTGCCAGCATTTTTCTCAGTTCCTTTTTCTAAAGCTGTTTGAGAATGTGATTTCGTGTTGAGATGCTTTTGTGAAGTGCATTGTACTTATTCGCTTCTCACCACATATGTTTTTATTAATGTGCAATTATTATATAGCCTGAGAACACCAGCACACAATTTATTGTCTCTAAATGAAGAGGAGGGACTGTAAGTGGTTTAATTTTTGGAACTTGTATTTTTGGAGCTGGCTTTCAAATCATACAGCTTTGTAGTCTGCGATTTATGACGGCTGCGGTCGAGCCAGGTGGAGCAAAAGCCACAAAATGGCAGGACAATTACTGTAAGGGAAGATCATGGAGGAGTCTTGTCAGTTCCCAACGTGAAATTTAATCAGGTTATATAGAGAGTGATGTGATCTATCTTGTTAGCCCATGCCGAACTATTTTGAAAATATAAACCTTTCAAAATTTAAAACACAGGGAGATGCAGAACTGCATAGCTTGTCCAGAAGTTTATTTGGCTGCCATGAATTTTTAGATTAATAAGTTTATTTTAATCAGGTGGCCCATTCTATATCATATTGATATTGCCCATACAATCATGGTTGTTAGTTTTAACCATTTAGAAGGAATTTTATTTTAGCAAGTGTATTATGATCAAATAGTCTATTCTCTCTTATAATGACATTGTTCTATCTTGTCACAGTTGCCAAGGCCAACATATAATTCTTCTTTTCCAGAACTATAGAACAAGTACTAAATGTTTGCATGCATCCAATGAGCTCATCTTTGAGGGCTGTTTCTCCCTGTTCTGTTGTGAACAGTTGGGTTTATGCCCTCTAATCCAAGCAAATATTAGAAAGTTACTTGTGTTGTGTCCTTTTATTTTAAAATGAACAGCACTTAAGACTCATTGAATACTAATTAAATTAAAGCACATAAGATAACACAGTATACAAAGTACTATTAAACCCTCCTGATGTTTAAAGAGTTATCTTGGATATAGATTGGTCATTTTTCACTAAAAATGAAGACTTTGACTTTGTGAAATGTGTGCATTTTGTGTCACCAATATTGATACCACTTAGGGGAATGATGCTCTTCTCTCCACTCACACAGACACACGTATATATCAAATATGTAACAGCCTTTTCTGCAAAAAAAAAAAAAAAGCCTACTTTCTTCTATAGCTAATGAGGTACACCTAATAAGCTATTTGTAAAATTAGTACCCTTGCCAAAATATGTGAACTTTTCTAGTCTTTCAAGTGCATGATGTGTTCTCCAAAATCCACACAGTTGGATTTGCCTTGTTCCTCCTCTACCTCAGGAGCAACGCTTGTAGAGAAAAGGGTAGGTGGCTTTTATATAGCTTGAAAATTTTAGATAATATTCCAACTTGTGTATGTATTGCTCTTATGTGATCCTAATGCCTCAGTTTTAAGAAAGACTGTCCTAGAATCTTATGTCTACTCTGAAATTATGAAAAATTATACTAAATTTTTTTTCCCAGTCATCTCAAAAACAAGTCATTTTAACTAACTTTCACATTTGATTGGAAAAGCAGAAGCCTTCAGCACTGTGGTTCCCCCTCTGTCTTGACTCTGCACTGTATTGTGTTTTCCTGCCACCTTCCACTGCGGAGTGCAAAAAAAACCACAGTGGGAACCCTGATTTTTCAGCCATTCTGTATCTTTGTTGCTGTTAGACTCGTAATTCTGCTTGAGTTTATAATATTTGCATTTGGTCTTATTACACCAAAAGAAATTCCTTGGAAAACTTACTCACTTTCTCCCCATTCCTTTCATTTGCAGATGAAAGGCAAATGCAGATTTAAAAAAAATAAATAAATACGATGTGGTTAGGACCATTCATCACACTCCCTGTCTGCTGGGTCTTTGTTTCTGTTTCATGCTGCGTGCATCACATTACATTTCTGAACCTGTTGTGAGTTTTTTTTTTAAACGTTCTTCTTTTGTAGTTTATTAAAATAAAAATATTTTCAGTCAGCAGAAATCCCATTGGTTCTTCTGGAAATCTTGCCCCACAGGCTTTTGCAGGACAAGAACAGATTGTCTGGGGCCTAATTCTGAGCATTGTTTTTTATGAGGAAATCAAAAGTATAATTGTTAAAACCCAGTGTGTCCTTTTATGTCTGAAAAGGAGAATTAAATTGCTAGTGGCAAAGCAACAGGGGACAGAGAGAGAGTGGATGTGAGGCAGGCCCTCTGGAATTGGGGGTTTGTTGTTGAAAGTAAAGGGAGAATGCACTTCAGAGTGTACCCAAGCAAGTGAGCATTTGGCAGGTAGATCATGGGACCCACCGGGTACAATGCAATGGGAATTGAAAAGGAATAAATGCAATAAAATGGTCTCTCTGGCCATTCAGTTTGCGGCTGTCAAATTCTTTCTTAAAAATCCCAATTTATAAATGGTGGAGAAAACATTATGATTCTAACTTAGAAGATGGACTGTCAAATACCTACCAACTTTGGTGCTTTCTAGGATAAAAATCTCTATATTCTTGAGGGCATTTACTGAGACATGTGCCTTTTCAGCATAATTTATAACAGGGCTACTCTAGCTCTTTGACTGTGCTTTCATTTTTAATTCTGATGAGAAATAGCTTGAAATTTTGATTTCATTTGAGCTAATTCCACTTTCTGGCTCTGATCGCTAAATGATGTGTCTTGATTTGGGACTTGTGGCAAAGCCGTTCTAGATTCCTGAATTTAGTTAAGTTCTAAGAACATCCCCAGAGGTCTTTAATTGGGATATTCAGGCAATTGTGAGTTTTGGCAAATGACATTTAATGTGTCTGCATGTTTTAAGGTACGCACCTGAGACAAAGATTCTTTGAAAATGATTCATGCTCCAAATGTAATTGGTATGTAATGAAATAGATTAAAAAAAAAAGAGTGCTGTGAATCATGACACAACGTTAGTGGTTTGCTGTGGGGGACAAATGGTTAAAATCTACACTCATTGGAGTATGAAGGCAGTTCTTCTCAGCTGTCAGATAGTTTGACCAGTGTCAGGCTATTCTGACGCATGCAGCATACCTTCATTGCATCATAAATAAAACAGACAAATTACTTTTTTTTTTTTTCTCTGGGATGGAATAAGCACCACTAGAGGGGAGAGGAAAGCATGAACGGGGGCGGGAGGGGTGATTTGGAGGGTCTGTGAGAGGTGGGGGGAGTAGTGAAGAATTAGAAGGGAAAGGAAAAAAGAGAGATCCTTTCAAGTCCCTCTATGAATCTTGGAATGGCAGCCGAGAACAATGAGAAAACCAGGCAATTACCTAGAATCCTGTTCCCTTATCCAGACATAGAAAATATATTCTTGCACCAGCCTTCCTTCCATCCCCCACTCCCCACCCGCCTCCTCCCCTTCCGCCCTCCCCCCGCGTCTAATTCAGTTCTTTAGTGGAAGGCCCAGCAGATAGAACAAAGGGAGAGAAGAGTTTCCTAAGATGGGCCACTCAGGTCTCAAGCACCCAGCCTTCCAGGGATGCAGTGGGAAACATTTTTTTTAATATATATATTCTGTGCCCTTATACACTTTGGTAACCTCTGAAGCCGCAGCAGTGAGAAATGAGCAGAAAGGTATTTTGTAGTCTGAACTCTTTCCCTGATTCTCTGAAAATCAAGTGGTCAGGACACTGAATCACCTGGCAAATGCACCAAGCCAATGTATTCCTTCAGTCTTTGGAAATTCTGTCCTAAGGTGTGACTAGGAATTCTGGGCTCTGAAACTAGTTTACCCAGAAAACTTACATGGAATCCCACTGAGGCATTCTGCTTTATTTCTGATTTAATTATTGTTGTCCGGCAAGAGGCTGCCCCCTACAGAACTTTTCCCTTCGATTAGGCACCACTGAATTGAGATGCTGGCAGCATTAGTGATTTGACAGGTTCTGCCAAAGTGACTGGAGAGACTGCCCTTTCTTCACTCCTGTGCTTCCTGATCACCTGGCCAAAGCACCAGAATGGAAGGCTGAGCTGTAAATGACTACTCCCTCTGAGGCCTTTAAGGTGGGAATGTATGTGTCCCATTATATGCTGAACAGGAGCATTTGGTTAACAGTCCATTGAAGAGTGACATTTAAGTGAGAATGGGTGTCTGAACCCCTGTCATTTATATTCCAGGATGGCAAAAGTGGACCTAAATATAATTTCCTGTGTCCTCCCTCCATCCGCCACCTCCCACAATCAGTAAGAATTACTTTGCATTGTCTTGAATGGTGATGGTTTATAATGCACCATCCACACTTCTTGTCATGACTGGTAGTTCATAAAGCAAGTCAGCTGCCTGGGGTTAGGGTGTGGTTGGCAGCTGCTTGGAAAAAAATTCCTCTCTGTACTCATTACAGTAGCTGTGCAACCACTATAAAAAATGGACTACCCAGGCTTTCCCATGGCAACGCTTACGCAAGGTAGTGTTTGAATGAGACTTAAGTTTTTTCTTGGAAAAACAATTAGCAAAATCTCAGAGGCCAGGAGATCGTGGAGACCACCTCCCTAAATTAGCCAAAGAACACTTGTTGGCATTTACTGCCTTATTTAACGTCTTCCCTGCAGTAAATAGTTTGACGGAAATGCCATTGTTTCCAGCGGAGTGGTGGTGTTTGGTTTCAAAGTGGATGCAAAGTGCTTCAACATCTACTGTGCCTTACAGTGTGATTTACATCTTATGTAGTTGTCACTGTATTTCTTTTTACAACTTGGTTGTGAGTCGGGAGTGGCTGCAACCCTGGTTTAGACTTCTCCGCAGCATCCTATGGGATCTGGAGGTTTGCAAGTTAGAATCCAGGGGTTCAGACTGCATTTTTACCTCCTTCCCGGTGTGATGTCAGGGAGAGAGGATGACTCTTAGGGTGAGACCCAGTTTCCTAGGGGAAAAAGTCATTAGCAGTCTCATGAAGTTTAATAAAATGAAAGCATACCATATCACTTGGTAAACTACCAGACGCCTAGGAATGTTAGTTACAATCACTCCAGTAGTTACTTTTAAGTATTTGTTGGTGGAGGCCCCAGTTCTGTAAAGGTAAGCCTAGCCTAACCAACTGTTTTCTTAAGAAAGTTACATTGTTTTGGACAAACCCCTAGAAATAAAGGATCTTCCGGGTTAACACTAGGAAATATGTTGGGACATGATGGTATTCAAGTTAAAAAAAAAATACACTGCCTGAAAACAGCTTTCAGTGACCAGATAGAGTTTTTTCTCTTTCTCCTTAGAAGTGACATCTGAATTTAACATAAGTTTCCAAACTCAGTGCTGAGACAAACCATAAAATAATCCAATTAATGAGTCCCTGGTGCAATTTGTAAGTTTATATAGCAAATTCATCATTTAAAAAAAAAACCTGATATTCTCTACTAGTGATTTTTATGATATTTAAACCAATTTAATTGGACCCCTTAACTGCTTGAGCAGTGTCTTTCCAAGATTTATCTAGTACTGACCATTTTCAGATAATTTTTTGTTAGGTAAGATCATCTAATTTCTCCAAATTTAATTTCTATAAACGGTATGTTTTAAGAAAACATTACTGCAGTTGAGGTTTTTAGTTGTTAAGATAATTGTTTCCAACCTCCCTGATTTTTTTAATTCCCATGCTCTAATTCATTCATCATATTATAATCGCCTTCACTCCCCATGTTGACAGTGGGGTCAGTTGTGCCTGTTGTGTGATGCATCCTATCAGAGCCCACACTGCTGATCGGAATGGCTTTGATTTACAAATCTCACATATGAATACGAGTGTATCAGATCTGGAGAAATCCTACAAGTCCCACAGACTGAAGCAGAAAACGTTTTCTAGGCAATTGTACTGAAACAGCTCACCCCAGTTTGTTTTGCTAGGGATGGAAGATGCCCAAGAAGGATTTGAGCCTGCCAAGACCGTTTAAGTCCTTACTTATGTGAATTTAAATGACTATAAAACACTTAATTGAGTGAATAATTAAAAATATTATCTAAAGCTATAACCCCATTTTTAAACTATTTTTACTTTTAAAAAACTACTTGACAAATCGAAGTTTTATTTGAAAGAATGGCTTTAACTTTGGGAGAAGTGCAGAAGCAGAAGGAAAAGAGTTAAGGATCACACGTTGTTTAGAGATAGACATTAATACTTTTTTAAGATGCTCCTTGGATGTTGAGATTTGTTTTTTAAATGTTGGAGGATGACAAGTAATTCTAGAGGGACATCAAAGGACACAGGATGCTATATCATATTAAGATCACAGTTTGGTGAATCCGTGCAAGGCTTTTCCTTAATCTAATGTAAAGGTTTGTAAGAACCTGTCATCTCACTGCTCGTTGGCTGCGTTTTACATAATACCCTTCAGCATCACTGATACCAACCTCGATGGCATTATTATTGCTATTTACAGTCGTGTGCTAGTAATGTTAAACCCGAATGGGATTAATAAAATAAGTGATAAAGATTTTAATGCTATTAACAATCAGTAATACTTGGTGACGGCAGAAGAAAAGGAATAGCATGCCGTTAGCCAGCCTAGATAGACTCTCCAGTGTGTAAACACAAGGATTCCTGGTAATTCATGATGATAAGCCTTACTTTCAAGTGGCTTTTCCTCCACCTTCACAGTCTTTTTCTCCTTCATCTTCCTTCTTCTCCCCTCTCCCTTATTCCACTCCCTCTTTCCCTCCCTCCTTCCCTCTGCTTTTTCTTCTCTTTGTCATTTCTCTGTGTGTGAAGATGCACTCTTCATGATCTCTCATCTTTACTGCTTTGCGGTTATTCTGCTGTTATTGTCTGGAAATTGACCACTGCCTAGCGATCGTGGTGTGACTTCTGCCAATAAACCTGCTGGCTCAGACTTTGCTCCCAGCTCTCTTTGCCTTCCTTAGCTAGTGCTTTCCTTACTCCCACCGTCTTCAGCTTCCACCTCAACACTCTTCATCCTCCCGCAGATGCTTCCTGGGGTCCTTTTTGAAATGATGCTAGCCTTTTGTTCCAGTCCCACTCTGAGCCGCTAGGGTCAGGCAGCTAGCAGCCTCCCTGGGGCAGTGCTATGATGAATTTTGGCATGGCCAGGCTGTTAAACAACTCCATTGCAGAGTGCCAGCCTCCTCAAAGATTGAAAGGAGTTGTGATGAGCTTTTTCCAAAGGCTCCATGCAAGTTTTGAAATGCCAAAGATTCCCATGGATCTCTAAATTATGTGGTAATTTTTTGAACCACGCCTTCCCAATAAAAATGCATTTTCTTTTTCCAAGAAACATAGGTACTCTGTGATCTTATTAGTTAGGCACTCAAATTTTCCCTGGGAGTCATGTTATTTGGGCTTAGCAATTTTTTATTAAAAAATGTTCAAGTCCTGTCAACCTTCTTATTGCTGATTGTCAATTATGTCTCATCTTTGCCATCATTCACGCGTTTTCTTCTTTTTAAAGTCATAAAGTGACTCCCTCAAATAATTTTTAAAAACCTTAGTTATTTCAGAAACATTTAGAAAGTTGTCCTAATTGAGTACAATTTTTTTTAAGCAGATAGAACCATTTATTTCAGCCCAAATTATTTATCTAGGTCTGCATGCGTGTGAAAAATTGTTTAGATTAGAACACATTACATTTTTCTTTATGGTATTGAAAATTTAGCTTTCAGAATTACTTAATTTTTTTACATTTACATATTTGGGTTGTAATGTGGCCACTACAGAGCCAAATAGTGGTCTTTAATTGGGACTACTTAAGTAGTCAGACAAGACAATCCTGCTAGGGACCTTCATGATGTTAGTAATAAAGGAGAAAACATTTAAACTTTGTTGATGTGACTGTGCGCACAAAACATAAGCATCTCACATGGCCTCTTGGCAAATCAGATGTGCCCTTCAGCTGTGCTTCATTTTGATGACCCACAGCTTTTCTGGAACCAAGAAATGGGACAAAAGTACATGAAGGGTGTCTCTCTCTCCCTCCCTCCCTCCCTCCCTCTCTCTCTTTCTCTCTCTCCACCGAATGCAATGAGTGTTCTCAGGAAGGATAACTTGGGCTGAGTTAACGGTTCTGTACCCTCCTTTTTATCCTTTCTGGTATTTATTAAGTTAATATACTGTTGCCTGCATGGGGCACCTTCTTTGATGGTAAGTACAGTTAAATGCCTATTTCGACATGTCATGGACTAAGCAATGCAAGAAGGTGCATAAAGTATGGCAGAAAGAGAGGGAGAAAGGGAGAGAGAGGGAAGTGTTGCTATATATTTTTTAACTTAAAAATGCTTCTTAACAATCCTTTGCAGCTGGCAGAAGGCTAAGGTTTCTCACACTGTGAAAGGAAGTCAGACCATAAATAAGCCAGTTGAACACACCTGGAAAGAATAAAATGCCTTTCTAGACTTTACACTGTGCTTAGAATGGATGCCAGCCTGGTGAGTACATTCAAACGGTATGGAAGAATGTGTAAATGCCACATTAGTATAAAGCTAGGGAAATGTTTCAATTTTTAATCTCCAACTTTTAAACTCATGGTTTACGGGAGAAAATATGGAAAGGCATTTTTCAAAGTTGATTATGTAGCTGTCATGTTTGGGGCGATGGACCTCTTCCGAAAAGTAGCGACAGAATAAGACAGAAAGCTCTCCTTTCACAGCCGGATAGAGACTCAGGAACTTTCCCTATGGATCTAATTCAAAGAGCAAAGATAAGCAGTACATTCCTCATCTGATGTGCATAAAAGACCTAATGTGATCCAGTGATGCCCTTTCGGGGCATTACACGAGATTTTATTATTGCTGCCCTGGTCACATGTGCGCTTATGCGGTTCTTGGGTTGGAAATTGTGGATGCTTCTGTTGAATCGTTTGGCTGTCAGTACCATCCGTGATGGCCATCCCATCTGGCTCGAGCCTTTTGCAAACTTTTAGGTAGGGTACTCAACCTCCCCAGAAGCTGGGCACAGCTGAAACAAGTCAGCAAACTTATGGTCATGCTGCTTTTGTCTGAAAAGCGTGTATTCACAGCCTCTCTTATCTGCAAAAGAGGGTTCGTGTCTAGGCCACGGGGATGGAAAGGAAGTGCAGACTTTGCCAGGCCCAGGCATGACTGGGATAGACACTTCCTAGGTGGAGAGAAGAGATTTGGTTTTGTACAACCCATTCCTTATGCGGCTAACTTTGCCCCTGGATTCTGAAGTTCAGATGGGGAAGATAACTTTTTTGTTTGTTTAGTCTTCGTCAATTTTTACAGAGGAATGCCAACATCAAGTCGATTTTTGAGTACATTTTAAAACACATATGGGTATATCAGGAAAGTAAAAACAAGTCTATCTGGGTCTGGCTGCCTTGTAGTCACATTCTTACCTCCTTCTCAAGTTTATCTGCTTTTAATGGCAGACACAGATTCTTCGCATCTCCTTGGCTGGTCCACTTCATTAGCTCCTCCTGGCACAGAGGGAAACAGTGAGCGGAGGAGGGCTCCCAAGAGCCAGCACAGGGCTTCCCTTTAGAATGTATTAATCTTCTTTACCCAGGTCGCTTCTTCCCAAAACATGGGCTCTGCCTCCTGCTGGGATTCCAGAAGGGGATGGGAAGAAACAGAATCATTCCCAAGTGCCTGTTATTTGCCAGGTACTGCCAGGCTCAGATGCCACTGAGCTCTGGAGTCACTGTGATTGCGTGAGGGGGTTTTCCTTGACGGCTTTCAAACTGTTTTTGGGAATCCTTTTCTCATTTTGAACCTTCATGGGCTAACATTTCTGGTGATTATTTTGTGCCAGACACTTTGTTAGACTATCACTTGATATGATGTAACTTACATCTGAGGGGGAGGGGTCTGAATATTTGACTTTTTTTAAATACCAACTTAGTCCTTCTGAAGAGTAGGAAAGAAATAAAAGAGGAAAAAAGTATTGTCTGTTTGTTTATTCTTTGGAAAAATTAGTTGCATGTTTTGAGTTTTGAGTAATGATAATCTCTGCTGATCTTAAGTAAAAAGCCAAAAAACCTTTTTACCTTCAGTTTTTAAGAATTTTTTTGTTCCAGGGGCGCCTGGATGGCTCAGTTGTTAAGCATCTGCCTTCGGCTCAGGTCATGATCCCAGGGTCCTGGGGTCAAGCCCCACATCCAGCTCCCTGCTCCGCAGGAAGCCTGCTTCTCCCTCTCCCACTCTCCCTGCTTGTGTTCTCTCTCTCGCTGTGTCTCTCTCTGTCAAATAAATAAATAAAATCTTTTAAAAAAAAGAATTTTTTTGTTCCATTAAAAAAAAGAAACTTGTGTGTTGAATATGCTTACAGTGATTCTAAAAGGATAGGCATCTTAGTGGAAAGACTAAAAACTGAAGTGGGTAGTTTGTTTCAATAATAACTGAAGCGCAGGGTCCATTTTAATACAAGTTTGTAGACCAAATGGTGAGAATGCTTGCCTTCTGATAAAGATGAAATTCACTGTTTGTAAAGTTATTATATATTCAAAAGGAGGATAGTAGTATTTTTAGCATAATGTGCTGCTAATATTTAAAGTGTTGCTCTTCTGATACTATTGCTTGAAATTTCCCGTGGTGTCAGTTAGACCCTCCAATCCCTGTCTCCGCCATAAGCAGTAACTGAGGATATTGGGTGGTTTTTATCCACATGGCAGAATGTACTGCATGATTCAAAAGCAGTAAATCTCTGCATTCAGTTTATTTATACTGCATTTTTTTTAGTTTCAATATTTTGAGGAGAGAAGGGATGGTTACATAATAATTTTAAGTGACCAATAACGGAGATAAAGATCAAATAAAGAAATAAATGGGGATAACCTACATTACTAAGCATTTCTTGGGTGTGAGTTCACTTTATGTTCTTTTTCAGCAGCTATTTTCAGCTCTTCTTCCTAAGACTCTTGGCTGATTTTGGAAACATGCATCGTCTTTCTAATTCTGTCATCTATGTCTTCGCTTTTTTATATCACAACATTTTAGTTCATCTTTTAGTTCCTTTTTGGCTCAGAATCAAATGGAGAAATCCAACACAAGAGTAAAGGGGGCAATATTATTAGTTTGTAAGGAATGTCACGTAACATAGTTGAGTATTATATGTCATGGTGTTAAATATAAATCTCTTTACTGGGCTTATAACTTTACTGTTAAAATTCACCTGAGGGTGATGCTCTCTATAGGTAAGAAATCTTAACTGAAGAGAGATTTACAAAACCAAACCTTAAAGAAAACACTAGAGGGTGTTTCTAATTTTCCCAAGCATAGTTTTTCTATTTGTATTCCCTTTAATATGGCACTATGATTTTGAACACTATATTTGACAGGCAGTAAATCTAATTATTACTGAGCATATAAAAAATGTATATATAATGTAAGAGAGCTGGCATCTAAATATTTTGCTTTCATATTCATGGAATATTTGTTAAAGTTTCATAAAGATTTTAAAATCATTACATATCACAGTTATACCTCTAATAAGCTAATTATATATGTTGATTCTACTCTGTAATTAGGTATAATTACACTAATTGCGTAAACAGATGATAATCAACCCGGAATTACTTGATAAAACAAGAACATTTACACAACAATAATGTCATTAAAAAACATAAGTCCCCACGAATGAGACAAAGCAAGCACCCCCAGGAAATTCAGTTAGGGATTAAGTGTCTGGGTAGGTATAATAAGGACGCTGTCACCTTCCCATTACCCTAATGCACTCCATTCCTCTTAGATATAGTATGTTTAAATCCCGAGCTGTGAATTTCTAGGCCTTTGTGCCTTTGTCTTACCACCTTAACATTGTTAATGTAGTTTTTGTTGTGTAAATCTCTGTAAGTGCCATCACCCATCAGCAGTGACATCTGATGGCATGAGGCCGACCCAGTTTGCATGTATTAGGGCTTTTTGTGTTTGTGCAGTGGAACCTACTTAAACAAATTCCAGTTGAAGGAGTAAACCTGTAAAAGGAATACATTTTCCCTGTTCTGAAACAATAGCTCAGTGTTGAATGGATGCCCATGAAAAGAATAAATCCCATAGAAGGATAAAGTTCTTTTCCTCCAAAAGGCAAGAGGAAGGTAATGATGATTTTGACCTCTTGAGGAAATCTCTTGATTTATCTGTTTAATGTACAGACCAATCTAGAACACATGCCAGGAGGCCTTCTTGAAATTATTGCTAAATTTTGGATTATCCGAAAGGAATTCCAAGTAACAAAAACATGATGAAAAACTCAACAATTTCACACACACACACACACACACACGCAGGCACACACAAAATGTTGAGGTTCCCTGGGCAGGAGCACGCTTGACATTCCTTACATAACTCTTGAATATTTGGTCATTTTATCAGTGCTAAACAACAGTAAACCAAATACCTAGAGTTCTGTGGTTAGAGGTAAAAATTAAGCCTCCATTAAAATGGTGTTTACATTGGGACTGCCCTTTTGTGTTGTCTGCAAACAATAGTCTAGGAATGCTAGACCTGTTATTGGACATACTTTGGGATAGACTTGCTGTGAATTTGCAGTGAATTTGGGGCTTTGGAAATGTATAGATCCCTGAGTCGTTAGCTTCTCATACTTGTGGCATCTATGCTGTATAAAACTTCAGTGCCCATTATCATCTTAACTTGTAGTAGAGCAGTTGGAGTATAATTGAGAGCATTTAGGACTCGAGATGCCAACTCAAGTTCAACTTGAGAACTTGAAGATGCGGGCTTGTATTCTGACTTCATCAATTAAAAAATGTAGTTGACAAAATAATATATAATTTTCAAAACTGTCAGCTGCTGATAAAAAGTAGACACAGAAGCTCAATAAATATTTGCTGAACAAATACATGAATATAGGAATAAAATAGTATTTGGTAGGTTTTTCAAAAAAAATATAAGCTGTGTTTTCACTGAAAGCTTGCTGTTGTTACTTAATTTTTAAATAAGACTTTATTTTCTATGATTATAAAATAATACTAAATTATTTAAAATTATGGAAACTGCAGATAGGCACCAAAGAAGAAATGGACAATCTTTGAGGTGTGTGCTTTTTGCTCTCCAGAAAGCTTCCATTCCTAACAGTATAGGGTATAAGAATGCTGTTTCCCCATTATCTTACCAGTATTGGGTGTTTTAATTTTAATTTAATTTAATTTTATTTTTTAAAAGATTTTACTTATTTATTTGACAGAGAGAGACACAGCAAGAGAGGGAACACAAGCAGGGGGAGTGGGAGAGGGAGAAGCAGGCTTCCCGCAAAGCAGGGAGCCCGATGTGGGGCTCGATCCCAGGACTCTGGTATCATGACCTGAACTGAAGGCAGACGCTTAACAACTGAGCCACCCAGGTGCCCCGGGTGTTTTAATTTTTAAATCTCTGTTAATTTTATGCACTACTCTTGTGTATCATCTTCAATCCTAGAAAACTACTTTTCTTTGGATTTCTGTTTACTTTTAATTCTGTTGGCTATAACTGGTGTTTTGATAAATATTATCAGAATCCTTTTTCTGTCCTGGGAGAATTCTGCAGTGTTTTGAGTCTTAATGCAGCCTTGCCTTCCACTATGAAAATTGAAAAGTTCCAAATTTTCCTTATTATTGAGAGTATAGGCATGTATAAGTTTTACCCGTAGTGTGCCCCCAATTCAGAGTTGAGTTGAGGTAACCATGAGGAGTACTTCTTTGTGACAGTTGTAGAAAGAGTGAGTTCTTGGATAGGAGTGGCATCTGTGCTGCAATCCAGTGTCTACTGAATGTTTGCAGCGTTCATGCTGAGCCAGGGCATTAGTCATGTCCTCACTAGACCATTTCTCCTGAGATTCAAAGCATTGCTCCTAGCTTTGGAGCTCTCAACTTGTATCTTCAGCTCTCATGATAATTCTGTGACCTAGACAATATTCTTTTAATAGGCATCCTTTTTGCTTAAAGAAGCCAGCATAGGTTTTTATTCTTGTGCCTCAGGGTATATTAATTGATAAAGAAATGGATGCTAGAACTGGTTACTTCTAACGTTGCCAGACAGTTTAAAGAAAAAGAATGATAAACTCAAAAGTTCTAAATTCTTGGCTTTAGAAGGGGACTTTGTATTACAAACTGAAAGAATATCTTCTCTCTTGGAGCCACAGAGCTGAGGAAATTCAAAGTCAATAGGGGTGAACCCCCAACGTTGAATTACCAAGTCAGTTGAACTCATTGCCTGGTCTGAAAGTATATTGATGAAAAAAAGTGAAACCTCAGAATTGGGGTGGAGATAGAGGGACGGATTTGAATGATTCAGCCTATAATGAACTCCCTCCCAATCCTATGAGTTTCCTTTGAGGGCTGAAAGAGACTTCTTGCCCTGTCTTGCTTAAAGACTTTGGAATGAACTCTTGCAAAGGGAATCCAATATTCCTTATGGCCATTTTCAACATCATATACGACCCCCAGACTTCTATCTCAAAGACTGATCAATCCTTGTGTGTCCTGGAATATCAATAACAGGGTTGAAACTGCAAAGATTTTGCTAATTTTTATTTGCAGAAATCTGATCATATGTGTGCAAATGGATTGTAAAGGTAAAAGAACGAGGGAGGTGTGTAACTTTATTTTATTAACTTTGAAAAAGATTTATTTGAGAGAGTACATGCGCATGTGATGTTGGGAGGGGCAGAGGGGGAGAATCTTCAAGCAGACTCCCTGCTGAGCAGGGAGCCATGTGAGGCTCCATCCCCCAACCCATAAGATCGTGACCTGTAATTTTAAATTTAGCTGAATTAATTGATATAGATATACTTTTTTTTTTTAAAAGATTTTATTTATTTATTTGACAGAGACACAGAGAGGGAACACAAGCAGGGGGAGTGGGAGAGGGAGAAGCAGGCTTCCCGCTGAGCAGGGAGCCTGATGCAGGGCTTGATCCCAGGACCCTGGGACCATGACCTGAGTTGAAGGCAGATGCTTAATGACTGAGCCACCCTGATATGGATATACTTACTACAGATTCTGGATTCTGTATAGCAGTTTAAGTGAGAGTGCTCAGTGTCACGGGAGATATTTCACTGCTCAGGAAGTTAGAAATGTTGGAGTGGATTTATCATGTTTGCCTAACTTTAACCATGTTCTCTAAGAGGATTCAGAAGATACTCCCTTTAGGCACTTAGAAATACATTCATGAGGCTATTCCAGGTCTTGGAAGACTGCTGAAGTGGCTGTTCTCTATAAGCCAGTGATGCTGGTGGGAGACACAGCAGGGTTCCATGAATTCACTGGGGTTACATAGATTCCAGTATGGCAAAGGCTAAGTAGCAGCTCAGAATCAGAAGCAGTAAGGTAGATATGGTTATCATAATATGCATCAGATTTAGTATGATGACAGTTTGACCAGCTATAGTGTTTGGTGATAACTAGGATTAAAATAGATGGGCAGGGGTTGCCTGTCTTGCTCAGTTGAAAAAGCATGTGACCCTTGGTCTCAGGGTCATGAGTTCAAGCCCCACATTGGGTATAGAGATTACTAAAAAAATAAATAAGACTTAAACAAATAAAATATATGGGTAGCCCAATAAGGTTCTAATCAATACGAGTAACAGAACAACTGCATACTTGATGAACTGAAGTCTGACATGAACCATGTTAATAGTCATAATCTCTTTAAAAAGTCCCAAATCTATAAAAGTTTATAGTTTAAGAATTCTTTGAATGCAGGGGAGGCCAGATACCTTGAGAGGGAGAAATCTGCAAAACATCTTAATTGGTACATATATATCTTTTTGTCCTTTTCAGAGGGACCTGGGCAATTCACTAGGGTAACTGGGCACTTGGGAGGAATACCTAGACCTTTCAGAAAGCTTTAGATGTTAGTTCTGAGTTAACACAAGTCCCTAGACCCAGAATATGATGTGGTTTTTCTGTCAGAATATGGAATTTGTAGAATTCAGAAGATAGAGATTTGATTTGATCCACATGTGATCCTGAATGCATCCCTCACTTATTTCATTCATGAATTTATTGTTGAAATATATATCATCAGCAATAGAAGAACCCTATAATGACTTCTGGAATATCAGAAAGGACCAAGTGGGAACCCCTGGAATATGTCTTAATACCAAGAGAGTAAATGAAAAGCATTACCTCATCCTTGGGGAACTGCAGAGATAAGTATCATCATAAACCACTTGAAAGAGGCAAGGATATTGGCTTGTATCACTTTCTGACATAACTCTCTAGGATGGACAGGTCTTGAAGAATACTGGTGAATTATCACTATCATAAGCTAAGTAGGTGGGAACTTCATTTATTTTTTAAAAGATTTTATTTGAGAGAGAGAGAGAGCACAAGTGGGGTGAGGGGCAGAGGGAGAAGCAGACTCCCTGCTAAGCAGGGAGTCTGATGTGAGGCTTGATCCCAGGACTCTGGGATTATGACCTAAGCTGAAGGCACATGCTTAACAGACAGCCACCCGGGCGCCCCAGGGAATTTCATTTAAATCAAGTGTTCCAGATGTATTTTTACTGAAGCAAATGAACATAATTAACTACTGATTTTGCAAATCTTTTTTTTCCTATCTCAATATATCTAGAATGCCAATAATATTTTTCTTACACTTGGCATGGGTAGCAGTATACTTTTACTACTTTGCCTCAGACTTCTGTACATTTTCTGAACTTGAGCCATAGTCGGGAGTTTGATTGTGTTATCCCAGAGAACATCAAGCTGAGTCATGAAATTAATGACTTTATGCTCATGTAATCTGGAGAATATTAGGTAGCAGACACTGTAGGTACACATATGCCAGAAAATGGGAGCAGTGTTCATGAAAATACAAGGCCTGAATTGCTCAGTGAAGTATATAGATGGCCCACTGGTTTGGAAATTTTCAAGATATTTGCTGAAGTTTGAATCTTGTGCCATTAAGAGACACAGAACTTAGTGGATCTCTTTCCATTTTGAAGGCAATATATATCACATTTGGCTGCGCTGCAGAAGCTCTCAGGGCCTCCCCACATCCTCCCACTTCTATCCCTCCCCTGTACCTCTGTCAACACTTCAAGAATACTTAGAACTGCCAGTGCCTGCGTTCTTTTTTCTGAGGGATTTCTCTGATTGCCAGAGTATACTTTTGTGTGCATTATTCAGTGTCATGACAAACCGGCATGCTGTATGAAGATTGTATTAAGTCTTACTAAGAGAAGCATTGCAAATGCCCTGGGGTTTGGGATTAAAGCCATGCTCTCAGTCAACTAACTAGTCTATTGAGAAATAGTTCTCAGTCTATTGAGGAACATATTAGGCCATATATTGTGGCTCTAATACAAAGACCGTATAGACTAAACGTTTTACCCTGGGATACCAGGTAACTATTCAACCTGAGCTGCCCGCAGTGCATGTTATGATTCACCTAGCCATATATTTGGGTCTGCTAACCTGCAATACATTTTCAAGTGGAGGTGGTATAATATGTGATCTAACTCAAGTAGGGTTGTCTCAGCTCATGCTTAGGTGTCAAGGGGAGGTATCTATGGTCAGTTGATTAAGGAGGAGAGAAAAATGAAGCCTTGATTACCATTGGTTATGCATGATAGATTAGCACTAACCTGAAGTGGACTGTTTTTCTTTTACAAATATACTCTGGGATAGCTTGGCCTCAGCTTGTAAACTTTATCTTGACTTATCATCTTTACTGAATGCCCAACCTGCTAGCTGTAGCCCCCAATATGGTACCATACTCAAGGGAGATTAGCCAGATACCTAACATATTAAACTGTAATATCATAGAGCAAAAGTAATTTTGAATTTGAATTTGCTTTTTCTTGCCTGCCATGCATTAGCCAATTCCACCATCCTTAGATCTGCTAAAGGCTTTATTTTCCATCATGATGTCCCAAACCACATAGTTCCTGAACATGAACTCACTCTACTTAAAAAGAAGTAGGGCAATAGGTATATAGCACATGAGATTCCTGCAATCTCCCAGAAGCTGCAATGGAGTTTGTGAAATATAATTTTTACCTTTGTGTCATCTGGAGTTCAGGAAAGCATGTAGAAGAAGGTAAGAATGGATGCTAAGGATCAACCCCACCCAGTGGTGGAATGGCCTACCACAGACTGTTTGTAGCTTCAGATCAGAGACTACTTTGTGAAGTTGAGGTGCTGTCATATGGGATACAATATATACTTTGAATTGGTGATCAAAATGTGATTCTGGTCTATCCTATCGAGAATATGTAAGTTTTGGAACCGAAGGGGAAGAAAAAAAAATATCTCTCACAGGTTCAGCTAATGACCCACTCACAAAAGTTTCACTTCCTGTGTCGCTCAGGGTTTGGTGCAGGAAACAAAAATCACTCCAAGTATAATTAGGCAGAAAGGGCTTTAATATAGGTAATTAGGTGCTTATGAAATCAGTGGAAAGCTAGAGGAGTGACTATCAGGAGTCATTTTAGGAATAATTGATTCCAAAAAACCTGTAGCCACAATTCTGGAATTAGGTAGTTGAAATGAAGAACTGATTGGAATGGTGAATGCTTATCACCTGTATCTGGAACATTGCTCATCTCAGAAGCTCTCCTGCTTTAGAGGCTTAATACCCAAAGAAAGATGGCTTCCATCAGAGGAATAGCATCTATTCCGTTGAATTAAGGCTGAGTCAACCCACTAGGTCATTTCAGACTTCTTGTGTCATTTGAAAAATATATAAAACAGGAGTTAGGGTTGGCATGGGAGATTGCTCCTGTCACTTAAGGTTGCTGCATGGAACCCAGAAGATGCTTTGTGGTGCCATCTTGTACTGCTCCAGTGATATACCTTTATGAAAGACTACATTAATATTTTAAATCCCTCAGGAATGAAGATTTAGATCATTTCATTAAATAAAGAATCCTGATCAGCTAAAGAGCAGGATGCAATTGGACCTGAAAGGAGGTGTGGAAGAGGTCAGTCAAAAGTACCAATGATAACATCATGTCCATTTGCAGATGACTGTAGCATCTACTGTATTTTCATATCTGCTATGATGTCTCATGTATATTTCTGTATGTTAACTAATTCTCTTCTTTTTCTCTCCTTTTCCCCCCACTATCATTTATATATATGGATGATATATATAATTTGCATAAATATATGTATATATCTTATATATGTTAGTGATTATAGTTTAGTCTATAGACTACAGAATATTGGAAAGTGACAGTACTAGGGAGGATCTTGGACTTGGAGCTGGATGCATTTAACTGAAAGGTCTTTGGATTGCCCACTGTTGGAGGAAAGGTTTGCTTTTAGATTAGATAAGGATGGTTGTATTATGTTAGGCAAGAGCTCTTTGTTGTGTGCGTGAGGGGGGGATGTATAAGAAAGAAAAATGTAGTTTGATGTGGAGCAGTCAAAGGGTGGTCTTAAAGGGAATGTTTGTCCATCCACCTTAGCCACTCAATATCTGAACCTCCTTCCTTGTTTTGGGTACTCCCTCATTTTATGAGCCTTGTTGTGGGCACTACCTACTTCTTTCTGGAAATGCTGAAAATGCCAGTTATTTGCTTTTCTTATCCCCCATCCCCTTTGGTTCTCTTGCAGAAGGGGTGCAAGCACATAATCTAAGCTATAGGGACAGCTGTCTTAGATTGACAGGGAAGCCACACCCTCAAGGACATCTCCTGGTAGGGCAGGGGCTGCAGAAAGATTGTGTTTGCTGGGACAATATTGGTACAGCATCAATGAGACCATCCCACTGTGGGGTTTTTTGTTGTTGTTGTTGTTGTTGTTTTTGGATTATTTATGAGAGAGAGAGAGAGAGAGAAGAGGGACAGAGGGAGAGAATCTTCAAGCAGACTTCCTGCTGAGTGCAGAGACCCATGAGATCATGACCTGAGCTGAAACCAAGAGTCAGACACTTAACTGACTGAGCCACCCAGGCGCCCCCTGCTTGTGTTCTTGAGTGCTCATCAGTGACAGTAGTAGGGTCCTCTCTCTACTCGTTCTGAGGTGTGATAGTTGGGAGTCTGTGTAGCCCAATATAACTCTCCAGCCTTCTTGGGATTTCTGTGCATTCCCCTCTATCCTTTTTCTTTTTAATACTTTTTCCTTTTTCTTTCTTTAACTTATTCAATGATATAATACAAAGAGCCCTGGATTTGTAGGCAAGAGACTGGGCTGGAAACAGAGACTATTACCTAGTGACTATATGACCTAGGGTATATTTAACTTCTCAGAGCTACAGTTTTTTAATCTGTAAAATGGGAATAAAAATTCCCACTTGAACAATTTGGCGCAAAGATCACATGAGCTAATATTTGTGAAGGTTCTTAGACCTGTGTCTGTCACATCTTATTTTAATGTTGTTTTTGTTTTTAAATAAGCGCAATGGGAAGATCCAGTTTTTGAGCATGGAGTAAATGTGCTCTTGTTGTACTATATGACTATATTTAATATTACTTTCATTAAAATGTCCTGGAAAAGAATGTTTTCTTGCTTGATCCTGAGAGTGCACAAAGTAATAGAGTTATAATTTCCAATTCTGAATGCAAGTGTTCTTTACTTTTCATTCAAGCATTTCCACAGCACATAGTTCAAATTTCTGAGGGTCATCTTGGGAACTGCAGAATAGCAAAATGTACTTTTACGTCTGATTGCTCTTAGAAAGTTTAATAAAGTCGGTGAATGTATTAACAAGTATGCCATTTATGGTGAAAGGCAGCTTGCTTATTTGTCAATTATTTTTTTTACAACAGCATATATATATGTATAAATAAATTAACACCTATATACCCATCACTTAACTGAAGCCCCTTGTATAATTCTCCCCATATCCTTTCTCTGTCTTCCTTCTAGCAGTATGCTTAAAAAAATGCCTGGAATTATGTACAACAAACTTAGCAGAAGCAGGAATCATGGTGTGCTTTCACTTTCTTGATTTTTTGTAGTTCCAGTTTTTTTTAGGAGTGCATTTTTTTTCATTTAGGAAAATAATACATTAAAAATGAAAAAGAACAACCCAATTAATTGCATTAGAGCAATAGAAATTAACTAATGAGTTAGAAAACATAAATATAGTAGATTTGTTAAATAAATAAATGAAATTACAGAAGCACATAAGCAACAGTTATTTAGACAGTGATTAGTTTGTCTGGTTTAATTGCTCTCTGCGATTGGTTGTGATTAAAAGGGTGGACTTAGGAGCCAGTGGGTATAGTTTCCAACCCAGCTCTCACACTGACTAGTTATATGCTGTAACACTTTATGACTTAGTCATGTGAACTCCTTTGTGTCTTAGTTTCCTCATTTATAAAATGTGGATAGTTACAGAATCAGTCTTATAAGACGGTTGTGAGGACTGGATATATAATTACTTAGGACAGTGGTACAACAATAGTATGTATGTATATATAAGAAGTGGGATTCTGGCAAATGTAATCCATCTTAGTCAAATTGACACATTATGAAGTCCTCATATATTTCTACATTTCTCTATTCTCTACATTGGCTATTTTATTGTATTTTTAAAAATACTTAATTTATTTACTTATTTTAGAGATAGAGATGGAGAGTAAAGGAAGGAGCAGAGGGAGAGGGACAAGAAGACTCCGCGTTGAGCACAGAACCTGATGCGGGGCTTGATCCCATGGCTTGAGATCATGACCTCAGGCAGAATCAAGAGTCAGATGCCCAACTGCCTGGGCCATCCAGGTGCCCCTACATTTGCTCTTTTAAAAACTCTTATTACATGGAGAATTCTTGTCTTCTGATTTGCTTACTCAGTTTTCTGGAGTTTCTTTTCTGATCTTCACTGCCTTTACTGATGGCATCACCCATCTTTTTTTTTTTTTAATATAAATTTTGAAAGATTCATTGTTATTCTCAGGTAGTTTCTTCTCCCCCTTTTCCCCATTCTATTGTTTTAATGTTGAAAAAGTGTCGTTAATCCTATTGAGACTGCAAGTCAAATATTCTCTACTGTTTGCTGCGTTAACATTAGCTCTGACATCTTAGTTTTTCTTCTCTCTCAATTTGCTGATTGTCTTCCTGTGTTTAGTAACTTTTCCATATTGCCTGATCCCTAAAAATTAAGATCAGTATGTAGTGGTTCCCCAGAGTGGGTATGCCTTAAAATCACCAGCAGGCTTTATTAAAAGTACAGACACCTGAGTCTTACTCCTGGAGATTTTTCATTTGGAAGTTCTGTTGTAAGACCCAGGAATCCTACTTTTAAAAATAAGTACCCAGGGGAGGCTGGGTGGCTCAGTCATGATCCCAGAGTCCTGGGATCGAGTCCCGCGTCAGGCTCCTTGCTCAGCTGGAGGCCTGCTTCTCCCTCTCCCACTCCCCCTGCTTGTGTTCCCTCTCTTCTTCTCTCTCTGTCAAATAAATGAATAAAATCTTAAAAAAAAAAAAAAGTATCCAGTACTTTGACACAACTATTGTGTATAGAACAATATTTGGGAACTCTTGACCTGGGTTGTTCAGTATGTATAGCTAGTAAAACTCATGTTGGCTGCAGCTGTGTATTTATTTGTTTACTTTTTCTTGATAGCATTCTCTCTAAGCATAGCGGTTGGTGTGTTACTGATAGGTCTTCCTTTCCTTATCCACAAGGAGTAGACAGGAGCCAACCATCAAGCATTTTCTCCGTGAATATAAAGATTGAGTGTAATAGACTTCTTTAATAGGATACCATATGCATTAAAACATACATACATATATATGGATTTGAATATTTTAGTTAATTTATACATATGTATATATATTTATATTTGAATATTTTAGTTAATTTATTTTGATTATTTACTGTTTAATAATTCAGACTATTAATTTGCCTCTGGGCATAGCTTTATTACACCTTATAAGTGTTGCTATAGTAGTGTTTCCATTGTTACTATTTCCTAAATGATCTGTGAGTACTTTTACTTAGGAGACCCTAAAAGTGTTCAGGTTGTTGAAGGTTTTTGTAGGTTTTTGTTTTATTTATGCTTAAATGTTTATTACACTGTGGACAGATAATGGAATTTGCTGCCTGTATAATTTTTACTATTTTGAGTTTAGTCAATATTTCTTTGTAGGTAGTATATGGTAAAATAATATGAATGTTCTGTGGATATTAAAATGTTGGTTTTGTATGGGGTAATCATATGTATTGTTATTTATACATCTGTCAAATTTATACTCTGGCGTTTCTTGAGTTTTTCTTATTTTTTCCCTTTATTTCTTTTAGATTTATCTTTCTATTTCAGGGAAATGTTATTCCATGTATAAAAGTTAATAGTTGTTTGAGTTTCATTATACATCTTGTACCTTCTATTAATATATTAATACCCTCTTTCTTCATTTAATGCTTTGCCTTGATTTTTGCTTTTGCTGATACTAATATAAGAACTATCACTTTCTTTTGGTTTATGTTAGTCTGTTATATTTTTGTCCATCCTTTTTAACTTTTTGTGTCACTTTGTAAATGCTGAGGCAATTTTTAAATCCAATCTAAGAATTTTTATCCACAATAGGGGTGTTTAACTCATTTATATTTATTATATTATTAGGATAATCCATATTACGCTTATTTCTTTCAGAGCTTCCTTTTAAAAATGTATTTTTGCTGTTTCTTGTCTTTTCAGCCATAAACTATGCTCTTTGCTTCTGTTCTTGTCAGTGTTTTGGAAGTCATATATCCTGATTTTAATTCTATAAATGGTGACTATGTGCTTTCAAAAGCATTTAGTATTATTATTTTTTTTCTAATTTTCAAAGCTGACTGAAATAATAGCTTAAAACACTAACTTGCAGAATTTTCTGGTTGTTTTAGCTATTAGGTTAATAAGTAGAAGAAAGAAACTTTCCCCATCTTTCAATTAGCAATAATCGCGCCTCGGATAAACCTCATTGGCTACGATACTGCCACTGAGCAAAGCTGAAACTTTCCCCATCTTAACTCTTGCCGGTTACCACAGGAGCCAGTGGGAAAACATCACCCATTGCTGTATCTGAGAATAGTGGAGGAAACAAGTTGAGTTTTTGGGTGGGCTTGTATATAGAAGAAATTAAACCATATAGCATATAAGAATATGCCTTTTTAAAGATCATAATGTATCTGCTCCTAGAATAACCATCGCATGTTGCTCTGTTTGCTGTAACTGAATAAAAATGTAGTGGAGCTAGAAACAATTCTGGGAAAGAAAATGAAAACAATTAAAACCAGTTGAGAAGCTTCCATACAAGCCAAATTTTAAAATAATAGATGTATAAAAAAATAAAATAATAGATTGATAGTTCCATTGACAGGATAGAACTCTGAGCCAAAGAAAGGTACATCAATATGAATTTGTAATTGTTTTTAACATAATGAATTTCTTTCCAAAATATTTTTAATTTACTAAAAAAATCAACTACATGCAAATATCCTTGATCCCTATAACAATGAGATATGGAGATTATTGCGCCTTTGACCAGAGATATGAAGATGAGTGGAGATCATCTTTAGAATGTTATTGCTTTGAACCGTGCCCTGGCTAAAATACTTGAATTGGAGATAGTCGTTTGAGTTAGAAGTGATCCAAATGGTTCAGATGTTCATCAAATCTATCACCCTTCTTTCAGTTAGATTCACTTTATACAGTTTTGGATTATTTATGATTTTCTTGGATGCCCACAGCCAACATTTCTGCCTTGGAGGTGGTATGGAATAACATAAATAAAGACATAGAACCAAAGAGAGAAAATAATTGAAAGGAATCTACTGAAAAAGCAACAGAAATGGAGAACTTACTGGCAGTAGGACTGTTGGTCAGTTTGGTACAGCTTATTGTGGGAATCCTACAGGTGATAGTCATTTGCCTGGAATTTTTCATTAAGCCAGATAAGTGAGATGGCTGACCTGATGGTTTTGGGAAGCAAAAACGACTCATATAAGAATGCATGTCCACTGTAGGATCATAATTTACTGTGATATTTTGCATATAGTGGATGACCCAGTGAAAGGCTTAGGTTCTACAAATGAGTGGTACCTTCATCCCTCAAAGGAGTATTCTATAACAGTTCATTTAAAAAGGAAGTTTAGAAAGTATTACGCTCATGTTAGGCATTTGGTCAATAGTACAATATCTGTAGCCACGGGGCAGTATTACTAAGTAGACTGCATTGTCAATTGTTGTATTCTTTAAAAAGTGTTCATTTCCCAACAACAGTAGGTGAGGACCATCTGATGAGAGTGACTTTTCAAATTATATCTTCAATCAGGAATTACCTGGCCAAGGAATTCTGAAAATTGGTAAATTCATTTGAAAGCAATTATGTGGAGAATTTGTACGTTAGTCACTGTGAAGAAAACCATTTATAAAACCTATTCAGCAATAGTTTTTCATATTTTAGAGAAAAACGTGGAACCACCATGACCTCTCTGGAATGTAGCCCAGGAGAAGGAAAATAGACATATGGAAGAGTTTCAGGATATGTATTCCCCATTCACAAACAACACATTTTTTTTCAAGTTAAAAAGGTCTGACTATGTCTGTGTATTTTTTGGCATTCTCAACATTTCCCTAGTAGCTGATGAGTTACATAACTTCTGTCTGCTCTGGTTCTGTATCAGAAAGGGTGTAGCGTGAATAGGATCGTGGTTTTCAGATATGGATATCAGATCATAAGGTAAACAGCCACATGCCAGACAACTTTGAAGGTCAAGTTGTTTGCATTGTGTCCTTTCTCTTTTTTCTTGCCCAGTTGGTGACTTATTTATAAGGGCAAATAGATTATGTGGTGACTTGCCATGGTGTTCTTGGGGAATGTATTGTGTTTTGTCCAGTCCTAGGTTAATCAAGAAAGCCATTCCAATAGTACTTGACAAGGCAGACCAAACTATTATGTGATCCATGAGATTTTTTTTTTTTAATTGAACTGTGATTTTTCTGGGGGACAATAATAGCAAGGGATATCCGTTTCTGAAAAACTTGAGAGACAAAGGAGGGTTTTCCAGCAACCAAATGAACATGGATTTAAAGTGAATGAAAAGAGAGAAAACCAGAATGACTGTAGGTGTTTTGCATGTCTCCGAGCATGCGCACTTATTTATGTTCCATTGTTTGTGACATGGCATATGATGTCACCCAGTACTGGTCCCTGGAGGGGAACCTAAGTGTACCCAGCGTTAACCATAGTGAGATGGACTTTGCCAAAAGTTTAAAGAGAAACACATGATTCCTGGATTGTTCTAGTATCTAATTAGATACTGAGTAGTGGGAGAATGTTGAATAATAAGAGCAGGAAAAAAAATCTGGCATGTCTTTTGTTGAAATTCAATCCTCTCGTTTTCCCCCCTACGTTCTCTGCAAGAGTCTGAAAACTTTTCAATCACTTTTTTAAAGGATGCAGTGAATTTTATCACAATTTTGTCAATCAAAACCACATGTGCTTGCTCCATTGATGACAGAGGATAACAAAATCATATTTGTTAAGACCAAAACTCAGGTAATAAATAACTGGGATGCAATGCAAAATCTAATGTTCTTTAAAAGGAACAATGAACATTGCTGAGAAATTTTATTTGGAGGGTAAAATGAACTTTTTGAAGAGAAAACCATACAAAAGTTGCATTTGTGGCTCAATGACCTTTTTTTCCCTTATCAGACTAATTCCCTTTTTCTGTTCTGAGGTCAGAGTAAGAACTCTCCTGCAAGCTGCCCAGCACTTGTGTGCTGTCGACTAAAGTCTGCAAGGGTGTGTTATGGTCAGGACCATGTTTTAGAGCAAAGATCGGCAAACTAGAGTCTGCAGGCAAATGTGGCCTAGTGCTTGCTTTTGTGAGTCAAGGGTTACTAGATCACAGCAATGTCTGTCCGTCCATCCATCCATCCATCCATTTATTTATTTATTAAAAGATTTTATTTATTCATTCGAGACACAGAGATCGAGAGAGAACATGAGTGGGGGAGAGACAGAGGGAGAGGGAGAGGCGGCCTCCCTGCTGAGCCAGGAGCCAGACGTGGGGCTCCATCCCAGAACCCTGGGATCATGACTTGAGCTGAAGGCAGACGCTTAACCATCTGAGCCACCCAGGCGCCCCGTGATGTCCATTTATTGACATGTCATCTGTGGCTGCTTTCATGGTCCACTGGTGGAGCTGAGTAGTTGTGAAAGAGACTGAGTGGACCCCAAAGCCTAATATATTTATCATCTGACCTTTTACTGAAATGGCTTATTAATAAGTTGCTCCTTTAGATGATCGGGAATGTTCAAACAAAATACAAGCAGAATAACTGACTCCTGGGGAACAAGGAGTAAGGGTTGTGGTAACTTACGGAACATTTCCTTCTGATTCTTGGGCTGTGACATTGTTTTGTTTTGTTTTTAGTGCTATAAGGAAGACTAATCCCGTGCATGTGACAAAGGCCATCAGCAGACGCTCAGGGACCTCCATTCTCTATCACTGAAATGATTTGCTCTTGGGTTTGGCTCTGATAGGGTAGCCACAACTCTCCCTCCCCACCCTTTACTGAGAAGGGCCTGGCTACAGCCTAAATGCATGGTAGCTGCTTTAGGAGTGTGGAAGCGTCAGGTTCCTCCTTTGATATGATCACTGTAGAATGGTTTGTCCTAGCATTTGTATCTCAGGATAGTTAAGGGCCAGTCATAGCCTTGCCTTTAGAAAGTGATGAATGTTAGGGTGTCATTTCGTCTGTTTTTATTTTTAGCTTTGGAACCTGTTTGATTTTAGGAATGCTATCAATTTTAATATGATTGCGCAAAGAGAACAAAAGAAATGTAATCATATCTTGAACAAGATCTTTGATCACTTAATTGATGAATTAAAGACTCTCAAAAGCTGTGCACCAGGCGGAATGCTTCAGATTTACCGGTAATTTTAGAAGTCCTTTGTTATTAGTTCCTTATTTCCAGCCGTCCTGCAAAAGGTATTTCAAAATGTATATTAAAGTCAAAGCCAAGCTGCCTCTCTTCTCCAGCAGCTACAGAGCTCCAGGGAACTTTCCTAGGAAGGCAATGTCAGGATATTTGGAAAGATTAATTCATCTCTAGGTGATAGGAACCAGGTTCTGTCCATCTGAAGGGAAAGAAAGGAAGGGGGAGGTGGACAAAATGAGACACGAGGATAAAAATAAAGGCTACATAACTAGAAAAAATAACCATGAAATGAGTAAGGCCTGTGGGCCTTTGCTTAAAAGAAATCAGGCCGGGGGCAGTTAAGAATTTGAATGGTAATATAAAAGGTCTCTACTCTGATTAGATATTTTCAGGTGATTAATACTCTCTGCTGTCCACTACATCATTGTTGGTAAGTATGGAGATGGTAATAATTTTAGCAGGCTGGTTTGATTTTGTGGGCTGCTTATCGAACAAAGCGGAGATGGCAAGTCCAATTTTTCAGCGACCTCTTCCAGCTCTAACTTGTTTGTGTGTCTGAATTGTAGAACATCTTTTGAGCTTACTCCTGCCACTCAGAAAACAAGCTGAATCTCTTGTGTCCAGGGGAATCCCTGGGCACTGGGGACTGCTGGTGCCTTTGTGTTTTGTAGCAAGTAGAGTGAAGAGGAAGCAAACTGATGAGCCATCAGACATCATGGAGGCAGTGTGACAGCAATAGAGTCTTTTGTTGTACATATTCTTGTGACCCAAATGCTGAAATATTTTGTACTTGGGGCCAAAGTTTAATTTAATTAGAAGTAAATCTGAAGTCTTCACCTGATTTTAGGGAGGCAGTACAGAGAACACTGAATTGTGAGCAGAGGCTTCCTGCATTCTGTACTGCTATTTTCTGAGTCCATATTTAGAATCTCTCTTTTACTTATGACATACTGAATATATGAATGGTCATATTTACCAGTGGGACAGATACACAGCTAGCAAAGCTAACTAGACCGTTTTCTTGGGGGAGGTTTACAAAATAGGCTATTTTGATATTAGAAAGGAAAAAATTGGGTGAATATGGCATAGCTAGATGTTTCTGTAAGAGTTGGGCCTCAGCTGGAAATTTGAGTTTAGTTTTGGGGACCACATCTTCAGAGGTATATTACACATGAGAATGTGTTGGGAATGGTGAGAGGACTTGAAACCATGTATTCATTCATTCAGTGGGGTTTTTGAATGTTTATCATGTACCGACCACTGTATTAGTTATTAGAAATACAACAGTAAAAGACAGATATGGAACCTACCTTCATGGAGCTTAGTCTATAGGGGAAAATGTCAGAGACTGTATTTGAGGAAATATTTAAATGGAGGACTGAAGAATGGGGAAGAACAGGATGAAGAACATTCTGATAGAGTGCAACGTCCTTAGATGGGAAGAAACTTAACATGTGCTAGGAACTACGCACAGGCTACTGTCACTGGGACACAGTGAATGAGGGGAGGGAGAGAGTAAGTTGGCATCAGAGGGGAAGGCTGGGGCCAGATGACCCAAGGTCTTAAGGACCATGTGTGGGAGGTTAACATTTTTTGAATGCCATGGGAATCCACCAAGGGTTTCAAGCAAGAAAGTAACATGATGTACTTTACATTTTAGATAGATTGATTGTTCATGGCTGCCATAGGAAGAATGGCTGAAAAAGGAGTGAGCATGGAAGGAGGAAGGGGACATTAGGAGACTGCATTAGCTCAGGCTGGAAATGATAATGGCAGCTTTGAGGAAGAAAATTGTATGGATTCATGTACATCAAAAAGGAAAATTAGCAGCTCTTGTGTTGGATTGTAGGTGAGAGTGAGGGGTGGTGAGAAATCAAACATGACTTTCAGGTGACTACCATTTGTAAGATAGGGAAGAATAGAGAAGAACATGTCTGAGGAATAGAGTAGGGGAAATAAAGAGGTATGACTGGAGGAACTGGAGACATTTCTTCTGGGGAAATGAGAACTCTGGAGAAGATGAAGTGCTTCATTGTCCACTTTAAATCAGTGGTTCTTAACTATTGTGGGGAAGGTCACAAATTATTTTAGAATGTGATGACAACTGAGGATTCTCTGTGAAGACAAAGGATTGTATATCCGATAGCACATATGATTTTAAGAGCTCCAGGGACCACCCAAAGCTGACTCCAGCTTTGGTTGGTTCATGGACCCCAGCTTTTAAAAACCCTTCCTTTACGGGCACCTGGGTGGCTCAGTTGGTTAAGCGACTGCCTTCGGCTCAGGTCATGATCCTGGAGTCCCTGGATCGAGTCCCGCATCGGGCTCCCTGCTCAGCAGGGAGTCTGCTTCTCCCTCTGACCCTCCCCCCTCTCATTGTGCTCTCTCTCTCTCTCTCAAATAAATAAATAAAATCTTTAAAAAAAATAAAAACCCTTCCTTTAAATATGTGAAGGTATTGACCTTTTCCACAGGCAGCCCTTCATCATTGATCATTAGACATCATTGATCATTAGACATCATTGATCATTAGACATCATTGATCATTAGACAATCTGGGTTAAAGGTGATGTATTCAAGAAACTTTTGCCTAATTCAACATCTTGAAGATTTACTCTTCTGTTTTCTTCTGGAGTTTTATAGTTTTAGTTCTTACATTTAGGTCTGTGATCCATTTTGTGTTAATTTTTGTGTCTAGTGTGAGGTACAGATCCAACTTCGTTCTTTTTTATGTGGCTATCTGATTGTCCCAGTGCCATTTTTTTGGAAAGACTACTAGTTCCCCATTAAATTTTCTGGACACTCTTTTCAGAAAGCAGTTGACCATAAATGTGAGGGTTTATTTTTGGGCTCTCAGTTCTATTCCATTGGTCCATATGACTATCTTTATGTCAGTATCACACCATCTTGATTACTGTAGTATTGCAGCAAGTTTTGAAATCAGGAAGTGTGAGTCTGCGGCTTTGTTCTGGAATTTTTGCTTTTCCATAGGAATTTTACAATCAGTTTGTCAATTCCTACAAAAAGCTAACCAGGATTTTGATAGAGATGGAGTTTAATTTGTAGATCAATTTGGTGTGAATATTGCTATCTTAGCAATATAGTCTTCTGATTCATGAACATGGAATATCTTTCCATTTATTTAGATCTTTAATTTCTTTCAACCCAGCAATGTTTTGTAGTTTTCCATTTATAAGCTCTGTGTTTCTTTGTTATATTTATGTGTATTTTATTCTTTTTGATGCTATTATAAATGGAATTATTTTCTTAATTTCATTTTCAGTTCATTTCAAGTTTATGGAAATATAGTTAATTTTATTATATTGATCCTGTATCCTCCCTTCTTGCTGAACTTGTTTATTAGTGCTAATATTTTTTTAGTGGTTGCCTTGGAATTTTTTTATATACAAGTTCATATCATCTGTGAAAGGAGATAGTTTTACTTTTTTTCAATTTACATGCTGTTTCTTTCTTTTTCTTGCCTAATTGCCCTGGTTAGACCCTCCATTACTATTTTGAACAGAAGTGGTGAGGGAAGATAGACAACCTTGTCATGTTCCTGATCTTAGGGAAAAAACATTCAGTCTTTCACCATTAAGTGTGATGTCAGCTGTGGGTTTTTTTTTAGATGTCCTTTATCAAAGCTTGGTAAAACTCCCTTTAATTCTAGTTTGTTGAGTGTTCATATGGAATAGTGTTGGATTTTGTCAAATACTTTTCTGCTTATATTGAGATGATGATTTTTTGTCCTTTATTAATATGGTATATTACATTAATTGATTTTTGCATTTTGAATTAACCTTGTATTCTTGGGGGTAAATCCTACTTGGTCATGGTATATATTACTTTTTATATATTGCTAGATTTGGTTTTTACGTATTGCTAGTATTTTTTTGAGAATTTTTCTATCTATATTTATAATGGATAATGGTCTGTAGTTTTTTTTTTTTTTTTTCTTGTTATATCTTTGGTTTTGTTATCAGAGTAATAGTGGCCTAACATAATTAGTTGGGATGTGTTCCTTCTTCTATATTTTGGAAGAGTTTGTGAAAGACTGGTATTAATTCTTTTTGAATGTATGGTAGAATTCATCAGTGAGATCATCTGGGCCTGGACTTTTCTTTGTAGGAAGTTTTGAAATTATTAGTGGGCTCTCTTTACTATTTTAGATCTTTGCAGGGTTTTTTTTTTTAACATCTTCTTGAATATGTTTTGGTAATTTGTGTCTTTCTAAAAATCTGTCCCTTTCACCTAGGTGATCTAATTTGTCAGCATATAGCTGTTCATAGTATTCCCTTAAAATCTTTTTTTTTTAAGGTTGGTAGGAATGCCCCTTATGTCACTTGTGATTTTAGTAATTGTGTCTTCTCTTTTTTTTTTTCCTTGGTCATTGTAGCTAAATGTTAATTTTGCTGATCTTTTCAAATAAACAACTTTTGGTTTAGTTGATTTTTCTCTATCTTTTCATATATATACATTAGTTTAATGTTTATATCCTTCCTTTTGTTAGGTTTGAGTTTAATTTTCTCTTCCTCTAGTTTCTTAGAGTAGAAGGTTAGGTTACTGATTTAAGATTTTTCTTCCTTGGGACACCTGGGCGACTCATTTGGTTGAGTGTCTGGCTCTTGGTTTCAGCACAGGTCATGATCTTGGGGTCCTAGGATAGAGCCCCACGTCGGGCTCTGTACTAGGTAGGGAATCTGCTCGAGGATTTTGTCTCTCCCTCTCCCTGTGCCCCTTGCTCCAACTCTCTCACTCTCAAATAAATAAATAAATAAATAAATAAAATTTTCTTTCTTTATAAGTGTTTATAGCTGTAGGTTTCCTTCTGTATACTGCTTTAGATGCATCCACAGCTTTTGGTATGTTGTGTTTTTGTTTTCATTCATCTCAGAGTAGTTTCTAATTTATGTTGTGATTTCTTCTTTGACCCATTAGTTATTTAGGCATATACTGTTTAATTTTCACATACTTGTGAATTCTCCAAATTTCCTTCTCTTACTGATTTCTTAATTGCACTGTGGTTAGAGAATATACCTTCTATGATTTCAGTCTTTTAAAACTTAGCTTTGTTTTGTGGCCAAGCATGTGCTTTATCTTGGAGAATGTCCCATGTGTATTTAAGAAGAAAGTGTATTTTCCTATTGTTGGAAGAGTATTCTAGAGGTGGTTGTTAGATGTAGTTGGTTTATGGTATTGTTTAAATATCTATTTGTTTATTAATCTTTTGTCCATAATTGGAAATGGGATATTGAAACTCTCTTTATTGTATTTGAGTTGTTTATTTTCCCCTCAGTTGTGTAAAATTACAGTTTTTGCATTATGTATTTTGGGACTTTTGTTGTTAGGTGCATATATTGTTACAGTTATTATATATTCATGATTGATTTATTTTTATCATTGTGAAATGCCCGTTTATTCACCAGTAACTTTTTTTAAATTTTAAAGTCAATTGTGTCTGATATGAATATAGCCATTACAGTTCCTTTACTGTTGTTGTTTGTAGGATTATCTTTTTCTATCATTTTACCTTCAACCTATTAATGTCTTTGAATCTACTGTCTCTCCTGCAGACAACATGTTGGTGATACTGTTTTTTTTTTTTAAAGTCCACTCTGACAGTCCATGCCTTTTGATTGGATTGTTGGCTCCATTCACACTTAGTGATATGTCTAGAATTCCATCTGCCATTTTGTTTTTTGTTTTCTATATGCCACATGTGCTTTTTGTTTTCCTCTCTCTCCTTGTTGTATTCTTTTGTATTAGTTACTTTCTATGTAACACTTTAATCCCATTAGAGATTTTTAAATTACATTTGTTTCAGATATTTTGTTAGTCATTGTTAGTAGTTATTGTTTTGTTAGTGTTAGTGGTTGTTCTAGGGTTTAAAATGATACATTTTAAGGTATCAGAGTCTACTTCAGATTTACACTGACGTTGTTCAATAAAATCTAAAAGCTTTACTCCTTTATTGGTACATTCCCTCTTTTTTGTGCTATTAATGTTTTATATATTATGTCTATACATATTACAAAACCAACAATGGGGTCCCTTGTTATAATTACTATATTTTAATCCTCTAAAGAAGCTGAGAGAAGAAAAGAGAACTTAGTATTTCTACCAGGTCTACTAGCAGCAAATTACTTGGGATAAGTTTTTGTTCTTCCAGGAATATCTTTTTCAGCTTCATTTTTGAAATACAGTTTTGCTGAATGTAAGAGTCTTGGTCGACAGTTGTTTACTGTCAGCACTTTAAATATGTCCTACTACTGCCTTCTGGCCTGCGCTGTTTCTAATGAGTAGTCTGCTCTTAATTATGGGATTCCCTTTTACAGGATGAATTGTTTTTTTCTATTACGTGGATGTCAGTGCATGTAATGGTGTCCCACATTTCTCTGAGGTTCTTTTCATTATTTTTATTCACTGTTTTCCCTCTGCTCTTCAGGTCGCATGCTTTCTGTTCATCACTCTTCAAGGGTGTAGATTCTTTTCTTTTGCCAGCTATCCTCTTGACCCCCTCTTGTGAATATTTCATTTGGGTTATTGTACTTTCCAGCTCCAGAATTTCTGTTTGGTTCTTTGTAATAGTATCTATTTCTTTATTGATATTCTTCATTTTATATGTCATTGTCATCTTCTAATTCTTTAATAGTGGTTTCCTTTAGTGTTTGAACATATTTATAATCTGCTTTGAAGTCTTTCTCTGCATAGTCTCCTGTCTAGGCCTCTTGAAAACAGCTCCCCACTCTAATGGCTATCCTTTTTCTGCCCTGCTTTCCTTATTGCTGGTCATGATCCCTCTTCCCTCTTTCTGTATCACCAGAGGAACATGGTTGCAGTGTGGGGTAGAATTTCAGTGAGAGGTTGAGGGTCAAAGAGGGTAGTTACATCAGTGGGGAATGAGCTGAAATTGTATAGTAACTCTTACTCTTTTTCAGTGTTCTCTGGTCACCTGAGGATTTCTCACTGGTTGTTTTTCTCTGTAAGCCTCATTCACAGTGCTAACTTGCTGCTGCTCCCCATCACTGTCTCTGTCCTTTCTTGATTTCATTTTCCGTATTTTCCTCTCTCCATTCCAGGATTCCTTAATCCTGTAATTTATCCTGCCTACTTTTTTTCCTTCCTGAGTGTTGATATTTAAAAAAATTGCAGTAAAATGTACATAACATAAATATTACCCTTTTAACCATTTTTAAGTGTATAATTCAGTGGCAGTAAGTACATTCATGTACAACCATGGCCACTATCCATTTCCAGAACCTTTTGATCATCCCAAATAGTAACTCTATCCTCATTAAATAGTAACTTTCCATTTCTGCCTCCAAGTACCTGGTACTAGTACCTATATTATACTTTCTGGGTCTATGAATTTACCTATTCTCAGTATCTCACATAAGTGGAATCATGCAATATTGTTTCTTTTGTTTCTGGCTTATTTCACTTAGCATAATGTCTTCAAGATTCATCCATATTGTAGTATGGATCAGAATTTCCCTTCTTTTTAAGGCTGGATAATATTCCATTGTATGGGCATACCACATTTTGTCTGTTCATCTGTTGGTGGAAACGGGGGGGGGGCATTCCCACCTTTTGGCTATCATGAACGGTGCTGCAGTAAACACTGGTGTGGAAGGATCTGTTTGAGTCCCTGTTTTCAGTTTATTTGGATATATACCCAGGAATGGGATTGCTGGATCATAAGGTAATACTGTGTTTACCTGTTTGAGGAACTTCCAAACTGTTGTCCACAACAGATATACCACTTTACATTCCCACCAGCAATACATAAGAGTTCCGATTTCTTTACATCCTTACCAACACTCATTCTTTCCATTCTTTTGATAATAGCCATGCTAGTGGATGTAAAGTGTCCTGTCCACTTTTAATTACCTCACCCTTTATTGCTGCCAGGGGGTGAATGAAGATTCCTTTTATTTTATTATAATAAAGCAAATTCCCTAAGAGAAAAGGAAGAAGCTATCTATTATAAATTTATCTACTTTCTAATTGTGAAATATTTCTAATGTACAGAAATGCAAAAAAATAATAAACTTGTATGTTTTAAAATCAGATTTATCAGATCTTATCATTTTGCCATATTTGTTTCATATTTTACCTTTCATAGTTTTCCTTGCCTTGAGGCGGACTTCTTACCTCACCAGTGGTTCTTTGTTTATAAGCTAAATGAGATGATTAGAATATTTATTCTTCACCAAGTCCAGAGCACATCCCCATTGTCAAGATATGTTTTTTTTTATTTGTTTCTTTTATTCTATCAGCTTTGCATCCAAAGGCATTTTCCATGTTCAGAATGAAGCTTTTCTTTACATTTAGGCAGACCCATTTGCAAGTGTGTCTTTCCACATTTCCTAAGTTGCTTTCTAAAATATCAATATTACAGTCTCCTGTTAGTCAGTAACCTCAGGGGTTCCATTTTTTCATGTGAGGAAACTGAGGTTTGGAGAACAATAGAGGAAACACTTAAATCAGCAGATGGAAGAGATTAGCATTGAAAAGGAGGATGAGACTATGACAGTCATCCTTTCTGGGATGTTATGCTCACTCTTCTTACACTAGCACTTGGATTCCAGGAAATAGTGTCGCCATCATTTTGAGCATTTGAAGGAATCCTGTGAGATTGTATCTTTTTACATGACTGAGAAAATTCTATGTTGTAAGTACTTGAAACCACAGAGAGAGTCCGAGTGGCAGTGTGTGAGGAGGCAACAAAAATACAGAGGAGGACTGAAGATGATAGGGTTCATGGATTCTTTGGCAAAGGTGATACGCTAAAATGTTTGAAGGAAATAAAATGTGTGGGCGCAAAGGTGATGGCAAAGTTCCAGAATGAATAGAAAGACCTAAGATAACAATGGGGATTGACAAAATAAAAATCACGGTAAATTTATTTTTTCTCAGCTATGGAAATTAACAATAGTTATATTTAATGCTTTGTAGTTTAAAAATATTTTGTATTCACTGCCTCATTTGATAATTACAATTCTCCTGAAAAAATAGTTTTTCTGAATCCCAGTGTGAAGATTTTTTAAAGGAGGAAAGGCATTACTTTTCATTGGTCATTTGCTATGTGCTGGCCACTTGACAAAACGTATCTCATTTAATCATCACAGCAGCTATGAAATAGATATTACTAATGCCATTTACAGATCAGGATATGAGGGTTATAGGTTCTAAATCACCAGCCTAGGGTTGTACAGAGAAAAGCAGAGCAAGTGTCTCAAATCTAATTCTCTTTCTATCATCAATGTTAACGTATAGAAAGTCTTAATCTGAAACAATAAATCAGTGCTGTAAGGTAGCCCATTAGTTACATGTGCCTCTTTAAATTTAATTAAAATTCAATAACATTAGGGGTCCTGGGTGATGCAGTCGGTTAAGTGTCCGACTCTTGGTTTCGGCTTGGGTCAGGAACTCAGGGTCGTGAGATTGAGCCCCGAGTTGGGCTCCATGCTGGGCGTGGAGCCTGCCTAAGATTCTCTCTCTCCCTCTCTCTCTGCCTCTCCCGCCGGCAAATAAATAAACCTTAAAAAAATTAAATAACATTAAAAATTATTTTCTCAGCCATACTAGTTACATTTCAGGTGCTGACTAACCACATGTGGCTAGTGGCTACCATACTGGACAGTGCAGCTATGGAACATGAACATCATTGCAGAAGTTCTGGTGAACAGGGCTGTTAGACTGTGCCAAATGTCGGATACCTTTGTTACATGTATATATGGTGAAGAATGTAAAAAAGGTGGAGTCCAGAAAATGAGGTAGCAGAACAGAAAGCAATACCAGTGAACCTCCTACTTGCTTTGTTCCTGTGGACTGAGGCAGATTCTAATTGTGTATACAGCAGGCAAAAATTAAAAAGAAAGGATCCCTTTATTTCAGCGTATAGAAAGTAGCAGAGGTTGTAGGGAGGATGTATTGGTAAATGTAGTAGTTAGTGAATAAGTATTTGAGTGTCCGTAGGATGCTTAGTTCTTTACTAGGTGCTTGAGGGTACATATTAAAAATAGACATGGTCTAGTGCACAGTTTGTGGATCCTATGATTTTTCAGAACTCCCAGAAAAGCTGACAAAGAATTGCCTCATGCACTGCACAAGAACCATACAGATAAAAACCATTCATACCATCAACACAGTCATACAGAATATTGGCTATTATTTTCTCCCTCAACAAATGTGGGAGATAGATTGCCTCAGGCAAAATAGTATTTTACACATGGTTTCCCAAAAGCCCTGTGCATATTTAGAGCTCTTCTCAAAATGTTTGCATTTGTTCTTCCAAAAAGAAATTTGCATGACATTTTAGAATTGCATTCTGTCTAGAAAGCAAATCCTGGGCTTTTCATATTTAAATTCAAAGCTTTCTAATGTAAAATCTGCCAGGAAAATGTATGTTCCAAATAAGGTAGTTGTTAGAGCACAGCAGACCTTTTTGACCATTAAAATAATTTTGGGGAAAAATTCCTAACATCATGCTATCCTTCTTTCTTGGTTGAGAAAACCAATGATGGTGATGCAAGGATCCATCTAGTCTTTGACTTAGAGAAGTAAAGGCTGGATTCCGTTTTGATGGGGCTGCCCGAGGCAGTCATGTGCTGTTACTGGCTAGCCACTTGATGTCACAGTTGTTCCACATAAAAGCCCTTAGTAGAGTATTTGACAGTAGTAGCAAAAGAGAAAAAATTCTTAAAAAAATGTTTTTCCCATTAAAGTAGTTGACCAATGTAATTAACAAAGATTGGTGAATTATTCAGGTTGTACAAAAGAACTCTTGGTAATCCCTCAAATTCACCTTCCAGACTGGCTTCATTGGACATCATCATCAATGAGCACAATGGCTCACAACCATGAGCCTTTGAATTTTTAATTTTTGGGCCCAATTTCTCTTGTTCAGTTGTCTGTGAACACTTGCTCATTATCCTTCCTTTTAAAACTCTGTGGCATGTTTAAAAATGTTCTAGTCCTTCCTAGTTCTTTTTTTCTGTTTTATACTATACATTGTAGAATACCTGTCATAACAGATCTTAATGTGACTAGATTCAAGCACCATTTATGGTTTGATGGCAGAGATCAAATCAGTGGGCCAGAGCCAGTGGTATGGTTACTTGGTATGGCAGATTGTTGCAATGATATTCCCGCCCTCTTGTAGCCAAAGCCACATGACCCTGGACTTGGTCATGTGACTTGCTTTGACCAATGGGACAAAAGCAAATGCAGCACAGCAGAAGCTTGAAAAGTGCTTTTGCATCTGGGCTTTCCCCACTCTTGCTGCTCTTTGGAACTCTGAGACCACCATGGGAAGAAACCTGGTGTAAAGGAAGAGAGACCATATGGAGCAGCCCCCAGCAGTCCCAGCTGAGGTCCCATTAGATTAACTAAGATGGCAGCCACCAGACATGTGAGTGAGGCCATTTGGCCTCCTCCAATTCATCAGTTGACTTCAAAGAACGGCCATGTTGGCCCAAGTTGGCCCTGTACCACCTGCTTAACCTACAGAATATCCAGAGGACCACATCTTTGGTTGTTAGATCTCTGTTATATGTTTTATATTACCTAATTCTGCTTTGATCTGTATTGTTGCTTTCCATCTACTGTCTTTGGCTTTTTTTTTTTCTTTTTTCCTACCTTCTTGAATTGGATGCTTATCTTATTAATTTTCAATCTTTTAAAGAGGCTGAGAGAACTTGCTTTAAAGGTAAAATTGAAAGGATTTGGTGGTGAAATGGATGTTGGGACTGAAGGAGACAAAGTATCAGAGACTCCCAGGTTTTAAAATGCATTTAGATTGACATTTTCTTTGCTCTAAAGATCCCAGATGGGTTGACTTTGTGTCAGTTCAGGTCTAATAGAAATCTCTCTTAAGTCTCCAGATGGTATGACAATTGGTACATAACTTTTGTTATCTCTTAGTGAGATGAGTGTCATTGCAATAGTACTGATGTAATAGGATTGCTTGAGAATTAAATGAGATAATATATGTAAGGCATTTGACATGCATAATAGGTGTTAGCTATTATTATCTTATTAATACTAGGTAGATATAGTACAGATTCCAGCATGGGAATTCTTTTATTAAAGACCATGATTAACCTGGCAGGGCCTCCCCCAAAGTGGGAACCAAAGGTTTAGTGTTAAATGTATCTCTAACCTATCTTGGGCTTGTAGAACTCATTTGTCCTTGATTCATTATCTTGTTTATGTTTTATATTTAAGCCCTGTCTTGCTGATGATGTTCATTAGATTTTGTGATATCACTGTGCAGTAGTTCTTTATGATCTCAGTCTATTCTGAATATGAAGAAATGGAGGTACTGAGGGGGCCACAGAAATTTAGAATTTGTATTCTGCGTTATTTTTAAGCTTTTGAATGCTTGATTTCTACTGAAAATTTCCCAAGTTATTTGAAATACGAAATGAATATTTTTAAAAATACCCCTTCATTTTTAGTGGGTGGGGTTTGCCTTATGTCTCTCTGGACAGGTTTTGTCCATCCTGCATGTCCTCTACAATTGGAAACTGGGTGCCTCTAGGGCAAAGTAGGCTGTTGATCCCTGTTCCCTTCTCAAAAGAGCAGGTTTGTGGCACCTGCTCTTTTGTCCTGGTGCAGGCATCTTGGCTCTTTGTTCTTGTGTGCCTTTTCCATTCAATTCCTTTAAATTATAACAGAAAGTTACTCTTCTTTCTGCTGTAGCAAACTATTTCCCTTTTCCCTTTTGGGCTCTCTCAATAATTACAATTCTTTATTTTAACACATAGCATAAGCATGAGGTCTTGCTTCCAACAGGAATGCCCTTCATTCTCTTTGGAGTAGATGGAAGGCATGCCTTGCTTCAGATCCTGTGGCTACAACAATATATTGGATGGTGCTGGATACCCTGTTGGTGCCTAACAAACAAGCTCTAATGCTGATGAGAATGAGCAGGCAAGGGGAGAGCCAACTGTCAATTTTCTGTCATAGAGGATTGAAGCGGAAGGACTGGGGTGCAGAATGCAAACCTGTGCAATCTGCGTGGAGTTCTGGGTGGTGTACTGGGCACAGACAGCCTTAGTTAAGTCTGGCTGTGAGTAAAAGACCACTACACCCCACCTTTGATTATTGCATCGGATTATTGCTGTCTGAAATCACACAGCTCGTCTATCCCACTGACATGTTACAGAATTCTGGCTTGTTTTGTCAGTCCTTTATATAGCACAGAAGAGGTGAGTGGTAGAAGACCTCCAGACTGTAACATAACCTTCCCGGTCACATGCCACTTTTGGTACCTGCCCTTTATAGATTTTGAAACAGACCTTACGTCAGGTAGGATCTCTCTGTTGGCAGAGCAAAGTTGCAATGCAGAAATATTCAGTGATTTATTTTATCTCTTGTAGTCTATGAATAGCAAAGTCACAACCAGCCTACAAAGGGAGATGTTCAACCTTCCAATCCACATTTCTGTGCCTGAATATGGCCTCCTGCCATTTTGAACTTGCAGAGCACAGAACTGAGTTTCTTTCCCTGGTTTTGCACATTTCTTCACCTTTGCTGCTCCCCTGATAGAGACTATAAATCAAATTAAAGAAGGGGGTTGATTTTATTTCATTTCTAAAAAAAGTTTAGGTTTTGCACTTCACCACTTAAAAGCACCCTCCATGTCAGTCTCACAAAGCATTCTGAGTTGAATAGGAACTACTGTGAACTCTGTTTTTTAACAGAGAAGACTGTCTTCTATCCTAACAGTAGCTGCTGCCACTGAAATGATTTTGAGATGCCAGTCAGCTTTCAGTCTCAGGTGTGGTAAATACAAGAACCTTATTCTCCAAGTGCTTTAAGGAAAAACTGTGATTACAGTTTCTTCCATGGCTGCCTCGATTTGGAGCCTGAAATTCTTTAAAAGCACCTTCCAGATTTGAGCGGTGGAGGGAAATTCCATCTGGGCAGTTCTTCTGTGCACGATCTGGGAGTGGTGCTAATGGGGAAGGGGGCTGGGAGCAGAGATTCTTACAGTTGGAAGAAATAACTGCTTAAAGCAAATGCTAATGATTTAAAATGTTATTCCTTCTGTGCTTTTAGAAAAAAATAAAATGAAAGTAATAAAGACTCACAGCCTGTACCTCATCTCTAGTCACTCCACTGAAATTCCCAAGAGGGTCTCAGCTCTCCTCTCCTCCCTTTAAAAATGGTGGACCTGGAACCACTTACAGGAGAGTTTTAATAAGAGGCAAATGTGTTTTATATTTTGTATCTTGTTAAGTGAAAAAAGATGGATTCTCGCAAGTAGTCTCTTGGTGCAGATTTGAGTGGTCTGTGCATGCAAACGTGGGGATGCTTCGCCAGCTAGCATCTCCGTTCTGGTCCCCCATGGCTACTTAAATTCCCCCCTCCCATTCTACTCCCCCAACCCCAGAGCCAGCAGAGATGAAATTGCTTCATTTGTAGAATGGATCTGCAGATCCAGGAAACTTGTTTCTATCTGATTTGCTGATAATTTACTCCTCATTTGATTTAGGGGGAAAAAGAGAGGGGCGAAAAAAACCCAGTTTCAGCTCACATAGCCCTTCCTCAAGAAAGAGGGATTGCTGTGCAGGTTAGAGAAAATCATGATTGAAAGCATCTGAAAAAATTAATAAAGATTTACACAAAGCTTGCACATTTATTAGAGGAAAAGCTGGGAAAACCTTGCACCTGTAAGGGACCAAAAAAAAAAAAAAAAAAACTTCAAGTAGCTCATTGGAAACTGGGCTAGGGAGAATGATTTTAAAAATACATATTTTATCTTAGATATATAATTTTACAATGAGACACATTCCCTTTCTGGCAATTTTTTTTTATGACCTTTGGGTGCCAGATAGCGCCATTCCTGCTGTCTGCTTTCACTATTCAGCGTTGAGGAAGCCCATTATATCTGTCTTTGATCCAGAGATCGGGATTGCTAAAACTGATGGCCACAATTAAAGACAGTCCTGTTGAAAAGCTGACCTCTGCCTGCTCTCAACTGCATGTAAACTTTTCAATATGGATGTAATTTGGTATTAAATTACCCATGCTTTATTGCTTTTTAGTACAGCCCTGTCTGTTGCCTTTTAAAGATAAAGGTAACATAAAAGAAAAATTGTGGTGTGTCTGCATAATTATGTAATTATAAACTTGTTTTCCTACATTCAGAAAACCCTTTGTGTGTGTGTGCATCTATTGAAAAGTCATAGGCTGGTAGGACTGGAGAAGAAGCCTTTATATTTTTTTCCTCCTGATCTGTTCAACTTAGACATATGCTGTGCAAGATAGGTCACTGGATTTAACTATTTTAATCTTGGCTTTCAGAAGGGATTCTTGATTTAGAATTGAGGCAGGTTCGTAAAAGATGTAGCTATCTTTATCCTTTAGAATTGGCCAAACCAGAATGGAGTTTATACCATAGCTCTTAGGCAAAGCCTACCTGTTTTACCAAAGATTGGGCCTATCCTAGCGACATGGTAATATCCCAAAAGTCTGAATGAGCTCTGGGATGATTTAAACCTCACTATGCCTGAAATTAAAAATGACGGCTGTGATTTTTCTCTCCTAACATTCTTGTTGGAGGTGAATTCTGCTGAGGGGAACTGAGAACAAGCTGGAGAGACTGGAGCAGATTTCCTTTTTACGTTACAGAGCTGCCTGCGCCTCTCAGTTCTACTAGCTACCACTCTGTTATTTCAGCTGCAAATAGCGTAAGCTATCATTAGAGTTTGATATAGGTTTCTAGAATTGCATTTTCTGAATAGAGACACAATATCTATTTGGAGGGATAGTTGAATCACAATCCCATCATAAAACTTCGAGGAAGACACACTCTCAGGCCTCTGGAAACGAGCAATAATTCTGGGTGTAAATGGAAATTTTTGAGCTTGCTTCCTCTTCTTGTTAAATGTTCCATGGCAAGATCTTCTGGTAGAATCACATAAAAAGCCAAGCAGATAAAAAGCTGATAGCAAAACTAACAACCCAAGGGAAGCCAAACAGGCTGTTCCAGATACCTTAAAATGTAAGAAAGCAAAGGTTCCAAGTTGAGGGGACAGTGTCTGCAGAATGGGGGCCAGTCCATCTCTTCCTCCTTTGCAGACCTCCATTGAGTTATGTGTCTAGTCCACTACCTCCCCTCCCCTCTCCCCCCAGCCTGATCCTCTGGGCACACTGAAGAATTGTGGCCTGACCCATGTTGTAATTTATCTGGTTGCTCTATAAAAATTGCATCCTGTGGAAAACATACGCCATATATACTTTTATTGGCTCTATGCAAAGAGGTAATACCAGAATATCGAGGACATGTTGAAAATAGATTCCATGCTAGATTTAATCCCCTCCACCCCCACTACCCCCCCCCCCAGCATAGCTTGCTTTAGGGATTGAGACCAAAGAGAATGCTCAGCTTCAAGTAACCTTTTGTCCAGCTACTGTTTGAATAGGGCTCATCCTTTTTCTTTCATTCCTCCACCTTAGATCTTCATTCCTCTGATGTTGTTAGTAGCAGTGATGTGATGGCTGGGGCATTAGATACGGTGTGAGTTAAAGATTGAGCAATGGGGCTAAGTCAGAGCCAACCAAGATGGTAGCTCCTACGCCATGTGGCTATAGGTATTTAAGTTAATGAAAATTATTATTATTATTTTTTAAAGATTTTATTTATTTATTTGAGAGAGAGAGAATGAGAGACAGCATGAGAGGGAGGAGAGTCAGAGGGAGAAGCAGACTCCCTGCCGAGCAGGGAGCCCGACGTGGGACTCGATCCCGGGACTCCAGGATCATGACCTGAGCCGAAGGCAGTCGCTTAACCAACTGAGCCACCCAGGCGCCCTAAGTTAATGAAAATTATATTAAAATTCCTCAGTTATACATCCTACATTTCAAGTGGTCAGTGGCCACATGGGCTAGAGGCTACCATTTTGGACAGTGCAGGTATGGAGCATTTCTATTCTTACAGAAAATTCTATTGGACAATCCGGGGCTAGTTAGACCTGGACTCTGCTCCATCTGCCTTTGGCTAAGCCACTGCACCTAAGCCTATTCATCTATAACATGGGAATAATAATAGCATCTACTTCTTCAGGTGATTGTTGGGATATTTAAATGAGGCAATATATGTGCTGTCCAATAGAATTTTGTGCAAACGGTGGAAATGAAATCTTCTGTATCTGCATTGTCCATTAGGGTAGCTGCTAGGCACATGTGGCTGTTGAGCACTTGAGATGTGGCTGAGGTGACAAAGCAACTGAAGTTTTAATTTTATTAACTTTTAGTTAATGAAAATGTAAATATCCACACGGCAGTGGCTACTGTACTAAACAGTGCGGGTCTAGAGCAGAGCACTTGAAGTAAACATTAGCTTTTGTTTCTGTTGGTTCTTCCACCAGTTTAGAAAAGGTGGAAGGTTTGAACTGTAAATGAGAAAATATTCATGAAGGTGCTAAATAAATATTACTTATTTAACATTTTTTTCACCATGAATAAAACTTATTTACAAATAGAAGCCCTATGGAAATAGAAGGCTTATGAATACGAATCACAAGGCATCATGAAATAACAAAGGACCAAGTAAATACATTTGTCTTCTGTTTAAATGTTCAAATAAGTTTGAATTTCAAGAAAGTTAAAAAGTTTAAGTGCAGAAGACCAGTGAGAGGATCATTATTTTTCTTTTTGTCCCCTTAATTTCATGTGTTACCACTCACATATAGGCCAAACTTGATTTTCTGAAAGGTCATTGGATCAGCTGCATTATTTACTAGTATGAATAATTTAATCTGGCAGTATTTTTGCTCACTTTTGCAGGGAGCCACAGGTTTGGGGGAAAGCGGGATCCTTTCTTTTTAAATGCAGCTGCTTGAGAAGATGTACAATGGAAAAGAGTCTCCCTGGTGCTAAAATTTGATCTGAGCAAAGCAAGCAGAACTGCTTTTGATTTCCTTACTTGCAGAGTTCGTTGGGAGTGGTGTCTACAAAATTTCCCTTCGTGTGTGATTGTGTGCTCTCTTGTGTTGTTTTGTGGGAGCTTCTGCCATCCCAGCTAAATCATAAGCTTCTTGAAGGCAAAGTCCAGGATTTTCTATTCGATCCACACCTAGCACAACACTGATAGGTAGGTATTCTGTAAATGCATGTTGACTTATTATTGATTTTCCTCTATTGCTTTTCTTGTTGTAACACCAAATTTTATTATGTGGTTGTGACACAGTGAATACACGTAAGGCCCTCCATGGCAATGAATAATGATTCTGCATCTATTTACAGTCACAAAATCCCTGGTGTTCTGCCAATGTGTCCCTGGACTCCAACATTTGTGGAGCCCCGGTTTGAGAAAAATCAGATCGTTTGGGGGCATCAGCATCACCCAGAACCTCTCTTTAAAGGTTGTCACTTATCTTACCAGTATAGAAACAACCTGACCTTTTTAATCATAGGAAAAGTATTCAATTGAATCCTGAAACATTTGGTAAAAATTGCAGTGTCTATTTAAAAAAAAATCATTATCAATTAAAATTAGATAGGCTAGAGATGTGGCAGGTGGAGATAATGTTGAAGATACAGTTTTATAAAAGATTGAAGAATAATTGAGCTCCTTCTACCAAAATATTCAACTGAATATCTTGATCCATATCCATTTTTAGCATTTCTTTGCATTTAAAAAAAAAAAAAAAGAAAGAAAACCAAACTTCAACATTTTTGGGGAAATTGGCCCGCAAAGCCAATTGTGAGGGAAATGTGCCTACTCAGATTGCCCTGGGCCTGACCGGTAGAGTTGAAAAGGACCTCGGAGCTCAGATGGTCCAGTACTCTAGAGGTTAATGAACTGACTCACGATGACACAGAGCCAAGATCAGGTTCAGTTCAACTCTGAAGGGGCCCACTTGCCAGTGTAGACACAAGACATGATTCACTTAAATACAAATGCATCAGTGCTAGTTTAACCCCAATTGTTACAACGGTGCTACCTGGGGGCCCTGTGCTACAGTTTTATTAATCCCTAACTCCTCATTGAGATTACTGTATTTAAATGTCATCACCCAGCTCTAAAATATGCTTTCAAAATAACCGTGGTGGCCATGGGATACAAAGTAGTGGGAGAAAAAAAGGAAGCAGTAGAAGCCAACTTCTGTTTGATATGTAGACAGGTTTCAGTCCACTGGGCCCCTGGTGGTGGTACTGAGGCAGGCTTTACAACCAGGCCCGGACATCCCAGCTGTCAGAGGGGGACTGCCATCGCCACTGGCAGGGTTGTGCCTTTGGAGGCATTTGGGTCATTGGTAGAGTAGGATCAGAGAAAAGGTATAAAAAGTGAGATGAAGCAAAGGGGTCTATAAACTAAAGTCTTATGATGCAAGGTGGGGTGGGGGAGGCTCCTGGCATTAGACAGAGAGAAGATCAGAGTCAGTTAATAAGTTTGGGGTGCTGGTGACTGAAACCAGATCACTGGTGGCTGTCAGCTGGAGAGGGGCGTTATCCCAGGTGGATGGCGACCTGGTCAGCTCTGTTTCAGCGTGTGCCGTAGTATTCATTTCTCTCCACTCCTGCTCACTTTTTTCAATCCTTTGTCGAAAGACAGTGGAGGGTTGGCCTTTTCTCCCCCATGCTGATACAGGTAAAGGCAGAGACTGATGGTGCCAGCCTTAATTCCCCAAAGAAAAGGAGATCCAGATTTATGTGAATACCTTTAGTTCTGAAACAAGAAAAGATAAAACAGGTTGCATTCATGTATTCATGAAGCAGGCAGTATGTGTATTGGCGAATTCTGTACAAATTCACTTATTGTTCCATCCCTCTTATTTCTGAAGACCCAGTGCTCATTTTCCCTCAATAACATAAAAGAGTTTTTAGCACAACTGAATTTTCAGATTTAAAATGAGGTATCCACAGTTCAAAAATGCCCTTTGTGTGTGTGTGTGTGTGTGTGTGTGTGTGTGTGTGTGTGTATGTGTATGCAACAAATTGATTAGAAGATCAGTGTGATTCTACTGGGAATAAAAGTTTGTTGTTGTTTTGTTTTGCTTTTGTTTGTTTGTTTGCTTTTGGTTTCTGGGATTTTTTTAAAATCCAAACTAAAACAAAAGGACATCTTCCAGCTAAGAGAATTTTGTGGTCATGGGTCAGAATTTTGACATCTTGATAAAGATGGTGAGCTGCGACAGGCAGCCAGTTTTCCTTTCTTGGGTCTGTATAACTTGTCTTGCTTTTCCATTGATAGATGTTCTATCTTTGATAGCTGGAATGACAATTTTTATGGGGACTAGGAAAAAACTCAGTTTAGGAACAGTGGTCCTCAAATGTTGGCATTTCTGTAAGTCACCCAGGAGACTTGTTCAAAAAAAAAAAAAAAAAAAAAAAAGCAGATTGTGGTTCAGTATGCCTGGAATGCAGCTCAGGGATCTGTACTGTGTATGAGTAGCCCAACTGATTCTGATCTGTGGCCACACTTTGAGAGGTATTGGCCCGGGACGAGGAGCGCAAACTATAGCTAGTGGGCCACATCTAGCTCATCAGCTGTGTCTGCAAATGGAGTCTTATTGCAATGCAGCCACCCTCATTTGTTTTTGTGTTGTCTGTGGATACCATTGCACAGCCATGGTAGCACGGACTAGTTGTGACCAAGGAAAGGCCTTAAAGGAAACATTTGCTGACCTCTGATCTAGGAGAAGAGAAAAATTTCAACTGTTGATGTAGGTCGACGTGCTTGTGACTGCTTGCGTGTGTGTGCGTGTGTGTGCACATGTGTATTCACCTGTATGTACACACACGTATATACATCCACATGTACATATAAATGCCCAGTATTTGTTTACCCATATAAAAGGTACATAAAAAGCTGAATGATTGGGTTGGAGGGCTGGAGGTTGAGGGTGGTGCTGTCATTTAGCAGGAAGACTGTGATGTAGGAGTTAGTAGTGTTGTCTTTGTGGTTGAACAGGCAGTGCTTCGAGAGCTGGCTTTGTTACATATTGGACCTGTGATCTTGGACAAGTTATTTTAGCTCTGTAAGCCTCGGTTTCCTAACCTGTGACAAAGGGGTGGTAATAGTGCCTACCTAAGATAATGGGAGCGAAGTGTGTGGGATTGTGTCTGGCACGTATAAAGTACGCAGTGAGTGTCAGCTCTTGGAAGCATCGCTGTGCTCACCAGTATTCGGCACTGCCACTTAGCTGCATGGTTTTGGGGTCAATAGATTTTGCTGCCATGCCTCTTTGGGCCCCCTGGGCTGACCATGTGGTCCAAAGTTCAGGACTCTGGACAGCCCAGACCCTGTCGATTCTGAACCAGGCATTTTTTGAGGCATGATCTTCTCTTAGTAAATGTCATTGCCAATTTCCCCCTTGAATACACAGTTTCAAAGAGGTGCCTGTACCTTTGGAAGTGGTTATTCCCGTCTCCTTTAAAAATATTGCTTAATTGTAGCCATGAAACCCTATTCCCCATCAAAAATTCCATCAAACAACAGCCAATAAATAGTAAATTGAGATAAGAATTGTGAAGAACATGTGTGCTTTGTTATACTTTCTTCAATCTACAGTGAACTGCTGTTGGATATGATATAAATGAGCACTTTATATGCAGTTGTGAAAAGATCTCCCTATAATCCAATGGCTATTTTCTTTCTGCTTTGCTTATTAACTATGGGCTAAGTGGCTTAAAAAACAAACTGAAAACACAAGACTCAGGTTAAACACATCTTTGTCCTAGTTAGAAAAGAGGCTGAATTGTTCTGTGAGTGAGGAAAAAACAAATATAATATCATCATCATCATTATCACAAGTTTTTTTCTGTACCTGCTGAATGCAGGCCCTGTGTGGGTCTCTGGGCATACCCCTCCAACCTTTACTCTAAGTCATTTATTATCACTGGGGAGGGTTTTACCGCCTCACCACAAACATTTCTGCTTATCATAGCTGGGGGAGGGGCATGCCACTAAACACCCTACTGAGCACTGGATAGCACTACCCTGTCTCCACTAGAGAATTATCTGGTCCAAAATGTCAATAGTGCCGCTATTGAGAAACCCTAATTTCTTGGGAAAGAAATCTAGATCCTTTACTTCCTGGGCCAGTTTCTGGCATTGGTACCAGATGATTAGTAATTTTAGCCCATTTATTACCTTGAGGCCCCCTCTAGAATCTTCTTCCTCTTCTGTAGCCTTTCTGCCATTGACTGCTTTGATATCCCAAGAAAGCATGCTTCTTGATTAAAAGCAGTTAATAAAGTAAAATATATTCAGCTGGGGGAAGGTTATAACAGAGAAGGAATGATTCACTCAGAATATGGTCCATAGATTCTTGGAGGTGAATGAATCCTTACCTTTGTGGTCATCCAGTATTGCATACCACAGTGATTCATGATGATTTCAAGTGGGCTTACACCAAACATTGCCTTTATTTTTAACTATTGCATATTTATTTTAACATGTTATAATATATATCCTAGTTACTTAAATATGATATTAAAACAAAGATGTGGTTATTAAAAAGAAAATGCCAATAATTAATAGTATTTAATAAGGGGTGCCTGGGTGGCTCAGTCAATTAAGCATTTGCCTTTGGCTCAGGTGATGATCTCAGGGTCCTGGGATGGAGTCCAGTGACAGGCTCCTGCTCAGTGGGGAGTCTGGTTGTCCCTCTGCCAGTCCCCCTGCTTGTGCATGCTCTCTCTCTCTTTCAAATAAATGAATACAATCTTTAAAAAACAGTATTTAATAAGATTAACTAGACAAATACAATTTATATGGCAACTTTGTTCTAATTAATTTTTAGTAAGCATGCTTAAGTTTTAGAAAGTGAGTTGTTTTAAGAAGAAATACTAGGTAATTGTCCACTGACACAGGATATGGCAAAGCCACCAAGATGGCATTAAAATTTCTCAGATCTGGGGAACTTTAATGTAGTTTACCCCCCTTGTTTTGCCCATGAGGATAATATTAATAATGATTTATAAAACACTGTCCCACTGACATACTACTATGAAATGAAATACCCCAGTGCTTAAGGGCTCATAAGAATGGTAACATTCATTTTGCTCATGAACCTACAATTTGGGCAGGGCTTCACGAGGACAGCTCATTTCTGCTTCTGTCAGTGTTAGTTGGGATGGCTGGAGAGCTGGGGACTGGAATCCTCTGAATCCTTGCTCATTCACTTGTCTGGTGCTTGATGCTGGTGTCAGGACTTCAGCAGGGTCTTTGTATGTGGTATTTGGCTTCTTCACGACATGGTGGCTAAATCCCAAGGGTGGGTGTCCAAGACAGAAGATAAGGCAGAAGCTGTTTTGCCTTCTTTCACACAACATCACTTCCACTTCAGTCTTAGGGGGTGGGGACATAAGCCCACCTCTCACCTCTGTGGAGGAGTGTCAATGCATATTAACACATCCCTTTGGGATGGGATATACTGCTGCTACCCATCTTTGGTAAAAATAGTTTGCCATAAGCACCATCACATGTATTAGTATATTTAAATTCTTGGAATAATTTTGTGTGAATACTTTTATCACCTTCCTTCCCTGTTGTCCGGATAACATAATTGAGGCTCAGAGAACTTAAGTCACATGTCCTTTAACACATAGCTAGTTTGTGACTGAAACAAAGTTAAAGCAGTTTTGGGGTCCAGACGAGACATTCTTCACCAGGTTGCCAAGTTCACAGGGATCTGTCTCACATTCTTGCTCATTCCCTCATGAGGGCCATTGCTTTCTCTCCGCCTGGGACCATTCGTTGTGCAGCTCTGGAATACCGCTTAGAAACAAAGATCCCTGCCTGTTACAGCCTCCCCCAGATGCCATTCAGTCCTGAGATGTTTTAGAGGGAAGGTGTTGACTGTTTTTTTGTTCAGTCAAGCAGCTTAATTTCTTTTAAGGACTAAGACTGGAAGGTCAAAATCTCCTAGTCAGCCTGATGCAGAGATAATTGTGTTGAGCACATTTTCCTGAGTCTTCACAATGTTTTCAAGTTTTTAAGTATGGAATATTTCAAATAAAATACAAAAATAATACTCGTTCCCCACCACCTAGCTCTAACAGAGCTTTGCCATATTGATTATTTCACTTTAAAAAATAGGGCATTACAGATATCCACATTTCCTCTCTACCTCCCTAGAGGTAACCACTATTCTACTCTTGTTTATATCATTTCCAAGGACGTTTTCATTGTTGTTTCAAATATATATTCATGTTTTTATTTATGTATAGAAATAATGTATTCTTTAAATATACACGAGTTCCTACATTTTGTTCAACATTATAGTTTTGGATTTATCTGTGTTTAAGCTTTTAGAAATAATTTATTCTTTTATCTGTTCTGTAGTGTTCCACTCAATACTGAATTTGATGGGCGCAAGATGATATTTTAGTATTGTTTTAATTTGCATTTTTGTGGATTACTGGTGAGTGTGAACACCTTTTCATAAATTTACTGCTCATTTGGAGTTCTTATGTTAATTGCCTGTTGATTTTTTTCTGCCAATTTTTTTTTCCTACCAAGTTTTTTTTCTTATAAATATGTAGGAATTCTTCATATGTTCTGATCAGAATACTGTGCTAATTATATGTGTGGAAAATATCTCCATCTACTCTGTGACTTGTCTTTTCACTTTGTTCCTTGTGTATTTTGTGATATAGAAGTTTTAACTTTTAGTACAACCAAAATTAGCAGGCTTTTCCTTTATGGTTTGTACCTTTTGTGTGTTGTTTAATCACTTCTTCCCTACTGAAATGTCAGAAAGATATTCTTCCATGTTTGATATTGAGTTTGGATGGTTGTACCTTTTCATGTTTAAGTATTTAATCTATGTGCAGTTTTTTTTTTCCATTTTGGGAGAAAGTGATCTAATTTTCTTCTTTTCTAAATGGATGGTTGATTGTCCTAGCAGCATTTGTTGAAAAGTCCGTCATTTCTCCCATTGATTTGCAGTGCAGTTTTGTCATATGCCAAGTTCCCATACATCTGTGAGACTGTTCCAAATTTTCCATGTCTGTCTATATGTTAATATTAGATGGTCGTAATTACTGTAGCTTTGTGATAAGCTTCGTTATCTGGTGAGTGAGGCTCCCCTCCCTTATTAATTCTTCTTTGTGAAAATTGCCTTGCCTATTCTTGACTTTTTGCTTCCATCTGATTTTTAGGGTCAGCTTGTCAGCTGTGCTAAGAATTATGTCCTGCTGGGGGTTTTGATTGGCATTGTATTTAATTCTTAGATTGTTTTAAGGTCAGTTACCACCTTGAAATAAAGTTTTGCCTTCCATGAGCAAACTGTAGGTCTTCACATAGTCGTGTCTTTTGCTGAGTCTTCAGGGTTGTCTCTTCAGGCATTTGCGCGTGTGGATCGGTCAGAATGCTTTCCTAGAGGTGCACGCTCGCTCCTCCTGTGCCCGCCAATCTCCGCAGCCCAGCAAAGAGCCTCCCAGTCATTGGTGATGATGGAGCAGCTCTGATAGCCTGTGGACAAGGGCACTGTGGAGATGGGGATCCCTGCCCACCTTTCTAGGCAGTCCCTTTGCTGCTGGAGTCACTTACGGTGATGGGGGCAGGGTAGAAGACAGGAGGCTGAGACCCAGGCAGCAGGTATGAGGAAGAGGCCCTCCAACCCCTGTCATTGTGACCATACAGTTATTTCCTGGGCCCATTTGCTTTCTGTGTTCTAGTGGCAGTGTATCTAGTCTTCAGAACATAGTTTCCAAATGAAACTGCTTGGATTCACATCCCACCTCCACCATTTGCTAGCCTGGGAAACGTGCTTAATTTATTCATACCTCAGTTTCTTCATTTGTCAAGAAGGGAATCTCATGGGGTTGTTTGGAGGAGTAAAAGTTAAAATCAGCAAAGTCCTGAGAATAGTGTTGTGCTTTTTGGGGCTTACCTGCTGCTCCAACATCACCATCGTATTGTTTGGATATAGTGAACCGTCTCCGATTCAAGCTGGTATTTTCCTGTGTGTGCTTTCTCTTGAAGTGAGCTTCCTGGGACATACTCGAACTTACAGGAGGTTTATGGTATCTATTTGCATATTCAAGGTTCTTAAAATATTTGTAGTAAGAAAACTGTTTCATCTTATTTAGGCCAATATTTTCCAAATCCACTTGTTTATTGAACTCTTGCTTTTTCCAGAGAGTACTTACGAACATCACTGTCATTAGTATTCCAGAGAAGACCATTTCAGGAATAGTCCTTAGGGCATTACTTATAAAAATTATCTTTATGTTGGCATATGGTACAGAAAGACATCCCAAGAAAATATATTCTTAGTGAGGGGTTTGAAAACGGAAGTTAGCTAAGGAAGGGAGATTGACATTGGTAGGCAGGCTCTGATCAGTAAAATATCCTTTAAGTATATTAAAAAACTATACCATATGTTAGCCAGAGAGCTCCCACTGATTATAAATATATTCATATAACTTAGACCATTGAATAAAAGGGAGGCATCAGTTTTGTTTTTTTTTTTTTTTTAAGAAAAAACGTTGTAATTTTGGTGGCCATATTGCAACCTGGTGCTGAGATAGAATTAGATTCATTTTGTGGAAGCCCCACTGGAGTTTCTCCTAAAGGCAGGAAGGCCAGCTTATTGGTATTAATCAGTTCATTTAGTGGCTTGTTTTTGTTTCTTCAAAGAACTCAGGTTGCAATTGGGAATGGCATTTTGGGAATGCTGGGAATGGTACTGAGATACATATTTAGTCCCCCATCCCTCATATGTGTTTTGTTATGTCCTTTGCCATATTCTCTACCAACAGCCTGTGAAAATGTTTGACTAGTTAATTGCTCTGAATCAGGGACAAAATGGAAAGGCAAAGCAGAGAGGAGGCAGCTCGGTGCTGCCACCTCCCCTGTCACTGTCCTTTCACAGCTCTGGCCACTCTTAGCTGAGGGAGAAGTAGATTATGCTGTGTTTGATTCAAATAATTAGCTCTTTAGCAAGCAAAGCAAAGCAAAACCAATTGTAAACACGATTTCCTTCCATTTCGTGAAAAATCTTTTCTTTGAATACCTTCCCCCAATCCTTTTCTATTTCCAGCCCCCCCCCTGCTCCATGGTACTTTTTAATTGCAGTAAGGTGACATCTCATTGTGGGCCACTGATAAGTTTGAAAGCTGCTGGGGGCAGGACCTGGTGGGAAAGGTTTGACCATGAAGAGAACTAGAACTGAGGAGAGATCTCTGGCGGGGCCATCCCTCTTCTTAATTATTCATCCCTCATTCCTTCTCAGTAATGCAGATTCCTTCCATTAAAGTGGTTTATCAGATAAAGTCAGCAATAAAATCCAGATGATTTGCTGATAAACTGTATTACCTCCAGTTCACATATGTTGGAATAAAATGTCTAGTTATAGGTCTAGGTGCTTCTAGAATCTTAAAAATGGCTATTTTATAGCCTTGGTTTCCATGGCTCATGTTTGGTTCTTCCAACATGCTCATGCTAAGTGAGATGTCTTGGGTTAACGTGAAGTAGGTACATTTTGTTGTACAGTTTTATGAATGAAGTTTTATAGCTGTCATGTCATATTTTCAAATAAATTTACTATAGGCACTTAAGTATCTAGGAATTATTCAGAAATCAAGTTAAACTAGTAACTTTTGGCTTATCTGTCAAAGATAGATTTTTATGGGACTTAATCACTACTTAAGCAGAAACATTAAAATACAAAATGAGGTTTGTTTTTCATTAAAAAAGAAAAGAACTGGTAACACTTGTAAAATGTAAACATTGTTGCCTAGTAAATTATAATCGGATTGCTGTTGGATTACATATTACATTGTGCTAATGCTAAAGGACCCATTCCCAGTGATGTCATTACAGGCTCTGAGTAGACAAGATCTGTAACTATTAAAAAAGGCTGTGCTAACAATTTGCAACAGACCAGGAGTAATTTGGGGTAGAATGGACTAGAATTGTAAAGAGGCATTTCTTTTTATTGAAAAGAAACTTTCACATATTCGATTTTAACCCTTTTGGGGCAATATTCATTAGCCACAGACCATTTTATTAATTTAAAAAGTATCTTAAGTACTGCCAAATTTTTCTCTGTGTACAGTTGAGTTTACAATAGGATCAGATGAAGGAGAGGTTGAGGCTTGCAGAAGAAAGTTTTTCTCTTTGTGCATGCCTCTGTTGTTACCAGCGCAGATAAAATAAGAAGTGAATGGTCACGTAAATGGTCTTTAAAGCAGATGCATTTTATTTTATACTCGTTTTTTTTTTTACTTCACAGAGACAGGATGCATCTGTGATTCTGATACGTCCACTAGTGGGTGCTGCAGTGCTTCCAGCTTTCTGTATGTTGTTATCTGGGCCCAGTCTTAAAAAATCATAGAGTGAATGGCAAATTTCCCTTTAGAGCTACTGTCCTGTCAAGAAAGACACCAAAAATACATTTGGAAGAATATATCTACTGAAATTATTTGCTAAAATTTTTGAATAATGTGCTTGAGATTGCTACTCACTTTTTGCTAGAATTCATTTATATTTGTGAATTTGTCACATTTATTCTTGTTTGATCGGCATATATGTTGAAGTCCACATTATGCAGAAAAAGAAAGGTACTTAATGCCATAGTACAAATTAACAATATTTATTAGGAGAAAATCCTGCCTTTTTTTTATTAAAGACAAACATTTAACATGTTCAGTTTATATGATTTCGAGTATGAGGCAGTGCAGTTGTGGCTGAAGATGTCTATTTGATATTTAGGGAAGAATTTGATGCTTTAATAAGGGAATCCTCTGTCTCCCTCATCCATCATCCGCCATCCTCATCCATCCAAACAACACTGTAAATTTGTCAGAGCCTTTTCCATATTCAGTACTTGTATAAATAATGGCTGCTGTGATTTGAAAAAAGGGAAATGTGCACTTTCCAGCTATGTTATATATCTGATCACAGTCATGGCGACATTTCATAGTTTTTGTTTTGCATTGCTCAGCCTCAGTGCATATAACTTAAACTCCAGAGCCAAAGGACAGTTTTGTATGTTGACCCTTATTGTGGTTAGTACTTGCCAAAATGAAATTAGTTGGGGAGGGGCTGCTTTTCTACAACAGATGAAACATAGTCTCTGCTCCGTTACTATACCTTTATCATTGCCCATCACCTCTCCGTCTCTCCTTTGCTATTTTAGGGATTATTCAGGTTCTGTGCAATATTCTGAAATTAATCAAAGGAAGCAGAACCCCATGCCTCATTATACATCACAGGAAGAGGGTGGTTTCCACAATGCAGACAGCTTTGTGATGTTGTCTAGTTGTGTAACTAGAATTTTATTATCTTTAAAAAGAGGTTTTCATTTTCACACAATAAAACCTTTTCATGTTAAACTTGTACAAGCATTGGATCACTACATGTGAGTGTAACAAAGGGTCTGAATTGAACTGATAGGCTGTTTCCCTTATGTAAATAACGAACTGATCTGTGAACAATGTTCATTTCTTTCTTTGATTTTTAGCTTAGGAGAACAGCTGTATGTCCTTAATGCATTTTGGGTCATAGAAGCTTTCTATGCAATGAGATAGGAGCAAACTTACAGGATGCTTATCCAGTCTGGACCTTGTATTCTATCTCATCTTTTTTATAATCATGCTCTGCAAATTATTTTTCCCAGTAAATTAGTGGCCATTGTACAGATTGCAGACACTTAGTTTGATTGAAAGTAATAAAAGGAGATTATCCACCAGGTTGGTTGAGTGAAGGTTCTGATTTGACCCACTGCCTGGAGAGAAAAGAATTAATCTTATAAACCCGACTCACTTCTGCCATGCTTTGAAAAACTGCCAGGAATGCATTAGATCCCTTTTGTCTTAAGTCCATTGAGAACTAAAGGTGAAGTGGGACAGATCCGATGTCTGAACCACAGAAACGGTGGCCTCCGTGTTTCACTTTGTGTGGTATCTTGAACTTGAATGAGGGCTTTCCCTTGCTCCCTGAATAAATTTCTACCACCACAATCTTTGAATTTTGTGAAGGGGAAGAGAAGGAGAGTAGTTTTCATTTGTTACCTATATTCTTTGTGCTGGGTGCTGTTTTAGATTTTATGTTTGGAATGTATGTATTTAGATTACATATGTTTTTGTATCTTATCCTCATGAAATAAAATGCTATTATGCCAACTTTATGGGTGTGGGTCGGGTTCAAAGAGGTGAAGTGCAAGATCCTACAGCTAGTATGTGGATGATTTGAAATTCAGACCCAAGCTTTTTTTTTCCCTACAAAGCACATGCTTGTGAACATCGTGCTCTCCTGCCTATTTTGAGAAAGCAAAGGTGAAAGTGTTAACTCGAGGAGATCAGAGTTGGATCCTGCAGCATGCCCTGAATCAGTCTGGCATAGGGAGGCACTCAGAAGAAATGAATGAATGAAGAAGTTCATCAGTGAAGTTAAGGGGAGAACCGTTTGTCCTTCTTAGCAGATAGTGTGGTAAACTGGAAGGGGCACAGGCTTTGGAGCTTGCCTGACCTGGGTGCACGTACTCTTTCCTTTGTTGTTGTTTTCACTGGGAGCTCACCACTCACCTCTCTGAGCCTCTGTTTCTGTCTCCATAACTTTCCTCATGGGTTGTTGCAAGCCTGGGGTAATATGGCCCTGTGAGTGTTGCATAGCTTATTATAGCCCCAAGGTCTGTCCCAAAGATGTGATAAGCTGCCTCAGGTGGGAGGTTGGAGGTTGGGGATGGTCTGTGGCACCAAGAAGAAGGCAGAGGGAGCTTCCAGTATGTCATGTTGGAAGAACCTTAAGGGCCCAAATCCCAACCTTGTGGTGACACATAGTAGGACTCACACTTACCTCAAAAACTTTTGAGCCCTGAAAAGACAACTCTTCTGCCAGAGGTATTTTAGCATATGCTTTATGTAAAATGATGGGGTCAACTCTGATCTTTATTTTAACTCTAATTCCCAGTGGGCATCTGAAACAGCACTGAGCATTCAATACCAGTCCTGCCTCTCTACATTAATGGAGGCAAACCTGTTTTACTGGAGTAGGCACTGGATGAGACTGTCTCACACCTACTTCTCTCTTCCTTTGTGTTTTGATTTCTGTCCTGTTGTGTGGACAAGAGTGAGAGAGATGGAGAGAAAACAAAGAAACATTGTACTGGAAATAGTTCCTTTCCCTCAAATTCTTCAGGTCCTTCTGTTTGAGGGTTTTTTTTTTATCTTTTGTTGTTGTTGTTGTTGTTGATGATGGTTGCAATCCTTTCCCAGAGTTACTCCTTTTACAATCTTTTTTTTTAAAGATTATTTATTTTAGAGAGTGTGAGGACGTGTGAGTGGGAGAAGGGGCAAAGGGAGAGGGAAAGAGAATCCCAAGCAGACTCCCTGCTGAGTGGGGAGCCTGACCTGGGGTTGGGGGGGCAGGGGCTGGAACCCATGACCCTGAGATCACAACCTGAGCCAAAATCAAGAGTCTGTGGCTCAACCAACTTAGCCCCCCAGGTGCCCCACTCCTTTTTTCAAATCTTGAGATGTGGTAGTAGAGAATGAAGAGAGGCAAAGGAAAGAGTTAAGGGGTATGGAAGTCAAGAGGATAAATGACACGGGACCAGGCTGGGAGGCCACACAGGGGCAGCACTGGCTTTGCAGGTTAGTATGTTAAGGGTTGCTCTATGGGCTGTTTTCCTTGTTTCCTTCTTGCCTTTGTTTTAGCCAGAGTCCAGCTCCTGGTCTGCAAGTTGTTCCGCAGATGGCTCAGCAGCAGACTCCCAGCTGGGCCGATTTAACCCACAGAGTGTGCTTGTGTTTGTGTTTGACGGTCAAGACAGGGAGCAGGAAAACTGTTTTCATTGGGATCGGCTTCAGTTGTTTCTCCAAAAGCAGTTGGTTGAACTGCTCCACTGTTTCTGGAGCTGTTATGCCATGAAGTGAAGTTTGGATGAAGGACAGATGTATTATCTAGGAAGGAATCCTGGTTCTTCTTCCAAAGAATGTTCAGCCATTGCCTATGCCAACAAATGAAACTGTTCTCCAGTGTTCTGTTTTATAGAGACTGTTTCTGGGGAAGGAAAAAAAAAACAACCCTATGACATTAATCCTCCTTTGCTCAGAAGCAAGTAAGTAGCAAGGATCGGTTAATATCCATTTTATAGGTGAGGAAGTACAGGCACTGAGAGATGAAATAATAAGTGCTTCTCAGAATTGCATGTATTTATGGAGTGCCTAGGGATCTTGTTATAAATGCAGATTTGGATTCAGCAATCAGGAGAGGAGACCTGAAAACCTGTATTTTTAACCTGTGCCATGGTGGTAGAGATACTGCCGGACTGTGATTCATACTTGGAGTTTCAAAGATGGGGCTCATTTCCATATGTAGTCAGCAAAGTACTAGATAATGCTAGTTGCCTATGCCCCAAGGAAGCAAAAACAATACAGTCTTCTAATCAAGACTCTATCTGAATTGCTTCAAAATAGTTAAAATATGAAGCATACCATTTACTGACTGTTCTGACCATAGGGCATAAAATAACCAGATTGACAGGTTTGGTTTTCAGCAGAATTAGGTAGTTAGCCTGGTTTCATGCAGCCATAACCATAGCCTGCCTTAGATAACAGATGCATTAGAAATTGTATCCATGCATCAGGAACAAAGTAGTGCTTTAAACAGAAGGCAACTGCTAGCTTATAGATTCATATTTCATTCCAACTAAAACCTATAAATCGTGTATGTGTATGTGTATGTATAGGTCCAGTGTTAACTCTGTTTCTAACCGTACTCCTGTAGTCTATTTCCTTATAACATGTTATCAGAGCAGAGCTGGCCTCCGCGAAAGACAATCTTTCCCATGTGCTGCTACTCAGAAAGATTCCACAATTTGTTGATGACTCGCACATCTGTGTGAAAGTCTAGGCTACTGCCCTCAGCTGCAGGAGTTTATACTCTCTCCCCTCTAGAATATGATTACCCAGAAGTACGCAATAGTCATCTAATGGGGAGCAGGTGTAAGAAGAAACAGTAATTTTGAACAAAAGGAATGAATGCGAAATGCAGCATGAAGGATTTAGGTTAGACATCCACGTGTGGGAAAGATTCCCTTCTGCTCGTAATAGCAGTGAAACATTGGAAGGCAGGATCAAAGCAGAGTTGTGGCACATTCTTCGGGCATTTGAAAGAAAAGGGCAGGTGGTTTTATTTCAATGCTTTTTACACAGCTCCTCCCAGAGGGAGGCGAATGAATCCTGCAATTGCTGGAGATCATTTTCAGTTCTGTGATTCACGAGAGATGAATTCTGGGGACATTTGATTAAAAACGATGTCAGAGAGCCACATATTCCAGAGGTCCTTTCTGATCATCCTAATTGATATGGGGATGTCATTTTTTGGCATGAGTATTTAAGTATTTAAGACCAATTTCATGTAAAGTTTTTTCATTTGGATGATTCTCACCTATACTTTCAAAGATAAGAAAAATTCCCTTCCCTAGGGGCTTATAACACCTTGAAGGTAGAGTATCATATGGAATACACAAGGGAACCAAAGGTCATCAGATATTTTTTCTCCTGGTATTATTTGGAATCTTCCAGATGTTAATAGTCTGTACAATATTTTAACAGTTTAAATAGTAGTCCTTTGTTTTCCTTTCTAATTGGAACGTCGACTAGGGATACTTACAGGCATTCACCTTCCTCACTTTGAATGATTTGGTGCAGTAGGCAGTGATAAAGGATGTACATAGATGGGTCCAAAATTGCCAGTGTGCTATCATTTTTGGCATTATACCATATTAAAACCCATGCTTGAGAGAGAGTGACAGTGCCTAAAAATAATGGAGATTAAACTTTCTCAGCTTTTTGGAGGATCCTGAAAATAAAATACTATGTGTCTTCTAAGTGACTAATGGCACCTTGTTATAAACAGCATCGTAAGGTATCACACACACATACACACACACACAATCACATAAAGATGAGAAATGGGCATTTGAGTTTCTAGTGAATATTTCCTAGGTCCATTATATATGGGGTCAGCAGCAGTGTACATTCAATAAAATTCACAGCAGGCAGATAGGAATGTGGAGAAATTCTATAGACCTTTTGGAGCTGGATAACTCAAACATCAAGAAGGGGAGCAAACTTGCAGCTTTTGAAAGCAAGAATTAGGAAGGTGGGCAAAAAGGGTAGGGGAAACTGATAGTCAGGAGTGACAGGCCTATATTTAAAAAATTGTTCTCTGGGAGATTTATGGCACCTGGATTCCATGGATTTTTTTTTTTTTTTTTTTTTTGTACTGTTGTCTTTATCCCAGTCACAGAATCTACTCCTCAGTGAGTTGACCCATTAACCAGGCAGGGTCTGGACAAGAAAACTGAATTCTTTGGTGGTTGTTTCAGTTATTAAATTCAAGTTACCTAAAGTTATGCCAACACAACAATTCCTTCTCTTCAGCTTGTAGATTACTAGACTAGTGAGATTAGTTAGTATTTTGAAAGAAAAGAGATGGAAACTGTCAACTATGCTTCAATTAAAAAAAGATAAGTGGAAACTTTGTCCCTAAAACATTTTTCTTACTCCACAAAATCCCAGAAATTTGGACTTCATGGTTCATTACATTTTACAATTTTGTCAATTAAAATGTTTCCAAGAAAGATGATTCCAAATTAAAAAACAAAACCCAACAAATAGAAAACAACATAACTCTCATTTATTATATCCACCATCTCATAAAAGACATATGAAAATTCAAAGTGTGGGGAAGATACATTTTTTTTTAAAGGATTGCCTGTATATTCAATAAATTCAGCTTTATGACAGCCTGGTACAAACCAGTGGAAATTTCGTCATGGACCAACTTTGACCAACTGATTGGAATTTGGGAATCACTTCTGTAAAAACTAGCTTGCTTGTTTAGAAGTTGATCTGCTTGACAGGACGGGGTGACTTCTTTAGGCCCACTGGACTTGGGATGTTGGTGATCTTCACTGATGAGAGAGGTATGCCTTAAAAAAATTAGAAACATTGGAATATTTAAAAAATAAAACCAATTTTCATAAAAGAAAATACATCATTTTGACTCAGGCAGGCTTGAAGAATTTCCCAGCACCCAGTTTATCTTGTGATTGTTTCACCAAGATTTAGCAATCTCTGGCCCATTAAATATAGAAAGACATGAAATCTGCTTGGAGGAAATCATACTACATCTATTCTAAACTCTTCTGTTTTCCATTTTACAAACCTGCGATGACTTAGCAATTTCACTGCAGAAGTTTAGGCATCATAATGTTTGAAATGAGAAATCTTCCTGTTATTATTATATAACTTTTAGCTATAAAGTCCTAACTCCTCTTACTATTATGTAATATGTAAAGCTTTCTGAACTGAGAAGCCTTGGTTGAAAGAAAATGGAGTGAACACCAACACTCGAGGTTTGAAAACCATTTACTAGTCCAGATATGATATGCTTACCTCCCATTTTGTACCTCACTTAGGTATAATAGTCCATTTTTTTACCCAGATTTTGTGTTGGAATAAAGTTGCAGGGATGAGGTAAGTGTCCAGGACAAGTTCCCCTTCACCGTTTTAACTGTTTGTAGCAATTGTTTTACCTAAGAAGTCTGGGCCTGACTTGGTAGTAATCACATGGACTGGTATAGCAGGAGAGACTAGAAGGATACTTATTTTATAGACAAAGGCGGGGTGGAGAAGGGCCCAGGAGGGATTCAAGTTGAAAAGCAGATGTCTGCAAAAGGGTATAACAGGACCCAGAAGTGGAAAATTGAGGAAGATGACAAAGTTGAAAGGTACAACAGTATTTCAGATAAAACTTTATGGATTCCTTCCAGGAGTACGTGGATTTCATTTGGAGCTAAGTCAATGGTTTTGTGTATAATGCGTTCCACAGCCGTTAGGAGATGCCAGATGTGTGTATTATGCTCTTTGGATAGACAGTGCTAATGAGGGCCTGCATATGGTCACTTACCTATTTTTGCAATCGGCTACAGCTTTAAAAGGTCCAGGCCTCACAAGGGCATTATCTAGGTTCATTGCAACAGGGACTCTCCCATTGTGTGCTATGCTAATTTTGGCAAAAGAAGATGTTGCTTAGAACATTTGCATATTTAAATATTACGTGGACATTATACATGGAGTCTCCTCCCATTTTAGCACTCCTTGAAACTCTTTTGTCTTGACTCAGTTCTTATAATGTGGACTGCTTTGGCTTAAAGGAAAATTAAAAAGGTCAAGCATCACTGCATTGACATTAAAGGAGTAAACAATCTAAAGATCATAGTGTAGTCCATTTGTTAAGCTCATTTTTGTTTGCTTTTGTTTTTTGTTTTTTTTGGCCAGCTATACCAAGGCATTCAAGTACTTAGGTCTTCATAAAACTGTTTTCTTTCTCCCACTTGTGTTGATACAGATATTAAGTCTCATAATATCTACTTAGCATAAACAAGAAGATAAAAATGATTTCTATGATTGAAATGTTTGTTATTTAGCATTAAGCATCTTCCTGCTCCCATGCGTTTTGCATTTAATCCACTCGGTGCTTGGTTTGGGGATTGCTAGATTAGTTTTAATCCTCTGTCTAATAGTGGAGTAGTGGTGAGATTTATTACACAGGCAGGGTTTGGTTCTTGGATTTAAGAGGGCTCACGTGCACTCCATGCATATTAAATTTGGGAAACCACCGGTTCAGTATAAAAGGTTGGGGAGACATCCTTTATCTCAGAATCGTTCTCTTTAGGCACACAAAGTGCAGACAGCATTTATTGCATTAATGAAAAGAAAATTGATTACAGGTGTTTCTCTCTTTTGGGGTCAGACTAATGTTCCCAGAATATGGTTCTTCCCCCCCCCCTTTTGAAATGTACTCTACCATCATTTCAAAGCATTCTAGATGTTTTCTTTATTTCTTTGGAGTTTACCTCCAGGGAAAAGATAAATAGCTTATTATATAATGGATTCTTCCCAAGAAAAATGGAAAAAGTTGGGTACTACCCAATCAGGGGAATAAATATTTGCAGAAGTTACAGAAAAATAGGATAGCTCCCTAGTCCTGGAGAATCAGCCAAATTTTCTCCAAATGGATATAAAAACCTGTGCTTTTCAAGATTGGAGGTTTATTATTTTAATACTTGCTATATTTCACATGATGTGCAAGGATTCTGGTTAATAGAAAATGTAAAAAAAATCAGTATGGTGTGACTTGCACATTTTTGTGATGAATGAATAAGTCATGCGGGAATGAAACTTGGAGTGGTAGCTTATGTTTTCTCCTGTTGTTCCTCTTAACTAATTTTACCTTAAGGAAAAGAATGGAATGTATTATGTAGTGAAGAGACGAATAGACAGGTACGGGGAGGAACTCAGGATATTGGGTAGAAAATACAGGTTTTTGTGGTGTTAATATACCATCTGTTACTTTGAATGAATCTTAACCCAGAGAACTTGAACTTGAATCCAATGAACTGAACCTGTGACCCGGAATATCTTACTTAGTGTGTCTTTCAGAGCTATTTTTCTCTCCATTAAGGTTTGACCCTCTAAAGGAAGAAGACAAGTATGGGAAATGGTCAGTGGTCTCCTAGTAAAATAAAGAGAAGCTCAAATGAGGGCAAAACAGTTCAGCTTACTTAAAAGCCATATTTAAACTTTACAAAACAATTGTTTTTTTGTTTATGATATGAGAGTTCATCAGAGGTACCCTTCTGTATTCTTCATTTATTCCTTCAAATTTTGAGTTTTGATTTTGTTTCCAAATTTATATTTTATGCATTAAATTTGTTTGGTGCTAGCTGTGAATATAGTGTAGTTAGTGTAATTGGTTTCCTTGAGAGACTAAAATAAGAAAGAAACATGTTCTTTTGGAGTGTTACTAATGCTATGTTTTAAAATTCCACTCAGCATGACTTTTAATATACACATTCAATAATATAAATAAATGGACTTCAGAGTAATTTTACCAAATATGGACTCCTAGTCCAGCTCTTTAACATCTCTGAGACTCAGGTGAGACTATGCTGTTGGATTTGATAGTCTCTAAGGTACCTTTTGGTTCCGGGATTTTGTGATCGAATGAGCTACTGTCAGAAATCTACAAACCTATTAAATTCCTGTTTTGAATACTCAGCCGATTGAAGTTTTGAAATATCTCTTTCATATTGAATGAATAAAACATTAATATTGTAATTTTTTTTTCATTTCATTGTATTCCAAATATCTGCTCCTTGAGGGCAGGGACACTATCTTGTTTACTTTGGCATCCTCAGAGCTTAGAATAGGGCCCGTGACATGTCACATTTAATAAATGAACAAATTAACGGATGGATAAATGGATGAATCTGTGGAGGTGAGATGTTTGGGCCTCCTCTGAATAAGTTGTCAGACAACTTCTTTTTTTCCAGTTTTATTGAGAAATAATTAGCACATATCACTATGTAAGTTTAAGGCATAGAGCATGATGGTTGGTTTACATAGAATGTGAAATGCTTATCACAATAGGTTCAGCTAACATCCATCATCTAATATAGATACAGTATAAAGAAAAGAAAGATGAAAAGAAAAAAAAGAAAAAAAATTTCTCCTTAGGAGATACTCTCTTACCAACTTTCTCATATGTCATGCAGCAGTGTCATCTGTAGTCATCATGTGTGTTACATCCCTAGTATGTATTTATCTTATAACTGGACATTTACACATTTTGACCACTTTCCTCCAGTTCTCCCTAGCCCCACCTTCCACCTCTGGTAACCATGGTGACCATGTCTGATTTCTTTTACTGTGAGTTTAGGTTTAGTTTTTTGTTCATTTTTTTTTCTTAGATTGCATGTATAAGTAAGATCATACAGTATTGGCCTTTCACTGTCTGACTTATTTCACTTAGCACAGTGCCTTCAAGGTCCATCTGTGATGTCATGAAGAGTTAGATTTCCTTATCACATACGTGATGTTTTCTTTTTTTTTTTAAGGAGTGGACACATCTGTGATATATGTACATCACAAGTTCTTTAACCATTTATCCATTAATGGATACTTAGGTTGTTTCTGTGTCTGGGTTATTGTAAATAATGCTGCTGTGAATGTGGGGGTGCAGATAGCTTTTCAAGTTAGTGTTTTCATTTCTTTTGGGCATATTCTCAGAAGTTGAAGTGCTATATCACATGGTAGTTCTATTTCTAATTTTTTGAGGATCCTCCACACTGTTTTCCATGGTGGCTGCGCCAATTTATATTCCCACCAGACAGTGCACAAGGATTCCCTTTATTTTTCCACATCTACACCAGCATTTGCTATGTCTTATCCTTTTGATGATGGCCATTCTAACAGGCTTGAGGTGATATCTCATTGTGGCTTTAATTTGCACTTTTCGTGTACTTGTTGGTCTTCTGTATATACTTGGGAAAATGTTTATTCAGGATATTTTTCCATTTTTAAGTTTAATTGAGATATTTGTTGTTTTGCTTTTGAGTTGCATGAGTTGTTTTTATATTTTGGATATGTTCACCCGTTATCGGATACAGAGTTTGCTGATATTTTTTCAAATTCCATAGATTGTCTTTTCACTTTGTTGGTGGTTCTTTTTGCTGTACAGAAGCTTTTTATTTTGATGCAGTCCCACTTGTTTATTTTTGATTTTGTTGCTTGTGCTTTAGGTGTCATTGCCAAAAATTTATTACCAAGGCCCATGCCAAGGAGCTTTATTTCTATGTTTTTTTTACTAGGAGTTTCATGGTTTCCAGTCTTGTATTTAAGTCTTTAATCCATTTCAAGTTAATTTTTGTGAGTGGTGTAACATAGGAGTCCATTTTAATTCTTTTACATGTGAATTTCCAGTTATCCCAGCACTACTTATCAAAGAGACTGTCTTTTCTTCATTGAGTATTCTTGGCTCCTTTGTCAAGTACTACTTGACCGTACATGCTTGCATTTATTTCTGGGCTCTTATTCTGCCCCATTGGTTTATGGGTCTATTTTTAGGCCAGTACCGTACTGTTTTTGATCACTGTAGCTTTATGATATAGCTTGAAAGCAGGGAGTATGATACCTCCTGATTTGATTTTCTTTCTCAGAATTTCTTTGGCTGTTTGGGGTCTTCTCTGGTTCCATATAAGTCTTGGGAGTGTTTTTTCTACTTCTGCAAAAGATGCCACTGGAATCTTTATAGGGGTTGTATTGAATATAAAGATGGCTCTTGGTAGTGTTGATATTTTAACAATATTAATTCTTCCAATCTAAGAACATGAGATATACCTTTCTGTTTATGTGTGTCTTCTTTGATTTTTTTCATCAGTATCTTACAGTTTTCAGAGTAGAGATCTTTCACTTCCTTGGATAAATTTATTCCTAAGTATTTTGTTTTTGATTATACTGTAAATGGGATTGATTCCTTTAATTTTTTTTTCAGAAAATTCGTTTTTAGTGCATTGAAATGCTACTGGTTTTTGTATGTTAATTGTGTATCCTTCTACTTTACTTAATTCATGGATTAGGTTTAGCAGTCTTTTGGTTGAGTCTTGAGGATTTTCTATATATAAAAATCATGTTATCTGAGAATAGAGTATTTTGCTTCTTCCTTTCCAATTCTGATATATTTTATTTCTTTTTCTTGCCTAATTGCTCTAGCTAGGACTTCCTATACAATGTTGAAGAGTTGTGGTGGGAGTGGGTACCCTTGTAATCTTCTCAGATGGTAGAGGAAAACCTTTCAGCTTTTCACTGTTGAGTATGATGTTAGCTTTGGACTTACCATGTATGACATTTATTATGTTGATATATATTTCTTATATGCCTATTTTGTTAAGAGTTTTTAATCACAGATGAATGATTTGATTTTTTTGCCAGATGCTTTTTCTACATTTATTGAAACAATTCTGTGAGTTTTTTTACTTTTATTCTACCAGTATGATATATCACATTGACTGAATTGTGCATGTTGAACTATTGAGCCATCTTTGCATCCCAACGATGAATCCAAGTTGATTATAGTAAATGATCCTTTTAATGTGGAATCTTTTTGCATCTATATTTATCAGGGATATTGGCCTGTAGTTTTTTTTTTGTTTGTTTTGTTTTGTTTTTTATTCTAGCCATGTCATTTTCTGGTTTTGGTATTGGGATAATGCTTGCCTCGTAAAATCATAAAATGAGTCTGGGAGTGTTTTTTTCCTCTTTGATTTTTGTGGAAGAGTTTCAGAAGGATTGCTGTTGATTCTTTTTTAAATGTTTGGTAAAATTCACTAGTGAAGTTTTCTGGTCCTGGGCTTTTTTTCATTGGGAGATTTTTGATTACTGGTTCAATATCTATACTAGTAATTGGTCTGTTCAGATTTTCTATTTCTTCCTGATTTAGTCTTCATAAGTTGTGTTTCTAAGAATTTTTCCATTTCTTCTAGGTGGTCCAGTTTGTTGGCATATAGTTGTTCATAGTAGCCTCTTATGATCTTTTATATTTCTTTGGTATTCTTTGTAATGTCTTTTTCATTTATAATGTTGTTGATTTGGGTCTTCCTTCTTTTCCCCTTGGTTAGATTAGCTAAGTGTTTGTTAATTTTGTTGATCTTTTCAAAGAACCAACTAACTAGTTTAGTAAATTTTTTCTCTTGTTTTTCCGTGCTCTATTTCATTTATTTCTGCTCTCATTTTTATTATTTCCTTTTTTCTGCCAACCTTGAGTTCAGTTCTTTTTCTGGTTGTTAAGGCATGGAGTTAGGTTGTTTATTTCTGATCTTTCTCGCTTCTTAATATAGGCATTTATTGCTATAAGCTTCCCTCTTAGAACTGCTTTTGCTGTATCCCTAAGTTCTGGTATGTTGTTTTTCCATTTTCATTAGTTTCAAGAGACATTTTTGTTTCTCCTTTAATTTCTTCTTTGATCCATTGATTGTTCAGGAGAGTGTTGTTTAACTTCCATATGTTTGTGAATTTTCCAGCTTTTCTCTTGTTAGTGATTTCTAGTTCCATGCTGTTGCAGTCGGAGAAAATACTTTGCCTGATTTCAGTCTTCTTGAATTTGCTGACTTATTTTGTGCCTAGAAAATGTTCCATGTGTACTTGAGAAGAATGTGTATTCTGCTGTTGTTGGATGAAATGTTCTATAAATGTCTCTTAGGTCCATTCGGTCTGTAGTATTGTTCAGATCTGCTATTTGCTTATTGATTCTCTGTCTGGGTGATCTTTCCAGTGCTGAAAGTCTTCAACTATTACTATTTATTTCTCCTTTTAGCTGTTTTTACTTTGTATATTTAGGTGCTCCAGTGTTGGCTGCATAAATGCTTATAATTGTATATCTTACTGGTGGATTGATCCCTTATCATTATGTAATGACCTTCTCTGTGTCCTTTTTACCAGTTTTTAAAGTCTCTTTTGTCTGTTACTGGTATAGCTACCCCTGCTGTTTTGGGGGGTTGCCATTTGCTTGAAATGACTTTTTCTATCTCTTCACTCTCTATGTGTCTTTAAGGCTGAGTGAGTTTCTTACAGGCAGCATATCATTGGATCTTGGGTGTTTTTTTAATCCATTCAATTATTCTGTCTTTTGATTAGATAATTTAATCTGTTTAAGTTTAAAGTAATTATGATAGATAAGGGCTTGCTATTGCCATTTTGTTAATTGTTTTCTTGTAGTTTTATAGATCCATTGTTCCTTTCCTCTTATCCTACTGTCTTTTTTTGTGTTATGATGTCTTTTGTATCCACATGCTTTGACTTCTTTGTCCTTTTCTTTTGTGTAATTGCTATCAGCTTTTCCACTGTGGTTAGCATGAGGCTTACATAAAATATCTTAAAATTAGAACCTTGTATTTTAAGCTGATAACTTCAATAGATTTTTAGAAATTGACACTTTTACTTCTCGTCACATCTTGTTATATCTGTTACAATTTACATATTTTTTATATTGCGTGATAACCAGCTTGCATTCCCACCAACAGTGTAGGAGGGTTCCACTTTCTCCGCATCCCCGCCAACATCTTAATTGTGGTTATAGTTATTTTTACTATTTTTTAAAGATTTTAAACTAGAGTTTTAAGTGAATTATGTACCAGTATTACTAAATTATAGAATCTAACTTTGACTATATATTTACTATTACCGGTGAGTTTTATGCTATCTTTTTATGATGTTAATTAGCGTCCTTCCACTCTAAGAACTCCCTTTAGCCTTTCTTGTAAGGAAGGCCTAGTGGTAATGAATTCCCCCTCAGCTTTTATTTGTTCAAAAAAGTCTTTATCCCTCTTGTTTTTGAAGGACAGCTTCACTGGGTATAGTATTCTTAAATTGATAGTTTTTCTCTTTCAATATTTTGAATATGTAATCTCATTCTCTCCTGGCCTGAAATGTTTCTGTTGAGAAATCCACTGATAGTCTTACAGGGGTTCCCTTATATGTAACTTCTTTTTGCTCTTAATTGCTTTTAAAATCTTAGTCTTTTTATTTTTGGGAATTTAATTACAATGTGTCTCCATGTAGTTCTATTTGGGTTCAACCTATTTGGAATCCTTTGGGCCTCATGGAACTGGATGCCCATTTCTTTCCCCAGGTTTGAAATGTTTTCAGCCATTATTCCTTTAAATATACTGCCTGCCCCCTTTTCTTTCTCTTCTTCTACTGGAATTCCCATTCTGTGACTACTGTTTCTTTTCATTGTGTCCCATAAGTCTTTCTTCAGTCGTTTTTATTATTTTTTTCTTTTTGCTCCTTTGAGTGGATAATTCTGGATAATTCCTAATGTTCTATACTCCAGGTTGCTGATTCTTTCTTCTGATGGTTTCTATTGCTTCATTGATTTCATTTTGTTCATGCATTGTTTTCTAATTTCATTTAGTTTTTTATGCATTCTTGTAATTCATAAAACTTTAAGAGGATTTTTCTGAATTCTATTTTTGACAGTTTATAGATTTCCATCTTAAAGATCAATTATTAGAGGATTACTGGTTTTGGTGGTGCCATACTTACTTTGTTTTCCATGGTCCTTGATTTCTCACATTGGTATCTGCTCATTTGAGTACTTAGGTTCCTCTTCCAGACTTTACAGATTTGCTTTGGCAGACACTGATCTTCACCAGTCAGTGCAGTTTGGTTACTGGGTGTGTGTGCTAGTAATGTCTTTGGGCAGGTGGGATCTTTTTATTGGTATCGCAACTGATGTAGCTCTGAGGTTGCTGCCGGTGCGGAGTGGGTTGGGTGTGCTCTTGGTTGAGAACAGTTGTATAGGATTGCTGGCTTTGTTTTCTATCCAAGTGAGGTTATAGGTTGGGTTTCATGGTTGCCTGGATTCTCTGGTCAGGTTTACTAGATAGTTGGGACTAGGCTATTCAGTTGTAACTGAGGCTATGAATTAGCTTCCCTTCCCTGGCAAGGCAGTAGGGCAGGATGCAGAGGCTATATGCCTCATTGTTTGGGGACCTGAATCAGGAAAGGGTGTGCAATAAATTACCTGGTCAGGTGAGGCCATCAGTTTTGCTCTCCAGGAGGGGAACGTCACAAGTTGTGCTTTTTCTTCAAGTGGCCACTGTAAGCATGGCTATTGAATGGGCTACACAGAGTCGTTTGTGCTCTGGGTATGTTCTCTGGTTAGGCAGGCTAGAGGCTATATTCAGTAATAAGCAGGTCTACAAATTAGTTTTTCTGCCTGGATGCAGTGGGAAAGGCAGTTCTAAAGCTGGTGAAGCTCTTTGTTGTCTTAACTTGAGCCAACCCACACCCTAAGTTCACTGGCTTAGCTCTGCAAACTGTCAGCTATCTGCCTGCCCTTCTCTCTGCTTGAATGCTATTTGACCACATGGCTTCCAGGTGTTCTTACTAGTCCTTCTGGTCAGATGGGACCAGGAGCCACAGTAGGTGGGTAGGGCTGTGTCTCAGCTCCCTTGCCTGGGTAGGGAGAGAAGGTGTAGGTCCTGCTCCATGCAACTCTTTTTTTTTAAATTATTTTTTATGGTTATGTTAATCACCATACATTACATCATTAGTTTTTGATGTAGTGTTCCATGATTCATTGTTTGTGCGTAACACCCAGTCCTCTATGCAGAACGTGCCCTCTTTAATACCCATCACCAGGCTAACCCATCCCCCCACCCCCTCCCCTCTAGAACCCTCAGTTTGTTTTTCAGAGTCCATTGTCTCTGTGGTTCGTCTCCCCCTCCGATTTACTCCCCTTCATTTCTCCCCTCCTGCTATCTTCTTCTTCCTTATTTTTTTCTTAACATATATTGCATTATTTGTTTCAGAGGTACAGATCTGTGATTGAGTGTCTTCCACAATTCACAGCACTCACCATAGCACATACCCTCCCCAATGTCTATCACCCAGCCACTCCATCCCTCCCACCACCCCACCACACTAGCAACCCTCAGTTTGTTTCCTGAGATTAAGAATTCCTCATATCAGTGAGGTCATATGATACATGTCTTTCTCTGATTGATTTATTTCACTCAGCATAATACCCTCCAGTTCCATCCACGTTGTTGCAAATGGCAAGATCTTATTCCTTTTGATGGCTGCATAATATTCCATTGTGTATATATACCACTTCTTCTTTATCCATTCATCTGTCGATGGACATCTTGGCTCTTTCCACAGTTTGGCTATTGTGGACATGGCTGCTATAAACATCGGGGTGCATGTACCCCTTCAGATCCCTACATTTGTATCTTTGTGGTAAATACCCAGTAGTGCAATTGCTGGATCGTATGGTAGCTCTATTTTCAACTTTTTGAGGAACCCCCATACTGTTTTCCAGAGTGGTTGCACCAGCTTGCATTCCCACCAGCAGTGTAGGAGGGTTCCCCTTTCTCTGCATCCCCACCAACATCTGTCGTTTCTGACTTGTTAATTTTAGCCATTCTGACTGGTGTGAGATGGTATCTCATTGAGGTTTTGATTTGGATTTCCCTGATGCTGGGCGATGTTGAGCACTTTTTCATGTGTCTGTTGGCCATTTGGATGTCTTCTTTGGAAAAATGTCTGTTTATGTCTTCTGCCCATTTCTTGATTGGATTATTTGTTCTTTGGGTGTTGAGTTTGATAAGTTCTTTATAGATTTTGGATACTAGCCCTTTATCTGATATGTCATTTGCAAATATCTTCTCCCATTCTATTGGTTGTCTTTTGGTTTTGTGGACTGTTTCTTTTGCTGTGCAAAAGCTTTTTATCTTGATGAAATCCCAATAGTTCATTTTTGCCCTGGATTCCCTTGCCTTTGGCGATGTTTCTAGGAAGAAGTTGCTGCGGCTGAGGTCGAAGAGGTTGCTGCCTGTGTTCTCCTCAAGGATTTTGATGGACTCCTGTCTCACATTGAGGTCTTTCAACCATTTGGAGTCTATTTTTGTGTGTGGTGTAAGGAAATGGTCCAGTGTCATTCTTCTGCATGTGGCTGTCCAATTTTCCCAACACCATTTGTTGAAGAGACTGTCTCTTTTCCATTGGACATTCTTTCCTGCTTTGTTGAAGATGAGTTGACCATAGAGTTGAGGGTCCATTTCTGGGCTCTCGATTCTGTTCCATTGATCTCTGTGTCTGTTTTTGTGCCAGTACCATACTGTCTTGATGATGACAGCTTTGTAATAGAGCTGGAAGTCCGGAATTGTGATGCCGCCAGCTTTGCTTTTCTTTTTCAAGATTCCTCTGGCTATTCGGGGTCTCTTCTGGTTCCATACAGATTTTAGGATTATTTGTTCCATTTCTTTGAAAAAGTGGATGGTATTTTGATGGGGATTGCATTGAATGTGTAGATTGCTCTAGGTAGAATTGACATCTTCACAATGTTTGTTCTTCCAATCCATGAGCATGGAACGTTTTTCCAATTCTTTGTGTCTTCCTCAATTTCTTTCATGAGTATTTTATAGTTTTCTGAGTACAGATCCTTTGCCTCTTTGGTTAAATTTATTCCTAGGTATCTTATGGTTTTGGGTGCAATTGTAAATGGGATCGACTCCTTGATTTGTCTCTCTTCTGTCTTGTTGTTGGTGTATAGGAATGCCACTGATTTCTGTGCATTGATTTTATATCCTGCTACTTTACTGAATTCCTGTATGAGTTCTAGCAGTTTTGGGGTGGAGTCTTTTGGGTTTTCCACATACAGTATCATATCATCTACAAAGAGTGAGAGTTTGACTTCCTCTTTGCCGATTTGGATGCCTTTGATTTCTTTTTGTTGTCTGATTGCTGTGGCTAGGACTTCTAATACTATGTTGAAAAGCAGTGGTGATAGTGGGCATCCCTGCCGTGTTCCTGACCTTAGGGGAAAATCTCTCAGCATTTCCTCATTGAGAATGATATTGGCTGTAGGTTTTTCATAGATGGCTTTTATGATATTGAGGTATGTACCCTCTATCCCTGTACTCTGAAGAGTTTTGATCAAGAAAGGATGCTGTGCTTTGTCAGATGCTTTTTCTCCATCTATTGAGAGGATCATATGATTCTTGTTCTTTCTTTTGTTAATGTATTGTATCACGTTGATTGATATACGGATGTTGAACCAACCTTGCAGCCCAGGGATAAATCCCACTTGGTCCTGGTGAATAATCCTTTTAATGTACTGTTGGATCCTATTGGTTAGTATTTTGGTGAGAATTTTTGCATCCATGTTCATCAAGAATATTGGTTTGTAATTCTCCTTTTTGGTGGGGTCTTTGTGTGGTTTGGGGATCAAGGTAATGGTGGCCTCATAAAATGAGTTTGGAAGTTTTCCTTCCATTTCTATTTTTTGGAACAGTTTCAGGAGAATAGGTATTAATTCTTCTTTAAATGTCTGATAGAATTCCCCTGGGAAGCCATCTGGCCCTGGGCTTTTGTTTGTTGGGAGATTTTTGATGACTGCTTCAATTTCCTTAGTCGTTATAGGTCTGTTCAGGTTTTCTATTTCTTCCTGGTTCAATTTTGGTAGTTGATACATCTCTAGGAATGCACCCATTTCTTCCAGGTTATCTAATTTGCTGGCATGGAGTTGCTCATAATATGTTCTTAGAATTATTTGTATTTCTTTGGTGTTGATTGTGATCTCTCCTCTTTCGTTCATGATTTTGTTGATTTGGATCATTTCTCTTTTCTTTTTGATAAGTCTGGCCAGGGGTTTATCAATCTTGTTAATTCTTTCAAAGAACCAGCTCCTAGTTTCTTGATCTGTTCTACTGTTCTTTTGGTTTCTTTTTCCTTGATTTCTGCTCTGATCTTTATTATTTCTCTTCTCCTGCTGGGTTTAGGCTTTATTTGCTGTTCTTTCTCCAGCTCCTTTAGGTGTAGGATTCGGTTGTGTATGAGACCTTTCTTATTTCTTGAGAAAGGCTTGTATTGCTATATACTTTCCTCTCAGGACTGCCTTTGCTGTATCCCAAAGATTTTGAACAGTTGTGTTTTCATTTTCATTGGTTTCCATGAATTTTTTTAATTCTTCTTTAATTTCCTGGTTGACCCATTCATTCTTTAGTAGGATGCTCTTTAGCCTCCATGTATTTGAGTTCTTTCTGACTTTCCTCTTGTGATTGAGTTCTAGTTTCAAAGCATTGTGGTCTGAAAATATGCAGGGTATAATCCCAGTCTTTTGGTACCGTTTGAGACCTGATTTGTGACCTAGGATGTGATCAATTCTGGAGAATGTTCCATGGGCACTAGAGAAGAATGTGTATTCCGTTGCTTTGGGATGGAATGTTCTGAATATGTCTGTGAAGTCTATTTGGTCCAGTGTTTCATTTACAGTCTTTATTTCCTTGTTGATCTTTTGCTTCGATGATCTGTCCATTTCAGTCAGGGGGGTGTGAAAATCCCCCACTATTATTGTATTGCTGTCAATGTGTTTCTGTTTCTTCGCTTTTTTTATTAATTGCCTTATATAATTGGTTGCTCCCATGTTAGGGGCATAGATATTTACAATTGTTAGATCTTCCTGTTGGATAGACCCTTTAAGTAAGATATAGTGTCTTTCTTCCTCTCTTATTACAGTCTTTGTTTTAAAATCTAATTTGTCTGATATAAGAATTGTCACCCCAGCTTTCTTTTGGTGTCCATTAACATGGTAAACGGTTTCCCACCCCCTCCCTTGTCTTTGGGTCTAAAATGAGTCTCTTGCAGACAGCATATTGATGGGTCTTGTTTTTTAATCCAATCTGATAGCCTGTGTCTTTTGATTGGGGCATTTAGCCCATTTACTTTCAGGGTAACTATTGAAAGATATGAATTTAGTGCCATTGTATTGCCTGTAAGGTGACTGTGACTGTATATTGTCTGTGTTCCTTTCTGATTTATGCTGCTTTTAGGCTCTCCCTTTGCTTAGAGGACCCCTTTCAATATTTCTTTTAGGGCTGGTTTTGTGTTTGCAAATTCCTTTAGTTTTTGTTTGTCCTGGAAGCTTTTTACCTCTCCTTCTATTTTCAATGACAGCCTTGCTGGATATAGTATTGTTGGCTGCGTATTTTTCTCGTTTAGTGCTCTAAAGATATCATGCCAGTCCTTTCTGGCCTGCCAGGTCTCTGTGGATAGGTCTGTTGCCAATCTAATGTTTCTACCATTGTAGGTTACATATCTCTTCTCCTGAGCTGCTTTCAGGATTTTCTCTTTGTCTCTGAGACTCGTAAGTTTTACTATTAGATGTCGGGGTGCTCCATGCAACTCTTAATTTCCCCAACAGGATCTCTCTTGAGAAGGAGCCAGGAGTTACTCTCAGCCTTGGCTATGAGTTAATTTCCCTGCCTATCTGTAGTAAAGGAAATTTCCATGGCTGGTATTAGCTTTGATCTGGGGGTGATCAGTTTTGCCCACCTATTTCTTGGCCCAAGCATCCCTTGGCTACACAGCTTCCAGGTATTCCCACCCGCCCTCCCCCACACATGGACAGATGTGGCTGGGAGACACTCTCCACAACTGTGGGGCTGTGACTCAGCTCCTCACCTGGGCGTGAGTCTATCAGCCTCTAAGGTTAACAGAACTCTTTATTTGAGGATTCAAATCAAACAGATCTGCATCCTGTCAAGTTCCTTGGTCAGTGTTTATCACTGACTTGTTCTGTAGATGAGCAGAATTGCTGGTTGAGATTACTCCTTGGGATTGCAGGTGCTGTGTGCTGGTTCTTGCAAGCCATTCCTCCGTTCTCTGTCATAGTCAGATTTCCATTGGTTGAGCTTTGCAGATTCTTCTGCAATCCCCATGAAGTGAGATCATAGTAGTGACTCTCACAAAGCAACCCACAGTGCTGGGGGGTGCTGGTTTTCTCCACCCCTCTAGTTCTCTATTCCCACTCGAGGAGCTCGAGGCTCAGGGGAGACATCTGTGTGTAGTGCTGCACTGGCCTAGGGAAGGGGCAGTGCAGTCACTGTGCAGCTGCTTCTCTTATCTTTCTAACGTAGACTGCCTTGGTCTCTGTGGTGCAGTGGGATGCTTCACCCTCACCCCCAGGTTCTAGGATTCTCTCAGTGTTGTTTTGTTCTTGAATAGTTGTTAGTTGTTTCTCTTCTGAAGTCAGAAATGACCAATATCACCATCTTGGTGACATCACTCCCCACAACTTCTTGTTATCATGTTCTTTTTAAACATTAGGGAATTCAATCTGTGGTTAGCCAGACCACACAAAGGGGGATGGAAGTGTATTGCAAAGGAGAGATTTGAATCTGGAGGCCAAAATTGTGGTATAGGTTATTTCTATTACATATATAAAAAGTAGAAAAATGGTATTATATAATTTGTATAATATGTAAATTATTGAACTTTTTAATATATAAAATGTATATAATAGTAATATATGAAAATTGTGTCACATTAATATATAAAGTAAAAATATATAAGTATATAAAATATACATAATTGAAATGTATCCCACATTTTGTTGCCTGAGAAGAGTTTCCATCTATTTGTATCTGTAGTTTGTTGAGTGTGTTTTTAGGAAATGGTGTTCCACTTTGGTATATTTTTTGTCTGCATCAATTGAAATGGTCATGTGATTTTTTTTTTTTTCTGTCATCCTTTAATTCTTCATATATTCTGTCCAGTTCTCTAGTTGTTCATAATGGGATGGGGGCAAGTCTGATAGCAATCATTCCATCATGGCCAGGAATCTCTGGATATTGAAGTTTATTTTTTTTTCTAAATATTTTTTCATATCCATCAATTATTAACCATTAACATCCTGGATTCAGATTGTTTTTTTTTCTTTTTTTTTATTGGTATCTTCAGACATATTTCCGTCATTCTTTCTGTTTTCTCTTTGTCTTATTCTTTCCTTGCTTCATTTTCCTTCTTTGCTTATTTTTTCCTAGTTGATCTCACTTTCATTGCTGTTCATTTCTGTAGTTAAATAATATCTTAATCTACTCTCCAACAGGTCATTGTTTGCAGAACTTTTATCTTAATGCTCAAGAATCTTGTACTGTCATTGTTCAGTAGTTTAGTTCTCCCTTTTTTGTTTTAAATACCATAAATTATGTCATCATTATCATTGGTATTATTTTATATAAATATGATTTGTTTGGATTTACAGCCATGTTTACCTTTTATTTGCCTACCATTTATTTTTGTATCTCAAATCTCCTTTTGGGGATTATTTTCCTTCTTTCTGAAGGACATACATATAGCAGTTCTTAGATACAGGCTTTTGCATAGTAAGGTTCTCAATTTCTGTGGATTCATAAATATATTTATTTAACCACTACTCTCAAAAGATAATTTTGTTGAATATGCAATCCTGGATTGAAAATAATTTTCTCATCATTCTGAAGCATTATTCTTTTGTCATCTTGTATCTACTGTGAGTACTGAGATGTCTGTTGTTCCTTTGTAATTGTTCTAGTCCTTTCTCACTGATTTCTCCTAAAATATTCTGTTTGTCTTTGGTATTCTGTAATTTCACTATAATGTGTCTAGGAATGGGTCTCTTTTCATTTATCTGGCTTGGGATATGTTGTAGTTCTTTGTTGGAATCTTGCTTTTCATCAGTTTTGGAAAATTCACAAACTTTATCTCTTTAAAATTTCCTTTGTTCCATTTTCTTTATTTTTCCTCACTGGTATTCCACTTAAATATATCTTAAACTCAATTATTCACTCCTCTGTACCCCTGATTACCTCTTTCATATCCTCCATCTTGTCTTCAAATTCTTGGTAATTTCTTTGTATGCATTTTCCATGTTATGAATTCTTCCTTCAGTCAGCATGATTCTGCTTTTTAACCCATCCATTAAGTATTTTATTTCAACAACCTTATTTTAACATCAAGTTCAATTTATTTTTCTTCCAAATTTATCTGCTCTTCTTATCATTGAAATGGTACTCTTATTTCCTGAAACATTTTTGGCCATAAATGCTCTGTATTCTGTATCTGAAAATACCAGTGTTTATATACCTTGAGGGTCTAACCCTCACATTTGCTTTTTGGTTTTTGTTGTTGTTATTGTTTGTTTTTTGTTTTTTTGTTTGTCTTTCATTCATAGTGTCTTCCCTTCAAATGTGCTTAGTGATCTTTTCCTGTGAACCCCACTTTTTGATCTTCATCTGTGGGACTCCTTTGGACCTAATCTATGGCTATACTTCCTTAAAAGACATTTTTTTCTGTAGCCAAGATCTGTACCCAATCTGTTACCATTCTTGGGGGGTATTAGTTTTTCTCAGAAGTCTCAGGCTCAACTTCTTTATTTGCTGGCCCAAGTCTCAGTATCTTGATAGGAGTATTTCAACTGGCTTTTCTTTTAGGGTACATTGTACCTATTCACTATCTATTGCTCTAACCTCAGCTAAAGGTTTTTGGTGGACAGTGTGAAATCCTCTTTTTGAGTTCCTATAACTTGTGAGACCAATGATGCCTTGAGAATGTGCCCCATTCAGCAATATAGTTGTTCTGAATTAATGAGGCTCCCTAAGGGCTTTTCGATAGCTGTAATGCTACAAAGAAAAGTCATGTGGTTGCTTTTTAAATATTAATTTTAAATGCTAATTGTTGTTAGTGTAAAAAATGCCTTAAGTTTATCTTTAATTCAACTATTTTATCTCTAAATTCTTTTAGAATTGCTCTATACACAATCATGTTTCTTACAAATAATGACAGTATTGTTTTTTTCTTTCCAATCCTTACAGCTTTTAATTCATTTTATTCTGTTACTCTACTGACTAGAACATTTACTACAGCAATAAATAAAAGAGCTGATAGTGGGTATCCTTTACTTGTTCCTCATCCTCAAGGAAATGCTTTCCGTGTTTCATCACTAAGTATAATCTTTGCTGCAATGCATGTGTACATGTGTACCTGTATGTGGAATAATTAGTTCTTATTAGAGAAGTTAGAGCCTTGTAAGATTTAAATTTGATCTTGAAAATGAGTAGGTGGAGATATGTCATAGCTATGTGGCATGTACTAACTAGATTACATTGATTAATGAAAGAAAAGGTTGGAAGGGATAACAAAATTTTTATCTTGTTTGCATATTTTTCATTCATTTGTATATCCAAGCATAACACAGCTAAGACCCAAATTTTTTCCCCTAGCCTTTTTGTTTCTTTTTGTATTTTATATATGCATGGCCTTTCTCTGTATATAATTCTAATGTCAGGCAAAATTAGAATACTAGAACTCAAAAGTTCATGAACTTAGGGTCTTTTAGAGAGGAGTAGTAATGGGGTAGGGTTGATTAATTTTTTGGTTCTTTTTTTGCAAGGTTTCTTCTTATGCTCAATTATCCTGATCAGACACAGGTACATTCCAGCCCTTAGCAATAAGAACCTCATTAGCTCTTGAATTTAGTGAACCTGAGAGATGTTTTTTAGAAGATATGCATTATTTGCTTAGCCCTCAACACCCTGCGTTCCCTCTGTCCATGTGCTACCATGTAGTTCTTCATGCTACCAATACCTTTCTCCTCACTGTTGATTGGATGAGGGTGGCTGCTGGCCTAAATGTATTTTCTTTTTTGAAAATTGGGAACTGGAATCCAGAGAAAGCCATACATTCTCTCTTTATTTTTTATTTATTTTTTTCAGACATTTGTCTTTAAATGGATGAACTTGAAACATACACATTTAGTAGCAATGACATGGCCATCTGTACCCACTATGGGAATTAGGGATAAGAGAAGATGATTTTGCAGAGAAGGAGAGAAGAATTCAGAGAGAAGTTGAGTGATGGAAAGAAAGAATTGCCAGGGTTACTGACAGTGTCCCTTGTTCTTATACCAGTTTCTTTTAGAACGTAGCTGCCCTATAACCTTTGGATTTATGAGACACCTCTTTATCCTTATAATGACTTAGTTTTCCTTTTTGCAAAAACCTTATGGTGCCACAGACTTAAGCATCTAATACACCTAGATTTAGTGACCCTGAGCAAGTTACTTCACCCCTGTGAACCTCAGTTTCTGCATTTGTAAAATTGGAATAGTGACTTCTACTTTGCAAAGTTAAGAGAATTTGAGCTAATGGAAGCAGAACAACTGACTCAGAGTAGATTTTTAATAAATAATACTACTTTTTTAAAAATTATTTTCCCAGTCCAGTATGATGTTCAATAGTGCGCTTTTTGCATTTTTCCCCCACACATCCTAGTTGGCCTGTGTTACTGCTTCTTGGTTGTTCATCCTGTCTTCCATTGGGTTTTAAGCTTCCTGACTGGATGAATTCTAGCATGTGCTTCTTGATAGCCCATCAGAAACCATCCCAGAGTTTATGGTTAATAAATAATTATTGAATGGGATTAATACTTTTGGGATTTCTTGTCAGAGAAAACCAAAAGAGCCAAGAGTAGACCACTTTACCTATTATTTATGATTACTCCCTTTATAAAGCTAGCCAAGCACAAACTCTGATGTCTTCCATTTGAAAGAACTGCCCTTAAGTGAATAGTTCTTTTGCCTGGATAGGCCCCTGAAGATTCAATGTTTCAGTCATAGTTTCCCTAATCAAATCCTATGAGGAGCTTCAATATACAAAACAGATTTAAGCAGAGGCCTTGTGGCTGAGCCAGAAAGAGAAACCCCAAGCCCCATATTCCATTCTCGTGGTGTGCTGCAAGGTACCTGAGGGCTCCGTTGAAGAGATTTTAAAAACTATTATTTTCGAATATCTAGGATAGTCTATGTTACCAATAGCTATCCTGGGTTTTTACTGAATTAAAAAAATGTGGAACCAAAAGTGCTAGATGCCATAACCCTTCCCACAATGATTATGAAGGTTTTAAAAAGCTTTAGGGGATTGTTGTCGCACAATTGATGGTGTGGGAACTTTGGGTCACTATTACAAGCAAGAGTGGTTTTGATGAGGTGGGATGGAAAATGTTTGGGGCTTGACAGCAAAAGACATGGATTTGAGTTCTGTTGTTTTTTCTTACTGGCCAGTGATGTGAGGCATCTCTGCAACCTTTCCAAGTCTCACCTGCAAATTGGGAATTCTCATCCCCACCTACTTCATAGGTCCGTGAGCTCAGGTGACAGAGAGGGAAAATAGTTTTGTAACCTGAAAAAAAAGTATTATGTAAATATGACACATTTTTAGTAATAGGATTAAGGGACTAAAGAAAGAAAATAAAATATATTCAATTAATGACTTCCTCTAAGCTCTATTTTCATCTTGGTACTTGGTGTAAACATATTTTTATTTTCACTAAAAGAAAAATGCAAATAACCGTAGTATCAATACAGGCCTTCTTGTTAGACTGGAGGTTTCTTGTTTCTCCAAATCTTTACATTTTGGGAATATCTTTCATATTAAGCAGGTATTAAAAGCACATTGTAAACTTTTGCTTCTGAAAAGATGAAGCAAATGTATTTTTAAGTCTCCCACCAAGTACAGCTAAAAACCCTCGACGTTATGTGTAAAACAAACACTCTGAAGAGTAGAGGGGTTAAGGCAGACTGACTAGGTACCTTGGGATCCAAGGAAGGATATGGTGTGAGTTTCCTAGGCTTTCTTTTTGCTTCATATATCCCAGACTCAGTACTGGAGAAACTGGCAATCTGGAAATGCCAACAGGCAGAAACAAAAAAAGACCCAAGAGAAGACTGCTCTTTCTAGCCAAAGGACCTAGAAAGAGACAGCCTAACAAGGCAGAAAGCTTTCTGATGGCATGTTGGTTTGCTTGTGTTGCTGTGATGAAGTACAACAGACTGGGTGGCTTAAACAACTGCAGTGAATTGTTTTACAGTTCTAAAGGTTAGAAGTCCAAAATCAAGGTGTTGGTAGGATTGATTTCATCTGAGGGCTGTGAAGGAAGGATCTGGTCCAGCCCTCTCTCCTTGGCCATCTTCTCTCTCTTGTCATATTTTCTTCCCTCTATGCATGACTCTTTGTCTAAATTTCCCCTTTTTATAAGGATACCAGTCATATTGGATTAGGGGCCATCTTAATGACCTCATTTTAACATGATCACCTTTGTAAAGACCTTATCTCCAAATAAGATGACATTCTGAGGTACTGTGGGGTTAGGGCTTCAACATAAGAATTTGAGTATGATATAATTTAACTCATAACTCTAAATGCTCTAGTCCAGCCAAACATCACAGAAAAATCTCTGGTCTTATCCCATTTCCCATCAACAAAGGCCAAGTGAAAAGCTTATACTTCTACCCTTGCCCAGCTGTAATGAAGTGTGCTCCCCCTTCGCATCAGTGAAGACCACATAGGGAGTGTTAGGATTTTCACCCTTGCACACTGATAATGAGGTACCCCTCTGCTCTCCTCAATATGATGGTGTCAGAGAAGGCCTAGTGGAGAGTCAGGATGACTACCCTTGCTCAGCAGTAACAAGGTGTCACCAGAGGCCATGTGGGGAGAAGTAATGATCAGCAGAGCCCTGGTGGAAAGTCTTAATTCTTGCTTATACTCAGTAGTATGAAGAAACTTTCTTGGTGTCAGTGGAGGCCGAGTGGAGAACATGGACTTCAGCTCTCACTTGGCAGTGATGAGGTGGCATCCCCTCCTTCCCTGCTGGAGCTGTGTCAGAAAAGCCCTGCTGAAACAGAAGACTTTTTTTTTTTTTTTAAAGGTGTATTTATTTATTTGAGAGAGAGAGAGAGAGTGTGTGTGTGAGAGCATGTGTACAGCGGGAGGGGCAGAGGAAGAAGGGGAGAGAGAGAATCTCAAGCATCCTCTCCACTGAGCACAGAACCCGATGCAGGGCTCGATCCCATGACCCTGAGATCATGACCTGAGCCGAAATCAAGAGTCAGACGCTTAATTCACTGAGCCACCCAGGTGCCTCTGAAATAGATTTAAATGTGATCCACTTTTCTAACATGTTATCCAAAATGTCCAAGTATCAATCGAAAATCACTCCTCATACAGAGAACCAAGAAGATCTTTATTTCAATGAGAAAAGACAACAAATACTGCTACTGAGATGACACTGATGTTAGAATTACCAAATAAGAGGTTTAAAACAACCATCCTAAAAATGCTTCAGTGAGCCATTAGGAGCATGCTTGAAGCAAGTAAAAATACAGAAAGTCTCAGTACAGAAATAAAAGATATAAAGAAGAAGCAAATAAAAATTTGAGAACTAAAAAAAAAAATACAATAATGGAAATAAAAAACTCAGTGGATGGGCTCAACAACAGAGTGGAGGGGAGAAAGGAAAGAATCAATAAATTTGAAACCAGAACAGTAGAAATTACCCAATCCGAACAACACGAAGAGACTGAACAATGACAACAACAACAACAAACAAACATATGGGACATACGAGAGTACAACAAAAGATCTAACATTTGGGTCATTAAGGTTTCAGAAGGAAAGGAAAATAAGGGTAGGGCTAAAAAAGTACTTAAACAAATGGCTGAAGATTCCCCAAATTTCGCAAAAGATATAAACCTAGAGACCATAGAAGCTGAGTGAAGTTGGGACAGGATAAACCCAAATAAACTCACGTTAAAGCACATTGTACTTGAACTTTTGAAAACTAAAGACAAAGAAAAGTACTTGAAAGCATCCAGAGAGGAGCAATACATTATCTATAGGAAAAATTATTTGAATGACAGAGTATGTCTCATCAGAGACCACAGACCCAGAATGAAGTGGTGCGAGGTTTTCAAGTCCTGAAAGAACAGTGAACTCAAATTCTATTTCCAGTAAAATGTCCTTCAGGAATGAAGGGGAAATCAAGAAATTCTCAGATAAAGAAAAGCTAAGGAAGACAGCTAAATTGCCAAAAGATGTATCCTTAAACAGTGACCAAAGGAAGTTTTCTAAACAGAAAGGAAATGAAAAAGGAAGAACTCTTAGAACATCAGAAAGGAAGAAGGAACAGTAGCAGGATCATGAGTATAAATGCAAGAGGCTTTTGAATTTTCTAAATTATATATGATGGTTGAAGCAAAAAAAAAACAAAAAACTGTTCATTGTGTTTCTCAATCTATGTAGGGATAATATTTAAGATAATTACTTTTCAAACAGAGGCTAAAAGAATGTAGAGTGACATAAGTTTTCTAAACCATTTGAATTGGTAAAACATCAGTAGATTATGATAAATTACATATGTGTATGTGTATAAAATTTAATACCCTAGAGCCTACACTAAAAAAAACCATACAAAGAGATATACTTAAAAACAAAAAAACCCTAGGGCGCCTGGGTGGCTCAGTTGGTTAAGCGACTGCCTTCGGCTCAGGTCATGATCCCGGAGTCCTGGGATTGAGTCCCGCATCGGGCTCCCTGCTCCACGGGGAGTCTGCTTTTCCCTCTGACCCAACCCCCTCTCATGTACTCTCTCTCTCTCATTCTCACTCTCTCAAATAAATAAATCTTAAAATCAAAAAAACCCTAAAAATTAGTCAAAAGTGAATGAAAAAATTGCTCAGGTAGGGAAGGCAAGTAAAAGGAAACAGAGAAAGAAAGAAAACAAAAAAGAAAATCATAATAATTACATTAAATGTAAGTAGTCTACATATACCAAATAAAAAAGAGATTGGCAGAGGTTTTAAAAAAATTTACACAACTATATGCTGTCCAGAAGAAACTCACTCAAATATGTTATAGTTAGGTTGAAAGTAAATGGGAGGAAAAGGATCTACGAATACAGCAGTGGCTGAATTAGTATCACATAAAGTGGACTTTAGGGCAAATAAAATTATCAGAGACAGAGAGACATTACATAATACTGAAAAGATCAGTCCACCGAGAAGGCATAGCAATGCTAAATTGTGTATGTATCAAATAACACGTTTGCAAAATGTAAAAAGCAAAAACTGATAAAACTGAAGGACAAATAGACAAATCGAAAGTTATAATTGGAGACTTCACCACTCAACAAATAATGGAACAATTAGAAAATGATCAAGAATATTAACCAAGCAACAGGATATAATTGACATTTATAGAACATTTTCTCAACAGTGGCAGAATACACATTCTGTGCAAGTGCCAGTGGAACATATGCCAAGATAGACCATATTCTGGCCCATAAAACAAACCTCAACAAATTTGAAAAGAATGGAAATCATGCAGGGTGTGTCCTCTTACCACAATGGAATCAAATTAGAAATCAGTAACAAAGGTGACAGGAAAATCTCCAAACACTTGGAAACTAAACAACATATTTCTGAATAATCTATGGATAAAGAGGAAGTCTCAAGTAAAGTTAAAAAAATATATGGAACTGAATGAACATAAGTGCAACACATCAAAACTTGTGGGACACAGCTAAGGCAATGCTGAGAGGAAAAGGTATAGCACTAAATACTTAGGAAAGAGGGGAAGATATCAAAATCAATAAGCTCAGACCTCAATGAAAAAATCAAAATCCAAAATGAGTGGAAGGAAGGAAATGATGAATATACAAGCAAAAATCATAGACATAAAAAGCAGTGAAATAGTAGAGAAAATCAATAAAACAAAAAGCTGGTTCTTTGGAAAGATCAATAGAATTGACAAACCTCTAGTAAGAATGACAAAGGAAGAAAGAGAAGCCACAAATTACTAATATCAGGAATGAAAACAGGGGTATCACCACACCCCACAGACATCAAAAGGATAATAAGAAAATAGTATTTTGACTCTGTTGTCATAAATTTGACACCAAACAACTAAAACTCAAATAGATGATTTCAGTAGTTCTTTAACTCTTAAGGACACTGAATTTTTAATTTAAAATTTCCTGAAAAAGAAATCTCCAGGCCCTGACGCTTTCACTGGATAATTCTACCAGATGGTTAAAGAAGAATTAACTCCAATTCTACAGTCTCTTAGAGAAAATAGAAGAGGAGGGAACACTCCCCAGCTATGAAGTCAGTATCACCCTGATTTCAAAACCAGTCAAAGATAGTACAAAGAAAGAAAGAAAAAAAGAAAGAAAGAAAGAAAGAAAATTAGAGACCAGTGAAAAATAATCTCATAAAACTCGGAATAGAGGGGGAACTTCTTCAATTTGAAATAGTACATCTACAAGAAACATCCAGGTAGCCCCATATATAATGGTGAAAGACTGAATGCTTTGCCCCTCATATCAGGAACAACAACACAAGGATGCCTAGTCTCACTATTGCTATTCAGCAGTAGTACTATAGGTAATAGTCAGGGCAATATGGAAAGGAAATAAAAAAAGCATATATTAAGTAAGCAGAAAGGAAGGAAAAAAACCTCTTCCTATTTACAGATGACATGATTGTCTAGAGTATCTCAAGAATCGATTTAAGGAAAACCTCTTAGTACCAGTAAGTGAATTCAGCAAGATCTCTGGATACAAGCAACATACAAAATCAATTTTATTATATACTAGCAATGAACACATGGAAACTGAAATTTAAAATACAATACCATTGAGAGAATGAGAAGACAAGGCACAGACTGGGAGAAAATATTTGCTAAGCACATGTCTGTTAAAGGTCTGATATCCAGAATATCTAAAATCTCTTAAATCTCAACACTACGGAAACAACCCAATTAAATAGTGGGCCAAATGACCAAAGACATCTCACAAAGACGATGTCCAGATGGCAAATAAACATATGAAAAGATGTTCAATGTCATTTTCATTAGGGAATTGCAAATTAGAACAACAACAAAATACCACTAAACACCCATTAGAATGACTAAAATCCAAAACGTTGAGAACATCAAATGCTAGTGAGGATGTGGAGCAATAGGAGCTCTCATTCATGTATGGTGGGAATGCAAGATAGTACAGCCACTTTGGAAGATAGTGTGGTAGTTTCTTTGAAAACTAACATAGTTTTATCATGTGATCCAGCAATCACACTTCTTTGTATTTACCCACATGAGTTAAAAGCTTAAATACATGTAAAAATCTGCACACAAATGTTTATAGTAGCTTTGTTCAGAATTGTTAAAACTTGATGTAGGTGAGTGGATAAACAATGGTACATCCATATAATGGAATATTGATATTCAGTGATAAAGAACTAGAAAGCTAAGAAAAGATAAGGGAAAAGCTTCAATTTATATTGCTGAGTGAAAGAGGCTAGTCTGAAAAGTTTGCTATTGTATGATTCCAACTGTATGATGTCCTGGAAAAGGCAAAACTATGAAGACAGTAAAAGGATGAGGTGGAATGGCTAGAAATACTGAGACTTATAGGGCCCCATGTGGTTTTTCATTTTCTAGGGGGCAAATTCTGCATGATGGTGTCTGTCCTCAATAGCAAAAAGGGGAAGGTACTTTCTGAGCCTCTGAATGCATCATGTTCTTAATATTACACCAACTAAAGCATCCATTGGCTTGGGTGATGTTCAAGGCCAGATTTAAGGGCAGGAGAAATAGTCTTCACCTGGGAATGGAGAAGCTGCAAAGTCATATGGAAAGAGGCATGGGTATGAGAAAGGAGTAATTTGTGGCTTTTTTACAGTCTACCATATGGGATGATGGTGAGAATCTTAGCTCATATGAACCATAGGATTCACCGTCCAGACACTAAGCATGGCTGTAAGTTCCTTGGTGTTGGAGATCGCCTTCATCACTGGAAAGAAAATTCTTATCTTTTGTGGCAGGCATCACCTGCTGTAATTTGCCACTTTAATATTATGCCATTTATTAAACTACTGTCTTTCATCTCCAAACACAAATTTATATATGCCGCTTTGTGATTCTGGGGGCTGAAGCCCTGCAAATTCCATTTTTTGTCTTGCTAGCAGGTTCCCCATAAGCTCTGCCAGTAGAGACCACCCGAGGATACTGAAAGGCTGGAGAGGAAGAAATGACACACTCCTTTGGTCTTCTTCTTAGGGATTTCCTATAAGCTTTTGTTCCAGTGGGCATCATTCCAGTACCATTTTGTCACTCTGTTCACGGAAGTTGCTTCCTATAGTAGCTGTTGAATCCCATTTGCAGTTTCCCTAACATCTTCAGAGCCAGTTTCATCAGGCCCTGCTCAGATAAATCACTACCAGCCACTCATCACCCACCTCTTCAGAGAACTGAGTTTGGCCCCTCCTCTCAACCCCTTAGTTTTTAATAATTCCAACCTCTTCTCTTCATTCTCTCAGTCTTTGGAGGGGTTGATACTTATTTGATCACTTAGCGTTCTTTTTGGTTTTTTAGTTAGCTGGTTAGAAATTTTTATACTAGTTAACAACTCTTTATATTAAATTTTCTTTGTGACATTAACTGGTGTGGTTTCTGTTTTCTGCCTGAACCTTGACCAGGTAGGAAGAGGAAGATAAGGAAAGCTGGCGTGAAATGTACAAAGCACCACTAGGTTTCTGCCATTAGTTGCCTAATTACAATTATAAAATGCTTAAGACATTGTTTATCTTATTCTGTGAGGCTAGCCTAATCTTGATAGTGAAACTTGACAGGAATAGTATGAGAAAAGGAAAGTTATGGCCTATCTCTTTAAGATACAGATATGCAAAGTCAAGGGCAAAGTATTAGCAAACCTAATCTAGCACTGTGTATAAAACATTATTTTATGGCCTGGGCTTGTTTCTGGAGTGCTATGTTGGTTTAACGTAATAAATCAATTAATATATAATTATATAATTACATATTATATAATTAAAAGGAAAAATACGATCATCTTAATAGATACAGAAGAATAATTTGATAAAATTCATTATACCTAATGTGAAAAATTTTAGCATACTTGGAATAGAAAGAAACATTATCTGACAACTAATGTCTAAAAAACCTCCAACAAACAGCCTTATTAATGGATAAACAATACAAATCTTTTGAGATCAGGGAAAAGATAAAAGTACCTATCATCACTTCTATTCACCATGGCGCACTGGACTTTCTAGCCAGTGCAATAAAGCAGGAAAAGGAAATAAACAGTACAGGATTGTGAAGGAGGAACTAACAATATTTATTGTTATTCTTCATAGCTGATATGATTGTGATATAGAAAACCCAAAAGAATCAATTGACAAATTATTAAAATTAGTAAGAATTTAACAAGGTTGCTGGAAACCAAAATCAATAAGGAAAAATGAACTACATTTCTATATATTAGCAACAAATAGAAAATACATTTTTTTTTAAGATTTATTTATTTGACAGAGAAACACAGCCAAAGAGGGAACACAAACAGGGGGAGTGGGAGAGGGAGAAGCAGGCTTCTCGCAGAGCAGGGAACCCAATGAGGGGTTCGATCCCAGGACCCTGGGATCATGACCTGAGCCAAAGGCAGATGCTTAATGACTGAGCCACCCAGGCGCTCCTAGAAAATACATTTTAAAATATATATCATTTCTTTAACATAACAATAAAAAAATTAAAAAAATATACATATCATTTCTGGGGTGCCTGTGTGGCTCTGTTGATTAAGCATCTAACTCTTGATTTTGGTTCAGGTTGTGCTCTCAGGGTAGTGAGATTGAGCCCCGCTTCGGTCTCCGCACTGGGTGTGGAGGCTGCTTAAGATTCTCTCTTTGCCCTTCCCCTCCTCTCTCTCTATGTGGGTGTGTATGCACGCGCACACATACACACACACCATTTCTAAGAGTACCAAATATATGAATAACCTAGGAACAAATTTAAAGTTGTATAAAGTCACTAACCTTAAAGTTAAAAACTTAATTGAACAGTATGAAAAAGGATTTAAATAGACAAGTATAGCATGTTCATGAAATATAACAGTTCTCTAAAAATTAAAGCTTCAATGCAGTCTCAGTCAGCAACTCAACTTAATCTTAAAAAAAGAAACTTAAGGACACCTGGGTGGCTTAGTTGGTTAAGTGTCTGCCTTCAGCTCAGATCATGATCCCAGGGTCCTGGGATCGAGCCCTGCGTGAGGCTCCCTGCTCAGCAGAGAGGCTGCTTCCCCCTCTCCTTCTGCCTGCCTCTCCCTCTCCCTCTCCGCTCCCCCTGCTTGTGCTCTCTCTCTCTCTCTGTGTCAAATAAATAAGTAAAATCTTTAAAAAAATAAAACATAAAAAAAGAAACATAGAGAAATACAAGGAATGAAGTATTGCCAAGAGCCTTTTAAAGAAAAACATAGTTGGGACTTCTTACCAGATGTTAAGGTATATTATTAGGCCATGCTGATCCAGTGTAGTAATGGTACAGGTATAAAGAGGCCAATAGAACAGAATAGAAAACCAAGAAATAGAATAACTCATCTGTATACATTAGATACATAACAGAAATGGCTTTATAGATCAGTGAGGAAAGGATAGACTTTCCAGTAATGGTTTTGGGAAAATTGGTTATTTATATGAACAAAATAAATGAAGTTGAACCTCTAGCTCATAATATACAAAATAATTCCAGGCAGAAGAAAGACCTAAAGATGTAAAAGGAAAAGTAATAAAGCTTTCAGAAAGATATTTTGGAAGATAATTGGTGGAAAATTTCTTAAACAAGGCACAAAAGCACTAACTAGTTGTAAGAATAATAAATAGACCTGCATTAAAATTAGCAACTTCTGTTTATCATGAGATACCATAAAGAGAATGAGAAGGAAACACATCTCATTGAAAAGATACTTGTAACACATACTGACAAAAGAGTAATATCCAGAACATATAAAGAATTCTGGCAAATGAATAAGGAAAAGACTAATCCAATGAGAAAATGGATGAGAAATCTCGACCCTTTAAGCAAAAGAGCAAACCCTGTAAACATATGAAACAATGCTTAACCCCACTGGTAATGAAGTCATTACAAATTAAAACCCTTAAGAGATATCATTGCACACCGAACACCTTATCAACAATTTAAAAAGTTGGCAAGGATGAAGATCATTGGGAACTTTGCTAATGAGAGTGTTAATTGAGACCACCATATTGGAGAAGAGTTGGGTTTACTTGGTTAAGTTGAGCTCACTTGTATACCCAAGACATACCATCCTCACTCCTGGCTACATATACTCTAGAGAAAATCTTGTTCATGAGTGCTAGGAAACATGAACAAGAATGTTCATGCTAGAACTATTGATAATAGCCCCAAACTAGAAATAAATGAATGTCCATCAGCAAAAACTGGTCAATAAAGACTGATATATTCATAAAATGGAATACTACACAACAATGAAAATGACTGGACCATGACAGTCATTTTGTGCATGACAGGCTGCACATGACAGAATTGGTGAATCTTTTAATATTGAGGGAACTGAAACAAGCTCTGAAGAATAAGGATTTTATTAGTATAAAAACAGGCAAAATTAAAAACTTGTTAGGATTAATATGCAGATAGAAAAACTGTATGATAAAAAGGTCAGGAGAGTGGGAACCTCTTATAGGGCTGTGAGAAGGAAAGGATGATGGTGGAATTCAGGACAGGGAGGCATGGGGTGGTTTCTAAGGTGTTAGCAAAGTTCTGCTGCTTAACCTGGTTGGAGGTTACGTGGGTGTTTTTATGATTTTTCTTTCAACTCTACCTTTGTGTTTACACTGTTCTATATATGCAATATATTTCATGGTTAAAAAATACATTTTTATCTCTTAAGTATTTATTATAGCAATTGCAGAAAAGGAAATGTGAACCTGGAAGCTATAAAGCTTACTTTTAAATGTTGCTCCTTTAGCAAAAAAAGTAGTATTTTTGTTCCTTTACTTGTACACAAATGTTGATGTTAAGTATCATTATTAATCAGTGTTAAGTCAGTTCATCATAGATTTGGCATAGTGTGTGTTATATTAAAAATTCATGATCCTAAAATCCTAAAACAGCTATTTTCATGGTTCTCAGAGGCTGAACTTCACTGGTCAACATATATTTTACTGCAGGTTGTCACCATCATGGAAAAAATTGACCAAATTCCTCAAAAAAGGCTTGTACAGGGCTGAGAATGCCCCAGAATGCATTGCCAGGTGCACCCCTACATTTATAACCCTGAGTGAAACTCCATTTTGCTATTTTAACATTGAAGCTTTGCTTTGGGGAACAAAATTTCTGCATTTAAAAAAAAGCAACAAAACAGCAATTATGTAAATTGAATGGAAGAAAACCAGTAGTGTCCTGTCTGAGGTAATTTTCCCCATAATCAGTGTTGGGGGAAGAGGAGAATGGGAAGGACTGGAGGTTAAAAATGGGAAATTGTGTATGTGTATGTAATAAGCTTGCACAGAAAGCAGATGCACGGTGTGGAAGTCATGTATAGAGGCAATAATCTGTGACAGAAAGATTTACATAATATTCTTTCAGGGCAAGTTCCCCATTTTAAAAAGATGGTGAAATGCAGATGGCAGGCCTGACTGTAATGAATCTAAATCAGGTAAATAATTTGCACTCTCATATTGGTCCCCCCCCCATCCATACTTGGCTAATGGATCTATTACAGCTTAGAGGGTAAAGAGAACTGAAGTTACCTTGACATGTGCGTGTGACATAAGGAAAACATTGCATTTCAAAAGGCAAAATGGTACTGATAGACATTCACAATTTTGATCTTGCAGATCATAGTTAATAATTGGTGAATTTATAAGTGGAAGAGAAATTTCCTAAATCACCAAAGGAATGTTGTTTTACACACACACACACACACACACACACACACACACACACACACACACACCACCCACCCACCCACCCACCCACCCACCCACCCCAAAACTGGCTTAGAGAACTCCAGGTTTAATGGGATGCTGATTCTCCCTGCACTAGGTTCGTGCCATAAGATGAACATATCAGTAACCCTTTCTCTCTTCTCCTCTTTAACGGTAAATTTCCATTAGGTACTGGAATACCTTTTGGCTAAAGAAGGAAAACCAAGAACACAAGACGCTGTTCACCTGTGATGTCACTCACAATTGGATAGGAATGAGATCCAACTGCCTTATTTCCTTTAAATGTGATGACAATTCCTATATTTTAAGCTTTTCCTGCTTGTATTTATAAATACCTCTCTTGTCTGTAATGCTATTATAACGCATATAATTTTGAGTGACTTTTCCTTCGCTTACAAATTGCAGCTGGAGGTCTTTTTTGTGTGTGTGGGTGCATCTGATGCAGAGAAGCTAATGGACTTGACTCCAGCAGCCCCTGATACCAAGCCTACGGTTTCTAACTTTTTATGGTGCAGTAGTCATAAGCTGTTGCAAAGTCTTGACTTGGATACTTAATACCCTGTCTCTATTACACAATTTTCAATTAACCTACAAACCTCTTAGTGTAATGCTTAACTAGAGCTAGAGTAATTAACTGCCTATAATTACTACACGAAGCAATTTAAAATATTGTTTCACATGTGTGGGAATTAAAAAAATGTCTTTAAGACTTGTTTTTTTCTCCTTTGAATATTGTACATGAATGATATTGTCCGTTGTAGGTACATGGTATTTCTTTTTTGAGGTAAACACAAAATACTGAAAGGGAAGCAAATCGTAGAATGTACCCCAGATACCAGTGGTGTTGTGTGTTTTCAGTCTTTTCACTTTTCTTTTAGGTCATCATTGTGGGTACCAGAATAAGATGGGCAAAGGAGAGAATTCTAATGCGGTTTTAAAAAAACCACACAGTTTATTCAGTGAGGGAGGGTATCTGATTTGCCAAGGCACATCCCTGTTTCAGATGCAGGCTATTGTCGGTTATTGCTACACATTTATCATCATAAAATGCTTATTGTGACTTTTTTTAAGGAAAGCGAGAATTTATATATGTATACGCACACACCTGTGCACGTAAAGGGCAGAGCCAGGAGCCGTCTCTCAAGGCTAGGCTGTTACTTGCCTCTGCTTGGAAGAAAAGGCTTTCTCAATGGGATTATGTCCTCTCTCATAACCTATCAGTTGTCTGATCAGAAATTCATAACGCAGCCCATCTATCGCTCAGCTTGGCCAGGGCTGCAAGATGGAATTTAAATAGGCAAATGCCAGGCTTGGGTTTTGACATTCTCTCTGTCTCTCTCAATCTTCCTCTTTCTCCGATCTTCCTCCCAATCATACTCTCTTTTCCTTTTTCTTACCTTTTTGTTTTTGTTTTTAAATTCCTCCACATAACACCATTTTATATTAGGCATGAACTAATGTGATGCCGAGTTACCAGGAAATGGAGAATGGATGTGAGGGGAAAGGCAGACGCAGCAAGGGGGCAGAGGGAGGGAGGGCGAACAAGAATGAGGTGGGAAGAAACCAAACTGTGGCTCTCGCGCCCTCCCTGGGACAGTAAAACCGGGTTGCCTTTTTTTTTTTTTTTTTTCATTTAAAAGGACATATCTCAGGACAAATTAACACATATCCTTACTCAACCAGTAAGATGGCTCCAGACATGTGTCTGGATTATACCCCCTCTTTCTGTGTGGCTGGTATGGAGAAAGCGCATTCGAATCTGTATCTGGTCAATCTTGGCTTCCTTTGGTCGCATGGCTACCAAGGGTGTCGGTGCTATAGAGTTGTAACTTGGTGACATTTAACTCTGGCCTGATAAGGTAGTAATTCAGGGTCTCTCTTCCTTCTCATCTTCTCTAACAACAGTAAAAGTGAATCAGATTTTTCTCTAAGTCCAAAAACCACAGTGGAAAGGAAAACTTGTTTAATTGGTAGTACATTAAAACTCTCCGTAGAACTTAAATGTGGAAAGTTGAGGGCTTTTGTGTTCAGGCAGATGGGTGAATTTTAATCACACTGGTAGGGCTCTGCTGCACATGATTAAAAAATGAAAATTTCTGTGAGAAAACTGCCTATTGTCCTGCTTCTCTCCTTTAAAGAAGGTGGGAACATTCGTTCAACTTTGTGTCAGATTACTGGCTTTTAAATGTCATGCTCTCCTTCTTCTCCCTCCCCAGTATCTTCACTGGGCTAGAAAGTGAATCTTGAACTAGGAGTTTCATTGTGTTTGTGCTAAAATCCCTCTCCTTATGGCTACTTCTAGAAAATTATACCCCTTGATTTTAATGTTTCTGTCAGTAATGCTTAGCTAAAAAGACACATTTATAAGTAGTTATTTTTTTTTGAATCACCATCAATTTACTGGTATTTAAATTTATTTCAGAAGACACACTCCAAATAAATTTTGTCCACATGGGAAAACATATGGTATGGAGGATATCGCACAACTTGAAACCAATACCCTAGCCTTAATAAAAATGATATTCTGCCCTATAACATACTATTTCTGCCTGGAGAAGCACAGTATTGCATACCAGAAAATGTTGCTAAATATTTCTCTATTTAAAATTATCCCTGCAAACATTACAACCTCCTTACTGTCTTAGGATGTTGAAAACTCATTGGCTTTCATTTGATAGCCAGCAGCAGCAGGATCAGAGGAGCTGGTCCCATTTGTCCAGTGAAGCTGCTCACTGACCCACCTGGCACAGAATTTCCTTTGTTGCCATGTTCGTTTTCAATGTCTTCACTAAGTTATAGGCACTTGACCCAGGGAGAATTTAATTAGTGCAGTATTTAGTCCAGTTGCTATAGAAAAAAAATAAATTTAAGCCAAACTCACTGAAGACCCAGATAAGTCTCCTTCTTTCTGAGGTTTGTATTGGTAAATAAGGGAACCCTTATATTTATTTACTCTCCTTGGCATTTTCTCCATTGCTTCAGAGTTTGGTGAGCACCCCCTCCAAGTGTTGTTCTTTTTCTGGAAGGTCTAACTGTACATTTCTGGCGGGTTAGTGTGTCTTTTTTTTTTTTTTTTTTAGCCAACAGCTTTAATGAGATAAAATTTGCATATTATACCATTCACCGCTTAAAGTGTGTAATTCAGTGATTTCCAGCATATTCAGAGTTGTGCAGTCATGATCACAGTTAGTTTTAGAACATTTTTATCATCCCCAAAATAAATCCCATACCCATGCAGTCATTCCCATTTCTTCCCAACTCCCTATACCTTATCCCCATTTCTAGGTTACCACTATTCTACTTTTTGTCTTTATGGATTTGCCTGTTCTGGACATTTCCTATAAATGGAAGTACACAATATATCATGCCTTGTGACTGGCAAATGTGGTTCTAAACATGTGCTGGGGACACTCACCTTTTTGGGAATCCAGAAAGATGCACATGCACACAGATAGAACAGTGTTGGAGGTGGATTGTCCTTCCTCAAGTCCATGGACCCCATTTAAGAGCATCCTCTGCTTGGCAGACATTCTTTGTATGAGCAGGCAGATTTAGGGAAGAAGAGGTAAAAAGATGCCCCTTGAGGCTGACACCGTGGGTCGCTGTATCTTCACTGTCCCCCAAATTTTCCTGTTTTCCAATACTATTTCTTTTCTTCCTTAATGCATTTTGGTAAGGGAAAAGACCAGTAGAGTCTACATATTGCTTTCCAAAAACAGCAAATATTCATTCAGTAATTGCTGGGATTTACATGTAAATCATTTATTTGTTACTATAAAATAGAATTGTACAGTCTAAAATAAATTAGGATGGGTCTAAAAGAAATAAAAAATTGTGAATATGACTTTATATCTTAACTGGTTTGCCTTGCAGTTCACCTCTGCTACAAGCCGGGTGAAGACAGATGAAAGCTGTGCCCGTCCCTTAGGATTCTCTTCAAGTTGGTCGGTAGGTAGGTAGATGGATAAATAGATAAGTAAAAAAATAAGTAAAAGCCACAGACAGAGCCCCAAAGATGCTTTTTAGGAACCAAGTGGCCACTGGTCACCTTTTCTCCCTGCCTATTTACACACATATTTTCTTTTCTTCCTGCTAGCTTCCTGTAAACTGGCTATGTAAGTGCAAGGCAGTTTGTCTTACTCTCTTCAAGCTTGATATGTTTCCAAGCCTTCCTTTGTGACCCTAATTGTTCCATTTTTAGACCAGAATCTTCCAGCAGCCACATCCAAGTCTGGTATCTTTTGCAGACCTTCTTTGCCCTGCAGGACTTGTGCAAATGCAGCCGACCCATTGGGCCATTCTTAAGGTTGTTTCCCATACACGCCCTCCCATTTCCTACTTCGGGGTGTCTGACATTCTGAGCTTCTGAGAGACCTGCTTGGAGAGAAGCCCAAGCAGACAACTATGTCTTTCCTCTATGCTTTTTCTGGAGGGGAGTCACAGTACAGTTCAAACACATCAAACTTTCTTAGTTCATGGGGCAACATTTCTAGCCAGGTAATGCATGTTATATTTCAATGGACCTTTACTGTTCTGGGTTTTTTCTTTTCTTTTCTTTTCTCTATTACTTCCTTCCTGCTTTGGTTGTTTTCCTTCTTTTTTTTTTTTTTTTTTTTTACCTTGGGAAACTTATTTTAGGGGCAACGGAATTTGTTGGAAAAAACAATTTTACACACGCAATGATCTTTATCTCTGTATTATTATAAACAAGAAGTACTAGGGATACATGGGCCAGAAAGCACACTAAATTTATTTCTCATTTTCAGTTAAACGCCATGGTCTAATTCTGTCTTAAGAGTAAGAAGAAATACTGGGTTTTGTGGTGCTGGGGTAGGAATGGGCATATACCTGGGGTACAAAGCTGGCCCTCAGATGTCACCCCTCACTGCCTTGATTTCATAACCTGGGAGCTGCCTGGGCAGCAGGCTAGGCTTGGGGACAACCAGAGTTTCCCTTACGTTGTAGGTTACAAGCCAAGATCTCAAAAAGGGATTTCTCAGTTCACGGACATCCTCATGAGTCATTTCCATCACCAAAAGGGAATACAAACCAGGCTTTTCTCTTTTCTTTTCCACAGTGTCAATTAGGAAATTAAAACTAAAAATCTAGAAAAAGGAAGAAATTCACATGTGTGACAGAAGCAGAGTATACAACTCAAAACTGACCTCCTGAAATTAGGTCAAGTGGGGTTTCTTTGTCTTAGTGAAGAAGTTGTTGATTCAGAGAAGCCTATGAGAGGAGAAGTTTAGGCACACAAGGACTGTCAGGGTTCCCCAGATGTCAGTTGACATGAATTTGTCCTTTGAGATTTAAGTTGATGGTTAGATAACATCCTATAGGAAACCCGAAGCTCTCACCAAAATTGCAGTTACTTTCTGGGGACTGTGTTTCTGTGGCCCCTCCTGGCTCTAAGTACTTGATTCCAGTGACTTTCAGGTCCCCACATAAACCGTACTCTATTAAGCTTTTTTTTTTTTTTCTTTCTGGAAATCTCTGCATTCCACAGCAACCTAGTTAGGGAAGTCAGCTCTTACCTTCATTTTTCCCCAAACCACTTACATAAGATATGCTTTAGCAACCCACTTGGTTAAAGGTTTAGAGGCAAAAGGAATTTACTTCGCAGTGATACAAGCAACTTTATAATGAATAATCTATTTTTTCAAGGAAGTCTTTAGCCTCTTAACTAGAGGAACTTGACTACTTTTCTTTGAATCACTCACTCCTTTTTCTATTTGATGCTCTTCTCATTTCTTGTCTCCTCCCCCCTCCTGATTTCTATGTTTGTACATGAAAAACAGTTTAGCATTTTCTTTTTGTTGTTTTTATCTTGCAATTTGTCTCATTTTCCACATGCAATGTGGCATATGAGAGTGTTTCCTATCCGAAGATGGTTTATTCCTGAGCGTGAATGCTACTGCTTGCTGTTAAAAAAAAGTCACTCTGTTATATAGCTCTCTGAGGATGATGATGGCAGAACAAAATCAAGCCACTCTTTTTTCCAATAACAACTTTGGAATAATCCTGTCATGTTTTCCTGGGTTGTCTAACTTGTGAACATTATATATGACATATATAGTTTTGTATTGCATCATTGAGTTGATTTTAAATCACTGAAATCTTTCTGTTTAAATTCTTAAAGTGGAAAAGTAGGGTTTTTCTTTTTTCCCCCCTCCAAGAGTAGGAAGCAATTGAAGGTACAGAGAAATAAAGAAAGGAAGGAACCGTTTGAAGTTTCCAGAAGTAAATATGAGAAAGTTGTTTTGGATCCTGCTAATAAATAAAAATGGTGTTATTTTAAAGTTATTTTAAAAATGAAATTTCAGGGGTGCCTGGGTGGCTCAGTGGGCTGAGTGTCCAACTCTTGATTTCAGCTCAGGACATGATCCCAGGGTTGTGAAATTGAACCCCACATCGGGCTCCATGCTGGGTATGGAACCTGCTTGAGATTCTCTCTCTCCCTCTCCCACCCCCCCCTCCGCTCTCCCCATTCCCTCTCTCTAAAAATATTTAAAAAAATTTTTAAAAATGAAATTTCAGAGGACGATACCCAATATTGCCTGTATAGAGAAGTGATTAATGCCTGAAAATTCACAAAACTTTACAAAAAGATACGGTTTCTTAGCAATTACTAGGTTCCACAAAGCTATTACATGACATAGAAACAAGTAAAAGTTTAAAAATTACTATCAGAATTAAATGAAAGCAGATCCTGAGCAAAATTTCTGTTCTGATGAAAATAGATTGTTAGACTCTCTCTGCCTTTTGTGTTTTGGTTTGGTCAACCTGTATCCAAAATTTAGCTTGATGGGTTTCTGATGAGGTAAAAATCCAATGTAGAAAATGAGAATCAAAACTTTTTGGAGCCTATAATAATATTTTCATGTGCACTTCATTTTGCTGGCCAGAAGCCTGCTGGTTTTCATCTGTATTTCTCCACTGGTAAAACTTCATTCCTCCTTGTTTGTAAATCTTGGTAGGAATTACTTGTAGGTTAGCAGAGTTTTCATGATGTCATCAGATATTTCCTGATGATAACTCCTGGACATCTCATACCCACTCTGTCTCCACATGAATATTTCAAATTGGTGAGACTGGGAAATACAAGGCTTAATCTCTTGTTCAAACATCTTGAAAGGTCTAGACATTTAATATGTGCACACACTTCTGAGAGGGCTCCAGTGGTGTTGAAAACTAGTTTAGTTTGGCATGCAAAACAGCTGATGGATCCATACCCCTGACATAAACATTTCCTACTGTTCAGTGGGGTTTTTTTTTAGATGGTATCCTGTAAGAGAACACAAAGGGAGTTTTTTTTTTTTTTTTAAGATTTTATTTATTTATTTGACAGAGAGAGACACAGCGAAAGAGGGAACAGAAGCAGCGGGAGTAGCAGGGAGAGAAGCAGGCTTCCCGCTGAGCAGGGAGCCCGATGCGGGGCTCGATTCCAGGACCCTGGGATCATGACCTGAGCTGAAGGCAGACGCTTAACGACTGAGCCACCCAGGTGCCCCTCACAAAGGGAGTTTCTTAAGAGAGCTCCAGTGCTTTTAACAGAATAAAACAAGAGAACAAGATTGAGAGTTCATCCCTAAACTGAAAACTATAGCAAAGTTGGTTTGATAGAAATGTACCATTTCCTGTATTTACAGGAGGCTTTCCGAACCTACGAATACGTTTTCTCTGTGTATGTAGTTGTGTGTGTGTGTGTGTGTGTGTGTGTGTAGGTGTTAATTATTGATGATGGATGTTTGTTTAGCTTACAGATTCAATGAGCTAAGTTTTATCTGTGGTCAGGGAAGATACAGAAGCAACAGCAACTACAACACAGATTAAGCAATATTGTACCTGCCATGCCTGGTCCAATATAAATACTTCTAGAGAAAGATGATGGAGTGTCAGTCAATCACAGGAATTTCCTGACCTTAGTGTGAGTGGTGTATACTCATCGTTCATCCCTCATGTCTTTTGGTTAGCTGATAGTGACAGAAATATTGGGATTCTTCTGCAGCATTATAAAAGACAGAACTCACGTCCGGTGTTTTCAGTATTACCCTGCTCACTGAGGATCGCATTCATTCTTTCTTCTCTGCTAGCATCCTTCCTTTTGTAAGTTCAAGGTGGTTTTTTCTTGACCGTACATTCCCCTTCCCCAGCCCTGTGGAGTACATTATTTATCACAGTGCACCTGAATGTATCTGTTTGCATGTTGTGTTCCAATGTGAGTAGTTGCGGGGAAGTTTCCATCGTAGTGAATGTGACCATGAGCACCTTCCTCGCAGTTGGTGACCTGTAATTCAGGCAAGTCCCGTGACCCATAAGGGAAGCTGCAGGGGAAATCACTCAAGACAGTCACAGTGTTTTCTCCCGCTGTACCAAAGGGAGATGGGTATACAGTGCCTTTAGCCTCTAGGGCAGTGATTCTTAACTTATTTAGGGTCATGGATTCCTTTGAGAATCTGATGAAAGCTATGTCCATTTGCATGTGTACACACATTTACTCTTACTCTCACACATCTGCATATTCCTGTCTCTGCCTTTCTCTGTCTCTCTCTGTCTCTCTCACATGCACACCCCCCTCAAGTTTTATGCAGTATTTCAGAGCATTCTTGTACTCCCTGAGACCCATCAATGATCCTTTTGAGGCTTAAGCATCCAGGTTAAGATGCCCTCAGCTAGAGAACCCAAATACTGAACATTCCGCACACCAAGATAAAAATCCTTTTTTTGATTTGTTATAAAATTGAGTGGCCATAGTAAGTGACCATTATACCTTGTGTCTCTGGGGATTTTCCCCCTTCTATATCCTGCCTCTGGGTCTTTTCCATTCATTTTCTGATTTTTGTCCTCCTGTCCCTTAAAGCCATGCCCCAATCTGGATATTTGACTCCAGTTTCTATCCACATTTCCTTCTTACTCGACTTCTCTCCAAGTGAAATCTCTTTTGCATTCCTACTCCACTGTGCTTTTCTCAGTCTGTTTCCCACATGCCTTGGTTTCTTTAGGGGACTTGACAAATTAGATGGTGGTACTTGCAGGAAACGGGCTTTAGAATGGGTTACATAATTTTGGTAGCCGTCACTGTGCAGTGTGACAAAAATGTTATGATCCCAGTTTCATTTTGTCAATATCAAAATGCAAAGAAAGAGAACAGGGGGAAGATGTGGTGACATTTTACAGGCACACAAGTTTTGATGTAAAACAAAGAATATTGATGTTTTATCAAAAATGTTTAATATTTAATAAGTCACTGTGCTACATGAATTATGATCCAGGAAAATGAGGCACTGACTTTGTTTTCAAGCATGTTCAACAGGAGCTTTCAGTTTTAGAAGTGAAGGTCTGATTAACTATAGTTGGTCTTTAAGTAATTTAATTCTGTGCCACATTTTAAGTAGGTTCTGTTGAAAGCAATGAAAATGAAAACCAATGAAGTGTCCATTTCAAGATACATCTTAGAATTAAGCAAGTTAAATCAGTGAAAATCAATAGAATGTTAGGAGAAGCAAGAAAACTACCTAGCAGGAGAGCAGTGAAGGGGTGAATGAACTTTTCAGGCCAGAATCAGTGTATTTCCACTATTGTCCTGGGGCTTTGTGGGTTCACTTGGGTGAAGAATCTATGTGTGATTTCTTGAATTTAACAATTTGAGGCCACTGCTCTTGTAACACTGGTCTGTGATACCATCTACTATAGGGCTGGAGTAGGGCAGAACTCGCTTTTTGAACACAAACTCAACCAGGCCTGAGATCTGGGTATGTGTGGAACTTGCTGAAATGAGACTAGCTCTTGCTGGCTTTCCTGCGAAATGCTTAGGTAGAGTTTCTCTGTTGAGATTTTGGTCAATGACTGTAGTAGGTGATAATGACTCAGTACATTGAGTTTTGTACATTGTTTTGATAGCATTTATAGCATCCACTATTTAAACAGTTGTTCAAATATTAGGTTAAGGAAATTCTAGATGCACTAAACAGTATCTCATCAGATATTTATTTTTTAGAAGCCAGGGTCTACTTCAATCCCATGTAATTTAATTGCAGTTCTTGTCCACTAAGAAAAGAAATGACAGGAAATTAAGATGATGTATAACATAAAGGATTTAGGCTAAATATAAGGAGTAGTTCGGTAATAGTTAAAATCACACCAACGTATGAATAGTTGATAGGAACTTCTTTTTCTGGAAGTCTTGAAACCATAACCATGGTTTTTCACTTGCCTGGGGTGGTTTAAATGTGGCGCAGCCAAATTCTGGAGAATTTTTAAGTGAACTTTTCTGAGAATAATTTATTTTGAGGAGTTGAAAATTGATCAAGGCAATAAAGAGGTCTTAGTTACAGATGGCAATTTCTAGGTTGCCTGTGTACATTTTAAAAAATATTTATATTGTTTATGTTGTGCTTACATGAGTTCTTAGCAAGTCATTTTATATTTACAAAAGATATGGTAGAGTATATTAGGCAAGGAGATAAGAGGAGGCCCATGCCTGACATGAGAGTATAGTATCATTCATGCTTTTTGCCATCTTTGTAATACTTACATCATACTGTATTTTTCTGCAATTAAAAATCTAACATGTACAACTTTGGTGCAGAGTACAAAACCAAAGACTTGATCAGACCAGAGAGGGAGCTGTGAGAAGCAGGGACATTCTCCTGCATTGAGAAAGAGTGAAGATACTTAGATTTTTGCAAACTTCTTAATTAAGATATCAAGTCATCTTCACACCATACGGGAGAATTCTAAGTAGAGGATGGCTCTCTATTAAGTACCCAGCAGTACTATGTTACATTGGTAGATGAACTAACTGGTGACCTGGAAATGGGTAAATTGAGTTCTGGTTGTTCTACACTGCAAGGGATGGTATTTAGATGGAAACTTCTTGGAAAAAAAAAATTTTTTTTTACTGCATATCAACTACTACTCTTATTGATCGTTGTCAATACTCACTTATTTTTTACCTAAACAGTGGCAATTTTGTCTTTCCACGTAATTTTATTTGGTGTGTTTGCAGGCTAAAAATGCTGTAGGTTCTTCTTTTTTTTTTTCTTTAAATTTTTTATTGTTATGTTAATCACCATACATTACATCATTAGTTTTTGATGTAGTGTTCCATGATTCATTGTTTGTGCATAACACCCAGTGCTCCACGCACAACGTGCCCTCTTTAATACCCATCAGCAGGCTAACCCATCCCCCCACCCCCCTCCCCTCTAGAACCCTCAGTTTGTTTTTCAGAGTCCATCGTCTCTCATGGTTCGTCTCCCCCTCTGATTTACCCCCCTTCATCCTTCCCCTCATGTTATTTTCTTCTTCTTTTTTTTTTTTCTTAACATGTATTGCATTATTTGTTTCAGAGGTACAGATCTGTGATTCAACAGTCTTGCACAATTCACAGCACTCACCATAGCACATACCCTCCCCAATGTCTATCACCCAGCCACCCCATCCTTCCCACCCCCCACCACTCCAGCAACTCTCAGTTTGTTTCCTGAGATTAAGAATTCCTCATATCAGTGAGGTCATATGATACATGTCTTTCTCTGATTGACTTACTTCACTCAGCATAACACCCTCCAGTTCCGTCCATGTCGTTGCAAATGGCAAGATCTCATTTCTTTTGATGGCTGCATAATAGTCCATTGTGTATATATACCACTTCTTCTTTATCCATGCATCTGTCGATGGACATCTTGGCTCTTTCCACAGTTTGGCTATTGTGGACATGGCTGCTATAAACATCGGGGTGCTCGTACCCCTTCAGATCCCTACATTTGTATCTTTGGGTAAATGCCCAGTAGTACAATTGCTGGATCGCATGGTAGCTCTATTTTCAACTGTTTGAGGAACCTCCATACTGTTTTCCAGAGTGGTTGCACCAGCTTGCATTCCCACCAGCAGTGTAGGAGGGTTCCCCTTTCTCCGCATCCCCGCCAACATCTGTCATTTCCTGACTTGTTAATTTTAGCCATTGTGACTGGTGTGAGGTGATATCTCATTGAGGTTTTCATTTGGATTTTCCTGAAGCCGAGCGAAGTTGAGCACTTTTTCATGTGTCTGTTGGCCATTTGGATGTCTTCTTTGGAAAAATGTCTGTTTATGTCTTCTGCCCATTTCTTGATTGGATTATTTGTTCGTTCGGTGTTGAGTTTGATAAGTTCTTTATAGATTTTGGATACTAGCCCTTTATCTGATATGTCATTTGCAAATATTTTCTCCCATTCTGTCGGTTGTCTTTTGGTTTTGTGGACTGTTTCTTTTGCTGTGCAAAAGCTTTTTATCTTGATGAAATCCCAATAGTTCATTTTTGCCCTGGCTTCCTTTGCCTTTGGCGATGTGTCTAGGAAGAAGTTGCTGTGGCTGAGGTCGAAGAGGTTGCTGCCTGTGTTCTCCTCAAGGATTTTGATGGACTCCTGTCTCACATTGAGGTCTTTCACCCATTTGGAGTCTATTTTGTGTGTGGTGTAAGGAAATGGTCCAGTGTCATTCTTCTGCATGTGGCTGTCCAATTTTTCCAACACCATTTGTTGAAGAGACTGTCTTTTTTCCATTGGACATTCTTTCCTGCTTTGTCAAAGATGAGTTGACCATAGAGTTGAGGGTCCATTTCTGGGCTCTCGATTCTGTTCCATTGATCTCTGTGTCTGTTTTTGTACCAGTAGCATACTGTCTTGAAGATGACAGCTTTGTAATAGAGCTGGAAGTCCGGAATTGTGATGCCGCCAGCTTTGCTTTTCTTTTTCAAGATTCCTCTGGCTATTCGGGGCCTCTTCTGGTTCCATACAAATTTTAGGATTATTTGTTCCATTTCTTTGAAAAAGTGGATGGTATTTTGTTGGGGATTGCATTGAATGTGTAGATTGCTCTAGGTAGCATTGACATCTTCACAATGTTCTTCCAATCCATGAGCATGGAACGTTTTTCCATTTCTTTGTATCTTCCTCTATTTCTTTAATGAGTATTTTATAGTTTTCTGAGTACAGATCCTTTGCCTCTTTGGTTAGATTTATTCCTAGGTATCTTATGGTTTTGGGTGCAATTGTAAATGGGATCGACTCCTTAATTTGTCTCTCTTCTGTCTTGTTGTTGGTGTATAGGAATGCCACTGATTTCTGTGCATTGATTTTATATCCTGCTACTTTACTGAATTCCTGTATGAGTTCTAACAGTTTTGGGGTGGAGTCTTTTGGGTTTTCCATATAAAGTATCATATGATCTGCAAAGAGTGAGAGTTTGACTTCCTCTTTGCCGATTTGGATGCCTTTGATTTCTTTTTGTTGTCTGATTGCTGTGGCTAGGACTTCTAACACTATGTGGAATGGCAGTGGTGATAGTGGACATCCCTGACATGTTCCTGACCTTAGGGGGAAAGCTCTCAGTTTTTCCCCATTGAGAATGATATTGGCTGTAGGTTTTTCATAGATGGCTTTTATGATATTGAGGTATGTACCCTCTATCCGTATACTCTGAAGAGTTTTGATCAAGAAAGGATGCTGTACTTTGTCAAATGCTTTTTCTGCATCTATTGAGAGGATCACATGATTCTTGTTCTTTCTTTTGTTAATGTATTGTATCACGTTGATTGATTTGCGGATGTTGAACCAACCTTGCAGCCCAGGGATAAATCCCACTTGGTCATGGTGAATAAACCTTTTAATGTACTGTTGGATCCTATTGGCTAGTATTTTGGTGAGAATTTTTGCATCCATGTTCATCAAGGATATTGGTCTGTAATTCTCCTTTTTGGTGGGGTCTTTGTCTGGTTTGGGGATCAAGGTAATGGTGGCCTCATGTAGGTTCTTCTTTTAAAGATGGAGGTAATTGGGGCATCTGAGTGGCTCAGTTGGTTAAACATCTGCCTTCAGCTCAGGTCATGATGTCAGGGTCCTGGGATCAAGTCCCATGTTGGGCTTTCTCCTCTCCCTCTCTTCAAGTGAAATCTCTTTTCCATTCCTACTCCACTGTGCTTTTCTCCATCTGTTTCCCACGTGCCTTGGTTCCTTTAGGGGACTTGACAAATTAGATGGTGGTACTTGCAGGAAATGGGCTTTAGAACAGGTTACATAATTTGGTAGCAGTCACTGTGCAGTGTGACAAAAATATTATGATCCCAGTTTCATTTTGTCAGTATCAAAATGCAAAGAAAGAGAATTGGAGGAAGATGTGACATTTTACAGGCACACAAGTTTTGATGTAAAACAAAGAATATTGATGTTTTATCAAAAAACGGGCTTTAGAACAGGTTCTCCCTCTCACTCCCTCTGTGCTCTCCTCCTGTCACTCTCCCTCTGTGCTCTCCCCCTCTCTCTCTCAAATAAATAAAATCTTAAAAAAAGAAAGAAAACAGGTTTAAGAAATGGAGGTAATAGTTACACTTGCCTTATGAAGTGTTCTCAGTATTAAATGAGATAATACATGCAGCTTGCTTAGGACGATGCTCATGAACTATGAACTCTTAATAATCACTTTTGTCATTACGATTAAAAAAAATAACCTGTTGTATTTTTATGGACAACACTACCACCAAATTTTTTAAGACTTTTTTTTCTCTTCTCTTGGTGGCTTGAAATATCCTAACAGACACTGGATTATGAATGAAATGTGACCTGCTTCTGTGTTTTGGTGTAGAGACCATTAACCTAATTTAGCTCTCTATCCTTAATGCTTTGTAAATGTCTTTTACCTAGTAAGTGCTGGTATATATTGAACTGAATTGCTTTGAACTGTGTTTTCTCTTAAGTTATAGAGCAGTTTCTAATTGCACCTTATTTAAAAAAAACCTTACTATAAGTATAAATTAGGCATAGGGAGTATATTTTGAGATACTTGCAAAAGGTAGTCATGGTAAGAAAATCTCATAAAATAGTAACTCTGTTATCATTAGATATGCAGAGACATATAAAATAGGCAAATGGGATTCTTGGGGGCAGAGGGATACAAGGGTGGCTGCCGCTCATACCTGTAGCTGGACAGCTGAGGAATCATGCTAAGGATGACTTTTAATTAGTCAGCCTCCAGGAGCTCTTAGAGGTTCTCCTTCCGTTCCAGACCTTGTAGGAGAAGAAAAGCCTGCCTGATAGGAAAGGTCTGTGCACGCCCAACTCTTCTCTTAAAGAACCACATCTGGTTCTTGTTAAACTGTATTCTTTTGGACTCCTGGTATTGATGGAAATTATTTTTAGCCATTTTATATGATATATTATTTAAATTTGGACAAACATTAAATTAGGCATTAATTTCCTATGCATATAGCTTTTATACAGCTATAAGCCTAAACTAATTTACAGATTACTATATAAATTTCCTATAAAAACCATTAAAGTTTAAATTAACAACATTAATTTAATGTTCTCTGTGATGTTTTGCTGAAACTAAAGCACTGATGGTGGTTTTAGTCACAGAAAAAATGTATTTTCGTATTTGATACTTATTAAGTTGACTCTGAATTTTGAGCCTGATGAGATTATTGTTTTAATAATTTTCAGTGTTGTGGTTATTTTCCCTTTTACACACTGAGTTCATTTTAAATCACTGATCCATCATTTTGATGACCCATTCAATTTGATAGTGCTACTCAAAATACAATATTGAAGTTTAAAAATGTGCTTTAATGAAAAATTCTTCACTATTATTTTCTACACTCCTTGAAAATGAATTTTTGCCAGTTCTTATGTATAAATATGGGGGGTCTCATTATTAATTTAAAGTAGAAATATTACAGTGGAACTGTTATGGTAGAGGTTCTTTGGGATTTTAGTATGTGCCATATGTGAGGATTCCAATTTCCCACCGTTTTCCTCCATTTCACTTCCCACAGAACTTTTGCTTCTGCACTGTCCTATGAAATCTTTGACAAGAACCTATCATTATATATTAAATTGGCCTTTACTTTTTTCTCATTGGATACTTTTTTTTAAATTTTATTTTTACTATGTTAGTCACCATATAGTACATCATTTGTTTTTGATGTAGTGTTCCATGATTCATTGTTTGCATGTAACACCCAGTGCTCCATGCAATATGTACCCTCCTTAATACCCTCTCATTGGATGCTATTAAAGAAACAAGTTAATCTGCCACACTATCATGACGCCAAATCAAAAGCTCAGTTTACGAGGTAACTTAGGAATTTGTCTTACTCTGTGAAAATGGCTCTCAATAATCACTGCAAAAAAGAAAGTTTGTCTTTATAGTATAAAGAATTCTACACGACTATTATAGTAGATGTGGATGATAATTTTGTATTTTGGACTTTTCAACTTTGTAAAACTTCAGTGTAGCACATGAGTATGTTACTTGAATGAATGCAGTGGGGGACAGGGATAAAGAGAATTGAAATGGAAGGAAGTTTCATTGTGAAGTGGATGTTTCTGCTACCCTGACCCTATGCAGAGTTGATTTTTCAAAAGAAGCTATCAGGTATTTGTTACAAAAAATAGTGATTCCCAAAGCATTTTAGAATTGAGATAACATTGCACATTATTTAGTTCAGCACAAGAAACTTGGATAGCTGAACCCGACTAAATTTGCCAATTGATACTTTATACTTAGCTTATTTTATTGCTTATTTTAGTTATTTTCTAAGCTTCTCATAAACACCCTGATTCTGGTAGTAAATTTTTACTCTATGGCATTAATTTGTCTTGAAAACAAACTCTGTGTGTGGGGGTGGCATGTGTGTGTGTGCACGCATGTATTTTAAACAGTAATTTCATTTGAAGGAGCACTCAGAAGTACCTGAAAACCCAAAGGCCAGTGCTAGCTCTGCCATTTACCGACTCACAAATCTTTGAGAAATCTGGGTCTCTCAGCCTCAATTTCCTTATCTGGAAAGTGGAACTAATATGAATTGATCTGCTTCATCAGGGGGTTAGTTCTGACAGATTTACTATACTTTGAAAGGGTGAATCTTATGCATATATATGTTGTTATTAGTCCAGATAGAGATTCCAAATGCTAATCAAAAGGGTTTAAAATCTTATGTATTTGCAATCATTAAGAATCTCTAATTCTTTCTCTTCTGTTGGACATCTCCACCCATTATTCCATCCTTCAACTGCATCATTTAAAAAGGTATTATAGACCACATCTCAGCAAACTGCAGGCTGAGTCTTTCCCGCCTACCTTGTTTATAAATAAAGTTTTATTGGAACACAGCCATGCTCACTGGTTTAGTATTGTCTATGGCTGCTTTTCTACCACAGTGGCAGTTGAATAGTTGTGATGAGACTGTGTGGCTTGCAAAACCTAAAATATTTACTTTCTGGCTCTTGACAGAAAAATATTGGTATACTCTGTTACATAACACTAAAAGCCTAGGACCAGCTGTAATCCAGCTCTTTCTGAAACCTGTTTTTCACAGATGATGTAATTTTGTTTAAGATCCAAACTCTCTCCCGTAAGTGTCCCTGAGTGTCCCCTCTTGGCCGGCAGCAGCCTCACCTCTCCTCTTCTGATCCACGAGTTCAAAGATTGGGGATGCCTTATGATCTTGTTTCTTTTCTTGCTCCTTTCACTGGCTTTTTTCTTTAAAAGAATATTCTCAGTGACTTGAATGGTGTTGCTGAAAATTTCATTTAGAAATCTAGGAACTTTTTAAATCCAGTTCATTGCCAGAGTACACCAGTATATGCAGGCTATTGTCTTACAAGTTTTTAAGATCAAATGGCACACTGAATAAAGTAAATTAGCAACCCAGCAAAGAATGTGGAAAGATAAGATAAAGTGGATAAGTTCACATTTAAAATGCACTTACGTATTTTTCCTGTTTCCAGATTTTCATATATCTAAGTTTTTAGACTTGGTATGTTACATTCATGTGAATTTGGAAGAATCTAGTGGAGTGATGGGGGATTTGGCAGTCTTTGCAAGTTTACTTTCCACTAATTTAGAAAAGTCAGAGGTGTCTCATTTAAAATATAGAATTTTAGAGCTGAAAAAGACCTCAGAGATCAGCATTTCCCAACCTCTTTTGACCCATAGACCATTTTCATAGTAATTTATAATCTTGTCAACCCTCTTAGGAATTTTAAAAATCAGTTCATCATTTTTGTGTGGTATATTATGAAGAGATAATTTTAAGTGAAAACTATTTCATCTTAGATTAGTACATTATTAAGGATTATATTATAAATTTTATTTTAAAACCATCATTAATGATGGTAAATATAAACAAATATTGCCTTTTTTTCACTTAATGAGTGGTAAATACTTTTTAAATTTACACAGAAGAAATTATGAAAGGAAAAAGTGATTTGTCAAAAAAGGGAAAAATGACATTATTTTCATATGTAGTTTTGGAAATGAAAAGTATAAAAGAGGTAAAATTTGCTTTCATAATCTGATATATTGAAATTCTTAGATTTTATACTATGGAAGTTAATTTTGTATAATTTTGTATTTGTGCTTTAAATGATGAAGTCAGGGAGATTTGGAGTTTCCCATCTCTAAAGAAATCATAGTGACTGAAAAGTCCCAATTAAAAGCCAAATGGGATATCATTGCTTGTATGTGTACATATATTCATATATTTTATTTGAACATTTTTCAAGTACTAGACATATTTGCTATTCTATAGAAGAATTTTTGTCAGGTAAATATATCCTGTGAACTTCTTGAGGCAATTTGGCATAATAAATACTATTTTAACCACCTCATGAGCTTCATTTCAACATCTCTTCCCCCTTTTTGGCTTTTGGTATTAAGCAAAGGCCTATGATGATTATGCATTGAACTCCACAGGACTGTGAACAAGATAACTTAAAGCTCTGATGTTGGAGGACCTGTGGTAGCTGACTGTGGGTCTGGGTCCGGAGTGGACTCATCACCACTGATCTTATGCTCACTCTACATATACTTGGAGGCTCTCAAACTCTAACTTGAAAGGAAAGGGAATTTCAATTATTACACATCTTCTGAAGGAATGTAAACAGATCTTATTGACCAGAACCCCATGGTTTGCTCATTTTATATATGAAGAAAGGGGAACCAAGAGAAGTGAAGTGATATTCCCAAGTTCACACAGTAGCCTAATGGCTGTGCCAGGCCTAGGACACAGGACTTCTAACTCTCAGGGCCCCATTCATGTGTTTTGATTGAACCATTTAGCATCTAGCTACCTGAATGCATGTGAATAAATAATGGTACTGGGTCCTGCACAAAGCACGGGAAGTAGACCTGATTCTGGTTTTTGATTGGTGGCTCACGAATTAATTCACTCCAAAACATGTATTGTGTTCTAAAGCTGTTATGTAGCAGGAGAAGCCTGTCTAATTATTACTTAGACCTCTCTTTTGAAGATGTTGATTCTTAATGGGCCTTCCCTTACGGTATGCCAGTAGTCTGATGGTAATTATTTGTGTATTTGTGTTCAGTCACAGCAAATACCTATGCCATGCAAATCACTTTGTAACAAAGGGTATTGAACCTGAACTAATGAACTACGTATGGCAACAAGTCATTGATTGAGTTTACAAAATGACAAAGAAATTCTACATCCAGTGATGTAGAATTTCAACATGAACAGATTCTCCCCAAGACATTTTGGAATAATTTGTTTAGGTCATTGCTCCAAATTCAGACTGAAGATTAAGAATGGTCTATTGTAGCATATGATCTCTATTGGTCAGTTCAATGGAATTCCATTCAAGAGGTAAGTGTCCATTTGTAGAGTTGCTTTGATCACATTGTTTTTCCTACAGATTATAATGAAAGCATCCTTGGGTGTCTTCAATTGATTGTCGACTGTTTATTCAGCATATGTTTATTGATTAGTAGTCTTTCCTCTCCATTGTTAAATTTATCAGATTACATTATCACCCAACTCAAGGCCATGCTGTCATCCTGTTGGAGATGATTTTAAACCAATCTATGACTGCCAAGAGGAGTGGTAGGTTTCCTGTTTGTAAGGTAGTATTTTTAGTGGCTAGTCTTTACTGAAGATGAAATGAGAGGGTACAAAAAATCAGAAAGCACTTAGAAATTTATTCTGGTCAAAGTATGTATCTTTGTGAAATGGGAATATACCCTGGTTCTCTGTGCTCAGATGTTCATATTTTTTTTAAGCAAACTTTTAGGATTATGAGGAAAATAAGATCTTAACTGAGTAATCAACAATTACTATGTTGTCCAGTATTTCTTTCTTCTTATCACTGCTGCCTACATTCAATCTTGATGGAGTCATGCTGCACCTGTGCACATTTCCAAAGAAATACCTCTCAGGTGGATTTAGAGAAATATTTTTCTTTTTTCTTTTCTTTTTTTCTCTTTCCTTTCCTTTCCTTTCCTTTCCTTTCCTTTCCTTTCCTTTCCTTTCCTTTCCTTTCCTTTCCTTCTTTTTTTCTCTTTTCTTTTTTCTTTTCTTTCTTTTTATTTGACAGAGAGAGACACAGCAAGAGAGGGAACACAAGCAGGGGGAGTGGGAGAGGGAGAAGCAGGCTTCCCACTGAGCAGGGAGCCCGATGCGGGGCTCAATCCCAGGACCCCGGGATCATGACCTGAGCCAAAGCCAGACGCTTAACGGCTGAGCCGCCCAGGCGCCCCTTGGAGAAATATTCTGACTACTTTTAAACCTTTATCCAGTAAAGACTGTATTTCTTAACACCACAAATTAAAACAACCAAGGGCAAAGTTAATAAAATCGTCCTTGTGTCCATTTGCCCATTGTTTAATTCTCTATGATCAATTATTAGGATGATCATTATTTGGACAAATAAATTTTTTCACCTTGGCATAGTGATACCTTGGAAGAAAGCCCTTTGTGTTATAATATTTTTGCCTAAAATCCTAATTAAACACTTATGCTCTTGAGTTATATCATGAGCCAACCATCTGTGCCCTCCATGTGAGGGTAGCTAGACTAGATGGAAGATGGCATCTCCTGACTTCCACATACCTTTAAGTCTTGATAACACCACGCTTTTCAAGCAAACTAAGTTATTGTAGGAACATAAGCCCATCCTTAAAACATATTATGTAAAAACCCTAAATGTTTACCCCCTTTGTCATGATTAAGAGCCATGAAGTTCTAAGTGGGATATTTGGTTACAGACTAAGTCCTATTTATGAAAACTTCATAGCTGATTGCCCATGGTGGATCACAAGGCCACGCGGAAGGTATTACCAAAATTAGGCACCTTTGAATAGCTCTTCCTATTCTATGCACCCCTCCCCACCCCCCCCACCACAGTTGGAGTGGGGAAGGAGAATGTAAAAATATAAAACCAGACTTCTTTTCTTGCCACTTCACTATCTCAGTGGGAGTCACCAGTGGCAGATGATTCACATGGCTATGTTGTAAAAGCGTAGATTTTTAATATCTGGACTACTGAGTACAAACATAACATTTAAATAAAAATAATGCAGAGTTATTTGTCTTCACCAAATCTTCTCTGTCCCATATTGGATGTGAGCTGTCTCTTTAATAATGCAAAGGAGTAGTAAATTTCAAGCTGAGGATGGGCAATAACAAGGAGAGTGATCTCCACGCTGCCCTAATGTCAGTGGAGTGCCTTAGGAGAACACCTTATTAGTTCTAACAGGCTGGTTAGCGCAGGGTCACCTCTCTGCCTCCATCTTCCCCAGCAGGGTCACTCATCTCTGGGCTATATTTGGGAGGAAAGAAGTGAGGGGGAGGGGAAAGCATACATTTAGAGCTTCTCTCATCTTTCCAGCATTGAGAGCTGTTTTTGTTGTTCAATTGCTATCCACCGTTTTTCTCCCCTCCTCCCCTCCCGTTTCTCTCTCCCTCTAACCCCCCCCCCCCTTCCTGGTATGTCTGCTTAGGTTCTCTGTATTGAGGTAAAGCAGAAACGCCTAGCAAGGTATTTTTTTTTCCTCATTGTTGTTTCATTTTTAGAAGTCATCTGAAATAAGTGTGTTTTATAAGTCCATATTTAAATAAGTATTTACTGTGTTGAAGACATTCACTGGAAGAGGGGCCTAATGTAGCTAAGCTTCCAATTAACTTGACTAGCAGAAAAAAAAATAGGGAATATAGACACACGTTTATACACCTTTTACTGTCTTAAAAAATTGAGATCAATATATATTTTAAATTAATCTCATTTTAGAATTGCACTTCACAAAAGAAAAACATTAACTCTTCTCTTTTTAAAAGTGTATTTTTGTGCTCTTTGATTTTTTTTTTCATCATGGCTACAAATATCAACCCTTTTTTCTCCCCAGCCCCCAGCCCCCATCCCCCATCCAAAAATGAATGCAAAGAAATACTATTAGACTGTCTGGTTATGTATTTTTTATGAGGCCATACAAGACGCAGCCTGACCCCTTGCAGCTCATGTTATAAGCACACTGAAGATGCTTTTCATTTGGGTTTTGCTTTTCAGCCTGGATGACCTCTATTAAATAAAAAAAAAAGGGGGGGGTGAGGGTGGGGGGGCAGGCCTAATATGTGACCCCAGGGACTAGTCGCTTCAAGGATTACATTTAATTCATATGATAATATTGAAATATAACGTTCCTTGGTCTAATGTTTTGGTTATTTTCTCTTTATTTTGGGGACTCACTGATGAGTCTGGTCATAGATTTTTTTTTTTTTTTTATCAATTTTGGGTAGAGAACTATAATTTGTGCATTAGGGGCCAGATTCTTAAAATTGCATTTCCCCCCTCCTTTTCACATTCAAGCCATGAATACATAACATTGCTCTTTTCATAGTTTCTCCGAGAGACAGAAATTAATTTCTCTGATGTGTGTCTGCCAAGAGTTATGTTTCAAATAAAGAAACAATTTTTATTTTGGCATTTACTTAACCATCCTCAACAACTGGTCCCCAAGTTCTTTATTCGTGTGAACACTAATGTCTTTTAAACTCCTTCCTTCTTTCCCTTGCACAATCATTTGTACATATAAAATGGTGTACTCTCATATGTAATATGTCATGATATAGATAATGACCCACATTTGGGTCCTTGTGTGTTGTATGTAAATTGCTGTAATTCATATTTTTACATTGCTTTTATAATTATCCTTTTTATAATGCCCCTATTAGTTACTGGATGCTCACAAGCACAAATTTTAAGGGACTTAAAACTTCACTATGCATCTTCTTTTTTTTTTTCTTTCCTTTTACAGGGAAACATTGTTCATACCATTTAAGTTTAGGATTAATGTTCAAAACCAATTTGCAAAAGCATCCCTCTGGCCAGTTAGAATTATATTTCTATTAAAGTTTCTCACCATATCGGATGCCTTTTTGTCTTTGCTAGTTGAAATGAACTGGTTGAGAAATGGAATTGAACTACACACCATTTGTTGTATTTTGAAAATGTTTTTATTCCTTTCACTTAACAGACTAGCACTTAATTTCTTTGAATCAGCTGCTGTTCATCAGTGCTGCAGCGGCTCACTCGTCTTCGAAGGCAGGTTCCTTGGAGGGACAGTAACATTTCACCGGAGCTAATAAAGTCAATTAGGATAATATTATACAGTAGGCCACTAGAAAATCAGCTTCATTTTGCACGAATCATTCTATGTTTTTAATTCATACCAATTTTACACTTCATAAGGAATATTTAAACAGACCTATTATTATTAGTTACATCAGCTTGCATTTATATTTAATTGCAATTTTTCTTCCTTCCTTCCTTTCCCTTTCTTCCTCTTTCTTCCTTCCTTCCTTCCTTCCTTCCTTCCTTCCTTCCTTCCTTCCTTCCTTCCTTTCTTTCTTTCTTTCTTTCTTTTCTCAGTTGTTGCAAGAAAATTTGTGGACATGTTCACACATTTTTATTACCACAAAAGTACTGGTGAAAACTGATCAAAGCTGGGAAATTCATCTCAGCAGCTTGAAACCGCATCTCAAGCCAGTCCCTTATTACCCAGGTATTGCTACAAATGTGATTCAGCAAATAAAGCCCCTAGCTGCCTGGTCCCCTCTGCAATCAGCAGCAAAGTGATTCCGCAATGGGGTTTTCACAATGACTCATAATTTTCCTACATTTGTTTGCATCACAGTCTTAACATTTTTGACATCTGAGTTACTGGTGAAAATGTTCATATGTCTCTATGTATACATATAGTACGTATATTTTTGTCTTGGCTAGTCATTGTATGTGAGAGGGATGTTTTAAAAACAGACTCCAGGTTCTCCTTTGTAAAGCATTAAGCTGTGACCCTCCCCTCCTCTCTTCCCTCCCCCTATAGCCCAGGACTTCATGATGCCTTCTTGACTGCTAGCTGAACATGGACTTGTCTTTTTATTTTTTTTTATAAACCCAGTCACAACACAGAAAGAGGAGGAGGAGGAAGATAGAGAGAGGGGGAGAGAGAGAGAGACAGGGAGAGAGGGAGAGAGAGAGTGGGAGAGAGAGAGAAAGAGAGAGAGAAGTAAAAATCCTGAAGGATGGTTCTCAAAAATTCTAAAGGAACCACAGGGAATTCCTTTTAAGAGCAACAGAAAGCAAGCTAGCTGAGGTAAGGCAGATGTGGACAGTCTTTCTTTTCTTTTCTTTCCTTCCCTCTCTCTGTCTCTTTCTGTGTCTTTCTCTCCGTTCCCCTTTCTCCTCACATTCTCTCTCTCTTTCCCTTTCCATTCATGTATTCTCTCTCTCTCTCTCTCCCTCTCCTCCTCCCCCCCCCAAGAGCTGTTTCTTTATGGCTCGGGGAGGGTAGGTGGGTGGGGGAGCTCCCTAACTTCTTTCCTGCATAAGCAATCTGAGAATGGAACTCATGTGAATATGCAAATAGGACTGCCTGGGCCGCGTTGCTGACACGTGTATGTGTTGTATCCTTCTCCCCACCTCCCTGCCTTAGCGTCTGATCTTCAACAGATTGCTGTTGTTTCTTGTGATCACCAGCACAGCGTGCTGGAAAGAGAGATGGGGGGAGAGGTGGGGATTGGAGGGAGTGTTGTGGGGCTGGAAGGCAGGAAATCAGACATGATTGCTGTGACTTTTTTATATTAATGTGTGGCTTTTTTCTAGCTCATTTGCATGTCAAAGTGGCGGAGGTGTGAGGGCAGAGATTAGTATGGAGATGACATAATGATGCAATGAATTAAATGTGATCACTTCTCAGAGCAGGGGGGTGGGGGTGCCAGGGGGTGTGGGGGTGGGTGAGGTGGGGGGGGCAGCAAGACAGAGCGAGAGAGCAAGAGGGGAGCGCCGCTTCTGATCTTCAGCACACAGTTGATTGATGTCACCAGCTAACAGAATGCATCTTTTTATTGTGATGATGGTGATGGTGGTGGTGGTGATGCTGATTGCCATGATTACACTTATCGTTAGTGTGAAATTTGAATTTTAAGTGGTCAGTACTGCAGCTCCAGTGCACGTGATTGTTTGGTCCATCAGTGCAAACCCTTCACTGTCAAAATGTAACGCCGCTCTCCGTTTGCTTTTATTTAAAAAGGAGGATACAACATGCAGGAAAGAGATTACTCATTTGTGATGTTACAGTGGGCTGGGATACCAAGGTTTCTCCCTGTAGCTTCAGTTGTATTTTGCATGTGGTACCCCCCCCACCCCCAGCCAGAAAAAGAGGGAGGTCGAGATTAGAAACATTTTTATTATTACAAAAAAAAAAAAAAAATCTTTCACTGGGATCGGTGGGATGGCAAGTGTTTCAACCGTTGACGGTAAAGAAAATGCAATTTCATCTCTGGCATTCAGTGTTATCTCCCTTTAATAACAAAACCAAACCAGACTGATTACTGAACAAAGCAAATTCTCAGGCGGCTAGTTGCAGGTCTGAATGCAGGAGTAAAATCTGAACATTTTTTCCCTTTCCTTTTGGCTATTTTGTATGCAACACCTGCAAATGTGCATGGAGTAGTTGTAAAAGGATTTGTGGGGGAAGAAAGGAGAGGCTTAAAAAAAAAAAACCAACTCTCCCATAATTAAAAGTAGAAAAAGAATATAAAATCAAACTACAAAGATTTTTAGACTGCGTTGATTTATTTGTTTTAGAAGTCAAATTCATTCTGTCTGCTAGTAAGTTTTCCTTTGATTAGTCTCAGCTACTGCTTCTTCAGGAGGACAGACTTCCTATAGTATAGACAAATCAGTATAGAAATTTAGGACTAATTGTTATGTGTGCAATAACCCTGATGATATAAATGAGCACTTAAGAATCCACAGAACATCACTAACATTAATTTATTGAAAAAGAAAATCCAAAGCAACTCCATTAGTTTTTCCCTGTTATTGTTAAGGACTTTAAATGGATTTCCTAATTGGATAATTTTATTCGCAAGAATAATATACAAATGGAAAACAAGCCCTAACTCTAGGGGTGAGGAGGAGGGTGTTGGTCTGCACAAGGAGGAAGAAGAGTCAGTGTGAGAGTGAGCTACCGTCAGCTTCTAGAAAACCTGCTCAGATAGGGCACTAAAGAGAAAGGTGAAGCGTTGGGAGAAAAAGCCCCATGTGTGAGGACGAGCTGGCCAACTTAGGCGAGGGCAGAGGGTGCTTTAAGCATGTTCAAGCGATACAGCTGATAAATCCACTTGCCTTCTTTGTATGATATTTAAAAATGTCGATCATCGTTGCTTGGCCCTCTTTGATCATAGGCACTTCACATTTGTCTGTTCTAAGTTTTTGCTAAGATGGAACATCACATCTTCACCCTCTTTGACTTGCTCTCATCCACACCTCTGGCATTTTCTGTCCAGCCGGTTCATCTTCTTAGAGGGGCACTTGGGTTTGCATCGTTCCTCTTCCCCTTTCCCAGATGGAGGTAGCCATGCTTACTCTAAGCTGGGTCTCACCGAATGCTGTGCACAGCTACTATTAATAGAAAAGTATCTTGTGTCCTATTCTTACACCCTTTGCCTGCCAGATACAGAGAATGAATCAAGATAGTCAGAAAAAGTTCCTGAGTGCTGGTCTGGAGTGGCTTTCCTCCTACACATCAACACCTGCATCCTTGCTTCTCCATCTGTCCCCAGGTGGTACTGCTGCCTCCTCTACATCCTGCTTTCTCCTTGCCTTAGTCTTCTAGGCCAATAAAGAAGAGAGGCAGGGATGAGGATTGTTCCTATTGATCTGCCCAAGGGGATCATTAGGCCTCTGTATCAATCTACAAATCAGTGGGCCTGTGTTACTAGCTTGGGCAGTCATTGCCAATTTGTTCCTATTAGATGGAGGAGCCTGGAGGTGTTTGATGAGCAGATTGGGTCTTTATCTCGGCGCTAGAGAGTATGCAGGCTTGCTGCCAGACAGCAGAGGTTTACAGGACTTTTTTTTTCTTTCTTTTTTTCTTTTTTTTTGTAGAGGGGACAGGGATCCTTATGGGTATTGGGGTTTTTTTGGGTTCGTGTTTTTTTGTTTGTTTGTTTGTTTTTTGCCTGAAATCTAGACCTCCAAAGTGGATCATCGCACCTAGTCCTCACTGAATTGTCTGTATTACAATTAACCCCCGTGTGGCTGCCTTCTCTGGCCCTGATACCTCCTCAGAAAGCTGCCACAGAAAGATCTTCTTGAGTATTCTTTTGTGATTCTTTTCAGGATGGGCATCTGAACGATTGAAATGTAAACACTTTTCCTGTCCTTCCTCGGGCTCAAGGAGGAGTGTTTTTTTGTTTTGTTTTGTTTTGTTTTTACTGTTGAGCAGGTGACCTTTTTAGCTGTCATTCTCTCTGTAGTTCAGTTAGAGAAAGTAAAAGTTAAACTCCAGGTAATTTTGTTTGGGGAATCCTGTTTACCTCTTGGAATTGAGATCCGGAAGGAAACGTGTTGCCATTGCCATGCTTTTATTTATTATTTTTTAATCTTTAAAAAAATCATCCTTGTGTTTAGTCCTTGGCTCTGAAAGAGCAGCAACTATGGTGAAAGCCATGCTCTCTTGGATGCATGTAGATTTGAAAAATAAAAATGATGTTTCCATGGGGGAAGGGGAGGGGAAAGGATAATGAGTGAATAAGCACAATTTATGCGGTTACTGCTGCTAACATGACATTTCCTCTTCATTATTTTGTGAAAACCTCCATTTTAAACCTGGTTTTACTCATTCCTGACGTGAGCATTATTCAGTATAAATATCTGTCCATTGCCAGACCATGGTGATGCTCTTAGTGACATTTCTGCTTTATAGCTTTCGGTGGGGGGTGAGGGAAGGGAGGCCCGGGAAGGTGGGCTGATGCAGATGGAGAGGGAGGGGACCAGGCAGTATTCACTTCCTGGGAGCTCTGTTTTTATCCTGCCCTTGAATTTGTTACTTGTGAATAATAAACTGTTTTTCTGAGCTGGGGCTCAGGGTGCTGGGTGAAGTAGCCCACCTGAGTTGCCTACGTAGCACCTCTGTGTTCTCTTGAAATTTGTCCATCCTTCCAAAGGGGCAAAATGTTTTTTTTGTTCATTTGCTTGTTAATAAAACCTTTCCTATTTCGAGTATTGAAAATGAGATGAACTCTTGAGACTGCACCCCAATTTCTAAGTGGTTTTGGCCTGTTTTTAGTTCTCTGACATACTTCAGGTAATTGTTAAGGGGAAACCTGCATTCTACTACGTTAAACATAGTGATTATTACTGTTGGTTTGTATTTACATTTTCTCACCTGTGTATTTGTCGTTGCCCTTCCTTCCCTGCTGCCCGCCAGCCACTGAAAGAAGCATGCATTTCCTTCCATTTGACAAGTGCCTGCCTTTTTTTGGTTGTCGAATAGCTCACAGAACTTCACAGAAAGACATCTGTGTGGGGTATATGATTGCTGGAAGTTAAACCGTCTTAATTTATCATAAACCAGACATCCAGTCAACTTTTATCTTTACAGTGCATGTACAGAAATCAATTTGGAGTGGACTCAGAGGAATGTTTTAAGAGTTTGTTTTGCAAATATTTATAAACCTTTTTCTCTGGAGCAGAGTCTATTTTAGAATAGTCATCATACTCTTAAGAACAGAGCTTATTTTGAGGAAAATGCTGCCAAAGTCTGTTGTTTGTTTTATCGTGAGGGTTGGGAGTTCAAATTTGTTTCGCCACTGACATACTGTTGAAGCTAGAGATATGGGTGAATAGGCTGGTAATTTTATTCATCTTCAGGATGCCCTGCTCCATTTTTTGCACCCCATGAGAACTTTGAAATGAGTGAAACAACCTAGGTGCTCACTTGGATTTTCTGCCTGAAGGACAGAAAGTGGATCTTTTTGCGTCGTTCTTTAGGACAGAAAAGAAGCCCATCATCTTCTCATTACATACAGGCTTATTATTTAAGGATGTTGACAGTATGTTGCGACTTTATAGAAACTTTTAATCAGTGAGAGTCTGGCTCTTGAGCCGGGACATTTATAGTTCACAATTCACCTAGCCCATGCACTAGGGACATGGCTTTGATTTCTCTCATGGTGTTAGAAAACATTTTCATTCCTTAACACAGTTTGTTTATCCATATATCTCCCTGGTTTTTCTTGTTTTATTTAGTGTGGCTTCAAATGTGCTATTTCTCCATGAAACAATTGATACATTCTCAGCACGCTGTTGTGAGTAGAAAAAACTCCTAGATTAATGGTCAGTGTCTCACACACGCACATTTGTGTTGTGATACTACGGAGGAGCTGCGAATTACTGACAAGATCTAGAATAATTCCTAATGCTGTCGAAGGCTTCATTTTCTCCTCGGCATGATGGATGAGGCATAAGAAGTGCTTTCTGAGATCATTATGTGCATCATTCTGTTAAGTGTTATTAAAGTCCGTCTGTCTTAGGCAGCAGAAACAATATCTTTGCCCTTATTTTGCTCGTGTTTTTTAAAAACAGCAACTGTAGATCCCTTTCTTCCTAATGTGAGCTTTGTTTTTTGAGATCATCTGACTACTAATTTGTGCCATAAAATTATCAGGAATTGTATTTTTTTCCTACTTAAAATTTGATAATATTAATCCATAAATGATTTCTGGTCCATTTCGAAACCTTGAATTCACAATAAGTGCTTTAGAAATGCATTTTACTAAAAAATATAGGAGATGTGGGAAGTAACCAGAATTTGGGGTGTGAGTTTCAGTCTGTGACTTCAAAGAGCTTTATTGGTCTTTTATTTTCTGGGCTCCAATTAATTTAAATATCTTGACTGTTTGTTACCTCGAATTGATTCTGTAAGAAACAGGATGAATATGAATTTGACAGATATTTCATTGAATTCCTCCCTTACAGGCAGATGTGTTTCGAGCTGACAATGCAAAGCCATGTAAATAAGGATGAAAACTTTGCTTTAACACTCAGTCAGGGAAAGTTTGTTTTTATAAAACTGTGCATTTGGAGGGCAAATTTCCCTTAGTCAGTTGGGGGTACTTGTTGTTTTTGAATGGGAGTGGGCAGATGGGGGTCTGAGAGTGAAAGTAGCGTGCCTGTTTAATAGGGCAGCCCAGGTAAATTACAGATGGTTCATATTAGATCTCAAGCAATTTCACCCAAACAGAAGAATTTACTTTAAATATTTGTAACTTTCCTTTAAGTCGCAGATTTTTCTGCAATAATAAAATTCAATCTGCCTCGCAGAACGTTTCCATTATTACCCAGTAGCCCTCCTCCACCACTGTTTTGTTGTTGTTGTTACTGTTTTTGAAGAGTGTGGTAGAGCATTTCTAGACCCTGGCAGGCTTATCAAAAGAAAATGAAACAAACAAAAAGAAGTAGATCATCACACTTTCTTTAAAAACACCGCCTTCCCTGTGCAGAGATTCAGCGAGGTCTAGAAAGGCTCACTTTTACACTTTTAATAAAATTCTCTAAGTTTGATGCACAGCTGACATAAGCTCAGCCATCCACAGCATAGCACAGTTTTGAACATTTAATTTTATATTTGAATAATTCTCCAGATCAGGCTATAATCATGAATGTCATATAAGATTTTTTTTTTTATAAATTACATTATTTCACAGATGTGCAAATACTTCTGAGAAAAAAATTACATTGATCAGTTTTTAATACCCCCCTGTCTCACCCTTCAGTCAAAGGGAAAAATAGCTTTTTTCCCATCTTTGTCTTCAGAAAGGTGCTAGATTGTAAACATCTGAAGGAAATGAAAGGGGGTTGGCCAGTCCACCCCAAACTCTTTCCAGATTTTCAATCCTTTCAGCAGCAGCCTTCAGTTTTCAGAAAAGAGGGAGGGTCTAGGGGGGAAAAAAAAAGAAAGGAGATGTCTCTGTTTATTATTAAAATTTAAAGTGAGAAGCATTGCTATAACTGGCTAATTTTGAATCTACTAATTTAGAGGGTTGCACAACAAGAGGCAAAATTTAGACAACGTGTGTACTGTGGTAATTGGGAAAAGATAAGGCATTTGCAGCTAATTAAGATCTAATTCTGGAAAAAGGACAATAAGCAACAGATGGCTATCGTTCTCTTATAGTTTCTGAAACAATAGCATGTGGATATTTAATTCAAAAACTATTCAGGCAAACACAGTTATTTTTACTTATGCAGAAAGATGATTATTCTCTGTATAGTGTCTCTGAAGCGTTGTGTATTTATTTTAGTTTAAATAAAGGCATTTGAGAATTTGTGTTTTGCAAATATTGGAATATTTCCCCAAGCAACAGCTGAAGTTGTGGACCGTGGGCACTTTGGGAACAGTCACCTGTGGTTGGAAACACTACTGGTTACTCAGGGCTCAACGAACAAGTGCTTTTGAATCTGAAACAAACAATTTAATTAAAAGAATTGACTGTGTTGATTTTTTCATGTTTCTTTCCTTAATGGCTCTGACCGAGTAACATGGCATAGCCTTCGAACCCATATGATATTTGGATATTTGATATGTCGTCTTAAAGATACTCTGAAAGTAGAAAAAATTGCATTAGCATTTGGCCCATGGATAATGACTTGGTTAAGGTAGCTGCAGTTTTTCAGGACTTCTTTATTGACCCAACATAAGTGTTCCTTTTTTTTTTTTAGACCCAAAACAGAGTAATATACAAAAATAAAACAAGGTGTATTCAGATCAGTAGGTATGAAATCACAATTGCCTCTTTGTCTTTTGGAAACCATACATGCCAGATGCACTATGAGAAAAATAACCTAAAATGTTGGGTTTATTTTCAATATGCAAGTAGTATAAAAATATGCAATCTCTGATCGCAGTGTGCTGGAAAGCACTCCACAAAAATGTGTAACGAAAGCTGTTACTATAAGTGTGGTTCATGTATTGGAACAGCTGTGACAGCCTGATACAATTTAACACTTGTTCAATTATAAGAGAAAGAAATTCAGAAGGGAACTTGATTTAGATAAGAATTTTAAATAATCCTTGAAATTTCCAAAGGAAGTTCTCCTTCCAGTCAAAATCATACCTTTTCTCTAGTTTGCCCTCTTCTCTTTTCCAATATTTAACATCCCACTCCCTTACAGAGACCTTGGAAGGAACAGCTGTGCTTGACTTGACCACCTTTTCCTTCCAAACTCTGCTCGTATTTTATGTTTCTTCAGGTCTGGGTTACAGTGGTTTGCAAATTATTTCAGGTGTCTGCTCTTTTATATTCACTTAGGAAATTGCAAAGAAATCACTTAGTAGCTGGCCACACTTTATACCCATTCCTTTTTTCGTTTTCAAGTGATTTTACTGTGCTTTTATGCGGGTATATTTAAGCGCATGTAAGAAGGCTGACACTGATCTTGATACCAAAACTTTAGGTCTGGGAATTTGAACACACACCCTGTTTTCTTTTTGTTTAGAAAATGCTTGATTGATGTGGGTGCAGTGTGTGTGATGGTATGTACATATTGTATATATGTTTTATTTATGTATACATGTCTATATAATGTATACATGTACACAGATGTACATATTTCTAAGCTGAGTTATCCCTATGGTTTGTTATGTATATAAGGCTCAATCAGCTAAAACTGTGTATTTTGAAACTGAAATATTAATAGTGTTTGTTCTCAAAAGTCAGCATTTTGATATCGTTTTGAAATTTCCTTCCTCCAAAAACAAACAAATAAACAAACAAACCCACAGGACAAAGAGAGCCTTTAAGCAAACAGAAATTATTTAGTATTTTTAATCTGAAAGACTATTGTTTTCTCAATTTGACAAAAAAATAATACTCAGGCATTTTCAAAAAAAGCCCAAATCCCCGATGACTATGAGCAAGGCCTGCTGGTAGGGAAGTATGTGTTTGTACTGGGGGACAGTTGGCCCTCGAACTTCCATGGTTTCTACCAACTTCACATTATTTAAGTTTCTGAAAGTGGACAGGAGAAACAAAATACTGAACTTTTTCAAGTGGTTTTTCGGGATACTTACTGTCCAAGAAGCTTACAAAAGGGTCTGTGCATTAAGATTCTGGCTGGCAAGGGGGGAAATGGTGAAAGCTATCTTTTTTCATTCTATAGTGGTTGGTATGGGCAATTTAAAGTAGGATCCTGAAATTTCCAGACCCTGACTCTATCTTCTAAGTCATTTCTGTACCTGGAATAAAATGTTGCTGTAGAAATTATTGACATAATAGTCCCCATGAGGACTCATAGCCATCAAAGTGAAATCTCACAATAAATTCAGAGGCCACCTGGAGAACCACCGTTAAAGAGCTTTTTAGAGGAGGGAAAAAAAAAACTTTAAAAGCTTAATTCTTCTTAAATATAAGTTCACTGATCATGTTTCTGTACCACTTTCCTAGAGTTTAGTTCTTTACTTTTAGCTTTGTTAAATAATCCTTTAAAGCTTTTTTGACAGCAAAAATGCTGTGTTTTGTATAGATGACATCACTAGTCCAACTCCAGCCACGTTGAAAGCCGAGGGGTTACTAAGCAATAAACCTCAGTCAGGATTTCTGCGTGTCTCGGTGCATAAAAGCCTTAAAACGTGAGGTGGGTCTTAGTGATCTGTGGGACAAACATTTCTACTATAATACCAGAGCATTATTGATCAGTTTGGGGGGAACATTTTTTTAAAAGCTAATTAGTCTTTGCAGAGTTGAATAACTAATGCTGTTTTACACTTAGCACTTAGGCGGTGCTTTTCATCTTCAAAGTGCTTTGAAAACATTAACTAATTAATCATTAGCTAATTTAGCAACTGACGATAAAAGTTAAGAGTCTAAAAGAGGCTGGATTCCACCAGTGTTTTGTACACAATAGCCCCTTTATGGAATCAAAGAGAAGGCTCTGTGTCTGGAAGGGAACCATGGGGGCAGATTGCCAGGTGTGGGGGACTTTCGGGGACATTGCTCAGGTAATATCTATAGAGAACTGAAGCAAAACCCTTTAGATACATACTCCTGAACAATTATAACAGGCAGTGATCAGCTTTTTTTTTTTTTTTTTTTAAACTACCACAGTAGCAGGAGTCCTAGCAAATATCCAGAGTATATCGGAATGCTGAAATTTACAAGTATGGCAGTCCTAGGCAGAATGGGAAGTATGTGTGTGAATGAATGATCTTTACCAGTAAACCTTCCTGGGTCCCTTGCGATGTAATCCATGAATACTGCCCTGGAAATCTAGCTTAATTTGGGAAACTTAATGCAGAAACAGAAGAGAATTTTCTTGCATGTCGTGACAAACAGAACGCTTTCCAGGGGGCTTGTCTGCTCTGCACTGTAGTCCCATCCATTATGTGAATGAGATGTGAAAATAGTTCCTTGTTTCTCTGAGATATCAGCAGACCGCACAAGCTGAGTTTCTTTAAAAATACGGAGACAGTTCATCTATAGACTTATTCTGAATGAGTGAGTATGTGTGGTCCAGCTCATTTAAAGAAAGAAGCACTTCACAAAGCCGCCAGTATTATAGAATGTGGTACCAGTAACTGCAGTTTTGAAGAGTGAATATACTTTGCTTTGCATTCAATTCCTTCTCAGTCCCACATACGATTTTCCTGCAAGAAGGAAAAGCAAGATTTCAGAGTATTAAAAAATGTCAAATGTTAAAAATCTGTTTTCTTTGCCCTTGCTTATTATCACCAAAAGGTTGGTAAACACGGGAAGCAGAAGACAGGTGTGTTTATTTATTTATTTATTTTTCAGTGTGAATGCTACAGAAAGAGGAGTATCTGATTGAAAACTGCCCATCAACCAAACTTAGATGGTAAAAAGCAACAGAAACAGACAAGGCACATCTAGTATAGTTTGTTAGTTCCTGCAGAATTATTCAGTGTTCTGTTGGAAAAATTTGAATGGAGACTGCACTTATGTCTTGGGATAGAACTGAAAAGATGTTATCCCTAGTTGAAAGCATTTTAGGTAAATACAGATCTATACTGTTCTAGGCCTGAACTTGGCTACAACTTTAACCTCATTACTGCTCTCGAATGTAGACCTATGTCTTCCTTGTGCGCCACACCCCCCAATCCACTTTCTCCTCTTAACTTTATCTCAGGCTCATCTTTTCTTACAAATGGACAATTGTAGAAAATCCTCGAAAAGTTTCAAGTTATGTCCCTAATTTGGAAATTTAAACCTTCCGTTAAAATTTTCTGTTTTGGAGGCAAAGGACTTCATGTTCAAAGATGACCTATTTTTCAGTTCACTTTTTGACTCTGGATGGTGAAGTCACTTAATGTAAACATTGAATAAAACAACTCTCCATTCCTCTCCCCACCCTCCATCTGAATGCTCTGGTTGGCTGAATATGTCATCAAGATGACAATTTTTTCCCTTGCTTTGGGGGCATATCCTTTTGACAGCTACCATCCTTGAGCCAACTCTTCCCTTCCTAGAACTCCCTCCCTAGAACTTGCTGGGGAGACCTTTGGAAAGGTCAGGAGCCCTGATTAGTCCCGAAATTGAAGAAATTATTAAGTGGCGATTACTGTTTTTCCATTCATATCTTCTATCTTAAAAAATATTATTTCATGCAACATGAATCACATGAGAACTCATTTATATAACATTGAAATTAGTATCCTACAACACTTATCAGCGGGCAGACAGGATTTTGTTCCCGAGGTGATCTCTGGCTATGTGTGGAGACCTTGTTGATGGTCACAGTTGTGTGTGTGAGGGTGCCATTGGCACCTCTTGGGTAGAGGCTGGGGATGCTGTTCACCACTCTGCAATGCACAGAACAGCCCCCTGTAAACAAAGAATTGTCTACCCTCCCTAATGTGAATAGTGTGGACGGTGAGAATGTCTGCTCTTTACTCATGCCTATACCCATACTTGGAATATACTGGCAGTAGCTCTTAGGTGGGAACATATTTTCTTTTTGATAGTGCTCATGAAATAAATTCTTATTTAGTTGGGGTGATAGTCCGTTCTTGTTTCTTAAATATGGCTTTCTCCAACTTAAATAATTTTGCATAGAGAGTGAGAAATGGTGTCCCTGCATCGTTTCTGTTTCTCACTTTTAAAAAATCACAGAGCAAGCCAGCCAGAATGAAAGAGAAATGCACAAATGAGCAAAGGACGCATTGGTGGAAATGTGAGAAACCTGCCTGGCAAAACCTGGACAGATTTTTACTTTCTAAAAACTACCTTAGATTCTGCATTTCCTACAGCATAAGAAGATATAAAAAGAGACTTTATGCTTATGGTGTCAGGACTCTCCGTGTGTCTCCTCTCTTCTTTACCCCCTCCTCAGCAGAACCCTTGCCTTTTCCCATTGTGATTTTTAGGGACAAAAATAATCTTGTGCAGAGGAGATTCTAACACAAACTACTTGTAAAAATCACAAGCTAGAGATTGCAGAAAAGAACCCCAAGGCCGCTCACTGCTGGTGATTATTTTTCTGGGTGTTGTTAACTTGTTACTCAAGAGTAGTTGGAAGGAGCCGAGAAAGAGGTTTTTAGCTGGAAATTAAGAAGCAAAATGCTGGGAGGAGATCTCAGATGAAGAACAGAATGATCTATAATAAGAACTGATGTTTCAATGACAGAGTATATATTTTTCTTATCTTTTTTAGCAGTGAAGAATGTAGGACTGGATGTCTCCCCAGTTAAATCTCTCTGCCTTTTAAACTAGCCTTGCTGTTTAAAGTGGAGTTGAACTTCACTTTCCCAGTAGATGGCATTGTAGTCTGTTCAGTGGAAAAGAGCTTCTCCTAACCAAAAGGACTTTAATTTTTTTCCCTGAGCTTCTCCTTGATAATGTACCCTCCTCCCCCTTGCATTAAATACTAGCTTGAGGTTATAAATAAGAATCTTGTTTTCACTAGTTACCTGTAACTCTCAAAAGATTTGATTTAAAAAAAGAAAGATACAGTAGATAATTTAATATCCCTATATCAAATGAAAAAAAATATAGACTAAATCTGGGATTGTGGCATATGGAAAAAATATGCAAGCATGGAATATTTTCAGACTACACTGTTTCAAAATGAGAGCTGCCTCTGGTCTTCCTAAGTACACTTTTCAGTATTAATCTGTTATACTTACAGCATTTTAGTGTCAGTGTAAAGAGAAGCCTTGAGAAAGTTATTCCATGTCAAAGATTTTCAGACACAGTGTGTTCTTCTCAACTGAAATCCTGACATAGTTTGAATCTTCTTTATTATCTAATTGTTTATCATTCACCCCTCCCCACCCCTTTTTAAAATCATCTTGTCTGGCTTTCATGTACATTATATGTAGGACAAATACTTGCATACATATTTGGGGGAGGTTAATTACAAAGATTTTTTTTAATGGTATTCTGTTTACTTCTTTTAAACCATTAAACCTAAAAAATAACACCAGAAATGGATTGGGCTAGGGGAAGTTGTCATTGTTTGGTGTTAGAAAGAGATGCCTAGGTGTGCTTTATTATTGTTATGTTTCTTATTATGAAAGTCCCTGAAGAATAGTCAGAACATTAAACTGGGTTTTAACCAAAGAGAGAAATGATATGAAGAATAGATATATTGCTTTAAAAAATTCATAAGGAGGATTTACCTATGTAAATACCTTTTTAAAATAAAGAGATTGAATGTATTGACAATTACAATCAAAATGGATCTTCTCTTTTTTTTTTTTTTTCAGATGAACTTTGAAGACAAAAATATGTTTATGTGTGCCTCTGTGTATGTTTTAACAGAATCTGGGTTGACCCCTTAGAGTCCTTTTTTTTCTGTGGGGTTGCTATGTTCTGTTTTAAAAAATATTTTGCTAAAACTATTTTTTCCTCCCCAAACAAAATCCTCTTTCCACTGACTATAATCTATATTTCGCTGATAGTCATTTGGTAATAATGTTTGACTTCCATTTATCAATACTGTTTCTTTCCATTATTTTTAATCACAAGATTATAAGCTGTGTATTTAGTTATTATTTAGGCTAAATGGTGTCTTTGGCTGTTAGCTCGAAAAGATAATGTCCCAATATCAGGATTAAGTTTTCATCTGTATCAACTGGCTTAAAAATACCCAACTTGATTCCTTTTGAATTAACTGAGTCTTATTTTATTTTATTTTTTTTCAATATCACCTATCACCATAGTAACCACTAGCTGTCAGTTCAGCTTCTGACATTTTTCTCATTTGGTAAGATTTCAGAATTGCCATCCTCCCTGCCAACATGTCATGAACAAGAAAAAAAAATTGCATGAAAAATCTAATGGGTGTCTGGTCTGATTGTCCTCATTCGTGGCAGGAAAGACAAAAACTGATGAATTGTGAAATGTATTCAGAGGGATTCAAGGAAGCAAGTGCCTGGGACCCCCCCCCCCCCGCAACCTCGTTTTCATTTTGTTATGCTTGATGCACCGTACATGCTTACCCTGACACTTGGGTTTGTAGAAATTTAAGATGAACAATTTTTACATTCACCCTGCTGATCTCTCTCCCCTACCTTGTTTTTTTTTTTTTTTTTTGGTAAAAAGTCATCATTAAAAATAAAGTTACCAGGGCTCGTATTTAGCGTGATTTCTCACTTGGATCATAGATTTTTAGTAAGTCCAAATTGGCTTCCAGTATTTTAAGATGTGCTTGCAAAGGTACAGCTCCGTTTTGGAGCCATATATGGACCGTGGATACACATGGGGGGTTTTGTGTCTGTGTGTGTGTGTGTGTGTGTGTGTGCATGCACGCGGGTGGCTGAGAAAGGATATTAGGCCCATTTGAAAAAAGAAACAAAGCTGATTCTGGACCTTTTCTAGGTCTGGTTTCTCATGGCAAAGAAAAGTAAGAGAAATGCTGTATGTTCTAATTCTTTCCAGCTTTCTGGTTTAACAAATGAATGGGAAAAAAATCTTGCTAATGAATTTCTACCCCTAATACCTGGCTGGGTAGTTGATGAAAGGAGCTGTTTCTGTACTTATTTCCTTCCTTTTGATTGCTAAACTTGCTAGAGCAAAAAGCAAAGAAGAAAGGTAAGTGATTATGTACTTCAGCTGATGTAAACATGCAAATTATTGAACAAATGTTACTGATAAGACACAAATGTATACCCCATATATGGATCTTATCACTGACAACCTAGGCAAGACATGTAATATGTATGTGGTCTCAATACAAGTAAACATATTAAGTATATTAGCATGCGTTTGTATGCACACAGGTATTTGTACTGTTAATATGTCCTTAAGGTATCTAGGTGTACGTGGGTTTGATAAAACTTACGTGTCTTTCCAGAGGTTTTGTTTTGAGTTAGATCAATCTTATAGGGTATTTTCTTTCCTGACACTCTACAAATTCAGGCTCAGCAGCAGGAACTCATTCCAGAAACATAAAGCTGATTTGATAAGCAGCTGCAGATCTAGTGCCTTTTTCCTAAGGGGTGTACAACCCCAGGATCATGCATGTAGACGTCGGGATGTTTCCATTTCACATTTCATATGCTGTGGCTTTAGCTCCTTTAAAACAATTCACACACTGGACAGTTTGGGGGCATGTTATGGAATTTATTGCAGATTTTTATTCACAAGTATATTTAAACATTACATATGGCTAAGAAGGAATGGAAAGGCTCAGTGAAAAATATCTCTATTAAGGACCAAAGTCTCTTAATTTAAAAAGCAAAATCACATGTATATTTTTGATGCAATTTATATGAATATTAAAACATTTAATGTTCATTGTAGGTGGATTGATAACATGATTTTGGCATCCATGATTAATGATGTGCTAGAAATATACACGCCTAAGTGCATACATATGTATACGGCTATAATGTGTGTGTAAAGTAAGCAATTTGGTTCATCATGCTTTTGTTATTTGATTATTTTTAAATTTAAACACTTTGGAGAAACCAAACGAATAATGCTTGAATGTTTGCTGCTATTATTATGAACAAATATAACCCTTGAGAAATAACTAGAAAATTGATATTGAATCTCAGGGTATATTTCAAACACATATTTGGAAGTGGAAAAATAGAAAGTATTTCTTTGAGTGCTGGCAAATAAATTTACCTCATAAAAGAAAAAAGCCAGAAAAATACAAATCTTTTAATAAGAAATAATAATATTTTTATAAGCTGTATTTTAAAATGAATGGTATAAACAGAATATACTTTAATGCCTTTATGCTTTATAAGATTTATAACAATAATCAGCAAAACCTTGTAACTGTGTTTGCACCTTATGTGCCTTCAAGCCATTGGACCTTGCAGTTAATTGTATAAATTCCATACACTATGGGAAATCATGAAGTATCATTTATATTCAGCATGTGTCATGTGTATAAATATTAAAATATATTAGCCAAAAATGGCTGATTATTCCTCAAACATTTTGTGATAAATCTTATCTTTTTATGGGTTGGGTGGGGGAAACTAAATATTTTATGTTGTTTGGAAGTATTCTTTAAACAACCTAGATTTATTATTAACATTTTAAACATTTATAACTGTGTTAAAATATTCGGAGACTTAGCTCCCTGAACAGCCATCTACCTGGGTAAAGTTGTTTTTGTGTGCAGCGTATGCAAGTGTTTTAGACTTCACTGTTCTCCGCTGGGGTGCCTATATGACCGTCCACTGGTGCCAAACTTCTGTGCATAAAACACTCGTTTGGGGATATGTTCAGAGCTACATGGGATCACTGATATAGACGCAGCTAGGACAACCATATTATCTGTATGTGCAGGGTTGTGTTGAAATCTCCATCCCTATAATTTTCATCTTTAATAAATTCTTTTAATCCACCCTTAGACAGGAGGGCAGCATATAGGTGAATTTTTGCATGTGCATCCTCGATTTTATTTTCGGTGTGTGTTTGAGGACATAGTTTGAAAATGAGCGTTCAGTATACTCAAACATAAACACATAAAGTCAGATATACAAATGTCTGATGTAATAGCAAATGTAAAAAATTAGAGGGATACGTATTTATTGAGACTGATAGAGATGCCTAATGAATAAACAAACACAGGGTTGAACTGTTTTACAAATGTATTTGGCAACTGCCCGTAGCAGTGAGTGTGTACATTTTGAGGGGAGGAAATGTCAGAACAGAGTCTTGTAAATACATGCAGCTGGAAAGAATAAAATAAAAAATGATGACTAGCGTTGACAGGCAGACTTGGGGTGTATGATATACTTTGTTCATTTGATTCTTAGAACTCAGTCGGGGGTTAAATTGGAATCCAGACATCAAAGAATTCTTCCACCAGACCCAAATTTTGCCCGTATAATTTTTTTTCTGACAGTTGTCATAATTTTAGCTAATTTCACAGTGCAATAAATTTTTACCGTTTGAAGTCTTTTTTTTCTTTTTAAATATGCACACAGTGTGTATGTAATGTATCTCACACAAACTACACACGTACTTGATATTAGGTACACATACACATAAAAATGATCGACGCACACACATATGTATATCACACACGTGCCTGGACGCGCACATTCACACATGGAGAAAGAAGTGGCGTAGGCAGCCACTGCTTTCATCTGACCTTAATCTTGAAATATTAAAGAGGAGGCTAACTGTTTTTAGTAGCAATGTGTTTGTTTCTTTTTTCTTTTTTACCTGTTGTTTTTGTTCTGTTTTTTTTTCCCCCTTCCTGACTGTTGTGTCTGAAAATGTTGGAAGCATGTGGTGCTGCATATTTGGAGGTTTTGCAGATTTCTGTACGATTTTTATCTGAAGGTCAGGGCTGAGGAAATACATCAGGTTGGGATGTTTGCCGTTTGCCATTTAGCCTTGCTCCTCTTATCAGATCATTTAGTCGCGTGGGCCACAAACAAGGACCTCCTCTGAAGAGAGAGTAAAAATAAGCATTATTTTACTCATTTGCAATTTTCTTCCTTTTTAAAGAGTCACAACACCATTTCTGTATCTACTTAACTTTCAGCGCTCCTTAGGTTCATTGGCTTATGATTATAATCCCATTTACCATTTGCATTTCTCAAGTAAAAATGTTAAAGGTAAGTGTGTCGTTTCTCGGTAAAAAGTAAAAACAGTGATAAATCACGCCCATAAGGTAATGTGTCATTTCTGAGCCATTGGTATGAGTTCACGATGCCTGTTTTTACCTGAGTAAATGCCACTTATGGCGAAGAAACACATATAAGTTGCTTAAGAGGATTTTCTTTACTTGTACTTTCCATAGACCTAAGAATTTTGTTTTATAGATGGTGAACCTGCCTGTTTTCAAATGGGCTGTGCTGATGCAGGGCTGGATGATTTGGTCACTACCACCACCACCAGAGTAGGTAAACAGGCTGTGGCTCTCATTCCATGAAATTAACATTGTTAATGGAAGCCCCAGGTAGAGAGAGTGTTTCATACTATTGAGTGGTGTAAATTTATTCAAGGTAAGTGTCCAGTCTCCATCACTTCATTCAAAGGGCATGCAGAGCCAAGGAAAATGAACTTCCGGTCTCCTGCTATTAAGAAAGGATCTCCTCCTATTTACACAGAGTGTGATTAGACAGGAGCCATACTGGAGAATGAAAGCCATTACAAATAAGTGTTGGTCATGGCTTTTGGGAACCAGGCGAAAGATGCCTATTGGCTTTTAGGGTTATTGGGTAAGTAATTATGGTTCTAATTCCAATGAGTCCTTCATCTACAATTAAAAATTAGAATATGGGTCTCAAAGTTGGCTATAAAATCTTGTGTTTGGATCTGAGGAAAATCCTAGATGACCCTCATAATGGTGGACCTGCCATTTTTCATCAGTACAATTACTCTTTGAAATAATGTCAAAGGAATAGATCTCATAGGGAATTCCTGGAGGAAGCCAAGTTTCATTTCCCTAAGCATTTATCTAGCTCAGGGGGCTCTGAAGCTGCTTGTTGCTTTTCAGAGTGATTATTTATTTTGTTAGCTCGCCTGACTATGGTCTCACTATTAAACAACTACTGTCAGAGGTATCCATTAAGGACTTGATTTTTTTTTTTTTTAAACAGGGACTGGTGAGAGACTACCATAAGCTTTGTAATGCTGTCCTTTGCAAAAGACAAACATTTGCTTTCCGTCTTGATGTCATATTTTCAGGTTATTATTTGGTCACTAATTTATCTCACCATTAGCGAATTATGGTAGATTATTGCTTGGATGCATTAAAAGCACCAAGGAGCTGTGGTCCTGTGGCTATTTCGGGCAAAGTCATAAGCACACTCTTTTTTTTTTTTTTTTTATTGTCCTCCCAGGGAGCAGAATTTGAACTTAATATTCCATGAAATAAGCCATTGTAATCACGTTGGGTTAATAGAAGAAGTAAAATTGCCTCTCCTCTCACAAGACATTAGAGCAAGGCTGTGTTATTAAAGTTTTCTTGCGGACAGGCGGTTTAAAATATATCCTCAGCGGCTGACGCAAGTCCTTTCAGGGTGGATGACAGCTTTTCAGACCTTAATAGGCTGCTCATTCCTGGCCCATGAGTTTCCAGCAATTCTTCCTTCGGAGCCAGGCTATGACATGATAGCTACAGTGTGACATAACAGAGTACCACGGGCTGTGTAAACCCTTCCTCATTAAGTGGCTTTATGTAAATTTATGCCAGGAAGTAAACAATTAGAACTTGTAAACACTATTGATTTAGACCACTTTTCACCCATTTGACCCACAAAAAAATCTCTATCGGATGGCCGCCTTGGAATCCACAGCCCACTGCTTATATACAGAACAGTAATGGGAGTCTAGCAAGGATAAGATTCTCTCTTTAGCCCAGGAATTGTTGAGTCAGTGGGAGATATTATTCAAAGCTTTCATTTTTTAATTTTTTTATTTTCTAAACCTTGCCATTAAGTTGCACTTGGTCTTCTAGTGAGCTAAGTTTAAGTAAAGGTAATTAGAAATCAGTGAGGTATTTATGTGTTCCTCCTTTTCCCACCCCTGGTGGCTGCCCGCCACCTGCTGATGTTCATGTGCAGGTGCAGCTAGTACTGGGAGGGCAGGTGCTGCCCACCAGGCTTCATAACCAATTCCAACACTTGTACGGATCTGAATCGACTTTGAACTTCATTTGAATTGTGGACTCTATCTCAGAATGTATTTTCCTCTTAGTGACTTTATGAGCAAAGGAAAAGAAAAGGAGTTAGTTCACAAATGCTTCATAAATACCCTTTTCCAAGTCATGTCTTGTCCAGGAAATACAGAGATGAATGGGCACTCATCTGGGTATTTTTCAGCTCCTTAGGAAAACAAGAATTGTTTCAAGGGTTGAGGTGGACTAGTTTGAAGCTTGTTTTCGCTTTTTCTTCTTGCCTTCCTTGTTTTGGTTTTCTCTTTCCTCACAGCTTATCTCTACTCTATAGGACTGAACAGCTGACTGATCGGCTACATTGGTGGTGATGCTTCGGTGTTCTAAGGATTAGCTGGAGGCAATTCTTTGTTATTGGCATTGCCTTCAGCCAGCTAGTTGAGAGGGAATACCTAACTTGTGTGGTGTGTCCAGTGCCCAGTGGTATGGGAGATTCTCTCAGGGCCCCCACGTTAATGCAAAACGCAAGCAGCAAAACTCAATTGTATATAAAGCAATTATCAGGGAGATATCTTTATCCCTAAATGTGATGTATAAATAGATACATAGTTGGAGAGATGGAAAACATGAGATTCTGCCCTATTTCATATTTTGACCTGTGAGATTTTGACATATTTAGTATTTGGAAATAGCTCAGTAAGGAATCAAATGGTTCATTTTCCAGTGACTCGAGAAGCTTTCTGGAGCTGGCTTTATGCCCACTTGGAGGCCGGACACGGAGAAGATAACAGGAGAATTTAATTTAGTTAAACCACTGTTTGTTGTATATCTGCTGTGTTTCAGGCATTTTCCTAGGCTCCCAAGATCGCAGATGCAAAAGAAGTAGTCCCTGGCTGAAAGAAACTTGCTGATGCCCAAGACCACTCCCTCCCTCTAAACCGGCAGGACGCAGGGTTAGAAATTATGAGATGCCTTGGCTTCTCTTCAAGCCCCTCCCATAATGAATAGACTACCTCCCCAGACCCCTGCCTCATCCCCGGGGAAGTGGGCTTCAGTAGGTCAGTGCCAGCATTTGTAGATGGAAACACGTTAATAGCTGCCCACTTTGTCTTTATTTTCTTGGCCCAGTGTATGTGTATGTGCCTCTTTCTTTCCCATGATAATCCTTAAGTATAGTCATGCAAATACACAAATAAGTTATGTATGTATATCCCACAAATTCTAAAGCATTTCTCCCGTTATCTTTTGCATGGGCAAGCCCTTTGTAGTGGAGTGTATTTTATCTGTGGCGCATAAACAGCCCTTTGTCTGTGTAACTTTTACTTGAAGACCGCTCTCTGCAGATGCTTTGCTTTTTTCCCCGGTATTGACATAATTCATCTCAGCTGATAAGTTTTAGTCCCTTTTCCTAGTCAAATGGCATCTAAAATTTAACTAAACATTCCCTCTGTGTTTACACTTCGAGTTGATTTGGGTGGTCGGGGCTGTTTGCTTATTCATGAGTTGTATTTAAAATGCTGTCTTTTCTAAAACACCCTGTAGGTTGCTACACTATGAATTTGCATCTCTGCTACCAACTGTGTTTCTAAAGTTGTACAATTTATGTGTGCCTTGACCATGATAAGGTTTTTAAAAAAGTGTTGTAAACATTACTAGCTACTGGGGAGGTTAATGTGACACATTCTTAAAGAATACTGACCTGGATGAATCTGTCCTGGGCTTTTAGAGAGCACTGGGCATTTCATCCTAATTTAAATTTAATAGGACAACATTCAACATTTTCAAAGGGTAGAACTTCCAAGGAAGGGAAATAGTATAAAGAAGATTATGAAATCATGGGAAAGAATAAAAGTGTTCTTTAAAAAGCAGATCAATAGCTGGCTTAAAGTCCTTAGATTATAAACTGATAATGCAGAGTATTGAAATAAAAATATGGAGCCTGGGCATGTGATGGAACAAGAGGGGAAAGCCAGCTCATTAAAAAGGGGAGAAAAAAAAGGATGTAAAGAAACCCTTCAGAGTGCACTGAATAACGTTTGCACTGGGACATCCTCTGCATTCAAATGAAAAAATAGGCTTTAGTTAATATGCTTAGGTTTGTTAGAGTGTATGAGGAGTTCCCTGTACTGAGAGGTAAATTTTGCATGCACGTGATAAAATGCAGAACTACATACAGTTTCAGAGGGGTCAGAGAAAAGCTTCTGTGGATACCAGTGAGAACCTTTGCATATGTATAAACCTTAGTGCTTTTGTTGGGTGACATGGATATTCCTGATTCCACTATCAGCTTGTCTGTGCTCTGTATCAGTTATGATTCTTGGTTACAGACATTGAGACCCTGGGAAATTAAGCAAAAGGAGATTGGGAGGAAAAGAAGGGGAGCAGTGAACATCCACCAAAGAGCAGGGTACAAGGTTTAGGGCGGGGCAGGAACAAGGAAGCTTCTCAGAAGGCTGGAGGTGTGAAAAAGGACAATGGCGTGCCACTCTAGTGACAGTGGTCTGGCTGGAGGGCCATTGTTGCTGCTCTGATTAAGGACTCACCATTTCTGTTGTTGCATCACTTGTTCAAGATGGAAAGTTCTATGAGAGAGTGTCTTCTTGTCAACCTAGACCACAGGTCCACCCCTAGAAAGGATCAGGGCACCACAGATCCTCAAATGAAAAGCAAATCCCTGGACTTACCTCCTGATAATGCATACATACTGAAGGAGAGGCATTTGTTTATGGAAATCAGGGTGCACTTGGGAAGGGGCATGGGTACCACGTGCCCAGAAAATGATAGGTGTCCACTACACCTTCTTATTCAGTAGTACTTATTAAATGGCATAATTGCAAGGTGTTAAGTACCCTGTGAATTTGTTTAGAAAAAGACATGAGACTTTAAGCACATAAAATTTTATTTTATTTATTTGTTTATTTTTGAGAGAGAGAGAGAGCACATGCAAGAAGAAGGAAGGAGGAGAGGGAGAGAGAGAATCTTAAGCAGACTCCACACCCAACACGGAGCCCAATGTGGGGCTCGATCTCAAAACCCTGAGATCATGACCTGAGCTGAAATCAAGAGTTGGACGCTCAACTGACTGCCCTATAAGCACAGAAAATTTTAAATGGCTAGACTAACCAAGAACCAAAAAACTAAAATATGGGGGAGAAACTTACCATGGCCATTTATGAGGTTGTGAATGACTTCAAGGCAAAGGCCTTGTCTGCGTTCATTCTGGTAGTTTCCACAATGGTAAGGAGCATTTGCTTTGCCTATGGTTTGCAATCTGTCTTATCAAACTGCTTGATGTGCAAGTGCATGAGTGAATGAAGCAGACCCACACTTAGGATCCTCTGCCCCGCTTACTTGGGACAAGGGCCTCAGTTTCACCATTTGTAAGATGGAGCTCACAAAACCTTATAGCTTTGGTTTGAGCATTGCATGAGATTAATTCATGTGAAGTATCTGACACCAGATTTGACTCAAAGAACAGTATCTGTAAATGTTAGCATAGTGAACTCTGTCAATTTTTTGCTCCAAATCCCCTTGACTCACCTCTTTGTTCACTGGTAGTTGAGGTGGACACTTCCAGGCTGCTGATAGCTGGCTTCCTCTCTCCAGGGTCTCTGTCTCTTAGTCTATGGGATATTCGCAGACCACAGGCATTAGCCCAGCTCAAGCACTGGGCAGCAGGAGATGACAGGAATTTAATGCAAACAAAGAAAGGATACGAAGGGAGGTGGGGGATGAGCACTCTGTTTCTCCAGCCCTTGAAGGGAAAATTCATAGGCTTGTCCTCCATGGTTTCATCAGAGATGCCCCTGTAGGATTCAGCACTAGGTGCCCAGTCAGTGCACCATTATTTATTTATTTATTTATTTATTTATTTATTTATTTATTTTTACCCTACTCCCTCATTTGTCCTTCCTGGCTTCAGTTACTAAATAAGCTCCCTGCATCCAAGTCCTCACCCTGAAGTTCGCTTTTGAGGGAAACCCAACTCAAACAGCTGTCATTGTCAACTCCAAGGATCAACCCCAAGGATAAATCCATTTTTGACCCCCCTCCAAAAATTTTTTCTTTCACCTTGTTTATTTTTTGGTGCTTGGAGTAAATAAGGAGAGAATAAACAAAGACAAAATTCATTTGAGGCCACAACTCTTTGAAAAGTGGTAGATTTTTGTAGGAGAGGAGGGATTGATAAGCGCTTGTTATCACTTGAAGAAAATTGAGTTCTCAGACTAAGCACAGGATGCTCAAAGCCATCCCTAAATCAGTAGTATGTTCTTGGATACAAGTAGATGCTTCTCTGAGTCCTGAAGTTCAGATTTCCCCCAAATGTGGACCAGGATACTGTGACAGTGGCCTGGAACTAGGAGTGAGTGGGAGGGAGGAAACTGACAGGGTGTAAGTGTGTAATTAATGAACAAAGCAGAGAAACTACCTAGAACATCAGACAGTTGGGAGGTTGGGGGAGGGGGATATGTCTCAGTCCCAGGCAACAGGATATGAAGAGTTTCCTAAATGAACACATGGCATGCAGGCTTCAGAGAGCTGTCTCATTCCCCTCCCTGAGCTCTAGCCACACCTATCTTCCAGTTTCTCAGATGTTCTTCTGCCTCAGGAGACTTGTCAGGAGATTTCCTCAACGTTGATTGTTCTTACACACTCCAGATATTTCATTTGTTTAAATCCTTATTTTCAGATCCCAGCTGTATGAGCTAACATTTGCTGCATGAGATACCATCCCAAAGCAGTCACTGTGTAGCTGCTCACAAGGCTGTGGATCAACAGTTTTAGCTGGGTTCACCCAGGATGGTTGGTCTCTGGTTGTTGACCATGATGACTCATTTGGGCCCTCAGATGCAATGCCTGGGCCTGTTTCTCATGGAGATGTTCTAGCAGCATGAGAAAAGAAGCAGCAAGGTCCCTTGAAACCTAGGTTCAGAACTCACATGGTATCACTTCTGTGAGATTCTGTTGGTCAAAGCCAGTTCAGATTCTAGGGCTGAGGCAATAATCACTACTTCTTCATGAGCTGTGGGACTCCGTGGCCATTCCCAACCTGTGACATGACTCAAATAGCCTTTCTTCAGGGATGCCTGGCAACTCTGTGGCCAGGTATGTCAGGTGCTCCCCTTTTATTTTCTCATATCACTCTGTACCACTTTGTAGTCCAAACGGGCTCTTCATTGTACAATTATTTCATTAATGTGTGCCCCAATCTAACTTCCATGTTTATCATTGTATCCTTGGCATTTAGTACAGTGCCCGGCACAAAGTAGTTAATAATTCTTCCTTGAGCGAATGAGGGATGGTTTTGGGGACAAGTATAAAATTGAGTGTGGTGGTAGAGAAACTATTCAGGAGGAGGTGACAGAAATTTGGCTTGGAAGCTGAAAGAAGACTCTGCGTTCAGTGAGATCGGTTATGAGTAAAGTTGTGAAGCCAGAAGCAGCATGTTTTGGCACTGGATTGTAAAACATGCCCATAATCTATTAGAAGCACATATGACGCATGCCAAAATAAGAGACATTCTTTAGGAAAGTTTAGATAAGGCAAAGTGCAAAGCAAGAGAACTAAAAAAAAAACAAAAAAAAAACTTGCCTTTTAAACGTGAAGCTGGAATTGTTATTACATACTGCATGATCATTTTTCTGTTGGAAAAATTGGGCTGCATGTATATTAACCAGAGTTTAGTAACTAATAAGAAATTATGAAACCAAGAAGGCTGTTGGAATATGCATCATTTATGTACTCCTTCACTCACAAAACAGCTCTTGAGTACAGTGCACTTGGCTGGATGCTTCGCAACAGGTAAAGAGTATAAGAAAGGTCCATGTATTATAGAGTATAGTAGAGATCGAAGATATATGCACAAATGTCTAATTTATGATCTAGAAAGGGATGTGTAATGGAAAGAATGTGTAAAATGACGAGAATTTAGAGGGTGCTAAAGGGGAACTTCTAGTCACCATCATTATATGTCCTTTTTTGCCTAATTTTTTCTCAGTTTGATAACTAGCTGCTCTTGCATGTACTCTGCTCTCTTTGAGGAATACCTACCTCCCTTTGGACCCAAGAGGGTAATTTATAAACTATGGAAACCATCTCACAGTTTTAGGCAAAGACCGTGCATTTCTTCCTGACCATTCCCATTCTTCAGCCCCAGTCCTTTCTGGGTCTACTCTCTGGAGTCACTGTTCATGAGTCCTCATTTTCTGCCCACTGCCTACATACTAAAACTTAACTTTCAATATCGCATTCCTCTAGGGAGTGCTTCTGCTAATTAATCTGTCCCAGTTGTGCCAACTGGGGGTCTTTTAAAGTTGTATGACTTGCAGGTATTATGTTTGGCTGGCAGGTAGAGGTTTTGGTGTAGATAGCTTTTTTTTTTTTTTTTTTTTTACATGTTTCTCTTCCTCTCTTGTCTCGCTAGTCTAGTGAGGATGGGATTCCTGTACCTCAGGGGGTAACAGACAGTCAACATGTACAGATTTTTACTATATGTCAAGCACAAAACCAAGAACTTTCACATATATTTGATAGGTTCTTAGTTACAACAGAATCCACTCTAGGAAGTTAAAGTCAGTGGAGATTTCAGGTGATAAAGATAGCTCATAGGAGCCTTGGGTGGCTCATCGGTGAGGTGGCTGACTTTTGGGTGAGGTGGCCGACTCTTGACTTTGGCTCAGGTCATGATCTCAGGGTCCTGAGATCAAGCCCTTTTTCAGGCTCTGTGCTCAGCAGGGGAGTCAGCTTGAGATTCTCTCTTCCTTGCATGTGCAGACGCGCGCACGCACGTGTTTGTGTGTGCGCATGTGCTCTCTCAAATAAATCTTTTTGAAAAAGAAAATAGCTCATAAATTCAGTGAGAAGGCCTAAGATCCAGACCCCCAACTGAGCTTCTAGAAAAGACTCCTAGAAACACGCCTCAAGAACAGATTAGCCATGGGAGCTGCAGCCTTTAGTATGATCAGCTACGGGTTCAGAACCACATGGTATGTAGTGATCTGTGCCCACAAATTGTACGTCCCGCATCTGGCCTCTTTCTCCACATAACTCATGTGGGTCCTTCTAATTTAAAGAATCTAAATGACAGGGAGGCAGAAAATGTAGCTTTTAGGTTCTTCTTTGGGAAGATCAGATGGTACCCTGTAGGGAACTATCAAAATGTGGAAAGGAGCTTCCAGAAATTTTGAGAAGTGATAGCTGCAAATGTTCTTTCCATAAATATGAATCACACATTTTGAATATTTCACTTCCATATGATTGATTTCTTATGAACTGTCAAGCAGGGATTAGTACTTCCTCTTTTAAGGTTAGAGGAAAAGGCACAGAGAACCAGATAATGTGTACAAAATAAGAAATAGAATGGCGATGAAAATCAAGAGTGGTCTGACTCCCATATCTTCTGATTTCCTTGACACCATTTTTGGTTGTGTTAAAGAACATTTTTCTTCCCTGGCCTCTAGGATTGTCTCAAAAAGGAGTGATCATACTCTTGTTAAACAGATGATTTTGATTCTAAAAGGAGAAGTTGTATAGAAATATTCGCAAATGTATCAGCAGCATTATTTCCATTGGAGAGTCTCTAAAAGAGGGACCAAGAAAATACTACCTCTCCTCCTCCATACAGAACAGAACCTCTGGGAATGTGCAGAGGAGAGGAGGCATGTGGTGGGAGGTAGGGAGTCCGTCCCTGACACTTGCTGTTTGGGCTTTTATGGCGAAGCTGTGCTAATGTCTTTAATCACTTCCAAAGAAATGACAAGCAGAGTTCTGCACCAGAAAGGCCTGAACTTTTATCAAGTGGTAGCGTCTTTAGGAGACAGCATGGGAGAAATAGAAAACAGGCCTAAGGAAGGTGCAGACTCTGCTTTGTTTCACGTTTTTTCCCCCCTAGCAAGATATAAGAGAGATCTTTCTGTGAAGACCAAAATGGCTCCATGAGAATTGCCATATTAGACAAGAGGTCTTTTCACTTTTTATGCGATGCATTTGTATTGAAAACACATGTTGGAGGCCAAAGTAATTTTCTTTACAGACAATGAATCTTACAACTGGTTTGAATGGTTTTTTTAAAAACCCAAACTCAAATGTTTTAGCACTCCCTGTGATGGGTAGGACTGGAAAAACCGAAAAGAAAAAAGCCGTGAGGGAGAGAAGGCAGGCAAGAGAAGTAAAACCAGAATGAAACTGTTTGGAAAGTTGCAAGTTACAAGAAATTAAGAAATACTGAGAACCTTCAGAAGGCAGTGACTCCTTACTTGGGAAATTTTGCCGGTGGTCGTCGCTCACAATTTTAGGGAAAATTGTACTTATCATTTTTTTTGAATGTTGGACATTTTATAATTCATTTTCTTTTTTTAACTAGAAAAGAAAGCAAGCTCTTAGGGAAAAAAAACAAAACACTTGAGGGTGATCTCGCTTCAGGATGGTCTAATCCTCAGTTCCTGTTTGCTATTGTGTTTTTTTTGTCCAACAATGATCAAGGCAGTATCTTTAAACAAAAGTGAAAAGTTGTTGCGACCTTCACTGTCAGACTCAATTTGAACCAGGCCACAGGACTTTGCGTTTTATTTTTTAAATTAGCCATTCCTGTCTCTTGGTGTTTGTCTACAGGCTGCTCCTGCTGCATGAAAAAGACATGCGGTGGGATGCTTTTACTTTTCTTCACATTTCCACACAAACAGCAGTGGCCTACCTTTTAAATATGCTCTGAACCAAAGCAGGACTCACTGATGTTGTGTGAGCTTTGTATTAGGCTTTATTAATATGTTAATATGTGAAGCATTTTGTCTCTGAGTCTTGGTGATCTTGGTCACCTTCTCCCCATGTTTTCTTCTCTGTTAGAAGAGAGCATGTTTCCCTTGTGTGGCTTTTGTTGCCATGTTTTTGCTTCCTTGTTTTGTCTTTCTCTTGAATTGTTGGGTATCACTTTGTTAATAGCTGTTGGAATTCTAATTTCCAAGTTTAAGAGCAAGACTGGGGGGCGCCTGGGTGGCTCAGTCGGTTAAGCGTCTGCCTTCGGCTCAGGTCATGATCTCAGGGTCCTGGGATCGAGCCCCACGTCGGGCTCCCTGCTCGGTGAAGAGCCTGCTTCTCCTTCTCCCTCTGCAGTTCACCCTGCTTGTGCTCTCTCTCTCTCCCTGTCAAATAAATAAATGAAATCTTTAAAAAAAACAAAACAAAACAAGACTCTACCTTGAGATATGCTCTTCTAGTCTATCTAAATGTGAATGAAATTGAGTGTTAGGGAAGTCCAATGACTTGCTCAGGGTCACAGATCTGGTTACTGACCTGCAGACTGTCCCTTTGAATCTCTCCTTTGTGCCAGACAGCTGATATGTGGAGAGGGATGGTGAGGGAATAGAGGGCTGCTGCTTTCCCTTTGTGGGCATGTCAGAGGTTTAGAATAGTCACATGGGCTTTAGTTCACAAACTCAACTTACTTTTGACTCCCCAACTGTACCCATGTGACAATAATGAGATATAAATTTAGTGGTCCTCTTTGACCATTTTGCCTGGCAACGCTTATCATTTTATGAAGCAAGAGCTAAGGGCCATTCCCAAAACTTATTTTAGACAACAGGGGACTTCAGTCCTTCACTGGGATCTGCAGATTGTTGTCAGGGAAGCATTGAGTGTAATTCCTCATCTCAGGCTGAAATTTGGAAATACTTCCTCATGTCTAGCCGTACACCTGCTCTTCTCTGGGGAAAAGAGGGATTTATACTCTTCTCATCTTCCCTTGGGTATTGTTTTTCAATAGATAAATGGAGTTTACACAAATAAAGACGGAGTGAGGAACAAAGGGAGGAGTAGATGACTGTAACTGGTGAGTTCGGTTGGGAAGAGCTGGGTCAGAATGAGGTCTGCTTCTCCTTCCTCTGCCTCTTATGTGCCCCATATTTTACTGGAAGTTGTGGGTCATTATGGAGCTAAGAATCCCATCATCACGATACAGTCCATCTAAAAACCCTGTATTAAAAGCAAACCAAGCTGTGTTTACCTCCCACTTGCTGAAACTCCCTGGACATCTTTTGTGATAGCTTTGTATTTTTGTATATCGAAAAGTTCAATGTAAGGATTATTCCTCCCAAATCCAAACGCTAGATTAACCCATATGTCATCTATTTGCAAGACCCCATGATCCTGGTTTTCTTTTACAGTGAATGAGACAGTGTATGGTAGTATTTCATGAGGCCATAATGTTACACAGCATCCTAAAATACAGTGTGATGACGCAGTGCAATTCACAAAAACATTCATTTCCTTTCAAAATGGCAAATGGGGTTTCAGTGCTAAAGAACCCAACTCTGGCCATTTTTATCTGTGGAAATCCCTTGTTGTCCCTGGAGCAACTAAGACTCCATCAAGGTCAGCAGCCACTCTGCCCAGAATGGTGCACCTGTTGATACTCAGGCCTTCCCAGGAGTTTTTTGACATGGTCACCCAATGCTTTTGAGTGGAACCTCTTTCTATTTTATTTATCATTCTTGGTCTTGTAACACCACTGTTTACTGGATTTGTGCCCACTGAGCTCTTCCTATGCAGAATCCCCAAACTCTGATGTACATGGGGGTGGGGGACAGGCATTGTAGGACAAGTTCCTTTGCTTGGTTTAATCAGGGACATATTTTCAATTTATTTAAGGTGTCAAAAGTTAGTATCAGGTCTCTACCACAGGACTGGGGATCCTGTTGTTTACAACCCATGGAAAGAGAATCTTTATGGACTCTCCATCTTATTAGAAAGTGCAAAACAAAACTCCTGGTGCAGCATATTAAAATGTACACAGTATCAGGCAATTCTGTTTAGGGTTCCTGTGTTAGCGTCTCTTACTTAGAAATATTTGGTCCAAGTTTCATGGGACTTCATCATTGAACCCACGAAAAGGGAAATTATTTTGGCACCCATACTCCTTTTAAAGAATTTTGTCAATGGTTTAGAATACAGAAATCTAAGAGCAAAGGGGAAACTTTAGAAAAAAAAGTGGAACCAGTGGGGTTATTTTATCCCATGTCCCTTCTACCAGAGGACTCGTCATGTTCACAATCACTTTTCAACTGGTAAATATATTTAGGGAGAAGTGCATTTAGATACCATCTTTACTCATTTATTCTTCAAACTGTAATACGGCACATTTTGGGTTTCACTATATTGCATTTTAAAACTAATGATGCATTCATTCTAGAGCAAATCTTATTTCTAAGCCCTAATTTAATAGAATTAAACTCTAAGCTGAATTGGTTTTATGAGATAAAACTCTGAAGTTGATAACTGCATTTAGGCATAGTTCAGGTATTGAGTTTCTAATTTGCTTCCTGAGCATAGAAATCCCTCAGATAATCAATATTGACTACCTTTAATTGGTAGGAAAGGCTCTTGCTGAGTTTTCTATCTTCTACTGAAGGAATTGCCTCTACACACTGGTTGTCTGTGCCACTCTTAATTGGTCACAAGCGAAGAGCCATGGGCTTGAGTTCATCTGAAGTTGGATATTTGTCCCTGACCAGTTGACCACAGCTCCGTTCGGTTCTGTTCAAACAACAATGGGACATGGAACTCTTCCTTCTGTATGCCTTATTAGAGTTTCTGGATTTATTTTAGTTTCCCTTTAAGACTGTAAATTTAGTCTTCATTGCAGACATGACTGTTTTCTTTTGGTGGGGCAAGAGGGGCTGGTCAAGATAAGATCAGGAGCTTTCCAAAGGTTGGGGACATTTCTGATTATGGTATGACACTTTGTAAATCAGTTCCAATACCTTCTGAAACTGAAAATCCTGCTAATTGTTCCATGAAGTATTCACAGATGCTACAGGCATTTGGAAATGGATTTCTCCAAATCCCTTAAAAATCAGATGCTGGCTTAATTTGGTAAAGTAAAAAATACTTTAAATGTGATTTTAAAACACAGGCAAATGTGTATTTTTCTTTTGGAGCAGAGGCCACCTATCCATCTCATCCTTGATCGAAATCCTCTAAGAAAGAACTTTATTTTATTTATTTATTTTTGTTCTTGCCAATCTGGGAGGGATTTATTTAAAGGAATTAAATGAGAATACTATAGAACTGCTACTGCGCCCAATCTCATTTTTCAGAAATAAGGCAATTTAAAATTTGTACTGTTTCTTTATTCTTATTATCAAGGTAATACATATTTAGTGTAAAATATCTTTTTAAAACTGTGGGATAGCACACAAAATAAAATAAAAATAAAATGTAATCCCGCCACCTACACAAAATCATTGCTAACATTGAAGAGTATATATCCTCTTTTTTCCTCCATGCATATATGCTTTTGTACAGTTTATGAAATTAGGATCAAAATGTGCATACTTCTTTGTAAACCGATTTTTAAATTTAAAGTTATATTGGGAACATTTCCTCTTGCTACTGAATACACTTTTACAACATGATTTTTTACTGGTTCCACACTACGGATGCACCATAATGTATTTAACTGATGCCCTGTTATTGGGCATTTATTTTCTTCCACATCTCTTAGTATTATAAATAATGTCATGATAGATAACCTTGAACATAAATCTTGGAAAGCAGTTTTTAACATCATACTATTTTATATGTATGGAAAATCTTGCCCCAAGTACTCCCACTTTGCGCTGGTCTTGCTATGTGTTCTATGACTGATTTTTTTTCCTGTCTTCATCCTTTCAGAAATTCTCCATCACGGTGATGAAATGTTTTTACGCTTAGGTTATTTGTGAAGTTTAATTGAACTCCTTAAGTTCTATGCTCTAGTAAATACTTTCCAAGCTTGTTGTATTTTCCAGAGATGACTAAATCTATGTATTTTATTCCCATCTATAAATTTGCATTAATTTCAAGGTATGTGTGGGAAGGGTGAATGGATTGTCAAATCAGAAGAGCTTTGGCATTTGGAGTGGATAGCAGTGCTCTTTCCCCTGCTGTGGAAAAATCCCTGTTATGGGTGGCCACGCCCCCTGGCCACGCCCTGGATATTTGCAGGCCACGGAATTCCTTGGCTTGCTCTCTGATAGTTCAGAAAGGCCACTGCATATGAAATCCAGACTGAAATGCTGGGAAAGCAAATCATGGATCTGGCAAGTTTCAGTGCAAGTAAATTACATTTTTTCAGCTTCATTGCCCTGAATTTCATACGCAAATGTGGGACATTGAGCGACTGGCATTTCGCAAAAAAAAAAAAAAAAAAGCTGAAGTCTTATTAATGCAAACAATCTCTGATTCAAATGGCTGCAGGCAAGAAGTCATTACTATTTCATGGGACAGTTGCTGTTTTTCCTTCTGTTTATATTAATTTATCAGAAAATTTTCAGGAAACTTGTTTTCCAATTTGCTCCACCCCAGACTGAAGCACCAGTGGCTTCTTTGGAAGGGTATTGGCTTTTGAAGCCTTGTAGAAACCAGGAGATTTGGGGTCCTCATTCATCGCAGAGTGCGCATGTTTGTGGTTTATGTAACAACATGCACATGCTTTTGAGTCCGCATCCAGACTTGCCTCCTTGCACTGCAGATCCTTGTGCTTTCGTCTCTGTGGTTAACTTCTCAGAAGTGCTCTTGTTGAAAAACCCAGGTACTGGATCAACATGGTAGGTGTTTTATGTCCTGTACAAAGAACCAGAGGTCTTAGGTTGCCTTCTAGAAATACAAGAATTGGTTCTCCTTTTTTTGGTGGAGGAAGAAGGAGGGATAAATTCCTTTATCTCATCAACTCCAGCAAACTTGGTATTTTGTGCTTTCCTTTCTGTTAGATCAGAGAAAATAGCCAACCTCAGAGAAGCCAAAGGCAATTCCTAGCTCAGTTCTGTACATTCATTCCTATTTTTATCGATATAAAATAAGAACAAATGTGTGCTTTTTTAAATATTAACTTTCCATACCAGAGAAAATGTGACACTCAAAATTCCAGCAAGTTTATGGATAGGTTTGACCTATTGCTACCTGTTTTTTGTGGTTTGTCACTGGTGAGACAGGAAAACATCTGTTTTATTTCTTCAAATATCTGGTTTGCCTCTACTCAAAAAAGTATATGCAAAACATATACACAAGCAAAAAATATAGTGCCGTGTATGTGTGTTTGTACGTGCTTTCTTTGTGTTCAGCTGAAAGGTCCTGCAAGAGTGTCATCTTCAGAATCAAAAGCAATGGCTCTTTTATTGGGGTCTTGACTGAGGTGCAGAATGGAGACAAATGACCAACTCTAACACACGTGACAATAGGAGACCTTCAGAGATTTGGGGAAACTTTGTCAGTCTTATCTGCAAACTTTGCAATCTGCAAAGATCTAGTCCCAGCCAACTTTATCACACGGAGATGCAACTTTGACCTTGACTTTTGAGTATCCTGCCAAATTTTCAGGCATGGGCAAGAAGTCCTGGCCTTTCTAGGAGGAAAATCTGACAGAGGAGTCAGGGCTGAAAAACTGGTGCTTTGTATTAAAGCTGTGATGATGACCAGTTTCATCACGTGGAAGCAAAGAGGGCATAGTATCAGTTCACAATCCCATTAGACTCAGAACTCCTCTTTCGATAACAAATATTTTATAGCATCCTCTTTACCAGCCTACAAGAAATACATAGACATTACAACCTACCATTCACATAATTTTAAAAAGTCAATAAAATGCCCCGATAGTAATAGAAAACAAAATTGAAAGGAAAACAATTTATCATAAAATATGCATTTGCATATGAAAATACTCAGGACAGCCATACTAGAAAATACAAGGTAGAAGTTAATAACTGTACCTGTATGTAGACTCACCATGGGTCACTGACAAATGGGTCAGTGATAAATGTGTTGTATTGGCAACTTGGTTTCAGTAAGGGGCTTTGTCATGACTTTGACATGGGGAGGAATCTTTGTAGAGTTTGGAACGAAAGAGCATACAGTTGTCCCTTCATTTATCTGGCAATTATATTCCTGGAGAATTCATTTAAATTCACACTGAAAGGTAAATAGTTTGTTTATGTTTGAAAATATTTAGGTTCTAGGCTCAGATAATGATTAACAAATCTTTACCTTTGTAGATGTCCAGTGGAGTATTGGAAAGTCTTGCAGGAGGTAGATGGGACAGTTCTTCATCGTGAGAGATTGTTTTGGGTCATGTTCAATGTTTAACATTCCTGGATCTGCCTGCTATACGTGACTAGTGCCCTCCCCATGCTATTGCTGTGACAATCAAAACTGCCCCACTGTGGAGCCACCGTGAAAGCTGGGGTGGTGAGGAGGATCCGAGAGACACAAATGTGTGGTTGCTCATGCCTCAATAGTAACAAAGTCTCTATGAATTCAAGGACAAAATATACCCGTGTAGGCTGAATATTGATACCTTTTGACACAAATGATAAACGTTCATCATTGTGGAGTTCTTCAGTTTTTAAGCTTCTTGGTCCCCTGTGGAGATACTTTTTGAAGGCATTAAAAATATGCTACATTTGAAAACTTATCACGTGCCTAGCACTGCATTAAGCAGTATTTATACATTATCTTATTGAAACCCCCACCTCTAACCTTTGAAGGTGTTAGAGAAAACAGAGGTAGAACCCCAACAAAACATGCCCAGCTGAGACATGTCAGAGTAAGATTGGAACTCACGTTTGTCGAAAGAAGTAATTGCACAGCCCCTCAGTGGAGATAACCCTAGGAGAGTACAGTTATTGGATCTTCTCCTCCTTCTATAAACTGCCCTAACACCTGCCTTAGGAGTGTCCAAAATGTGGCCAGACCTTTGTAGAACATTTGGGCTCTTGATTACTTTACACGCTGTGCCTGGTTGAAGGCTTTGTTAGGTACCATGTTCTAGTGGCTAATTTTCTCCTCTTTGAATTGAGTTCTATATTTTAATCTATGTTGGAGCTCTTGTGGAAAAAAAGATAGTTTGTAACCATGTTTTGACAGCAAGAAGACAGACTGTAACTCGGAAGTAGAGATGTTGTGGTCTTTTGAAATTGTGCTTAATCACAGTATATTTCAACAAAAGGAAGGTTTAGAGGGAGAATAAAAAGTAAGACGATAAAATCATAGAAGGGCATAGGGCCCTGCATGTTTTGCCCCCAGAGGTCACCCTGGTTGGTGGGTCCCAGATTTTGATAGAGTGACTGGCCACGTCTCCATGGTAGATGCCTGTGGTAATGTGCCACCCAAATCCTCTGGGCTCCCTTTTACTAGTTGGGTGCCTACACCTCTGCCTCCACCCCCAGCTTCTGGTGAGGAGCTGCTGAATACATCTGCAACCTTCTCCTGAAGCTTGGCCTTGGCCGCATAGAACTGCTTTGCCCGAAAGTTCTGGGAGTTCTCTCTCTCAACCTGAAAGTAAGACTTCACCTGAAACCACATTCTTGTTCCTTCCTTCCCGGGCCCCATCCTGCCATCCCTACTTTCCTATTCCTGAAAGCTCTCCCTGAACAACTCATGTGAAGGATAACTCATGTCCCTACCTGAAGACTGTTTCTGTGGAGCCAGACCTGAGACAGACCCAGTTTTCAGAAGGTAACCATGTTGATTGCCAACCAAATTCCTGCAAGACTCATTTAAAAAAAATCATGCCCATCTTAATGAATGTTTTCTCTGTCTGCTGCACTCTACAGAACACTTTATATATATTATCTCTTTTATCCACTCTAACAATTTTTTACAGTTGAGGGAGGTGGGCTTAGAAATGTTAACTTGCAGCAGCATGCAGGTTAGTAATTGATGGAGATGGGCTCTGACTTCAGAACCTCTGGTCCTGGCCATGTTATTCTGCCTCCCTGGTTACTAATCACTGAAACAGTGAGCCCTCAGCAAAGTCAGCCATGATTTCCAAGATTCAGCATTGTGCACTGAAAATTAGTCTTGCCAAATGAATCTTATTTCTTTTCTACAATGAATGCGGTGTCACTGGATTAAGGGAACATCCTGGATTTTAGCAAGCCTCTTGGTAAAGTCTCTTACAAAATGGAGAAATGTGGACTGAGGGGACTGCTAGTTGAATAACCACACTCAGGAAGTTTTCTTAACCAGAGAGAATTACCCTTCTTTTACAACCACTCCCAACCTGCAGGTCTTGTTATTTTTTTTAATTTAATTTTATTTTATTTTAGATTTATTTATTTATTTATTTGACAGAGTGAGACAGCACAAGAGGAGGAGCAGCAGCAGGAGAGGGAGAAGCAGGGAGCCCAATGCGGGACTCGATCCCAGCACCTTGGGATCATGACCTGAGCCGAAGGCAGACGCTTAACCATCTGAACCACCCAGGCGCCCCTCAATTTTAAATTAGTAACTTAGGTGATGATGCAGAACCTATACTTTACCGGTATGCAAACTGACAGAAAATTAAGAGACTGGCTATCAAAACCAGTGTTCTGGGGAACGTGTTCTGGGAAGCTGTGTTCTAAAGGATTTGCCAGTTCTTGTTCTTATTTGTTAGAGATCAGGTATCAGGCATCACTGCTGTAGTCTCATAATAGCTTTTTGCTGGGGCTCAGGCTTGAGCATAGACCAGGTATAAAAAATAAGACTGGAAATGTGGGGCACCTGGGTGGCTCAGTTGGTTAAGCGACTGCCTTCGGCTCAGGTCATGATCCTGGAGTCCCGGGATCGAGTCCCGCATCAGGCTCCCTGCTCAGCGGGGAGTCTGCCTCTCCCTCTGACCCTCCCCCCTCTCATGCTCTCTATCTCATTCTCTCTCTCAAATAAATAAATAATATCTTGAAAAAAAAAAAAAGACTGGAAATGTGAAGCTACTGAGTGACCCTGACAGAGTCCATGTTCTGCTGGCCATCTTTGGTCCTGCATTACACGTGATACTCCACCACTGAGATTAGGACCTCTTCCAGGGGATGCCTGGGTGGCTCAGTCGGTTAAGCGTCTGTCTTCAGCTCAGGTCATGATCCCAGCGTCCTGGGATAGAGCCCCACATTGGGCTCCCTGCTCAGCAGGGAGTCTGCTTCCCTCTGCTCCTCCCCCGCAATAGTGCTCTCTCTCTAAAAAAAAAAAAAAAAAACAAAGGACCTGTTCCAGCTGGTATGTAGGGAAATAATCCCGCATCCGGACTGAATTGGGCATAGACTGTATAAAACAAAATTTACTGTTCCTGTGGGCCTTACTGATGCTACTAATAGAAAACGTTATTTATTAAATACTATATGCTCGATGCAGAACTAGTTCTTCCATATGTATTACCTAATTTAATCTTCACTACAGCCCTGCAAGGTAGCTTTTATTCATCTCATGAGACAGATGAGTAAACTGAGGACTCATGAGGCTAACTGACTTGCCGAAGGTCACTCAGTTACCAGAGGATGGATACAGGATTTCACTCTATCTGACTCTAGTCACACTCTGGACAGACTCAGCTCACCACACTGGATGACTTCATCAGGGTCAAGGTGAGTCTGCAGCTGCAGGCCGAGGGAGCCTTCTCCCAGCCTGGTTCTGACAAGAATGCTTATCGCCATGATCAACCAAATCGCTGGTATTGTAGTGTGATGGTAACATTCCTAGATTGGGACTAGTACCATCCTAAAGGGCTTTTAAAACCCTAGAATCCTTGAAAACCCAAGAGATGGGTGTGGCCCACAATGGAAAAATGGAGAGAGAGAGAGAGAGGAAAAAAAAAAACTATTTAAAAACAGTTCAAAAATAAAAAAGCACCTGGCTGGAAAATTTCTACCAGGAAGTCCGTTTACTATTTGTTGGGATCCAAAAACTCGTGGTGGCTTCTCCTTCATGGCTGAATTTGTCTTTTATTTTTGTTAGAAGTGTGTCTTTTGCAGCGTCCTGTCCTGGAAGGTTAGTTTTCTGTCCATGTCGGAAGGGTCACCTCTGTGGATGAGCAGCCCCAGCTTCTGTAGGAATGTCACATTTTCTCATGCGCAAGTAGGTAGCAAGAGGGCGCCCAGGCATTTGGCTTACTGCTGAGGAATCTGTGCTTATTCATGCATATTTACAAGGTAATTAGTTGTCCATTCATTCATTAGCGTGTTTATAGGGCCACTCGCAAAGCCTCTCAATGCCGCTTGGAGAAGAGAGACAGCCAAGGCAGGCCTCTGGGGAACACTTGGGTTAAACAGAGTCACAGCTGGATTTAGTGCAACCCACCAGCCCCAAAACGAGAACTAGTTTAGTAATCAAATATAGCTTGTCAGTCACCCTGGAATGAGGTATTGAATTGGCTCATTCACATTTCCCTTCCAAAAGTCAGGCAGACACTCAGGAAGTTTCTGTTTTTAAAGACTTTCGCGTCCAGGCAGACATTTATATATTATATATATATATATTAAAGTAACTCTTATTCAAATTGAGATATAATTTGCTTATACTTGAATTCACTTTTTAGTAGACGGGTCCAGGAATGTTGACAAGCACGTACAGCCCTGTACCTACTACCGCAATCAAGGTACAGAACCATTTCCATGTGTCTGAAAAATAAAGAAATACGTTGCATTTTGTATTTTTTCAAAATCATTTGAATAGATGGGAAGTGGACATGCCTTACTACATGGAGCAGGAAAAGATGCTATTTTCTTTCTTCTTTTTATTTTTAAAGATTTTATCTGAGAGAGAGAGAAAGAGAGCATGAGCAGGGGGAGGGGCAGAGGGAGAAGCAGACTCCCTGCTGAGCAGGGAGCCCGATGTGGGACTCGATCCCAGGACCTGGGGACATGACCTGAGCTGAAGGCAGACACTTAACTGACTGAGCCCCCAAATACATCCCTAAAAGATGCTATTTTCAGAAAGCAGGGTCTGTTGTGGGAAGATTTGGATCCCTGACAGCACAGGTGGTTGCAGGAGCCATTTTGGGGAAATGTCAGTGAAGCCAGCATGTCTCCATGGAGTGATCCATCCATCAGCAAAAGGGAGTAAATAGTTTTGCTGACTCAGAATTGATTTAGGACTAGTTATCTAGTTTTCCAAAACTCCCTCTTTTCTCTCTCTCTTTCTTTCTTTTTTCTTTCTTTCTCTTTCCCCTTCCTTGCCTCCCTCCCTCTCTCCCTCTTCCTTCCCTTTCCTCCTTCCTTCTTCCTTGTCTAAAAATGAGGATAATATTTTCTGCCATTGTGGTTCGGTATGAGTTAATAACATTCCTGGACCCCCTGAATAGTTGTGCATGGGCCTCTGTATATCTAAAGTAAGCTCCTTAGCGCCTTGAGGCTGGATCCTCCATGGAGGAAGATGCTTCTTGCACAGAAATCCTTTGCATTCCTGATCAGCCCCTCCTGGATAGGAAAGGAAGGCACTTTGTAGACCCTGTGTTTTTGAAAATCTCTCCCCATGTTAGAGCTGAGAGAAAACGTATCTAGCTCTTCAGATTATCTTCTCACTTTCAAATCCCTGCCCAATCTTTGTTTTCCCCATGTCCACGAATATACTTCCTGTGGGCACGTGCTTGTTTCAGTATTGAGTTCCTTTAGTCATTTCACAATGGCTTCAAACTACCTCCTTCAGGAAATTTCCAGCCATACTCACCTTGTGAAGAGCAGAGGGTATCAGTGCATAGCTGCTTATAAGAAAGAGTTCATCCTGCCTCCACTTCTTCAGTTTCTGTTGTGTGTTCCAGCAGCCCTTTACTTACTGCCCCATTGCCTAGCAGAGGCAGCACAGTGTGGGGTCAAGTGCTCCATTTTTAGAGTTGGGCTACTATCTTTCTACATCTGTCCGTCCATCTATCCATCCATCATCCATCCATCATTTTTCTCATTAATTTGTACCATTCTGTTTATCATCTCTATTATCTATCATCTGTCAACCATTTCTGTATCATCTCTAGCACTTTTCTGCCATCTGTCTATTCTTCTATCAGTCATCTAGCTAGCTCTCTATCCATCCATGCCTTGGGCATATTATTTATCCTCTCAAGATCTCAGTTTCCTTATCTGTAAAATGAGATTAACAATAATGCCTCATACAGCTGTTACAAGGATTAAATGATATAATACATATGGCATTTAGAATAATTCCTTTCATATAGGAAGGTTCTATAGTATTAGCCTTCAATGCCTTAATTATTTTCATGACTTCCTTTTCTCTTTCCTTCTCCAGTGTTCCATTCACAGGAGCAGGGCCATGCTTTCTCATATGGGGCTTTGCTCAAACCGTACCTTCAATCAAGTCCAAGTGTCAGTGGCCAAACAGCTGTTCTTTTCACCCCCTTTTCTCACACTTCATCATGAGGACTGATGCAAATAAATTTCAGCACATTTTATAGCTCCCTTTTCTATTTGTGGTTTGCTTATCCCCTGCCTACACCCCCACCCCCGGTGCCTTTCTTTACTGCTAGAGTTCTGCATGGTGGCCAGTTCAGTTTCTGCCTTCTGGAACATGTGTTCAGAAGTAGGATTCTGAGTGTGTAGGTCATTGAAAGGGTTTGTGGGTGGTGGAGCAAAAGGAGAGCGATCCTGCCCACCTCCTAATTTCATATGGCCCATCAACTAAGGATGGTTTATACATTTTTAAATGCTTGGAAGAAAATAAAAAAGAAGAATTTGTAGCATGAAGATTATGTAAAATTAAAATTTCAGTGTCCATAAAGTTTTATTGGAACACAGCTATGCCCATTTGTTTACACATTGCCTATGGCTGTTGTCACACTTTATAATGGCAGAGTTGAATAACTGGGACAGAGACAAAGTGGATGGAAAAGCCTAAAATATTTACTGTCTGGCTCTTTACAGAAAACATTTGCTGACTGCTGACTTGGAGTCTTGTGCTAAGTATGTAAACTCCACGATTTTAAAAATGGAGTATATCCTGATATGAAAAGGAGACTGAAAGCAGATTATTTTAAGGAGAGTTGTCTTTGCGGAGCTGTGGTCTCCCATTTTCGGTCTTTCCTATTCTTGTTTGATGCATTGGACCTATTAGACGGTGTGCCTGTTAAGTCAGTTTGCATAAAACTTTCCTGACGAGCCTGTTTCCCGATGCTCGGCCCAGCGGTGAAGCAAACCCTGTCATCTTGGAGTTCCGGACTTCTCAGGACCCAATCGCTCCCCTCAGTGGCGAAGGCTTCGTTTCTTTGTGAACTGCGCTAGCTCTTCCTGAATTTCTTCTATTGATGTTCAACACCGGGCCTTTTGTGCCGAATATCTTCACACGTTTTAAAAACAGTGCAACGTCGGGCTTTTCAGCTGTGCACACGGAAGGAACATATGCATTGTCTTTCTACTGGGGTGATTGACTTGTTCTTTAAATAAAACCACAGCCTTTGTTCTCGGTTCCCTACTCACTGCCATATTCAAATTGTTTGTTCTTGTCTAAAATCACTTGTTTGTGCCAGTTACTCTGCAATCTTGCAAACAATTAAATGCAATGTTTACAATGTAAATTGACACCTATTCTGGAAAAATTCTGCAAAAACAAAGAAAGAAATCCAAATAACAAAATGGGGAAAAAAGAAATCAGGCAGTCCTTTATTTTGTACATAATGTGTTCCTGAAAACTTGTCCCAGAGTGGAACAGTTGACTCCCGCACTGTAAAGTGGGGCTTCTGTTGGCAGAGAATTAAAAAAAAAGTCACAGAAGGCCTAATTCTGATCTGGGCAGACTGTGCCCACCTTGGCTCATCAGAGCTGGGTGTGAGTGGTGGCAGTGGGTGAGGGAGGTGACAGCACATGCTGGATTTTAGGGAAATTGAGTCAGGCATCTACCTGGACTGTGGTTGATGGTTAGGGAGGCCCCTCACCTGGAACCTCTACATATGGATGCCTTAGGTCCCTGAAGTACACGTATGGGGAAAGGTGGAGTTTTTTTCCTTAATTCTCCCACTATATATAGTGGGAGAATTAATATATATATATATATAATATATAAAGATTTATTTATTTGAGAGAGAGAAAAAGTGCATGAGCATGTGAGCAGGGTGGGGGGAAGGACAGAGGGAGAGAAGAGGGAGAATCTTTAGCAGACTCCCCACTGAGTGCAGAGCCATCCCACCACCCTGAGATCCTGACCTGAGCCAAAATCAAGCATTGGACGCTTAACCGACTGAGCCACCCAGGCGCCCCAGCTCTCCTACCATACTGCTAGTATTCTGCATTCTTGTCTAGCCCCCTTCTGTACACACACACACACACACACACACACGTAACTGTCACCAGACTGCTTCCAAAGGGAGAACCATGGTGAAGTAGGAGGGGTCAGATATTAAGACAGGGTGGGACATAGGCTGGAGACTGCACCCTAGCAAAAAAAGCTGACTCCAGGTGTCTAGCTCCTGGCATGCGTTGTCTACCTGCTGAGCCAGCCAATTGCAACAGCAGCTCTTGGAGCCTAAGGTTGGAGGGATGCTTCCTCCCTGTCAAGGTCCCACGCAGGCCATGGTAGCTCTCCAAGGACCTGCCCTCTCAGCCACCTTTTCCCTTGGTGGCAGCAAGCATCAGGCAGTGCCATTATGGGGTGGCTTACAATCATTGTTCTTCATATAAATTACAAAAGTTCATAGAACTGGCTTGCAAAGCCATACACTATATACTGATGGGCAGAGAAAATGTAATTTTCTAAAGTTTTGTTATAGATCTCCTCTTCCCTGGTTAGCCCGTTAAACTGCTCGGTATCAAGAAAAAATTTGGTTTGATTTGACAAGTTAAACAGCTTCTTGGCTAAAGGTCTCTTTTGGGTAAATATTAGCCTTTCGTAGTTCTTGCTGGGCTTCTATTCTCCAAGAGAGCCGTTGGGTGAGTGGTAGAGGAATCCCAAGTCATGGTAGGCCTGTGGCTCATGCATGCAGGTCTACCCACTGGATCCTCTTGTGGCCACTGCCATGTCCTCAGTCTGTGTGGTTGTGAGATGCTGGCACTGGTATTGAAGCTCTGAAATCTTGGTGCCTTCTCTGTCAGCTTGGTGGTGCCAGGAATCTTCCCAGCCAGCTCAGCCCCTCCTTAGCCCTGACTTTGAGTGTCTCTCATCATTCCTGATCTGGGACATCTCGTCTGTAGTCTGTGGCTCTCAGGATTACTCTGTCCCTGCTGTAAGCATCTGCTCCCTTATAAGCCTATGATGGATCTTTTGGGTCCTTCCACGTGGCACCCAGCAACTAATCGATGCCTGCTGTGTAAGGGAATGCTGGCAAGCCAAATGCTGGCTTTCCCTCTGCCAATCTTGCCATGCCCCCAGTTTGACTCTGCTGTGGACACCCCAGGTTGGTAGGGGGTAGGAGGAGTCAACTTCTGATGTAGCTATTGCTGACTCTGAGCACCTGGTGTGAGGGAGCTTTTTCTCAGTTTGTTTTTTCCCTTTAATGTATTTCACATACCTTTCCCCCTCCAGGACTCTAGCCAAGAGAACGGAGGACCTGCAGTTTTTAACACCTGCTTTCATGTTGCTTGTCCTGGTATCTTATCAGTTCCCCTGGGGTGGAAGGGATAAGCATTCTCTTTCTTCCTCCCCTTTAATGGGAATATTTTTCTTCATCCAGCCTCCCACTTCCCAAACTGCTACTCCTTTCCCCCATCCCATCCCCACCCCCTAAAACTGGAAGAGTAAAATGGCTGCCAGGGGACATGATTTATAGGGAGAATGAATGGAAATCACATTGGTTTACTCTTTTCAAAATACTGTTAGTTTTAAACCTCAATTTATGATATGAAAGGCAGTTTAGAGGTACATTATATACTGGGGTCCAGCTCAGTGTATATGGGAATTGGCCTGGACTGGGTGAAAACCACGCCACCCTGTACCCTGTGTAGGCTCATTAGATGACAAGGACACAAAATTCTTCTGTCCTTGAATGAGATGTGGGGCCTAGCACAGTCTGGAACAAAGGTAACATTAGATCCTTTCTTGTCAAGATGATGTTACTAGAAAGTTCCTATATCAAGGGAAATTGTTATTGTTAAGAAAAAGCCAGCCAACTCCTGGATATCAGGCCACGGAAAATTATATGTCCAAGTGAAATTAGGTGGGAATGAACACCCAGGTGAAAGAGAGTCACATTATTTTCAGCTGAGGAGTACCAGTGGCCTATTTGAGGGACAGCCCCACTGCCTTTCTTTCATCTGGTGGTAGGGGAAGAGTGTCTCTTAGTAGCGAGAGGACATGAGTGGACTCTTGTTTCCTTCTCTGTTTTCCCCTCTTCACTGGTTCCCTTCTCCCTGTCTTCCTGCCATTTCTATCCTGTACAGCCTTACTAGTAGCCTTACTGTAGTGTTCGTGGTGTACAGTCCCTCATTCATTCAGCATGCATTGAGTGCCTGATGTGTGCCAGATACTGGGTGAGGTGGTGGAGAGACAAAGATTAAGTCCCTTTCCCCTCAGATGCTTGGACAAGAGAACTATTTGTGTGAAATGGGATTTGAGGAAGTTGTTGACCGTGGGAGAAAGATGTCTTAGGGAATGGAGAGGAGATGGGAAATGGGGAAGAGAAGGGACAGGGAAAATGTGAGCAAGATTAGCAGGAAGTGCCTGGTAACACCAAGTGTCTCCCTCGGAGGTTAGTTTGGACCACAGTTTCCAAGGTTAGGGTTAGGGTTAGGGTGATGGAGATGGCTGCAGTTATGAACCCACTTAGCATATTACAGAATGGGTGGGGCTTCTCCTTGGGACTAGCCCACCGTGGGGGGGGGGTAAGATTCTTGGGTGCCGATGGGCCATTTCCATGCTACGGGTGCACGCTTCCTCTTTTCTTTGACTCAGAGAAGTGAGGAGACCTTTAATCCTGTAACTTTATTGTGACGGACTCAAGACAGCTTCACAAGGATGGACATTAAAAATGCCCTTAAACATTTCATTCCATTTAACTATATATATGTATTCTATTTGGCTGAAATTTTAGCAAGGTTGTTTGATGTTTTCATTCATAGTGATTTCTTAGGTAGGTTCAGGCAAGGATTACCTTTTAACCTGTCAGTTTCTCATATACTCCCATGCCCCCTGAAAGGTTCTGAAAATGTACTAGAAATACTGCAGAGCATATTTTCAGTTCATTGTCCATGCAGACCTAAATTTTTCTCTGCTTTCATAAAGCAAAGCCAATATACCCTATACCAGCCAGCTCAGCCCAGGAAGCTACTGGCATCTACCAACATTAGTAGCAGTTGTCTGTGAGTAGTGATGTCTCCCATGTCTTTTCCTGACAGAATTTTGTTCTGGTACCTTTCTCACCTGTTTCTGAGGTCCTGGTCCTTCCGTGGTCTTCCAGCTTTGTGATTTGAGCATTAGGTTTTCCCTATGAACTTGAACCTGAACTGCTCTTTCAAGTCAATGGAACATTGTAAGAAGCTTCTTTTTTTTTAAATTTTTTATTGTTATGTTAATCACCATACATTACATCATTAGTTCTTGATCTAGTGTTCCATGATTCATTGTTTGTGACTAACACACAGTGCTCCCCGCAGAATGTGCCCTCTTTAATACCCATCACCAGGCTAACCCATCCCCCCACGCTCCTCCCCTCTAGAACCCTCAGTTTGTTTTTCAGAGTCCATCGTCTCTCATGGTTTGTCTCCCCCTCTGACTTACTCCCCTTCATTCTTCCCCTCCTGCTATCTTCTTCTTTTTCTCTTTTCTTAACATATGTTGCATTATTTGTTTCAGAAGTACAGATCTGGGATTCAACAGTCTTGCACAATTCACAGCGCTCACCATAGCACATACCCTCCCCAATGTCTATCACCCAGCCACCCCATCCCTCCCAACCCCCACCACTCCAGCAACACTCAGTTTGTTTCCTGAGATTAAGAATTCCTCATATCAGTGAGGTCATATGATACATGTCTTTCTCTGATTGACTTATTTCACTCAGCATAACACCCTCCAGTTCCATCCACGTCGTTGCAAATGGCAAGATCTCATTCCTTTTGATGGCTGCATAATATTCCATTGTGTATATATACCACATCTTCTTTATCCATTCATCTGTCGATGGGCATCTTGGCTCTTTCCACAGTTTGGCTATGGTGGACATTGCTGCTATAAACATTGGGGTGCACGTACCGCTTCGGGTCCCTACATTTCTATCTTTGGGGTAAATACCCAGTAGTGCAATTGCTGGATCGCATGGTAGCTCTATTTTCAACTGTTTGAGGAACCTCCATACTGTTTTCCAGAGTGGTTGCACCAATTGCATTCCCACCAACAGTGTAGGAGGGTTCCCCTTTCTCCGCATCCCCGCCAACATCTGTTGTTTCCTGACTTGTTAATTTTAGCCATTCTGACTGGTGTGAGGAGGTATCTCATTGAGGTTTTGATTTGGATTTCCCTGATGCCGAGCGATGTTGAGCACTTTTTCATGTGTCTGTTGGCCATTTGGATGTCTTCTTTGGAAAAATGTCTGTCCATGTCTTCTGCCCATTTCTTGATTGGATTATTTGTTCTTTGGGTGTTGAGTTTGATAAGTTATTTATAGATTTTGGATACTAGCCCTTTATCTGATATGTCATTTGCAGATATTTTCTCCCATTCTGTCGGTTGTCTTTTGGTTTTGTGGACTGTTTCTTTTGCTGTGCAAAAGCTTTTTATCTTTTTTTTTTTTTTAAAGATTTTATTTATTTATTTGAGAGAGAGAGAGAAAATGAGAGATAGAAAGCACGAGAGGGAAGAGGGTCAGAGGGAGAGGCAGACTCCCCACTGAGTGGGAAGCCCGATGCAGGACTCGATCCCGGGACTCCAGGATCATGACCTGAGCCGAAGGCAGTCGCTTAACCAACTGAGCCACCCAGGCGCCCACAAAAGCTTTTTATCTTGATGAAATCCCAATAGTTCATTTTTGCCCTGGCTTCCCTTGCCTTTGGCGATGTTTCTAGGAAGAAGTTGCTGCGGCTGAGGTCGAAGAGGTTGCTACCTGTGTTCTCTAGGATTTTGATGGACTCCTGTCTCACGTTTAGGTCTTTCACCCATTTGGAGTCTATTTTTCTGTGTGGTGTAAGGAAATGGTCCAGTTTCATTCTTCTGCATGTGGCTGTCCAATTTTCCCAACACCATTTGTTAAAGAGACTGTCTTTTTTCCATTGGACATTCTTTCCTGCTTTGTCAAGGATGAGTTGACCATAGAGTTGAGGGTCCATTTCTGGGCTCTCGATTCTGTTCCATTGATCTATGTGTCTGTTTTTGTGCCAGTACCATACTGTCTTGAAGATGACAGCTTTGTAATAGAGCTGGAAGTCCGGAATTGTGATGCCGCCAGCTTTGCTTTGCTTTGCTTTTTCAACATTCCTCTGGCTATTCGGGGTCTCTTCTGGTTCCATACAAATTTTAAGATTATTTGTTCCATTTCTTTGAGAAAAGTGGATGGTATTTTGATGGGGATTGCATTGAATGTGTAGATTGCTCTAGGTAGCATTGACATCTTCACAATATTTGTTCTTCCAATCCATGAGCATGGAACGTTTTTCCATTTCTTTGTGTCTTCTTCAATTTCTTTCATGAGTATTTTATAGTTTTCTGAGTACAGATCCTTTGCCTCTTTGGTTAGATTTATTCCTAGGTATCTTATGGTTTTGGGTGCAATTGTGAATGGGATCGACTCCTTGATTTGTCTCTCTTCTGTCTTGTTGTTGGTGTATAGGAATGCCACTGATTTCTGTGCATTGATTTTATATCCTGCTACTTTACTGAATTCCTGTATGAGTTCTAGCAGTTTTGGGGTGGAGTCTTTTGGGTTTTCCACATACAGTATCATATCATCTGCAAAGAGTGAGAGTTTGACTTCCTCTTTGCCGATTTGGATGCCTTTGATTTCTTTTTGTTGTCTGATTGCTGTGGCTAGGACTTCTAATACTATGTTGAATAGCAGTGGTGAGAGTGGACATCCCTGCCGCGTTCCTGACCTTAGGGGAAAAGCTCTTAGCTTTTCCCCATTGAGAATGATATTGGCTGTAGGTTTTTCATAGATGGCTTTTATGATATTGAGGTATGTACCCTCTATCCCTATACTCTGAAGAGTTTTGATCAAGAAAGGATGCTGTACTTTGTCAGATGCTTTTTCTCCATCTATTGAGAGGATCATATGATTCTTGTTCTTTCTTTTGTTAATGTATTGTATTCACGTTGATTGATTTGCGGATGTTGAACCAGCCTTGCAGCCCGGGGATAAATCCCACTTGGTCATGGTGAATAACCCTTTTAATGTACTGTTGGATCCTGTTGGCTAGTATTTTGGTGAGAATTTTTGCATCCATGTTCATCAAGGATATTGGTCTGTAATTCTCCTTTTTGATGGGGTCTTTGTCTGGTTTGGGGATCAAGGTAATGGTGGCCTCATAAAATGAGTTTGGAAGTTTTCCTTCCATTTCTATTTTTTGGAACAGTTTCAGGAGAATAGGTATTAATTCTTCTTTAAATGTCTGATAGAATTCCCCTGGGAAGCCATCTGGCCCTGGGCTTTTGTTTGTTGGGAGATTTTTGATGACTGCTTCAATTTTCCTTAGTGGTTATAGGTCTGTTCAGGTTTTCTATTTCTTCCTGGTTCAATTTTGGTAGTTGATACATCTCTAGGAATGCACCCATTTCTTCCAGGTTATCTAATTTGCTGGCATAGAGTTGCTCATAATATGTTCTTAGAATTGTTTGTATTTCTTTGGTGTTGGTTGTGATCTCTCCTCTTTCATTCATGATTTTGTTGATTTGGGTCATTTTTCTTTTTGATAAGTCTGGCCAGGGGTTTATCAATCTTGTTAATTCTTTCAAAGAAACAGCTCCTAGTTTCGTTGATCTGTTCTACTGTTCTTTTGGTTTCTAGTTCATTGATTTCTGCTCTGATCTTTATTATTTCTCTTCTCCTGCTGGGTTTAGGCTTTATTTGCTCTTCTTTCTCCAGCTCCTTTAGGTGTGGGGTTCGGGTGTGTATTTGAGACCTTTCTTGTTTCTTGAGAAAGGCTTGTCTTGCTATATACTTTCCTCTCAGGACTGCCTTTGCTGTGTCCAAAAGGTTTTGAACAGTTGTGTTTTCATTTTCATTGGTTTCCATGAATTTTTTTAATTCTTCTTTAATTTCCTGGTTGACCCATTCATTCTTTAGTAGGATGCTCTTTAGCCTCCATGTATTTGAGTTCTTTCCGACTTTCCTCTTGTGGTTGAGTTCTAGTTTCAAAGCATTGTGGTCTGAAAATATGCAGGGAATGATCCCAATCTTTTGGTACCGGTTGAGACCTGATTTGTGACCTAGGATGTGATCAATTCTGGAGAATGTTCCATGGGCACTAGAGAAGAATGTGTATTCCGTTGCTTTGGGATGGAATGTTCTGAATATGTCTGTGAAGTCCATTTGGTCCAGCATGTCATTTAAAGTCTTTATTTCCTTGTTGATCTTTTGCTTAGATGATCTGTCCATTTCAGTGAGGGGGGTGTGAAAGTCCCCCACTATTATTGTATTGCTGTCAGTGTGTTTCTTCGCTTTTTTATTAATTGCCTTATATAATTGGCTGCTCCCATGTTAGGGGCATAGATATTTACAATTGTTAGATCTCTTTGTTGGATAGACCCTTTAAGTAGGATATAGTGTCCTTCCTCATCTCTTATTACAGTCTTTGTTTTAAAATCTAATTTGTCTGATAGAAGGATTGCCACCCCATCTTTCTTTTGGTGTCCATTAGCATGGTAAATTGTTTTCCACCCCTTCCCTTTCAATCTGGGGGTGTCTTTGGGTCTAAAATGAGTCTCTTGCAGACAGCATATTGATGGGTCTTGTTTTTTCATCCAATCTGATAGCCTGTGTCTTTTGATTGGGGCATTTAGCCCATTTACATTCAGGGTAACTGTTGAAAGGTATGAATTTAGTGCCATTGTATTGCCTGTAAGGTGACTGTTACTGTATATCGTCTGTGGTCCTTTCTGATCTATGCTGCTTTTAGGCTCTCTCTTTGCTTAGAGGACCCCTTTCAATATTTCTTGGAGGGCTGGTTTCGTGTTTGCAAATTCCTTTAGTTTTTGTTTGTCCTGGAAGCTTTTTATCTCTCCTTCTATTTTCAATGACAGCCTAGCTGGATATAGTATTCTTGGCTGCATATTTTTCTCGTTTAGTGCTCTGAAGATATCTTGCCAGTCCTTTCTGGCCTGCCAGGTCTCTGTGGATAGGTCTGTTGCCAATCTAATGTTTCTACCATTGTAGGTTACATAGCTCTTCTCCCGAGCTGCTTTCAGGATTTTCTCTTTGTCTCTGAGACTCGCAAGTTTTACTATTAGATGTTGGGGTATTGACCTATTTTTATTGATTTTGAGAGGGATTCTCTGTGCCTCCTGGATTTTGATGCCTGTTTCCTTCCTCACATTAGGGAAGTTCTCTGCCATTATTTGCTCCAGTATACCTTCTACCCCTTTCTCTCTTTCTTCTTCTTCTGGGATCCCAATTATTCTAATGTTATTTCATCTTATCGTATCGCTTATCTCTCAAATTCTGCCCTCGTGATCCTGTAGTTGTTTCTCTTTTTCTCAGCCTCTTTATTTTCCATCATTTGGTCTTCTATATCGCTGATTCTCTCTTCTGCCTCATTTATCCTAGCAGTTAGTGCCCCCATTTTTTATTGCACCTCATCAATAGCCTTTTTGATTTCGACTTGGTTAGATTTTAGTTCTTTTATTTCTCCAGAAAGGGTTTCTCTAGGGGCGCCTGGGTGGTTCAGTCGTTAAGCGTCTGCCTTCGGCTCAGGTCATGATCTCAGGATCCTGGGATCGAGCCCTACATCGGGCTCCCTGCTCAGCGGGGAGCCCGCTTCTCCCTCTCCTACTCCCCCTGCTTGTGTTCCCTCTCTCGCTGTGTCTCTCTCTGTCAAATAAATAAATAAAATCTTTAAAAAAAAAAAAAAGAAAGAAAGGGTTTCTCTAATAACTTCCACGCTTTTTTCAAGCCCAGCTAGTATCTTTAAAGTCATGATTCTGAACTCTAGGTCCAACATCGTAGTAATGTCCGTATTGAGTAGGTCCCTGGCTGACGGTACTACCTCTTGTTCTTTTTGCTGAGGTGATTTTTTTCGTCTTGTCATTTTGTCCAGAGAATAGATGAATGAGAGAACAAAATGCTAACAGGTTAACAACATCCCCAGCAAATATACTCTTTACAAATCAGAAAAGACCTGAAACCAGGGGAAAATAAAGGGAAAGAAAGAAAAAAGAAAGAGAAAAGAAAGAAAGAAAAAAAAACAAAAAGAAAAAGATAAAAACAAAAACAGAACAATACAAAAAAACCCGAATATGATCAAATATGATCAGCCTAGTGCATAGATCAGTGCCACACACTAGATTTTGGGCGTATTTTGGTCTGTTAGAAAAAAGTGCCTCCTAAAATTTTAAAGGAAGAAAGACGTATATATGTACAAAATAAGGGTTGATACAATGAAGGGATGGAAGATGACTGTAAAGATGAAAATTATAAAAGATTTTATAAAAGGAATTGATAAGAAGTTGTTTGAAAAAAGAAAGAAGATTAAAAAAAAAAGGGAGAGAATGTGATCAGGCAGGAGACTAGAACAAAGTCATACACTAGTGATTTAGGGTGTTTTGATCTGTTAGAAGAAACTATATCTCAAAATTTTAAAGAGAGGACAACTTATATATATATGCCAAAAATAAGGGTAAGTACTATGAAGGCATAAAATATGACTCTAAAAATGAAAAATAAAAAATGTTTTTTTAAAAAAAGGGATTGATAAGATGTTGGTTGAAAAAGGGAAAAAGAAAAATTAAAAGAAAAACAGTTAAAAAAATTAACTTTGAAAAACTAATGAATTATGGTAAAAGAAAAAAAGCCATGAATTCTATGTGCAGTATTCCCCTAGCGCTGGAGTCTTCCCGTTCTCCTTGATTGGTAAACTTGGTCTTGGCTTGCTGGCTGTTCATGCTGATCTTCTGGGGGAGGGGCCTGTTGCCATGTTTCCAAATGTCTTTGCCAGAGGCGGAATTGCCCCGTCTTTGTCGGTCCGGGCTAAGGAAGCTGCTCGGGTTTGCTCTCAGGAGCTTTTGTTCCCTCCAAGCTCTGGTACAGCTTTGGAGGACCCGGGTGAAAATGGTGGCCTCCCAATCTCCACCTGGAGGAGCTGAGAACTCGGGGCCCTGCTCCTCAGTGCGCCCCCAGAGAAAAGCAGTCACTCCCGTCTCCCCGGTCTCCGGCCGCACTCCGTGCTCACCGGGCCTATGACCAAGCGTTTCTATCTCTGGCTCCCGACCCCGTGTGGAGTCTCCAAACCCAGCAGATCCTTGCGGTGCGCTCCCGCACCGCTCCTCCCCGGGGGAGGGAGGGGAGTCTCCCCGGCTCTGCCACTTGTTGGGTCCCTGCTGGAGGAGCAGTGGCCCGACTGGGCCGCGGATCACAGTTTATGGCAACCCTGAGCTGAGAGCCCGCGCCTCGGCTCCGTCTCTGCAGCCGGCTTCCCCGCTCCGATACCTGGGAGCTCTGCCGCACTCAGGCACCCCTGCTCTTTCAGTGACCCCGAGGGTCCTGAGAGCACACTGTCCCGCGAGGATTCCATCCCCTGCTTAGCCACTGGAGCGACGTCCCTCAGCAGAGCCCGCTTCTAAAAGTTCTGATTTTGTGCTCCGCGGTTCTATCACTTGCCAGAAGCGGCCGACGGAGGCCCCCTCCCCCGCCGTCTCTCCTCCCGAATATCGCCTCGGATTCACTTCTCCGCACGTCCTACCTTCCAGTAAGTGGTCGCTTCTCTGTTCAGAGGGTTGTTGCTCCTCTCTTCTTCGATCCCCTGTTGAGTTCGTAGGTGTTCAGAATGGTTTGATCCCTATTCAGCTGAATTCCTGAGACCAGACGAAATCCAGGTCTCCTACTCCTCCGCCATCTTGCTCTGCCACTCAAGACAACCCCAAGGTGTGATCTCAAAGTGTTCTCATCTCCTTCATGTCTGTTTCCATCCTAGATCACCAGTTATCACAAAAGGATATAACTCAGGAACAGCCAGATGTCAGATGCAAGCATAGGGTATGGGGAAGGGCAAGCCGATTCCATCCCTCTCCCAGCGCAGCCCGCTTCACAGGCTTCTACTTGTTCACCTGTAAGAAGCTTCATATTAAACCTCTGGCTTCAGAGAACTCCAGTCCATTCCTGATCTGCCAGTGCACACCATACACATGAACACACACACACACACACGCATGCGCACACGGGCACACACCGCACATATACACACATTTGTACACACATAGTAATAAAAGTTGACCTGCAGGACTTTACTAAAACACACACTCTGTTCTTGTCTCCCTTCTGTACAGCTGGATGTTTGGAAACATCTTCAACGAGACTAGAAAAGACCACTTGTAGGGGACACCTGACATTCAAATAGGAAACTCCCCACTTCAGTAGCACTTCACACTTGCTAAAACTCTTTCAGACTCATAATGTCTCTTAGTTATCTAGAAGCTATATTAGGATCCAATGGAGTTGTCTGAGCTGTGGACCTTCAGTAAGTCTTATGTATCTGATTTTTACATGATGTAAATTAAATTGGCAACATGCATTTTTTATTTTGAGCTGGTAAGGGTGGGTAACATTTTCTGTATTTGCCCATGTACTTAATTTTATTAGCGTCCATTAAAAATGACAGAAGATATGTTCATATCAAAAATCTTTTATCTGCCTTTTTTTCCCTGAGAGAACAGAGAAAACTGGACAACAGAGCTGTGGCATATATTGGCTACAGCTCTGGACAGATCAACCCAAAAACAGAAAAAGCCTGGTATAAGTCCTAATGGAAGAAAGGCTTTCTGGGCCAATTTGGAGTAGTGCAGATACATCAGTACTTTACCAAATTCAGTCAAAATTTGCCAACACTCACACATTTTTAGTGGAATAAACACCCACTGTCAAGTGGTCAAGTTGAAATGAAGACCTGGAAATGCTAAATAGCTGAGCATGTCATGTTCAGGTGCATGTGACATTGACACTGGGGCTTTATGGACAGTTTCTTTTTTATCCCTACACCATTGTTGAAAGAGAAATAATTTTTTTTGAAATAGGCTGAACATAATTCCGCCAATGTGTGCATGTTTCCAAGAATTTTTGTACCCATAGCGACTCTAGAGCAAGAGCATGAATTGCCACTTGAGGAAAGTTGAAGAAATTTGAAAAGCAAAACACTATTAAAGTATTCCAAATGGTTTGTGTCTTTATCCCAACACTTTTATTTTCCAGCATTCCAGGATTTTTTTTTACCTAAATAATTGAATGGGTCTTGGGCATAGAATGGAACATCATAACATGTTGGCCAAAAAGTAATCATCATCACGGGGTGCCTGGCTTGCTCAGGTGGTAGAGCATGCATGCAACTCTTGATCTTGGGGTTGTGAGTTCAAGCCCCATGTTGGGGATAGAGCTTATTTTTTTTTTTTTAAAGGCAATCATCATGTTGTTTTGATGAAGCGCAAAGAACTGAACTTGAGTAGAAGAAATTCAGGTTTATGGGGATATTGTACCAGGCAGGTTGGGCTAGATCAAACCACCAATCCATAGATACCAGCACAAGTTTAGTTCTAACTCATGCTTACTCATTGTCTTCTTCAGTTCAACAGAAATATCATGTACTGGATTGCTTAAACAACAGGAATTTATTTTCTCATGGTTCTGAAGTTTGGAAGTCCATGATCAAAGTGCTGGTATGGTCAGGTTCTGATGACAGCCCTCTTCCTGGTTTGTAGACAAATAGTTGTCTTCTTGCTGTATTGTCATACAGCATAAGGAGAAATCATCTCTCTGTGTCTCTTCTTATAATGACACTAGACCCCATTCATAAGGGCTCCACTCTCATGACCCATTTACCCCCTGAAGGCCCCATCTCCAAATGGTATCAGATTGAGCATTAGGGTTTCAATATATGAATTTGGGGGTGAGCACAAACATTCAGTCTGTAGCACTCCTACAGTCCATTACATGTGGACAATGAGCTTCTGTACATTATCATTCCTAGACCTGATCTGTTAAAAGCTCCATTTTGATGCGAGCTTCAACAATCTTAGCAACAGGGAAGAGAGAGACTGTGGTAAGCCATGAATGCTTAAAATTTACCGTTTGATGTGACCGGTCAATGCCAGTCATACCTCATTGGTTAAAGCAAGTTGTGCTGCCACACGAGAGTTCAAGTAGATGGAGAAATGTGATCCTGCCACACCGCCTAGAATGTGTGCTGAATATTGCTCAATAGTGTCAATGACTACCACAGTTACAATTAAGGATCATTTGTTTTTTTATTCTCCCGTGCCTTAAGAAATGATTCTTATTTTCTTGAATCCTGAATCCATCCCATTTAAAGTATACTTTCTCCCTACAAAACATGTGAAATAACCTATTTCTTTATGTAAGAACCTCACTTCGAATTGATTCAGCCTACTAATGTTCAGTTTTTTCTGTTGTGGGCATTATATTAAATGCTATCCTCAAGTTCCTTACTGTCTAATTAATTTGGTGACAGACAAATGCCAGCAATATAATGACTAGTCCTCTGCAGATGTGTTTAGTATAAAATGAAAGTAGTGGAGAAGATGATTTTAAATCTGCCTGGGGATGCTCAAGACTGTCTACTTATATTGAAAGAAAGTTTCTTGTGCTCTTTTATGTTTCTTGTGCTCTCCTCTCTTGTTCTGGCCTGAACATTATTATTATGTTTGAGTGAAAGCTTCCATGTCCTTGAAATTAATACTATTCTACTTTTCTCCATCTTTTCTATGTAAAGTGAGCATGATTCTTTTTATTTCCATGGGTTGAATATCTTTTCCTTTGTGTCCCTTTGGAATCCTAACTTGCTCCCAACCCAGATGTGGAAAAGTGATGAGAGCACAAGAAGTAATGCACATTTGGTCAAAGACTAAGCTGATTGGAAAAAAAACCCTTGACTACTCCAAGGAAGATGGGAAATTAAGCATAGTTTTCTTGACTACCTGGAGGGAATGAGCTCTCACACATATTAGAGCTGAAGCTACCCCAAAGCTAGAGAGGGTCCTCTTTTTGTTCTTACAGTTTCCTTCTAGATCCCTCAAGCAAACCAGACAAAGGAAACTCTAGCCCATTTCACATCTCCATCTCATTGTTATCCTCTCTGGGGAGTCCGTAGTCTTCTGGCTTCTCTAGTAATGCAGAAGCTGCTTCAGATACTGTTTTTGTTTGTTTTGTTTTTGATAGCAGGGGAATCATAATATAGAGTTGCACCATTTGCTACTAGAATGCCTTTCTCAGTCATTTCTGAGGGCAGTCTTCCTCTACTGTTCTATGTCTTCAAGTCTTTCCCTGTCTACAAGTAGTCTGCAAAATTTAGCATAGGTTATGTTTGTTCATTGTTAAGTGTAATATCTGTGGCCAACCTTATTGGGGAAAATGCTTCTTGCTTGCTGCTGATGTTTCCTTCCATGAGAAGAGGTGTTTCCTAGTATAACTCCTGGCTTTACTCTGATCCAGTAGACATAGATTTGACTGAGTGGTGAATTCGGGAAGAAAGAACAAGGCATTTGCTCAACTTCTTCCTACCTTCCTTTCAAGAGCACTTGATATCTGACTCTTTAGGAAACAGTCCACCTAATTGTGGAGTTCATTTATCAGACTTGGCTCTGTGTCCTCCAGTTTGGTCTTTTTCATAGTAAAGGTGTAGTGATCCAAAGGGGCACCTGCACCCCAATGTTTATAGCATCAATGTCCACAATAGGCAAACTGTGGAAGGAGCCCAGATGTCCATCAACAGATGAATGGTTAAAGAAGATGTGGTATATACACACACACACACACACACACACACACAATGGAATATTACTCAGCCATCAAAAAATGAAATCTTGCCATTTGCTATGATGTGGTTAGAACTAGAGGGTATTACGCTAAACAAAATAACTCAATCAGAGAAAGACAATTATATGATTTCATTCATGTGGAATTTAAGAAAGAAGACAGAGGAGCATAGGGGAAGGGAGGGAAAAATAAAACAAGATGAAATCAAAGAGGGTAACAAACCATAAGAGACTTTTAAACAAATTTTAATTCAATTAATTAATATACAGTGTATTATTAATTTCAGAGGTAGAGTTCATCAGTCTTATATAACACCCAGTGCTTGTTACATCACATGCCCCCTTAATGTCCATCACCCAGTTACCCCATCCCCCTACCCTCCTTCCCTTCCAGCAACCCTCAGTTTGTTTCCTATACCATAAGAGACTCTTAACCATAGGATACAAACTGAGGGTTGCTGGAGAGGAGGGAGGTGGGGGGATGGGGAAACTGGGTGATGGACATTAAGGAGGGCACATGATGTAATGAGCACTGGGTGTTACATACAACTGATGCATCACTGAACTCTATCTCTGAAACTAATAATACACTCTATGTTAATTAATTGAATTTAAATTAAATTAAAAAAATAAAGGTGATATCCAGACTTTAGTCTATTGCTTTTATTTTTCCATTGATTCAGAAGCTGAGTGAGGAAGGGTGTTATTTATTGAACCCAATGACAACAGGAAATTTAAAAATGCAATTCATAGCAAAAGACCGGATAGTTAGTACCCTGGGCGGTGAGTGGAGTAATCAGGCAATATAGAATCAACCTCATTCCTGGAATCCTCTAGAGGTTCTCCTTGGCCAGTTCTTCCAGGAAAACTTCTCCAGTGACTCAGACTCAGCACTGATCTCTCCTCCCTCCTCTTTTCTAGAGCATCAGTAGACTATATAGCACATTATAGTATAATTTGCTTAATTTCCCTGAGTCTCAGTTTCTTCATTTTATTTATTTTTTTAAAAGATTTTATTTATTTATTTGACAGAGACAGTGAGAGAGGGAACACAAGCGGAGGGGGTGGGGCAGAGGGAGAAGCAGGCTTCCCGCTGAGCAGGGAGCCGGATGCGGCCCTCGATCCCAGGACCCTGGGATCATGATCTGAGCTGAAGGCAGACACTTAATGACTGAGCCACCCAGGCACCAATTTTCATTTTAAATCATAATACTTTCTCACTGTTTACTTTTGGGGGTGATTGAAATACTATAGACACATATATTCACACACATACAGCTTACTTACTATTCTTATAATCTTTGTATTTTTGCATAAGTTTATGTGTTTTGATTAAGATCCTGAGCTGCTGTTGCCTTTTTTTGTTTGTTTGTTTAGAGAGAGAGAATTTCAAGCAGTCTCCATGCTCAGCACAGAGCCTGACTCGGCCCGATCTCGTGACCCTGAGATCATGACCTGAGCCGAAGTCAAGAGTCAAATGCTTAACCAACTGAGCCACCTGGATAGCCCAAGATCCTGAGCTTCTTAAGGACAGGACCTATGCTTTATATTTCTTATCCCATCTTTCAAGGAATTGGTAATCAATTCTGAATAAAGTATTGAAAGACTTTCTAGAAGCCTACATAAAACTGATCTAAACTTATTTTTGAGAACTTCTGAAAGCCTAGTTTGGACAGGAAGTATCTCTGTTCCATTACATTTTCTTTGTGTAAGCCTGTATTAGATACCTAGATAATAAAATACTAAGTTTTGCTGTCAAAGAGCCTGCTTTCTTACTTCAAAACTCTCCCCAAATCTCTAACACTTAATATCAGACACTATACTGGAGAGAATTTGTGAGAAAAAATATTTAGCAGTATTTCCCAAAGAAATGACAGATGTGTATATGAATTTTTAACATGTGATGCCAGTGTGTGAACAAATAGTAAAGAAAAAAACCCAACACTAGCTAAAAGCTTAAAAAAGGACCTTGCTTAAAATAATTCCCTTTATTAGAAGTTTGGTCTCAAAATATGCTTCTTGACTATATTGTATGTCGTATGCTCACTTCAATCTTCTTTATTCCATAGTCTTAAGGAATGCACAACTGTGGGCTCTTTAGGCCATTTCTTAAACTCTTAGATTAGCATTTCTTATAAAGTAAGCGTAGGTGCTTATGCCCAAACAGCCACAAGTAAACTGGAAGTCTCCGAGAACTGTGGGTAATCTCAGCATTTATCAGAGACCCAGCAGGTTGGTACCATCTGGAATGAAAACGAATGGCTTTAAGAATGCTACAAAAGCATATGACACTGTAGTCATGGAGGGTCAGTCCTAGCCAGATGGAGAAAATGGATGTCCAACTGCTTGTCCCTGTCCCCGAAGGAAGGTCTCCAATAAGCAAACTTCCTCCCTCCCTCCCACCCCCCAGCCGATTTCCCCTTGGCCTCCTTCTCTTTCTAGCTTCCCCCTCTCCCATGGGTGCAAGGAGCAATGAGTTGAAAACAGTCCTTCTTGGTGGGAGAGTTTTACAAGAGAAAGTTGTGGAATTGCCAATTATTTTATAATTAGATATTAGATTAACTGTCTTTGTGAAGGAGAGAAAGCCAAGGAGTGAATTTTCAAGAAGCCGTAAAGTGTGTATCACGGTGCTGGGAAAGCAGTTTGCATTACTGTTAATAGGCGTCATGTAGATGAATCTCCAAGTGCTGCACACACTCATCTGCTGAAACCTCACTCTTCCAGCTGTCATTTTGCCCATTCCCATCTGTTTCTTATGCTCTAATAAACGATTGCACTAATTTATTTAGCACCTCTCATCAGAGCCCCCAGGGCTGCTCCAACCCTGCAGGGATTCTCTGCCAATGTGTGACAACCTCGGAGTGGACACATGGCCTGCTGCTTCCGGACATCAGTACCAGACTCTGAAATAGGACTTTGCCTTCAGGGATGCTCACCATCAATGGCATGATTTTTCCATTGCCCTTTTCAAATCCCTTTAGCCTTGAGAATGGAAAATTTGGCCCATTTCTCTGGGGCTGTCACTACCCTGGGAAGTGCTTGCCTACAGAGAGTCTAGAATGTTTGTATACATTTATGGTTGCTTTTGAAAATGTTTATTAGACTTCTGTTGGGTCTTCTAGAGGTAATGGAAAGAAAAAAGAAATACATAACATTTGCCTTCTTGAAGAGAATGTCAGTCTTTGGGCTAGTTACTGGTTTGTCAGATGCCCAGATCTGTATCTTCAGTGCATAGAGATGGTGGGCCTGAGAGCGGTGAGTGCGAGTTGACTGTCTTGTCCATGACTGATTTCTTTTAGACTTTGAGCTTTGCAGGCTACAGTTCATTTGCATATTAAATGATTGGGTGGGAAGTTATCTTTTGCAGTATTTAACAGAAATTTGGCATACAAGATGTGGGATGCAGTGAGCCTGTTAATTTAAGAAGTTAAAAACATTCATTTATTTCTCATCAACTGATGCTTTGAATTTAGAATTATTGAGCCAAGTGCAATTCGTTGATGTTGACAATTTGTGGAAGATAGAAAAAGAGAGGCAAATAAATGCCTGAAAGCTCTAAAAACTAAGTCAGGTGGGGCGCCTGGGTGGCTCAGTGGGTTGGGTGTCTGCCTTCAGTCCAGGGCATGATCTTGCAGTCCTGGGATTGAGCCCCATGTTGGGCTCCCTGCTCATTGGGGAGTCTGCTTCTTCCTCTCCCTTTGCCCCTTTCCTCCGCTTGTGCTCTCTCTCTCTCCTTCAAATAAATAAATAAAATCTTAAAAAAAACACAACAACAAAGTCAGGGAATCCCAGACATTGGATTTTTTTTTTTTTTAAACAGTAAATGGAACCAAAATCTAAGGGTTTGTGTGGGAGGAATTGGAAAGGTTGAAAGGGATGGAGATTTAGTTCTTGTGTATCCACGGGTTTCTAGCTTGCCACAGCTAACCCTTTCCTCTTCTGACAGTTCTGAAGATATTTTGAAAGGAAATAGCTTTCTGATATTATTTTGGAGAAAATTAAGAAAAGGAGATTTGCTTTATGAAATTCAGTACAGTGTTCCTCAAAGTATGCCTCAAGAAACTCTGGCCTGACAAGGTGTTGGAGAAGGAGTGTGTGATCGCATAAATTTGAGACATACAGCATGTATTTTTCTATCTCCTGGAGATTTACAAAGCACATAGTATATTTAAAGGCTCTGATAAGTCTTGCATAAATAAGCTAGTCTGCCTTTGTTTATCCAGTGTTTTCAAGCTTATATGAATACAATATCTTTGCTTGCTTATTTTCTGGATCACATCTGTGTGTGATTCTTTTCAGGGAACAAACTTTGGGAGATGCCAGTGTACAATTAATGTTCCTGGAATATAACTATTCTGTGAAACAAAATATGCCTAAATGCATGAACCTTGTCTAGTGTAATGTTGTAATCTCTCTGATGTGCCCTTTCCCTTTTGTGATTCTATCAGTCAGTCAGAGCATCTACTGAATAATAAGCTCAAGCATCCTTCTTCCAGGTACCAGAGGCCGTAGGTACTGGTATACTTTTCTTCTTGTCTCATGATTTCAAATTCTGCTCATCCTTTTAGACCAGGACTCAGCAAACGTTTTGTGCAAAAGGCCAGATAGTGAATATTTTCAGTTTGCAGCCTAATGGTCTTTGTAGCAACTACCTAATTCTGCCATTGCGGTGCGAAAGCAGCCACAGACACTGTAAATGAATGGGCATGACTGTGTCCCAGTATAACTTTATTTTCATCAACAGGTAGTGGCAGAATTTAGCCAACTACTGTTCCAAACTCTTCAGAGGTGACCCCCTTCTTGAAGACTTTGTTGAAGTTCCTGGCACTGTTCCCACATTAGCTTGGACTTTTGCTTAGCACTTCCTTTATTCTTTCTGGTTGTGGTATCTGTCTTCTGTCATTTATGTTTTTCTGAGGGACTAGGGGACCCAGGGGTGGCCTTGTGTCCACCTCTCATCTCTCATAGCAGGCTTTTCCTTCTTCCTTGCACTTTGGTTCCTCAAACATGCTGTGCTCACTGTCTTTGAGCATGCTGTTCCCCCTGCCTGCAACACTCTTCCCCCTATTTCTCCCTGCCTAATTAGCTCCTACTTTAGCATAAGGTCTTAGACTACTCATAGTTTTCCTGAACTCATGGATTTCTTCAAACTCCCCCATTACAAGAACTCAAAGCTTCATGCATATCATAGACCTTCGCTCAAATGAAATTTCCCATTTACTTTTAAAATGAGATGATTCATAGCTGTCTTTTTCACTAGGCTCTATGCTCTGTAAGTACAGGAATCAGGCATTGTTTTGCCCACTCTGCTATCCCTAGCACATGGCCTGGTGCTGACATATAGTAAGTGCTCAATAAAAATCTTATGGAGAGAATGCATGAACTAATGCTTACATGATTGGACTCATTCAGTCATTCACTTACCCTGGCTCATTGTTTTGTCTAAGAACTTGCACAGGTATGCTTTAAAAAGATTTTAAGGAATAAAAATTAATGACTATTGTTTTTCTCAATATGTAAAAGTGACATAGACTTCCAGTTGAGACTCCCTCTGGCGTCAGTTAGAAATTTATAAGTTATGCCTCATGCCAAATTATGACGCTTTCATCCAAATATTTGATTTCTTTTCAAATTGAACTCAGCAACAACTGCCAGATACAAACTTTACAATAAATGACAGAGAACGATTCTTTTCTGCTTAGGGAACCATCAGTATCTATGCTGAGCAGAACTCAACTGGACATGAGCATATAAGAATAAAGCGTTATAATGTCCTTTAGTATTTTTTTTTAATGAGAAAAAAACAGATAGCATATTGTGCCTTTTCAGTGACAGCTGACCTGAGAAAAGCCAGCAAGTGGAAAATTCTGAGTTAAGATGCAATTGTGTTATTAATTGTGTTTTAAGGTCATTTGCAAAAGTCATAACATGGTGAATTTGGGATGAATAGTTGCTTTTCCTTTGAAACTCCGGCTTCTTAGCTGGCGGAAACTTAATGTGGCTGAACTATAGTGCATTTCCTGGAGAAGAAAGCCTCCAGCCTGGGGTGGAACTGTGAATGGAGATCAGAGCCCCAGTTCTGGGTTCTCATTCCCAGCCCCTCCCCTGATGTGAGCAAGCTTCAAAGAGAAAGAAAACAGATGCTTGAGAGGCACTGACAGGAAAGGGAAATCTCACCTGGGCTGGCCTTGGATCCTGTTAGAAAATTTTGGTTGCACTTTGTTGTGCTGGTCAATGATGATGCCAGCAGAAGTGTCTTTCTACCTGACTAAAAATTGCACGAAGGTCCAGGTGTGGAGTTCCCTTAGAAGGCAGCATATCAGCTCTGCTCAAAGGTAAATATAGAGGGTAGATTCCTTTGGAATGGGCCTCCAAGCATCAGGAGTTCCCAGGCATGGGATCTTTGGGCTGCACCTACTCTAACATGCACAACATTGGATACATGGGTATCTCAGAAGTGTGTGCAGTGTGTTTGCAAAGGTCAGTCCATGTATGTGCATTTTAGACTAGAGTGTCTTTGACTTCCCACTGAGCCCAGCACCTGGCAACTATCATCTCTGTTACATGTCTGCCATGGGCAGCCCAATATTATTCTAAATTCCCAGGCATTAGTTTAGACAGAGGCTGAGTGTTAACATTGTCATCTGGCCTCATCCCTTAGACTACATAGGTCAGACAAATGTCCTACGCAGGCCACTGCTTTTGAGTATCTCTCATGTGTCAGCAGTATGCTGGGCACTTTCATACATTACCTCAAGTTATGATAGCAACTCTGATGGGTAGGTAATTCCCAATTTATAGCTGAGGCCTCTGAGGCTCAGAGGATTTGTGAAATGCATATGGCCACCCGATAGGTATAGAGATAAATAATGAAGATAGTGGAAGGGATAAGGATTAATTCCTTAAAAGATGGTGTGGGGTTTTCTGGTCCCATTGCCCCTTCACAAATGCTACCAAGGATGGCACCTGGTCCCTGTACTTGCCGAGTGGGTCACTTTTCTCAAAGAAGAAGAGACATCTATGCCAGTCCATGGGGAAGACTGATGGCTGAGTATATTATTCTGGGAATCTGATCACAGGATGTAGTTCTCTGATAGGATTCCTTGAGTGACATTCAACAGAGACTTTCTGCCCCCATCTAACCTCAGCTATTGTTGCCTTTGGGAGAACATTTTCCCAGGTCACGCTACTAAGAAGGAATCCTAGTCATTGCTATGCCATTGGTATTTCACTGCATAACAACAGTTGGCTCCATTGTATACTTTTGGTCTTGTTGCTAGATGTAAGGAGTACCTAGTTGCATGGGAGACCCGAAGAGTTGCTTGGGCATGGAGATCAACTTGATTGCATAGATGCCCAAAACAGGTATACCAGTTAATGCTTATTTCAGAGTCCTTCCCTGCAAAGGTCGTATGCATTAGTCACTGTGTCAAGTCAGGCTTTCTTAGTCATCGTGTGTATTCTCATTGTTTGTCTCAATGAAACTCTGAAACTTCCTGAACTTCTGGGAATCATCATTCTCTAGCTCTTGACTGCCCAAATCGTGAGCAATTAAAGTTGAAGAACAAATCCAGAGTGCTATATGAGAATGTGCTGCAGAACCATGACCATTCTCCCATGTGCATTTTCATCTCCCTTTTCTTGAATGGATTTGGTGTTAATCGTCCTTCACTGCCCCAGCAGGGACCCAAAAGGATCTCTTTAGAACCTGTAGGTGAATTGAGTGTGGATGTCTGTTTCTTTAATGCTCTGATAGAAAGTTGAGCAGAGTTGCCAGACGTCTGAAACCCCTACTGAACCTTTCTCGAAAGAGCAGGGGGTCTGAACTTCATAAGAGCTTTGGCTGGTATCATATAATGATGCTGTGTTGGTGAGAGGACTTCTTAAACATGTCATTTGTTCATAAAATCACTTAGCACAAAATCCATCCACCTCTGTGGTATTGGGGGGGGGGGGGCTGAGTTAATGTCACCTAACCTGATGAAAATCCCCTTGCCGTGAACTCCTTTATAAGCTGAAAATCCATGGACATTTTCCCTTTTCTCCCTTGTAGCAAGAGGTGTTAATTGGCTACATTGCCCCTAAATAAGTATTTGCTTCCCACCCCCGCCCCCAGCATTCAGTAGGATCTCTGTTTTTCTGTAAACAGTTGCAAATTATAAAATAAATCAATATTTGTTAATGTTATGATGCAGCAGCATCCCCCACATCTGCAAAGAATGATTTATAGACTACAGCATTTCAAGCCTGACCCGTTCGGGTCTCAGAAAGCACTTAAAAAATAAATTTACCCTGGCCTTTCTCACCCCATTTCAAAAAGGGTGACAAAGATGAAGTAATTTATAAGTCACACTTTTATTAATGCTTTTAACTTTCATACACTTGGCTTTGTTGGCCTTCGAGTGGCTTTAGTGCAGGCCCTGGTTGAATGGTAACCTTCGGCACTTTGGGGGGGTTCGGTACAAATGATCAACTCATAAATAGGTGCTGGGCTCCACATTATCCTGCCATAAATTCACCAGACCTTTCAAGTACATCAAGTAAGAGCGAGTTGAACTAGGCGTTTCGCTCTGAGTTTACAGACTAATGCAGTACTAATGAGTATCTGGGCAAAGGGTTCCCAGAACGATGTCCAGCACTTTGCAATGAGAGACGCTGCTTGTCACGAGGGAGACAAGAGCCTTGTAACATAGGAGTCATGGGGAGCAGTCCTGTCTGTTTTCAAGAGAACCAAATGGATGTTCCTGAGCTGTTGGAACTCCTCCTTTGCAGCCAGAGCAGGAAAATGAGGAATTGACTTGAACTTCACCATCTGCCTGTCGAAACTGTGATTTTAAGACTTACTGTTAGGGTGTCTGTAACATGAAAAGGAGAATAGCCAGAGAAACTCCCCGAAAGATGATAATAGCCACCTATTTGCTTGAAGTCTTTAAAAAGGAGTCTGTTGTGGTTTGCAGGATTAGTGATGACAGGGTATTGACCTGTCAGGGTAACTTTGAGAAGCAGCAAACTGCTGCTTTTCTCTTTCCCTGGAATAAGGCGAATGAGTCAATGTATTACATTGATTAGCAGGGGTGGGGAGAGAAAAAAAGATCACTGAAATCATTGACCCTGTACTTGAGAATCGCTTTGGACTTGATTCGTAGCATGAAACTTTCAGGCACACCTCTAGCTGTCAGCTTAAGAAATCGTGTAGGCCAGTGCCTGTGGCTGCATGCAAAGTGGTCAGCTCTGTGGTGGCTGGGGCGGAACTCCACTCCACCTCTTCCTCCTCTCCAAACCCAGTGGTTACTCAGGCATGAAGTTCAGCCTTTCCTGCTATCTTCCTTACGCATAACATTAGGGTGGGCCCCGCAGCTTGTGGGCTGCTCCAGACCTCCACGTCCTGTGCCAGGAATCTCACACCATCCACAAAACCATTGCCTGAATGGGTTTCTCTAAATCTTCACTTTTATTTTGTCAACCCTCTGCTGTGAAACCCTCACTCATGGCCAGCTCTCTGCAGGATCAAGTCCAGTGTTCTTGGTCTCGATGTCTGTGGCTCTCTGGCTTGTGCAGGGTTACCCCACGTCATCTTTCATACTGCCTTTGGCTGAGCCACCACTCGGGTCCTGTAGTGCCCAGTTGCATCTCCACTCAAGTATTTAGTGCCTTCTCCTTGCTGGCGATGCCCTCTGCTTGTTCAGTCCCCACCCATTGCTCAAGACAGGTCTTTTCTCTTTGTTTTTAAACTCCCTTTGCGAAGCCTGTTTGTGCATCAGCGGGTCAGCAAACGTTTTCAGTACGGGGCCAGATAGTAAATATTTTCAGCTTTATGGGCTATATAGTAGTCTCTCTTGCAGCTTCTCAACTCTGCCATTGTGCAGTGGAAGCAGCCACAGACCATGCACAAATGAGCGTCTGTGTTCCGAGAAAACTTAACGAAAATAGGTTATGGGCTGCACTTGGCTGGTGGGGCTAGAGCATGATCTTTGACCTCTGACTTAGATTCATGGTCACCTTCCAAGAACTCATATGAAAAATTTAACCTTTCTGATATGCTTTCCTTGATAGCTTATCCATGAAGATTATGTTAGGTTATTTAATGTTTCATGACTATATTATCTCCATAATTAGATTTTAACTGTCTCCTGCACAAATACCAGCCCGAGAGTTTAAGGTAGAATAGCAGCGCTAAAGTCCAGTTCTACCCTCTTTTATCCATACCTGCACCTATAGCACATGTGTATCTTCTATATTTATATATATCTACTTATCTCTATCTATCTCTCCCTAAATATATATGGTTTTTTGTTTCTTTGATTTTTGGGCTAACTGGTCTTCTAGATCCAGATTCTGGGTCTCTCCTGCCCAACCCATTCTCTACCATTTTATTTTCGTAGATGAAGACATAGATATTGAGTCCACGAAAGGCTAGGCTACTCCTTGAAAAGTAGAAGCTTCCCCTGGTTCTCCTAACACCCATCAGCCTCATCAGAGTGCCTTGGAAGAAATGCCACAGTCTTTATGAGCTTGGCTTCATTTGGGGATTGGAAGATGAAAAAATAGTAGATGAGATTTGAGTCCTCATAGGTCCTTCCAGATAAATTCCGCAAAATGGGCCTCATGTGGGATGTTCTGGTTAGAGAGAATGAGGTGAAGGATTTCCTATGTAACTTGGGTGTTTGAGGGACACTTTTAAAGGTTTCCTGGGGAGTACTTCCCACATGGGGTTTCTGTAGCTAAATTCAAGTTTACGCTAAAGGTGGGTTTGACTGTAGAAGCCATCACCTGTGGTGTAAGACATCCTGGTATACTTCAGTCAGAAGGATCAGCTACTCTACTTGGAACTGTGAGCTTCAGAAAGGTATGTCCTGATGGCATGTTTTACTTCAGAGATAAGGAAGTCAACTGGGTGGGATATTGTAGGTAGTAATAATAGATTCCATTATAGTTAGTATTTGTCTCATTCTTCTAATATTTGCTGAGTACTTATTATAGGTTAGGCATCAGGCTCCGTGCTTTGCATGTGTTTGTTATCTACATGTTATGTACTATCCGGCATTCTCTCATTATACAGGCATAGCTCGGAGATATTACAGGTTCGGTTCCAGACCACTGCAATAAAGTGTATATTGTAATAAAGTGAGTCAAATGAATTTTTTGGTTTCCCAGTGCATATGAAAGTTATGTTTACACTACCCTGTAGTCTATTAAGTGTGTAATAGCCGTATGCCTTAAAAAACATACATAACTTAATTTGAAAGTACTTTATTGCTGAAACATGCTAACCATCATCTAAGCTTTCAGCAAGTTCTAATCTTTTTGCTGGTAAAGGGCCTTGCCTTGATGTTGGCTGCTGACTGATCAAGGTGGTGGTTACTGAAGGTTGGGGTGGCTGTAGCAATTTCTTAAAATAAGACAACAGGAAATTTGCTGCATCTATTGACTTTTCCTTTTGTGAATGATTTCTCTGTAGCATGCTGCTGTTTGATAGCATTTTACCCACCAGAGAAATTCTTTGGAAATTGGATTCAGTCCTCTCACACCCTGCTGCTGCTTTATCAACTAAGTTTACATAATACTCTAAATCCTTTGTTGTCATTTCAACAGTTTTCCCAGCATCTTCCCTGGGAGTAGGTTCCATCTCCAGAAACCACTGTCTTTGCTCATCCATAAGAAGCCACTCCTCATCCACTAAAGGTTTATTGAGATTTCATCAATTCAGTCCCATCTTCAGACTCTACTTTTAATTCTAGTTCTTTTGCTGTAATTACTCCCTCCACAGAAGTCATCCGTGAGGGTTAGAAGCACCTTCTTCTAAAGTCCTGTTTATGTTGGTATTTTGACCTCTTTCCATGAATCACGAATGTTCTTGATGGCATTTGGAATGGTGAATCCTTTCCAGAAGGTTTTCAATTGACTTTGCCCAGATCTATCAGAGGAATCACTATCAGTGGCAGCTCTAGCCTTGTGAAATGTATTCCTTAAATAATAAGACTTGAAAGTCAGAATTGCTCCTTGATCCGTGGGCTGCAGAATGGGCTGCTGTTAGCAGGCATGAACACAACATTAATCTTGTTGTCCAACTCCATCAGAGCTTTTGGGTGACCAGGTGCATTGTCAGCGAGCAGTCAGATTTTGAAAGGAATCTTTTTTTTTTTTTTTCTCAGTAGTAGGTCTTTTACGTAATGATGAGCTGAAAATATTCAGTAACCATGTTGTAAACAGGTGTGCTGTCATCCAGGCTTTGTTGTTCCATTTACAGAGCATAGGTAGAGCAGATACAGCATAATTTTTGAGGGCTCAAGGATTTTCATAATGGTAAATAAACCCTTGACTTCAACTCAAGGTCATTAAGCCCCTAACTGGCATTAGCCCCTAACAAGAGAGTCGGCCTGTTTTAAAAAGCTTTGAAGCTAGGCATTGACTTCTCCTCCCTAGCTATGACAGTCCTAGATGACATCTTCTTCCGGTAGAAGGCTGTTTCATCTACATTGAAAATCTGTTGTTTGGTTTAGCCACCTTCATGAATGATCTGAGCTAGATCTTCTGGAGAACTTGCTGCAGCTTCGAAATCAGCACTTGCTGCTTCGCCTCACACTTGTATGTTATGGAAATGGCTTCTTTCTTTAAACCTCATGAACCAACCTCTGCTGGCTTCAGACTTTTCTTGTGTGGCTTCTCCTCCTCTCTCAGCCTTCACAGGATTGAAGGGAGTGAAGGCCTTGCTCTGGATTAGGTTTTGGCTCAAGGGAATACTGCGACTGGTTTGATCTTCTATCCAGACCACAAAAATGTTCTTCATATCAACAATAAGACTGTTTTGCTTTCTTATTCCTGTGTTTAGTGCAGTAGCACTTTTAATTTCCTTCAAGACTTTTTCTTTGCATTCAGAACTTGGCTAACTGGTACAAGGGACTTAATGCCTTTTGACATGCCTTCCTCACTAAGCCAAATCATTTCTAGCTTGATTTAAAATGAGAGATGTGCTCCTCTTTCACTTGGACACTTAGAGGCCATTGTGGGGTTATTAATTGGCCTACTTTCCATATTGTTGTGTCTCAGGGAATATGGAGGCCTGAGAAGAGGGAGAGACAGGAGAACGGTCAGTGAGTGGAGCAGTCAGAACACACACAGTGTTTCTCGATTGAGTTTGCCATCTTACATGGGCATGGTTCGTGGTGCCCCCAAACGATTCCAGTCATAATATTAAATACCACTGGTCATAGATCACCATAACAAATAGAATAATGATGAAAAAGATTGAAATATTGCAAGCAGTACCAGAATGTGACACAGAGACACTAAGGGAGCAAATGGTACTGACAGGCATGCTCAATATAGGGTTAATATAGGGTTGCCACAAACCTTCCATTTGTGGAAACAGTGTCTGTGAAGCCCTGTAAAGCAAAACACAATCAAACCAGGTGTGCCCGTATTAGAGAAATGCTCCCTAAAACTGGTGACTCTCAGCCCACTTTTCAAGATGGTGACTTTTAAACAATTTCTTCAGAGATTTTGGAATAAGCCTAATTGATTGCAAGATGATAAATACTGGTGTTTCAGTATATGTAGGCTGTGATCTGTGCTTTTAAGAAGGTGTGAACTGTGTTTGGTCAGAAGACCTTCCAATAAAGAAGTGTTAAGCTTCTTTTGAAAAACACACCTGTTATAAATTTTAAAATTTGTATGGAAAGGCATCTTTACAAAAAGTCCACCTGCTGAACATTTCTTTTTATTAAATCATGAAGATCCCAAGATTACTTCTTCATCCAAATCTATAATAATCACAGCCATCCAAAGGATCTAGCCAAGCTTTAGGTGATATTTTTTTGTTTTAATTTTTGAAGATAATTACCATATGTTTGGTTTTGGTTCTGTAGGTTTATAGGAATATAGAGGATCTGTGTGGCTGTTGTTTGTCCATCTGCCAGTTGGCAGGGGTGGTGGGGGAGAAGTAACTTGTCGTAACACTTTGCCTGGTTTTATTCAAAACAAGGAAGCTAATGAAAAAATTTGAGGATACAGATCCCACTCAGCTTTCCCATCACCCTGTCCTCCCTATAATTATATACGTAAAATTGCAGATATTACTTGCAAGGAGGAATCACTGGGCCAACAGACTCCAACGTGATGATTAGAGAAGGCAAAATCACTTACAACTTAAGAGTGATACCCAATAATAGAAGACTGAAAGAAATGAATTGGTACAATGAGTTAAATTAAATTCAGCACAACTAATAGTAGATTAAGCAAACATTACAAATTAAAACCAAAGCTCCAGACAAACAAGGGAACAAATCTTGCCTGGAGCTGAGCTGCAGAGAGACCCATCTGATAGCCAGGATGTGTGCCTTCGCTCAGGGAAGGAGTCCTTGACTCCTTATTGGGGCTGGGGTGCAGGAAAAGGAAGGGAGCTGTGCTAAAAAGCATGGGCACAGCTAACAAAGCAGGCTTCTGGCTCAGTGCAGAGAGCCATGGCTGTGTAATGATTGCCCCGGGAGGGCTTGCAGGGAGAGGCTGCTTCAAAGAGCTTGAGGTTGGTCAGAGTCCTCAGATGAGTGGGAAGAAGGCTCCAGATTTTAGCAAGGAGAGGGAGGTGTATGCCCATTGTTTTTCTTGGACTGCATGATTGGCCTTTTTTCCTTTTTTAAAAAAAATTGTATTGAAATATCTCTACAGAGAAGTGCCCAGTTGGTAAGCGTACATTTAATCTGTGTTTACCTGTGCAGCCAATTTCCAGATCGAAAAAGGGAATGTTACCAGAATCTGGGGCATCCCTGCTACTCCTGGGCACTGTCCATCAAGGGCAACTATCTTACTGAGAATCTTGGCTTCCTTAGCAGTGCATCACACCTCCCACCCAAACATGAACTTATCATGAGAGAAAGGGAGGTGGGAAGGGAGAGGGGGAGAGGAAGAGAGAGAAGGGCAACAGAGAGAGTAGAGAGAGGTTGGTTTGCTCTGGGAGAGGTGCTCCAGATTCCTGGCGTGGAAGCTGGCTGTTTGCAGAGCCAGAAAGGAAGACTGGGTAAATCTTGGTGTTTAGTTTGCCAGCTCTATTTAAAGAGGATTTGTTGGAGGCCCAAAGCTGAGCATTCACAGTAGGACTAATATCTACCACTTAGTACAGATAATGCCTTATAGACATTAACTAATTTTTTCATGTGGCCCCCTAGCGAGAAGTAGGTGAGTATTAGCATATCTGCTTTATAAATTCAGTTAACAGGCATAAAGAGATTAAGGCAGCTCCCCATTTCACGGGTTTGCCCAATGAGTTGCTGCTTTATCTGCCACCCTTGTGCTCAGCCAGTCTTTTGGCTGCCTTGCATTCTTCATGTGTTCCTCTGTTTATTTTGCTTATTTGTTCATCAAACATCTATGGAGCTGTTTCTCTGGTACTGTGTGAGGCTGCATGGAGGACACTAAAATGAATAAAGTGTAGTCCATACTCAAAAAGGGATAATTTTATAGGGGTTAAATCATAAATCCCATCAGAGGGTAGGCAGTTAATAAAGATGGGTGAGCCAGCAGGGATATGACAGTAGGGAGCAGGGAGGATTGTGGCACGCCGGGGGTGCCTGCCCCATCTCCTTATTATATAACACGGTAGCTGTCCCAAACACACACGTTTATGATGAGGATACAGTCTGCAAGACTTTTTGGAGGAGGAAGAACACAGTTTGCTCCAGTGCAGCGTGGTGAATGCTGTAATAGAAGTGTAAGCAGTATGATGAAAAGTCAGGAGAGCTCTTTGTTATGACAAAAGGACAGAGGAAGGGTGTTAGCTGTGGACACAGGAGCACCCTGGGGGGAGGTGAGAGGGCTTTAAAGACAGATTTAGGACCATGAGATGCTAGAGTGTGAAGCCAAGTTGAGGCCCATTCTATACTTGGATACCGCCTGTGATGGGGAATTCAGTACCTAGAGAACTCACCCCTTTGGAGTTCTCTCCACTGCCTGGTTAGTGGGTGCGTGGGCAGCAGTTTGGTGGTGAAGACCACCGTAGGCTTGGAATCAACCTATCTGGGTTTGAATCCCAGACTCTACCACTTATTAGCCGTATAACCCTGGGGGAAGTTATCTAACCTTTCTGTGCCTCAGTTTACTCGTCTGTAGATGGTGGTGGTAAAAGAATTTGTTGCAAGGACAGAATGGAGGTAAAATCTCAGCACAGCCTCTACATGAAGGAACGCTCTGCTAGAGTTGTCCCTATGCATCTGAGGCCAAGCTAAGCTTGAGAACTGGACAGGGCTTTCCAAATGGTAATAAACCCTTGAACCCCCAAAAAGACCAACATCCAGAGGGAACTGAGTTGTTGCAAAATATGCAGTCTCCCTTGTCTTAGCAAGGGAAGGGATTGAAGATCATCTCTGATGCTTTCATGGGTACGCTGTATGCTCTATGGCCTTGATGCGCCCTGGAAAACTTTGGTTGTACTGTCATTTACAGATGTCATAGAAAAGTGAGAGCCTGGCACAAGGTAGACTCAGGTCTCTCAAATTGAGGGCTCCAATTCAGGAGAAAGGCAAGAGCTAAAAACACATTCTGGATTGGTTTTCATCATACTGAGAGGACAAAGCTATTAATTAAATGTCATTGGAGGGTAGATTCTGATAATTTTACACCATAATGGGGATAGTAGGTGCCTGTGCTCTGAGCTTTCTTTCCTAAAATGCATGTGTGTGTTTTTAATTTGGTATATTTGTATTTGCAAAGTTCCTGAGTATGCCGCAGTGACTGTTTTTAATCTCAGTTCTTCTGAGTGGTTGATAATATTCACTTATTTTTGGATAGAGGCACTATGTCTAGAGATTTAGGGTGGTAGAATTTTAGGACTTTCAAACTATGATAACATCTATCTAGTTTACTCATTTTACAGATTGATACCACGAAGCTCAGAATAGCAAGTAATTTACTTAAGACCCTGCAACTGTTTAGTCTGAAGAATCTGGACTTGAATCAGTCCTAAAACTTTCCTGATGGTTTATGTTCAGGTTCTTCCATTTTTTTAGTTGACTGACCTTGGCTAAATCTTTTAACCTTCTTGAACTCCCATTTCTTTTTTTTGTAAACGGGGGTTGTAATAATAAATAGCATAATCCATAGGGTTGCATGAAGAGTCAAATAGGATAATGAATGGGAAAGCATTTTGTAAACACTATAAAATGCCATACAAACTTTAGGTATAGTTATTATTGTCTGAAGTAATTCAGCAAAATAGTAGGAAGTCGACATTTAACTCAAAGAAGTCCCTGGATTTTTAGAATTGGAAAGGATCCTTGGAGTCTACCTAGGTTAATAACTAAGTAATTGAAGATTTTGTTACATGTCTTACTGTTAAATCAGAGAATATTTTAAAATGTGCATTTGTTTTTCATGGTTTTTTTTAGAGTGCACGCATGTGCATGGGGTTGGGGGGTGAGGGCAGGAGGGGCAGAGGGAGAGGGAGAGAGAGAATCTTAAGCAGGCTCTATGCCCTGCATGGAGCCAGCACAGGGCTCAGTCTCATGACCCTGAGATCATGACCTGACTTGAAATCAGGAGTCAGTGCTTAGCTGACTGAGCCACCCAGGGCCCCCTTAAAATGTGCATTTGTAAATTGACTTTCTTTGCAAATAGAAAAATTCTGATTATCTCTGAATAAGCACTTTCCATCAGGGGCCCGGATACTCCCAAGGACCAGTCCACAACCTAATTTATTAAGAATGGCAATAAACAGTTTGATTGCTGTCCAGTTTCATTTTTGCAGTGCTGGGTGTGAGTCATACGATTCCACTTTTTAGGGTCAGTGGGGTTAAACAGGGGAGAGGCTGTGGCAGGACTGAGGACAGGAAAAGACTTAGCCTCAGATCTAGCATCCAACAGCCAGGACATGCAAAGGCCAAAGTGCACATAACCAAGTTCTCCCTTTCTAGATTTCCTCTTCACTTTGTCACAAGAGGTGAGGAGGCAGACACTGCAATCAGTGGGTTGCAAGAAAATGCCTTTATTCCCTTGCACTGCTACTAAGCAAGGCACACAAGTCAGGATAGGGAGGAGGGAGACCTGGTGGCACCAGGGATATCTGGGCAGAGCTGACTTTTTCTCCAGATTAAGCAGGGTTTTGATGGTCTGGTGATTTCTGAAAACTATTGGCAAGGTCATGTTAGGTCATGGAAATATATGTATTTTTTAACGACCAGAGCAGGAAGAGAAACTCACTTTAAAATCCCCTCCATGGCTCCTGTGCATGTTCAGCAGCACAGATCAGAACTGCGGGGTGTGTGTGTGTGTGTGTGTGTGTGTGGGTGTGCACGTGAAAGAGGTGAAACTACTTTCCCGTGCTGCCCGCCCCCTTAAGATCCTGTATTCCACCGACTCCCCCGGAAGTGCGCTTTCACTGTGAATAATTCCAATGATGAAGTAGGCTCCGTGAGAGGCAGCACCATGAAACACACGGAGCTGTGTGGACCGGAGTTTATAAATCCGTGACAGCTCATGGGTTTCAGAGTGTTCAAGAGGGTGACGGGCCTGCTGCGGCCCAGGTGAGGGGAGGCAGGCCCCTTCGAATGAAGCTGTGGGCCAGCCACCTCTCCCTCGCCAAGGCAGGCACATTCCCGGGTCAGGCGCATTTTCATTGCCTTTTTGGGGAGACGGCTGCAGCTGCTGCCCAGGGCCGCTGACCTGCATTACGGCTTTGATGATGCTTGTCACTGAAGAGAGGTTTCAGCCTCGGGAATAGCCTTAAAGAGGCCTTTTAATTCCTCCTGGGAACTCTGCACCTTGGGATTGCGGCAGGGTCACCTCCGTTCTGACAGCTGAGGAGAGCAGGAAGCTGCCATTTGGCTCCTCCTCCCATCTTTTTGTCCTAACCCCTTGCTCTTTAGGGAACATTACACCACTGCTTCATACAGATGCATTGTAAAAACATCACAAACAGCAGAACAGAAAAGCAAACCCAAGTTAGAAAATTAGGATAGAACAGAATCTATCCAGCGCTTTGTCATCAACCAAGTGCTATAAATTCTGCTTCTCTAAGTAGTTGGTTTTAATTCTTTAACTTGTGAATGGGTGTCCTCAGGCCTGGCTCCTTTTCCAGCAAATCATCTTATACCTTCACCCATTTTGCCCACACTTTTCCCCATCGCCTCCCTCTGGAAACCACTATTTTTTTTCTTTATCTATGAGGGGTTTTGTGGTGGTGGTTTTGTTTGTTTTGGTTCTACATATACGTGATCTCAAACAGTATTTGTCTTTCTCTGTGTGATTTATTTCACTTAGCTTAATGCCCTCAGGATCCATCCATGTTGTTGCATATGGCAGGATTTCCTTTTTTGTGGCTCAGTAGTATTCCTGTGTGTGTGTGTGCATGCACACATGTGTTTGTTTCTTCATACGTTCAACAATTAGGTTGCTCCCATGTTTCAAATATTGAATATTATAAATAATGCTGCAGTGAACTTGGGATGCACATATTTTTTTGAGATAGTAATGGTACACCCATAAGATAAATACCCAGAAGTGGAACCATTGGATTATATGGTGTCTATTTTTAATTTTTTGAGGAACCTCCATACTGTTTTCCACAGTGGCTGCACCATTACGTTCCCCCCAATAGTGCTCCAGGGTTCCCTTTTCTCCTGTTATTTCTTATCCTTTTTGTAGTTAAGAGGTAGAAGTTGATATCTCATTGTGGTTTTGATTTTCATTTCTCTGGTGATTAGTGATGCTGAGCACATTTGCCTGTACCTGTTGGCCATTTGTATGTTTTCTTTGGAAACCCTTTTCCAGCAGGTTCTTCTCTAAGGCTGCTTAGAATGCTGGGTTATTACCCTTGTGGATTTATAGTCTGAACACCATATATTTCTTTCTGTCTCTTGATTCTTCTTTCTCTTCTAAGCTGTTTCTTTGTCTTTCTGGAACTAGTGCATTCCTTTCCTCCCCCCAAACTAATATGTTCAAATGGTTGCATGTCATATAACCAAAGGCATGTGCTTTAAGCTCTTCTTAAATCACTTACCCATGTCCCTGCCATCCAGGTACAGTAATTTCAGATTGATTCAGTTCAGTCAAATTCAACTGACATTTTATTCGATGAACACCAGTTGTAAAGCCCTAGACTAGATGCTGGGATGGGGTGTGTGTGTGTGTGTGTGTGTGTGTGTGTGTGTGTGTGTGTCTCTCTCCATCCATCTCTTTCTCATTTTCTAGCTATTCATCCATCTTCTATTTACCTGAGGCAAAAGATATAAGGAGTCCTAGCTTATAAGATTTCTTAACATGCCCAACTTTTCTTCTTTTTGATATTTAAAACTGTTCAACAATAACAACAGTAATACAAGAATCTTAACCATCCACCATTACTTTCTCTGCCAAAATGGGATAAATGAAATTCAACAGTTTCCCTATAATATTCATTTCTTGATTCTTCTCCCAAAGGAGAACTTACTTCATTCTTATAATGAAAACATACTCATAATCTGAGATATGGATCTAACCATTTCCCCCTCTTCTTTTCCCAAAGTCTCCATCATGGAGTGTTCTCAAGAAGGAAGTTGGACTGTTTTCAATGTGCACATCCCTTCCTGCCACTGCCCTATTCCTAACAGAAAGGTTAATATAGAGAGGTAGGGTGACTGAGTCCGCTCCCAACCATAGGCATTAAACCCCGGATCTTTCATTACTTAGGTATGTGATTTGGAGCAAGTTATAGTCCTTGAATGTAAATGGTGGTATAATAATAGTACCAAGTTCATAAGGATTGTTAGGTCAATTAAATTGAATGAAATAATACATGTACTCTAGCACAGTCCCTGACATAATGCCTATTTGAAAGGTATGTTGGAAAGAAAAGAGATGCTAGAATCCTGAGTGGGTGGGTAAGGTATCTTAATTTTAAAAACAGATAATTTTTAGCAGCACTAAACAGATTATATTGATGCAGTTAATTTGGTGGTTACAGATATTTCCAAAACATGTATTTGGATTTTTCCTAAATTTGGAAATCAGTGGATCTGAGGGCTCTTGGACTGAGAAAAGAAAGGAAGGGATGAAAGAAAGGTAGAGGGAGGGAGAAATCAGTTCAAGGGTGTTGGTCACCAGATGGATTTGTATCACATAGGATGGGATAGGTTTGCATAATGGAAGATTACGTATGGGCATGACTCACCATTTGAGGCGGCTGCTATGATAACATAGGTACCCACATCTTGAATGCCCGTGGTCCCTGAAGCCTCACCTGGAGGTGCCCAGTGGATGTGACTACTTTTCTTTCTCAGTTCATGGTGCTTATTTGTATCCATTAAACATTTTTTGTCACATCCTGCTCTGTTTTACAGTTACTTTCTATTTTGTGGAAGCTCGTGCCTCTTTGCCCTGTCACATGGTGGACAGACTTGGACAGAATGGACAGAATGCTGCCATTCACTCAGGCAAGGCTCAAATCTGCTGACAGGATGATGGATTCCTTCCACTCCAGAGCCAGGGTTAGGGCAGTGCCCAAGCTGGAGGGGTTTTGCAGAGCGGGATCGGGAGCAGTTGCTCCCCTTGGTCTCATTTTCCCAAAGTGGCATCTTTCACCAATTCTTAAAAGGTGCACCATTCTACAGGGACCTCGTCAAAATGGTGATGGAAAAGGGAAGCAAAGAGAAAGCAAAAGTCAATGTGGGTAGAGTCAGGGTGAAGCCTTGAGACCTTACAACAGGATGTCACAGTGTGACCCCTTTTATGTACTCTGCTCCCCTCCTACCCCCACACTAACCAGTGTTGGAGCCTGAACTACCCCACCTCTCACCCCCAAGACTTCCCATCTTAGGAAAACCTAGCTGTGCATCCGCATGAGGGCCGACTCACTTCTCCCTGTATTGCCCCTGAAGCCCCCGCTGTCCCTACCTGAAGGAAAGCCATGGCCTCCAGACCCTTGGGGTCTAGCTGTGCCTCCAGCTCTGATCCTTTTCCTATCACTGTGCTGTGGGCACATGGACTTCCTTGTTGTTCCTCAAATGTGCTGATCACATTCCTGTCTCAGGGCCTTTGCACTTTTGTTCCCTCTACTGGGAATGTTCTTTTCTAGATGTTTCCATGGATGATTTCATTCAAGTCTGTTATCAGATGTCACCTTCTCAGAGAGGCCTTCTCTGACCCCCCAAGCTAAAGAGCTTCCCCTGTCACTGTCTTTCTTCTTATTATACTGTAATTTTCTTTCCGTACCACTGGGCATTATATTGCACATGCAGCAGATTATTTTCTGACCCCCACTAGAATGTAAGTTCCATGAGGCCAGGGACCTGGAGTGTTTTGTCCATTACTGTATCCCATGGCTAGACCAGGACCCTGTACGTCAGAGGTGCTCAATAAATTTGTTGCATATATGAATGAATAGCGAGTGATTTTTCACTCACCCATCTAGTCATACATCCATTCACTGCACAGTGACTGAGTGTCAACAATGTGTAAAGATGAAGACATCATAGTCCTTGCTTCTAGGAGGTGGCAGTTGTGATGGGGAGATACGTAAACAGATACAGATACATGAACAGGTGTTTATGAAAAAGTTTTGCAGGTGCAATGATAGAGCTATAAAAAGGATATTTCCTCAAATACAATGTCAGAGAAGCAGCAGATAACATGCTGACATTAGGTATACTCACTTCCTTGAGGATTGAAGCCACACGTAAACATATCTTTGTGTGTGTGTGTGTGTGTGTGTGTGTGTGTGTGTAATGGTTTGGCCATACAAGATTTCATAGAGTTTAGAGGAGGGCTCCAAATGGTTTTGCAGTGCTGTTACAGTATGTCAGAAAGGTGAAGAATTCACTCTCTTTTCCCCCAAATGAAATAGAAGCTGCTGCATTTTTCCCAGGTGGGCTCAGGCATTGTACAAGACCCACATATTTTTCAATAAGAGACTCACATTTGCTGTGATGCTAGAAGCTTCTAATGGGCCTCTGAGGGTTGTAAATTATATCAAATAATTTTCCACATACTAAGCTGTTGTTTTTTTAAAGGATGGAGATAGGAGGGGTGAGGATAAATCTTTCTTTGGACCTTGAAATTATACCTTGTTTCGACCGTATTCAATAAATCTTTTTGAATGTTCATTCATTCAACAAACATTTACTGGGTATCAACTATGTGAGAGGTGCCATACTGGGCCATGGGGCCATTGTTGGTGGGGAAAAATCTGTAGATCTTTACTGGAAAACGGCTAGAACTTGGTGTAGCTTTTTGTTGTTTGTTTTAGCATTACCATTTTATTGGTGTTGTTTTATTACATCTTTATCGTAGCAAGTCAGATAATATAGAGGTATATAAATATGTATAAAGGAAAAATAACTAATATTCCACTCCTCCTCCTCATTCCTGTCACCCATTGTAATTAATCTTTTCAGTAATTTGTTGGATATCTTTCTATTCCATTATCTTAGTATATACACATACACACACAGTCTTTCCTTTTTAAAAATTCTGTTACAAAAATGAAATCCTATAACACATATTACTCTGAAATGTACTTTTAAAAACTTACTGATGTAAAATGAACATCTTTTTAGATCTTTTTAGTAAGTTTATAATTTTTGATAGAATTGGCATCATGGAGCTACCCATTTTTGTATTCTTAGACTTTTAGGTAAATCAATTTTTTTCTATGATATTCAGGTTTTAAGTAAACATCCTCATACATATTTTCTTATATATTGGTGCTTTTATTTCTCCTGAGTGGATTCTGATGTGATTATCATGTCAAAGGGTAAATGAATTTTTAATCTTTTATTAAGCACAGCTTAATTACTTTTCCAAAAGATTGTAGCAATTTATATTTTCTTCAGAAATATACGGGAGTGCATTTGTCCCTAATATTATCCCCAGCACTGGATGTCATCAGTGTTTTTAAGTTTTGTCAAGAATGATGGTAATGGTATGTCAATAATGATACCTCATTATTACTTTACTTTCATTTACCTGACTGTCTCCAGGGTTGGGCATTGTTCATATATTTATCGGACATTTGCATTTCATATATTATAAATTCCCATTCCCATCCCTTTGCATGTTTTTATTGCATTTTCTTTTTCTTCTTGCTATGTAGGACCTCTGTGTAATAGAAATAATAGTGGTTTGTTGGTCACAATAAGCACATATGATAAATCATCCTGCAGATATATACTTCTGCTTATTTTTATGATTTCCGTCTTTGTCTTGCTTAGAAAACATCCCTCATCAACCTTTCAGATATGGTGCTCACCATAAACATGACCTGCATAAGCCAGAGTCTTTGGGTTAGAACCATGCCCATTTATGGTGCTCTGTGGCTACAGGGTACCATTTCAGGATCTGGGGCTGCCACCTGACAAAGATGCCACCTGCGTTAGCCTTTTCCTTCCCACTCCTCTCCCTGATTTTAGTGGAGATTTGCTTGCTAGCCACAGACCTTGTGTCCTATCCTCAGTGCCTGGGATCCTTCTGCTGGAACAATGAAGTGAGACTACTGAAAGTCGTGGTCGTTAAGAGACAGTGTAGCATTTCCTAAGGTCTCCAGGCCATGTCTCACTGTGGGAAACATCAGTAGCAAAGCATCCAGAGCTTGGCAGCGAGCACACTGGCTCACCCCTCCCCTGTGGAACTGCGGCTCAATTGCCTTTGCTTGGTTGTCCTTTTTCACCCTCTTCTCTGAAGGGATCATTAAAATCGCCCAAGACCTCTGACCCTTTGGTACTTCATCCTGGGAGTTGGATTTTATCCAGAATCCATTGGCTGAAATTATGCCCTGTGGTTTGCCTCTAGCATGTCATTGGGGCATAGTTTCTGCAGTCCTGGGCTTCGAGGACCTGGCGCGGCCCCATGGTAACAGGGTCATTTGCTCCTCTCGACAGCACTAAGGTACTGTCCTCCAAATTCATAGGCAAGGGTGACTTCTGACTGGGCCAGGCTGGTAGGTGAGTATCTTGAAGGATGAGGGTAGTTAGGAATGTTTAGATTTCAATGAATATTTTCCCTCTTCTTGTGACTAAGCTGTTAGAGAAAAGCTAGAACATTAGAGCTATGGGAAAGTTCAGGCGGGGAAACTGAGGCAGAGAGAAGTAAAACAGGCGTACACAAGTCTCATAGCACACTGGTATACACTGATAGTCTTTGTGGGTTCTAGGACAGCCACAGACACAACAATAATAGGTAAATAGAAATAGGTTCAAATGGATACATCTCAGTTTGTGTATTGTCCTATCAGTGGGACACTGACCACTTCTAGAATTGTTAACGGTGATTCAGAGCCATAGTTCAAAGCAATAAGACCATCTGGATTTCTCCATTTTACAGCTGGTGAGATGGAAGGACAGGTGAATAAAGTGATGTGCCCCATCTTCATGTAGTGATTAGCAGCATTGTCAAAACTTGAATCCATATGCCCTGACTTTCTGGTCTTTGTGCTCTCTCTACTGCCTCGTGCACCTACTGGTTGATGCTCTTAGTTGCAGGAGTATCCTTTTCAGTGAATAGTAAAGATCGAAGACCAGCTCTTTTGGGGGACTGGTATCTACTGGGGGATAGAATTTATTGCCACACTCATATATACCCCTTTAACCTGCCTCCCAGCCAAGGAGGATTATGTTATCTTGTTTCTTTATTCAGAAAATATGTATCAGTCCCTTCCAATGCTAGAGGCTTAATAAATAGTGTGGCAGTTCAATCAGTATTGAACTGATTTGCATTGTCAAGGTACCAGAGGTAGGGGCCTGAGCAAGTGACTAAGGTTTCATTTTACCAGTTAGGAGAAAAGATGCGGCGTGCTGAAAATACACAAATCCCTTTTAACCATTCCGTTAAAAACACATGCTATATAATTGAATATAAGTACAAATAGAAGGCACCTGGTACAGCTTGTTCCACCTTCTCTTTTATTAGAATCTAAGTGGTAACATTCATTTCCAGGCAGCGTCACCAATGTTGGTTTTGTTCATTATTAGGATATTGTAGTTACTGCGCTCTGAAGGGAGAAGCCCTGGGTTCATAACTGCCAGGAATGGCAAGGGGCTGAAGAATGAGACGCACTGGCTGATGGGCCTTTTATAGAGTCCGTGGGTCAGAAATCATCTTCAGGGATGATTTCCCTGTGGCCTGTGTTCCCAGGGGAGGATGGGTACTTTTTCTCCTTCGGTTGTAGATGTGGTATGGTCTTGAGCCCTGAAGATGCTGCCTGATTCTGGATCAGGGACCCAGGGGCAGCTGGGAGGCCAGCGTGGTTGTGGCCGTGGGCCCTGTGAAGCCAGCTGAGAAAGCACCAGGGCCTGCAGGTCTGTGGGAGCCCTGACATTTCATTATAGTGATTGTAACTGGCATGAGGAGAATTTGTGGATGGGCTTCAGAACAGGGGAAAAAAGAAAAAAGAAGGAAAAAAGGTGAACCATAAATTAGAACAATAATTTATAGGCCACCATTGAGCACACTTGCACCATGATCACAGCCCCTAATAAATACATTCCTATGACTTATGAGGCTGTAATAATCCTCCCACTGATGATTTCTGCATTAAGTTGTTGCTGTTACTATTGTGCATGTTTGGTAATGAAGGGCAAAAATCAGTATTGGGGTGTTTTGATTCTTTTAATAAGGAGAATAAAATTCTTTTCCTCTCCGCCATCCTTTACACCTTAGCTAGAAACAGATTCAAAACCCGGAGATAGAAGATTGACTTTGGGGTTTATCCTTTTCCTATTTCCTGATCCTCTGGGGGAGGTTTCAAGACACAACTGTAGTCAAATCAAGTCACTTTCCTGTGTTCTTTTTCCGCCTGGGATCTTCCCTCGGGAAGCTCTGTGTAATCTCATCTGTCTCGAGTGGATCCACAGAGGCAACAGGTGCATAAGGAGCCTGTACTAACTTCCTGAGCAAAATGAGCATCTCTCCTCCCTTATCCACCTTGGTGGATGAGAATGCTGCTTTAAAGGGAAGGTCAAAGAAACCTGCCCCAATTCTAGTTCTTTTGCTAGATGCTTTATAGCCATACATAAATGTTATTTGTTATCACAGTATAGGCCTACTTGGGAATTTGGCTATGGGCTTTTAAGTAAGACATCCATCATTTACACCTAAACAGTATCTTACCATTTTCAAAAACATTTTTATTGATATTTCTCATTTAATCATTATATCATTTGAAATGGCTAATAGGCATTGCCATTTTCAGGTGAGGAGACTGAGGGTCAGAAAGGAGGTATGTTTCTCAAGGTTGCCTGAGTGTGTGTGTGTGTGTGTGGGGGGGGTGGGGGTAGATCCAAGTTTCCTGTAAGAAAAGAAGAGTTTTATTACCACTTTCCCTGGTTGGTGCCTCTGGAGTAGCACAGCATTCACCAGGGGTCTAGACACGGGCTTGCTTCTACACTCTCCCACAGAGTTTAAATAGACACATCAGATTCAGTGGAAACTTTGAAGATGCTTCGTGCTTGGAGCAGCTTCCCTTTGGGGACAATGGAGATAGGGGGAATTTGCTGTATTCTGGGAGTAAGTTTCCCATTACCTAGTATTAGCAGACCATTTGTAACTCAGACATCAGGCAGGGTTTTAGTGTCCTAAAATTCCTAGAAAAGCTGGCTAAGCTCCTACCCCCTCTAGGTATATCCCATGTAAATACAAGGCCCTTTACAATGCTTTGCAGATTTCCAAAGGGCTTGTACTTCCTTGTGGTTACCTCTGGCCTGCAAACTCCTGCTTCTGTGGAATCAGTTCATCTTGGAGATTGTCTCAGTGCCCCTCTGTCGTCTGGGGTGTGCGGTACAGCCAGGTAACTTGGCTGTCTTCCTTTTCCTTCAGACAAACCACTCATGCAAGGGTTTTGTGTGTGTGTGTGTGTGTGTGTGTGTGTGTGTGCGCGCGCGTGCGCGCACGCGCGCGCACAATATACATAAGACTACTGATGTTTTGTAGGATAGGAACATTGACACATCACCCCTGGGCTCCTTTTTCAACTTGGTTCCCATTTCCTCCCATTTTCCAAGACTCCCTATGCCCTTGCCCTTCTTTCCTCACTTGTCCCCCTCCCCCAAATTCCTATCTGTTTTGAATGCTTTTCAGTTTAGCTACTTCCTTTGTTTCCTTCTGACACATGCCCTCAGGGGTTCACCTTTGCCACAAGTGCCTTATCAAGGATATTTTCCTCAAAAAGACTTTTTGTCCCTAAAAGGAATTCTGATGCCAGCGGAGGCCACGTTTTCCAATCTACTGCATAAATAAATAGTCAAACAACAAGCAAAAGAACTCAGTCTTGGATGTACATTGTAACAGTGACAGCAGTGATGTTAATACCTTACAGATATTGGAAGTTTTCATGTTGCCAGCATGCTTTGCCTATATATATTAGTGTATTTTATCCATACAGTAATTCCTATGATCCTGGTTTTCAGATGAAGAAACTGAGGGTCATAGAGAGCTGGGAATAGTGTGCAGGCAGGCTCCCTGACGTTTTCAGAGCTCTTTCCCCACCATGTCAGCATAGGTCTAATTCTATTCCAATCCATACTGCCGCACTGGTTGGCTTCTGTGTTTCATGGTCACACAATGAATCAAATTTGAAAATTTTAGCCATCTCTGATTTATATTTGCCACCGGCCTCCCTGGACCTTAAGTTCTAAGGAACTGACTTTTTGGTTTTTGACAACCCTAAACATTCAACCACCCTAGGTCATGTTTTGTCACTTTCTGGAGTTCTAGAAACACTGTGCAGTGAAGGCTGCGCCTCACAGGACCAGGTCATGAGGCCATCTCACATGTGTGTAACCTGCTTCTTTAAAATTTGTGGACTATTTCTCTCTCTGTCCATTGGCTGCTACAGCCAGCCTGCATGGACTGTGTTCAGTTGTTTTTTGTTTTTCTGTGTAACATTTCTTCAACCTGGAAATGCTTTATCATGTGGCTTAAGGACATGTTATAGCCCCAGCAAGGCAGGGGTTAAAATGATTTTACCCACAGGATTTCACGAAGCAGCTGTGAGCCAGTTTTTGGTCCTGTTCTCCATCCTTGGGAGAGAGAGTTGTCCCCACTGTCTCTCCCAAGGATGCATTATCTGGACCATTATGGAACCCATCAGCAGTGGGGCCATGACCTCTGGCTGACCTTGGCCTGCTGATGCCCTGTCATGCACTCCAATTACTAGAATATGTAGAGGTAACTACAGCCTTCTGAAACCCTTGGAAACTTATAGCTTTGTCAGGTCCTTACCTCTTTTCAGTAGCATTGGGTGACTTCTAGATCCTACTGGCATTTTTCTTCTCCGGTGATATGTGTGCTCACTCTGAAATGAAAACTCCAGAGCTGTGGTTGGTCTGTCTTATTGGAAAACTGTAATTTTCCACTGCTTGGCCCGTTTTCCTTGGATGAAGGGCTGTAAGAAGGAACAGTGAGAATATGAGGAGATTGGTTAATATCTTTGCTAGCAGCAACGTTATTTTTTTATATTTTCAGGGGGTGGGGGACATCTAGAGTTGTACTGCCTTGACACTTCCAAGTCTCTCTGCTTGTCTTTTAAACTTCATCTTCATTCCTAAGTTGACTATAGCTGTGCAAAAGGTTTAATGGGTTTGGTAGTATTTTGTAGTATTTTTGTTAATCTTTTTTTTAATTTTTTTCCTGAGCACGGGCACTAAAGAAAAAAATGTCACTATGCTCTGCATTTCAGAAGCAAAAGAAAATTAGATACCTGTTATATAATATGCTCACAACATTATATAACAAGTCTTTCCACTGGAAATAATGCTCCAAGCTGTTCTGTTCTCCATTTGCTGTGATTCATTTAAGTGTTGAATGTTAAACTGGTTAAACTGGTCTATCTACCAAGCTGAGAGATGTATTAGGTTGAACCCTATGAATTTGCTGATTTTGTAGATCAAAGCATTAAAATATAGACAGTTTTATAGGGTCCACCTTGTAGTGGCAGCATTAGGCAAAACTGATCGGAGCAGGAGGGATCACTCAGCGCCTCCCGCCATCTCCAGGCAGGATTGCATTGCAGTCATACTCAGAAGAATCTCTTAACTCACACTTTTTAACATTTGTTGTCAATGAATAAGATCCCTTCTACTGTTCTGGGTTAGTTAAGGGATTAATATCACTATCAAAGCAGGGACTGGGTCATTCTGGAAGCTCAGCCGAAGTGGCAGTTATGTCTGCTCTTTAAGATTTTTTTTTTTTTTTTAAGAATTTATTTATTTATTTGACAGAGAGAGAGACAGCGAGAGAAGGAACACAGGCAGGGGGAGTGGGAGAGGGAGAAGCAGGCCTCCTGCCGAGCAGGGAGCCTGATGCGGGGCTTGATCCCAGGACCCTGGGATCATGACCTGAGCCGAAGGCAGACGCCCAATGACTGAGCCACCCAGGCACCCCTGCTTTTTAAGATCTTAAAGGACACCTCACACATTGTGTCCCTCTTGGTTGGCAGGATTGGGGTTTTGTTTTTATATTTTTTTATTTTTAAACAACTGTTAAATTTGGGTATATTTCTCTTTTAAAGGGAGATTTTACAACATTTTTTCCAGTTTATTGGGATAGAATTGGTAGGCATCACCATATATGTTTAAGGTGTACAGCATAATGGTTTGACTTGAATATATTGTGATGACTGCAGTTAACATCCATCATCTCACGTAGATAAAATAAAAGGAAAAAGCAAACAAAATATTTTTTTTTCCTTGTGATGAGGACTCTGGATCTACTCTCTTAACAACCTTCCTGTATATTATAGAGCCACGTTAGCAGTAGGCATCATGTCATACGTTACATCTCTAGTACTTACTTATCTTATGACTGCAAGTTTGTACCATTGAATACCTTTCTCCAGTTTTCTCCTCCCCCCCGCTCTCACTCCTGGTGTACACAAATCTCATCTCTTTTTCTGTGAGTTCTCTTTTTCTTTTGGTTCCACAGTATTTGTCTCCTTCTGACTTCTCTTAGTATAGTACCCTCATGTTGGCCTGTGTTATTGCAAATGGCAGGATTTTTTCATTTTTTATGGCTGAAGCATATTCCATGGAGTGTGTGTGTGTGTGTGTGTGTGTGTGTGTGTGTGTGTGTTTCACAATTTTTAAAAAAAATCTATTCTTCAATTGTTGGACGCTGAGGTTGTTTCCATGTCTTGGCTATTGGAAATAATGCTGCTGTGAACTTGGGGGTGCAGATAGCTTTTCAAGTTATTGCTTTCGTTTCTTTTCGATATATTTGATTGGGATTTTAACAATGTGGAAGGATTCTCTATTCCTTTCACCTCTTGCCAACCAAGTATGCATTTCCATGTTCACCAAAAACCAGTGAGGTCCTCTGGCTCTGATTTGTGACACCTGGAGACTTGTGTCTCAGATCTTAGCCTTGAATGTAAAAATATAAGTTGTTAAACAGTTTGCTTGGCTACCTTCGGAGGTGGGTCCTCTAAATGAAGAGATTGAGTCTGCTTTACTCAAGCAATGAGATTTCTGGACAAAGCAAAGTCATGGTGATAGCCTCTGGACTCTGGGTAGAGTTTTCCCAGCATGTATATCAAAGCCAGCTCAGGGTGTCTGCCCTTCCTCCCAGACTCCTGCAACTTCTCCCCACTCCCACGGGCCCTTGAGCAGCAGCTCATGACACCCAGAGGTTTCAGTTCAGGGTATGTGTTCACTTAAGCTAGTACCTATTCCAAGCATTGAGCTGGACTTACTCCTTTGTTGCCTATAAAAATGTAGTCACCCAGTCATTGTAGCATGAGTTTAGGTACTAGGTTTTTTTTTTGCAACAAAGAGCATGAAGGCAGCTTCTTTTCATTTGTCTAGGAACTGAACTCAGACCTTTGTACACCATGACATTATTTCAACACAAAAGATACAGAGTTTGGATGTGGGCCATATGATAGAAATTTTTATGCAATATGTAAACTCTGCTTAAATGAGATAAAAACACCCAGTATAGTTCTTGGCCCTTTACAGACTTCTGCCAGATGCCAAAAAAGTATAGAATAACTAGCTAAAGAGGAAAGAGGAGAGGCTTTTCGGTCAGAAGGCCTAGGCTCAGGTCATATTTTTGCCACTAGTACGTGTTTGACCTTAGGCTACCGTTTCATAGCCTCCGTTCCCCTTTGCAAAGTGGGGTCCTTGCACCTCTCAGGATTGTCCCATGGGCATAAAATGCAATTGTGGGAGCAACAGTGCTTTGAATAAAGGCTGAGAGAACCTAAAGGTATTGGGTATCTTTTACCCTCCCGGTCTGATTCTTATTAGGCCTCAGATGTCTTTGCATAATTGGATGAAAGATTGGGCTAATATGTCTTAGAAGTGGATGTTTCCTAAAATTGATGAGCGGCTCTGAGTCCCCAACAGTTTCTTACCCTTTGGGAAGCAGCTGTGGTGGTAGAGGGCTCAGAGGGGTTTGTGGCAGGCTGGGACCCCCTGTTACAGAAGACACCCCTTCCCTACAAGCCCTCTATCCCCACCCTCCTGCAGCTTGTCATTAATGAGGGAGCTTGGTCCAAACCTAGTTTTCCAGGGTCTGATGAAAGCCATAGCCGACTTAAATCATTTTCCTGTGGCCTTTAACCTAAAAAGATTACATTTCAGGGGTGGGGGGGTTAAGGAGGGTGAGCAGCAGAGGACCAGCCTACTGTCAGAGGACAAAATCAAATTTTTTCTGTGATGTTGCTGCATTAAATGGGCCAATTTTATGTCATGTAACATGTGAATAATGGCTCTAGCATGTGATGTCAAAATTTTCCACATGTCTCATAAATAAATCCAGCCACACCCCTCCCCCAACCACCACCCAAAGGCTATCCGTTTTTGAACCTCAGCTTGCATCCCAAATCAAGAATGCGTTCAGATTCAAGGTTAAAGGTACAGTGTCCCCTTTCAAAAGGCACATGTCCGTGTTTCTGCTGAGAATGATAAATAACCTTTGAAATAGGCTATCGGTTGTCAAGACTCTTCGTCTTCCTTGTCTTTCTATTCTTCCTCCTCTTCTTTTTTTAGCCTAACTTTGCTGGTTAGGTCGGATGCTTTGGAAAGAATAGATGCTATGTTAGGCCCACACTTGATGAAATTTTCTTTAAAGAACACCACTTCAGATTCCCTCGGGGAGAAAAATCCCACAGTCAGATAGCTCAGTGGCCCTCAAGAGTGAAGGAGCCAGACACAGCCCAGCGGCAATTAGTATTGGTAGCATAGCCAAGCCAAGCCCGTTTTCAGCAAGAAGCATATATTCGTTCGAGACCCGTCCACTCGCATGGATGTACCATGCACAGATTCTGAGATTCTTCTACAAAATCCAGCCTTGTTGAAAGCTCCTTTGCTGAAGGAAAGCTGCCTGTCTCTTCCCCCTAAGGGACAGAATGCTTTTTTTGTTTTCCCATTTTCTAGAGGGTCAGGAGGAGGCAATGGGCAGGCGCATGATGGCTGAGAACCAGCGCAAAGAACAGGAGGGGAATTTGGCTTGATTTTCTTAGAGGCTCAAGTCCGCCTGTCTGCTCTCTCTGTCCCTCCCTTCTCTCTGCACCTCACAAACAAAGGCAGCATCTTTCTCAGATAATGCCGCATGTGTCAGAAGCGAACGTTCTGGGAATGTACATGGTGACCTGCTCTGTGTAACAAACGTCAACCCCAAACCATACAGAAGTCGCTACATCTGTTTTGGCTTTGTTCGCAGCACAGAGGGGAGGGGGGGTGCACTCCATGGTCAAGGGCCAAACTACATGTCATATTTCATTACCTTCATTAGCTACTACAGAAGGCTGCATTCAAAGAAAAGGTTGGTATTAACTCTTGAGCCACCAGCCTTTTCTGACAATCATTTTCACCTTCACCCACTGCTTGCCGATCGCTGTGTGCTCATGCTGTGGGCTCTGATTTAACTAAACTGTAAATCAGCCCTGAGGTCCACGATTTCACCTTCTTAAAGGAGGCAAGCTACTGTTTTATCCTAGGTAGCTACTTACAGGACGTCGGAACATCTGGAACCTATTAGGGCAAATGCTAGTGTAAACCCAATGGGGAAAGCGTATTTAGAATTAATAAAACTTTCCCTTCTTGTTTTGTCCGCGGTTGTCTTTTTCTTTCCTTCCTCACGTTATTTCTGTGATTTAGTGTTGCCAGCTCCATTCTTGGTGGCTGAAGTGAGATAAGATGATGCCTTATGCTTACTGATGCCTCGCTATTTTGGGGGAGTTTTTCTTGGTGTGCTTTCTTGTGATGACATCAGTGGACCCTCACAGTCACGGCCCTTGGACCTAAGGACCCATTCCCCTGTCTTCATGTTGTATTTCTTAAGCTATACTTTACACTTACTGAAATAAAAGTGAGTACATGTATAAAGTAGATCTTGATAATGCATGGCTGTAAAAATGGTCCGTTTCCATGCTGCATATTGAATACATCATGATTCCATTTGAAATCCTCTATGGCCTGCATGCTCTGTTACTTAATATTGTGAAGAATGGCCAGTTGGCCAGCCTACGTCAGAACACAGCTGGACTGTGGAATTAGGGGTCTGGAGTTTTGCTTCTTCATCCTGGCTCTGCTACTGATTTATCTCCTGGTATCAGACAAAGCTCTTGCCCTTAATTCTTCCATCTGTAAACTATGGATCATTATACCATTACAAGGGTTCCGTGAGCTCAAATGATTTCATTTTAGGACACTCTGAAAAGCCCTAAGAAGACAGTACTTTAGAATATACCATTTGGAATACAATAACATCTCTTTATTTTTATTAATATGTATTTGAAAGATCTACACCAGTGACTTGCAAGTATAGGCCCTGGACCAATAGCATCAGCATCACCTGGGAACTGGTTAGAAATGCAAATTCTTGGCCCATATACCTACTGAGTCAGAAACTGGTGGGGGAATTCTGATGTACCCTCAAGTTGGAGAACTCCTGATCAATACATTTGGCTTCCAATCCAGGAGTTAAACGCACAGAGGTCTCTCGGCCCAAATATTGGAGTGGAAGCTCAGCTCTCCAAGGATTGTAATGTGTTACCTGAAAGCCAATCTAGATTTGTAAGCAACACAGGTCCTTTCTTGTTTCGATTTGTGGACAGTGCCAACACAAAATTGTTTTTCTGGTTGGAGGTGAGTTTCATAATTTGGCTGAGCATTACTGTCTCACTAAACTCCATAGCCCACTTTGTAAGCTGGTGTCTGTCTCATGGCACTTTGGATACAGTTTAACCTGCCAGGAAAATAAATTTATAATGAAGATGGACACCCACCACCAGAGTAAAGACATCAAGCTTAGATTTGGGGCTCAAATGTACACAGAGGCAAAATGATGCCCTAGAAGGCATCTAGAACTTCTCTGGAGTTGGGACACTAACATGATGATACCTTGCACATTGTCCGCTTGGAGGCAGAAAGAGAAAATGGAAGAAAATAGTGTTCATGATCAGAAATGCTGTGCTTTCTTTGGTGAGTCCCACATGTCCCTGTTCCACATTTTACAGGAGTTGTTGTAAAATAAAAACCAACCAAACAATGGACACCTGGATATATGATCTAGTTTTGTAAATCAGTAACAATGTGTAAATTGTAAATGTAGGAGCATCTGCTGTAAGTTGGCTTTTACTATGTATCTGCATCTAGTGCTACTTTGTGCCTATAATTCCTTTTTTTCATAAAGAAATGAAAAATTATACTCCTTCTCATCTCCTTTTGGTGTTTCAGGTTTCCCTAAGATTCAGGACACATTCAGAATCTGAGAGAAAGGCCACCAATTAGGACGATTTTTTTTGTTCCCATTTTTAACCTCAGACCAGCCAACTCATTTCTCCCTCCTTTGAATTTGTCCCTAAGTTCGGTCCTACAATGAGACCTTTTGCATGGCAAGTTTAAGCCTGGAGCAAATTTTTATGGCTGAATTATAAACCCTTGAAAATAGGGGTTTATAATGGAAACGCTGACACAACCTTAACTCTAGCAGCGAGAGCGCAATGTAATAATAAATGAGGCAGAACAGCAAAGTGCTGCTTTTAATTTATCATTTAGTAGAAGAAAAAGGCCTTGTTTACTTCTTCTTTTTCATCTTCTTCTCTGCTTCCAAGACTTGCAACCATTATTTGAAATGTATTTTATAATAAAACCTCAGTGGTTATGTTGCCTAGGGCTTGAGTGTCCATTTTAGAAAGGGAGAAAGAGAGAGAGAAGAGAGGGAGAAATTTTTGAGGCCTGAGAAGCATATTCTGTTGACTGATTATGTTTTGACGGCACAGTGCCTGCCTGGAATGCATTTATTGTGGAACAGATCAGCTACTCTGCTATGATCCAGAAATGCCCTGAACATATGATCCCGTTTGGACATGTCTACAATAGTAGCAGTAAAAGTAATAATAATATTTGAAATGCCCCTCTAGCTCTTTTAGTTCCAGACATCAGTGCATTTTGAGCATACAGATTACAGCCTTTGGGTTCACTTCCGTCGTGTAGCTTCGAATCTTTCCCCATTCCGTGCATTCCCATTTTGTGGATGGAGAAGCTGAAGTCTTTCATTGTTGGTGTGATTTCTGGAAATGCAGTTCAGTCCTTACTAGGTCTCTGTATACTAAGCACTGGGCTGGAATACAAAAGAGCATGGCCCCTCATCTCCTGGAACTTAGAGCCTAGTGGGTCAAGCAAACAAGTAACAAACAAAAAATAATAGCGTAAAACATTATAACAATAGAAGCCTGTTGTAAAGTCACTTTGTGACATGGGTGTTCACCTTCTTCTAATCCTGACTCCATCATTCCTTTTTCTTCAGAGAGGCCCAAGGAGCCAAAATCTCTAGCGCACCCCTCTTGCTGGGTATTTTACAGTCTTTGTGCCCAGGATGGTGACCTTTATAAATGCAACACATTCCTTCCTTTGTCCTGATGCTTCTCCTTTGGTTTGTCCAATAGGAGGGCTCAGTAGAAGGGCTCAAAGGAGGGAAGCAGTAAGAAAGTGAGGCCATAGTATTTATTACTCTGGCTTTCTCCCTTTTGGGCTCAGAATTGGTTGCATTTCTCTATTGAAGACCATAGCTCCTGTCTGCAGCCCTTTCCCACAACTACTACTCTTGCCAGGTTCTGGCAACCCCACCCTCCTTGGCACCTTGAGTTCTAGGGGTGGTAATGGCTCCTATGCTCTTGCTAGCCCCAAGGTGCTGCTTCACTATCCCTTCTGGGTTTCCCCAAACCCATGTCACACCTCGGCAAACAGTCCCTTCATTAAACTCTTCTCAGTATCTCGATTTGAGCGTGTGCAAATTGCTTCCTGCCGGGCCTCTGGCTGATGCAAAAAATAGACACGGCACACATGTGTGTGCACACACACATGCATACATACACTTTTAAAAAACAGAGTATTTAGGCAGAAGATTTATAGAGTAGGTCTGTCCAATGTTGGGATTTGTGGTGAGTACATTATGAAGTCACTTCTTATGATTCCTAGGCCAGATGATGCATCCATCATGCAAGGCAGCAAGCCCCTGAAATTACATCAGATTTACAACATAATAAACTTTCATTAAGCTGAAGCTACATGAAACTTATTCCCCTTCATTCCCAGGACTGAACAAATGCTGCTTAAATACTTAGTGAAGCCAGGTCTCTCCCAAATTGGTAATGCTTGTATGAGGATGTTAGAGAGGATGAAACCAGGAGACACAGAACATGCCACTCCTTGGAATGTCCTAGTAGCTGGTTCCTACTGATATTGTTGGCATCAGTTTTCCTCAGCCATTCACAATGAGACACATGAGGCTGCTCACTGAGGTTGATCTGTGTTTGCACCCACCATACAGGTTCCTGAGTGCATTTTAATCACCGTGTGTCTTGTGCTTTATGGAAGGGTTTATGCTATTTGGTTGCTTTCTCTTCTGATATTGCACTGGATAAATCAGTTGTGATCATTCCTTAGCATTTCAGAGAGCAAACACTCCAATGATAGAATGGAAGTGGTTCACCAGGAGGCATCTCCTAAGAAGACATAATTCAGGAACATGGCGCTTGAACATGTAGGCTTATCTCTGTGCTCTCAGTCTCACTAAAATGAAAGTTTAGCTATAAAACATAAAACTATACAGACAACAAACATAGAAGAGGAAGTTATGGCAGATAAGAAGTGTCAAGAAAATTTTGGAAGCTGAAAAATAAATGGACTGGTGGTAACTGATTTGGCAGGTAATAGAAAGGTGGAACTACATGCCTGCAAAAGGCAAAGTCAAGAATTGAGCCAATTTGAGGTGCTAGAACATAAAGATTCTCCTATTGGAGACCCTGGCTATCTCTGCAAGTGTGGGAATGGGTAGGGCTGGGAATAGGACTGTTTGGAAGTTGGATAAAAGATAAGTGATCTTCTAGACTCCTTATACTTCTTTGCTCAACTTTATCAGAAGTTTGGAGTTCTGGAGAGGCTGTAGTGATACTAGTCTCCATGCACATGGGGATTAATTGAAGTCTGTGTGCTGAATGGTGACACATCCTTGCTCCTGTCTGCCACTTGGTTGGGAAACATTGTTGATCATCTCCAGGCTGGAGACTGGAGGATTCTTTTCTGAGTTGAAGTTTCCAAGAGGAAAGATCTACAGATACTGTCAGCTGGGACTTCAAGGAAACAACCAGATCCCCTCCTAAATACAGAGGACATCAACCCCCCACAGAACTTCCAACAGCTTTTTAAAAAGTGTCTGTTTTAAAAATATAAATGAACAGATGGTGTTCCCCCAGACACTTAAGGAAAACTTTATCTTGGTGACAGGAATGAGCAAAGAGAAAGAGGAACTCAGAGGAGATAGAAACAGTGCAGAAAGCAGTCGAAAATGTAAAAACAAAATTGAGATACTCAGACAAGGTGAGATGCCACATCCATCAAATAAGAGTGGGACGGTATTTTTAAAAGATAGTTCAAGATAAGAAATTGCCCCCAAGTACCGAGGAAACAAGTGAATATGGTAGAAATTTCATACAAAGATTAAAAATTTCAGAGAGTAAAATAGTTCCAATCAGCATCAGTTTTTTCAGTAGAAGTTCTGGAAACTAGAAAACAGTAAACCTTGGGCAAAAATTATTTCCAATGTAGAACTTAAGAACCAGTCAAACTGTTGCTTAAGCATGATGGTAGGATTTACCTACTCTGTCCCTTTTCTGAGAAAGTTATCGAAGGGTGTGCTTTGATAAAGATGAAAGAAACTAAAAAAGAAGCATGAAGATCCAAACAAATAAATGATTTAACACTAGAAGGAGGCAAATGGAATTCTTGGGATAATGGGGAAGAGGCCTTTTAGGATGACTGCTGGGCAGAAGGCTTAAAATAGAAACCTAGTCTAGTTTGGAGCAATAAGACATAGGGCTGTAGGATGTCTCTGAGGAAAAAAAAAAAATGATTGGTATAGATAATCTGATGTGTTTAAACAAATTTGTAAGAAATTTATAAGTGGCAAGAATTTGGGGATAAATTAATGTACATATGTAGAAAACCAAGCAGACAAAAAACAAAAACAAAAACAAAAAACAACAAACCCCAAGAACATTACTAACTCCTGGAAAAATAAAAAGGCTGTGCCAGAAAAGAACTGTAACTATAATAAACCACAAAGCTTATGTGTGAATAATGTTTATTTGGTAATAATACAATTACAGTGTAGACAGAAAGTATTGTGTTAACAAAAAAGATTATATAACTATATCAAAAAAATGGCATGGGTGTATACATACACACATGTGCTTAGGGTTGTAAGAGATCTGAATCCCCAATTTTCGTAGTGTGAAGTCAATAGATAATAGTAAAAAAAGCCAAAATCAAGAAACATAAAGAAAAGCAGATTAGTTAGAAACATGGAGGCAGACACCAGAAGAAACAATTAAGAAGGTAGAAAGTGGGAGATTGCTCTGGGGAGCAGGAATCAGGACTGGAAAGAGGGTGAAGTGAGGAATTGCTATTCCTCATTAGAGGCCTTGCAGAAATACTTCTATTACATGGGTTATTTTGTTAAAAGTAAATTTAAAAACAATTCTAGTGAGAATCTGTCTTTTTCATTTGTTTATGTTTCTTCTTTGGTCATGGTTAAGGGATAGACTCATGATGATATGTGTTGGTAGTGCTATCTGGGTGCCAGGCACTTGGTTAAATACTGGATGTGCATTTTCTCATTTAATCCTCTTGATAGTCCTGAGATGTTGTTTCTTTTACTCCCTTTTATAGAGATAAAGGAATTTAAGTTCAGAGAAGGTAAGTCATTTGCTCAAGTTCCATAGCTCTCGATGATTCTAGAGCCCACATGCTTGCCTCCCTCATCTCCCCTACCTGCCATCTCTCCATAACAGCCAAGCATCTTCCTGTGATCTGCTCCCCTCACCATATTTTTAGTGAGGCTTTGCTCATGCTAGTCTTCCCACCTAGAGAACAAACTTTATTGCTCTTCTGACCTGCCTCCTCCCCTTGCCTCCTAAACGCAGCCCAACTTTTTCAAGTTACTGTTTTGAAGAGCAGCAATGACCTGGTGGGGATGCTGCTAGCTGAGTAGCTGAGCTCCAGGATACAGTGGAATGTAGGACCTGGGACGGCCCTATTTATAGCTGTACTTCTTACTAGCTCCATGACCTTGAGAAGATTATCTAACTTTACTAACTTTCCTTGTCTGGAAAATGGGATAATAATGGTAATTACTTTATTGGATTGTTGCAAAGATTAAATGAGTTCATATATGTGAAGTCTTTAAATTACAACTGGCACATAAATGTTAGCGATTATTATTATTATATGCAATAAATACTGTTGACTGGTTTACAGTTGATTAACAATTGACAGTTTGTGGATCTAAATGAATAAATCATCAGTCCTCTAGAATAAAACATGAAACTGTTCTTGAAGACATAAGCCACATACTTCTTGCCCACTGGATTTCCTTCAGGTTAATAAAACAAAGAATTTTTACTGTTGCCTACCCTCAACCTCCGTTTTTGCCTCCCCTAAGTGGCCATCTTAGGTTGAGTTATCCTAATCTAAGAAGGGGATTTTTGTTGAGTGGATTTGGGGGAAGTATATATGAGAACAACACTGTTAAGGGTCTTGGGGAGGAAGCAGGATTGGGCAAAGGAAGGAATCGAAGAGTGATGTTGTGACCACAGAGGCCTTCGTTGATCCTATGTGAAGGCCGTGGGATCTGAGTTGTCTCAAGTCAGGGAGGGGGTGGGCCTTTGTATGCCCACATAAACAGTCATAGAATGTGAGCTGTGTCTGAGGTGGTGGCTCTTTGGCCAGAGATGCAGTTGTGAGCTTTCAGCAGCTAACTCTCCTGGCAGCTGCAGAAGTGAGCATCTCAGACAGATGGAAGGGACGGGGCTACTCATCACAGCCTCCATGTCAGTGCCCCTCTCTCTGGCAACTAGAATTTTCATGCTGCCTCGGCATTTAAAGTTGGGAAAGAGGGTAGTCCTTTAGATGTATGTATTCTAAGGTTTTTTTTTTTTTTTTTTTTTTACCCTCTGTATTTCAGAACATGTTATGTTGTTGTAACAGATTAACTCTCACTTTCCAGAGGCTTTTTTTTTTTTTAAGATTTTATTTATTTATTTGAGAGAGAGAGAGAGAATGAGAGACAGAGAGCACGAGAGGGAAGAGGGTCAGAGGGAGAAGCAGACTCCCTGCTGAGCAGGGAGCCCGATGTGGGACTCGATCCCGGGACTCCAGGATCATGACCTGAGCCGAAGGCAGTCGCTTAACCAACTGAGCCACCCAGGCGCCCTCACTTTCCAGAGGCTTAACATGACAAAGATTTATTCCTAATTTACAGTGCATATTTAGCAAATTTAACTCAGTTTAGTGGTGGATGGGGATGTGTTCCACACACTAATTCAGGAACCTAGGCTCTTAGGTCATCATCTCGAAGCAGTCCACCTAGAACTTGAAACACAGAGCCTCCTTTGTGGCTGAGGAGGGAACCAGAGTGTCACATGCCAGTTGCTAATGCTTCTGCCTCACAGATGTACATATCCCTCCTGCTGAAAGACCAGTAGCTACACCTAGCCATTTGACTCTAGTTGCAGGAGAGCTGGGAGATGTGGAGGAGCCACAGAGACGCGGGGGGCCGCTAAAGCTTTGGCTTCACTCAGGGCGATTCCCATTCTCAAGGAAGGAGGACAGCAGATTAATATCTGCCACCAGAAGGAAAGAAGTAGGTTTGAATGTTTACCTCTAGTCATACCCTAAGTCATGGTCTTTACATTGCTACTCATTAGTGAGCTTCAGGGAATAATTGAGCCCTTTAACGTTGCCTGAAAAATCTTACATGTTTACACATGTTCCTGGGATAGAGTCCATACTTTTAGCAGATTCTCAGAGGGGCCTGTGACTTCAACAGTGTTAGAATGCACTGTGTTACTGGGTTGCTATCTATTTTATCAGTCCTTGGTTTCACCTACACAACAAAATAAAGGCTCAGGCTTTGCCTTTACCTAAGTGTCAAGATTCAGATTTGAAAATTGGAGACAGGAGTTGTAGTGTGTGGGGCTGCCTTTCCCCTGAGCCGGCTGCCCACTGTGCACCTGAAGCATGATTCCTGACCCCAGCACGATTCCTGGTTTCTGTAGTGACCGAGACCTTGCGCTGGCCAGTGGGGCCCTGCCAAGGCTCCGGTCTGAGCTTTTCTTAACTCTGTGGCCAGGTTCCCTCATGTATTGAATAGAAGATCCAGTTAGTGATGGTTACTTCTGGCCCTAAGTTTTTATGACTCTGGTTATAATCTATAGATGAAGTCAGCAAACGTTTTCTCTAAGGTGCCATCACCTTGCCTCCCACAAAGACCCCAAATGATGTTAATCTCCTCATCTTCCCAAACCAGTTATCCCTTTATGTTTTGTTCCTAATCACTGGTAAAGCTTTTAATATGGATGAAGTGAAAGCTATTGCTTTTATACACGTTTTCTTCATTACTGTTATTGAGTAACTGATATTATCTTTCATGTGTACCAGGGGACTTCCTTGTAAATAGCAAATAGGTATGGAAAAAAGTAGCCTTTGAATAGTATTAGACACCTAGCTGTTACGTTGCACTTTGATGAGAGGCAGTCTGCATATATATCCACTTTTGAAATAGGAAGCTATTTACCCTTGAAAGCAATTCACAGAGGAGGTTGAGTGACACCAGAATTTACCTGACATGAGCCTTGTTGGCTCCAGTCATGACTTGGAGGTCTAGGTTGGGTGAGGAGAGAGAAGAAAATTTTAGGAAGGCTGGGGGCTGTTGTTTCATCGAGGTGACCTTTGTTGCTATCCGATAAGAATATAGCTCCCATTCTGCTTTCACTGTTGACCGCGTTTCTGTGCCTTAGATTTCTATCTGCGTTCGGTGTAAGGTCCTCACAGACCAGGGCCTTATTTATCTTTATAGGACCTAAGTTTTGTCATCTTCCCTCTGGCACTCTTGGCAGAGTAAATGAGAGAATGAAGGAATGAACAGTGTGTAGGATTTTAGGACCCAGTAAAGTCATTCTCATTCTTTGGATTTTCTTCTCAGTCACATCCCAGAATGAAACACTCCTGCCTTTTCCTCTTCTTCCTCCCTTTCCTCTTTCTCTTTGTTCATTGGTACCATCTTTTCACATGAATTATACACATCATTCACTTAAAAATTAACTTCTGGACAACCATTATACTTGAATTGTGTGTCATTCCAAATGGCCTTCGTGGACTCACTGATTTTACGCTGGTGGTCTTTGAATGGATGACTTTGAGCTCAGGCAGTAAAGCAAAAAGGGAATTCCCAAGATAAGTTTTGCAAATGTTGGGAGACTCCGGAATGCTCCAGTTAGATGCCAGTTTCTGTCTTCAAAATGGGAGACACGGGTTACTGCATTCTACTCTGTTAGCCATCTCCTGGTGATTCCTGCTAGACCCCTCTCCTGTGGCCCAGACAAGGTGAGTTCCATGACATCCAGAGAAAACACTAAGCTCTAGCTTATCTCCCCAGAGTTTTGCTAGTAGCTTTGTTCATTTTTCACTCACCTGTGAATTTTCCATTTAGAAAGTATGATTAATATTCCACAAAAGAAGAAAAATCTCTCCTTCGGAGATTTTCTTACCAACTACATTGCATTTAAATTAGTTGATATGAGAATGTCCTCCTTTCGCTAATCAAGATTCTATACCTATTCAAGATCCAGAGGATCTCCCTCCCATGAACTTATCAGTATGAAGTGACCTTGACTTTCCTTGAGCTCAGGTACAAGTTGTTGGTCATTACTTTTTGTACTGACATGGTTTCTTAGTGTTATTTTGAACCATTGATTAAATCTTGCCTTGGCACTTCACCATTTTATTTTCATTAGTCAGATGAAACTTAAGCTCTTGGAAGTCGAAGATAAGGTGTTGTGGGTCTTTGTAAATCTTTTGACATTAAGTATGGTGCAAAGGTACACAGGGAAATGATTGAAGCTCTAAGTAGGTCATAAGCGAATGCATCTGTGGTTGTTTTTATATATTAAGATTTTCCCTATTTGATTTTTGAGAATAGTTACAACCCCACTTAAAACAGGAGAACACTTTTCTGCCTCCGCTGCCGCCATGGCGCCCGTGAAAAAGCTTGTGGCGAAGGGGGGCAAAAAAAAGAAGCAAGTTCTGAAGTTTACCCTTGACTGCACCCACCCTGTAGAAGATGGAATCATGGATGCTGCCAATTTTGAGCAGTTTCTTCAAGAGAGAATCAAAGTGAATGGAAAAGCTGGGAATCTCGGTGGAGGGGTTGTAACAATTGAAAGGAGCAAAAGCAAGATTACTGTAACTTCTGAGGTGCCTTTTTCCAAAAGGTATTTGAAATATCTCACCAAAAAATATTTGAAGAAGAATAATCTCCGCGACTGGTTGTGCGTAGTTGCTAACAGCAAAGAGAGTTACGAGTTGCGTTACTTCCAGATTAACCAAGACGAGGAAGAGGAGGAAGATGAGGATTAAAACGCATTTATCTGGAATATTTTGTATGAGTTCTTAAATAAAACTTGGGAACCAAAAAAAAAAAAACAAAAAACAGGAGAACATACGTTACTGCTACTATTTAGGGGATTATTGTGATTTGAAATGTGCCCTTGAAGAATACTTAATATTTTGCAAAGTATTTTCACCATTCATTTCACATAATTTTTGTAGACAAGGGAAGGTAAATTAACAGAGAAGCTGAAATCTCAGCGATTATCTTGCCTGTCACGTGGTGATTGAATGAACGGCTAAGGGGACAAATGGATTAATGCAATTAAGGAAATTTTAACATGAACTGGTATCAACTGATATAGAATAACTGTTAATAATTGCATCATGGCTATATTTTAAAAAATTATCAGTGATAGATATATACTGAAGTATTAATGATTTAAATAACATGATGTCAACAATTTCCTTTAAGTACTAGAGCAAAATAAAAATAAAAATACTGGAGCAGACAACAACAAAAAGTGAGAGGAGAAAAATCTATGAAAAAGACTGCACAGTATACAAAAATTGTCAAATGTACACTCAAAACTGGAAATAACAGTAAACCTGCAGTTTCCATAAAAAACAAAACAAAACAAAACAGAATCCGAATTGGAACTGTTTGATTTTGAGTTGAAGGCTAATGCTTCCCTCCCTTCGGCGTTTGGGGCAGTGGTAAGTGCAGTATCTCCTAGAACAGAGTTGTGTAGGAGCGTGTGGGGCACGGATTCCTCTTCCCCAGCAGAGCTTTCTTTCAGCATCTGCTCTCTTTCCTGGCAGAGAGCTCCTGAAGTCACTTTTGCATTCACCACTTGGCTTTGCCATTTTGTATCATTTAACCTTTCTCAGTCTTTTCCTGGATGCGTTAGGTGTCTTTCGGCTAAAGAAAAACACAATCCCATTTCTGTCACTTGCACTGTGGGAAAGCTGAGGCAGTAACCTCCCTGAGCCTCAGTTTTCTTATCTGCAAAGTGGAGATGAAATGGGACCTGCCATGGCAGGTGAGAGGATTAGCTGAGGTAATGTCGCCTGCTTAGCCCTCTCCTGGCATATAGCAGGTGCTCACTAAATATTTTCCCTCGGTACTGTTGATAGAATTGGAGACAGGCACGGAGAAAAAAAGGATTTGGGGACAATGTCATCAACAGTGGGTGTGAATGAATATTTCCTTAGTTGCATTAAATTAAATTTAACTCCTCTTCCTAAGGGAGGCGCGTTGATCCAGGGAGCAGTGAGGGACAGGGATCAACCGCCACCCACACAGAGGAAGGAAAGGTGTGGGAGGACTATAGCAATTAAAACTGATACGTTAGATGGGATGCGTTGCTTCTTACAAATCCTGGCAGTGCAGGACCTCCTTTACATTCATGGGAAAAGATGAAGAGTAATCCTGCCCCCGGATGTGGTCTTCCTTTCCAGGAGAAGGGGATTGGCCCAGTGCAATTGCACAATGTGCAAGGATGTAAATCCGATAATGTCATGCTTTAAAAAAATCAAGAAAGCAAGCCCTGCTGATTGCTTATATGGACAGCTGGCGCACCTTAAGAAGTGAGAGCGGTTCAGGCGGGAATGTAATAAGGCCCAGGAAAGTGGCAGCATGAAAGGGATGACCTTTATTTGCAATCATGGCTGAGATTTACAGTTTATTACTGATAGCTTTTATAAAGAGCCATTCAGTTCAGAGGTGAGAGGTTTGTCATCTGGAAATGCAATTAACTTTACCTTATCCCAATCCCCCTGGTCTTAGTGCGAGAGCAGTACTCCAGCAATATCATGATTTCCCCTCTAATTTCATTTCTGTCTCCTGCATCCCTAGGTCCCTGGCATTAACGCGGTTGCATATTTTCACTATTATTATTTTTTATTATTGCTACTCACTGTCATTGGTAGCCAGAAGGCACTTGTGTATTTTTTTTTTTTTAGATTTACATTATTTGATTTCCGAATGAGGAAACCTCAAAGCATAAAGCCCTTTTAAACCACAGCAGTTAGAGAAGCCTACAGAACCAAATGTGTGCTGTCTTAGGTCCCTGAAATTAATTATGGAAATGGAGAGCTGGTATCAAGGTGAAGCTGTTTGACAGAAAGATGGGGGCCCTGAGAGTTGAAAGCCTCACGGTGCCTCCTCCTTCAACCCTGGACACACAGTGCCTAGAAGGATGCCCGCTCCCCTGTGCCTGTTCAGGCACACGAGCATGTGCAGGAAGCCCTACACAATTGGAAACATGAAAAAATGAAAGCGATTTTGGCACCCCTGCTGTGTGTGTATGAGAAGTCCCGAAAGGTCTATTTTTGTTTCACAGGTTCAGTTTTATGACCCTCTCTTGTCTGTTAAGTCAGGTCTGCAGGAATTTAAGAGCCAGACACAAAAGCAAGAATTTAGTACTTTTTGCCAGTTGGTTTAGGTTATTTGAAATATAGCCTAGTATATTTTCCACACTAGGCTGCTGCCAGATAGAACAGAGGAGGGAAGTGGTTCCAAGAGCCTGCATCCTCAGATTTTTCAACCTTTGAAGAATGGAGGGAGAGGCGCGGGATCCTACTGCGGGCCCCATCACTTAATGCCACATTGTCTGCGGCTCTGGCACCCCCCCCCCCCGCCTCCAGATCACCCCTCCACCTGCCTTATAAAACCCCAAACAGAGAGACCTTTTACAAATTCCTAAGGCTCTATCTGAAAAGTATTTCCTCTGGGGTAAGGTAAGAGCAGAATAATTACTACCCCTGCGTTTTTCATCCCGATTTTATTGTGGCTATTATTTTCATCAGTGTTAGAGGTTAATATCCCTATTTTTCCCCTCCACTGCCTAAATATAACTGGGGCTCAGCGTACAGCCAAACCAGGTAGTGGAGGAAATAGCATTGCCACCAAAAGAGGTTTGGATTAGTCCATCTGAAATGAGGGTTTGGGGCCCTAGGGTAAGAATTACCCTACTGCAGCTGATAGCAGATAGATTTAAACCCATAGTATTTCTTTTCTCAGCTGAGAGAGGTCGGGTTAAAAGATTCAGAAGGTGAATAGAGCATGAAACGATGTGCTTATATAACTATATTGGTGTTACAATAGAATGGCATCTCTAAGAATAAAAGCATCCAAGAGCCATTTTTAATAGGAAGAAAGGAAAGTGGGAGCTTCAGTTGAGCATCCTTAAAGAACTCTTTGCAGGCAAAGCAGGGTTGAAGGTGCTTAACTTAAGGGACCGTGCTAAACTTGAGGGGGATATATTCAACTGCCCTTTTTCATAGAAGTACCTTTAAAATTAACTTTTAGAAGTCTGGCATTTTAAACCTTGTTTGTCCCCAGGCTGTGTCTATGTTCAAAGAATAGAAATGGAGAGGGCAAGCATGGAAGCTGGAGGGGGAGCGTTTCAAAGGCTAGCGGGGGATTCCAGTTGAGATCCTATGTGGACTTAGGTCAAGGTACTGGCAGCGGAGATGGAGAGAAGTAAATGGATATGAGATAAAGTTTGGAGGCAAAGCCTACAAGATACACCTACATATTGAATAGGATTAGGAACCATTTATACAAGGAAGTCAAGAAAACTACATCCCAGAGCCTATGTATCCATTCACACGGGCTGCCTCCTTAGAGTTCCAAACGGTACAGAATCGAAAAGCCATTCCCACTTAGCACTGCTGTCCTGCTCTGATAAACTTAGGTAGGTACTCAGTTACTATCTGTGGCTTGGTGATGTGGCCCAGGTGCTTTCTGTGTGATCAGTGCCTCCAGCCATGGAACTCAATAGCACATGCCCATTCCCTTCCCAGACAGTACCTTCTTCAGAGGGCATGTGTAGAACAGCATATTTGTTCCATTACCTTCCACATCAAAGCTACCAGCCTTTCTGCAGGTTCTCTGCAAAAAGCCCTCCCACCCACTGCTTATTCCTTCTATTTTACACACCTTTGACTCTGGTGTAAGCAGAGGTAGCTCTTGCCTCCTCCTTCATTGATCTCCTTCCTTTCTCCCATTGTCCTTGTTTCCGGTGTCAATTTCCTGCTTGGAAGCCAGAGAAAGCATACATCAGAAATGTTTTAGAATGCATATCAGAGCCTAGCCCTTCTGCACTCAAAACCCCATCTTATGGCTCCCATCCTTCCCATGGTCTCTAAGACCACACCACATCCAGTCCCTGCCTTGCGGCCACCCCCATCCCTCAAACATCTTCTTTCACCAGAAGCAGCTTTAGTTTCAAGTGAGTGAAGTTTAAGTTTCATGGACCCTCCTTTGCACAGGCCCTTTCCAAGATCTGGGAGGGTCCCGAGGCAATTTTATATTCAGAATTTTATTTCCTGTGTCGTAAAAAGGGTCCCCTCCAAACTGCATAAGCTTCAAGCCCTGTGAAACCTGGTTTCACCTCCTCCAGCCCTCTGCCTCATTCTTCTCTCCAGCCGTATTAGTCTTCTTTACCCTTTCAAACATGGCAAGCTCATTCCTACCTTGGGGCCTTTGCTCTCAGTCTTCTTCTAAAGCAGCACATGGTTCACTCCCTCACTCTGTTTGAGTTTCTGCTCACATACCTCCTTCTGAGAGAACCCTTCCCTGATGGCTGTCCTCCCCACGTGCTCTGCCTCTTTCTCCTCCTTACAGCTTCCCGCGGACACATGAGAATACATATACTCTTTTGTTGATTGTATATTGATTGTATATTGTTTGTTGTCGATGTTGTACTATCATCCACTAGAATAGAAGCCACATATGGACAGGGACTTTGCCTCATTCACTATTTATTCCAAGATCCAGGAGCAGGGCCTGCCTGTAGTCAGTGGTCAGTGAGGGCTGGCTGGATGAGTGACGGCAGGGTCCAGCTCTTTTTCATCTTCTTTGACACAGAAAGACTTTGATGAGAACTGAAAATGTACGCAGGGGAGAGAAAAAATTACTGCCTGGTAGTGAGGTCTGCAGAACATAAAGAAGGGGGGGCAGTGGGACCCAACTGTCTGGAGCAGCGCTGCCCTCTAGAACTTTCTGTGGTGATGAAAACGTTGCATATTTGTGCTGCCCAATAGCCACTAGCCACTGTGGATTGAGCACTTGGAATTTAGTGAAACTCAGGAAACTGAATTTTAAATGTTATTTGATTTTAGTTAATTTTATTTCAGTTAACATATTTGATTAATGTCATTAACTTTAAATAGCCACATGTGGCTAATGGTTACCACATTGATCAGCGTAGGTCTGGGGACTCAGAATCCTTTATCTGGGAGAGCATGATCTAGCCAGATGCTGGAGCTGAGACCCAAACCAAGTGCTTCTGATTTTAGAGGGGAAAAAAAATGCCCTGAGTTTACCACAGATAGTGACAGGGTGTAGAATGAGGCATGTTTTTCAAGATGCCTTGAGATCCTCCAAAAGCAGGGCCTTTCCTATTTCTAAGAACAGTGTCTGATAGTTAACAATAATTAGATTTTTTTTTTTTTTTAGGGTAGCCAGACTGGATGACTTAGAAACACACACACCACAGAAGGTTAGAACCGAAAGGCCAGGTGACCTACGTCAATTAGAAATAGGAGCTGCCCAGGAAGGATGAGAAGCAGTTGTAATAAATACAAGATTTCATACTCAAACAGGGATGCAAACACCAGATCCAAATGAGACCAAGACTCCTTAACTGCCGAGTGGGTGTGTCTGAAAAACACTTCAGATGAAGAGAGAATGACCAACTAAATAGGGTTTTGCATGGCAACACCAGTTCCTTTTTCATAGGAAGGGTGTGTATAGCAAGGGGATCCCGGTGGGCAATTGCATTGTCCAGCGCACCCGAAAAGATTCTAAGCACATCTGGAAAGTCAGCTGTGGTTCACATCCCCACAGTTTAAGAAGGAAATAAACGGTAGAGGAAATAAAAGGCCACAAAAATGATAGAATGTTGGAAGAACAAACTTGAGTGGTCTGACTGAAGAAGTAATGTATATCCTCCCAAAAGAAAGGCTTCTATGGAGGAAGTGGCCACCGTCTATAAATACCTTCAAGGTAACCATATAAATGAGAGAAAGGGATTAGTCACCATTTTCTGGGATGGAGGGACCAGGAGCCATGGCCTAAAGCTAAGAAAGAAAAAAGTATTGTCGCCATTAGTTTAAAAAAAAAAATTCTTTTAGGCCCTAAGGACTGGACAGTGGGCAGAACTCTCAAGGGAAGGAAGCCAAGTCCTGTCACTACACTCAGAAGCTGATCAAATGAGATAGTAATGGAAATAAAAGGAACATCAGACTAAGGACTTACTGTGTCCGGGGAAATAATTGGTCTGATAGGTCCGGAAATCTGCCTTTGGCCGTGGCCCGTGCACGAGGCCTCAGAAAAAGGTAAACACACAGTGTTTCTCCAGACATGCCAAAGCCAGGCAAATGAGGGAAAGTGTCTCCTGACAATTGCATTCAATAGGCCCCAAGTTTGAAGGTTCGTGCAGTGTCGCCCATACCCTGTTCGTCTGGATTTTTGGTTTATCTGGCCTGCTCTGCTCTGGGAGCTGAGCTGAGAAGGGCCACGGTGCTGGCTGTCAGAACGCCATCCTCAGGCTTCTTCCTCAAGGGGAAGACCCTGCAGCAGCACCATGCGCAACCTTCCAGGATAAAAGTCTGGCCCTGCCTGACCGGTATAGATAAAACAGGGCTAGGGCTACGTTAGGAATGATCATCACAATGCTCGAACGCGCCCTCACCTTTGGAGACCTTAATAAATTGATCTTTCTTCAGTCTTCCCATCATGCTGAGGTGTTATCACCCCAATCTCTTAGCATTCTAGGCATTTGACTCCCAGGGGGCTTTAGAGACCCTATCATCTTCTTATATTTTTCATGATGAGAAAACTGAAGCCCAGAAATACCGAGTTGTTGTAGGTCACACAGCCAGTGAGGGGCTGAACCAGACTCCTGATCCACAGTCCTTTGTCTTCGACGTTACAGTGCCCTGCCTTGCAAGGGGAAGGATGATGCATCCATCCATTCCATAAATAATTACTGTCTCTTATGATCTGGCACTGTGTTAGATTGGGGGAGGAGGTGAAATATGGATCATGTGTAGATTCTAGCTTCAACGATGATCATCTCCAAAGCACAGTTGCCTGTATCAAGGGGTGCACAGTGCAATCCCCTGAGGGCATCAGAAGGAAATGTAAAGAATATGATGTAAATAATATCACTATATTAGGTTTTATATATATGTATCTATATAACTTGTAAATGAAATAAACATATATTTATTGGGAATGAACAAGCTAACATTTTATAAACTGGTTTAGAACGGATGCAGCAAGATAAGCTCAGGTAATTGTAACAGCAGGGAGCAGAGTGCTACCGCTGGATAACTGGGGACCCAGAGGAAGGATGTGGTGGGATGAAGTAGAGCATCGAGGAGGTGATGTTGGAACTGTACTTTGAAGGATGGATAACATTTGGTAAGGTAGAAGAGACAGAAGAGAAGAAGAGTTTCCAGTGTAGGGAAAAGAATCCTCACAGCAGGAAGGTGGGGATTCCCTAGGGATTGTACAGGAAACCCAAAATAATTATTATTGGCTGGACCTTCAGGATAAGGGAATGAAAGAGTAGTAAATATGGTTGGAAAGGCAGAGTTGTACTGTATTATGGCAGGCCTAAATGTTAAGGTCTGCCTTAACTGTTTACTAAAGTGGTCCTGTTTGAACCAAAATGGAAGTGAGTAAATGAGAACAATAGTTTCCCAAGGGAATTTTCATGGGCTGATTTGCCCGAAAGAGTTTTTCTGGGCTAAGGATAGGAAGGAGGGTTGTGTACAAAGTAACAGATGAGCAAAGGCATGGGGGGGTGGCGGGGGGAAGGGAAGGAGTTTGTCAAGTTAAAATGGTCTCTTCCCTGCCCAGCCCTGAGAAGAATGCGAACAGAAGCTGATGAAGCCCATTTCAGTAGGGCATTTGGGGCAGAAGCTATGACAAGGTGACATCATTTGCTACTTCCGACATATCAGTTAATTGCTGCCATAATGTGCTGTGTACCCCAAAGCTCAGTGGCTTGCGAGGATCATTTATTGTTCCTTATGGGTGTGTGGGTCAGATGGGGTGGCTTTTCTGTCTGGATATGGCTTCAGACTGCACGTCTTCAGGTCAGCTCAGTAGCCCCCTGTGTTCATCCTAGCACACTTGAAGCCCTTGCTGGCATTTCACGTGCCACCACCCCGTTGCTTCAGCAGACCAATAGCCTAAACCACTATCAGTGGGACGGGAAAAATATACTCTGCTCCTACGAGACCATGACAAAGGTGTGGATGCACATCACTGCAACATACAAGTGAAAATTGTGACCAATACTTTAATTTCCTTCAATCCATCATCTTGATCAGGATTATTCATATTCCTAACTCATGAAAAATACACTCAACTCCACCTCAAGATCTCTGGTCCCTGAGGACTCAGGGGGGACATCACTGGAGACTTGCACTCTTTCTGTCTTGCGTTTGTCTGCAGAGCACCCGAGATGAAGTGTTCTTATAAAGGTCATTGCAGCATTTGATGGTGGTCAGGCCCCTCAAGCGAGGGTGGAAGTAGAACCTGATGAGAGGATGGACCGAAGAAAGACAAGTGCCTTTGCTCCTGAAAGTATGCAAGACAGCTGCTGGGCATGTGGCAGATCATAGAAACCTGCCGAAATGCCTGGTTTACTACATAGTCTATCTCGATACCATTTTTCATGTGATTTTTTATCTGTACATGGAGACTGGGGAGGTCAGGAGTCATTTCTTTGCACACATTGCTTGTCTTCCTTTTCTTTCTTCTTAATTGCTAGTTAAAAGAACCACTCTTTGGTAAGGCATAGCTCAGTGTCCTTATCACGTTAAGCAATATTAATGTCTGTCTCATCTTTACCAGAAAGTAAGCTCCCTGAGGGCAAGGTTTTTGTTTTTTGGAATTTTTTGGTGTTTTTGTTTCAGTTTCTTTTGTTACCTGCTGTATTTCCAGCACTTAGAATAATGCCTGGCACATAGTAGTTGCTCAATAAACATTCAATAAACAAATGAATGTAAGTATTTGCTGTTAGTGATAGTGATGTTTGTTGACCTACAAGGGTCACAGGGTAAACCAGCTGGAAAGTTGTGCCAGAAGGTAGAACTTCTTCCAATGGATTGCTTTGCTTGTAGATTACTCCACCCGAAATTTCTAGTGTTCATTAATGTCACGTAGGGTGGACAGGTGGTCAGGAAGTAGAACTTTTCAACTCTGACCCTTCCCACCCTTGTCTTCTCTTGTTGGTGGGGGAACTTCTAATAAGCTTGGAAACCTATTCCAGATGAGCTTTTTATTTTCACCAGATAACACCCTTCAGCCCTTGTGTCCTGCCTGTGCCTAGTTGTCAGACTAAAGTCTAGAAATCTCACCAGTTAGCTCTGTGAAGAGCCTCCTTACTTGAAGTTGCCATTTAGAAACAAATAAAATGGCTAGGATCTGTAATGCAATGTTACCCTTGTGTGTCCTACCCAGATTTTTATTGCATGTTTATGTGGACATTTTCAACTGTACTTTCCACTTTTAAGAATTTGAAGAACCTTCAAGAGCTGGACCCTGGAGAGAGAGTGGGAGACTCCCTTGTGGTAAAGATTACTATTGTTCTTAGCAGTGATAAGTTTCCTTTAACAATTCAAGTGAAGACTCCATTAAATGATAACCATAGGGCCTATTAATAATATATTATTAAATATGTTAATAAACTCCATACTAGTAAATGTCCTAAATAACATCCCAAGTATCTAAAACACAGCCTTCTGAACAGATACCAAATTTGATATATTCTTTGCTTCAAAAAATTTCCAACTGGTCTATTGGGGGTCATGTAAGTTTTGAAGATGGTTAAGGTAATTTGCTTAACAGTCTTAAGTTTTTATAAGGCAAGCAATATACTGAATCATTTTGCTATCATTTCAATGGTCTTTTACATGGCACAGTTATGTCTAATGAATTTGATTGCATTAGTCATCTTGTCAAATTGTGAAATACCTGATTTATTTGGCCAACATTTTCTGACTTGCTGCTGTGACTCAAGGCAAGCATTCTTGCTCTTGTCATTTTCAAACATATTATTAAATTTACATTTATAGTAGAGAATTATTCCACTTAAAACCCAAAGTGATCTTTGTTACACGGCTTTTAAGTCTTAAAATTAAGAACAGCATAAATTATGTCTTATGGCAAAATAATATTTATAATCGTGCCTCGTTTGCAAATACCTTCACATACATTATTATCTTGCTATCTTCATTTTATAAAAGAGGGAACATGGACTCTTATATCTTGTCAAGAATCCAGGTGACAAAGCTGAGTTCCATACTTTCTTCTTGTGAAGGTAACTATAATGGTTTTTAGAGCAACTTAATATATTTTTCCACTCCTTCTGCATTCTTCCATTGTGAGGATGTGAGCGTGATGTGCTTAGAGTAATCCTGGATGTGTTATCCCAGACAGTAACTTTCTTTCTAACTGTATGAGCTTATGTTCCTGGTAAGTATTTTTCTGGAAAATTATGACACCTAAGCACCAGGTCTCTCCATGTTGCAAGCATTCTTATTTCTGTCTGTTGGAGGATCATTACTCAGCAAATATTTGTTAATTTCCTGTTGGTTTTTCTAAAATGATTTTGGCTTTTCTAACTCTTGCTTTTTGATGGTTCTGAATATCTACTGTTTCTTGTATGTTGTGTGTATGTGTGTCTGTGGGTGAATATATATGCATATCTGTCAGTTTGGTTCAGCCAATTTCTGTTCACCTGGTTGATTAGTACGTGTGGATGAATTATTTAAGTAACCTGATTGTGAAATGAGTTTTGATCACTTGTTGCTCTGGGTAATCTCGTATTGAGCAAATCTGGTATTTGCTGAACTTTGAGGTTTTCTCATCTTCTTTGCTTTCCCTGGGAAATTTACATCTCTACCCTGTTCATTTTCTCATGGGTATGCTGTGGGAATCATTTGCTTCCATGATTCTCATTGTTGCTGCCACTATACTACGATATATCTGCTGTATATACGTCCTGAGGTTTCCACTAGCTATCAAGACTCTTAGGATTTTGGTGACTTGCCTTTTCGGAGTCATGCATCTTTGGGAAGTTGAGTTCTGGTACAGGTTAATATAGCTAAATGCCATTATAGCTTTGATCAGATGCCTCTGCAGCACCTGAGGCATTTGCAAATCCTCTCAGTCATTAGTCACAGACACTGCTAGCTCTTCCTTTGTTCATTGTCTTTCATCGTCCTGGGACCTATCTCTACCTTCTGATTCATCATCAGAAGGGAACTCTTCACTTGCTATTGGTTATATCTCGGTTCTCATGCAGCCTTACCTCTGATGGCTTCCATTTCAGCTCTCGTTAGCAGGAGTCCCTTCAGCAAGGCCCTGTTCCGTTTTGCACCATTTTGTTCTTTTACCCAGTTCTTGTCAGCACAGGATTTGGGCTGATTGGTAGCCTGCGAGTTTCTTAAACATGTGTTCTCATCCCCTTTTCCAATTGGATTGGTTGCAGATAGCAGTGTAGTATTCTTGTTTATTTTGATTGTGTCATTAAGTTACTTTTTATAATTCTTACATTTGAGAGTGACATTATAACCTAAATGTTCTGTTTGATTCAGTTCATTAATACATAATTGTTGACAATTCTAAAAAAGCATCACATTTTCTATGGCTGTTGTAGCAAATTACCACAAACATGGTGGCTTGAAGCAACGCTAATTTATTATCTTAAGAGTTGTGGAAGTCAGAGTCGAAAATAGGTCTCACTGGACTAAAATTATTCTTTTCTGAAAAGTCTAGGGAAGAATCTATTTTCTTGCCTTTTCCAGTTTCTAGAGGCTGCCCCCATTTCTTCATCCATCTTCAAAGCCAGAAACAGCTGGTCTAGTCTTTCTAACCTTGCATCTGACTCTGGTTTTTCAGCCTCCCTCTTCCACTTTTAAGGACTTTTGTGATTACATTGTCTTCCCCCACCCAAAAATAATCCAGAATAATCTCTATATCATAAGGTCATCTGATCTGCCACCTTAATTCCTTCTACAGCTTTAATTTTCCTTTGCCAGGTAACATAACACATTCACAGTTTCTGGGGATTAGGGTGTGGACATAATTCGGGGAACAATTATTCTGCATACCACAAATGTTGATAAGTGATAAATAAACCTTGAGTGCATTATTCTCGTGAACAATATGTTGTAACTACTTTTTAAATTTACATATCTAAGTTGTCTTTTGCCTTTGGAGCATAGCTGCACTGCAGAGAGAATTTTGTTGACTACTGGGGCCAAAAAATGTGTCAAGAAGGAATGATTCAGAGGAATAGGGGTCACAGGCAGTAACCTTGGTGTTCCGCTATGTTCTCAACCCTGCGTATATTTGTAGGGTAACTGTTTTGTTCATATATCAGAAAATTTCCAGGAAAATATTTGTCCTTTTAAATATATTGTAGCTTTAGAAGCAGTTTCAGTGATTGAAAAGGTAAAAATTTTCATTTCACATTTTAAGTCACTTTTTAGCTGTAATAGGTTTTTGGATTGTCACTGATTTGCTGTCTTTATAGAAAACCAAATAGCTACCTGATTTGGAACTCCTGAGTATAAATATAGATGCTCATGCCCATTAAAATTTGAATAAGAATGGTAGCATGGTGCTATTAATTCTGTAAGGATTTGATGAATTTGTATAATATACTGTACATTACAAACTAACATAACACTATTATGAAATGTCATTATGACATTTTCCAGGTTATATTTTCAATCAATATAAAAGAGCTCATTAGGGGCCTTGTGGCTTGGGATGGTTTGCTAGGTGGCTTACAGATGTATTTAAATCTTCATGAAGTTTATGATGTCAGACAGTGAGGCACAGCATGGGACAATAGAAACTTTGCTTCTAGTCCTGATTCCGTTTTAACCATTTGTGTAATACTGGAATGTTTCTTGATAATTATGGGCCCCAGATGTCCCATCTACCAGGTGTCAAGGTTAAGTGAAGAATTTCATCCAGGTTCAGGGGCAGGATTGCCAAACTTAGCAAATAAAAATGCAGGGTGCCCAGTTGAATTTGAATTTCAGATAAACAATTCTTTTTAGTGTATGCCCCAAATACGGTGTGGGAATATTTGTAGTAAAAAATATACATTGTTTATCTTAAATGTAAATTGAACTAGTCACCTTATATTTGTATTGACAAGATAAAGTAGTTTCAGGCATGTGTGCTGTCACTCTTCCATCCATCAGCTGGAAGAGATGTGTTTCCTACAGTGTGGGGTCCAGCTTTTAATTTCTCTCAACACAGTGCTCCATGTAGTCCCTACCAATCACTTAGAGTTGGCCTGGATGACAAAATCCAAACTCAGTAAATATTTATGGAAGGAAGAGTACTGGTATCCCTAATTTAATGTTATCTTCATTTTATTTCTAAAGTTTGAGAATTCTAAAACATTTACATAGTGTAGGTAGGAATAAAGATGAACCGTAGATGTGTGTTAATATAGAATAGTACAAGGATCTCAAAAAGGATTAAGGTGACACTCAATATTTTTCTTTTTCTATAAAGAAATAGAAGCTTCTATAAAGCTTGAAATGGAGGACAGGATTTCATGTATAGCTTGGATTTGAAGTATGATATACTGGGGAACCATAAAGGGGTTGGGCTCAGTACATTTATGAGGTGTTCTGCTGGATGTTTTTTGTTTCCATATCTGCTCTTCTCCCTTCCTCACTCTGCTTTGTGCCTCAGGAAGCCAACCAGCGTGTACCATATCGATGTGATCACTTGCTTTCTGGTTTCTAGTTGGATTTGATAACTCTAAATCCAGAGACTGGAGAGTGAGAGGAGATCAAGAGGGTATTTATTTCACATTAAGTGGCCAAAGATTGGTTGTATTCCTTTTAATGAAGACCCCAGATCCTTCCTGGCACATTCTTCCTAAAGCTTTTATTCCCGGATTAAGGAATGACTCTCTCCCTTGTGCCCCTTCAGATCTGGGGATAATAATGGCTCCCTGCAGTTGCTAGTCCTAAGGTGCTGTGTTCTTGTTTCCCTAAACCCTGCTCTCACCTTTATAATTAGTCTCTTTATTAAACTTTCCTCAGTTAATCATTTGACTGTGCCATCTGCTTCCTGACCTGACTGGTATAGGTGGGTGCTGTATTTGCTGATTATATGAAAGTGTTGGGCTCACAGAGGTTAAGTCACTTGTCCAAGGTCACGTAACTCATAAGCAGCAGAACTGGGACTCAGATCTTCAAGTAAATTTGAAAGAAAGAAGAGAGAAGAGAAAGTAATTTGGGAGATCTATGGGGAATCTGGTTATGGTCTTGGAAATATTAGTATTAGTATATTTTTCTTAATTGCCCTGAAAAATATTCTAAGGAAACAAACCTACATCACTATCCATCATGCCTCTCTTTTTCCATTTTGGGGAAGTCAGAAAAACCATACTTAATGTGCCTATTCTTTATTAGTTTTTCAAAAAATGGCGAATCAAATAAATTAATGATTTATGATTCTTAATCTAGCACTCTAAACTCTAGAACATGCTGCTTCCAGTACCTTGTACCTATCTTTGTCACTTTTCTTGAAGCCCAAATAGCTTTACTTTTTAAAAAGGTGATCCTTCTGCGGGTCATGAAGGTATCCTTGGCAAAGCATCATCATCATCATCATCATTATTATTATTATTATTTGACAAGTAGCATGACATTCTTAACATTATGTGCCTCCTTTGAAATAATTATGAATGGCTTGGAATTAAGTCACCTTTCTTGAATCAGACCATTTCCCATGAGTTTTCTTTGCTGCCAGCTGGCCTGGGTATGGCAAGATGGGCAAGTTCTAGGAATCCATATTTCTCTGACCTGCAGTCCTCTCTTGAGCAATATATGCTTTGGGCAGCCTGCCTGAATTTCAGATAAACAATACTTTTAGTGTATGCCCCCATTTCATGATAAATGGGAGCCTACTCCACTTTCCCTCTTTTCCTACTGAACACATCTTTCCAAAGCTTCAGCTTGCCTCACACTCAAGTTCTTGATTCACATCAGTTTCCTAACTCCTGCTTTATTCTTATTGGTAGTTGCTAGGTAGGTTAAGATCCATTGGTGGTTCCAAGAAGCATGAGTGATATTACCAGGCAGAAATATGGTACAGATGTCAGGGGGAGGATGCTACCTTTTATTTCTGGACAGAGAAGGGTTTGGAGGCACCCAAAAGATCTTAGCATGTCTTAAAGACTTCTGATAGATGATACATAGGCAGTCAGTCTGGCGTATTAGTAGATCCATTTGAGCAGAAGAAATAAGAAATTTTAAGTTAAAATACTTAAAATAATGTACAGTGAGCCAACGAGTTTTTGAGAGGTATGGGTTTTATTAATGAGGGAGAAGTTGCTGTATGGTTTTATTTTACCTAATTTCATAAAATTGGATTTTATTCATGCTGTCACTGTAGGGGCCTAAAGTGACATTGCAGGTGAATGCTGTTTCCATAAAGGATTTTCTTAGGGGCCATGGGATCCAAGGAACTTTTTTTTTCAACATCATATCATGTACCTATGTGAAAAAATTCTGCTCTTAGGGACTAGGTAGGTCAGGAGCTCTAATTTTTTCTGTCTTCTTTCTTTTTTCTTTTTCTTTTTCTCTCCAGTTCCTGAAAACTTAAACCATATTGAAATGGACTGAGAGTAATCCTAGGGCTTTATTCTAAGAATCATCTGTAGGGTTTAGCCATAACAGCCAATTTTACGTGACCTTCCAGCCAGAGCCAGTGGTGTGGCTAGGAGATGGTATGGAGACAGATGAGTCATTCTGAATATTCATCCTCATGTTGGAAAAACTGAATACTTTTAGTTGGCATTGAACTTCTTTGTTTTTTTTTTTAAGATTTTATTTGTTTATTTGAGAGAGAGAAAGAAAGAGTGCACACAAGTAGGGGGAGGGGCAGAGGGGGAAGGGGAAGCAGACTCCCCGCTGAGCAGGGAGCCCCACGTGGGGCTAGATCCCAGGACCCTGAGATCATGACCTGAGCTGAAGGAAGATGCTTAACTGACTGAATCACCCAGGTTCCCCGGCGTTGAACTTCTTTCACAGAGAGTTGTAGCAAAACTAAACCCATTATTTTTCGTGGAACTCAAGCTAGACCTGTTACTTTCTGACCAAATAATTTGGGCAGTGTTTTCCTGAATTACCAGTGGACTGGTAACTGGCCTTGAACCAAATATGAACTGAATGACTCTGGTCATGACTGAAATGAAAATGTAACTGATTCAAGTCTCCAGCATTTTTCCTTGACATTTGATTTAAATTCTAGACTGAGACATTTGGCCCAATAGCCACGAACAGGTGGTCCTCAACCTTACCCAGCCCTACAACTCTTCTTTTCATTCCAAGCTGTGTCAATCAAGTATGTAAATCAGGTAATTTTCTCCATGGTAGTTACACCAGTATTTAGAATAAGAATTGCTATTTTCTTTACCAAGCTGTTATTTCACCATATATACGCACTGAAAAAAAAAAAAAGGTGAAGAAATTTTAGTAACCCAATAAAATGTTTCCCATTCAAATCAGAGATATTTGCATTGCAAATGATGCCACTACTCTATAGAGAATCTGTCTTTTTAACCCTTCTCTAGTGACTTGGGTTGCTTGGGGAGCCCATAAGACAAATCAAAGAATGTAGCCCAGATTTTTAAAAAATCTTTCTTTGGGAGCAGGGGGAAGGGCTAAGATATAAGGGAAATAAAGATCGCTTTTCTCTAACTTCGAGAAGAGAACAAGAGGAAGAAATTATCAGTGAAGCACAAAGAGGATGAAATTAAGGAAGTTGGGGTTAACACTCGAGAAAAATGAGGATCCAAGAAGAGTCTTGGGGATAGAACTGTGTGGTTTGTGTTTCCTAATCCAAACACTGAAATTACCTTGAATGGGCAAGACATTGACTTCTGGGGGGCACAGAATAGAATATTTCAAACCCTGCTGCCTATAAAATAGGTGTCAAGACACAAGGTACCAGAGGGCTAGGAGCTGCAGATAGGGGTTAATTTGGGGGAAAAGCATGGTGATTTAGAGTTGCTGAACTTCAGGACATTCAAGCCACTGGTGTGCTCACTTTAATCCTCATTTTAGGTTTGTGTGTATGTAGACCGACTATGATTTGCTTTTAGAAGTTTTCCCAGCTGTTCTTTGGAAGCTCCTTTCCTATATATTCATTTTGGCCAAGCATCCTACATGATTGGACTGCCTAGAGCATAGAGCATTCTCCTTCCTTCTTATCCTGAGCTAGAGATCATTCCCTTTTGTATCCACTGTTTTCCTTGGAAGCGTGAAGCATTAGCTTTAATCAGTTTATAGAGCCCCTGACCTAATTTTACATCTGCAATAAGATCACTATGAATTCTCTGCTTCCCCGTGGAGGATAAAGCTCTGCCTTCCCCCTCCCCTCTGCAGTCTTTCTTTGTGATGGACGTTAGAGAGCCTGGCAGGTTCTGTTCCACACTGCATTGCTCCAAGAGCAAATTTATTTATATATTAATTTTATATTAAAAAGATTTCTCATAGGGAGCCAAAGATTGAATCATAGGCAGAAACCTGATTTGAGGTTGAAGGCAGGATGGCAGCAAGCAATGTCAAAGAGATAAAGCTTTGGGAGTAGGAGGCGAGCACGGATTAAAAATTTGCTTCCAAAGAGCTCTGCACCTCTCTCTGTCCCTTCAGTGCCCTGGCACATGTTGAGCCTACTACTTGTGTATTAGGGTCCTTTTGCTCTGTAACAAATTATCACAGAGGTAGTAGCTTAAAACAATATCCATTTATTATCTCACAGTTTCTGTAGGTCAGGAATCTGGGCTTAGCTGGGTTCCCTGCTCAGGGTTTCACAAAGCGGGGATCAAAGTGTTGGCTGGGCTATGTTCTCATCTGCAGGTTCAACTAGGGATGAATCTGCTTTCAAACTCCCCCAGGTTGTTTGCAGAATTCATTTTCTTACAGCTGTAGAATTCATGGCCACTTGCTGCTTCAAAGCCTGAGTAGGGGGTAGAAGGGGGTGGGGAAGTTTCTGCTGATGTCTCTGACCTCTAGACACTATTTTAAAGGACTGCTCTGATTAGGTCAGGCCCACCCAGGATAATCTTCCTTTTGATTAACTTTGTCAACTGCTGAGAAATTTTAATTATATCTGCAAAATCCTTTTACCATTGCTTTATTAAATTAGTAAGAAGCAAGTTATAGGTTCCAGGCCCACTCAAAGGGAGGATATTATATGAGAATGTGGATCACTGGGTGTCACGCCAGGATATGTCCTTCATATCTTATCAATCCTCCAAGCCACCCAGGGTCCAAAAAAAAAAAAAAAAAATCTCATCTTTAATACCACTCTGTCGTTTTAAGCAACGAAATGTGGCCAAAGAAGCAGGAAGATGTGTCTTTCGTAATGTTCTGCATTTCCTTCCTGCTTAGCAAAGTCATTTGTGAGTTTACTTAAATAGGGTTCGTGTGGAAATAACCAAGAAATGGAAAGGAATTAATTAGAGTTTATTTATAGTTATATACCTCACTCAAGTGTAGTATGACTATACTCTCTATTTTTTAATTGCATTTATTTGGTGAATGCCTTGGACTTTTAAAGATTTTGTAAAGTTTGATATCTGCCTTCTCTGGGGCCTGTCAAAGAGGAATGATTTTTTGTGTAATTAAAGAAGTATATTTTGAAACAGTGTGCCCTGAACACTGAAGACTTCTAGTTTGTTTTTATAAAAACCTTAATTTTTCAAAACTTAATGTGTGAGAAAATAAAGAAATTCAGGGGCATTTCTTTTCTGATACATTTGGGAGGAGATATTTAGGGGAAGGAAGCCCACTTTCCACTTCCTTTTTTTCTGTAATGTGAAAACAAACCCAGACATCAGTTAGGCTCTTGGTAATCAAAGTTCTCAAGGTTATTCTGCATATAGGAGGAGAACTCTACCTCCCTTCACTGCCCTCCCTTCATTCAAAACTCCAAGGGCATAACCTAGAGATTGGCCCAAAGTACAGGAAACCATAATATCCTATAGTTTAACAGTGCATGAGAGTCAGGAATTTCATTACAGAAATAATTCCTTAGAAGAAGGAGTTTGGAAGACCAGGGTAAGTAGAGAGTCCTGGAAGAAAAGAAGTTTAGCTTACCTATACTTGTTGGTAGTTTTGCCCCCTCTTTTTTACCTTTTTCTTTTTTCCTTTTCTATCTTGCCGTAACTTCTACTGCCTTATTAATGGGAACTTGTAACTCCTGAAGCCAGGTTTTGGACATAGCCATTTGCTTTCTCTATTTAATAAGAATTTTTAGCTAGGCACATGACTTCCCGTTTATATTCATTTTCCAGCTTCCCTTGCAGCCAGGCATGGCCGTGTGACTAAGAGCCGGTCAGTGAGATGTGAGTAGAAGTCATGTGGGCAACTTGTAGGCTATGTCCTTAAAGGAAGGCACATTCCCTCTCCTTTCCTTTTTTTTTTTTTTTTTTTTTTCCCTTTCCTACTGGCTGACTGTGAACGTGAAGATGGAAGTGGGATCAGCCCTTCTGGCTCACAGGAGGGAAGCCATGCATTGAAGATGACAAAGCATCAGGAGAGAAGATGCCTAAATGCCAATAGTACTGTGAAGCCAACTCTCCCTATCATAGACCTTCACATGAGAGAGAACTAGACTTCTATCTTTTTTGAGCCACAGTTAGTTTTGGTATCTTGGTTAAGTCAGCCTACTTGATACCATACCAAATGCAGCAGCTGAGAGAAGATGATTCACCAGTGGTGTTAGAGGGCAGCATAGTGGTTGAGAGCAAGGCTGTAGTATCGAACAGAACCTGGATTAACTTCTTGCCACTCTGTCACCCACATCTGTGGCTGAGTCCTACTTTCTTCTTTTGTAAGTGGGGATAATAGTAAGTGCCTCATGGCACATTGTGGGCAACCAGCGGGTGAAGATTCATTGGTATACAAAGTAGATATGATCTTTGTTCTCCTAGAACTGAAGGTACAGAGGGGGAGCTACACAAGTAAGCATATGCATAAATAATGTCAAATTGTAACTGGTGCTGTGGAAGAACAAAGGAAAACGATGAGCTGGGGGGATTCCTTAGAAGTGAAAGGATTCCATTAGAGGAATCCAGTGAGAAGGAAGCAGCCATACGGAGCACATCACTATGGCCCAATTGGATATGCCTACATGCTCAGACCACTAAGATGTCATTTACTCTTCTCTGGCTCATAACAAAGTTGCACCTAAAGTACTCAGATTTGAGGTTGGGCTGTCCTTACCCAGTAGACTATATGCCCCACTAGGGCAGTGTACATGTTTGCCTTGCTTGTTGTTATAAATATGAAGGCACCCTTATTGGCCAAGTGAAGAATGACTAATGATTAAAGCATGGGTTGCATATCTTCCAAGAGAGGTTTAGTTTTTTTTTTTTTAATATTTTATTTATTTATTTGAGAGAGCGAGAATGAGAGAGAGAGAGAGCATATGAGAGGGTGGAGGGTCAGAGGGAGAAGCAGACTCCCTGCTGAGCAGGGAGCCCGATGCGGGACTCGATCCCGGGACTCCAGGATCATGACCTGAGCCGAAGGCAGTCGCCTAACCAACTGAGCCACCCAGGTGCCCGAGAGGTTTAGTTTTCTTATCTTCAAAGACAACTGGACTGGAGCTAAGCTAGCAAGGTGTGATCTCTGAGAACTTCATGGTGAAGTTGTTTTATATAATTATATTTATATTGAATTCTTAATAACAGCACATGGCGTACAGTGGTAGTTTAATAAATATTTGTTGAATGAATGAATGAGTTTCTAGTAACATTTCAGTTCCCACGGTTGGCAATCTCAACCTGATGAACATTCTAACAAATTCTAACAATCAGGGCTATGCAAAGGTGGAATGAGCCCCTTGGGAAGCATTGAGTTCCCTGTTGTTGGAGGTGTTCAACCAAGTTGTTCAGGATTTGGGGGAATGTCACACTCTGAATGGAGAGCCTTGTCTTCTGAATGCCTGCCAACCCTAAGAGTGTATGCTCTCTCAATGTGTGCACTAGTTTGCACTTGGGGCTGTTGAAGCTGATTCTTAAGGAGTTTTTTTTTTTTTTAAGATTTTATTTATTTATTTGACAGAGAGAGACAGCGAGAGAAGGAACACAAGCAGGGGGAGTGGGAGAGGGAGAAGCAGGCTTCTTGCCAAGCGGGGGACCCGACGCGGGGCTCGATCCCAGGACTCCGGGATCATGACCTGAGCTGAAGCAGACGCTTAACAACTGAGCCACCCAGGGGTCCCTCTTAAGGAGTTTTGAAATAATATCTGTACTCTGAAGTTACTTAGTCTAACCTCTGTAGCATTGAGTCACAATGTCTCCATGGCATTGAGTTCTCCTGTGTTTCTTGGGCACATGGAAGCTGTTAAAGCCTCCTGGAGACCAGAGGCAAGGATTCCAGTCTGAGTTTTATCATTTCACACCTGTGCATCCTGCAGAGACCCTCCAACAGTGTGCTCCATCAACAAGAGCCTTCCCATATTTCCATCATGGAAGTTCCCATGTTCTATTAGAATGATCTCTTTTTGGGTCTGCTTCCACCAGTAAATTATGAGTTCCTTGTGAGTATCTCATTCATATTTTATCTTGGTGCTTTGCACCATGCCCAGCCTTGATGGGCGCTCAGTAAAGCTTTCTTTTTTTTAATTTTTTTATTATTATGTTAATCACCATACATTACATCATTAGTTCTTGATGTAGTGTTCCATGATTCATTGTTTGTGCACAACACCCAGTGCTCCACGCAGAGTGTGCCCTCTTTAGTAACAGTAAAGCTTTCTTGAGCTACTGTACTCATGGGGAGAAGAGAAGGGAAATAGTTTTCCGATTTTCACGTATAACGAAATGAAATTGTAAGAAAAGAGGAAATGACCACAGCTGGCATTCTGGGTATGCCGTTTATCTAGGTATTTCACTGTGGATTTCCAATCCACTGTGGAAGCTCAGCCGTAGACACAAGGGGGACCCCACGGAACTCACGCGAGACGAGAGCATGAAACAGACTTACTTCTGCACCACTGTGTTTTTCTGTCCCCTGCACTGGGGCACACCGACTTGACTCTTTGGCTTTCACTCCTTCCCCTTCCACCCTAGCCTTACCTGTCTCTTCTCATTACCAGCTTTCACGACCCCCCCGCCGCTCCTCCGCCTTCTGGATTCCCACAGCCATTCTTGGGAAGAGGTAGTGAAGCGTCTGTGAGCCTGCGTTTGTCCCTGCGCTTCCTTACGGTGACTAATGGGTACCAGCTGTCCTGTGGATTCCCTCTTGCACTCTTATGAGTGGATTTATCACTGAAGTAGTTTAACCATAACTAGAAAAATGTAGCTCTCTAACGTCTCTATAATGTGGAGGTTCCTACTGTGGTTTAAGTTATTCTTTGTGTCATAAATAACACAGACGGCACTATTATGGACCAATACCCTGAAAAGAAAAGGCACTAAGATCATAAATAGCATCTACAATAGGGGCTTGAGGAGACTCATGGAAATGCTCTGGTTCCTGATGGAGGACAGGGGCGTGGGTGGCTTCTAGGAAGGCTTGGGATTTCAGGGCTCAGGCTTGGAGAGCAATGTCATCGTGTCTGTGAAAGTCTTTCCAGTTAATCTAACCCAATTGCTCAGTAAAGGGATCTCACCTGGTCAGAGGCCAACGTCCTGGTTTCCCACCCTAGGAAAGACGGGAAGAGGGTCAATCTGGGCGTTTTTCTTACCCCAGCAATTTGCCAGGAAAGGGAAGAGGGTGAAAGGAAGTCCATGATGCATGGATGACCTCAGTCCCTGCAAGGACCAAAAGCTGCATTTTGGGCTTACACATCTTTCTATCCATTCTGTCCCTCGCAGACATCCTATTGTAAGTAGTTGCCATTTTTACTGGATTAGGCCTATCGGATTATGCTCTAAAGATGAGGAAAATGCTACCTCTCCAACAAAATGGTTTCCACTTTACCTCAAAGGCTCTCATTCTCTTTGCTTTGAGGAAAAGAGAAAGAGAGTGAGAGTGTGCGCGTGTGGCGCCCTTGACTTGGACTTTCATCTTAACCTGGGAATGCCTGGTCTTCTATTTCCTTCCTTCTCATGTAACTCTTCATTGATTTTCTTTAAATCAAAGAAGCCACCATCACAGACTCTTAGAAAATAAAGTCAGCCATGAAGGAGCCCTGGGCTTGGAATAGAAACCAATCTAATTTTAGTTGCTGGTGAGCATTTCTAAGCAGTGGACATTGTTCAGAAGCTCATCTTGGGGGCGTATGCTATCAGGACACAAGGGCAGCTGGCCACTGGCACCTCCTGGGGGGGGCCATGGGGAGCCCTCACTGATGACAGTTTCTGCCATAATTTCCTGATGAAGCACTTGTCTGCCACAAGTAGGTCTTTCATTCTTTACTTTTAAAAAATTTGTGCGGTGCCTGGGTGGCTCAGTAGGTTAAGCGTGTCTACCTTTGGCCCAGGTCATGATCTCAGGGTCCTGGGATTGAGCCCCCTGTGTGGGGCTCCCTGCTCAGCAGGGAGTCCGCTTCTCCCTCTCCCTCTACCCCTCCCCCTCCCTCATGCACGCTCTCTCTGTCTCTCAAATAAATTAAATCTTTAAAACATTTGCTCTGATTTATGGATTAATCTCCTGCTGGCATCATGGATGGGGGATGCTGTGCCTCGTTGTGATAAGCAGCTGGACCCCACACTCCTGCTTTTCTTCATGGGAGGTTTGACTCTTTGCCTTTGGCTGAAGTCAGAGGCTTGGGCTGACCCTGAACCATCAGGAGAATTCGCAGGATATATCTGCAGGATCCCCAGCCTTTACAGACCATCCCTTCAAATCTTTTTCTAAGGATACTGCATTATTTTTTAAAAAATGAGTTGTGTGATTTGTTCATGCTAATAAGTTCCAGAAGTTCTTACAGGATTTTTTAAAAGGAAGAAGTGATGTGAAGAATTACTCATACAGTATGTTCTGTCTTGAAAAATAGTCCAGGCCCTATCTACTTATTGATATAATTAAAACTGGATTAGTAGGATAGATTATAGAGTTTCTAAGACCATCAAAGATTTGAGTTTCAGAATTCTCCTACCCTTTTTTTTCCCTCCTCGCTACTTCCTTTTCTTCGGTTCAAATTTATTTGTGTCATTATATCCAACTTAAACAGACCAGTGTCTTGGACACGGGACCTTGGTTAGCAAAAGGGAGAAATCTTGGGAAAGAACATAAAATGTTTGAGAAGAAAGGGACCTTAGAGGTTACCCAGGTCCTGTAGACGAGTGATTGAGTTAAACTGCCTGGATTCAAGGCATGACTTGGTAGCTAGCTGTGTCAGTGTGGGGGAGTTCATCACTTAGTCACCCTGCACCTCTCTGCAATCCAGCTTCCTCACATGGAAAGTGGGAATGATAATAGCATCAACTTTGTAAGCTTATTTTGGAAGATTAAATGAAATTGTGTCTGGAAAGTGTAAACGTAAGAAAAGCTATCAATATCCTCATCATCTTTATCATCAACTCGTCTTAACTCCTGGGGTCCTTTTTGAAAGGGAAACCAGGCCTCTGAGAAGCCCTCCACATTTGCCCAGTAGCTTAGAGCTACAAGCAGAAAGGACCCCAGCTGAACCTTTTCTTAAGTGAATTCCATATATTGTGTAATTTAGAGAAACTTAATACTCTCCCCTCCCATTTTTCCCCCGATGTCAAATTTGTCTCTTCCTTCAACTGAAACAGAGCATATGTAGAAAAGCTACTCCTGATGCAGATTCATAAAGCCAATGTTGATCAAAAGCAAAAGTCTGAGAAACAAAGCAGCCTCTTGTGAGAACACCAAAGTCAGATCGAGGTAAAATTTGCTCATTTTTCAGTTACCTCTGTCTTATTGCCAGCAAGATTCTAGAATAAGGGAGTATGTGCCACCTGGTTCAGCAAGGACAGTGATGAACCGGAGATGCAGGTATGTGCTGTGATTTTCATGCATGAGAGAGAGAGATTCAGTAGCAATGCTCTCTGACCAGTGAGACATCAAACATGCAAATCTATCTCAATCAAGGGTGAAGAAGTTGATTTCCCTACCAAATTCTCTTGCTTCCTTCACTCCCTTTGCCATAAAATGAAAAATAGTTTTGGGTAGATACTACATTTGAATAGATCTACCAGACACCCAGAGGGGAGAAACTATAAACAATAAGATAGCAGGTAATGCTCCAGAAGTGTTTTTTTTTTTTTTTTTTTTTTTTTTGTATGGGAACAATTAAATGAGTTAAACTGAATTGATGTAGGTTCTGTAACCGACCAGTATATCCATAAATCAGTAAGTATTGAAGTGCCCACTAATGTGCCTTGCTATGCAAAGAGCACATATGGTGTGAGCTCTAAAGGATCTGGTAGTGTGGTTAGAAGACAAAGTACATTTGGGGAGCAGTCCAAGAGTATAAAATTGAATAGCTTTATACACACACACACACACACACACACACACACACACACACACAGTTGATTCCTATTATTTGTGGTAGTTCTATGAAGTCAGTGCAAACACTGAATTAACAAAAACTGAACATTGCTGCTAGAGAAATACAGGGTTTGGTTCCTGTAAGCCTCTGGTTACAGCATTTTATCAGCCACTCCATGCATAACTTTGTTTTATGTGTGTTTCTCTTTAGAAACACTTTAATATACATTGCTGATGAACACTGAACTCACAGCCAAGCACACTGTGAGTCATGCCTGGACGAAGCTTATCTGGCCACTGTGTTTTCCCGGTAAGGGACATCACAGCCTCCCTGTGCCTATAACATTAGCCAGTGCTTTGGCACTCTGTCTGGGGACATTCGAAACAGTAAAATCATGACCACAACAACCACTATCAAAAAAAAACCTTTATAAAAAGGCAAAAAGAAAAGAAACTGGGACTAAATAGCTGTAAAAAGGACGCTTGTTTACAGTGTGAGCTTGGGAGCAAGGAAACAGAGCATGGCCTCGCTTGGCCACAGCTGGGAATGTAAACGAGGATGACTCAGAATCCTTGCTGCCCTGGGCATGTCCCTGAAAGCGCCCCAAGTGCTGGGTTTGGGCTTACAAATGAGTGGTAGTGAGTAGGCATGTTTGCAAATATGGAGGACCCATTGTACCTTGGAGCATCATTTGGCATTATTGGAGGCTCTCTGCTTCTCTGTGGCTGTGGGGAATGAGAGAAGGAGGCAAGCAGTGAAGGTTTGCTGAAATGAGGGAAAATTTCATGGAGAAGGAAGGACTGGAATGGCGTTTTTAAAGATGAGTGAGATACACAATCTTCAGAGTGGAAGGATCCCGAGATAAGATGTGGAGCTGGGAATGATTTTTGTGTTGATGGGGCTGTGAGGCCATATCAAGGGGTAATGAGAGGTGAGCTTAGACTGGACTAGGCGACATCTATTATTTTTGCCCTCCTGCTACCCATTTGCTCTCATCTAGATATTGCTGAGGCTTCCTTTGGAACAGCTCCTCCTGCTCAATCTGTATTGTTTGGATGGAGCTGCTACTTTCCTGGGCTGTAGGGCCTACTGTGACCGAGGCTTGGCCCGTCAGGATGTTTCTTCTCTTTGATCACAGTGCCTGTAGTAAGGAAATGGTATGCATTCCAGAGCCAGTGAGAGTCACCTCTGGAAGTGTTTTTCTGCTGCGATTTAGTTGCAAAAAGATGAAGCTTGGAGTTTTGGGGGACTACCAGGAAGAGAGAATGTCTGTGAATAAAACCAGTGTTTTTTCATAGAGTGAAAAGAGGGACAGAGGGACAACAGAGAGAGAGAGAGACTCGGATGTCAGTTTTTAAAAGTAGCTGGATCTCACCATGCCTAAAGGAAGCTTGAGACTTTTCAATTGAGTGAGCCAGTTCATTTCAGTTCATTTTTATTTCCTCAGGTAGAGCTGGGTTAGGGCCAGAAGAGCAGCATGGTAAGTAGGTGTCCAAGAGAAGCAGACCGGAGTGAGGAACAGACACCTCAAACTAGTATCAGTAAAAAAAAAAAGGGGGGGGGGCATTGAGGCTTGTTCTAAGCCACAGAAACATGGAATCCAAACACAAGAAATTTCACAACGTATTAGGAAAACGGAACTTGGAAACTGAAAACTCAGGAATCAGGGTTACTCCTCTTAAGTATCAGGAGCTTCACGGCTCTGCTCATAGGTTGTGTCTCCGGCTCCCCGCTCCATTCTCCTTTCTCTCTCTGCTCACAGATGTTGCTCATGGCTGGCCATAGTGACCTCAACTTTAACACTGTTACCAGCATCTTAACCAGCCCAGTTTCTCAGAATGCCAGCTCTGGAACCCCAAGAGAGGAACCTTATCGACCTGGTTCATCTTTTCTTATAAGACCAACCTATAGATTCATTCCTCAGACTAGAACCCTCCTCGGGTCCAGTTGATGTAAAACATCAGAGGTAAAGATGGTACCATTGCAGTAACAGACATCTCTGATATGCGTGAGGCTAGATCTGAAAAATTCCCAAGGTCAGATATGGGTGCATTTGGACTTGAGGCTCTGGTAGTAAGAAGCCAGAGATCTCAGAAGATAGCTCAACCATTACCTTTCTGTCAGGACCCCTAACTTCCTATTTTTGAACATGAGAAGATAGGACTATAAAAAAGACATGTATATTGAGAAAATTATTTTATTTAACAAATATTTATTATAAATATATATACATAATACATATACACAATTAAATGTGTGTGTATATATACATACACAAACATATACACTCTATCCCTATGCCTTTCCTCATATTTCATTCCCTTTGCTTTGCTTTTCTAAATTCCCATTGAGGTATCACATATATATGTGTCTATCTACCTATGTGCCTATAAGATTATATACCTAGATGCATAGCTAGGCATTAGTTTGCAATTTTTGCACATACAGGGATATACGTTTTGAAAGCCGATACACAGTGTATCCTTGATGGAGAGTATGTCTGTGTGTTTCTAAAAACCAGACTAGATTAGGACACTGTTGCTTAAAACCCTTCATTTTCATTTCTCCCCTGCCTTTTCCATTCATGGCTCTCTAATAGATCAAATCTAATAGATACACATAGTTACGTATTTACGTATTATTTACTGAAGACACTGTACTCAGTACCAAGTGCAGGATGGGCATACAGTGCCTGTTCAGGTTGGCTGCACGGACCGAGTGCCTTTATGTCCCCAGATTGAAAGAGCACCTTGCAATGGCTCTTGAGTTCCTCCCCGAGGTTCTCTGTCCACAAACGTTGAATAATGATTTTGAGGCACACATAGTGGCTAGGAACCCAGGTCTGTTTATTATCCATGACAGAATGCCCATGCTTTAATTAGATGGATGCAACACACTGACTTTCTATTGAGTTTTCTCACAGATGCGACTCTAAGTATTTTTCAGAACAGCGGCCAGACCAGGAGACCTCTAGGCCTCATTTTGGATTTTTACGCTCTTTGGATGGTTATCATGGTCCCCTAGGTTGTTATTTAGTCAAATTATGTTCATTTTATCGCCTAGGCCTTTCCTCATATTTCACTCCCTTTGATTTGTTTTTCTTTTCTTTTCTAAATTCCCTTTGAGGCATCACATTACCCCTAATTGCCTGCAGTGTTCTGGGTCTGGTCTCATAGCTGACACACAGGCACAGACTCTTAGCCACGGTTTGAGATGCCTCCGTGCGTGGCTGAACATTTCACTAGCTCAGAGAATTGCTCAACTGGACTGCTTGCCTAACCTTGTGATGGCTCTTCACCATGAGCTCAGAGTTTTGTTGTTTTCTCTATTACTGCTACCCAGGAATCCCCTTCCAGTTAAATGCCGTCTTTAAGTTTATTCATCCCCAGGGAGATCATCTGCATTTTTGCAACCAGAGCCTCATTGTGTTACTTTTGACATCTGTTACTAAGAGTCATGTATAGCTTGGTATCATGTGCCAGTCTTCACCCACTGTTGGGAGCACCTCCCGATTTAGTGTCATCTGCAGATGTCATTATCATGATAAGAGTAATAAGATCTTCCCCTCTCTTTCTTCATTCTTAATAAAGTTCATAAAGTCATGTTTCTTTGCCAATTGTATGCTCTAGACTTCCTTCTCACGGCTCTTGTCAGTCTCTGCTCATGGCCGGCCTTGGTTTGGGGTCTGTTTTTACTTCCTGTGATGGTGCTGAAGGATACGCCTAGGCTTCTCTTTATTAAAGGGCTCTTCCAAGTCAATTTACCAAACCTAGGGGAAGCTTTCAGTCTTGGTTTCTTTCTCCCTTTTCAGTTCCTTACTCTCCAGTTCCATCTCAGAGGTAAGGTAGACCCTCTGGCCCCTTCAAGGAGACTGTGGAGTGTTAATTGTCGAATGAATGAAGCTCTTGGTCACTGGGCTGCTGAATGCCCCGAGGTTAGGGGAGGCGCCTTGGGAAGCCAAGGAAGTGGTTTCTTCCGGTTGGTCTGGTAGACGTTGTGGGGTTCTATTGGGCAGTTCCATCCATGTCTGTGCCAGGCTGCCCTTCAAATAGAAAGCTTCTGCCCATCTTCAAGAACAGATCCTGCATTTCTGCTTTTAACTCAGCGCCTGCACTGATCCGCATACAAGGCACACACTGCATCTTGTAGCGCATTCCGGTGCCCTGCCTTAGCATTCTCATCTCTTCCTGAGGCCTCTGTGACACAGTCACACATAGTCGGGTATTAGGAAGGGTATTTGTCATACTTGATTTCTCACTGTTTGACCTTTTGTTGTGTTATCCTCGATATCATTTTTTGAATGTTTTAAATATTTCATCATAACCTACAAAAATAAAAGTAAAAGGCGGTAAATAGTTATTAACAAATGATGAAGCACTACAGATAAGATGCGTCTGCAGTCCTGTGGCTCCAGAAATGAGTGAGCAACCTCAGCTGAGTTGGAAGTTGTGGCAGTGTTATCCGGTGGGAAGGGAGTTTTATCAACAGAAAATGCTCGGAAATTATCCGTAGGATGAGCCTTGAAGAAGAAGTGGAGTTTCACCAGGCAGACAAAGCAATAAGGGATATTTTAGGGAACAAGCATAAACAGGTAAAAATATATAGTACATTTGGAAAGCGTAAGTGGTCCAGTAAAGCCAAAATAAGTGTATTTAGGAGACTGGAAGATTTGGGCTAGTGATAGTTTGGGAAGGAGAGTTTGGGAGAGATTATGTCATCCATGCCAGGCAAAGACATTTGAATTTTATTCTATAGGCCCAAGGGTTTTTCTTTTCTCATTTATTTATTTATTTACTTACTTACTTACTTACTTACTTACTTACTTATTTTAGAGAGGGAGAGAGGACAGTGGGGGGAGAGGGAGAAGGAGAGAAAGAGCATCCCAAGCAGTCTGCATGCCCAGTGCCCCAGAGCAGGGGCTCAATCTCACAGCCCTGAGATCATGACTGAGCCAAAATAAGAGTCAGATGCTTAACCAGCTGAGCCACTCAGGTGCCCCCTGTAGGCCCAAGGGCTTTTAAACAGCAGAGTGATACAATGAGATTTGCATTTGAGGAAGATGAGGCAGCAACTTGAATATGGGGTAAGCCTGGAGACAGGAGTAACTGGTTTGAAGGATGTGCCCGTTAGTGTTGTTGGGAAGAGCAATTAAGCAGAGAGAACAGATGAGCATCAGTACAAAGGAGAAGAATAACATAAATTTATATGGAATAAGTAGAATATAAGCATTTTCACCAAATTCTTATACATGATCAAATTTGAAACCTACCAATATAACCTATGAATTCCCAGCAACTCTGCCCTGAAGCTTACACATTTCCTATTACATGGTATAAGAATTTATAAGATGTTCCTTATTTGTGGAACTTCTTCGCTTTGTCATATTTGTTCTTGGTGGAAAGTCCCAGGTTGTTATTACCCATCATTAAAGCATTTTAAATAGGGAACTACAGCAATAATAGTCCAATATATTTTTTAAAAATTGTTGAATGACAATGAATGATTGCGACTGGAAGGGATCTTGAATGACAGACCAGGAAATCTAAACTTTACTTATGTGGTACCGAGGGACTATTCCAGGTTTTTCAGAAGGGATGACAAGCATGTAAGTGTAGCTCCAGGAAGATTTAATTTAAGTTCATGGTAGTCTGAAACAATCAGTGATGGAATCAGGTAGATCTGTTTCGTTTTGGTATAGCTCCTGTATTTTGGATTTGTGACTTATATAGTTGTCAGTATTTCCACTTTACAAATGTTACTGTTCTTTTGCCCATTGTCACATGCCTTCATCTCTTTCCATTTCATATCGTGGAAAGCCCCTGCTAAGTTTCAAATGTTAGATTCTGAATTTTTCCAAGAAAATTCTCAGGCAATGATTCCAAGTAATTTCTACAACCTAATCGATAGAATATAATACCCATCTTCTTTTCCTCTTACTGCATGTATTTATAAACAAAGGATAGAAATCCCTCCCAGGAAAAATTTGAGAAGCCCCCTTCAGCTGTGTGATAGCAAAATAGACAGTTTATTTGCCAGGCTGTGGAACTTGGATTCCAGATGCCTCTCTGAGGAATCAATGATAATTACCAGTTTTGGAGCTTGAGTAATTGAATGGTATTGATGCCATCTAATAAGACAAGAGAAACTAGTAGAGACCCACTATGGTGTGTGTGTGTGTGTGTGTGTGTGTGTGTGTGTGTGTGTGTTTGCGTGTGTGTATTTGCTGGAGGAGAGGGGATTCTCTTCAGAAATGTTAAAATTAAGATGCTGTTAGCCATCTAAAGTAGAAAAATCAAGTTAGAAATGTGTGTGTGTATACAGACGTACATATATCTACATCTGTATCTATATCTATTTGGGGGTGTTGGCCTGGAAGATATATTTAGGAGTAATCAACATAGAGATTTGTTATTGTTGTTGTAATTGTTAAATAATAACTGGTTAGATCACCTAGTATATTAGTCAGGGTATGCTAGGTTCTGCTGGAGAAACAAACAAACCTTAGTGACTCGACATAATAAGGTTTATTTTTGCTTACTCAGGGTCAGATGAGAATGTCCTGGGTAGGTGGCTCTCCTATAAGCAAGGATCTCAAGAATATAATTTCTTCCACTGTGGGACTCTGCCAGCAGCAGTACCAGGCTCTACCTAGATAGACTCATTTGTTTTCTATTTGTCCTTCTGTTTTTGGGATTATTAAAAAAGATTGATAAAAATTCCTTTAAATTCAGTTTCAGAAGTTATAGAAAGCTAATACTCTATTACACAGCCCTGGTTTTGAAATGTATTTTGGCAATTTAAAAAAAGCTAGTTTTGGGGTGCCTGGGTGGCTCAGTTGGTTAAGTGTCCAACTCTTGATTTTGGCCCAGGTCATGATCTCAGGGTCATGAGATTGAACCCCGTGTTGGGCTCTGTGCTCAGTGGGGAGTCTGCTTGAGATTCTCTCCCTCTCCCTCTGCTCTCTCTCTCTCTCTCTCTCTCTCTAGCATATGTGTGCACATGCATGCACTCTCTCAAATAAATAAAATCTTAAAAAAATAAAATTTAAAGAAAGCTAGTCTCTTAAAAGTAGATAAATTTAGATTCTGCTTAATCAGATATATGGGAAATTTTGGTCTTTGTTGTTTTACATAAATGATCATTTCAGGGCATTTGTTATCTTGCCTGAGGAATGATTTCCAGGGCTTGATAATTTGGTTACTTTAACCGTGATGTTGGGGGAGCCTGAAGAGGATCATGCCATTATCTAGATGGCTGCTTCCCCGTTGCCTTGATATTTTAAGAAAATTGACCCTTAGTACAGGAAATAGTCTCATCAGTGAAATCCCACTCAGCATAGGACCTAAGTCTCAGGGGGCTGGAAATAAGCCACAGGCTCTCTGGAGGGGCTGTTCTAATCCACTGGTCCTAAAAGATAACTGTATTTAGTATTCTGTCAAGAGACTATAGAGGTACTGTATTTATATATCATGACCGAGAATGGTTTAAAACTAAGTGCTATCAAGCCTGCTTTTGTTCCATATATAAGAAAGAGATTTATAACAAAAATCATAAATAAGAGACAAAGGAACTCTGAAGTTTCTTTTTTCTTCTGCCTACTTCTCCCTGTTCAGTGATAGAACAATTTATGAATCTGACAAATCCTCCCCTAGATAATGGTAAGAGTAACATAGTGTTCAGCTGAGTAATCCTGGGCCACTAAAGTTTATTGGACTGTGGGGCAACAGAAGCTGGATTGACGCAATAATCAAATGACATGCTCGATTTGGGCTCTCCCTGTCTCTTTCTCCCCACCCGATCCCCCATTTCCCTCCCCACCCTCCCTTTTCCCTGCCTGTGCCTAAGGAAAACTAAATAGAGGGAATTTGAAATCGAATAGGTTGGCAGCAGTAGACTCCCAATTTCTCACAAGCACATTCACCCAGAAAGTATGAGAAGTCTGTGCCAAAATGTTAAATGAAAATAAGGAACATGGTTGTAAACACGTTCCGACTAAATTTTTGGTTTGGATCCGAGTAACCTAAGAGGCAGGAAGAGAAGCCTATTTCGACAGCCTCACTCTTAAGTCAACTCTGAATTGTTGGGATATCAGAGACATCATCAAAGGACATCAATAATGTGAGTTAAACCAGTGTTGATGGTTCAGAATTGGCAAGAAGACAGAAATTTAGGCACTAAAAACAAACTCCACTGTGCTTTGAAAACTATGGGTTCCATGTAAAAGCAGTTTTTAAGAAGTTACTTAATCCAGTGCTTCAAAATGGCAGCTAGGAGCCTGGATCTGGCTGTCCATTTGCTTAGCTTGGACCACACGAACAATTTTGTCAAGTTGAATTTTAATGCCGTCAGCGTATATTTTTACAATCCAGTCCACCATCGGCCTTCACCTCCTTCTGTTATCTTCTGCCTCTTCCACAATATATGGACCTCACCTCCTGGCTCGTGAAGGGAGTTCGTGTTTGAGCCATAAATCCATCTCCTGCTTCTAGTAGGACCATGGAGTGACTCCAAATTGAAAAGAAGTGGGAATCTTTAACTAGCCTCCCCATTCTCTGCTTTTAAGAGGATGGAATTCAGTGGAAATTGCTAAATGTCACCATTGTTCAGGAGAAAAATTTAACATATTTTGAGAAAACCACCAGGAATGACACCTAGCCCAGGAGACCTTAAGCTTTTTCAAGACAGTGAAAGAAAAAGGTCTCTCAAATATCAAGAAACGTACTTTATAACCAGAATAGTCTGTGATGAATGGGGTAATAATATTCCACCCAGCCTATAAAGAAAAGTGGTATGGACATTATTGCTTTTTTGGACACTGGAGCAACTGTATCACTCATTTCTGAGAGGTTGTCAAAAAAAAAATTGAAGGGTTTAAATATATGACCTTTTACAGGAATTACTTCAACAATAGCTTATTCTACTGAGTCCACTGAAGTTGCGGTTGCAACAATGAATTTCCTGTTGCGAGGTGCAAATTGTGGGCTAATTGCAGGATTCAATCCAATCTGTTTAGGATACTCCTTGAAAAATTGGTTCTTGCAACACTATTTTATTGGTTGATACCAAATATATTCTGTCACCAAGAAGAAATTACAGAAGAAAATTTTAAAAAAAAGAAATAGTAATATTGAGAATGCAAAAGTTGTCAGAAATACAGAACAATCCTGAGGCAAATGGGTTTTGCTTTGAGAATCAAGCTGGTAATGAGACAATGGAGCCACCTGGATTGATGCAGAACACCAAAGGCTCCAAGAAAACAGGGGCAGTATAGATGCCAACCACAGATGTATAATCAAGCAAAATAAAAAAAAATTAATGTATGTTTGTTCTTTGGTTAGTCACTCTCATATGAGACACCATGCCATTATACCTGTCTAGACCATGCACATGATCTAGCCTGAATGACAGCATTTTAGAAATACCAGGGTGAGGTAGGAGAGAATGTTTATTGAAGTAGATCATTGAAAGCCCCATTTCTAGCCTGTCAGTTTTGCCAGCTGAATAACTGAGTCTGAAGCCCTGAGTAAACTCCATCTATAGATGAGCCACTCGGATTAAATGGTGTCATCTGTAGTCATGGACAGCTCCTGGGATCTTCTCTGTCAAACGCCATATGTGCACACCAGAGACATATCCAAAGGCTACTGGCAAATGTCTTTAGATAATGAGTGCAAATTAATAACTAGTTTTGTACATCACAAGAGATCATGCCATTTGAATGTTATGCCCTTTGGGTGAACAAATAGGACAAAGATCTTTTAGATACTAATGAATAGTGTCTTACAACGTTTAATTTGCCCAACTTTTTGCTGAGTTGGCATCACATGCAACATGGCTTGATTTGTTGGGTCCGTGGTGGGGTTGGCTCTGTGGAGCTGTGGAAAAAAACAAAGAGTTTTAGCTTTGAGCTTTAAGACTATTATTTAAGAGGGATGTCCTTCTGGATTCTCAATGAAGCAGCCTGTCATAGAGTTACCATGTATAGTCGTAGAGGCTGCACCCTCATTCCTGTACAGTGTAGTATGCATGAGTGGTGCTCCCTGGAGTTGTGTGTGCATGGCCGGTGTAACTGTTTGCAGTGGCCCTGATAGCTTCTTATGAATGTTCATAATTACTCTCTGATGACACTGTCTATGTAATAGGAGTATAATACTCCATTGAATTAACAAGAATTTGGTTATGCATAAGGATTTCCAGTCATTTTGATTAAGAATACAATGGCTCTTGTTTTGTTCTATATGGGAGGTATGTGTACGTTTTCTAATAAAAAACCAGATATAATTTTTAGCTATCAGACTTCGTATGTTAAAAGTATAGACAATTGCTGTTATTGGCTTGGGAACAGGGAAGTAGGCTTCTTAAATTCTTATTGAGTAACCTGAATCAGTACTACAACTTTTTGATTTTTAGGGAAATTTGGAAATAGCCATTACCTAAAACGTGGGTGTATGCTTTGCCCCACAAATCTCTTTGGAACTCTAACAGAAATGCTTTCACAAAGGTAAAATATATGTGTAAGTATTGTCTATTGTAGTTTGTAATGACGAAGACACACATTCAGGCAATTAGATGTATCCTAAGTAGGAATTTGATTCGGTCCACTGCAGACTGTCTTTGCAGTGGAGTGCTATGGAATGGTCAACGAGCGAGGCAGATCAACTGGCTGACTGTACAGTGTACGACATTTGCAGGCATATGTAGCAACCATGTCTGTTTATAAGAACTGACCTAAAAGAGACCCAAGATATATCATTAAGTGGAAAAAAGCAAGTTGTAGTACAGTATTTAGAGTATGATCCCATTTATATAAAAATTAAGTAAATAAAAATGACACACACACACATATGGAAACAATTCTGTATGATAAACACTGAATTGTTGCCTGTGATTATCTCTGGAAGATGAGGTTTTTAAAGGAACCTCATTTCCTATGACATATATTCCTCTACCTAAAAAAATTGACAATGGCCAAAAAAAGGGCCTTTTTAAAAAATTGTAATTAGAAAAAAATAAGCCTGCCAGTTTCCTGATTAGGAGTGCATTTGCTCACATTTATGATCATGAAGTCTCATAATAACGTGTATCCCCCTAGAAAAGGAGAGAGTGGGTGCTGAGACCAGCTCAGAGCTAATTCCTGACTCCATAGAAAGAGAGAAACCTAACTCTTCCCCAGCAATGGTGACCACAATCTTTTACAGTGCTTACTTGCTCTGTGTGCGTAAAGCCAAATTTTGACAAGGTGCTGCTATGTATATAGAACTGACCTTTGAAATAAGTAGTCACAAAGCAGGTTGACCACATTCACTGCCACTCCCCCAGGAAGTCCTTGTAGGTTTTGTGAATCACAGAAGGATCAAAATTACTCCATATGGAATAAGTTTCTTTGGCCTAATGGAAGACCAGAACCCATCCAGTTGTTGAGTGCTGTTGGTGGTGGAAGAGTTCTTAACCATTTTAGTGGTAGACACTTGTGTGTGTCTATGGAAACAATAATCAATCTACCTGTATAACCTCTTCAAACATCATTTTGTAAATAATTTGGGGGCTCTCTGCCCTTTTAGACATTCCATGAAGGCACTCTTTTGATCATGTTTAACATTGGTAGACTGGATAAAGTATGTTGGCAAATAATATATATATATGTATCTGTGTTCATATGCATGTTTAAAAGTAGCTGTAACTTCAGTGGGAAGGTTGTCCTAGGAAGGTAGCTTCCTTCTTCAAAGATCTGAATATGAAATACCATTCTAGGCTGATGCTTTGGAAACTTGAGTTGCTTATGGGTTGATGATCTCAGTATTGGTGATACATGCTGGCTAAGTGGGGACCCACTTCATCTCAGCATCAGCAGTTTTTGGCTTTCTCCTGGTTGGTTTCCATTTTGTGCACCCTAGGGCCTTCATAAATGGTTAAGTTTTCCCTTTTTGCCTTTGTTGCCAGGAAGTCTTAGAACCAAGTTGGTGGTCTTGAGAACAAGCACTTAAGACTCAGTGCTATTTTGCATTTATCCATTTCTGGGTCCAGTTTCTACTCTGTGTGTTTTTCTGTCTTCCCCTTCCTTCCCCATTTCTCACTTAGGTTGCCTTGTGTTATTTTGTGTAGTAAAATACGCAATAGATAGAGGATATAAATATATAGAGATAGGTAGGTAACTGTGATCGTCCTCAAAATGATGGCATTTTGTCTTCCACTTGATTGAGGCCCAGGGTTCCCGTTTCTCTGGTACTCGCGGATGTCCAGGGCAATTGTTAGAAGCAAAGCTGCCTGCCCCAGTGAAGCTGCTTAGAGTTTGCAGTGATACAGTTGGGAGGATCTGGACAGTTTCTTCTAACTGTTCCATGCATGTCATAAACATGCATACCCTGCATGAAAGGAGAAAGCCACGGAGACTCTATCTGTGAGAGAAGTTATAGACCTGATTGGGGGGCATGGAGAAAGAGGAATTTCTGGCGGACCATGGACTTCTAAGATTCAGAAACTCAGGAGAACTCAAGTCTCCATGTTTTCCTAATTGCCACTGCGGTAAGAGTATCATTCTAATTTGACATGTGAGGTGGATATTTTATATAACTGGGATTTCTGCCTGTGGTCACTTCTTAAATAAACTGATTAGGAGGTGGCCCATTTTTGCCCTTTTACGCCCTACGTACAAGAGCATTTGAGAAACAAGGACAGTGGAAACCCTCTTAATTTTTTACTTAAAAAAATTTAAGTTCATAGTATTTATCATTTAGTTTATGTAAAAAAAAATGGCTCATTGTCCTAATCACATGGCTACTATGGTCATTTCATCATCAACCATGTCCATGAGTAACCAAGGTAACTTCAGGAAGTCCTTCCAGGAAAGGCCTCTTTCTTCCCCATGAGATGACTTTTTGATCCCCTTGCATTCCATAATGAGGGACATGATTGAAAGCAGGGGTTGCTTTCTTTAATAATTTACTGTGGGCTGAGGATCTGGGGTCTGGAGTTTCTTTGTTCATCAAGTAGCATCTCACTAGACCTCAGCTCAGAGAAGACAGACAGAAATATGTCATTTAATCTCTAAAATGAAGTAACCTTTTAAGGATTTTGCATTTATATTTTGCATTCAAAGCACAGTAAAAATGACTGCCACTTTATTTTGAATAGCATCTTGCTGAAGGAAGTGTATGGCAGTTTTTTTTTTTTAATGATTTGGGAAGTTAAGGCTCAAAGAGAGAGACTGAACAATTTGCCAAGAGTGGATCTGGGCTAGAATAAAACTTTCCCATCTATTATACATAGCTCTGGGCAACAGCTCCCACTCTAGGATCAGAAGTCCAGTTTAAGGGATATTCATTTTAACAGGAAGAATCTCAACCATTCGAGACCAGACTTCCCAGCCTGCCCAGCAAATACTCAGTCATTTCAGTGTGTATTTGATGGTAGTTAGCAACACAAAGCAAGCCCAGTGTCCAAGGAATGTGTAGAGGAATGTTAATTCTAGGAGCGACCATAACCTGATTTTCTAGATTTCCATGAGTTTGAAGTCTCAGCCACAGTATTACATTACCAAGTTATTTGCATTTGAAATATAATACCTGGGGGTTGACATTTAATTAAATTACTGTGCCACCTCCAGGCTGCAGGAAACTAGGATGGCACGCTGTGTGGATGGTGCCAACAGTACCTTTATACCCTTTCTGAAAGACAAGGGACTGGGAGAGGAAACCTCACCCGTCACCAAGGGCACCAGGGCCAAGGGCACACCATTTGACTGGTTTGCACTTAAAAACATGAAGTGGCAAGAAGCAGACAGGCTAGACCTTATGAAGCATGGAGAGCCTCATACCTGGAGGCTCCATTCTCCACATTTTCTAAATGTCCTTAAGAAAAAGAGGTGGCAACTGAGAATCCTTTGCCCTGTGGTAGCCACAGTCCAGCCTCAGCCATCGTTTTCCCCAGCGAGGAAGGAAACTGGTTCTTTCGTCTTTGGAGTCAACATGGCTTTTTCTCTCCCGCTCTTGAGAATCCATGGTAGTCATTAGAAGAGGCCACCAAGGCCACTGATCAGAGCCCCTGCCGTCCATGGCCCTAAGCCCCACTCACTGACCAGGTGTAGGGCAGGAGCATCCAAGGTATATGCACAGAGCTGTCTCTACCAAATCTCCTACAGCATCCATCCTCAACCAGGGAAGGTATGTTCCCTCCCAGGGGATGCTTTGCAAGGTCTAGAGAGCTTTTGGATTATTACTACTGGAGACGTGCTACTGGCATCTACTGGCTAGAGCCAGGGATGCTGCTATCTTGCAGCATCTTGAACTACCCAACTCAGTGAGTCAGTAGGGCTGAAGTTGAGAAACCCTGTTCTAACAGGAGACGAACTCATGAAAGAGTGGATTCCAGCTACTGAGTCAGCTGTCAAGATAGAAAATAATCTCTCAAATGCACTGCCACAGTGTGTCAGTCAGGATCCAACCAGGAAAGCAGAAACCACTTTGGTGTTTAAAAGGGAGCAAATTCAATGGGGAGTCAGATGTCCCGGTGTTGGGGAGGCTGGAGAGCAGAGAGTGTAGTGCAGTGAGGCAGAGATTAGCAACAGCAGGAAGCTGCTGCCGTTCCTTGGTCAGAGGACAGAGGGAGGAGGTGGCGTTGCTAGTTAGGGATTATTGTAGTTAGAGCCCCGGCGGGCCTGTCTGGTGGGGGCCAGAGCCGCAGAGATGAGGAAGCTTCTGGGGCTGCAACCTGAGGAAGAGGGGGAGAAATACTCTGATTGTCCTTTCTTTCCATCTTTGAGCCCCAGCAGCATGTCTGCCTGGGAAACCCAGCAGCAGGGAAGGGGTACATAGCTGCGTGCAAACAGCTCCAAACTGGTACATGCAATCTCTTAGAACCCTGTGGATTTTCCAGAGCACCGGAACCAACAGAACAATGGCACCCTTGAGCAGTCATGCCAAGAGTTCTGTGTTGCAGCTGGTGCTCTTCTAGCGTGGAGTGTCTACTTTCCTTACACCTCGGAACTCTAGGTTTGAAATAAATAAAAGATGCCCTTAAGAAAGAGCGGGCAGACCCAACTGTTTCTTTTTAATTCAGCCTCAGAAGTAGCAAACTTCTTGTGTGGAGTGGCCTCCCAACATGATGGAGAGTTTTGTGTCTCTGCACAGACAGCAAGGTTCGATGGAAATCCTTGTCAATGTGCAGAGCACACATTGTTAATTTTACCGTGTCTGTGGCGAACTCCATCCTTCATTGTCAGGCTTCGGCTCATTTTGGTGGCAGTGATCTTGCTTCTTGCTTCGCTCAGATGTACCCTCTCCATGGGTCCTGCCCCTCTCTTAGCTGGAGTCAGACTGAAAGGAGAAGGTTGCCAAAGAGCCAGAGAACCTGCTGTGAAGGTTTTTATTTTTCCTTACAGTGCAATTTTAAGAATCTAGACAAAGCAAAGGGAATTAATTTATTTGTTTTCCTTTTGAACTGCCCAACAGGTCCCCAAACTCACAGGGATAAAAGTGACAGATTTTTAAGTGTCTTCTTTAAGAAAGTTCTGTAGATGCTTAATTATTTCGCCCCACTTTTGATTATCTGCACTAATGGAGATGTAGAGGGCACAAATCAATAAAATCCCTTGATAATCTAAAAAATCTCAATGTTGCCATTAGTTTTGACCTCCTCCCCCACCAAACCTTTTATCGGAGCTACTAAAAAGTGCCTCTGCACCCCCTGGGCTCTCAATATATTCAACTTGTTGACAGCCTGACTGATAAAATTGTCTGATTTGAGTTTTATCTCTTTTTCTCTTCTCCTGCCCACTCTCTGGGGGAGGTGCTAATGAGCAGCACAAGAACAAAACCCCAGGAAAAAGAGACTGCCGAAAAGCCAGGGTAACACACAAAATGATTAAATAGCTCCCGTATCCCTGAAACTTTACTATATAATGTCAGCTTTGTGGGATTTTTTTTCTTTTTTCCTGAAGTAAATTGAAATAACTCAAATGGCCCAAGTATATGGGCCCTTCACAGACCCTTGCTTTGAAGCTTTGAATAGCTTTTGTATGGTATTCCTTTTCTGGGGAAAGATTTTAATTGTTAATCTTTATAAATGGCATTCATGTTACCCCTCATGCTGGTAAAATGGCCAGGCATCTTCTTAAACAACCTCAAGGCACCGAGAATTGGGATGGTGATGTTTGTCTTAATCCCTTAGGGATGTCTGGAAATGAGAGAAAAAAAAAAACCCAAACTTGTTTTTCTTTTCGTGTGTGTGTGTGTGTGTGTGTGTGTGTGTGTGTGTGTGTGTGTGTGTGTGTATTTGCCAAACGTATTTATCCATTATCCAAAATGGATTCACAGATAGCATAGGAAAAGACCAGATCATGGCTTTCTGTGTATCCATCTCAGGGCACTTGCTCGCTCTTCCCTGGATCCTCCATGCACCAGGGATCTGGCAGAATTGACAATCAATAAAGCATATATTAATATGAACACAGAATCTCTTAAAAGTCCCAACTCACATTGTTCTTTAAGATACTAAGTCTACTAAAGATGACCACCTGTCTTCCCATGGTGCCAGAATGCCCGCCTAAATAAACCAGAGTGGCTAATAGAGGGTACAAAGGTGGAGTGAGATGAAAAGTTCCCATAATGAGGGGAAATGATTTGATCCCTGTACAGGAGCCAGCGACCTTTTCCTTTGGGCTTTACTTTTCACAGGGGAATGAAGTTTGCTCTTTCCAAAGGAGAAAAGCACTGCATTTTCTTGATTTTTCCTTTCTGTATTTCCTTCAGTCATTTTATTTCAGTTTGCTACATATTTGAAAGCAATTTCATAAACATCAAAGTGGCTATGAAATTCAGTGTTTGTATCTGACAGGTGGTTTGTAAAATCAAACCCAGGCACCACCTGGATTTGAAGAATTGGGATGATGTGTCGAGGTTCAGTCAGAGAAGCAGAACCATCTTGAGTGATTAGAATAAAGGATTTGTTATAGGGTTTAAACCTTACATGACTGTCAGAGCTGGTAGGCTGATCCACGCAGGCTGTTGCTTTGGCACCCATCGCTGGAACTAGAATTGCCATCGGCCAGTCCGACCAGCGGTTGGGAAGGAAAGCTTGAAATGGACAAACATGAGGATAAACTAGAAACTCATGAGGACAACTGAATGCATTAGCACAAACTGGAATCCCCATCTGTTGGACTACTTCCAATCTCAGTGCTGTCACTGACTGCAAAGAGAAGATGACCCCCCTCACCAAGGAGCTGTGTGTGGACCTGGCCAAGGACTGAGAATTTGAAGGAACAGATCCAGCAGAAGCTGGAGGAACTGTGGGTCCAAGTGCTGCTGCATGTCACCTGGGTGAGCCAGCAGATCCCAACGTATATGAGCTGTCACTATGCCTCGTGTCCAATCAGATATACCAACCTTCAGAGTGTTAAAAAAAAAAAAGTCGGCTGCTTCACTCTGCCTTCAGACACTTGGACAAAATGTCACCGGTGGACAGTGTTGACCCAAACTGTACAGGGAAGGGAATGCTGGGAAGCAACCATAGTTCTTGCTTAAATTGGTGTTGTACAAAGCCAGATGGTGACATGACTCAAGAAGGAATGTCTCTGGGCACACAGATAGGTAACGGAGACCTCATACTCTGGAGGAGGGTGCCTTTTCAGGAACCTTCCTTCTTGGCGAATAGCAAGGTGTCACTGTTTGGTGATGTCACCCAAATGTACATTGACCATATGTAATTTGTGTTGCAGGTTGTTTCTGAGAGTGAATGAGAGAGCTGTAGATGGCATACTTATTTACTGATTGATCAAAACTTGTTTTGTTGAAGTATATGGTTCCACTTATACCAGGTACCTAGAGGAGTCATATTCATAGAGACAGAAAGTAGAGTGGTGATTGCCAGGGCCTGGGGGGAGGGAAAATGAGAAGTTATTCTTTAATGGGTACAGAGTTTCAGTTTTGCAAGAAGAAAAAGTTGTGTGGGTGGATGGTGGTGGTGATTGCACCACTGTGTGAATGTGCTTAATTGTTATTGAACTACACACTTAAAAATGATTATAATGAAAAATTATATGTGTATTTTACCACAGTTTTCAAGAAATAAATAACTTAAAATATATTTTGAAAAAGATATTTTATTGTTTGGTGGGCTTATAAATGCTTCTATTCAAAAATCATTTTGGAAGATATAATTCCTCTTAAAATATTAAAATAACACATATCAGTGTACATTATAAGAAAATAAAACACCTCTTTATATTATATGAACACTAAAAATAATGTATACATTCTTAGTATATAATATTCTATACACTATATAGTATATATCTGATGTATTGTTAGTACATAGTCCCATACTGTTGTAAGTTTCTTAGCCATGTTTCTTTTCTTTTTTTAAATTAATTAATTAATTTTATTATGTTAATCACCATGCATAACATCATTAGTTTTTGATGTAGTGTTCCATGATTCATTGTTTGCGTATAACACTCCATGCTCCATGCAGAACGTGCCTTCTTTAATACCCATCACCAGGCTAACCCATCCCCCTACCCTCCTCCCCTCAAGAACCCTCAGTTTGTTTTTCAGAGTCTATGGTCTCTCATGGTTCATCTCCCCATCCGACTTACTCCCCTTCATTCTTCCCCTCCTGCTATCTTCTTCTTCTTCTTCTTCTTTTTATTTTATTTTTTTAACATATAATGTATTACTTGTTTCAGAAGCACAGATCTATGATTCAACAGTCTTGCACAATTCACAGTGCTCACCATAGCACATACCCTCCCCAATGTCTATCACCCAGCCACCCCATCCCTCCCAACCCCCACCACTCCAGCAACACTCAGTTTGTTTCCTGAGATTAAGAATTCCTCATATCAGTGAGGTCATATGATACATGTCTTTCTCTGATTGACTTATGTCACTCAGCATAACACCCTCCAGTTCCATCCATGTCATTGCAGATGGCAAGATCTCATTCCTTTTGATGCCTGCAGAATATTCCATTGTGTATATATACCACATCTTCTTTATCCATGCATCTGTTGATGGACATCTTGGCTCTTTCCACAGTTTGGCTATTGTGGACATTGCTGCTATAAACATCGGGGTGCATGTACCCCTTCGGATCCCTACATTTGTATCTTTGGGGTAAATACCCAGTAGTGCAATTGCTGGATCATATGGTAGCTCTATTTTCAACTGTTTGAGGAACCTCCATACTGTTTTCCAGAGTGGTTGCACCAGCTTGCATTCCCACCAACAGTGTAGGAGGGTTCCCCTTTCTCCACATCCCCGCCAACATCTGTCGTTTCCTGACTTGTTAATTTTAGCCATTGTGACTGGTGTGAGGTGATATCTCATTGAGGTTTTGATCTGGATTTCCCTGATGCCGAGCGATGTTGAGCACTTTTTCATGTGTCTGTTGGCCATTTGGATGTCTTCTTTGGAAAAATGTCTGTTCATGTCTTCTGCCCATTTTTTGATTGGATCATTTGTTCGTTGGGTGTTGAGTTTGATAAGTTCTTTATAGATTTTGGATACTAGCCCTCTATCTGATATGTCATTTGCAGATATTTTCTCCCATTCTGTCGGCTGTCTTTTGGTTTTGTGGACTGTTTCTTTTGCTGTGCAAAAGCTTTTTATCTTGATGAAATCCCAATAGTTCATTTTTGCCCTCGCTTCCCTTGCCTTTGGCGATGTTTCTAGGAAGAAGTTGCTGTGGCTGAGGTCAAAGAGGTTGCTACCTGTGTTCTCCTTTAGGGTTTTGATGGACTCCTGTCTCACGTTTAGGTCTTTCAACCATTTGGAGTCTATTTTTGTGTGTGGTGTAAGGAAATGGTCCAGTTTCATTCTTCTGCATGTGGCTGTCCAATTTTCCCAACACCATTTGTGGAAGAGACTGTCTTTTTTCCATCGGACATTCTTTCCTGCTTTGTCAAAGATGAGTTGACCATAGAGTTGAGGGTCCATTTCTGGGCTCTCGATTCTGTTCCATTGATCTATGTGTCTGTTTTTGTGCCAGTACCATACTGTCTTGATGATGACAGCTTTGTCATAGAGCTGGAAGTCTGGAATTGTGATGCCACCAGCTTTGCTTTTCTTTTTCAAGATTCCTCTGGCTATTCGGGGCCTCTTCTGGTTCCATACAAATTTTAGGATTATTTGTTCCATTTCTTTGAAAGAGTGGATGGTATTTTGATGGGGATTGCATTGAATGTGTAGATTGCTCTAGGTAGCATTGACATCTTCACAATGTTTGTTCTTCCAATCCATGAGCATGGAACGTTTTTCCATTTCTTTGTGTCTTCTTCAATTTCTTTCATGAGCATTTTATAGTTTTCTGAGTACAGATCCTTTGCCTCTTTGGTTAAATTTAGTCCTAGGTATCTTATGGTTTTGGGTGCAATTGTAAATGAGATCGACTCCTTGATTTGTCTCTCTTCTATCTTGTTGTTGGTGTATAGGAATGCCACTTATTTCTGTGCATTGATTTTATATCCTGCCACTTTACTGAATTCCTGTATGAGTTCTAGCAGTTTTGGGGTGGAGTCTTTTGGGTTTTCCACATACAGTATCATATCATCTGCAAAGAGTGAGAGTTTGACTTCCTCTTTGCCGATTTGGATGCCTTTGATTTCTTTTTGTTGTCTGATTGCTGTGGCTAGTCCTTCTAATACTATGTTGAATAGCAGTGGCAAGAGTGGACATCCCTGCCGCGTTCCTGACCTTAGGGGAAAAGCTCTTAGCTTTTCCCCATTGAGAATGATATTGGCTGTAGGGTTTTCATAGATGGCTTTTATGATATTGAGTTATGTACCCTCTATCCCTATACTCTGAAGAGTTTTGATCAAGAAAGGATGCTGTACTTTGTCAAATGCTTTTTCGGCATCTATTGAGAGGATCATATGGTTCTTGTTCTTTCTTTTGTTAATGTATTGTATCACGTTGATTGATTTGTGGATGTTGAACCAGCCTTGCAGCCCAGGGATAAATCCCACTTGGTCGTGGTGAATAATCCTTTTAATGTACTGTTGGATCCTATTGATTCTTAGCCATGTTTCTAATAAAATATCACTAGTATTCTGAAGAGCGTACTCTTTTCAATGTTACCATTATTTTAAAATTATTTCATAAAATTACCTGCAACTTTCAAAGTTGTACTTTTTGTTTGCAACTGTTGACATAAATTTACTAATCTTTGTAAGCCACTCTTAAGTAGGTAATTGCTCTCTCTACAAATGCTAGAGTATCTGCTAAGCTCAGGGAAAAATTCTATTAAATGGATTATAGCCTCAGTTCTTTTTTTGTCGTTGTTCCCTTCATATGGATGTGTGTAAATACTTCTGCCTTAATTCAGAGAAACTTACTGTGATGAAAACTTTGTAAGACAAAACTCATAATTATCTCTGTCTATAATTCTTTTGAATGTTTTACCAAACTAAGATGCTTCAAAATCATAGGTTTTCTCAAGTTCAGTTTATCCCAGTAAAGACATGAATTTATATAATTTTTAAGGAAGAGATTCATCCAAATATTCTTTGTACAACTTTAGATATTCTAAAGCCTATTTATAGAATTTCAAAATAAAATTGTACATCATATGTGCTCTCATCATTTAATATGTTTGAATGTCCTTCTTGCTATTTTGGGGATAAATTTCAATGTATTCTTATATACAAATTTTGTTTCCAATTACTGTGATTTACTGAATTCTCCAGGCTATAGCCTTTTGGTGCTCATTTATTGAATACTTGATTAAAGCTCTCTAACTGATTTTTAACAAAATGCAAACAAAATTGAGAGGACTCATTTATTTACAAAACCAAACACTTAGGTTGGCTTACAAAGTAGTTCTTCAAAGGTTGAAATCTAAAACGCAATCAATCAAAAAAAATTTAACAACGAGTAGCAAAGAAAGAAAAATCATTCCATCATGGTCAAGTCTTTTTTAAAAAGTGAATTTTCTATCAGCTTAGTCATAAAATCTTGGTACTTTAAATAATTTAATTTTTAGTACATAAAAATGTTAAATTTAGCATCTATTTCTACTGAAACCTAAAGTCAGTAAAATTAATTAAGAGAAAATGACATTTGATCTAAATGAAAAGTCATGGTTGATAAAGTGGTACACAGTCAAACCTTCTACAGTTTACATATTAAAAATCATCACTCTTTTAGTATTGTTTTCATAGAATAACTACTACCTTTTTAAGTAGAATGTAATATTTCTTCAGCAGAGTATATCCTTTGCTTTCCTTGTACTCAGTGATATCACTATGATCTCTACAAAGGAAATGGTAAATGTCAACATACCTTTGTGCTAGTTACAAGCTTTCATTAACCTTTTTAAGGAGTAGAGATTCAGAACTTAGGCTTCATTTCTTTCTTTTTTTTTTTTTTTGTGGTTTTGAGCTCATTGCTGGCTAAGGAGTTTATTGCAAAATAAAAAAAAAGCATTATTGAATATTAAAATTGTCATAGGTTCTCACCATACACGGAGGGACAAAGCCCAAAAGTAAGAGTACACAGACTACTCTCTGTGATCCATGATAGGACAGCTATAATTTTCCACTTTCCCTGCTGATTCCCCCACCTTTGTGCATCTTGTAGGCATTGACCATGACATACAAGAATCCAGGAAAAGCGGTGGTGACAAATATTTTTTCTCTCTGCTTTATACAGAGGAGGTAGATTTCCCTAAGTGCTTATTTTAGCCATGAATACCCTGCGAGCTCTCCTTGAAAGAGAGATATGAATTGTCCCTGGAATGAGTCTTAAGACAGACATATGGGCTAACAGTAGTCATCCTTCAGATTTCACCATGGGCTAATGGGAGAATTCTATTACTATACACACATCTCCTGCACAAGTAAATGGTACCATAGCTGAAGCTAGAGGTACAAAGTGCAGGTCTACTAGATCCATCCTGGATTGATACTTGAGTCCCAAGAGAAAAATTCAAGACAAATGCTGAAGCAAATGAGACACAAGTACAATGAACGGGCACAAGCTGGGACTGGCCTGGACTAAGGAGGACATATGGTCCCCCTACTGAAAGGCCAACTTTGTGTTGTCATCTGTATGTTATTTCATTGCTAATTTAAATAACTTGAAGTAGATTTTTCTCAACTCTGATCTTGCTTTGCTAGCAACCAGATTACTCCTAAGAAATCATTAGGCCTTGGTGAAACCTTCAGAAGATAGCCCTCTGCAGCATTGTTTTCTTAGTGACAAAGCCCAGGTGTTAGTGGCGAATGGGTGTTGAAGTTCTGAGTCAGCCTCCCTTGCCATTTTTAGGGGAGTTGATCCCATTTGGCTTAATATTATCAAATTTGAGAGAATTTAGATGATTACTTAGTCTAGAAAGCTGTACATATTTTTTTACGCTCATCTAATTGGTGGAAATAGTTATTAACTGGAAATAGTTTCATTTGGAGTTAGAATAATTTCTAAAATTACAGTGTTTGCTGCAGATGAAAACATGAAATCCCGAAACTCCAAGCAGGGATCACATACTTAACAAAGCAGCTGGCATTTGAAACAGGAAAATGGCTTTATTCTGCTAGTTTCTATTACAGATTGTTCTTCACTCGGAATAAGTCCAATTCTTGCTGGTGCATCTTTCCGAAACATGTATCTTTAACCCTTTAGTCCCCCTGTAAAGAATGGCTTTTCTCTTGCAATTTCAGCCTAAATGATTCCTGCTTACAGGAATATGTTTTGGGTTAAAAAAAAATCTTGTTTGGCTTTATTTTGAACATAATGCCCCATTTGCATTTTCTTATTGTAGCCTGTCACTTGTTACTTCAGAAACTTTGTTTGAGGAGTTTGGAATAGCTTTTTTCCCCTCTGAACATCATTGGTTTATGTGTATGAGCTGCTGCAAAGTGCAGTGATTGCTTAAAACACTATAGTTACTTAAAAAAGATGACTTTGATTGTGTGTTTTTTGTTCCCATCACAATAACACTTTGCAGGTGATTATTAAATTAGAGATTTTCTTTGTTTTTCTAACAAGAAAAAACCTTTTTTATGTCAGCGCCAATTATGAGTGGTAATTTTTCACATTTTACAAAAGATTTTTCTGTCCTCCCTCCACGCCCCTCCCCCAGATAAAGAAGGGCTTTGACATTCTATGACAGGGAGGGTTTTTTGCATACACAGTGCTTTTGACTTTTCTTTTTAAAAAATCTGTTGACTCTATTGAAATGTGACAGGACAATATTTAACCTGAATAGAGGCATGTTGACTCCTCTTATTAAAACTGACAGTTAAGGACGTTTCTCCCTTTATTCCTTCTGATACACACAGACAAGTCTTCACTGCTAACTAGTATACAAAATCAAAAACAAAAAAATAAAGAGCGAAGAGATGACTACCTTATAAACAATATATGAATGACAATCGCAAGTTTAATCTAGCAAAGAAACCTTTTTTTATCCTTTAAGAAAATTAAAGCCCTTTCAAATTAGCTTGATATATGAAGACAGACTGACATCATTAATTTTCAAGAATTCGCTCTTTTACTCCAGCTGCCTTTCCCCTCAAAGAAATGGAATGTTCCGCTAAGCCCTGGACAGGGCCACAGCGACATCTATGGAGAGAGTCCAAGGCCTTAACTTGAGTCTTTTGTAGAGCTTGAAGCTCTGCATCTTGTTCCTTGGAATTCATGCACCTATTTTGCCCTCAAGGGAACAAAAATGGTGGCCATGGAGGTTGTCCCTGAGTGCCCTACTGACTGACTGATGCTTGGTCTCCCTGTTTAAAAAAAAAAAATGGCTGGAAATATCAAGCTTTTGAATTCTTTCTGTCTTGTTGGACAAATAAAGAGCCTCATTAGCATGAATGAGGCTTAAGTTCCTTTGAATTGTGCATGAAGTGGGCCTCTTGGGAAGAGTACAATTGGGAACCCGACGCCAACTTTCAGAGATAGGCAGAAACCATATGGAATTTGGATGTCTTTGGGTACTTGCCCATTCTTTTTAGCTTCCAGGAGTCAAATCTCTTAAAAGGAAATGTTGGCTTCCTTATGTATAATGGCACTGGATATTAGTCCTTCATAACATGAAGGTGAATGTGTGTGTGTGTGTGTGTGTGTGTGTGTATGTGTGAGTGAGGGTGGGTATTGCCATTGTGATGCTCAGGCAGAGGTACAAGGTTCTTGTTAGATGCAGAGGGACTGCACGCTACAGATTCTCAAGTCCTCTGCTTGGCTATTTGATCTGTAGCTGAATGTAAAAGGCAAGAAGAAGAGATTCATTAATTGGACATGACTGCCAAGAAATCTCAAGTGCTATCATGTATGAGAGTGAGTTGTGAGCCACAACAAATTGTGTTTTCTCTTTAGTTCAGCTACTTTTAGCTCTAGAACGGTGCTATCCTGTAGAACATGTTGCTCCTTCCATGTGGCTACTAAGATGTGGCTAGTGTGACTGTGTTAGTTTGCTAGGCTGCCCTAACAGAATACCACAGACTAGGGGGCTGAAACACAGAGGTTTATTTTCTCACAGTTCTGAAGGCTTGAAGTCTGAGAGCAAGGTGTCGGCAGCATTGTTTTCATTCTCAGACCTCCATTTTTCCCTTGCAGATAGCCGCCCTTCTGTTGTGTGTCTCCACACGGTCTTTCCTCTGTGTGAACACGTCCCCCATGTCCCATCACATATCCCCATTTACTCTTCTTCTGAGGACATCGTTACGGAGTAAGGCGCACCCTAAAGTCTTCATTTTAACTTAATTACCACTTTAAAGACCTTCTGTCCAAATATCGTCACAACCTGAGATATTGGGGGTTAGAACTTTAACATATGAATTTGCGGTGTGGGGATATAATTTAGTCTGTAACAGTGACTGAAGAGCTGTAATTTCTAACTTAAATCTCATTTTAGTTAATTTAAATTTGAGTAGCCATATGTGGCTAGTGGCTAATATCGGACAGTGCGGCTCTAGATGATTTACTTGTTAGCTTTTCTCCTGTAAATCCAGAAAAATCTGTACCCATGAAATTCCTCCTTGGTTAGTTTAACTGGAACACCAGGCAATGAGTTGTGTCATTGAGATTTCCCACATCAGAAAGAGCCATGAGTCTTTGGTAAACAGTAAAATTCAAGGTTGGAAGAGACAGAAAAGCAGATCCCAAGGTGATAGACCAGGAGTAGAGTTACTTACCAGAGGCAGGGGCAGAAACCTAGAAGCTGAATGGGAACAGAAGACATTCTAGACAGAAATGCAAAGGGTCCTGGACACTTGGTGCAACTCTGATTATATTTTACCGTTTAGCTGCCATGACCCTTGACAACAGTCTCTAGGTTAGATGAATTCTGTTTAGGGTAAATGTTGAGTGAACGTAAGATTTAAACACCTTTTTCAGGAGGGGGGTTGTTTCTCTCCTCTTAAACTGTCTAATCCCACCACCCCTCTTTTATTTCAGTAGCTTCTGGTAACAGGAGGAATATGTCTTCTCCATGGTGGCTGACAGGAGAGGGTCCTCTGTATGTGCGCTATCCTTGGGTCTCTTCTCAGGCATGGGTGGCCTGGGTAGTTTCCTGACATTCAGTACAAGTACCCACTGAAGTTCGGTTGGATCTTGCTGGTCTTTCTGGGCTCTGAGTGGGGCTGGCCATTGCCTCTGGTCCCCTCCATATGTGGTGTCCTCTGATAGACCAGTTCACTCACCAATTCCACATCCACCCCTTTTGAGGTGTCTGGTCTTCCTCAGTTGCCTGCACTCTGGCACAGGCTCTGAGAACTAGGGTGCTACCTCTAGTCCCATGGTGTTACACAGAAAATGATTTTGCCCCCTCCCGAGGGGATGTTGGCAATGTCGGTAGACATTTTTGGGGGTGTGGGTTGTGTGCTAGTGGGTAGAGGCCAACAATACTATTAAATATCCTATAATATAGAGGGCCACCTCCACCACAAAGATTATCTGGTGCCAAATGTCATATTGCCTCCAATAACCTAGGTAAGAAGGGCTCACAAGGAAGATTTACATTTCTGTACAAACTGGATCTAACACAAAAAGATTCTAAATGTCTCTGGAAAGGGTACATTCTATAATTATTTTAAGTCTATTTAAATAATATGAGAAAATGCATCCAGATATTAAGAGAGCTAGGCATTGCTCATCTCATTTCTCTTTTGCTGCTACCTCGAGAAAACAGAACCCTTTGTGGCTGGGGTTTGGCAAAGCACAGAGCATTTCAAATCAGGCTGGGCCAAGAAATGCAGGTCTAGTTTTCTTTTTATATATAAAAGCTTTTAAAAAATCTTTAAATTTGTTCTTCAAGAAGAAATAAACCTTTATTAGACCCTATGTATTGCTGTAAATTTGATTGACCAGATGTTTGTCAGATTTAATACACGCTGTTTTAAAAGTTGCTTTCTACATCTTGACTGAGGCCCTTTCTGGTGAGGAAGGAGCCAGTTTATAGGAAACAATGAAATCATTTTTTACACCTTACAGATGCTCTAATCCCATTACAGACTGAGGTGTTTAAAATTCTTGGTGTTTTCTTGCTTTATTTTTATGGTATGAGTGATTCTGAGGGAGAAAGCCAAGGCAAGAAAGTATTTAAAGGAGCCGTCCCCCAAGGGGGCACGGGGTGTGGGGTGGAGGAAGGGATGTGAGGAGTGGTTGAGGGTTTTCCTTTGTATTTGGTGTGCCTTCCAGCCCTCGCTACTGGCAACAGCTGAAAGGCTACTGCTAGAACTTTGATCACTGATGCCAACCAAGCACTTGGACCCAAATCCCGGAAGTGGCTAAGTAGAAGAAGTGGGGCTCGTTTCTCTCTGATCTCACTGAACAGAACATAGCTTCCCTCATCCCCTAAACTTCTTTCCTAAAAACTGGCTGGAAGTGTGTTTCCCAGAGTAGCAGACACCTGGCAAGTAGCAAAAATGACTGAAATCAGCCAGACAGCCCACTCTGTCAGACTGGAAAACCCCAAGCCCCACCAAAAGAACAGTGAGTCTTCAACTATAGCTTGTTCCCTTTGGGGATCTGAACCCAGTGAAAGGGTATTTATGAGAAATTTCTCAATTGTTAGCAAACACAGTTCATCCACAGGGTATATTCTGCCTGAGGACCATAGATTTGCAAATCTTTTTGGAACAAAATGTGTATAAATAGAAATGCACCATTTATAGGTAAGCAATCCCCACATTTCAATTACCAGGACTAGTAAAAATGATTTGAAGCATTGGAAGCTGCCACAGGAGTTGTTGTCCTTTTCTATTGTTATGTAAGGATATGAAAGGTTACTATTTACTATCACCAACATGTTTCCTAAAAGAATGGATGTTTAAATAATCCCCTTCCCTCCCCAAAAAAGAGTAGGAAGGAGACCATCTGAGACTTAAGGACAGACTTTAATATGAATAACTTCAGTTTTATGGAAAAATCTCCCAATTATCCATTCATTTCTAATTTTCTAGTGAATATCTCATCAAAGACCAGGGATATCTACAGACCATTGCCAAAGCTGTGCCGCCTATTGATACGAGTATAGATTGTTTCCTTGAACTACTTACACCATTAGGGTATTCTAGGGTTTTGTCATCTTCCTTGCCCTTCCTGTGCCCTTCCTTGCCCTTGCTGTCTTCACTCATTAGAGTTGGAGGAACATTAAAGATCATGGAATTCAGCGGGTTTATCCAATGTTTGAAAACATCATTTCACAGGTTGTATAGCTCATTGGCTTAACAACTGGGTCTGTAATTATTTAAAGCACACGTGGGAGAAATACATATTTTTTTTTAATTATAAAAATTATACAAGGAAAAAGAAGAAACTAACAACTGCCCCAGTTCTGCTTCTGTGTGATGCTACTTTAAACGTTCTGGCGTGTATCCTTCTCATCTTTTTTCTGATTGTGTATTTATTTGGGATCCTGCCGTCTGTGCTGTTTCTGTGTTTTCCCTTCAACAATACATTGTGAACATATTTCTTTACTTAGTAATCTTCAACACACTTTTTAATGGCTGAGTGGCAGGATATTTTGTGGCACAATTTAGTGTTTATGGTTGTATATTCATAGTATTTCTTTTTGAATTTCCTAAGGAACGTATGAATGAATATCATTGTTGCTGTAGAACCCATCTTCTGAATATCTTATTTTGCTTATTCTTCTTTTCATACTTCCCTAGATCCTTAGTAAACTCCTCACACATTAGTACATGTTCAGCTCATCTGTGTTTCTACTCTAAACCATACATGAATTGGTTAGGGAATCAACAGTGAAAGATAAATTCTCTGGCCAGTTTGGGCTATGTTTCTTAGAGTGGGTGTTATATAACTGGTCCGAAGCAACACTGAGCCACTTTGGTAAAATGGATGACAAGTCCTTGTCTTATCGATGGAAGGGAGAACGTTTGCACCATTTCATCTGACCTCAGCATTTGCCTTTAAGATGACACATGCATCAGGAAGCCACTTGAGTACTGATGAGTTTGATACTGAGACGTTTGGAAAAGCAAGGACCAGATGATCCAACCATTCTGCTTGGATGCCTAGCTCTCTTAATATCTGGATGCATTTTCTCATATTATTTAAATAGACTTAAAATAATTATAGAATGTACCCTTTCCAGAGACGTTTAGAATCTTTGTGTTAGATCCAGTTTGTACAGAAATGTAAATCTTCCTTGTGAGCCCTTCTTACCTAGGTTATTGGAGGCAATTTCATTAAATGTGTCATGGTTCATATCCCCATTCAGAATCTCACCACATCGCTTACCTTTACAATTTAGTTCTTCCTTAGGAAAAAAATACACTTTTCTGGAGATTTGGGCATATCTAATTTTCATGCTGTTGTATTTCATGGAGTACTCTGTCTACAGCACTTTGAACTATCTTGTCTAAATGGGAGATGAGACAAAAGAACTCCTGCTTTTGAAAGAAGTTTAATTTTGCTGCCTAAGAATCAGAACCAAGTATGAGAGGATTTCTCGGTTTATAAAATCAAGGTTATTTTTGGGAAAACAGTTTTGGTGTCCCAGATAGCTTGAAATTGAATTCTGATGGTTGGAATTTGTGTAATTCACTCTACATTTTTTGTAAGTCCGAACAAGCAATGCTCCAAGACTGTGTCAACCACGTGAGTATGATATCATCCTCCTTGGCTTCTCTGAATCATTATCTCTGAGCAAAATGCAAATGCTTGTTATTGTCTGTTGCTCAATTAGCTTGTAAGTTCCATGAGGGCAGGGACCTTGCTATTTTCTTAACAACTCTAGGCTCAGTATCTGCTTGAGCCCTATGCATATGGGAAGTGCTTAATAGTTACTGAATGGGAGAATGAATGAAAGAACCATCGAAACTGGGTAAATTTACTAGTGGCATTTTTCACACTGGCTAATAATTTCCATAGGTCATGCACAGTTTTCAGAATCAAGATACTGTTCTCATACAGACTGGGTCTATAGCAGGAGAACCAAAGAACATCTCTTTGCACACACCTTCAGGACACTGAAGAAATAAAGCCCTAGGAGGAACAGTTGGAACACCTTGCCAGGTGAGGCTTGAAAGGGAACTATGTTCCAGAAGAAGTTAGAAGGCTACCTGTTCCTATTTTGGCTTTGGGTACACCTGCTCTGTGCCCAGGTACCCAGATGCGTTTATGAAAGCAGCCTGGATTCCTGAATAAGGCATTGTCTTTATGATTTCTAGGCTGTCTTTTCTCATTGACTATTTTCTGTATTATATTAGTGATAAAATTGCCTTCTTTGATAATTGCATTCCCATTCTCAGTTCCTTCATGTAGTTAGCAGCTAGAAAAACAAGGACAACAAAAGGTGATATGTCTTTGTGTCGGCATTGCTGTACGAAAGAGACTATGAATCCCCCATTTATCCCTAACCCAAATCCAATTCCCCTGTCATTCTTATTAGTTAAGATTGCTCCAGAATTATGAATTAAGAATTACAATAAATAAATAAATTAAACTTGAAAAGTAGTTTATTAAGCCAGCCTTTGAACAGGGGTACCCTTATTGGAAGAGGTGAGGGGGGCAGAAAATAGAGGAAAATTTGTGACAAAGAGCAGTGTGGTGCAGAGGAAAGAACTAGGCTTTGGCACCATAGACCTTGGCCCCGGTCCTGGCACATACTCAATAAATATTTGTTCATTTAAATTATGTAATCCTTTTGTGTTTGTTTGACCATTTATACAACGGAAATAAAAATAGCTTTCTAGGATTGTTATCCTAGAAAAGGATTAAAGATGCTTATAAATACTTAGCATGTTTTCTGGCACATTCTAGGCATTCAATAAATAGCAACAATCATGAACTATGTATTATGGGCTGAATACTGTATCCCCCAAAATTCATATGCCAAAGTCCTATCCCCCAAGATTTTTAGGAGGGAAGATCTTTGGGAGGTAGTTAGGATTAGATGATGTCATAAGAGTGGACCCCTCAGGAATGGAATTAGTGCCCTTATAAGAATCACGAGAAAGCTTACTTTCTCTCTCCTATCTGCCATGTGAGGATGCAAGGAGAAGCAGGCAGTCTATAACCAGGAAGAGAGCTCTCACCAGAACCTAACTGTGCTGGCACTTTGACCTTGGACTTCCAACCTCTAGAATTCTGAGAAATAAATTTCTCTAGTTTATCAGCTACCCAATCTATGGTACTTTGTTATAGCAGCCCAAACTAAGACACTATGTTTACCATGCTGCTTACAAAGCACAAGGAAACCTTTCTAGTACTTCTGTAAGGCTCTGATTGCAGTGCAGCCAGGAGTATATATAGGTGAGGGGTAAATAGTGTGCAGGTGGATGCATAAATTAGGAAGAAAGCTAATGGGCACTTCCTATTCCAGTATGGATTTCTGTTTATAGCAAACTTAGTTCACTGAAATAGATAAATGTGTTAGAGGTCAGCGAATCTGAGACTAGGAATTGATACAGGATTATGTAAGATTATATGGAGGACTGAGGACTGTGGCAAACTGTGAAAGGTAGATCCTGCCCCAAAGTATTCAAATTCATATCTTAAAGAGATAAACAATACATGTCTGTGGACTACAGGTGACTCCTAGTTGTCACACTGTTATCAAAGAATGAATGAGATACTAACTTGGAAGGACAGTAGATAAATGATCTCTTCTTCTCTGAATAATTGGAATAAAAATAGACCTCATACCTTAGATTTCCTATATGTTTTCACATTTTTTACAATATTAAAAATTATCAATAAATATTTCTAGAAAGAAATGGCTTCTTTTAGGAAAGAGGGAAAAGTATGGGGGAAAAACACAAAATTACCTATAATGCCATCACATAGAGATAACTACTCTTTATATTCTATGGGTAGTCTCCTTGATATTTTTCAGTGCAGAGATGTAGTCTTATAGACATTACAGAATTGTACAAAATTGAGATCATGCCATACAGTTTGTTTTGTTTAACTCAACATAACTAGTATATTTTTCTTTCATTAAATGCTACTTTAAAACCATGATTTTAAATGGCTACATAACAGTTTAGTACATGAATCGACCAAATTTTATGTCACCATTTAACATTTAACCACTGAAATGGACACTTGCATTACATTATTATTTCTTCTCCCTTTTGAATAAAATTATGATAAAAATCTTCATATACAACATCTATCTATAATTCTCCAATACTTAGAATCAATTTCCAAACATTGAAAATTGTGGTCAGGGGTTATGAATATTTTAATGGTGTTTATCCATATGGCCAGATTGCCACCCAAAAAGACAGTACCAGTTTGCACCCATGCAACCTTTGTCTGCAACGCTTTTCCACACTAAAACAGGTTGTCATAAAAAAGTGAAACACATGAAACTTTGCCAGTGTGTTAGATAGAAAAATACTTTTGTTGTATTTTCCATTTCATTGGTTGCTAGTATTTATTGGTCCATTGTGTTTCTTCTTCGGGACCTTATTTTAGTGTCCTTGCCCATTATTCTATGGGTTATTCATCAATTACATAAATATTTATTACACAGCTACTTATGTACCAGGTCCTTTTCTAGGCATCGGGGAAACAGAAGTGACGTAAACAGAAAACATCCGTTGTTCTAAGAATTAAATGAAATCGTGTTTATAATATGCTTAGCCCAGTAGTGTCTGGTTCACACAAGACTGTAGCAAGTTATCATCCAATCTTTCCTTGTGTAGTTAGGAGTCTCTCTGCCTGGAGCGTCAGTTACTATTTTGGGAACAGGATGTTTCTGGAATTTTCCTACATTGAGTTGGCTAGCAATGACTTCGGTGTTCATGGACGTGAATACAAACCTCACATAAATGTATTTCTCTAAAGCCAAACTTAAGCCTAACCAGATTCCCAAAATGCTGGTGACCATTGGGGTGCCATTTGACATGAATGGAAGGGTAACAGAGCCAACGTGAAGAGACAGCAGCCTTAAGTGATAGCCTAGCGTACCTCACTTCCACAAATTTTGCAAAAACAAATGACCTTCACCATGGTCTCTCCCAGGGCCTCACCATTAATCTTTCTCTGGATGGGATAGATATGAGAGCTTGAATAGCATCCCTCAGATTGAAATACAGTTAAAAATAATAGTTCACAATCACCAGTGTTCTTGTTTCTGCTTCTTGGTACACAAGGATTTTTGAAGCTGGCATGCGCTGCCATGTTGTAGTTGAGTTTGGGGCGTCAGCTTGACAAAGAATTGCGCAGTTGGCAATCAGAATTACAGGTTTTGTAGGACTAATCCCATTCTTTACCCCGATTTCAGTGTGTTTTCCATGTGGTCTGATACAGGAGGGCTGGTTTTTGCTTTAAACACAATTCAGCTCCTGATCTAGCCACCAAAGGTCAGGGGTCCAGTGGATTCCAGGCCTGCCCATTGCAGCTAGACCTCAGTCCCTCTGAACATGTGTATTTGCGAATGTTCCCGCCAAGCAGGAGTGGTGAGAGAGGGAGGGAGGGACTTGTGTGCTTTGAAGGGCTGGTTCTTGTAGGTGGAGGAAGGAGAGGTTAAGGGCTGGGGGCTGGGGGCAGTGGAGAAAGGATGACATGGTAGGTGTCAAATTTATATCAGAATAAGTGGGTCCTTTCAAGAAGGCACCGCTTGGAACAAAACGTCACCAAATCCTCGCTTTTTACCAAGAGCAAACAGGCCACTTTTCATTCTGCAGTTTGATGGCTGTTGAGCTCCTTAGGTCTGAGCCAGAGGCTGGCGGCCTGTATGCAAAGTGCTGCGTAATTGTGCAGTTTGCTGTGGTCCGCCTTTGGAACAAGGTCTCATAAAAATCTTAAGCGGCTATCACTTTTCATGGCTAATGAACTGAGGAACTGGGAATGAGATCCAGAGCCAATTCTTGGATTAAATCTTCTGAGCCTCAAACAAGGCTGTGTTTAGGAACTGGAGGCGGGGGTGGGGGTGGGGGTGGGGCGCAAATGAAGGGATAGAGGATGATAAGCTCCAACCTTCCAGCAGTGAGCCTAGAAGCCTGCCGGAAGATGGAAAATGAGCGCACCACTGACCAATCAAGGCAGGACATGAATATCAAAAGGCTTGTTTGGGCGTCACTAAAGCATTTAGTGTGTTTTTTTAACCCCCTCTGTTTGTTTTCCATGCGATTTCTAAGAGGCTGTTTCTCATTTTAAGAAATATTTGAAGTCAGGAGCGTTTACATTCACATGCTGATCAGTAGCCAAATGGCGGTCACCTCTGGTGAAGAGTGAGTTGGCAGGAGTGTAGATAAAGAACCCTCTGGCACAAAGGAATGAAGTGGAATGGGAACTGGTGGTCTCTGGTAAAGGGGGGGGGTGGCCTATGAGAAAAGCATTTAAAGGCAGATTCCATCCCTTGATGGGTAAATGTAGAAAAATAAACAAACAAATATTTGTCCCTTTGCCTTTATTCCATGCTAAGGACAAGGTCTGCAGGTGCTTTTGCTCCCTGAGGAGGAATGACAGTGAGCTGGAGGCCAGGTGTAACTGCATTAGAGATATCTCAGATAATTCCCAACTAGATCTCCGGGTCTTTCATCTGGTTTTGTTTCTGAGATACTGCAAATTTCCTTTCTCTTCTTTTATTTTTCGGTCAGTCTTGGGTGCTTGCACTCATTTCCAACGAAGGACATGAACATTCTTTCGTATGGCAAGGTGAAAATAATTTTATTTTCATCACTTCCCTCACCTCCCCCCACGCCAGCCTTGTGATGGATTTACTTGAAAAAAAATAATGACGGGGCTTCACAAACTGGCCTGACAGTTGTGATGCGGGGAGCGAGCCAGCTGAGTAGGGACGGTGAGGCATCTCTGTACCTATTATGGCAAAAATCAATAATGCTTTCTGTAAATTGCTCCTCCCAAAGGAGCCGAACAAATGCAGGAGACAGGGGAAGCCATCATTCTGTGTGAAGGCTCCGCACACTTGGACCAGTGCAATTATGAACAGGAGGGTGATTTGATCTGTGTGTGTGTGTGTTCAGCGTAAGAATTCTGGGGGAGGGGGACCTTATTCATCATAAAATTTTAATTGTACACTTCTTCTCTTAAAAGGTATATCCTTCCATCTGTCCTTCCAGGATGGGAGAGCTTGAGTCAAGTTACCCCAGTCAGTCCTTTGGAAGTTGCAATGGGTAGGTTAAGGAGAATAGCCAGCCTATTTAACTGTTGGTTTCTGGGCTGAGGATTTACCATTTTGGTGCTTTTTTTGGAGGCTATTGCAAGGGTTTTCAGAATTCCATACTGTATCGATGACTGTAAATACCCTTGTATACTTAGGCTATTTCAAAATTTTCTTTACATTCCAAACTCTTATCTTAGTGGTCTTTGAAAAAAGATAATATATCACAGGTTCCTTTAGTGACTATTTTTTCTGTAAGATTATGACACCTTTCCAGCTCAACCCACCCTACTCCGTTGAATTGCGGAAGAAAATGAGAGCCATTTTCACAAAGGTGATTCTTTATTGTAAAGATCACTGGATTCAGAATCTAGGTGTAAGAATCAGCTATGCTACTTACTAACTCAATCTGTACTATGTTTCAGCCTTTATGTCTTCATCTATAAAATGGGGAAGGTGACACCTGCTAAAGCTCTTTTATACATTGTTGAGGAAGTCGTATGAAAATCCATTGCCAACATGAAAGTTATATAAGGATATAAATCATTATTAGCATTAAAGAAGATAAGCAAGGTCAGGCCTGGTTATACTTGAATGGGAAGACCAAGCCGGTCTGTCCACAATCATATGATGCCAGTACGCTTGATTGTATTTGGTCTTGGACGCCATTCATGAGAGTCGAAGAAGTTTATAATTCAGCCCATGTTGGAATTGAGCACATACATCTGGGGAAATGAAACTGTGGAGATTCAAGTTGTTGGAATTTTAGCTGAGTACCAGTGATCTGACAAAAACCACGTTTCCCATGGCATCCAGTTTAAGTCAATAGGTAGATTGGGGATTGACGCTCTACCCTCGAAAAAGAGAGAGTTGCATTTTTGGTGGTGGGAGGGAGGCAGCAGAGAAACAGAAGGCATAGTTGAAGAGCGAAAAGAGAGAGAGAGAGAAACAGAGACTCAGATTTTATCTGAGGAGGTGACAGGGGCAGAGTTTCCCATTGTTTTGTTAGACTCGTCTGTTTAAAATAGTGGGTAGACAAATCATGCGTTAGTAGGTGAGAGTCTGTGTGAATCCTCTAGTAAAAAAGTAAAAAAGCAGGAAAGGGCAGATGGTGAGGTAAGGGGAGAAAAGGTTGCACAGATACTAAAGTTTGAGAAATAGTTATGTATATATAGTCTTGGAATAGCTAAATAGTTGTAGAATAGGACAAGTGGATGCACTGGAAAGCATCAAAAATCATCACTATCATCATGGCCCAAGGAAAGAGCCCAGTCATTGTTGAAAACATATTCCAGTTGGTTGAGAAGTTGGGAATAGAATATAACACACGTGTTGAGACGAGTTAGGCAGCTGTCTCCATGTGGTAAAGAATATGAATGCATGAGTAGAAGGGGAGTCAGCGGGGTGATTTAGAGGCACTTGGATGCCTGGGCACTTGGGGACATCATTTAAGGAACACAGTCACAAATACCCGAGGAAGGAGTAAGGCTAATGGAATTCTACCAGGTTGGTAGAAATGAGTTGAGCGCTGGACAAGGGGAGTCCCTTGACCCAGCACACACTGGGAGCGAAAGCGTATCCTTTCAAACGGAAACCTTGTCTGAGGCTTGCCCCCTGCTGGAAGCAGCTGCCTGGACTCCCAAAGCTGGGGGGCGGGAGGGAGCAAATACAGGAAAAAAAATTGACCTATTAAAGTCAATAACCCCAGGATCCTAATGGATCCAACTGCATCTGAATAGTATATTAAAATTACCAAAATTGTCTCTTAAAACCTACTGATGTGGGTCACCCAAGCAGCATGCTCCCCAGTTGTTAATAATTAATACTGAGCGTCCCGGGGAGGAATCACTGTGGATAATTGTAGCCGGTAAGTACAAGTCTGGCAGCCTAGTGCGCTGCGGGTCGGCAAAGGGCAGTGAGGAAGGAATCGTCCATCAAGCTGGTGCCAGCCGCCAGGTACTGGTGGTCTGCCGCCTTTGGCTGTTCTTACTCTTCTGATGGGAAAGCCTTCTAAACAAGGCTGTGAATTGGTTTTCATGCTCGCATTGACAGATTGGGAAAGCAGTTTGTTCTACCAAATTTAACAATGATATATCATTATCACAACTTTGGGGGAAATCTATAAAATCAATAAGTTTGTAGCCTGAACAGGATTTGTATCGCTTGCTTGCTGTGCTGGTGTCAAAGCGTGAGCATATGGATTGAGTCACAGCCTGAGATCAATGGAATTTGTGGACAGTGAGCTCAATAACAAGCCCTTCTGAAAAGAAATAGATGTAAAAAGCAAATTTACTAGAGTATAAAAAAAAAAAGCTAATATCTTTTCCGCGCCTGGCTGTAAAGTGCTGTTTGGCTGCCTTTGGCTGTGGGTACTTTGAAAGCTGTCTAGGGTATGTGCTTGCAATGCTGAATGCTCCTGCACCAGCTTCATGCATTGCATGTACAGTTGGGTGCTTCTCTTTGCAGGGTTTGTACTAGGAAACTCGCCAAGAATAGGAGGAGGGGGAAAAATAGCCCTTTATATTGTAAACTGAATAAAGAATAAAAACAGTCAGTGTGTCTGCTGGGGAAAGACCACGGTGGCTTTATTTACTTTGTGCTGGTAGGACTTGCTAATGGAGAAAAATAAAAAGGCATAATTAAATAGTTTAATGAATTCGCAGCTCTTTTGTTTGAGTGGGACAGGAATGCATGTTCCGGAGAGGCCTCACAAAGAGCTTGGCTGGCAGTGAGTTAAAAGTAGGAAATCAGTTCTTTGAAGGCATTTTTATACTTCATTATCCCAGCATGTAAAATGACTTGTACTAAACGATTGAGGATTTTATTTTTCACTCTGTCTCTTTCTCTCCTTTTTCCTAAACAAAAGAGAGCGTGGGGCGGCTGGTGTCTAATTCCCCTCTGGGTCCTGGAGCCGGGAGATCAGTGAGGCTGATCACCATGCTGGTGGGCCAGTCCCCGCACTGGAGCCAAGTCCAGACTGTGAACCACCACAGAGCACCCCCAGGCAGCCGGCCAGCCCTCCCCCCTCCCTGGGCACCAGCCCCTGGAGTCGGTGCCCTCTGCCCCTCACCTCCTCCTCATGGAGGAAAGCTACTGGCCGGTGCTGGGCTGCGAATGCGGGTGTCCTTTATGTTTTGTCTTCTGAGCCTCCAAGGGTACTTCTCCTTCTCTTGTGAAGACAAAGGGGAGAAAACACCTGGGGGAGACGAAGCCAAGTTGGAGTGCATGGACTCTGATCCTCAGCCCTGACCTGGTGACCTTCTGTTCTGTGAGGTGAAGGTGCTCCAGAGGGCAGGTCCCTGAGGGCACCTGGCTGGCCACCAGCACCCAGCTGTCCCCTGCTGGCCACTGGATTCCCACGCTGAAATGGGCCAGCTGGGTGCTGAGGGGCTGGTGAGAGAGAGGTAGGCGTCTTCTCTGCTACCAAGAGTCAAACAGGGCTTGTGCTACCTACACAGGATGAGTAGAAGGTTGAGCCCAGGAATGGTGAATTCCAGCTGCAATCTGGGCAAGGGGCTGGGGAAGGGCGCAGGAGATCTCAACAGGTCTGGTGTTTAGGTGAGACTCTTTCTGAAGGCTCACTGGGGAGAAGGCCCAGGGAAGGGTAGTCTTTGACCCCTGGGGGAGTAGGGCAGCCTGAACTTGCAAGCAGGAGGCCTAGCAGGTGACTGAGGAGCAGCTCCAAGTGCCTCGGGGCAGGCACAGGTCCCTGGTTTTAAAACCTTGCCAGGTCAGTTGAGCTCAACCCCTCAAACTTGGTGGTGACAAAGCCCACGTATAGACTGAGGCCCAGGATGAGCTATGGGTGTTTTAGGACCAGTCCTGACCATTCTACAACGTCCCCATGAGCCTAGTGTATAGAGAGTAAGCAGAATGATCGTTTTTTCAATAACTTGATTGTTTTAAGCGCTTGCCAGGTTCCTGCTCTCTTTCTCTTCCCCTTCTCCTCCCTCCCTGTGCTGTTGGAGCGCAGGGTTTCCCGGAGTTTTGTGGCGTGGCCAGGGCCCGGGCCACAGGGGATGTCCCTGGGCCCTGGCAGCCGCTGGAGAGAGCCCCACTATAGATTTGTTGTTATTTCTTCCTTCCAGCCGAAGTGAGGGCTCTCTCCTGAGCCTTCCATGCCAGAACTCTGAAGGCAATGGGAAAACAACCCGGCTGAGGTGGTTCTAGGTGACACGCCTAATCCATCTTTGGAGGAGAAGGACCCTCTTGGGTCTGAAAATAATTGTGTCTTTCCGTCAGCCTCTTATTTTCTCTCTCTCCTCGCTCTCTCTGCTGTACTCACACGTTAGTCTTGCTTCCAAATCAAGCCCACTGTGTGGTTTCTGGCTTTCCCCCGCTCAGCGGTGTGCCCCCAGTAATCCTCCACAGTGTATCTCTGGATTCCCGCCCCGCCCCGCCCAACTTCAGAAGGCCGCTTCCCGGTGGCCTTTTCCCTCCGTTACCTTCAACTTGCCAGTCAGCCGCCCGCGGCAGGGAATTTCCATTCGGTTCTTTGCCAGGTTCGGAGATTTGCATTTACAAAGCCTCTCTATGCCTTTAAATGGCTACATTTGCTTATAAACAACACTTGCTGTTTGTTTCTTGTTAAATTTTACCTCGTAAACAAATATTACTATGTGAGTCTCACCTAACAATTGTTGAATCCTGACTTCTTTCTTTTTAATGCCTGTAATGTATTGACTATAAACCTAAGATTTAACCTTTATAGGATTTTCCCCCTCCCGCATCCCCCCCCCACCCCTCCTCGGGAGAGCTGAAGGTTCATCTGTGTGTGGGTATTTGAAGTAGTTGGGCCCACATACATAAATACCAGAGAGAAAGAACATCTTTAGGGGTAAATATAGTTAAACACTCTGGTTAAACAAACAAACCCCAAACGGACGGGCTCTGAGTTCTCTTGCCTCCTCTGATTCGGGTCCCGAAAAGTGTGACAGAAGTGATTTTCGCAATTAGCCCTAACTTTTTGAATTACAGCATTTCTTTGGGTATAATGACCAGGCTGTGTGGTAATTTACAGCCGGCCCTGGCCTCGCTGAGTAGCAGGGAGATGCTGTGAAAGTGACTGTTAATATTGATCAATGAGGGCTGGAGAGAGTTGCAGACCCTCAGCAATGCCACTTAAAGTGGGCAGGAAACCCAAATTGACCAGTAATAAAGTGTTTGAGGTTGTACGAGGCGGCTCCTGGGGAAACTGCCTGCTCAGAGGGGAAGCTGGAGGAGAGAAGCTGTCAATTACTCTTGTTTGATGCCCGGCTGCTGGAGCAGGACGGAGCGGGCTGGGGTCTGTGGCAGACAGAGGACAAGAGGCAGACCTGCCCGCATCTCTCTAGAAACCGCCATCGTCAGTGTAGGGAGACACGGTGGTGGCTCTTTTTTACAATCCTTATGGGTCCAGAGGCCTCAACTCACCACGACGGTGGCCTAGTTTTCTTTCATTTTAGGGGAGGAAGTAAAATCTGAGCTGTTTGCCACCTTTCTCCTACTTCTGCTGTAGGAGAAAGTGCTGGACACTGGTTGACGATTGGGCTTTGGTTTGGGCAATTATTGGAGTCATGTGCGTGAAAGATCAGAAATCTCAAGAAGATAGATTTGGGGATGAGAATCAGCTTCTGTTATGGACTTTGGGCATAAGTCTCATTTAAAGTGATCACGTTGTCATTACCATTTTACAGATAATTAATAATAGCAGCAGGAACCGTGCACTCTGATCTCAGTCCTTAATGTATTAACTCTTTTAATCCTAAAACCAACCCCGCAGAGGGAGGTGCTATTGTTTTACTGAGGGAATAGTATATGATTGCAGTTTTGATTTGCAGTATTTGATTTGCAGTAATTTTACTACCCAGAGGAGATGAATTAGAACATTGTTGTGATAAGACCATGCTCCAGAAAGAATTCATGAGAAATCTTTCTTTTACTTCCCGCACGCCCCTCCCCCCCCGCCCCCGTAATTGTTGCTGGAGTAATAGATTTCCTTTAATGAAGCTGTGGCACATTGGCATTATTTGGGGTGTGTGGTGTTAACCTTCCAATTCATCGGGGTTTTGTTGCTTGAAGTCAGCGGCATAGTCTCTGTCCAGAGTGAATGACTTAGTTAAAGCTAAAATTGAATAATGAACCAAAAATAGATGATTCTAATCAATTTAGATGAAAAGACCAAAGAGCATTGATAAAAGTGAGACATGGCTTGTGCAGTCACTTTATTTTTCATGTGTTTTGTCCTATGTTGTCCATGTGTTCTTTAAGTTATAGATCTTATTTGGGAACTCTTCCAATACAAGTAAACTCATTTCTTTTTCAAATTATGAAATATTTCAATTGTACAGAAAAAAATATAGAGGTTAATGTCTATCGTATCCACCCAGCATTGTCAAATCTGAACATTCTTCCTATTTGTTTTAGACCAATTTTTCCAACATATAAAATGTCCCGAGTCCGTTTGATATCCTTGTATGTGCCTTTCCTTCATTTCCTTTCTTTTTCTCCCTGTTCCCTGCCCCCAAGAATTAACCAGTCTCCTGGCCTTCGTATTTTATTATTATTTTTTTTTTTTGCTCACATGTGGGTGACCATAAATGGCATATAGTTTTGTTTTTGCCTGTTTTTAAACTTTACAAAAATGTTATTATGGTGTATGTATCTACAACTTGCTTTTATTCATTCCTCCTTTTATTTTAAAAATATCTTCATGTTGAGGGGCACCTGGGTGGCTCAGACGTTAAGCATCTGCCTTGGGCTCAGGTCATGATCCCAGGGTCCTGGGATCGAGCCCAGCATCGGGCTCCCTGCTCAGCGGGAAGCCTGCTTCTCCCTCTCCCTCTGCCCCTGCTTGTGTTCCTTCTCTAACTGTCTCTCTCTGTCAAATAAATAAAATCTTAAAAAAAAAAAAATCTTCATGTTGATATGTATTCCATGGGCCTTTTTCTAAGTAAATTCACCATCATCTTTCCCAAGTATGGGGTAGGCATGTGTCCATTGTCTCCAAGCAAAGGGGTCACTCCTGGTGGAGTGGTTGCAGCTTAAATCATGAGAGAAAAGCAAATACTAGCAAAGTTGGGCAGAAAGGGGTTTTTAAAAATCAGCTTGACAACTTCAAATGAGCTGAATTAAAAATTTAAAAAAATCTTTAATTGAATACACAGTGTATTGTATAATAAAATGTATTGGCTGTTGAATTGGGTTTTAACTCCCAATTCAGTCTTATCCAGTTTATTTGGATTGGAATGGATGCAATCTATTAATTCAACAAATATCGAACTCCTTACTGCATGCAATACACTGTGCTAGGTGCTCCAGGGGAGACAGAAATTAGGTAAGATGAGCAGAAGACAAGTTACTAAAATGCCAGTCAGAATAAACACCATAAAGGTAGTATGAGAGCATGTTATGATCTTTGAAAAGGGGAGAGATTCTGGGTTGGAGATTGGGGAGCAGGAGATGGTACATGGAAAAACTGGTCTATGAGATAGCTTTTGAAGGATGGAGAACCATGTTTCTCATGAATAAAACAGTTTGGGCAACGGCACAAAGGCAGAAAACCTCCAGGCATTGTGATGGGGCCAAGCAAGCCATTTGGTTTTTCGGGTCTTCCAGAGCATGAAGGAACCTAGGTGGAATAGAACTGTAAAGGGAGATTGGCTAAACCAGAGGAACAGGAATGCTTGTTCAAGGTCTCTCCTTGGTAGCCACTGTAACCCTCTTCAAGGCATATAGGAAAGATGACTCCACAAGTGATTTCGAGGTGGTTTGGAGCCAGAAAAGACTGGAAGCTGTGACTCTACTTAGGAGGCATTGGGAAGAGTCTCTATGAGATATAACACAGGTCTGGACCAAAACAACTACATGGTCAAAGGAATTGTGGCCAAGAGTTGAGAGGGACCTTCTTGGGGGCTGACCGGATATGGATTCAAGAGAGAGTTGGAAGTTGGGGGTTTGAGGCAGGCTTTCTAGAAGAGCAGTTCCTCAACAAAAATAGGAATGGCAGGAGGAGGAGAGTGAATAAAATTATTTTGGACGTAGTCAATTTTAAGTTGTAAGGCAGGACAACTCAGTGAAAAATATGGTTCCATGTTCAACTGCTAACATCTTCTTTGGCCTCTGGGGTCCACTTTGCTGCTCACACCCCCAGACTGGAAGTCACAGGGATTTAAATCTGCATTGGGCGCACCCTTCCAACAATGACTGAGGAGAATTTGTGCAACGGTGGGTCAGAAGTGGCTCATACTGGCTTGCACGATCTGATGGTTCAATTTTCAGGAATTTTGTGAGTCGGTTATTAAACACAGACATTATTAAAAATTAAATCACATACACTTACAATGATGTAAATTATATTAAAAGTAAAGGTAATCAACCCTCACTTCCTAATTATTTTGCTACAATTATGATTCCCTGTGCTCTGTTGTATTAGAAGTTGGCAGTACCATAGAGAGGCGTCTGCTCTGCTTCTCTTCCCAGCTGTCTGCGTGATGGTATGATGCTGTTAGCTTGAAATCAGCCATGGTGGGGGTATTGACACCATGACACTTGGCAAATGCTACAAGTCACGGCTCACTCAACCCCACCCCCATTCCCGCTGGAGAACTTGTTGCAAAAGATTTACCAGCATACCACTGAATTGGTAAATAAATACTCATGTCCCCTCACCCACAGGTGGGACAGCCCTGAGATGCACGTCTACACCTGGTGAATTCCCCAGCAGAATTAGGGTCCAGTTTCTCATGTTGGTAACTTGCTTGATGACAAATTATTTTTGGCTACTTCTTTCTTCATCTCACTGCCTTTTCAATAATTCTTGGATCACTTCTAAAATAAACTGCTGACAGTTAAATCCTTATTTTAAGGTCTGCTTCTGGGACAACCAAAACTGAGACAAATGACGGTGATGATTTCTCTTTCTGATGAGGGTAGATAATAAGGTAGGTCAAGAGAGGCCCATGACCCAGTGGGTGGCACGTGGAGTACACGCTCTGTGGATGACCCACGCGGGATTAGCACTAACAGGTTCCTTCTCTCTACAAAGTATACTTATAATGACTTTAAAATGATTGGCTTCCAACCTTATTTTATCTTTATTTTTTTTTAAAGATTTTATTTATTTATTTGAGAGAGAGAATGAGTGACAGAGAGAGAGCGCATGAGAGGGGGGAGAGTCAGAGGGAGAAGCAGACTCCCTGCAGAGCAGGGACCCCGATGCGGGACTTGATCCCGGGACTCCAGGATCATGACCCGAGCCGAAGGCAGTCGCTTAACCGACTGAGCCACCCAGGTGCCCCTTATTTTATCTTTAAATCTTACTTTTTCCCTCTTCTGTGTTTGGGAGCACTCTGTAAGTACAATTTCTTGTTTATTCTTTGAAGAATAATAGTACGGTGAACAGATGATTGTTCATTCTTCGGGAACTGTGAGTTCCAATTCCTCTGACAGGTACTGCTCTGGGGAGAGCATCACTGAATAATTACAGTTGCCTTTTTGTTTTTGTTTTTAAATATTGGATTCATCTAGCGCAAGTGACCAAAGAGCCAAGAGTTGTCACTTTTTTACTCTGGAATTGTATAATCTGAAATTGTATAATTGACATTTCTTTGTGACTGCTAGTAGGAGACAAATTTCCTTGTCTCGGCTGACATCTTACAGGTATTTATCACTCTGTGGAATGATCTTAATTCTATTGAGTTCTTTAAAATATAGGGGAGAGTGATAAGAATTAGCCAGTGAAGATAGCATCGGTTTGGTTGGTATGGCCACCTAATGCTCAATTTCATCTTGCTTTTTATTTCCCTACTTTTAACTGACTCACTCTGCCTTGGGTGCTTTGAAAACTTACCACAGTGAAGTAGAAAATTCTTAGTGCACCTTAAACCTGAAGATTGCCTGTCTGTGCTTTCCTATCCATCTACCTGTGTGTCTACCTTAATGTACTTTTTTTGTTTAGTTATTGGAATGTCCAGTCCACTGTCTGCCCTGAACCTCTTGGGACTCTTAAATCTTTCTTACTCATGAAATGATTCAGGTAGGCACAGTCTGCCAGTCTCTGCACACTTCTTTATTACTTGTTCGTTATGGATACCATTTCATGGCTCTCTCTGCTACTGCTATTGGAAATTATAGACCTTCCTCCTATAAACCGCCTCCTTCCCCTCCCCACATCAATTTTTCTGCTTTCTCTTGCTTTCTGGTTTTCAATTCCTATTTGAATCCACAGAACCTAGTTTTAATATGATTGGCTAATTAATATATATCTTTTAAAAGAATGACTTTTTTTTTTTAACCTTAGCTGGGTTGTTATTTTTAATGATTGCTTTAATGGTAGCCAAGGATGTCTCTGCTTAGGGAGGCCCTTTCTTTCTGTCCATAATGAGGCATAACTCATTTGTACTGTCCTGAGATTTATGAGGTACTAAGGGTGGGGGGAAGCACCTTTTCAATTTATTACATCTTAAATGAACAGCTTCCAAAGCAAAAACAAAACAAAACAAAACAAAAGGGCAGTAAAAGCAGTGTCTGTGTACTGTTTAGTTTGATGTTTATTGAGCTGTATGGGAGGTTGCTGACTTGTCTGAGGTTTGTAGGCAAGAGTTATCATTTCATTTGAATCGCTCTTCTCTATTCTGTTTGCCTGTAGCTCTTCCTCCTTTTTCACCTTCACTACTTCCACCGAGTAATCGAAATGTTACTATGTAGGATTATACCCAGGTCATTAGATAGTTATGATGGTTAATTTCATCACAACTTAGCTTTTTTTTTGGAGGGAGGGTGAACAAGGTGAAAGAGGGACCTCTTTATTTCCTACTACTTGGCACAGCAGACTAAGCTCTTAGGTATATGATCTCAAGGATATTTGTAACTTAATAGAAATCCTTTTTCTTTCCTAACCCTTTTGTGAAAAGGTAGTAGAGCATTCAATTCAGTTTTCCACTAAAATACCACTCGATGTCATCTAGGGGATCCAGTCCCTGAATTCCGTCCTCTCCCATCTTTTCAGGTCACATGACAGAGTATGTGCCACCCACACAACTGACTTTTCCCCTGTGTCCCTGATGTACACTGTGGAGGGGCTGATACCTGCCCAGGTGGGTGGGATTTCTGGGGTACCAAGTGAATGCCATTTACTTTCCTGCCATTAGGGGTTAAAGAGCAGTTTGATTTTTGAGGAAGGTTCAGCAAACCTACAGTTACCTGTTCTTTGCTCTTGATTAACCAGTTTGTGAAATTCTGGAAAGAGAGAGAAAACTCTACCATTCAGCAGAGTTTTGAAACATTCCCGGGAAGGCCAGAGTTGCCTTTGGTGTGTGTGTGTGTGTGTGTGTGTGTGTGTGTCTGTGTCTGTGTGTGTGTGTGTATAAACAGTACACAGACACTGTATATATGTGTGTATATATATATATATATATATATATATATATATATACATACACACACAGGGTATGTGTATGTGTGTGTGTGTGTGTGTGTGTGTGTGTGTGTATACACCCTGTCCAGGCTGCCAATAACATGTCCCCAAGAAGTCCCTTCTCTTCCCTATGTCCTCACATCCCAACTCGGAATCCTTCTACTTGGCCACTTTGGCTTATTCTCCTTCCTTGTTTTCATAGCCCTTTCCCACCCAAGGCCTCCTCTTGCAACTGTGAATAGAGGGTGCAGTTTTTATTCCCCCCACCACCGCTCAAAAGCAGACTCAAAACTTGAAATTGTTGCTCACGGCAACATTGCTCTCTCTGCTTCCTTGGTTTAGGAAATGAGGCATTTCATTTCTGACCATGGTTTGAAGACTCTATAAATGCATTTCACACAATACAAAACACCAGCTGTATATAGATTCTAATATTTTTTTCATTAAAAACCTTTTGCCTCTTTCCTCTTGCTTCCCTTGATAGGTGCCGTGATAGAAAGCTCCCACACACCTAAGACTCCCTTTTTTTTTTTCTTAGACTCAAACTTCAGAATATTTTCAATATCTGCAACATTATCTTTTGAATAATAATTACCTCTTATATTAAATTATAAGACAGCAGGATTCAGGATTAGATCTCCCCATATTATTCTAGTGAAGGAAATTATGACAGGGGTCATTTTTTAGAATTATGTAGCAGGGTAAAAGGTCCTAGGCAGCATTAGAAGGCAAAGGCGTTTATAATTAAATTGTAATTTAGGCCAGTGATTTATCGTTTTCTCAATGAAAAATTTGGTGCTGCCGAGAGATCCTAAGAGGAACTTTAGTGAGATACAACTTAATGAAATAATAAAAAGAAAAATTATTCTGGAAGAGATTGTATTACAGTGGTGGAATAATCGCAGGCTGCCTTCTGTGGGTATTTCCATTATCAATCCTATTTTTCAAGGATTTCTAATTTAACCCTCATTTTCTTTTCAGGGTAAAACATGGCACAAGAATTCTGAGTTTTGTATCTAGAATATTTCTGAAAACTGGGAAAAATCTTTTGTTTGTGTTGTTCATACTCATAAATACATTTGGAAACATTGCCCATTTGCTTAAAAGCTATTTATTTAAATTGAAGCCGTGCTGCCTCTGTAACAGCAATTAAAAAAAACTAAACACCTGATTTATTTTAAAATAATAGATGACTTTCCTTTGTTTATTTATTGCGGAGGCTCGTGTCCATGAAGGTGGACCTTTACTATTTGTTGGTTACTTTCCTTCCCGTCTACAATTCTGCATCTCCTGTGAGTGAGGTATGAGATAGGACCTATGGGATGGATATACGCAAACCAAAAGGGAGGCTGCAGAATGTGAATCATTCTTCTGTTGAAAATAAAAAAGTGAGGGCAATTTTAAAAGTAAAAGAGCAGAGTTCTTTGCTAAAAAAGGATCTTTCACAGGCTCTCAGTATGAAGTCGGCAGTTTCACAAAACCAGTCGTGACCAAAGATTTGGCTCATGATAAGGCCAATGTAGTTGGTGTTTTGAGCCACAAGATTAAACCATTGAGTTACTGAAAAAAACAAAAGTACATCTTTTACTGTGGTTTGATACTTGTATTTGTTATAATTCAAATTGTTCACTTATTGTTATATTTTAATTGTCTCCATAGAACCTTGATTGCTTTAATGATCTTGGTGATAATTCTTTAAAAGTAATCACGCTAACAAAGTTTTAATGGCATGTGTTTTAAATAATTGATTGAAAATGGTCTAAACATCTGTTTATCCAGTAGTCTATAATAGCTTCGTCACTAAGCATTTAATCTATTGAGTAAATAATGTGTGTTTCAAAAAACTGCACTCTGTATTTACATAATAGACTTCAGGTGTAATAAGAAAACAACATGTATCTTACAAATTCTTTAAGTATGTTTTCTTCAATAGCAGAGATCATCACCATTCAATGAGTAAAGAACACGCACTTGAATTATCTAAATACATGGATATGAAAGATCATAATATCTTGCATAGACCTATTAAGGTTTATCTTATTAGTCTCTGATCACATAGTACATTCTTTTTTACTTTTTAAACGTGTCTGATGGGCTTTGGGATAAAACTTAGAGAGAGTAGAACCCTCAAAAACATTAACTTCAGAAGAGAGGGATGCTTTTTAATTTTCTTTTTCTTTTTTTATCGTAATTTCAATTTTTTTATTATTATGTTAATCACCATACATTACATCATTAGTTTTTGATGTAGTGTTCCATGATTCATTGTTTGCATATAACACCCAGTGCTCCATGCAGTACGTGCCCTCTTTTATACCCATCACCAGGCTTTTTAATTTTCAATACATGTTATGTCCTTCTGAATACTATTTCAGGCTGTTAACCTGAAGCTTCTTCTCCTCTGGTCTTTCTCTTTTTGTACACTCATATGTGAGGCAGGATTGACCTGGGATGATTGCCCGGACACTGCTTTACAGGCAAAGCCCAGTGGTCAATAAAAGCATGGGAAAAGCAGAATGACCTTGGGCAAGTGATTGTTTCTCACCTGTAAAAATAGAATAATAATAGGATGAGCCTCATTGGGTTGTTGAGCACATTAAATGAGTTAATACATTCAAAGCACTTACAACAGTGTTTGGCACAGAGTAAGCACTTAATGAACGCTAGCTAGTATGTCTGTTTATTTGTACTTACAGAGCATGACCATCTTCACTAGACAGATATTGACAAAATATTCTATTCAAGGTAATAAAAACTTGGCAATCTAAATTTTGACCTCTGTCTGAAAAGCTTTTGAAAGTGAAGCCAGTAAAGAATCATAAACCTTTAGGGGAAGTTACTGATACAGCAGGCGATCCACAAAACATAGCCGTCTTATTCATGTGAAATATGTTAATTTGTCATTTTATGTTCAATTCCCACGTCTTTTTTTTTTTTTACTTTTTATTTTCAAATAATTTTAGATTTAGAGAAATGTTGTAAAGGAGTAGGGAAAGTCCCTGTGTAACCATCACTCAGCATCCCCTAATGTTAACATCTTGTATAACCTTGGGACAATCAATTATCAGAACTAAGAAATTAGCATCAATGGAATACAATTGACTAAGCTTAAGACATTATTTGGATTTCACCAATTAATGTATTTCATCCTTTATTTGGATTTCCACTCTTGTCCTCTTTCTCTTTGAGGCCCCAGTTCAGGACTACACATTGCATTTAGTTGTCATGCCTCTTTGTTCTCCTCCAATCTGCGAAAGTTCCTCAGTCTGTCTTTGATCACTATGACTTGGCACTTTTTTTTTTTTTAATTGAGGTAAAATTGGTACAGGACATTATGTATAAGTTTCAGGTGTACATTATAACTCAAAATCTGTGTGCACTTCCAAGTAGTCACCATTAAAAGTTGAGTTACTGTCCATCAACATACAATTAACCCCCTTCATGTACTCCCAGCCCACTTCCCCTCTGGTAATCACCCATCTGTTCTGTTCTCTGGATCTGTGAGTTTGTTTTTGTTTTTGACCTTGGCAGTATTGAAGCACACTGGTCAGTTATCTCATAGAATGTTGCTCGATTTGGGGTTTTCTGATGTATTTCATAATTAGATCAGTGTTATACACTCTTGGCAAGAATATCACAGAAGTGATGCACCCTGCTCATTCTATCATGTCATGTGACATCGATATGTCTTATAACTGATGATCTTCACTTTGGTAACTGGGTTAAGATGGTAACTGCTAGCTTTCCTCACTGCAAAGTTCCTATTTTTCCCTTGGTGATAGAAAGATAAATATCTTGAGGGTGCTGCTTTGAGATTATACTAATATTATGTTATTTTTTCTCAAATTTTCACCCACTGATTTTAACACCCATCAGTGGAATTTTACCTGCAACAACTACTACTATGGTTTTCTGGTGGAGATTTTCTATTTTCCTTATTTCTTCCACATCAAATAATTGGAATTCTTCTGAAAGTAAGGGCTGCTCTTTTTCTACTCTTTTTAATTTATTCAGTTATTTATATCAAAATGAACTTGTGGATATTTCTTTTCATCTATAGTTTATAACCTAATACTACCACTAGTTGTTTTCCGCCCCCCCTCAGATTATTCCAGTTGTGGCCATTGGGAGCTCTTTCAACATTTCCCCATCCTATTTTAGGGCTTCCTTTCTCTCTTGCACCACAAGATGTTCCAGACTCATCTTGGATTTAAGGAGCCCTGATTCCTTTTATTGGGTAATGGTATTTAGGAACCGAGATCTAGACTCTGAGAATGTTCATTACTGCTTAGGGTGTCATGGCTTCTGGGCCATCTCAGAGAGCAGAGCTGGGAAAAATATGTATGTATACTACGTCCTGCATATGACCACATCTGCTTATAGATTCTTAAGTCACTTAGAATTGTCTGTCATTTTTTTTTTTTTAGTGACCACAGAAGAAAAGCGGTGAAAGTTTTTTTTTTTAAACAATTAGTACATTTGCATAGGTAGAAAAATAAAGTAGGAAAATTTTAAAGATGGGATTTCATACATATCCAGGTTAGGACTGTGAACCTATCATAATATTTTAGAGAAAATCTTTAGAGAAATTCCTTGGTCTATGAAACAGAAACAGAAACATGAGGTTCCTCACAATCCTTGTGTGTCACTGACTTGGGGACCTGGGGATAACTCACCTTGAATCCCACTGTCACATATTTGGCAACTTGGGAACAATGTTGAATCATTTACCTAAAAAAATGTAATAAGTAATTGGGAGGATATTTTAATAACTGGGTGGCAGCTTAATGTTTATATGTGCTAAAGAAAACATTTTGCATCTGTGTTTTGAAACCATGGTTCGTTTCTGTTCAAATATACATGAATTTGCTAAAAAAAAAATCAATAATTTCCAAAACTTCATTCATATTTTAAACACCTGTGTGTCTCATGATGTTTACATGATCCCTACTTTCTTGGTTATGTCTTAGTATTTACATAGAAAAGCTAAAAATTCAGAAATAGATATTTTCCTAACCCCACAGAATAATTTTGTCTTAAAATATCAGATATATGTGATCTCAGAATTGGTTTTTCTAAGAGTTAATTCAATTAAGATACTTTTTTCTATTCCTTATTTCTTCAACAAATATTTTATAAATAGTTAAACCCTCTTTTTTCTCTTCTCTACCTGTTTTTTTTTTTTTTTGCCTTTTCTGCATAACTTCTGTTTCCTTTTTTGATGGTAAATAAGCAAATGGTTACTATTAGAATTAATTGCTACATGTTAGAATGGTCGCTATTAATTATTGTACAGTTTAAATTTGGAGTTTACCAACACTTATTCCTACCTTACAACTTATATTTAGTCTTATCATTATTTCCAGAAGTCTCTGGAAAGATTGAAGGCATGAAAGCCAAAAGCCACAATTCCAATTTTCCTAAATGGAAATTAAGGAAGAACTTCTGTGTGGGATTGCTGTGGGAGAAGGAAAGTGCCTAGAGAATAAGTCAGACTGCCCCTTAACATGTTCACAAAGCTGTGGCTTTGATAGGGCTGACATTACACACAAACCCACACACAGGGAAGCAGTGAATCTAGAGCTGAGCCTTGTGGCACTTCCAGTTCCATTTGGTATCATAAAAACCAAATTGTATGAGGAGCTTTCTAGGGTGAATGGTGGATGGGAATTAGAGATGACTTAATGCTTCTTTCATCAATGGCTCTTTGATTTAGAATTTTTGACTCAATATACTGTTTCCTTGGCTCTTGGTGATCGCAACAGCCACCTCAGAAGTGGCGAGTATCACAATATCAGCTTCCGGAAGAATCTGAAGGTTATTCCTTATATTAATGTCTTTACTAGTTGAAAGTCAAGTTAGTCACTATGGCAGACCCTGGTGCTGTCCCATCCATATCTGAGGGCACTGACCTCTTGACGCTGAAGGCTGCTTATTGAGAACAGTTGTGACTGTGTGCCAGAGCATAGTTTTTTTCTGATTGTATGCTCACCTTGGCCACCACGTAGGGCCAGCCAGAATTGCCAGAGAGCTTGTGCCACCGGAAGCAACCATCAACCAATGACAATTAAAGGTTTGATGGATACACCCTACTTCTTCCCTAGGTTAGAATAACTCTGGGGTGAATAATACATTATATCCCAGACTTGTCAGTGGCTCCAATCACCCACTTAAGTTTAATTGGGGCTTAAACTTAAGTTGAAGCTCCAATTGCCCTCTTACTCAATGGTGTGCCCTCATCGCCCTCCTTCCCTTCCATGTTTCGTGCCCTAATGGCCTACTGGTTTTTCCCAAGATGACCTACCAAATAAACTACTTGTATTCTAGTTCTTGTCTCAAAGTCTGCTTTTGGGAGAACCTAAACTATAGCCAAATTTAAGTTATCTCTTGGCATAAGAGAGTTTTTGAATCCCTTGCCTCTGCTATGCTGCTCCTATATATTTATTTTATTCCTCTGGCCTCTGGTCCACCTGATTCTTCTGGAGAGGGTGGGAATGATTGGGTGAGCAGGATAGAGGGTAGTGGGGATAATAGAGTCAAGGCAGGGAAGAGGAATAGTGTGTTTATTGAAACCAGTTGAAACCAGGCACTGGGCTGTATCAGGTGCTTTGCAAAGGTTATCTCATCTCATTCTCTTAACATCCCTGGGAGAAGAGGGGGTAGGTGGTATTATGTCTGTTTTGGAGATGAAAGAAACTGATATGCAGAGGGCTTAAAAGATGTGCATAGGGTTACAAAAGTGCTAGTGAGTAGAACTAGGTTTGGGACCTAAGCTTGTGTGTGCCCTTTCCTACCTGCCTTCCTAAAGAAAGACCGGGACCAACAGCCAGAAAAACTAGGTTTGAATCCCATATCTTCTATTTACAAGTTGTATGGTCTTGGGCAAGTACTTTACTTTCTCTGGAATTGTTTTCTTATCTGTCAAGTGGGAAATGAAAAGTGAGGAGTGATTTTCATGAGAAAACATTTTATTTACTCTTAGCCAGTTGGGTGCACTGAAATCATTTTATTCTAGACAGAGACAAAAAAATAGTATAGATGTATTTGGCTAGAAGAGCTCCTGAAAACTATCAGCTGGGCAGGAATGGGCGGGGCTGGGTGGAGAAGAATGGTTTACTGCTTTTTGGTAATCACTTGTTTAAATAGCTGTGCAGTGATGAGGCAGAGTAGTGTATCTGAGCAAGTTGCCCTTGTCCCTTGAGGTGGTCAAGCTGTAGATCTGAGCTACCTCAGTGTCGTGAAAAACTTGCCTCAATCATGGCTGTTTTTTTCCATTGGTCAGTCAATGGCTTAATCATCATGTGGCCTTTCATTTCATATTTGTCACTCTCAAGCTGACTTTGTATTTTGGAAAGCTTCCAGCATTCATTACCATCATGAAAAAGAAGAGAAGTTCGTATCCCCAGCATCAAGACTTGGAAAGCTGCTCAGAGGGGCCATCCTTGCTCTCAGGATTTCTCCTTTCAACCCGAAGAACCTGCAAACACATGTATTAAAAAAATGCGTAGTTATTTGAGTCTGCAGGATTGGAGCCATGACCTTGTCCAGAGTTGGCCTGCAAGATAGGATGGATAGGTGAACTCGGGCACTAATTGATTTATTATTTTCTTTTGTTTCTTCTTACCTTAGGAGCCACTTGTGGGTGTTTTGTCATCAGTCACGAGACATGCAAACTCACAGGTTGATTCCTTTAGTAGCTGTAAGATAGGCAAAGGATTTCTAAGAAAATCTTCTCGTAAATGGAAGACTGGCATTTTATTTTGCCTACTGTAATTGAGCTCCTCAGTTGGAAGAAGAGCATTTTGCACTGACTTACAGAGCTTCCTTTATGTGACTGATAAACCTGAGTTTGTGCTTATTAGAGGCCAGAGTGTGGCCTTCATGAGAAGAAAAATAGCCCAACTTTCATCTGATACCTTCTAGTGCAGTGTAGAGGCCAGTCTGTATTCTCACTTGTCACTTTCTTGCCGGCTATGGGCTTGGGAGCTATCCAGGAACACTTCATGATGCGGCTCAAACACAGATGTCTCGAGAAGCCCTAATCCAAAGTGAATCTTTTATAAATAATAAACAGCAAATAGGCTCCATTTAGTTATATTAATCCCCAAATAGGTCAGGCACACTGTTTAAAAATGCAAACAGCACAATAAAAAAGATTCCCTAGATGCAGAATTTGATGTGTACGTGCAAATTTTCTGGACGTGGTACGGGAAAAAATAGCCCACACCTATGCTTCACGACCTAAAATATTTATATATTATCTCTGAGAAGTGCTACTTTTGAAGTGCTATTTATTATAAGCTGATAGAACTCAAGGGCTCTCTGTCCTCCTAGAAGTCCTTATCTTTCCTGATTGCTGAGTAGTTACTGCTAACTTTACTTTCTGAGACCTATGGAGTCCTCAAGAGAATTGTAGCTTCGTGCCAAAATTTTCGAGATTTCTTGCTGAACAACTTGGCATTTGTTTGCGATACTCTTTAGTTTCATCAATGGGTCTAATTTCACATGTTAAGAATCTTATTGTTTGCCAGCCAAAATAAAATAGCATAGTTCAAAACTATTTATACAATTCAAAACATTTTTTCATTTGGAGCTCAGTTAGCTTGCCTTTCTGCCTCAATTGTATATTAACTTCTCTTCTTTCATGCCAGGAATAATTAGACAATTAAGTGCTGATGCTCTGGAAATGAAAGGGCATTTTTCATTGAAATTCTCACCTACAAAAATTTGTAGTCTAATTCACATTCCCCTTAAAATCAAATGAGTAAAGCATTCCATTGTGAACACTAACATATAGATCCTCAAGTATTTACACTTGGACAAAGATAGGGCACAGTAATCCATTTGAGCAATGGCAGTAATTACTCTTTCCCAAGGAAGAGTAATTCTTGCAATTAAAAATATACAGAGGTTGGGTGAGACATTTCTGGACTTCCTGATTTGCTTATGACTCAGCCATTACCCATGTCAATCCGTGATTCTCTTGTAATGATTTCAAGAGTACATAAAGCTGCATGATGTCCCACCAGTATTTAGAGAGAGAGAGAGAGAGAGAGAAAGAGGGACAGCCTTCATTACTGTGTTGAAATCTCCTGACCCTTTAAAAACTAATTACTTCTTTTAAAACTTCATTTAATTCCTTCTCTTTTCCTCTCTACCTCTAGAATTGCTATAATTAGGAGATGAAGTAGAAGCCCGGTTTCACTGGGATCCAGCTATATATCTGGCTAGATTCATTCATGTAAAAAGGATGCAGTGCTGCTCCCAGTCTTGTCCATGGGGGCCCCTCAGTAGCTTCCCATTTGAATAGTGCCCTGATCTCTAGGAATCTCTTAAAAAATGGAACTCTTCAAGGTTTAGGGAAGAGTTCCTACCTCCTCTCGCTGACACATGCCTTCTTTCCTGTCACTTCCGCCACGTTCTTTTTGTTAGAAGCAAGTCAGTAAGTCCAGCCCACACTCAAAAGAGGAGAATTAAGTTCCACTTCTTGCCAGGAAGAATGTTGAATAATTTGTGGGCGTAGTTTGAAACCACCAGAATCCTGGAGAAGGATTTCAAGCAAAGGAGTGATGCGGCTCTCTAGTAGAAAAAGTTTGGTCTAAAAATAGGGTGCAGAGGATACTGAAGGAGAGACTAAGTTATTTGATTATAATCTCCTTTACCCACTAAACCTGAAATACTATTAGGGCAGGGACCACATCACTATTGATGGCCCAGTGCTTCAAACCCTTGCATGTGAGAGGCACTCCTTAAATATTCTTAGAATGACTGCATCAATGAATGAGTAACTTAATACCTGAAAAGTTAATGAAGAATGAGTGACTTGGTTACATAATTTGAGACATAGCATGTCAAAATGGGATGGATAGAAGATGTTCTTTGCAATCATACTGCCTGGATTCAAATCTGGGCTCTCCCGTGTAACTGGTGTGTTTTCTTGGGAAGTCACCTAATCTCCCTAAGCCTCATTGTAAAAATGGGAATATTAATAGAACTTATCCCACAGAATTATTATAAGAATTACATGATACTGGTTATTAGCTATAATGCTAGGTACATAATAAACACTTAATATTACCTATTATTATAACTGTTTTTAATACTCCAGTTCTCTAGCTATTAAATGGGAGAGCCAAGATGTGAATCTGTTTTATTCAAAATCCCATAGTCCTAATTTTTGCACCTTCAGGATTGGAGGTAATACTACTCTTTCATGGGTAGTAAAGTTTAAACTCATAGTCAATATTTTGATATAAAAAGCACTACAATAATCGGGTTTTACCAAGTCCTGGGTGTTTTTGTTTAGTTGTGGTGGAAGATGATGGAGCTTCTTGAGGTTTGTTGATTTAGCCGCTTTTTCTAGGCTAGTTCTTAGGAAACAGCACATAATATCACCAGGGACCACTTTTAGAGAACGCTTGTTTTGACTGACGAAGATACATAGCAAGATCAGTAGCAGCGGCAAGAACCCACTCTGATTCGTGTTTACAACCAAGAGATCCCATCATGTACGTATGTGGGTGAACAAGTGAGAAACCTTTCAATGCTTATGGATAACTGTTTCTTCTGTGCTTTTTGTTTTATGACATTCAGTTTGATATAGGGGGAAAATGGATCTATGTGTCAGTTATCTATTGATGAGTGACAAACCACCCTGGAACCATAAAATCTTAAAACAATAACCATTTAATTTGCTTGCCAATCTTTAAGCCGGCAATCTGGACTGGGCTCTGCTGGGCAGTGCTGCCAGTAGGTTTCACCTGGGCTTGGATGGCTGGAGCAGAGGAGATGGTCTAAGATAGCCTTGCTCACATGTTGCTGGCCCTAGCTATTGGCTGGACCATGTTTCCAGCATCTAGCAAGAGGTTATTCACATCATGGCAGTCCAAAGAGGAAAAGTCCCAGTGTGCTAGTGCTTTTCAAGTCTCTGCTTGTATCATGTTTGCAAATACCGTCTTCGCCAAGAAAGTCACATGACCAAGACCATACTTAAGAGGTCTTTTTTTAAAAGCCCATATTTAAGAGGTATTTTTAAAAATCTTTTTTTTTTTTAAGATTTATTTATTTGGGGGAGAGAGAGAGAGCATGAGTGGGGGAAGGGACAGAGGGAGAGACTATCCAAGGAGACTCCCACTGAGCCTGGAGCCCGATGTGGGGCTCGATCTCATGAACTGGGAGACCAGGACCTGAGCCGAATCCAAGAGTCGGATGCTTAACTGACTGAGCCACCCAGGCCCCCTGCCTCCCAAAAAACACTTCTTGATGGGCGAACTGCAGCGTTGCATTGCAAAGGGCTGTGCATTGTAAAGGAATGGGAGGAATCGTTGTGGCCATGGCCATTTTTGCAAACAATTACCAACCGCAAAGTGGAAGATGGTTTCAAGTTCATGTTTGGAAGGTGTGAAGCAAATCCTTAAAAATCTTTTGAGGGGTTTGCAGCTCAGAATTATATCTGGTACAGAATTGATTTCAAATGTACTTCTTATGTAGCTGTTTCAAGTAGGTTACTAGGGGACCACATGGTTAGTTGGTGATCACTGAAACCTTAATGCACATGCCCTGCGCATGGATGCTAAAATGAAGCAGCTCTCAGTCTGCAATTCTAGCTTGGGACTATTGGGTGGAGGCAAAAGCCTTGTTTCTGCTTCTTAAATAGTGTATGTCTCCAGAGCTGGGTAAGCTTTGCTAATGAAACTTCATAGTCGTGTTTTCCACGGTTTCTTAAGAAAATGAAAAACTCCAGGAAACTCTCCAAAATTTTATTTATACCATCGGACTTATAACATAGAACTCCTGATCCAGCCTTCTCAGGGAGCTGCCATGCTGTGCCCAGCCCATCTCTCTGACTCCGACCCTGTTAGCTCCGCATCTAAGTGAGTCAGTGGGTTAGATGCTGAGCAGATGGGGGAGGAGGGGGAGGGAGATAGGAACACAGGCCTAATTTCTGCCACAGCCAACCAAGCATCTGCATGGTGCCTACCCTGTTCCCTCACTTGTTAGGTCAGAAACTGTGCCTGCTGCACACCCCACCACCACCACTCCCTGACCTTGCAACTCAGACATGCTGCAAAGCCAGAGACCCCAGGAAATCAGTCCCATGTGATTATGTGGCTGCTCCCTGGGATGTGTTGAGTGAATACAGAAATCTGGGGGCTTCCTAAAATGTTCCTTTCCTCATGGCATAGAGTGTGAAATCACTGTAGTCTATACGGTAGTGACATAGAACCTTAACGTTTTCAAGTAACCCTAAATTTGTGCCTCTAGGTTTAATTTATTATGTTTTGGGACAACCAGTATCAATCATTTGGCAAATATTTCTTGGATCATTTTAAATGGGTTGATTTGTATTAAACTCACTCAACTGTGTTTGCCATGGTGTCACACGTCATCTGAAATTACATGTTCTCTTACGGGTTGGGGGCTTGTAACTGAAAGAAAAAACTTATTGTCTTAAAGATAAAACTACAAATATTGTGGAAATTTGGGGGGTTAACAGAAGAAGAATTTTTAATGTTAGCAGTTCCTAAACCTTTAGAGGCTGCTGCTATTTCTCTTGCTATGGTACAGGAACAGAAAATATACTGCTGGGCCACTTTGTAGATTAGCTTTCATTTCTTGACATTTAACAACACAGTCTACATTTATCTTGGAACAAAAAATGAAGTTTGTAAAACAATTAAAATAAAAAAATATGATTTAAAGGAAAAGGTATAATATGTCTCTGATAGCATCCCATTTTCTCTTCTCTAAATAGAGATGCTAAAAATTGAGCTCCCCCTTCCTAGAAGTGTACAAAAAGTCTCTTTTCTTACAAGAGTGATGAACAGGATGGGCCAAGGCCAAGACCCCCCCCCAAAAAAAACACCAAATAGCTGTGTTATGTTCCTTTCCTTTGTGCTAAGGCTGTAGACTTTGGGACTCTCCTAAAGAAGGGGTTTTGAATCCAGACATACGTGCTACAAACATAATGGTTATTCTGGTGGATGTCCCACAAGTACAGGCATGCCTACTTCTACAGTTAGTTCATGCCCTGCTCAGGGGGAGCCCTGAAGCTCATCCTAAACAGAGGGGGAGGCTCAGCCTGGATGCTTACAGAATGGCTGCGAGGGCAAGACCCTTGTGAATTAATCACAGTGGGCAGCGCTGGGGATCGATCACTTAATTTCATCGAACATGAGTTTCCTTAACACCTGGAGAGCATGTAAAAATTCCCTAAGAGCTTTTGGGTTTGCCCATTGCTACATGTCCAAGTTTTCCAAAAAAAGGGTGATGCAGGATTCTAAGCTCTGGATATTCCTGGAAAAGAAAAAGGATTTATGGCTGGAAGGGCCCGTACATATTATTGTCTCCTTGGAGATTTGCATGAGCATGTTAAAGGTTCAGAGAAGCTTTACATAAAAACAACTGTTTAATTTTGCGTGATCTTTCCTATACATATGTGAACACAGATTTCTTCTTCTCCTGACATGTCATAACACCCCACACTTCAGAGTATTACATATGGATATTCTAACTTCGATCCTTACATGAAGCCAGACTCTTAGAGAATGGATCTTGTGGTGTTGGCTCCTTGCAGAAGACCATTTCCTGTGCTGGTTTGCTGCTGTGCCATCAGCCTACTCAAGGGTCATTTCAGGAAAGAAGAACAGGGAACTTGGCATTATATTCATTGTGGGCATCTCATTCAGTGTGTAATCCACATTGTTACATAATATGAAGACCCACAGAGAAATTTCTCCTTTCTATTGTGGGCCTACATATTAATTTCTTACGTCTGCTGTAACAAATTACCACGAACTTGGGTAGATTTAAACAATGCACATTTATTACCTTAAAGTTTTGGAGGTCAGAAGTCTGAGATGGGTCTCCCCGGACTAAAATCAAAGTGTTGGCAGGGCTCTGTTTCTCCTGGAGGCTCTACTGGAGAATCCTTTTCTTGCCTCTTGCAGCCTCTGGAGGCTGCCCACATTCCCTGACTCAGGGTCCCTTGACCATCTTCAAAGCCACCAATAGCCGGTCTAGTCTTTGTCATGATTCCAACTCTCTGGTTCTTCCCTCTTCCACATTTAAATGATGCTTGTGATTACGTGGAGCCTACCTGGATAATCCAGAGTAATTTTCCTATTTTGAGGTCAGCTGTTAGCATCTTTAATTCCATCTACAGCCTTCAATCTCCCTTGCAATGTCATCCAATATATTCATAGGTTCTGAGGAAAAGGACACAGACATCTTTGGAGAGCCATTATTCTCTCTACCATAACCCAGTAGACATGTCATTCTTTTTGCCTTGGCTTCTAGGCTCCGTAGAGCTATTTAGTAACTATGTGGACCTTCATCTTATTTTCCTATTATAATTTTCTTTTTTGTTCCTATATCCTCATTCTCTTCTCAAATTCATGTTATCACACATGCCCACGCATGTATAAGCCATGTTGAAATGTAGTAGTACTAACAGTGAACCGCTAGAATAGGGGTAAACAAACTATAGCCCATGGGCCAAATCCAGGCCACCTCCTGTTTTTGTAAATAAAGTTCTTTTTTTTTTAAGATTTTATTTATTTATTAGAGAGAGAGAGAGAGCACTAGTGGCGCGTTGGGGGATAGAGGCAGAGGGAGAAGAAGGCTCCCCACGGAGCAGGGAAGCCTGATGTGGGGCTCCATCCCAAGATCATGACCTGAGCTAAAGGCAGATGCTTAACCGACTGAACCACCCAGGCGCCCCTGTAAATAAAGTTCTATTGGAACACAGCTGCTGTTTTCTTGCTACAAGGACAAGGTTGAGTAGCTATGGCACAGACCATATGGCCCACAAAGAGGAAAATAGTTACTATCCGGCCCTTCCTAGAAAACGTTTGCCAGCCTCTGGTCTAGACACTCTGAGTCATAATGCATGCAAGTCTCTCTCTTTTTTTTTTAAAGATTTTATTTATTTATTTGGACAGAGAGGGAGACCACGAGAGAGGGAACACAAGCAGGGGGAGTGGGAGAGGGAGAAGCAGGCTTCCCGCGGAGCAGGGAGCCCGATGCGGGGCTCGATCCCAGGACCCTGGGATCATGGCCCGAGCCAAATGCAGATGCTTAATGGCTGAGCCACCCAGGTGCCCCAGTCTCTCTCTTTTTGATGGAAAGTGAGATTTGGGGTCACTTAAAAGCCCTGAAACATCTTGCACTTAGCTCTGTTGTCGTTTCTAGGTTGTGGCTTTAGTAGCGGGTTGTCAAATAACCTGGGTAATTTTGGACAATGTGACTATAAGTCACTTAGGAAAATAAAATGATATGTTTACTTTATTAAGTCAAATTATATCTACCTTTTTTCAAAAGGTTGAGCAGTGCTTTAAGACTGTTTAGATTTTATCATTGGTTACCACCTTGGTCACACACATGGACACACATACATGCACCTTGTTGTCCCTTCTGCTCAATCTCTAGACATTTGAGAGGGAAGTAACTATGGGCTTTGAGCTATTCTTTTTTCTTTTTTTTAAGATTTTATTTATTTCTTTGAGAGGAGAGAGAGGAAGCCTGAGTTGGGGGCAGAGGTGGAGGGAGATGGAGAAGCAGACTCTCCGCTGAGTAGGGAGGCTGATGCGGGACCTGATCTGGGATCGTGACCTGAGCCGAAGTCAGACGCTTAACCGACTGAGCCTTCCAGCTGCCCCAAGGGCTTTGAGCTAGTCTTAACATGTCACATATCTATAAATGGAAATTGTACATTTACCTATAATATGGTTTCAAAATGGAGAAACAACATTTTAATAAATACTATTTGTGTACCAGACAAAATTATAATTTTACTTTTGAGAATAAAAATGTTGGAAATCTCTAGAGTGTAGTCTGTTTCCAAAAATAATGCAATTGTTATTTATCTTTCTTTTAAATCAATTTATATGAACTATGAACTGTATAGAAGATAAAAGTCTTTGTGACTATTCCAAATGAAATAGACTTGAATTTTCATCTAAAGGACGTTTGCATTTTGAGCAATCTTTTCTCCTTTCCTCTCCTCTCCTCTCTTCTCTTCATTTATTTTTAAGTAATCTCTCTGCCCAATGTAGGGCTCAAACTCATGACCACAAGAGTAAGAGTCACGTTCTCCACTGACTGAGCCAGCCGGGAGCCCTGAGCAATCTTTCTTCAAAGTAACATTCTTATGTGCCTCATGGCTAAAAATCTAATTTTGAATGCAGTGTGTACATGGAAGGAAGCACTGAACATTAAGTCTGGAAAACAGGATCAGGTGCTTGTCATAGGCACCTTCTGTCTGAGAGTGCTTACATTAGATAATACTGAGTGTGCTTAGTAGTCAGCAAGGTGTTTTCTCTTTTTCAAGTTTTATTGAGCTATTACTGATACACGAAAAAATTGCAGGGACACCTGGCTGGCTCAGTAGGTAGAGAGTATGCCTCTTGATCTCAGGGTTGTGAGTCTGAGCCCCATGTTGGGTGTAGAGATTACTTAAAAATAGAATCTTAAAAAAGAATTGCACACATTTAATGTACACATCTGGATGAGGTTGGGCATATATGTGTACACCTGTGATACCATCACCGCAACCAAGGTACTAAACATATCAGTCACCTCTAATATCTTTGTGTTCTTTTGTGGATTTTTTTGGTAAGAACACTTAACATATTTTAAAGCGCACAATACCAATACTCTCTTGTTGACTGTAGGTACTGTGTTGTACAGCAGACCTTTAGAATTTATTCATCTTGAATAATGGAAACTTCAAATACCAGTTGAAAAACAGTTCCCCATTTCCCCTCTCCCCAGCTTCTGGCAACCAACAGTCTATTCTCTGTTTCTATATTTTGACTATGTTAGATTATCTCATGTAACTAGAATCATGCAGTATTTGTCCTTCTGTGACTGGCTTATTTCGCTTAGCATCATGTCCTCCAGGTTCATGTGTGTTGTCACAAACGGCAGAATTTACTTCTTTTTTGAGGCTGAGTAATACTCCGTAAGGTGTTATTATCTTTATAATGGCTCAGAAATAGTAACTAGAGCCCAAGGCTCAGTTTGCTCTAGACTCCTGATTGTTCTGAATTATTTTTCATTCACTACCTATTGGTTCTCTTTCTTCCCAGTTTTTGTTACCCCATCCTTCCTAATCTATTTTAATCTCCCCGTGTTTCAGGTAACTGTAATTTTAATGAAACAAGTCTTTTAAGGCTCATGCTTTATTTTTTACTTTAAAATTTATTTATTTTCAAATTTTTTATATTTTATTTGTTTAGAGAGAGCGAGAGCATGAGTGGAGGGGCAGAAGGAGCTGGAGAGAGAGAATCTCAAGCAGAATCCACGCTGAGCATGAGCCCCACATGGGGCTTGATCTCTTGATCCTGAGACCATGACCTGAGCTAAAATCAAGGGTTAGATAGTTAACTGACTGAATCACCCAGGCACCCCTTTATTTATTCAAAAAAATTTTGTTTTAAAAATTTTATTTTGTTATGTTAATCGCCATACATTACATCATTAGTTTTTGATGTAGTGTTCCATGACTCATTGTTTGTGTATAACACCCAGTGCTCCGTGCAGTACGTGCCCTCTTTAATACCCATCACCAGGCTAACCCATCCCCCCCAGCCCCCTCCTCTCTAGCACCCTCAGTTTGTTTCTCAGAGTCCATAGTGTCTCATGGTTCGTCTCCATTTTAAGTAATCTCTACACCCAACGTGGGGCTCGAACTCACAACCCTGAGATTAAGAATTGCATGCTCGTCTCGCTGAGCCAGCCAGGTGCTGCAGTTCATATTTTATTTTTAAAACTTACTCTAGTCCTACTTCATTCATTTGGCAAGACCCTTCTGCCTTGATTTTGGAAAATGATTGTTAAATCTGGTTTGTAGATTGACCAGTAATTCAATCAATAGTTATTGCTCTTCTAAAACTACCATTGTCTTCAGTTAAAATGCCTTTTCCTTCCACGAGCTCCTAATGTCCATGTCCATTTCAGTCTCAGAATAATGGTAGGATGCTTATGGAACCATTTATACCATGTTTGACCATCTCAACTCTGGTGTCTTTGCTTAAAAATAAATAATAAATAATAGGTTGCTTTCTCCCATAAGACCAGATATCCATCAAGAGGTAGTCTATTTCTGGTCTAACACTGTATCGAATAACCAAAACCTTTGTGGTCACTTTCTGCTTCTGTTGTTCTTGCTGGATTTCTGGACTTGTTATTTCTTATTTGGCACTCACTCTCGGCATACATTATCTTTTACCTATGCTCTATGTCATCTTACTTGCATGATGCTGGTGACAATAGGTGAGCCACACAATATCCAAGACACTTATCCCCAGACAGAAACACAAGTGAGGCAAAAGTTCACTCAAATTCTGATCTTTTGCAAAAGAGGATATAGTTGTAGATTGGCTATTTTTATATTAAAATTTTATGTTATGGTTAGGCAAATTTGCATAACAAACTCCTACCTCTGGTTCATCCTCAACATAGAATTCTTCTGTAATTATTTTTGGGGAAGAAATTTGCTGTCACTTACCTTGTACTTTTCTCAGATGGAGACCTGTGAGAAAATCACACAAGTTTTCCTCTCTTTTCATAAATAAGTGCTTAAACTACTCATGAATTGGAATGTGTATATCATTGGATTTAATATGAAATGAATTTTTATTCAATCCATTGTCTACCTCTTTTTTGGGAGGGAAGGCCAATGAATAGTACTTCATAGGCTCCCTTTTCAATTAGAAACAGTACTTCCATTTTGAGATGTGAAGCAGTCAGTGTTCATTCTGGCCATGACCTCCATGGCTTGCAGATTTTTATCAACTTCCCACTGAGATGCCTCATTTTTAGCCGAGCACACATATTACCGCTGTCCATTCTCCTTCATCAGTTTGATTGCTATTTTTTTTAGATCTTTTCCTTAAGCCAAACCTTTTTCTTTTTACAGACTTCTGGATTTCTTGAATTCTTCTGTGAACAGAAGAAGAATAAATCAAAGAAGAACTCTTACCTTGGTATGTATGCACATCCCATTGGGGATGCTCTAGAATTACCCATGAAATCCTCTTCAGAGTGCTTTTTCTTTTTCTTTTTCTTTTTTTTTAATTCAAAGTAGTCAAAGCTCAATTTCAGCAGGGAGGGTGATCTCCTGTTTGATTACTTAGACATGGTGATTTCAAATATTTGTGACATGAGAATGAACAACTTAAATGTTAATGGGTTTACTTCACAAACTCCTGTGTATTTGTTCTGATACTTGTCATGAATTTGACCTTTGTTACTAGGACTTTGATGCCCTCTGCACAATAAGAAGTACTCATCAACTACTCAAGTTTTGGTCCTGGAAAAAAATCAAGCCAGTTGCTAAAGATTCTATTGGTGTGTAGGTAGGGACAGTTGGCAATTTCAAAGGAAGGTATTGTTGATGAGCTTGATAATTCTGTGGTTAGTTATGGCTGGTTGTGATGGGTATCATGTGGATGACTCATAGAGGCGCTCCCTCTTGAGACTGAGTATAACTCTGGGTCCCCATTGTTCTAGAAATGAATGAAGCAAAGTAAAGGGAAAATCCATAGAGTAGTGAAATCAGATGTTTGCAATTCATTGGATGTTTCTTGGAATTCATTTCCATTTCTGTAGCTAGACCTGAGGATATGGCAGATGTACTCAGCAGAAAATTGTGGTTTGTGTTTTCCTACATAAGGAGAAAGAAGGGAAGAGAGAGAGAGTTTGAATGTTAGGGCATGTTGGAAGGAGAACCAAGTTGACATTTGCTATTCCTAAACCTCTTTGCTATTCCAGAATGCTTTTGACCCTGGGAGCATTTCACTGTCCAGCAAAACATCTTTCTCTTTGTCCTAAAGTATACAAAGCAATATTTTGTGTTGCTTTGGAAATATACTTCTCCATGCTATGATTTGAAAATACCAACACTGTTAAAAAAGAGCAGGGACTTAGGTGAATGCATCAGACATTCATTTGATGAAGTGTTGAGTAAACCAGATGGTTGATATCAAATGCCTTGATATAATATTTTAGAAATCAAAGCTGGTTCTCATTAAAAAAATAAGCCCCTCTGGAGGGATTTGCTTATGACTTTCTCCGTTTTGTTTTCATTTATTTCAAATAGTTTTTAAAATTAAGTATATCTATGAGCACAAGCCAAGCTGAAACTATAGATTTAAAAAAGTCAACAGGCTTGACCCCAGATATCTGATCCCCTATCTGTGGTTCCTTGTCGCCTGGTGGCCTCATCCTGGTTATCAGAGCAACATCTGCTTAGATGGAGTATTGACATTTGCGCACATCGGAGCCCAAAACACTTGAATTTTCCAACAATGAGAACATTGGATGTTTCTCTTTGTGTGTGCTAATGATATGGACTGATTTTGCAGAATCACTGCAGCAAGTTGTAAATGATGTATGAAATGAAAAATTCCTGTCCAGTGCACAGAGTGAATATATACAGTTCTATGCAGTCAGGGCAGTGCTGGGCTATTTGTTTTAATATTTCCTTCAGACATACAGTAATTTTTTTGGTGAGTCATATCCAGATGGTTGCCATTGGCACAAAGCACAGATTTCCTTTATATATATTTCAAATGAATTTCAGTCATGTAGAAGTATACTTAAATTAATAGAATACTGGCTTTTAGAGGACTTGAGCTTTAAAAAAGAATATTTTTAGGAAAACAGTAGCAATATATTTGTTTTGAAAAATTTGAGAAATGACGAAGAGCCCAAATATTAGAAATCATTTAATCCCATTATGAAAAAATATCCTTTGTTTACATTTAGTATATATCTTTTAAGGTTTTATCCCCTGTGATTAGTTTGCATTCCTAAAAAAAAATTATCCTATTAATTTGTTTGTAAAGTTTTAGTCCTAATTACCCATAAGACTTGAACGTCTTTCTGTGACTTCTACAATTTAATTTTTAATCACTGCATGCTCTTCAATTGCATGGCGGTAGCTTAAAGAATTTTTACCCATTCCTCCTGAACAGTGGAAATGTAGGTAGTTTCTGATTTTGGTAATGTAAATAATTTCCTATGTCAGTGCTGCAGTGTTTGTGTGATTGTTGTCATTTTGGTATATCTTTTGTAACACCAATCTTGCCTCTGCCTTCCCTCTCAAAATTATCTTAGCTATTATCTCTGTTTTTCTGTTGGATTTTGATGATGATTGGATTATATTTATAAGTGATCAGAGTAGAATTGGCCTTTCCGTAATAATATTGAGTCATTCCACTGGAGAACATTAGGTGTCTTTCCATTTATTGGTAGATTTTCTAAGAGGCATTCATTCTTGCATATCAGAAATAAGCCTAAGCTGTGATAACATTTTATTTAGAGTTTCTGTGTATAATGTCTAGGTTATATCTGTAAAGTATTCTTTTTGTGCCATTTTAGTTACATTTTTTGAACAGGTAATTGTAGCCTCATAGTATCAGTCAACAAAATTTCCCCATCCTCTCTAGTCCTCTTCCCCCAATATCATGCTCTGGAACAGTTTAAGTACAAGGAGTCACCCCTCTTCTTCTTTAGATGTGATAGAATTGATGTCTGCATCTGGCTTGTTTGGGGGGATAAATTCTTTGAAACCTCTAATTTCCTTTCAAGGGTATTGACATATTTAGGTTGTTTTCTGTCTCTTATTGAACCAACTTTGATAATTTATATTTCCGTGTTAGAATACCAGTTTATCTAGAAGTGAAATTTGTTAATACAGATGCATACAAAATAATGTTACCATTTAAAAAATAATCCTATAAATCTCTTGGGAAGTCACTTTTCTCATTCTTAATACGAATATCTTTATCTTAATGAGCTTTTCCAGAGGTATTTTTGGAGAACCAGCTATTGAATTCACTTACTATTTCCATAGTTTTGCTCTTTTCTTACCAGATTTTTTTTTTTTTTTAAGATTTATTTATGAGACAGAGAGAGCAATAGAGAGAGCATGAGTGGGGTGGAGGGGCAGAGGGAGAGGGAGAAGCCAACTCACCGCTTAGCCGGTAGCCCCATGAGGGGCTCAGGGCCCTGGGATCATGACCTGAGCTGAGGGCAAACACTTAACCACCTGAGCCACGCAGGCGCCCCTCTTACCAGCTTCTTAAGTAGCATGTTGGGTTGATCTTTTTTGTCATTTATTAATAAAAATATTTCAAACTATGAATTTTCCTATGATTCCCATTTTAGCTGCATCCTATACATTTTGATATGTTGGATCCTTACTTTATTTATTAATAAACTGAAGTGGCATTTTAATATATTCTATGACCCCCAAATTTTTTAAAAGATGAATTTGAAATTTTAAAATGGTTGAATTTTAAAATTCCATCTGTTATGATGAATTTCTAGTTTTATTTAATTATCTCTGAACTATACCTGCTATGATGTTGACTGGAATTTTACTGGCATTATCTTTGTAGAAGAGTATGCCTGATGATCTTTGGGAAGGAGTCCATGGGCACTGGAGATAAAAGTTATTTTATTCAGAGAACTTAATCTTATTAATTATATTATCAAGCTGTTCTGTTTCCAGCTCATTTTTTGTCTTCTTTGAACTCCTTTGACCAACTGTGAGGAAAGTTGAAGTCCTTTATTGATTTGTTCTTACTATTCTGTAACTTATTTATAGAGATATTTGTATTCTGTGAGTCAGTGCAGTATTTATTTGAGACATAAACATTGTATATTTGCATTGAACTGTACTCCTCTAATATGAAATCTTTCTTTGAACATATAATGTGTTTTGCCTTGAGTTTTCCGTTGTTTATTATTATTTTTTTTTAAAGATTTTATTTATTTATTTGAGAGAGAGAGACACACAGTGAGAGAGGGAACACAAGCAGGGGGAGTGGGAGAGGGAGAAGCCGGCTTCCCGCTGAGCAGGGAGCCTGATGCGGGGCTGGATCCCAGGACCCTGGGATCATGACCTGAGCTGAAGGCAGACGCTTAACCATCTGAGCCACCCAGGTGCCCCATTCCGTTGTTTAATATTAATATTAAAACTTCGATTTTCTTTTTATTTGTATCTCTTTAGTATATCTTTGCTCATCTTTTTACTCATCCTTTTGTACTCATTTGTCTTAGGTGTATCTCTTGTAATAAATATACAATTGACTAGTTTCATAATCTGGCTTTTTCCTTTTTATTCTTCTCACAGAGAAGTTTAAGGCATTTATAAATATTGTCATAAACAAAATATTAGCCTTACTATTTTCGTTATGTTTTCTTTTTGATTCTTGGGTGATTTTGCTCGCCATTCTTTTCTATCTTTGAGCATATAGACATTCTTTGTTAATGTCTCATAGAGTGTATGTTTTGTATTAAGTTCTGTTTTCATTTAAGTCTCTCAAAAGCATTCTTTAGTCTAACAATCTCTCTCAGATTTAAGTGCAAACAGCATTTTTACACCTTCTAGTTAAATGGAAGAATTTAGCATACTTCCCACCCCATACACATACTACTGCTCTCCCTCAGTCCTGTATCTTGGCCTCTGTTAATATAATGTCAGGTTCTAGAAAATTTCTATTATTTTAAGAAATTATTATTCTTACAACATATGCCTTATTTTTCATAAAATATTTATGATTTCTATTTAGCTTTTTAAAATTGATTTGATATAATTATTTTATTTCTATTCTTTCCTGGTTTTACTATTCCCAATTAGATTATTATACTTTATCTTTCTTATTTTGACCTCTTAATTTTTCTTAATCTCTCAGTGAGATTGAATATGGCTTTAGAAAATTTTTCAAGAAGGATGCATGGTTGCTTTTCTGAATTCATGCATTTGGGAGGATATTTTTCCATTCTTTCTTTAGGTATACAATTCTTGAGTTGGAACGTTTTCCCTCAAAATTCTGTAATTTTGTTTAACTGATTTTTGTATCAAAGGAGAAGTCTGAGGAAAGGCTGATTTTTTTTTCTTTATCATGACTATTTGGGGTATGTGTGTTGTCGTTGTTCTTGTTTTCCCATGCCTGGGTGTTTGTGAGACTTGATTCTTGTAACTCAAACATTTTGACAGGATGCATCTAGGTATGGGTTCGCCTTGATAATAATCATCTTTTTGATCTATATTCACTGGGCTTTTTCCAGTTGATATGTGTTTTCATCTATTATAACTTAAGTTATTAGTTTTGTCCCGTTTATCCTGATCTTTTCAGGAACCCCAGTGATCTAGATGTTGAAACAGTAAGTTCTATGAAGGCAGGAACCATGCCAGTTTTGTTCACTCCTATATACCTGGATATATATATGTCCAGATCCTGGCACACTGGAGACACTAAATAAATATGTATTTTCTAATGGATAAGTGAATGAATGAATCATAAATCCCAGTTCTGACCTTAATATGTACTCTTTCCTCTTTGATAATTTTCATCTTATTTTTCCCTCTGCTTTTTTTTAAAAAATATTTTATTTATTTATTTGACAGAGAGAGAAAGCGAGAGCAGGAACACAAGCAGGGGGAGTGGGAGAGGGAGAAGCAGGCCCCCTGCTGAGGACCCTGGGATCATGACCTGAGCCGAAGGCAGACGCTTAACACCTGAGCCACCCAGGTGCCCCTTTCCCTCTGCTTTTGAGGGTATTTGAGGGAGATGGGCTTTCCGGGAAACCATAAAGCTGAACGTTATACTTCAAGGTTAACCTGCTCAAGGTTACTTGGACACTGACTTTGCTTCCCTTGTTCTTCTCCCCTACTTTCTCATTAGGATATGGCTTTACTAGAACCATCTTTGGCTTAAGAACCAGCAGTTTCGTAAGTCTGGAATGTTCCTTCTTAACACATAACTCATTTAAAATTCTTCCCGAGTGATGATTAAATCTAAGTATAAAGACAAGGTGGGGTGGTTAGGACTGAGCTCAGGTCCAAAGGCCCCCTCACTTGGGCAGAGAGTATTACTGACAGCTGACTACCTCTGAGTCAGCTAGTTTTTGCTGCATAGCCCACCCTCCACCCCCACCCCCACCCCCACCCCCTTTAGTGGCTTAAAAGAGTAATCATTTATTAGTTCAAGATTTTGTAGGTGGGTAATTTGGGCTGGGCTCAGTTGGTCACTTCTCATGTGAGTGCATTCAGCGGCTGGACCAACTGGGGGTGATCCTTATGCATGTTTCAGGAATTGGAGCCACATATCTGAAAGTTTCTAAAGCAGCACCTGAGGGCAAACTCCAATGCTAAGCACTTTCTGAGACTCTGATGACATCACTTTGCTAAGGTTCTGCTGGCCAAAGGAAGTCTCCTGACTATCGTGGATTCAGGGGGTGGAGAAATGACCTCTAGCTCTTAATTGGAGGAACTGGCATGCCTTATTTCAATGGCGTGGGTCCAGGGAGTGGGAAAATTAGAGTCCTCTTTACAATTCACTATATTCTCAATAGGGACTCTGGAAACCAAAGGAATTCATGCTGAGGGGTATGGGCTCCTGCCTATGTTGCTCTCTTGGCCAACTAAATCGGAACTTAATCTAAACTTGCAGTGGGTGTTTGGCCTCTTCCAGTTGATCTGTAGTCTTGAAATATTACAGTGTTCTTTTTCTCCGTTATCCCTCTCATATTTACTGCCTTTAACGTGAATTTACGTCCTGTCCATGAGTTTTTGGTTACATAGTCTCTCTTCTTATCTCACTCATCTTCCTTTTATTCTGTTTCTCTTTCATATTTTATTTCTCCTGACAGTTTTCTGTACTTTTTACACTGAGGTCTATTTTGCTTTCTCTTGTAGATCCGAAACAGCTGAATTTATCTTAAAAATAGTCATTCTATGTTTACTTTGTGCCAGGCACTGCTTTAAATGCTAGAAACACACGAGGAAACAAGACTTGGCCCCTGTCCTCAAGAATTCACAGTTGGGTAAGACCTCTGATGTCCTCAAGTATCATATGTTCCTAGGCACTGATCTTCCTTTGAGTTTGTGGACCATTGTTTTCCCTTCTTCTGCAGTAGCCTATCGTAGATGCTTTGTTGAGTGGTTGTTAGCGGACTTAGAGGTTTCCTCTTAGGGGTCTGTCTTCTTGTGTGACGGTCAGATTTCCTTCTTGGGTCTGTATCTGGAGGAAATATTAATGCACATACCTCCTTGGTCAAGTCCCGGTTTTGGGGGAGCATCATTCAGAGATCTAAACGCTGAAAGTCTAGATCTCTGTTCCAGTACATAGAACACTCTACTTTCCAACATGTACTCCTGTTCTTTTTTCTGCCCCAATTTCAGTACTTCAATTTTGAGGATGAGATTTCCCAGGGAGGTGCCATAGTACCCCACCTACTCCACCCCAACCACCACACACACACACTTTTTTTCTCTTTTTTGTACTTAGTGTTTCTGAATGGATGGCCGGAGGGTTAGTGGATAGATTTTTATAGAAAAATATTCTAGCTCATCATAAAATAGCTCTTGACTGGTATAGAAACAGCTTCTAGTCTTCTGATCTCCTAGGTCTGTAGACTGTGAGGCTCTCAGGAGTCTTTCACTTACTGCTGATGGGGGTGGGAAGGATCATTTGACAGGGGAAATAGGTTTCTTCTTTCTGTGCTTTGTTTTTATTGGTAATATTTTATGCATACAAATGAAATATGTTATAAAGCATAATAATGAAATGAATACCTACAAACTTAGGATCCAGCTTAAGACTGGGAACATTAGGGGCACCTGGGTGGCTCAGTCAGTTAAGCGTCTGCCTTCAGCTCAGGTCATGATCCCAGGCTCCCTGCTCAGCCAGGAGACTGTGGCTACCTCTAACTCTGCTGCTCCCCCTGCTTGTGCTCTCTTGTGCACATGTTCTCTCTCTCTCTCAAATAAATAAATAATACCTTTTTTTAAAAAATTGTATCACACCGAAGGTAGACTGATGCTAGGGACAAATTTTCACTATTATGTTTCTAAGATCCATTTATATTGTTGAATGTGAATGTATTTTACTCATCTCCACTGTTGTACAGTGGGAATGCATGACTTAAAAAAATTGTAAATTAAAAGCAATGATTTTTGTCTAATAAGCTGAATGTTGCTTTGAATATTTAGTATATTTTTCCTGGTTGTCATGTATAACAATTTCTTTTAGATATATAGATACCTCATTTTCATAAAAGCATATAATTATGAATGTATGAAAGTATAAATGGTTATAAGGTCTTTTTTATGATCCTTTTAATGTCTGCAGGATCTTAGTATTGATTACATGCACCTTCTCTGTTTATTGATTGTATCATTCTCTTCAAAAATAACAACTTTTAGTTTTGTTGGTCATTTTCTATGATTTTTTTTTCCTCTTGTACCAATTTCTGCACTTGATGTTAGTAGTGAAACCTCTTGAGGTTTGAAGGGTAGATAACATTTGGCCAGTGTGAGAGTGTAATATGCGTAAATATTTGACAGACATAAAATGTTCTTGATAGCATTCATGAGACTCTAGGAAATACTGTTTTAATGTGTGCTGTTAAAGTAGTAGTCCTATCAGATACCCTGCATTTCAGAAATGTTGATACAGAAGTCTTCAACACTTGGGATCACTTGATTTCATTTAAGCATGAACAATCATTTCTGAGTGATATTTCAGCCCTTTTATTATCTCCTCGGTTTACCATGCTCACCCGATACCCAGAATGTTTTTCTACCTCTTTCTAATGTGATGAAATCATTCTAAAATGGAAATACGCCTACTAGGGGTGTTTCATTAGAAATGACATGATAGTGTCTTTCTACTAGATTTTATCTGCCACCCAAACTTGTCTTATATACACAACTCTGTACTTAAACTATCATTGATTTTCATTTGCTTTGGTTACCCATATTTCCTACCATGCATTTTCCCCCCTCACATCTATCCCTTATTCTTGGATAGTATCAATTTTCTTCACCTAGTGTCTCTGCCTTTGAAAAAAGCAGAAGGATGACACTGTTAAATGGGCCACTTAACTGAAGAATGGCATGTCAGACATCCTTTTTCTATATATATAATGAGAGACATGTATATAGGTTAATGTATGTATTTATAGAGATGAATATTACAGCTATTTTATGATATTTAAGACTAAATGCCACAGTTGTATTTTTTTTAAGTAAGTCTAAACTTCCCTTAAAGGAAAGCTGAGAAAAGTAGTAATTTGGAACTAGTTGGCTTAACTTAAAAAGCTCCCCTGTGACATCGGAGTGTGTTTCATGCAATTGCTTTCTTAGACTTCCTCATTAAAATATTGACTACTCTTTTTCTTCAGTAAATGCTAATCCTGGCTCCCATGTACATGTATTTACATTTCACAGCAGGCAGCCTGCCAGGTTAGAAATAAAACCAATTTGTTAATATCACTATTTCCTTTTCAGCAAAGAAAATATACATTAAATTAAAGACCTTCTAAAAATAATAAGAAACGGCTCCTGTTGATACCAACTATTTATTTGTCTCTCTGGCTTAGGATGTGACGGCTCATCTTTATAAGCCTGCGTTTATCTGCTCCTCTCAGCTCTAGCCATCTCTGCAAAACTCTGGCTTCTGAAGGACCCCTGTCATGGGCTCTGCAGGTCCCTCTGCCTCCTTCTCCCCCCGACCTTTCCCACTGTTGCTCTTTTGCTGGTCCCTGCCAGCACCTCTTTGAGAGTGCAAGACGCTGTTTTTAAAAGAGTGTGAGCCGAGTATGGTTAATCCTGGCTGATAACATGCTGCTTTGCTGGAGCATTCTCTCCAGAAATCTTGGAAATCTTTGAACTGCAAAAGGGTCCCCATTTGATTTATGATTCATAAGTGGATCAGTGTTATTAAAATCCACAGGAGCCCTTTGTTCATTTAGTCCTTCTGGGGGCCACCTGTCATGCGCTTCCCTACACTGTTTTGCTCAGGAGCACCTTCCTGGAGCCCATAGCTGTTTCTTAAATAATCCTTTGGTAGAAATCAACTAATTATGCAGCGTAACATCAAGGAGTTCTAGTAACTCTAGAATGTTTGTGCACGTTGGCTTATCCAGACTTGCAAAGTCAAGTGAATTTTCAATAAAGCTAACAAGTCATTAACCTTATCAGCATACTTTGCCTGGCTGGATGCTACTCTATACTTTGTTGAATATTTTATTTATAAAATGGATTGATTGTTCTTTAGTATCATTCTTGTGACCCATGAGGAAAAATGAGTCTTTTGTGAATGCCACCGTATAGTTGGTGCCAGGAAAAGTGAAATCTGGCATCTAAAAATTGTTGCACGTATTTGTTAGTTTCTCCCGATTTTTCTGTGTATTTCATTGTGTTTTCCCTGTTGTTTTCTTCTCTCGTCAGTGTTGGCCTTTGCTCTAATAAGGTTAGAAGAGTACGGTCTTATTGACATAATCTTTGTGTTTCGTTTCTACTTTGGGGAAAATATTAAAGAAAGAAGAGATTTAGCCTAAGTAATTGATTACTTCCTTTCCAGTTTTGCCTTAACTGGTTTTAAGATTTGGGATCCTCAGTTCTCTCCTGCAAAGATTCCATAATAGTCATCAGACTTGGGACCAGTTTCCCCTTTTGAGCTCTCTCATCTTTCATTCTTTTATTCCATCTTACTCCCATTCAGTGTGAATGGAGTTGTTGGCTTCTCTCTTGCATCATTGTTTTTGTATTTTAGATTGATATAACATCGTGTCCATCTTCTAAAATCCCATACAACCTTGAGCTGGAGTATTACCAGGAGCTTACTAGTCCTTCTGCTGTAGTCTTTGGTCCTGAAAGTGTTCAGCATTGAGATACTTCTCAGGAAGACATGTTTAGCAGTGCAGTGTTGTTCCATGAGGAAAATCGCCTCATCCAGCTGGTAAGCAATTTATGCCCTGAAGCATGAAGATTTCCTTGGCCTTGTAATTTTATCCTTCCTGGTGTCCCTGCAGGTGCTATTTTTATTCCTATAAATATTTAATCTTCTATAAAACTTATTAAGCTGTTGGCCTCAATAGTATTTTTTGGCAGCGAGTTCCCTAGGTTAAAGGGACACAGTCAAGTACAACAGCTTAGCTCAAGATCACAGTTTTAAATAAAGGTATAAAAGGTGATTTTCTGAGATTTTAAAAAAAGACTCCAGCAAGGCTCTTTGGGGTTCAGCTTTGGACATTTCCCAATAATGCTGCCACCGTTTTAGTAGCACTGGATTGCCATTGGAGAGGCCAGGAAGCGAGCTCAGCTGAAACTATAGCAAAAGTAGTAGTTAACATATGTTTTTTTCTAGACCCAGTAAAGAAGAAGAGCAGATAAAAAAAAGTATGGGCAATGTTCTTCATTTTCTTAGCCTTCAGCTTTCACGTTAAGATTTTTACATGACTTTTAATCCATGGAATTACTTTTCCATAATAGTCTTCCCTAACCCTCTTTAAGTAGTTGGCTTCTTTTGATGAATACCTCTTTTCTTGTTAAAACAGGTGAAATTTCCTGAGTCTTTTGGTTTGTTGGAGGACCACCCAGCAATGTGTGGTGGCATCTTCTAATTCCCTTTAGATTATTATTTGGAGATTAAGTGGAGATTGCCCCAGTTGAATTCAGTTCAGGCAGATCCACACAGGAAATTTTAAACAAAGTGCTCTGACTATTCAGAAGGATGTGCGTTAACTCTGGGGTCGTACATTTCTTTGTTGTCCTGGATATTTATAGTGGCGGGTGCATTTGACCTTGAACATTATGGACACTTGTACCAGAGAAGAGTCTGGCATACATAGACCTATTCCGGCAGAGAGGGTGGTACAGCTGAGTTGATCTCTTTTGGCAGCCCTGGTATAAGAAGAGTATGATTCTCAAGGAAGAAAAAAATGAATATACATGTTTTTAATAGAATGCAAGCCATGGGATATATAATGGGAGTTAAAAATGACGAGGAATTATAAAGGCTGTATGAATTCAGAGAAGGAATTAGTTATTGCTGCCCAGAATGCTTCAAGAGAAGCTGGTATTTGAACTGGGTCTTCAGGATTCTTGAGGTTTGGACAAGGGAAATGGAAATGAGGGGAGAGGAGGTAACTGGTGGGGAGTACGTGTGCAAAACTGGCACAACTTCAGCATAATAGGTTTTGTGAGTCCTAAAATATATTCTCACCTAAAGAATCAGTAATGAAATTAACTGTTGGCTCAGTCCATCTTATGTGGAACTGAATTTAGTGCTCCTCTTTCTTTAAATGATTGCTATACATTTTATTGATACACTTCTTTAAAATATTCTTGTGGGTCCAAATATCAGAGCCCAGTATTTTCTTAAACACCTTCAACTCCTGTTGCTTAGCGTTCTTTAGCTTCTTAAGTTAAATAAGTGACCAAAGTGTCATACATGCTGACGGAATGGAAAATGGGATCACACTTTAGAAAACACGTTGGCAGCGTTTTATAAGGTTAAATATACATCTACCTTATGACCCAGAAAACCTATTCCTAAGCGTTTTCCCAAGAGAAGTAAAAACTTATGGTCACACAAAAACCTGTCTGTTAAGGTTTATAGTGGTTTATTCATAATCTCCCAGCCTTGGAAATTGTCCAGGTGTCCTTCAGCTGGTGAGTGGATAAACAGGGGTCTCACCATAGGATGGAATATTATTTGGCAATAAGAAGGAATGAACTCCTGCTACATGCAGCAACATGGCTGAATCTCACATTCAGTTACGTTAACCGTTACGTTAAGTGAAAGAAGCCAGACTCACAAATCTCCATGCTGTTGATTGCATTTACGTAGCAAAGCTATAGGAATAGAGAATGTATCAGTGGTGGCCAAGGACTGGGGCTTGGGGAGGAGTTGACTCAAAGTACGGTGGGATTTTGGAGGAGTGATGGAACTTTTCAGTGTCCTGGGTGTGGTGGTGGTTACCTGACTATGCACCTGACAAAACTCATGAAACTGTACACTAAAAAGGCTGGATTTTCTTTCATGCAAATTAAACTTCATTGAGCCTGACTCTCAGAAAGGAGTAGGCAGTAGTCTGATGTTCACAAATCTGATATTACAACCTCACATTGGTGCCCTGTGGTTGAACCTTCCATGCTTCTCATAGTATCATCTTCTCCATTCCAGGAACCTTTGTTTATAAACTTCCATCTCCCTTGAAGGAATATTTTTTTAAAGATTTTATTTATTCATTTGAGACACAGAGATAGAGAGAGAGAGAGAGAGAAAGCATGAGCAGGGAAAGAGGCAGAAGGAGAGTGAGAAGCAGGCTCCCTGCTGAGGCAGGAGCCTGATGTGGGGCTCAATCCCAGGACCCCGGGATCATGACCTGAGCCGAAGGCAGACGCTTAACCATCCGAGCCACCCAGGCGCCCCTCCCTTGAAGGAATTTTTATTTAAAACTCCCTTAGAATTTTGGTGGAGATGCTCAAAGACCTAATATGTGGTAATAAGAGCTCTCTTTGAAACACAAGTATGTAAATAAAGAGGTACTGTTTTAGAAAGATTGACTATTTCCTGCATGAATAGGTGGCTCTTTTGAGAGATGGCTATGACATGATAAAATCCCAGGTAACTGATTTGCTGCGTAAATTAACAGATCTACAGACCTTATAAGATGTGGAGATTTGAATCCTTTAAACCAGTCTCCACCTCAACTTTTCCAGATGGGAGTAAACTCTCCAGTCTGCTGCCTCCAAATTTTCACCCAGACTGCTTAAAGATTACTGAAGAAAGACCACATAACTTGCTACATGGTACAATAAAAAATCTTCACAATAAAAATTTTTTGTTCTTCAATGATGTCAAAACATCCATCTATTTATGTCTGGTTTAGAAAGTTGTTTGTGTCCCACTTACTTTTTTTTTTTTCCTTAAAGATTTTATTTATTTAAGAGAGAGAGACAGAGAAAGAGCACAAGCAGGGGGAGGGGCAGAGGGAGCAGCAGTTTCCCCAATGAGGGCGGAGCTCTCAACACAGGACTTGATCCCAGGCTCCTGAGATCATGACCTGAGCCAAAGTCAGACACTCAACCGACTGAGCCACCCAGGCACCCCTGTCCCATTTGCTTTTAAAATGGGTTTGAAGTGGCTCATTTTAGTAAAACAGATATTCTAAAGTTTATCCACTTTGCTGGGTCACATTGCCACTTCCATGCCCTTCACTCTGTTGCAACAGTCTCTCCATATCACCTTGGACAACTTCCTGCCCTCTTTCTGGGTCTCAGCTTCTCTTCTCAAAAATGAGCGATTACAATGATGATCTGAGAAGTCATCTCCCAGTGGTTCCCAAGTATCCATTATGCCCCCTTTGATTACCTTTGTCACACCATATTTATTACTTACTAATTCATCTTCTGCATTAGACTGTAAGCTTAGCGGGACTATGTTTCTCTTACTGACTGTGATATCCTCAGCAGACAGGAGGCACCAGTGAAGAATTTGTTAAGTAACTGGACAAACGTAGAGCACCAGCCCTCCCTAAAGGCCCTGATTGTACTGACTACATCAGACTACATGTTTATACCATTCTATGTTTTAAATTAAATAGAATACTGGTGGAAATAGTTGAATGAAGTATCATCTATGTGCAAAAAAGTTTTTGGTAAGGAGATTGCCATTATGATTAGTTTTGGTTTTGGTGGATCTGAACACTTTGTTAGCATTTCCTCTTTGGTACATGATTTATATCTTTGACTGTTTCTTTTGTCTGGAATAGAACTAGATGGCAGCTCCTTCAAACGAGTGTTTTGTACGGTCATGCCATGTCTCATCACAGTTTATGTATGAGTAGCTTTGAGTATGTAGTTGGTTCTTGGTCTCTTGACATGTGCATGATTGTGATTGCTCCTAAGGGTGGCAAATTCCAAATGGCAAATTATGTAAGTTTTCAATTTCGGCACAGATCTGTGGCTATTTGTGCATGTTGATTGACTGATTTTTGTTTTTAACCCAGTTACAATCACTGAATTGGGGGCTAGCATTTTAAAAAGTAGGTTTCTGAAAGGACGTAAATATGTGGCCATTACATAGAACTTACATACTATATATAGCTCTGGGCTATATATAGAGCCTTTAACTTTAAAATTAAACTATCTTGAATTTTTGTATTAGATGTTGATACAATTATCAAAGCCCAGTCCCTCCATTTACTGCAGTTCTTTGTTCTTAATGGAAATTTAGGTCAGTACTGAACAGTGCCAGGGCATCCCAAGAATTTCCTGCAGAAAACAAGGATACCAGACATGCAGAAGAAGGTCAGCAACACTTGGCAAAGTTATGTTCCCTCCTAGTGGCGGCAGTGCCTGGTTCAGTCAGAAAACAGTGACTTGCAAAAGCATTTTCTTTTTCTCCTGTTTTTTTTTTTTTTTTTTCTTAAAACCACTTTCCCTTCCCAATGTAAAATTATCATATATCAAGTTCTCTCTAAAAGCAATGTATCTATTCAGAGAAAAATGAAAAGTAACTCCACATTTTCAAACAGCCATGTTCCCTGCAGTCCTACTAGGCTCTGCAGCCTTTTGAGTCTTTTGAGTCCAGATGATAACAGCCTAAGAGCATCAGGGTGAGGTGGGTGGTGGGTACAGCAGGGAGAGGTTAATTTTCCCAATGAGAAAGAAACGTCTACTACATCCTGAAGCCCGTCCATTGCTCTCTTAGAGATAGTAGGTTCAGAGCACTAGATGCCATTGATTTTACTCTAGTATCCATCTTTTACAGTCTGACTTTGATTTTCTTGGCTCATGCTTTCCAGACTACGTTCATTCTTTAGTTAACAAATATTAACTCACTGCCTCCTCTGTCTTTGACACTTTCTGGGTCTTGGGGATGCGTCTATCTTTAAAATGAGCCAAGTGTTTCCCCTTGTTGTTTTCTGTTATCCTTAGCACCCTGGCAAGCCAGTAGGACTTTTTTTTTTTAATCATTCCCACTAGGAAATGGGAGAGTTTGTGGCTTTCCTCTGAGATTACACATGGAGTTACTGGCAGGATTGGAACTAGAAACCAGTTCCAAGAAATGTGCTCCCACCTAACCCCACCATTCATTATTCCAGACAAGACCTGCAGGTGGGGAGTGGTGGTAGTCAAGGTACCCTTAGGATGGGTGCCTGTTGTATTTGTCCTTGGATTGTGACCCTCCAAAGGATCACGGAACAGCTAGTCTTTGAGAAATGACCTGCCATTTTCAAATGACATTGAGGAGAGTCAATAAGACATCAGGATGGGAAGCAAAGTATTGAGTTTTAAATTTTCTTTTTCTGTATTTGGAACGAGAGAAATGTGTGATTCGAGGAGAAGGTGTAAAGCAAAAACAGTTTTTTTAAAACTCTTTTTGCCTGTAGAGACACTACTAATTGGAGTGGGTTTTCTTTTTCTCTCCCCCACCCCCCCGCCCCGCTTCCCGCACTTCTTTTATTTTTTATTTTTTATTTTATTATTATTTTTTTTTTGGAAGGGGAGGGATGACCCTGCTGAGTTTTGGAGTATGCCTATAGCAGCTTTTAGCAAATCACAATCCCAGCAGTAGGTTCAGCTTTGAAGAAAGATTTACAAATCTCTCACTGCTTTATAAATATCTGCATTTATATCTTAAAGAAGAAGAAGAAAAAGCCCCTCACGGTCGGTCTCAGCCTTCTCACCCCCTCCCCCCCCACTTCCCCTTTTCTTGCTTTCCTCTTTCAGAAATTAAAGATTGTGATGTGTGCAGGAAATGAGGGTCTATAAAATTGTGATAAAATGTTCCTGCAAAATTGCCTTTGAATTTTCGCCTTGAATTGCAGGCGAAATGAAATTGTTCGCTTTCAGCATTGCTTTGTTTTTGACCCCTTTTTGTGAATTCTCAAAGGAAAGAAACATATTCCCATCTTTTATAGTAATCAAATTTATCTGGCATCTCTCAGCCTCTTGAATTACTTATGCTAGAGTTGGCCAGCCTCAGGAAGGCTGTGGCTGGTTTATTTATTTATTGTTCTAAAGTGAGGGTTTTTGACATGAGGTTCCCTACATCATCCTAGGGGAGTATAGGAGAAAAATCGAAAGTGCTTTGTGACATTGCATCTGTGTCTTATGTATATATGTGCATAAGTGTTGTAAAGGTAAAAGAATGTCTAATGAGAAATAACAGGGGACTTCATGATCCTAGGTCATGGCTGTTTAATATTTTCATGTGAGAGGGGAAAAAATTTCATGTTACTGAGATAAAATTATATGTAAAAAGCAAGAAAAAATCTGGGAAAAGACTTTGCATTTGGACAAAAGTACTAACAATAAGTGGTTGTAAACCTGTTTAGAAACTAGTTGGTTTTCTCAAGTATTATTTCTATAACAGGTGATTATATCATCTTGTAATTTGGGGGTTTAATATGACTGTTTCATATAAGAATGTGGGATCAGAGAGCCAACATTGGCCATCACCTGCAGCCTCATTCTGTCAAGCCCAGCCTTGCCTGGTTACCCTGGATTCTCCTGTACCGTGATTCATTCTCTTCTTTTTTATTTCTGGTGCCTTGTATTTATGCTCAGAGAAACCTAGACTACAGGTGCAAACCTACAGAAATCAGATTCGAGTTTCCAAACTAAATCTCTCTTACATTGAGAAAATGAAATAATATACAACCATCAGGAAGAATACATAAATAGTACTTCTTTGTGTGGCCATAACCTCCACTGGGCTCAAGTTAAAAATTTGCAAAGAGAAATTATTTTTTGAAACTATTACTAAAGCCTCACACACCTGTTAGTCAAGCCTATGCTTAGAAACTATGATGCATACAGCTACTGGACTTCTTCCATGTGTATACAGTTCTAAATTATAACAAGTAAACTCTGTAAAGCTCTAAACAGTTGCTTCCTTTTTTCCCATTATTTTTTATAATTTAAGCAAAATATGTTTATGCCCAAACCTTTTCTCTCCCTACTAATTTTTCAAAGGTTTTCATTGTGTGTTTCTGGTTTATTACCTATACATTTCCTAAATAGGAACTCATATAAAAACCCGACACCTTCTTTAAAGCAATTCTTCTTTAGGTCAGTAAAAGCCCCATATAAGTTTAAGAAAATATAAAATAAAAACCCTTAGGGAAAGGTGTAATGTGTGTAGTTTGGGTATCTCTCACATAACTCTACCCCTTTGATAGTGTGGAATTTCAGAATCCTTGGAAGGGAGGATGACATGAAAGTCACTCTCTGGCAGAAAAGCATCTATCTTTTTATCAGCATCTTAGTAGAACAAATCTTGGATTAAGCAAAAAGTCAGCAGGTTCAGTGTAAGTGAAAAGGTTTGCATTAAATTAATTAGTAACATTAAATTTACTTCAGAAATATTTATTTTAACAATCATTACCTGTGACTAAATTTTTGATAATTCTTGCAGTCAAAGGAACCAACCAACCCAACTGTCACATTTTGTTTTTGAAGAAAAAAGAGATGAAAATTCAAGAAGATTTAAATACAAAAGCCTAAGTTTTCATAGCATTTCCCGTGGGGCTACAGATTTCAAGAGGATGTAGCATTCTTTATGAGCTGTGTACAATAGATCAGCAACTTGCATTTCAACGGCTCCTTTTTCCTTATATAAAAAAATCTTAACATTTGTATAAATACTTTAATCCACCAAAGGGTGGATTAGTATGATTCTTAATTGTGGCAGATGAGGAAATAGAAGGATCAATATTTATTTGAAATAATTTTTAAAACCGTTCTCTTCTTCTGTCTCCCCAGAGACGGTAGCACAAATACTTTTCTGGTTCGGACACAGTAATTTAAATGTGTCCAGTTTTGCAGTTGTGCCTATGAATCAATTTAGTGTGGGTTTGTTCACATCTAAAGGAAAGTTAAATGCTGACTTTGAAAGTAGAGAAATGTTCCATAGATATCCTTCGCTTTCAAAAAGCAAGCGTTTGACTGTGATCCTTAAAAGCTCTTATTGAACTATTTTCTTTTTCTGTTTGCAAAATTCACAAAGGGCTGTTCTGTAAGCCTTCTTCATATTTTCCCCAGTTTGTCCTAAATTTTGCCTCAGGGGAATAAACAGCAACAGTGTTCAATTTCCCATTCTGAATGTATATGCCAACACAGAGAGCTTTTATTACAAGGAAAGAAATCAAATCATTGTCACCTAAAGTGCTAATTATGTCTGATAAATGTACGGCATACACTTAATGCAAAGAGAGCTTAGGAAATGATACACCTTCCATAATTACAGTGACCAACCTAGCTCCATCAATCTAAATTTTTTTTCAATCCACATTCATTTGGGTGGCTTTATTTTTATTAAATGGCTTTCTTAAGCTTCAACAGACCCACTTGCTGCTAATAAGGAAGCTCGCATTAAGTATTTTGGAACTGCTACAATAAGAAGGTGTGTTACATGACATATGTGGAGATGAGCGTACACAGATAAACAGGAACTGCCAGTGAATACAGTCACATTTTTCTCCCATTGGGGCAGGGAACTGCAAATTGAGGGTGAAATTTGCCATTCTTTGCTTGCCTAATGAATTTGTGTATCCAGTTAACTAAGGATACTACATTTCAATTTCAGGGGAGCCTGAAATTCTTCCATAGAGCTGACAACAGACCCTTTAGCCCCCTCCCTGGGGACATTAGTGACCTCGGGAGGAGGCATGCTGCCCCCAGAACCTCTGATGATAACATTTAGGGAATTACTTCTCTTCCCCTGTTTTTCCTCATGAAAGCAAGCCGCCATTCTTCTCAGAGCCAAATTGTTAGTGGCCTTTAATCAAACCTGACACCCTTCTACAAATGAAATAAAAGTAGGCTTTAATTAGACTGAAGGATGCTGATTTCCTTTGAAGCTGCCTCAGAGCCCCTCTGCTCCCCAAGTCCTCCGGTGCACGCATTCACTTGTCCCACACACACGTCCCTATGTGGCTGTAGAAGAGTTGCCTGGAGCGTGTGTGAATTCATGGCTGTCCTCAGCGCCCACTGGCTTAACGAGATGCTCAGTTTTTCATTTTGCCACAACACCGTTTGCGGTTTTTGTCTGTTGATTTCAGATCCAGCAAAGGTGCCTACTGTGGGAATCAGGCATATTTGGGCAAACTTTCTCATCAGCAATTGAAAATCTAACCAAGCCTTCTTTTTGTTGTTTTTGCCTGCTTTTCTTCTTCTTTTTTCTCTCCCTGTCTCTTTCTCCATGACTCCTCTTAACTCCATATCTCCTTAACTCTTCTTAACCTCTCTCACATTTCTCTTTCTGCTTGTTGTTTTTATTTTTTACTTTAAACTTTTAGCAGAGAGCTCCTGGTTCTAATTTGGAGGGCAGCAAAGAGGCTCGTAATTCTTCCATTTCCTTTTGATTAACTATCTGAGAATCTTTGTGGGTTTTGGGGAAAGTTAGTGCCCCCTGATTGAACAAAACAGTTAGTGGTAAATATTGAATCCTGCACTTATGATTACTTTTTATATCATAACTATCCTGCCAGAATTCAGAGTTTTCATTGTATATAGTTGTATATAGTTGTATACAGTTGTAGTTGAAACAATTATACATACAGTTATATATAGTTACACAGGTAAATCTTGAACAAAGAGGTAGTTTTATTGAATACTCTTTTTTATTCTTACTTAATACTTCTGTACTCAATTTTCAAATTGTCCATTTCTTTTAGCCTACTTTAGAAAAATCTTTAGTAGGATTTGGTATCATTAAAAATGGTAAACATTTGGACTTATTCCATTGGGTTCTTGATTACATAGGTGGGATGATACTTAAAAAAAAAAAAGAAAGAAAGAAAAAGAGAGGGCGCCTGGGTGGCTCAGTCGATTAAGCGTCTGCCTTCAGCTCAGGTCATGATCCCAGGGTCCTGGGATGGAGTCCTGCGGTCCTGTGTCGGGCTCTCTGCTCATCGGGGAGCCTGCTTCACTCTCTGCCCCCACCCTGCTCGTTCTCTCTCTCTCTCTCACAAAAACAAATAAATAATACTTGAAAAGATTCTTTAAAAAAAAATTTTTTTTTTGAGAGAGCATACATCAGGGGGAGGGGGAAGGGCAGAGGGAGAGGGAGAAGCCGACTCCCCACTGAGCAGGGAGCCCAATGCCGCCAGCTCGATCCCAGGATCCTGAGATTATAATCTGAGCCTAAGGCAGACATTTAACTGACTGAGCCACCCAGGCACCCTCACCCTACCCCTCAAAAGAAAGATTCTTAATTAAAGAAAATTAGAACTATTTTCACTGTAGCTTGGAAAACTCTCAAAGTGTGAGAAATATTTTAAGAAACTTTCCATGAGTTTAAAAGACTAGTATTTTGTGAAATTTATATGTTGTAGTTGAACCAATTTAATTATAATAATCAAAGAATAAATGTGTTGTTAATTGTATTATCACAGTGGAAGTGATAATGTACTTCTCACTGATGTGGTAATCAGCTTTAGAAAACTAAATAAAAGTTTATTTCACAAAACCAACTCTCTAAAAACAATGAAGTGCTGTCATTGGACTTCTTAATTATACAGTTTGTTGTTGTCAGGCCTAAGTCAAAAATTAAAATATTAGGACTAATTCCATTCATCATTGTATACCCTAGAGAAATTAAAACCTATGTCCACACAAAAACTTGTATAGAAATCTTCATAGCAGCATTATTTATAATAGCTAAAAGGTGAGAACAACCCAAATGTCCATTGATCAATGACTGAATAAACAAAATGTGGTATATCCATACAATGGAGTATTATTCGATCATAGAAAGGAATGAAGTACTAATACATGCTATAATATGGATGAATCTTGTAAACATTATGCTAGGTGAAAGAGCCAGACACAAAAGATCACATATTACATGATGCCATTCATATGAAATGCTCAGAATAGGCAAATATAGAGACACAGATCATAGATTAGAAGTTGTCTGTCTGTGGTTGGGAGAGGGGAAAGATGGGGTGTGTAGAGGGTAATAGCTAAAGGGTGCTGAGTTTCTTTTTGAGATAGTGACAATTGATGGTTGCATAACTATGAGTATATACTGAATCATACATTTTAAATGGGTGAATTAAATGGTATGTGTTCAAAACGGCTATAACAAAAAAAATTAGGACTTGCATTTGAATGGTTAATGGTCTTAAGTTTGCTAACGAGCAAAGTAAAAATGCAGTTACTTTTGAAAATGAAAACTATTGTTTGCTTAAAGATATTTTGGCTAGAGTGAAATTTCTGGGTTAATGCTCTAGCTAATGTATTATACATATGGGTATTCTACCCTAGGACTTGCATTTCTGTTATAACAGAAATAATTATTTTGTGAGTGAAACTCTGCAAATAATTTCTTTATGTTGGCTATTTTTAACATTTTGATTTAAATCAGGTCAAAATTTAAGGAGAGTAAGAAAAGAGTAATCAGAACTTGAGTCAATTGTTATTTTTAAAAATGTATATAGTACTAAGCCTTTCACATTTAAGTTTGAAAATAGAAATTTTACTTTGTTTTAAAAACTATAAACTAAAAAAAATAAAAATAAAAAATAACTATAAACTAGATAATGGAAGCAATACTTTTCTGTTTTTTACCTTTTTTGAGTGTAAAATTTAGCAGTGATTTAGAAAATCATATAAAACATAATATAGTATGTATGTATGTTTTATATACATATTCAATATGCTGGATAAATAAAACTTCTATGTATCTACCACCTGGATTAAGGAACAGATCACTGGCAGCTCCCCTGAAGTCAGTTTTATGTCTTTTCAAAGCACAACCTCTCCACCCTTTCCAAATATAACCTCTATCATACGTTTTGAGATAATCGGTTCCTTGAATTGCTTTGAAATTTTACCACGTATATATGCATCCCTCAGCAATATACTTAGTTTGCCAGGTTCTTAACCTTATGTCAGTGGAATAATTTAGTATATAGTCTTTGTTTCTTGTTTCTTTTGGTCAACATTATTCTTGCAAGATTCATTTAAGACAAAGGTCTTAATAAAGGCATCATATTCTGTAAAGGGCTAGATAGTAAGAGCAATTTGGTTTTGTAGGCTGTCTGCTGTCTGCTGCAGTTTGCTCAGCTCTGTGCTTGTAGTGTGAGAGCAGTCACAGACAATATGGAAATGAATGAGGGTGGTATATTCCCACAAATCTTATTTACGGAACAGGTTGCGTTTGAGGCTATAGTTTGCCAATTCCTGATTTTAGTGATTGCATAGCTATAGTTTATTCATTTCCATCATTGCATAGTTGCCTATAATTATATCAAAATATATCTTTTTTAAAAGCTAAAAATACATTTTATTTATTTTTTATTATTTTTAAGTTCTTATTTCAAACACCCGATGCTCATCCCCAGCGCACTCCTTAACCCCCATCCCAATTTCACTCATCCTTCCACCCACCCCCCCTCTGGCCATCATCAGTTTGTTCCCTGTAGCTAAGAGTTTATTTCTTGGTTTGTCTGTCTCTCTCTTTTTTTCCCTTTGCTTGTTTGTTTTGTTTCTTAAATCCCACATATGAGTGAAATCATATAACATTTGTCCTTCTCTAACTTATTTCACTTAGCATTGTACTGTCTAGCTTCATCTATGTCACTGCAAATAGAAGATTTCATTCTTTTTCATAGCTGAGCAATATTCCATTATAAATATATGCCACATCTTTTTTATCCATTCATCATTTGATGGACACTTGGGCTGATTCTATAGTTCAGCTATTGTAAATAATGCTGCTATAAACATAGGGGTACATGTGTCCCTTTGAATTAGTGTTTTTGTATTCTTTAGGTAAATACCCAGCAGTGAAAGTACTAGATCATAAGGTACTTCTATATTTAACTTTTTGAGCAACCTCCGTACTGTTTTCCAGGGTGGCTGCCCCAGTTTGCATTTCCAGCAATAGTGCAGGAAGGTTCCTTTTTCTCCACATCCTTGACAACACCTGTTGCTTGTGTTTCGATTTTAGCCATTCTGATAGGTGTGAAGTGATAGCTCATTGTAGTTTTGATTTGCGTTTCCCTGAGAAATGATAATGAGCATCTTTTCATTGTTGGCTGTCTGTATGTCTTCTATGGGAAAATGTCTGTTCATGTCTTCTGCCAATTTTTTAATTGGGTTATTTGTTTTTGGCATGCTGAGTTTGATAAGTTCTTTATATATTTTGGATACTAACCCTTTATCAGGTGTGTCACTTGCAAATACCTTCTCCCGTTCCATAAGTTTCCTTTTAGTTTTGTTGATTGTTTCCTTTACTGCGCAGAAGCTTTTCATTTTGTTGTAGTCCCATTAGTTTATTTTTGCTTTTGTTTCCCTTGCCTCAGGAGACCTATCTAGAAAAAAAGTTGCTACAGCTGATGTCAGAGAAGTTACTGCCTGTGTAATCTTCTACGTTTTTTATGGTTTCAGGTCTCACATTTGTCTTTAATCCATTTTGTCTTTATTTTTGTGTATAGTGTAAGAAAGTGGTCCAGTTTCATTCTTTTACATGTGACCATCCCGTTTTCCCAACACCATTTGTTGAAGAGACTTTTTTCCATTGGATGTTATTTCCTGCTTTGTTGAAGATTAATTGACCATATACTTTTGGGTTTATTTCTGGGTTTTCTGTTCTGTTCCATTGATCTATGTGTCTATTTTTGTGCCAGTACCATACTGTTTTTAGTACTATAGCCTTGTAGTACAACTCAAAGTCCAAAACTGTGATGCTTCCAGCTTTGCTTTTCTTTTTCAAGATTGCTTTGGCTATTTGGGGTCTTTTGCAGTTCCCCACAAATTTTAGGATTGTTTGTTCTAGTTCTGTGAAAAAGCTGTTGGTATTTTGATAGGGATTGCATTAAATGTTATAGATTACTTTGGGTAGTATTGACATTTTAACAGTGTTTTTCTTCTAATCCATGAACATGAAATGTCTTTCCATTTCTTTGTGTCATCTTCAATCTTTCATCAATGCTTTATAGTTTTCAGAGTACAGGTCTTTCACCTCTTTGGTTAGGCTTACTCCTAGGTATTTTATTATTTTGGATGCAATTATAAAGGTGTTGTTTTCTTAATTTCTCTTTCTGCTGCTTCATTATTGGTATATAGAAATGCCACATAAAGAATGAAGGGGGGAAATCAGAAGGGGAGATGAACGATGAGAGACTATGGACTCTGAGAAACAAACTGAGGGTTCTAGAGGGGAGGGGGGTGGGGGGATGGGTTAGCCTGGTGATGGGTATTAAGGAGGGCACGTTCTGCGTGGAGCACTGGGTCTTATACGCAAACAATGAATCATGGAACACTACATCAGAAACTAATGATGTAATGTATGGGGATTAACATAACATAATAATAATAAAAAAAGAAATGCAACAGATTTCTGTACATTTATTTTGTATCCTGTCAGTTTACTGAATTCATTTATCAGGTGTAGCAGGTTTTTGGTGGAGCCTTTTGGGTTTTCTCTATATAGTACCATGTCGTCTGCAAATAGTGAAAGTTTTACTTTTTCCTTACCAGTTTGGATGCCTTTTATTTTCTTTTTGCTTTCTGATTGCTGTGGCTAGCACTTCCAGGGCTGTGTTGAATAAAAGTGGTGAGAGTGGACATCCTTGTCTTGTTCCTGACTTTAGAGGGAAGGCTCTCAGTTTTTTCCTATTGAGGATGATGTTTGCCATGGATCTGTCATTATGGCCTTTATTATGTTGAGTTATATTCCATCTAAACCTACTTTGTTGAGGGTTTTTATCATGAATGAATGTTGTACTTTGTCAGGTGCTTTTTGTACATCTATTGAAATAATCGTATGGTTCTTACCGTTTCTCTTATTGATGTGATGTATCACATTAATTGATTTGCGAATACTGAACCACCTTTGGAACCCAGGAATAGATCCTTCTTGATCATCGTGAATGACTTTTTTAATGTATTGTTGGATTCACTCTGCTAGTATTTTGTTGAGGAGTTTTGCATCTGTGTTCATCAGAGATATTGGCCTGTAGTTCTTTCTTTGTGATGTTTTTATCTGGTTTTGATATCGGGGTATGCTGGCCTCATAAAATGAATTTGGTAGTCTTCTTTCCTTTTCTAGTTTATGGAATAGTTTAAGGATAGGCATGACTCTTTTTCAGATGTTTGGTAGAATTTGCCTGTGAAGCCATCCAGTCCTGGGTTTTGTTTGTTGGGAGTTTTTTGATTGCTGACTCCATTTCTTTGCTGGTAATCTGTTTAAATTTTTCTATTTCTTCCTGTTTCAGTTTTGATAGGTTATATGTTTCTAGGAATTTATCCATTTCTTCTAGGTTGTCCAATTTGTTTTTATAATACTCTCTTATAATTGTTTGTATTTCTGCGGTGTTTATTGTTATTTCTCCTCTTTCATTTGTGATTTTATTTATTTGTGTCCTTTATTTTTCTTGCTAAGTCTAGTTAGAGGTTTATGGATTTTATTGATTTTTTTTTTCCCCCATGAGAACCAGATCCTGGTTTCATTGATCTGTCCTATTGTTCTTTTAGTTTCTATACCATTTATTTCTGCTCCAATCTTCATTATTTCCTTCCTTCTGCTGCTTTTAGATGTTGTTTATTGTTCTTTTTGTAGATCCTTTGGGTGTAAGGTTAGGTTGTTTATTTGAAATTTTTCTTGCTTCTTGAGGTGGGCCTGTATTGCTATATACTTCCCTCATAGAACTGCTTTTGCTGCATCCCAAAGGTTTCGAACCACTGTATTTTCATTTTCATTTGTTTCCACGTACTTTTTTATTTCTTCTTTTATTTCCTGGTTGACCCATTCATTGTTTAATAGCATTTTATTTAACCTCCATGTATTTGTGGTCTTTCCAGATTTTTTCTTATGGTTGACTTATAGTTTCATAGCATTGTGGTCAGAAAAGATGCATGGTATGACTTTGATCTTCCTGAATTTGTTGAGGCTTGTTTTGTGTCCCAGTATGTGATCTATTGTGGAGAATGTTCCATGTGTACTTAAAAAGAATGTGTGTTCTGATGTTTTAGGATGGAATGTTCTGAATATATCTGTTAAATCTATGTGGTTCATGGTCATTCAGAGCCATTGTTGATGTTCTGTTTAGATGGTTTGTCCATTGATGTAAATGGGGTATTAAAGTCCCCTACTATTATGGATTATTATCAGTTTCTTAGTGTTTATTACCAATAGTGCTATGTTGGGGGCATAAATACTTACAATTGTTATATTTTTATTTTGGATTGTCCCCTTTATTATTATATAGTATCCTTCTTTGTCACTTGTTACAGGCTTTGTTTTAAAGTCTATTTTGTCCAATATAAGTATTGCTACTCTGGCTTTCTTTTAACATCCATTTACATGATAGATGTTTCTCTGTCCTCTCACTTTCAATCTGCAGGTGTCTTTAGGTCTAAAATGAGTCTCTTATAGGCATCTTATAGATGGGTCTTTTTTTTTTTTTTATCCATCTCTCACCCTACATTTTCTAATTGGAGCATTTAATTCATTTACATCCCAAGTAATTATTGGTAGATATGTATTTATTGCCATTTTATTACTTGTTTTGTGGTTGTTTCTGAAGATTTTCTCTGATCCTTTCTTGTCTTTCTCTCTTTTATGGTTTGCTGGTTTCCTTTAGTGATATATTTAGATTTCTTTCTCTTTATTCCTTGCATATTGATTCATGGTTTTTGATTTGTGGTTTCCATTAGGTTTGTTTATAACATCATATGTATATGGCAGCCTGTATTTAGTTAATGGTTGTTTAAATGTGAATACATACTTTACTCCTCCCCACGTTTTCCGTATATGGTGTCATATTTTGCATCCTTTTATTTTGTAAGTTTCTGTACTGGCTTTTACAGAAATAATCATTTTTACTGCTTTTGTGTTTCCTACTTTCATACTGTCATTTTTGGTCTTTCCTTTCCATTCTAAGAGTCTTCTTTAATATTTCTTGCAGGGCTGCTTTAGTGCTCATGAACTCTTTTAGTTTTTGTTTATCTGGAAAACTATCTCTTATTCTGTATGATAGCCTTTATGGATCGAGTATTTTTGGCTGCAGATTTTTCCCATTCAGCACTTTGAATATATCATGCCTCTCCTTCCTGGCTTAGAAAGTTTCTACTGAAAAATCAACTCATAGCCTTATGGGATTTCCTTTGTAAGTAACTGTCTTCTTTTGTATTGTTGCTTTTAATATTTTTTTCTGTATCACTTTATTTTGCCATTTTAGTTACAATATGTCTTGGTGTGGGTCTGCTTTTGTTGATCTTGTTGTGTTTTTTTTTTGGTGCCTCCTGGATCTGGATAATTGTTTCCTTCTTCAGATTAGGGAAGTTTACAGCTATTACTTCTTCAAATAAATTCTCTGCTCCCTTTTCTCTCTCTTCTTCTGGGACTTCTATAATACAGGTGTTATTATGTTTGATGAAATCACTGAGTTTCCTAAGTCTATTCTCATTTTGCACAATTCTTTTTTTCTCTGGTTCAGCTTGATTACTTTCCATTACCCTGTCTTCTAGGTCATTAATTTGTTCCTTTGCTTCTTCCAGCCTGCTGTTCATTCCATCAGGTGTGTTTCTCACTTCATTTATTGAGCCCTTTATCTCCCTTTGCTATGTTATTTATTATCTCTGTGCTAATGGTCTCACTGATGCCTTCCACCCTTTTCTCAAGTCCACTGAGTATCCTTATGATCATTACTTTAAATTTTCTATCAGGCATGTTACTTATATCTATTTTGCTTAGATCTCCGGCTATGGTCGCATCCTGTTCTTTCATTTGGGACAAATTCCTCTGTCTTCTCATTTTGTGTAAGTCCGTGTGCCTACTTCTCTGTGTAAGGAAACTCAACTATGTCTCCTGTTCTTGAGGGTAATGGCTTTTTGAAGATGAGGTCATTTAGTGCCCTGCGGTGTAGTGTCCTCTGTTCCCCAGGGCCTGGGGCTTCTGGGAGTGTCTCCAATGTGTGCTGCTTGTGCTTTGCTCTTGTGTCCTGGCTGCTTTATCCTTCAGGCCAGTCATCTGCAGAGGCTCTCTTTGCCTATTGTGGGCAGTATTTGTCTCTGGCCTGAATGTGGTGCATTTTAACAAGGTGTACTCTTGAGAAATGAGACCATCACTACTGCCACCAGAACTGAGCCTTGCACAATTCTCAGATCAGGAGACACTGTGTTGGCAGGGGTTTGGGGCAATCTTTTGGGAGTGGGAGCTTGCCATGCTGGGACTGAGGCAAGCATGATTGGGAAGGGCATTTCTTCCAAGAATGGTGGGGCAGGGCTTGGTATAAGCAAGTTAGGTAGTGAATGTTGGTGCTATGGTTTCTGCAGGTGGCCTTGTGCTTATGCTGAGGAGCAGGGGAGGGAAATGGCACTTACCAGTTCCTTTATTCCTGGAGGGGGTCTCTCTGGAATGCTGCCTCACTGGGACACACTCCAAGGTGAACAATTAACCTACCCTGCCCCCGGCCCCACTGCATGCCCAAGGTGCTCTTCAGATCACTGTTTCCATACTGTATGTCCAAGGGCTCTTTGCCTGCCTTTTCCCTAAGAGCAGCCCTAGTGTCCATCAAGTTCTCCCAATGCCAACCCCAGTGACCTTTAAAACTCCAGGTTTTAAGCCCCACTGGTTGCAAGAAGTCATGAAATTTGACCCCTTTCACATTCCAAGCCAATTGCTGTGGGGATTTGTCTTCCCCATGTGGGCTCCCCTGTGTGCTAGTCTGTGTCTCTCTTTTCTCTGCAATCACAGCTCCCTCTGCACTGTAGCAGCCACAACCCATTTTTCTCCCAAAGTTTTATCTTTTTTTTTTTTTTAAGATTTTATTTATTTATTTGAGAGAGAGAGAATGAGAGATAGAGAGCACAAGAGGGAAGAGGGTCAGAGGGAGAAGCAGACTCCCTGCCGAGCAGGGAGCCCGATGCGGGACTCGATCCTGGGACTCCAGGATCATGACCTGAGCCGAAGGCAGTCGCTTAACCAACTGAGCCACCCAGGCACCCCCAAAGTTTTATCTTATCTATCTTCTCTACTTTTAGTTGTGGAGTTTGTTATGTCAGTCTTCAGATTGATTTCTCACATCTTTAGGATAATATAATAGTTACCTAGTTGTATTCATGGGATGAGGTGAGTCATGAAGGGTCTTCCTACTCTGCTATCATTTTCCCCTCCCTATCTGTTCTATTCTTAAGGGATGTTTGGGTTGCTTCCAGTTTAGAATATTTATAAAAAATGCTGCTATAGACATTTTGATATATGTATTTTGGTGCAAATATGCAAGAATTTTTTTAGAGCATATACACCTAGGAGTAGAAATAATGAGTTACTGAATATGACATCTTCAGCTTGAGTTTTAAATGGCAAAATGTTTTTCTTTCTTTCTTTTTTTTTTCTTAAGATTGTATTTATTTGACAAAGAGAGACATAGCAAGAGAGGGAACACAAGCAGGGGGAGTGGGAGAGGGAGAAGCAGGCTCCCTGCTGAGCAGGGAGCCCAATGTGGGGCTCGATCCCAGGACCCTGGAATCATGACCTGAGGTGAAGGCAGATGCTTAATGACTGAGCCACCCAGGCGCCCCTCAAAATGTTTTTCAGTGGTTTTTTCAGTTTACAATCTCACTAGAAATATTTTAAAACTACCATTATTCAACAACTTCCTCAATACTTGGTAATATCTGAGTTTTTAATTTTAGCCAATTAAGAGGTAATGCTGCCACTTTGTGGTTTTTCTTTGTATAACCATGATTATTAATGAGATTTTATGCCTTTTCATATATTAGGTTTGAAATTAGCTTTTTGTTAGGTTTATTCCTAGTTATTCAACATTTTTTGATGTTATTATAAATGGTGTCTTTAAATTTTTTAAATTCTTTTGCTGATTTATAGAAATTCAGTTGATTTTGTATATTGATTTTGTATCAAGAAACTTGCTAGAGTCTCCTCTTCTAATAATTTATCACTAGATTAATTGTATCTTAAACATGTATAGTTATATCATCTCAGAAAAATGACTGCTTACTTTCCTTCATTTAATCCTTATATATTTTGTTTCTTTTTCTTGCCTTATTGTGTTGGCTTCTGATCTTTAGTACAATGCTTAGTCGTAGAGATAATGAGTATCCTCTTTTTTTTTTTTTTCTGCTCTCAAGAGGGAAAGTATTTCAACAATGAATATGATAGTTGCTGCAGTTGGGGATAGATAAACCTCTGCCTTATTTTTTTAAAAAATCCTTTCAATTCCTAGATCGCCAAGAATTTTTAAGCATAAATGAGCTTGTTGTTAAATTGTATCACTTTTTAAATATTATTTAAATGATTTGAAAATATTTCTCCTTTAATATGTCACTATGGTAAAATAAATTGATTTACTAATATTAAATTAACCTTGTATTTCTTGTATAAAACCATATTAATCATGACACATTATCTTTTTATATATTGCTACTGTTTCTTTAAATGAATTCATACTTTTACCTCTTTTCTAGATTTTTCCTCATATCTCAGATCTTTCTCTTGGGATTACTTCTGCCTTTTCTTAAATTATCATTTCCTTTAGTGAAGACATTCTGGTTATAAACTTTCTCAGTTTTTATTTGTTTAAAAAATGTCTTTACTTCCTCCTCACTCTGTAATAAGGAATCTGACTCCATTTGTTGATGTTCGAGGGCTGATGGCTTTTAAGCTTCACCTTCTTTTTCTTCTGCTTTGCCCTTTATCTGAGTAAACTGATAAGAAAATCCAGATGCTCTTCTCCTTTGGCATCAATGGTAGATTCAAACCACACAAGCCCCTTCCTGCATCTGGGAGCCCTCACCCTGGGCCTATCCTCTAACAACGATATAAGACCCCATGCCAGTCTTCTTTCCTCGCTGTAGGCTGTTTTTGGAACACCTTGGGAGGCCTGCCATGTTCTCTCTAGAAAGCTTCACTTATGTAAGCTTTTCATCCCTCTTGATGTGAGAGAAAGAGAGAGAGAGAGAGAGTGTGTGTGTGTGTGATGTGTGTGGCATTGGTCTCAACATCCAAACCAAATTTTTGGTGAGGTCTATCCTGTCTCCCTCTAGTATACCCAAAACACTCTTAAGAGATATTTTCTCTGAATATGGAATTTCATTTTTATAAATATTTTTGTTTACCATGATGAAGATACTATTCTACTATCTTTTGGCTTCCATTGTTGCTATTGGGATGTCAGATGTCCATCTAATTATTAATCTTTTGAATGTAATTTCTTTTTTTATTATTATGTTATGTTAATCACTATACATTACATCATTAGTTTTTGATGTAGTGTTCAATGATTCATTGTTTGCGTATAATACCCAGTGCTGCATGCAGAACATGCCCTCTTTAATACCCATCACCAGGCTAACACATCCCCCCACCCCCCTCCCCTCTAGGACCCTCAGTTTGTTTCTCAGAGTCCATAGTCTCTCATGGTTCATCTCCCCCTCCAATTTCCGCCCCCCTTCATTCTTCCCCTCCTGTTATCGTCTTCTTTTTTTTTTTAATATATTATGTATGATTTGTTTCAGAGGTACAGGTCTGTGATTCAACAGTCTTACACAATTCACAGCACTCACCATAGCACATACCCTCCCCAATGTCTATCACCCAGCCACCCCATCCCTCTCACCCCCCAACACTCCAGCAACCCTCACTTTGTTTCCTGAGATTAAGAATTCCTCATATCAGTGAGGTCATATGATACATGTCTTTCTCTGATTGACTTTTTTTGCTCAGCATAATACCCTCCAGTTCCATCCACGTCGTTGCAAATGCCAAGATTTCATTCCTTTTGGTGGCTGCATAATATTCCATTGTGTATATATACCACTTCTTCTTTATCCATGCATCTGTCGATGGACATCTTGGCTCTTTCCACACTTTGGCTATTGTGGACATGGCTGCTAAAAACATCGGGGTGCACGTACCCCTTCGGATCCCTACATTTGTATCTTTGGGGTAAATACCCAGTAGTGCAATTGCTGGATCGCATGGTAGCTCTATTTTCAAATTTTTGAGGAACCTCCATACTGTTTTCCAGAGGGGTTGCACCAGCTTGCATTCCCACCAAGAGTGTAGGAGGGTTCTCCTTTCTCCACATCCCCGCCAACATCTGTCGTTTCCTGACGTGTTAATTTTAGCCATTCTGAGGGGTGTGAGGTGGTATCTCATTGAGGTTTTGATTTGGATTTCCCTGTTGCCGAGCGATGTTGAGCACTTTTTCATGTGTCTGTTGGCCATTTGGAATTTCATGTGTCTGTTGGCCATTTGGAATTCCAATTTCTTTGGAAAAATGTCTGTTCATGTCTTCTGCCCGTTTCTTGATTGGATTATTTGTTCTTTGGGTGTTGAGTTGGATAAGTTCTTTATAGATTTTGGATACTAGCCCTTTATCTGATATGTCATTTGCAAATATCTTGTCCCATTCTGTCAGTTGTCTTTTGGTTTTGTAGACTGTTTCTTTTGCTGTGCAAAAGCTTAATCTTGATGAAGTCCCAATAGTTCATTTTTGCTCTTGCTTCCCTTTGGCGACGTTTCTAGGAAGAAGTTTCTGTGGCTGAGGTTGAAGAGGTTGCTGCCTGTGTTCTCCTTTAGGATTTTGACAGATTCCTGTCTCACATTTAGGTCTTTCAATCATTTTGAGTCTATTTTTCTGTGTGGTGTAAGGAAATGGTCGTTTCATTCTTCTTCATGTGGCTGTCCAATTTTCCCAACACCATTTGTGGAAGAGACTGTCTTTTCCATTGGACATTCTTTCCTGCTTTGTCAAAGATGAGTTGACCATAGAGTTGAGGGTCTATTTCTGGGTTCTCTATTCTGTTACATTGATCCATGTGTCTGTTTTTGTGCCAGTACCATACTGTCTTGATGATGACAGCTTTGTAATAGAGCTGGAAGTCCGGAACTGTGATGCTGCCAGCTTTGCTTTACTTTTTCAACATTCCTTTTTTTTTTTTTTTTTAAAGATTTTATTTATTTGACAGAGAGAGACACAGCGAGAGAGGGAACACAAGCAGGGGGAGTGGGAGAGGGAGAAGCAGGCTTCCCGCTGAGCAGGGAGTCCGACGTGGGACTCGATCCCAGGATCTGGGATCATGACCTGAGCCGAAGGCAGACACTTAACGACAACATTCCTCTGGCTATTCGGGGTCTTTTCTGATTCCATACAAATTTTAGGATTATTTCTTCCATTTCTTTCAAAAAACTGGATGGTATTTTGATGGGGATTGCATTGAATGTGTAGATTGCTCTAGGTCGCATTGACTTCTTTACAATGTTTGTTCTTCCAGTCCATGAGCATGGAACGTTTTTCCATTTCTTTGTGTCTTCCTCAATTTCTTTCATGAGTATTCTATAGTTTTCTGAGTACAGATCCTTTGCCTCTTTGGTTAGATTTATTCCTAGGTATCTTATGGTTTTGGGTGCAATTGTAAATGGGATCGACTCCTTAATTTCTCTTTCTTCTGTCTTGTTGTTGGTGTACAGGAATGCCACTGATTTCTGTGCATTGATTTTATATCCTGCCACTTTACTGAATTCTTGTATGAGTTCTAGGAGTTTTGGGATGGAGTCTTTTGGGTTTTCCACATAAAGTATCATAGCATCTGCAAAGAGTGAGAGTTTGACTTCTTTGCTGATTTGGATGCCTTTGATTTCTTTTTGTTGTCTGATTGCTGTGGCTAGGAATTCTAGTACTATGTTAAATAGCAGTGTTGATAGTGGACATCCCTGCCATGTTCCTGACCTTAGGGAGAAAGCTCTCAGTTCTTCCCCATTGAGAATGATATTCGCTGTAGGTTTTTCATAGATGGCTTTTATGATATTGAGGTATGTACCCTCTATCCCTAATCTCTGAAGAGTTTTGATCAAGAAAGGATGCTGTAGTTTGTCAAATGCCTTTTCTGCATCTATTGAGAGGATTGTATGGTTCTTGTTCTTTCTTTTATTAATGTATTGTATCACATTGATTGATTTATGGATGTTGAACCAACCTTGCAGCGCAGGGATAAATCCCACTTGGTCGTAGTGAATAATCTTTTTAATGTACTGTTGTATCCTATTGGCTAGTATTTTGGTAAGGGTTTTTGCATCCATGTTCATCAAGGATATTGGTCTGTAGTTCTCCTTTTTGATGGGGTCTTTGTCTGGTTTTGGGATCAAGGTAATAGTGGCCTCATAAAATGAGTTTGGAAGTTTTCCTTCCATTTCTATTTTTTGAAACAGATTCAGAAGAAGAGATATTAATTCTGTTTTTAAATGTTTGGTAGACTTCTCCTGGGAAGCCATCTGGCCCTGGGCTTTTGTTTGTTGGGAGATTTTTGATTCCTCCTTCAATTTCCGTAGGGATTATAGGTCTGTTCAGGTTTTCTGTTTCTTCCTGGTTCAGTTTTGGTAGTTGATACATCTCTAGGAATGCATCCATTTCTTCCAGATTATCTAATTTGCTGGCATATAGTTGCTCATAATTTGTTCTTATAATTGTTTGTATTTCTTTGGTGTTGGTTGTGATCTCTCCTTTTTCATGATTTTATTTATTTGGGTCCTTTCTCTTTTCTTTTTGATAAGTCTGGCCACGGGTTTATCAACCTTGTTATCAGGTTATCAGGTTAGAAGGTTTATCAACCTTCTTTCAAAGCACCAGCTCCTAGTTTCATTGATCTACTGTTCTTTTGGTTTCTATTTCATTGATTTCTGCTCTGATTTTTATTATTTCTCTTTTCCTGCTGGTTTTAGGCTTTATTTGCTGTTCTTTCTCCAGCTCCTTTAGGTGTAGGGTTCGGTTGTGTATTTGAGACCTTCCTTGTTTCTTGAGAAAGGCTTGTATTGTTATATACTTTCCTCTTAGGACTGCCTTTGCTGCATCCCAAAGATTTTGAACAGTTGTTTTTCATTTTCATTGGTTTCCATGAATTTTTTAAATTCTTCTTTAATTTCCTGGTTGACCCATTCATTCTTTAGTAGGATGCTCTTTAGCCTCCATGTTTTTGAGTTCTTTCCAACTTTCCTCTTGTGATTGTATTCTAGTTTCAAAGCATGTGGTCTGAAAATATGCAGGGAATGATCCCAGTCTTTTGGTACTGTTTGAGACCTGATTTGTGACCTGGGATGTGACCTATTCTGGAGAATGTTCTATGGGCACTAGAAAAGAATGTGTATTCTGTTGCTTTGGGATGGAATGTTCTGAATAGATTTGTGAAGTCTATTTGGTCCAGTTTGTCATTTAAAGTCTTTATTTCCTTGATCTTTTGCTTAGATGATCTGTCCATTTCAGTGAGAGGGATGTGAAAGTCCCCCACTATTATTGTATTGTTGTTGATGTGTTTCTTTGCTTTTGTTATTAGTTGGCTTATATAATTGGCTGCTCCCATGTTAGGGGCATAGATATTTACAATTGTTAGATCTTCTTGTTGGATAGACCCTTTAAGTAGGATATAGTGTTCTTCTTCATCTCTTATTACAGTCTTTGGTGTAAAATCTAATTTGTCTGATATAAGGATTGCCACCCTAGCTTTCTTTTGGTGTCCATTAGCATGGTAAATTGTTTTCCACTGCCTCATGTTCAATCTGGGGGTGTTTTTGGGTGTAAAATGAGTCTCTTGCAGACAGCATATCAATGGGTCTTGTTTTTTTATCCAATCTGATAGCCTGTGTCTTTTGATTGGGACATTTAGCTCATTTACATTCTGGGTAACTATTGCAAGATATGAATTTCGTGCCATTGTTTTGCCTGCAAGGTGACTGTTACTGCTAATTGTCTCTGTTCCTTTCTGGCCTATGTTACTTTTAGGCTCTCTCTTTGCTTAGAGGACCCCTTTCAATATTTCTTGTAGGGCTGGTTTTGTGTTTGCAAATTCCTTTAGTTTTTGTTTGTCCTGGAAGCTTTTTATCCCTCCTTCTATTTTCCATGACAGCCTCGCTGGATATGGTATTCTTGGTTGCATATTTTTCTCATTTAGTGCTCTGAGTATATCATGCCAGTCTTTTCTGACCTGCCAGGTCTCTGTGGATAGGTCTGTTGCCAGTCTAATGTTTCTACCATTGTAGGTTACAGATCTCTTCTCCTGAGCTGCTTTCAGGATTTTCTCTTTGTCTCTGAGACTTGTAAGTTTTACTATTAGATGTTGAGGTGTTGACCTATTTTTATTGATTTGGAGAGGGGTTCCCTGTGCCTCCTGGATTTTGATGCCTGTTTCCTTCCCCAAGTTAGGGAAGTTTTCTGCTATAATTTGCTCCAATATACCTTCTGCCCCTCTCTCTCTTTCTTCTTCTTCTGGGATCCCAATTATTCTAATATTGTTTCGTCTTATGGTATCACTTATCTCTCGAATTCTGCCTTCGTGATCCAGTAGTTGTTTATCTCTCTTTTTCTCAGCTTCTTTATTTTCCATCATTTGGTCTTCTCTATCACTAATTCTCTCTTCTGCCTCATTTATCCTAGTAGTTGGAGCCTCCATTTTTGATTGCCCCTCATTAATAGCCTTTTTGATTTCAACTTGGTTAGATTTTAGTTCTTTTATTTCTCCTGAAAGGGTTTCTCTAGTAACTTCCATGCTTTTTCATGCCTAGCTAGTATCTTTAAAATCATCATTCTGAACTCTACTTCCGACATCTTACTAATGTCTGTATTGATTAGGTCCCTGGCAGTCGATATTGCCTCTTGTTCTTTTTGTTGAGGTGATTTTTTCCATCTTGTCATTTTGTCCAGAGGAGAATAGATGAATGAGAGAACAAAATTTCTAACAGGGTAACAACGTCCCCAGAAAATATATACTAAACAAATCAGAAAAGACCTGAAACCAGAGGAAAAGAAAGGGAAAGGAAGAAAAAGGAAGAAAAATAAAAAGATAAAACATACAAAAGAGAACAAAAGAAAAGAAAAAAATAGAATATGTCAAATATGATCAGGCTGATGCATAGATCAGTGCCACACAGTAGATTTTGGGCATAATTTGTTCTGTTCGAAGAAAGTGCCTCCCAAGATTTTAACGAAAGGAAAACTTACATATGTAGTTAATACGATGAAGTGATGGTATATGAATGTAAAGCTGAAAATTCTAAAAGATTTTATAAAAGGAATTGATAAGAAGTTGGTTGAAAAAAGAAAAGGATTTAAAAAAAAACGGGAGAGAATGTGTTCAGGCAGGAGCCTAGAACAAAGCCATACACTAGAGATTTAGGGTATATTTTGATCTGTTAGAAGAAACTATCCCAAAATTTTAAAGAGAGAACAACATATATATATATATATATATATATATATATATATATATATATATATATACCAAAAATAAGGTTAACTACTATGAAGGGATAGAATATGACTCTAAAAATGAAAAATAAAAAAAGATTTTTAAAAAAAAGTGATAGATAAGATGTTGGTTGAAAAAGGTAAAAAGAAAAATTCAAAAAAAAAAGTTGAAAAAAAAAGAAAAAATTAACTTTGAAAGACTGCAGAATCATGGTAAAAAAGCCGTGAATTCTATGTGCAGTTTGCCCTAGCGCTAGAGTTCTGCCGTTCTCCTTGTTCGGTAAACTTGGTCTTGGCTGGCTTTTCTTGCTGATCTTCTGGGGGAGGGGCCTGTTTCCATGGTTCCCAAATGTGTTTGCCGGAGGTGGAATTGTCCCACCCTTGTTGGTCCGGGCTAAGTAATCTGCTCGGATTTGCTCTCGGGAGCTTTAGTTCCCTGCAAGCTTCCCGTAGGGCTTTGGAGGATGAGAGTGAAAATGGTGGCCTCCCACTCTCCACCCTGGAGGAGCCGAGAACTCAGGGCCCCTCTCCTCAGTGCGCCCCCAGAGAAAAGCAGTCAGTCACTCCCGTCTCCCCAGTCTCTGGCTGCACTCTGTCCTCACCCGGCCCATGACCGAGCGTTTCTATCTCTGGCACCCCAACCTAGCAGATTCCTGCGGTGCACTCCCACGCCGCTCCTCCCAGGGAAGGAAGGGGAGTCTCCCTGGATCTGCCGCTTGTTGGGTCCCTGCTGGAGGAGCAGTGGCCCGACTGGGCCGCAGATCACAGTTTATGGCAACCCCGAGCTGAGAGCCCGCGACTCGGCTCCGTCTCTGCAGCCGGCTTCCCTGCTCCGATACCTGGGAGCTCTGCCGCACTCAGGCACCCCCGGTCTTTCTGTGACCGAGGGTCCTGAGACCACACTGTCCCCCGAGGTTTCCACCCCCCGCTTAGCCACTGGAGTGACGTCCCTCAGCGGAGCCGACTTCTCAAAGTTCTGATTTTGTGCTCCGCGGCTCTAGCACTTGCCAGAAGCGGCTGATGGAGGCCCCTCCCCTGCCGTCTATCCTCCCGAATATCCCCTCGGATTCACTTCTCCGCACGTCCTACCTTCCAGTAAGTGGTCGCTTTTCTGTTCAGAGAGTTGTTGATATTCTTTTCTTCGATCTCCTGTTGAGTTTGTAGGTGTTCAGAATGGTTTGATCCCTATCCACCTGAATTCCTGGGACCACAGGAAATCCAGGTCTCCTGCTCCTCTGCCATCTTGCTCCTCCCCTGTGTTTGTATTTTTTATGGCTGCTGTTAAGCTCTTCATCTTATCTTCAGTGTTCTGTAGTTTCACTGAGTTGTTTCTAAGTGTGTGTTCCTTTATTCCTTTTTTTCATGTAATACAGTTTGAGATCTGAATAGCTTCTTGAACTTGTGGATTGTTTCCTCATCACTTTTAGAAAACTCTCTGTCACTATTTTTTGCATATGTTCTCTTGCCCATTCTCTCTATCCTCTTTTTGAACTGCCATCAAATATATTAGGCTTTCTCATTCTGTCATCCCATGACTCTTAATTTTCTTCTATGTTTTCCATTTTTTTCCCTCTCTGTGCTGCACTCAAGGTAATTTCATCTGACCAATATTCCCATTTACTTATTTTCTCTTCACCTGTTTCTTATCTGCTGTTATACTCATTTACAGTGTTTTTAATTTCAGTTATTGAATATTTTTATTTCTGGAAATTACAGTTTGTACTTTATCAGATCTGTTAGGATCTATTTTTACAATTCTCTGCATATATTTTCAAACTTCATTTTTATTACTTTAACACTGATAGATGTTTTATAGTCTGTGCCTAATAATTCCAATTTTATTTCTTTTTTTTTCTTTTGTCATTTGCCTTTCTCTATTTTTCTTGTTATGGTGTGATTTCCCATTATATACTTGAATTTTTAAAAAATCTGAATTGCTTTTTGTCTTTCAAAGTAATTATTTGTGAGTATTATTACAGACTGAGGATAAAAGTGACTCTTTCCATAGGTTATTTGAGGTTGCTTCAGCCAGACACCTAAAAATATTGCCTTCACGACCACCGTAAATTGAATTCTTGGCATTAGGGTTTTTTTGATTACTTAATTGATGTGAATTTAGTCTGCAAATCCAAGGAGGATAATGTTTTGCTTTTTCTCAGTGTCATTTTTCTTCCATCTCTACTTAGTGCCTGGGCCACTTTAATTCCGTCCCTTGAGAGTGGGAGGGCTGGGTGGGTTTACTTCTGGCTTACTCTTATTTTGAGGGTGTGAGCCTTAGGGAATTTAGTTTAATTTGGAGAAGTTCACCTTTTTGGACAGTGCCCTTAGGGCAGAAGAAATTTTAGTGCTCTGCTTCCCTCTCTGGGTTTTTCCTTTCTCTGATATTTTGAACTAATTTTTTTACTACCTTATTAGATCTTTGATAATTTTAAGAAGTTACTTTAAAAATGTCCAATATCATTTGTGATTATTTTTAGTGGGAGGATTCATCCAAATAATTTAGCCTTCCATATTCTCAGGAAGTGAAGTTTCGAGCCTATTTTTTAAAAAGAGACTCTTATTTGAAACACCAGTTCAGGCTGTGGTTCAACAACAAATGTTGTTCTTCGACATTGGGAGCAAGTTGGGGGCCAAGGACAGAAGAGCCTCTCATTTTAAGATCCCAATTCCAAGCTTGTAGGACTCCTCAGTCCTCATAAGTTGTGGTTATTACTGTTTCCTTCATTTTAAAGATGAGTAAACTGAAGCATAGATAAGGAAGTTGTTTATCATCACACAATTTTTTTACGTGATAGAGCTGTAACTCAAAGCCAGATCTCTGAACCACAACCTATGTTTCCATTCATACATTTATTTCCTCTTACCAGGTTCAAAGTTATTCTAATTGTCCTTTTGATTGTGCCACTATGCTTTGGCCTTTGGCCTCTTGTGAATTATTTCTACATAGCCCTTATAGGCATGGGCTAATATTCCTGGGGTGTGCCTCAGCTCTCTGCCTCTGGCCGCAGAAATTTGAGTCATAATCATTAAGAAAAGTTATATATGTCCCCAAAATGTTACAAAGAGACTAATGAGCTCTACATTGTACCAGATTTACTGACCCAAACTCTCTGTAACTAACAAGTTTATTAAGACTCTTTCTTGGTATAAAACACATACATACTCATCATGGAAAATAAAAATACATAAATGAACAAAACCAAGAAAATAGAGGATACCTGTAATCATACCCAGTCAAAGACAGTCACTTGGAAACCCTTCCAAACTCTATACATATACACACACTCTATATTTACATTTGTATTCTAGAGGGGAATCATGCCACGCATTCTGTTTTATAGCTAGGTTTTGGCTACATGGTATCATATGCCTTAATGATGACTGCATGTTGAGTAGAGGACAGTATATATTGAGACCAAGGCCAGAAAACAATAGGAAATCAAGCCAGAAGCCTTTTCTAAGATATTGCAAGCTTTGCAGGGAAAAAAGTGTATAATATGTCTTATTTTCCTATTTTCTAATATTATGCAGCAAGTCATTACTTACTTAGGGAACATCATTGTAATGAGAGCACTTGTTCTCTCTGAGGCAAATACAGTTATGATGGTTAACACAGAAAGCACTGTCCCATGTGGTTAAGGGCTATTGTGATTTTATTCCTGTTGATCTATTTCTTCTTAGTAGTTGTTTCAAAGCATATAATGTTGAAAATGAGAACCATAATGTCCAAATGTAAAGATATTTGCATGGAGGTGACATTTCAATATGTTACTTAAAAGTCCTGGAAAAGTAGTCTTTATTTCCATTAAACTTGAAAACCAGAAAATGCTGAAGGGCAAAGTTACCCATCCCAAGCGTGGAAGTGATTTTAGAGGATGAGATCTGATTGTTACAAAGAAGTTAGTATGTTTCTAATCAGGGGATTTTAAACAACCATGAAGACCTTAGAATAGAAATTAACCAACAGTGGGTCAAGTCAAACTGTAATATTCTCATTATATGTTAGTGAACTGCTCTGTAGATTTTAAAGCCCTTGCTTATGAACAACTTTTTCTAGTCCTATATACCCAACTTATAATAAGTCATTTACTCTTTCTGAGACTATTTCATTACCTGAAAAATTAATACTTTTGGTTGTTTCCAGTTGCATTATCATTGAATATTGAATATTGAATACATCTTGATGCTTTTGACCAAGTGTTCCTATAGTAGAGATTCCTAGGAGGGAAAAATTTATATCAAAGGTATACATATATAGAATTTTGACAAACAATTGCCAGGTTATCCTCAATTTACATTCTCACCAAGAATGTATGACAGACCACACTTTTTGACATTTAGTATTATTTTTTTCTAGCTTTATTGAGATATAATTGGCACATAATAATATTATTAACAGTTATTTCTTTCAATCAGTTGGGTTCAAATATAAAATACTACTTTTTTACTGAGGTCTACTCAGTATATAACATTATATAAGTTTCACGTGTACAACTTTATAATTCCACATCCATATGCTATACAAAGTGATCACCACTAAAGGTCTAGTTATGATCCATTATTTTATTTATGTTTCAGTCATTACTAGAGGGTTTGAACACATTTTTCATATGTTTATAGTTCATTTATATTCATTTTTTTGTAAACCGAGTTTGTATCTTTTGACTATTTTTCTATTGTGTTATTCTTATTGATTTATAAGTGCCTTTAGCATTGTATATAATACACATGTTTTGTTTATTTAGGAACATGCATCACTAGGCCTAGAATTTTCTTTTGTTTTTCCTCCCTTCTGCTTTTCTTGACTGTGAACTGGAAAACATTTAATCTTTTTCTAAACTATGATGCAGTTTTCATAACTTTAGAATTATCCTTTGAAAGTTGGTACAGTGTAGCCATTTGTCCTGATTTGCCTGAAACATTTCCTCTTTCTCATATTGTCCCAGCTTAATTATTAATAATACTGTCTCTCACTCTCCAAAATGCCTGGTTGAGGTGATAAATTACATGGTTCCCCTGGGATGAGCTCACTTAAAGCAACTAGCTAAGCCTTAGGCATTTGGGGTGCAAAATCTCACACAGCTTTTTCAGTTTGTCATATAGTTATTGTATATTTAGATTTTTTAATGTAATTTATTTTTGAGCCGTTTTGGAAGTTCATTTATTTTTCTAAGAAATCAACCATTTCACTTGCTTTTGAAATTTATCAGTACATAATTGCACAGCCTTCTGCTTTCAAGTATCATTTTGGCTCCTGCATAAATAGCATAAATAGGTCCCTTTTCTGTTTCCTAAAACTAAGTATGTCTCTTCCTTTTTGCCAGATAACTGTCTATTGTATAGATCTTTTCATTTAGCATATCACATTTAATGTATTTTTGGTTTCTTATTTACACATCTCTGCTTTCTTTTAATTTACTTTCTTTTCCTACCTTTTAAAATTAAATTTTCAGTTAACTTATCATTCTTTCTTATTTTCTATGAAATACCATATAAACTATAAATTTTGAGCTGTGTACCACTTTGGCCACATCTCTTAAATTTTGAGGTGGGTACTCTTATTGTCTCATCTCTGATTAGTTATTTATTTCAGTTTTGATGCTACAGAACTATGCCAGAATATATATATTACATTATTTAAAATTTCCTGATAGCATTCCATTGTAATGACACACCATACTTTTCTTTAATCGGTCACCTAATTTTGGAAGTTTATCCATTTTCTGATTTTTCACTATAATGCTATAATAATGAATATATTTTTTCACTTGTTCATTTTTTTCTCTTTTTTCATTTACTTCTTGAGAATAATATTTTAGTTATGGAATTTTGGTCATTGGCTAGTAGTCCTTTGAAATGTCTCAAAAGTACCCATTAGAAAGATAACATCGATTTTCAATCTCTCATCAGCACTGCATGAGAATGTGCATTTCCTCACATCTACAACACTGAGAATTACTGGTTTTCAGCTTTAACAAAATGAGTTAGAATTTCTTATACAGAGGCTAAGGTATGGCCATCCCTATGGAGTTACCACTGCCTTCAAAGCTGACAAAATTAGGAGAGGAAGGAATGATATTATGAGACTACAATGTCAGATCAGGAAGGTACCTAAAAAATTATTCCATTTAGCTGCCTCATTTTTACATATTAAAAAATTGAACCAGTTTTTTAATGTTTTTAATTTTTTTCTATATTACAGATTTTTTTCAAGTAAATACTCTTTTTTTTAAAAGATGTTATTTATCTTTTTGAGACAGAGCATGAGAGAGAGCACGAGTGGGGGGAGGAGCAGAGGCAGGGGGAGGAATGGGGAGGGGAGGGGAAGAGGCAGAGAGAGAGGGAGAAGCAGGCTCCCAGCTGAGCAGGGAGCCTGACGCGGGATTCGATCCCAGGACCTGGAGATCATGACCCGAGCTGAAGGCAGTCGCTTAACTGACTGAGCCACCCAGGTGCCCCTCAAGTAAATATTCTCAAAGCATCATTAATAAATGGTTATTATACTAGCCATGCTACTTATTTATAAATAAAGTAAAACATGACATATGTATACATCCTCTAATCATCAACATGTACTTATTGAGTGCTAACTAAGTAAAACATAAAAATGCTTAGAGTAGAGGTTTATGGTTAAAGATGGTTATTTAAATGCTACATTTGGAGCCCCCAGGAAAATATTTGTATTTATTGTTAATAGAAGAGTAACCAGAATTTTAGCAGTAAAAACCCTTCTGTTTACTAGCTTTCCCAGAAGCTAGTGGGAGCTGCTTCTGGGAGCTTTCCTAAAGAAGAGAGAGCTTTCCTAAAATCTATCATCTTAGCCATATGAGATACTGAGGTAAATTTAACAGTAGACCCTACACCCCACCCCTACTTCTGCCAAACTGTGATCAGTTGATTTATCATGCCACGTAAGTCAGGTAGTCAGCAATATTCTGTCATCAGTCCCCTCATTCCCTTTTCAGATAGGTCCTTGTGCCAAGCCCTGCTGTAGGTCCTTTGAAGAAGACATTAAATATATTGTGGCTTTGTGGCGAGAGTCACACACATGTAAACACTACTTCTAGTGGCTTACGAAACACTCTATCATACATGTTTGTGTGGGGTGCTGTGGAACACTTTTAACTACCTGGGAAAATTCAGGTGCTTCACAGAGATGGTCAGAAGGATGAATGCACGCAAAGTCATGGTGATATGGAAGCATGTGTCCTGTGTAGGGAACTGTGCGCCTTTCCACTGACCGGTAATTAGGAAATGGGGGAGAAATGCAGGCTGGGGAATGTGTTAGGTTTACAGTACCTTGAGATAACCAAAGGAGGATGGAACTATGCCCCAGATCTTTAGAGCAAAGCAAAGAAGGTTTGGGAGTTATCAACATGTGTTTGCCGTTTAACACCTTAACCAAGAGAGGGTGTATTGACTGAAAGAGAATGGGATTGAATCAGAACTCTGGAACCACCCATGCCAAGGATCAAGCAGAACAGAAATGTTATCTCTAGGTGAGTATTAGGAAAGAAGGCAGATGAGAGGTGTGGTCCAGTCAGTAGAAAGATCAGTTCACCTTAGGTCTAAAAACAGCCATTGGATTTGGCCATTAGGTGGTTATTTTCAGTGACATAAGGATGGAAGCCAGATGGCAAGACAGTTCAGAGTAGACAGTTTGGAGGGTGCCGATGTAGGTAATCCTTTAAAGAAGTATGCAGAGGAAGCGAGAAGGGGGAAGATGGGATACAGATTGCAAGGGAGAAGCAAGGAAAGTGAAAAGAGGGAAAAGAGGTGACGAAGAGGTGCAGCAGGGAGACAGGATTGGGGGAGCCTGAGAACCCTGTGAACAAACTTCGGAAACACCCCCTCAATGTTAGCCCAGACCCCAGGTTAATGGGAATTGCTGGGAAAGAACATTTGGACAACTTTTCAGACTGAGTTTTGAAACAGTCTTCAGAAGGAAGAAAAGGTACCTTCACCTTAATAGAACATTAATTTAAAGCCCCATTCAATATGTTGCTGGCTACAAATAAATGGCATTAAAAAAACTACGTTGTCCTTTGCATCCTAGCCAAAGCAGTTGGTAATTCATTGGTTAAGTTGGTGGTCGACTTTGGATACTGGTACAGATGTTATGATCGAACAGAGGGAAACTATTACCCTCAAAACTCTCCCCAGAAAAGGATTCACTTGTATTTGTAATCTTGAAGGATCCAGCTCATTTACAATTTTAACTAACGGCCATTTCCAAAAAATTCTATGAAAAACGAAATCTCTTGATGATTTCTTCACTTACCAGTAAAGACTTGTAGTATGTGCTGCAGTGCAAATGTCTTAAAACGGTTTTGCCTAAAATAGCGTTTTTAGTTCTTTCATGAAAGGTGCTGGCAGAGTTACTTGATATCACAATCTCTATGCTTAGCATTCCTTTTACATGACCCTAAGAGTTAAACTGCTACACTGGGGGATTTTTCTTTAAAATTAATTTAACTGAAAATCTCTTCAAATTGTATTGTTGGCTTTGGTGCAGGGCATGAAATAATTTTCCATCATACCCCACCATTCCTCAAAGGTCAGACTTTGAATTGGGCTGTTACTGTCTTGCTGCAGAATTTCTAAGCTATGTTAATTTTGGGTCTGCTGTTGATGGATGGAGCAGTTTGAATTCTGACATATAGCAGGCTGACTTGAATGACCTGCAGAGGCAGATGTCAGTCTGTTATTTTGTGCCCGTTTGTCAGGAAGGAAAAACAACGTCTGTTCAGGCTGTTCTGGGTTTCCTACATGCAAGTGGGCAAATGGACACTACACTTAATATAGGTCATGGATGTGGTATTTATATAATATGTATAATATATTGATATGTAAAGGAACACACAAATAACGTGCATGATGTTTTTATATGCCGTTTTCTATCTGGTATTATAAATATTTGGTGTGGATGTAAACAGAGGTGTGTGTCTTTGAACACAAGGACCCACAAAATTGCTTTATGTATAGAGGAGTGTATCCATTGGTCATAACTCACTCATCTTTCTGTGGATGTGTATTCTTTCCATTGAGATAATTGGATATGCCTCAAAATGGCGTAGGTAGGAAGAGCACATGTGGATCCCAGAGAGCAAGGAAAGCAACACTACGGAGTTAGAGGTCTGAGGTCTAAGGCTGGCAAGGAGGGAGTGGGAAACCAGAGAAAGTACAAAAAGGCTCTGCCCACATCCTCGAAAAGGACCAAGCATAGGGAAGGAATAGTCTGATGAACCATCTAATAATATGAAAGAAAATGGGGTCTCATTGGGAGTCAGAGCTGCTTTCATGAGTGAGTTGAAATTACCCGGAGTTCATGAGTCACTATGACTATGGCCATCCCTTTCCAAGGATCGCCTTCCCTCCTTAAAGAGTTTCCTTGACAAAGAGGAGCAAGTTGGGTGCACGGGTTCTAGAAACTGCCCAAATCCATTGTTCTCTGAAGAGAGGAGATGGAGGAAGAAGGTGTGGACTCGCCCTCTCCATCCCAGCCCCAAACTAGTTTTACCTGATTCATTAATATCTGGGGATTTTGCACAGAGACTAATTTGCTGAGACTGAGTTTTGTTTGTTTATTAATTTTAATTTTTATTGATTATGCATAGTTTAGAAAGTCAAATAATACTAAAAGGCTTATAATACAAATAGCAATTCCCCAATCCACCTCCCACCCCTAACCCTAGTCCCCAAAGGGGGACTTCCCATGCATTGATCTGTCTCTTCTGGTGTTTATACACTTCTAAACAAATTCCTTAATTTATCCGTGTTAGTCCTTACCTCTGGGCTTCTCTTTTAGTGGATGACGATTCAGCTCTCCTCTCCATCATCCCCTGCTTCCCCTCTCCTCTCCTCCCTAAATTAGTTTTCAGGTTTTTATCTTTATGCTGAGTGAATGTGTTCTATAGTTATATTACTTTTACTCTGCAACAGTTTTTGCCCTTGCTTTATTAAAAAAAAATCTTCTCAGTGATTCTTTCCATATGCTCTAATACCATCCCAATTAAGTGTTCCATCTAGTCCTACCCATCAGATAATGTATCAGTTGCGTCTGTGAAGAGCTCTCCATTCTTCCAGTTCAGTGTGGGCAGCTCGTCTCTAGGCCTGCTCCAAGGCCACTCACTTCTGTTCTCAAGCTTTTGTTGTCATCTTGAGAATACCATTTCCCTCTTGCCTGTTTTGGGTCACCTTTCCTGGATTTTTCTCAATTTACTCCCTCATTTTGTTAGGGCGCTTTACTGGTAGCATCCGCAGAAAACACGTTTTGAGAGGTAGATGTTTTGAGACCTTAAATATCTGAAAATACCTTTATCCTACCCTTTGAGAATTTACCTGAAAATATCTTTATTCATTTCTCAAACTTGATCGCTATTTTGGGTATAGAATTCTAGTTTTAAAATAATTTTATCTCTGATTGTTTAAGGCACTGCCCATCTGTCTTCTAGCTTCCACTGTTGCCATAGAGAAGATGGATGCCATTCTGGTTCCTGTTGCTTTGTATGACCTGTTATTCCCCTTCTGGAAACATCTAGAATCTTCTCTAGATGTTTCTGGTCTTGTAATTTCACAAAGATGTGCCTTAATGTGTGTCTGTACACATTCACTGAGTAGGGTACCTTTTGGAACCTCTTATTTTATGAAGGTTTTGGGTTTTTTAGACCTGGGAAAATTTCTTGAAATGCTTCTCTGATAATTTTTTAGCTCTTTTTTCTTTTTTCCTCTCGTTTGGAAACATTAATCAGATGTTAGGCCCTCTTGGATATATTCTCTAATTTTATTATCTTTTCTCTTTTCATTTTACCTTTAAGAAAATTTCCTGTTGTATATTCCTGTCATCTGATTGGATTTTTTAAGAATTCTCATAATGTGGCATCCTGTTTTTTTTCTTTTAATTTTTTATTGTTATGTTAATCACCATATGTTACATCATTAGTTTTTGATCTAGTGTTCCATGATTCATTGTTTGTGCCTAACACCCAGTGCTCCACGCAGAACGTGCCCTCTTTAATACCCATCACCAGGCTAACCCATTCCCCCACCCCCCTCCCTTCTAGAAACCTCAGTTTGTTTTTCAGTCCATCATCTCTCAGGGTTCGTCTCCCCCTCCGACTTACTCCCCTTCATTCTTCCCCTCCTGCTATCTTTTTTTTTTTCCTTAACATATATTGCATTATTTGTTTCAGAAGTACAGATCTGTGATTCAACAGTCTTGCTGAATTCACAGCACTCACCATAGCACGTACCCTCCCCAATGTCTATCACCCAGCCACCCCATCCCTCCCACCCCCCACCACTCCAGCAACTCTCAGTTTGTTTCCTGAGGTTAAAAATTCCTCATATCAGCGAGGTCATATGATACATGTCTTTCTCTGATTGACTTATTTCACTCAGCATAACACCCTCCAGTTCCATCCACATCGTTGAAAATGGCAAGATCTCATTCCTTTTGATGGCTGCATAATATTCCATTGTGTATATATACCACTTCTTCTTTATCCATGCATCTGTCGACGGACATCTTGGCTCTTTCCACACTTTGGCTATTGTGGACATGGCTGCTAAAAACATCGGGGTGCACGTACCCCTTTGGATCCCTACATTTGTATCTTTGGGGTAAATACCCAGTAGTGCAATTGCTGGATCGCATGGTAGCTCTATTTTCAACTGTTTGAGGAACCTCCATACTGTTTTCCAGAGGGGTTGCACCAGCTTGCATTCCCACCAACAGTGTAGGAGGGTTCCCCTTTCTCCACATCCCCGCCAACATCTGTCATTTCCTGACTTGTTAATTCTAGCCATTTTGACTGGTGTGAGGTGGTATCTCATTGAGGTTTTGATCTGGATTTCCCTGATGCCGAGCGATGTTGAGCACTTTTTCATGTGTCTGTTGGCCATTTGGATGTCTTCTTTGGAATAATGTCTGTTTATGTCTTCTGCCCATTTCTTGATTGGATTATTTGTTTGCTGGGTGTTGAGTTTGAAAAGTTCTTTATAGATTTTGGATACTAGCCCTTTATCTGATATGTCACTTGCAAATATTTTCTCCCATTCTGTCGGTTGTCTTTTGGTTTTGTGGACTGTTTCTTTTGCTGTGCAAAAGCTTTTTATCTTGATGAAATCCCAATAGTTCATTTTTGCCCTGGCTTCCCTTGCCTTTGGCGATGTTTCTAGGAAGAAGTTGCTGCGGCTGAGGTCGAAGAGATTGCTACCTGTGTTCTCCTTTAGGATTTTGATGGACTCCTGTCTCACGTTTAGGTCTTTCAACCATTTGGAGTCTATTTTTGTGTGTGGTGTAAGGAAATGGTCCAGTTTCCCCATTCTTCTGCATGTGGCTGTCCAATTTTCCCAACACCATTTGTGGAAGAGACTGTCATTATTCCACTGGACATTCTTTCCTGCTTTGTCAAAGATGAGTTGACCATAGAGTTGAGGGTCCATTTCTGGGCTCTCGATTCTGTTCCATTGATCCATGTGTCTCTTTTTGTGCCAGTACCATACTGTCTTGATGATGACACTTTGTAATAGAGCTGGAAGTCCGGAACTGTGATGCCACCAGCTTTGCTTTTCTTTTTCAAGATTCCTCTGGCTATTTGGCGTCTCTTCTGGTTCCATACAAATTTTAGGATTATTTGTTCTATTTCTTTGAAAAGAGTGGTTGGTATTTTGATGGGGATTGCATTGAATGTGTAGATTGCTCTAGGTAGCATTGACATCTTCACAATGTTTGTTCTTCCAGTCCATGAGCATGGAACTTTTTTCCATTTCTTTGTGTGTTCTTCAATTTCTTTCATGAGTATTTTATAGTTTTCTGAATACAGATCCTTTGCCTCTTTGGTTAAATTTAGTCCTAGGTATCTTATGGTTTTGGGTGCAATTGTAAATGGGATCGACTCCTTAATTTGTCTCTCTTCTGTCTTGTTGTTGGTGTATAGGAATGCCACTGATTTCTGTGCATTGATTTTATATCCTGCTAGTTTACTGAATTCCTGTATGAGTTCTAGCAGTTTTGGGATGGAGTCTTTTGGGTTTTCCACATACAGTATCATATCATCTGCAAAGAGCGAGAGTTTGACTTCCTCTTTGCCGATTTGGATGCCTTTGATTTCTTTTTGTTGTCTGATTGCTGTGGCTAGGACTTCTAATACTATGTTGAATAGCAGTGGTGAGAGTGGACATCCCTGCCGCGTTCCTGACCTTAGGGGAAAAGCTCTCAGCTTTTCCCCATTGAGAATGATATTGGCTGTAGGTTTTTCATAGATGGCTTTTATGATATTGAGGTATGTACCCTCTATCCCTATACTCTGAAGAGTTTTGATCAAGAAAGGATGCTGTACTTTGTCAGATGCTTTTTCTCCATCTATTGAGAGGATCATATGATTCTTGTTCTTTCTTTTGTTAATGTATTGTATCACGTTGATTGATTTGCGGATGTTGAACCAGCCTTGCAGCCCGGGGATAAATCCCACTTGGTCGTGGTGAATAATCCTTTTAATGTACTGTTGGACCCTATTGGCTAGTATTTTGGTGAGAATTTTTGCATCCATGTTCATCAAGGATATTGGTCTGTAATTCTCCTTTTTGATGGGGTCTTTGTGTGGTTTGGGGATCAAGGTAATGCTGCCCTCAAAAAATGAGTTTGGAAGTTTTCCTTCCATTTCTATTTTTTGGAACAGTTTCAGGAGAATAGGTATTAATTCTTCTTGAAATGTCTGATAGAATTCCCCTGGGAAGCCATCTGGCCCTGGGCTTTTGTTTGTTGGGAGATTTTTGATTCCTCCTTCAATTTCCTTAGTGGTTATAGGTCTGTTCAGGTTTTCTATTTCTTCCTGGTTCAATTTTGGTAGTTGATACATCTCTAGGAATGCACCCATTTCTTCCAGGTTATCTAATTTGCTGGCATAGAGTTGCTCATAATATGTTCTTAGAATTGTTTGTATTTCTTTGGTGTTGGTTGTGATCTCTCCTCTTTCATTCATGATTTTGTTGATTTGGGTCATTTCTCTTTTCTTTTGGATAAGTCTGGCCAGGGGTTTATCAATCTTGTTAATTCTTTCAAAGAACCAGCTCCTCGTTTCGTTGATCTGTTCTACTGTTCTTTTGGTTTCTATTTCATTGATTTCTGCTCTGATCTTTATTATTTCTCTTCTCCTGCTGGGTTTAGGCTTTATTTGCCATTTTTTCCTCCAGCTCCTTTAGGTGTAGGGTGCGGTTGTGTATTTGAGACCTTTCTTGTTTCTTGAGAAAGGCTTGTATTGCTATATACTTTCCTCTCAGGACTGCCTTTGCTGTATCCCAAAGATTTTGAACAGTTGTGTTTTCATTTTCATTGGTTTCCCTGAATTTTTTTAATTCTTCTTTAATTTCCTGGTTGACCCATTCATTCTTTAGTAGGATGCTCTTTAGCCTCCATGTATTTGAGTTCTTTCCGACTTTCCTCTTGTGATTGAGTTCTAGTTTCAAAGCATTGTGGTCTGAAAATATGCAGGGAATGATCCCAATCTTTTGGTACCGGTTTAGACCTGATTTCTGACCTAGGATGTGATCAGTTCTGGAGAATGTTCCATGGGCACTGGAGAAGAATGTGTATTCCGTTGCTTTGGGATGGAATGTTCTGAATATGTCTGTGAAGTCCATTTGGTCCAGTGTTTCATTTAAAGTCTTTATTTCCTTGTTGATCTTTTGCTCAGGTGATCTTTCCATTTCAGTCAGGGGGGTGTTAAAGTCCCCCACTATTATTGTATTGTTGTTGATGTGTTTCTTTGCTTTTGTTATTAATTGCCTTATATAATTGGCTGCTCCCATGTTAGGGGCATAGATATGTACAATTGTTAGTTCTTCTTGTTGGATAGACCCTTTAAGTAAGATATAGTGTCCTTCTTCCTCTCTTATTACAGTCTTTGTTTTAAAATCTAACTTGTCTGATATAAGAATTGCCACCCCAGCTTTCTTTTGGTGTCCATTAGCATGGTAAATGGTTTTCCACCCCCTCCCTTTCAATCTGGGGGTGTCTTTGGGTCTAAAATGAGTCTCTTACAGACAGCATATCGATGGGTCTTGTTTTTTAATCCAATCTGATATCTTGTGTCTTTTGATTGGGGCATTTAGCCCATTTACATTCAGGGTAATTGTTGAAAGGTATGAATTTAGTGTCATTGTATTGCTTGTAAGGTGACTGTTACTGTATATTGTCTGTTTTCCTTTCTGATCTCTGCTGCTTTTAGGCTCTCTCTTTGCTTAGAGGACCCCTTTCAATATTTCTTGTAGGGCTGGTTTTGTGTTTGCAAATTCCTTTAGTTTTTCTTTGTCCTGGACGCTTTTTACCTTTCCTTCTATTTTCAATGACAGCCTAGCTGGATATAGTATTCTTGGCTGCATATTTTTCTCGTTTAGTGCTCTGAAGATATCATGCTAGTCCTTTCTGGCCTGCCAGGTCTCTGTGGATAGTTCTGTTGCCAATCTAATGTTTCTACCATTGTAGGTTACATATCTCTTCTCCCGAGCTGCTTTCAGGATTTTCTCTTTGTCTCTGAGACTCGCAAGTTTTACTATCAGATGTCGGGGTGTTGACCTATTTTTATTGATTTTGAGAGGGGTTCTCTGTGCCTCCTGGATTTTGATGCCTGTTTCCTTCCCCACATTAGCGAAGTTCTCTGCTATAATTTGCTCCAGTATACCTTTTGCCCCTCCTTCTTTTTCTGGGATCCCAATTATTCTAATGTTGTTTCATCTTATCGTATCGCTTATCTCTCGAATTCTGCCCTCGTGATCCTGTAGTTATTTCTCTCTCTTTTTCTCAGCCTCTTTATTTTCCATCATTTGGTCTTCTATATCGCTGATTCTCTCTTCTGCCTCATTTATCCTAGCAGTTAGTGCCCCCATTTTTGATTGCACCTCATTAATAGCCTTTTTGATTTCGACTTGGTTAGATTTTAGTTCTTTTATTTCTCCAGAAAGGGTTTCTGTAATAACTTCCATGCTTTTTTCAAGCCCAGCAAGTATGTTTAAAGTCATGATTCTGAACTCAAGGTCTGACATCGTACTAATGTCCGTATTGAGTAGGTCCCTGGCAGACGGTACTACGTCTTGTTCTTTTTGCTGAGGTGATTTTTTTCATCTTGTCATTTTGCCCAAAGGAGAATAGATGAATGAGAGAACAAAATGCTAACAGGTTAACAAAGTCCCCAGCAAATATACTCTTTACAAATCAGAAAAGACCTGAAACTAGGGGAAAAGAAAGGGAAAGAAAGAAAAAAGAAAGAGAAAAAAAAAAAAGAAAAAGATAAAAACAAACAAAAGGAACAAAACAAAGAAAACCAGAATATGATCAAATATGATCAGGCTAGTGCATAGATCAGTGCCACACACTAGATTTTGGGTGTATTTTGGTCTGTTAGAAGAAAGTGCCTCCTAAAATTTTAAAGGAAGAAAGACTTATATATGTACAAAATAAGGATTGATACAATGAAGGGATGGAAGATGACTGTAAAGATGAAAAGCATAAGAGGTTTTATAAACGGAATTGATAAGATAAGAAGTTGTTTGAGAGAAGAAAGAAGATTTAAAAAAAAAAAGAAAAGAAAAGGGAGAGACTGTGATCAGGCAGGAGACTAGAACAAAGCCATACACTAGTGATTTAGGGTCTATTTTGATCTGTTAGAAGAAACTGTATCTCAAAATTTTAAAGAGAGAAGAACTTATATATATATGCCAAAAATAAGGGTAACTACTATGAAGGGATAAAATATGACTCTAAAAATGAAAAATAAAAAATGTTTTTTTAAAAAAGGGATTGATAAGATGTTGGTTGAAAAAGGTAAAAAGAAAAATTCAAAAAAAAAAAAACCCACAAAAAACAGTTAAAAAAGTTAACTTTGAAAAACTAATGAATCATGGTAAAAAAGCCATGAATTCTATGTGCAGTATTCCCCTAGCGCTGGAGTTCTCCCGTTCTCCTTGATCGGTAAACTTGGTCTTGGCTTGCTGGCTGTTTGTGCTGATCTTCTGGGTGAGGGGCCTGTTGCGATGGTTCCCAAATGTCTTTGCTGGAGGCGGAATTGCCCCGCCCTTGTCGTTCCGGGCTAAGCAAACTCTTCAGGTTTGCTCTCAGGAGCTTTTGTTCCCTGCAAGCTCTCAGCACAGCTTTGGAGGACCAGGGTGAAAATGGTGGCCTCCCACTCTCTGCCCGGAGGAGCTGAGAACTCGGGGCCCCGCTCCTCAGTGCGCCCCCAGAGAAAAGCAGTCAATCAGTCCCGTCTCCCCGGTCTCCGGCCGCACCCTGTGCTCACCCGGCCTGTGACCGAGCGTTTGTATCTCTGGCACCCGACGCCGTGTGGAGTCTCCAAACCCAGCAGATCCCTGAGGTGCGCTCCCGCGCCGTTCCTCCCGGGGGAGGAAGGGGAGTCTCCCCGGCTCTGCCGCTTGCTGGGTCCCTGCTGGAGGAGCAGTGGCCTGACTGGGCCGCAGATCACAGTTTATGGCCACCCCGAGCTGAGAGCCCGCGCCTCGGCTCCGTCTCTGCAGCCGGCTTCCCCGCTCCGATACCTGGGAGCTCTGCTGCACTCAGGCACCCCCGGTCTCTCTGTGACCCCAAGGGTCCTGAGACCACACTGTCCCGGGAGGATTCTACCCCCCGCTTAGCCACTGGAGCGACGTCCCTCAGCGGAGCCGACTTCTAAAAGTTCCGATTTTGTGCTCCGCGGCTCTAGCACTTGCCAGAAGCGGCCGGCGGAGGCCCCTCCCCCGCCGTCTATCCTCCCGAATATCGCCTCGGATTCACTTCTCCGCACGTCCTACCTTCCAGTAAGTGGTCGCTTCTCTCTTCAGAGAGTTGTTGCTACTCTCCTGTTCGATCTCCTGTTGAATTCGTAGGTGTTCAGAATGGTTTGATCCCTATTCAGCTGAATTCCTGAGACCAGATGAAATCCAGGTCTCCTACTCCTCCGCCATCTTGCTCCGACCCCCGCATCCTGGTTTTTTAATTGTTCATATCTACATAGCAGTCTGCTTTTGTTTCAGAGATACAATACTTTCTCTTATCTTCCTGAGGGCATTATTTCTTTGTAAAGCTTTTCTTTTGTCCCCTGCCTTATTTCCGTTTTCTTGCAGTTCTTTTTAGCAGTTCATTTCAGTTCCTGCTATCCAATTTTCCCAAATGTGTTCTGTTCTTTGACTTCCTGGGTTCAAGAGCGAGGCACTAAAACTTCAATGCTTGGCTTTGTCTAGTGTAGAGAGAGGCAGGGAACAAGTGGTTTTGTTGGTGGACCCCCAAGTGGTAGATCTCTTTTGGAGTGCTGCTCAATTTCTCTAGAGAAACCTGTAATTTCTTGCCTGAAGGATCTAATCCTGGCTGGAAGAAATCTGGAAGCCCGGCAGGGAGTATGGTCTGGGGGCAACACTGTTCAGCTTGCAAACTTTTACTTCATGTTCCTGGTTTATACTCGGGTCCAGGATATCTGAGTCTAGAGCCACTTCAGCTTAAATACTCCCTGAAATAAACTTTTCATCTTCCGCAGAAATGAAGCCAGAGTCGTCTCCTGGCTTTGCAGGATGGAGGAGAGAATAGAGAGCTCTATATGCTCCTTCCACAAACTTGCAACCAATCCTCCTATTTCTCGTCTTTTTAGGGTTCTGCAGGGAGGCTCAGCTTTCTTCTCGTCCCTCTGCAGAAACCTATTTCAGTTTCATCTGCTCCTCTAAGGCAATTCTTAACTCTTCCCTTGGCTTACTTTCTTCCAAAGCTTTGTTGACATTTATCATCCACTGTCATCTTCTTACCCATTTTCCTTGTTCTTATTAGTTTATGCCTTTTTCATTCTTTGATTATTATTTTTTAAATTTCCATTACTTTTGTAGGATTGGGAGAGGAAGCAGAGATAAACACACATTCAATCTACCATGTTTAACCAGAAGTCTGTGAGGTTTTACTTTTCTAAATACAACCCAGTAATGTGACATGTTTCTGTTTTAATATTAACCTTCATGAAAAGATATGATTAAACCACTCTCTTCTCCAGAGCATACCAATAAAGAACTCTTCAATGAATGTTGAGTCTCATCGGGCTACTGTAAACCCTGGTTTAGAAGATTCTTGGTTTGGAATTATCTATTTGTGGACAAATGGATTTATCTTCTTCAAAACACTTTAGTGTCTTTTCTTGCATAAATAACAGTGGAAAACTCAAGAAGGAAAAAAAATATCCCACTGCAATATATCTGAGCAGGGGATCTGGTATTTGCAGATTCAGCCAAGATTGTAGCCCAAAATGCCACTGTGAACTCGATGAGGCCACTGATAAAGGTTCTAAGATGTTCTGTAGTAGGTTCCTGGATATGAAGAAGGAGGAGGTGGAAGAATAAAAGACATAAAAGAATATTGCCCTGCCACCTCCCTGCAAAGAACCATTATTAATTATTACATGGCAATTTTCCTGGATGGCTTCTTTTTAGTAGATCATAGCTCACCTATTTCTGTGCCTGAAAATCTAGCATATTGCTAATATACAACTTATCTTTTATTTTTGCTTCCTTCTCCTCTTTTCAGCAGGACCCAATGAAGCCTAGGTAGATTTAATCAAAGTTAAAGCCCATACCCCGAGACCCACTTTTAGGTGGCTTCATTTCTAGACTAGTGTTTTGGAACACAGATATAAAGACTCCATTTAGGGGAAATAAACTAGTTTCCTATTTCTTTCATTCATTCATTCAATAAAGATTTGTCGAATGTCTGTTATGGATCTGGCACTGTGCTTTGTGGTAGTGTCATAGGGTTGAGTAAATCTTTGAAACCTGCTCTCAGAGACGGATTGAGTGAGAAACACAGATGTTTAACCAGACAAAACACAATGCAGCAGGTGCTATAACATGTTTATTTATATAACAAACATTGATTATTAAGGACATCTTATGTTTAAGGTATATTAGATGCTAATATACTAAATACAACTCTTCAAAGGGCTCATAGCCTTTTGAAGTCTTTGAAAGGAGTGAGGGAAAGAGTATAAATGAAAGCCTTCACACCATATATCAAGATATTAGAAAGTCACAAGTAAAATTCAACCTGTTAAGTAAGATATTTACAATTTTCAATGCCTACCTGGTCTGATTCCATTCTTGCCTCTTGACAGTCCATTCTGGACAAAGCAATCAGACCTTCTACTATGTATCAGGTTAAATCAGTTACTTTCCTAAAGTAAAATCAGTCCTCTATTAATTTTCCTTTTTGAGAAAAGTTAAAATCACACTGCCATTGAGCATCCTTATCCATGTAGTTTTACTTCACATTCATGATTCTATCCATAGAATAAAATTCTCTATGAGTATGATCATTTTGTAATTCTTGAAGGGTATTGCTACACTGCCCTCAGGACGTAGTGTTTAAGTTTATACTTACATTAACAGTGTATATGAAGGTCATTTCCCCTGTACCCTACCTGACACTAGGAATTCTAAGTTCTTAAAAAATATTTATCAATTTGACTGATAATGAGGACATATCATTGCTTTATTTTCTGATCTCTATTAACCAAAGAAGCTGAAAACAATTTCATATGTATTCTAAGTTTTTGTTTTTTTAACATTCTTTAATGAATTGCCTAAGCTGGTTCTTGCGTTTCTATTAGGGTGTTCACCATTTCATACTCTGTTTAAGCACTGCTTATATATTGCAAATTTTTTTCCTTCAGGCTAAATACATGGTTTGCTTTCCAATTTGTTTGCATAGTTTCTTTTAATGTGTATGTTTTGCATCTTAGGCTAATCGGCAAATCTCTGATTGATGAAATCTTCTGTTTCTCCTTCTAAATCATATATTTTAAACATTTAGAAAATACCATATTAGATACCCATGCACACACCACCCAGCTTTAACACACACACACACACACACACACACACACACACACACACACACACCTGCTTCAACCTATCTTTTTTGCTTTGATGTATCTTTGTAAAGACAAAAGATAGGGCTTTAACTTCATTTCCCCCCCCAATAGTTACTGATCTCCCCCATTTATTTTTTAGAGGCCACTTTTCTTATTGATTTGAAATACCACATTAAGTTATACAAATTCTGTTATATATTCAAGTATATTTTTTCATGTTATTTTGTTAATTAATCTACCTTTTTCAAACCAGAATCTCATTGTTTTAAGTACATAGCTACATGCATTTTAATATCTGCTAGACAAACTCCTCCTTATTCACTTCCCCCCAACATTTCTAGCTAATCTCCTGTTTTTATTTTTTACATGAGTTTTAGAATCATTTCATTAAATTCAACCCCTACCCCAAAGAACCTTGGGACTTGTAGTGTAATTGTGTCAGATTTATAGATTAATTCAGCTGAAGTTAATAGCTTTGTAATTGTATATCCTTCCATCTAGCTTTAAATATCACTTTGTGTCTCTGTCCATTTAAAGCTTCCTTTATGTTTCACTGTAAAATATTGTGGTTTTCACCATATGGTACCATAAATTTTTATTAAATATATTTTTAACAATTATATCTTCTGATTCCTATTGTGAATGGTATATTACCATTGTTTTTTCTAACTGATTATTGCTGGCATATGGGAAAGCTATTGATTTTTTCAAAATTTTACTGAATTTTACAATTTGCCATTTTGTTGAATAGGTTTAGTTTTCATAGTTTTTTAGTTGATTCTCTTAAATGTATCAGGTGACAATTAAATCATTAGCAAACAATGATACTTTTGCCTCTTTCTTTCCAATATGCATACTTCCTAGTTATTTTCTTATCTTATTGCTTTGGCTAGAACTTTCAAAACAAGGTTGAATATTAGTAATAATGACAATAAGAGCAGGCAAGCTTGTCTTATATTTGTTTCCAGGGTTTTGCCATTAAGTTTGATATTAGCTGTTAGTTTCCAATAGGTGTCTTTTATTATGTTGAGGATATACTCTCTTCCAGTTTATTGTAGTAAGTTTAGTTTAAAGATAATTTGAGGAGTCTGGGAATATCTAATTGGAGATATACAGTTAATGAAAGAGATCTGATCAGGACTTCCATTATTGAAATTATGAGAGTAGAAGTGAAGTTATAGGAACAGATAAGCTCTTCCATGGAAAGTATATTAAAAAGGTAAAGAAAAATCAAATAGGATGAGGAGTGAAAATAAGCTACTCAATTTCATTATCTGAGGCCATTGGTGATGAAGGAATTACTAATCCTATTGAGAACACATGAGTGCTGTATATCATAAGGGCAGAAGACAAATTACAAGGGAATCCATAGAATACATATCTGGAACATGGAGATGCCAAACAACTCTTTTAAGTAGTTTTTATGGTAGAGGAGATATGTTAGTAGCTTCAGCAGGAAGAAGAGGCAGAGAAAGAGATAAACATTGTTGACAAAAGGGGGAAAATGTTTAAGAGAAAGAGAAGGGGAATAGTTGGGTGGCTATAGATGGTAGCAGTAGTAGATGTTCAGTGGTCAGTAGGATATAATCCAAATGATAGAGTGAGAGGTTAGTTTTAGAATGGAGGACTATCCTTCTGGTAAGAGAGGAAAGGAAAGGTCATTTTGTTTCCAACCCCCTACTGCAAGCTTGTCACAACCCTAGGACATGAGCTCCCCTCACACAATTTAACAGAACTCTGAGTCACACTTCTGTTCATACTTGTGTGTATGTGTGTGTGTGTGCGAGAGAGAGAGGAAGAGAGAGAGAAGTTCCACTTTCTGGGGTGAGAACCTGAGTATCATGCAGCTTCCTGTACCTCTGACAGAAAGTTGAGTATGTAATTGCTAAACAGCTGAACAATTCATTTATCCAGTGGCTTCTACTGGCTTTTAAAAAGAAGGCATATCAGTGCATGATGTAGTAGTTTCCTAGAGTATACAACATGGGTCTATTTCCACTAATAGAATTCCATGGAAACTCTCTACCTTCTCTTTATAATTGTACCCCACAAAGAGCTTTGCCTGAATTTCTTTTTAAAAGTGAGGAAACTTTGACAAGATTCTACTAGAATAAAACACTATAGTTTGCAAATTTGAATTTTCCCTTCCACCTTTTCCTCCTCCACTCATCATCTCAAATTATTGCTTTTATGGTGGAACTGATCTTTAATGACATCACTGAACATATCTTAAAGCTGGATAAAAGTTCTAAGATGTTACAAAGGAGTAAGCAGTCCTTCTCATTTCTTCCTCTCTACCTTCTTTGTCACGCAACACAGTTTTCGGTGACTTAGAAGGATTTCCTTCTGTGAGAAACTTATCCAGTGATACTCGTAGGGCATATTGCACCTGAATTATGGGTTTTTCCTGGTAGTTGTCCTCAAGAGACACTACAAAATGACCTCTGTGTGCTTTCTTACTTGTAGGACTCATACATGCAAAATGGGTTAAAAATCGCTCACTGATACAAACTTCTCTGAATACGTTATCTATACTTGTAAAACCTGTATCTGTAATTACGTGGGAAAGTATATGGTGTTTATTCTAAATATTAAAATATTAATATTTTAAGTATTAGTGTTAATGAGACTATAACTTTTATAATTAAATATATAGAAATATAATGAGCTGAGTTGCTTTCTCCATGACCATATTTTTTCCCCAATACAGATGAACCTAAACTCATTTCTTAAATTTAAGCCATGTCTTCATATGAGCCACTTTGAAGTGAAAAAATCTCTGAGGGGAAGGAGTAGATCTGGTCCCTTTTTAGGAGAGAAGAAAATAATAATGTTTAAATTTTAGTTCACTCATGAAGCATAATTTCACATAACATATACATTTCCTTTTTATATTACTGACATCATACAGTGTGTGTTTATAAGTGTGTGTGTGTATATACAATATATATACATGTGTGTATAGATAGATCTTTGTATCTCGCTTTGATCATGTAACATTATATTTTGATCATTTGTGTATATTATAAAAATGTCAAGATTATTATTTTGATCACTTCATAATATTCTCATATAGATGTGTTATAATTTTTTCCTCTTCCTCTTTTATTGTACATTAGGGTATTTTAAATATTTTACAATTAGAAATAATACTTTGATAAACATCACTGCTCTTAAACCATTGTTTTTGTCTTGGCTTTTTTCCAAGGGTAGATTCTTAGTAGTGAAGTTAAGAGAGTCACAAGCCATTTTAAGGTGCCTGATCCGTGTTGCCAATGCTTTGAAGAAAGGCCATGCCACCCATGCCCCCGTTGCAGCCATCAGCCCTGAGTAGTGTTGTATCTTTTTTTCCCTTTATTAAATGAACTACTTCTGGCATAGAGAAAAGTTAGAGAATAATGGAATCAAATCCACATACCCTTGACCCAGCTAAAGAAATCAAACTTTACAAATAGCCACGAAGCCCTCCATCCCATCCACCTCATTTTTCTTCCTTTCCTGAGCATGGTTTCATCATTCTTGCATGCATCTGTGTTCTTCAGCTGTACTAGCATTTCCCAAACAGTTACTAATGTGACATGTGACAACACAAGATAGCATTGTTGATTTAATTAGTATTTCTCTGGTTACTTGTGAGTTTGAACACATTTCATGGTTTTGACCACTCATGGTTCCTCGTATGTGAATCGTCTGTTCCTTTTAAAATTGGTCTCTGGTTTTTCCTTGTCAATTTCTATTCCTTTATGTATTAAGGAGGTCAACCATTAGACGTATTTGTGGAACACTTTTTATTTGTTGTCTTTTAATTTTAAGATAATTTTTGAAACCTAGAAATTAAAATACAACAAAGCTATCAATCTTTTTATGTTAAATTCATCCATTACTTCTGTGCTCATAAAATCCTCTGTGTCCAGAATCTGTATAATCATGTGATTCTCTACCAGTTTCTTTTGTTTAGTTCTGTAAAGCCAGGCATCTACCCGTGTGCTTAGGTTTTAGGTGCAGCTGGGACAAGAGTAACTTCCATATGGCTAGGTATATTCTCTTCTTCCAATTGACCATGAACACTTGGAGGGCAAGAACTCTTACGTTTTCTAACCGCATGTGCAGTACTGGCGCTGTAGGGACACAGAACTTGCTGGGATATGTTTGTTCAATAAGGAAGTGACCAGTGTGTTCACATTTTGCTCATAGCCATCTTAGTGAAAATCTCACCTGGGGCGTTTTCTTTCTCCCCACATCCTCTTACCTCTTTGTGTTTCATTATCTTAGATAACCTTAAGTAATATTGCTTACTTGCTTCATTATAAATAAGCTAGATTTCTACTTAGCGATGCAAAGCATTTTTATTACAGAAAAACACAAAAATGTAAACACTGAGAAAAAAATTAATAGCGTGCTTCTTCCAACCCAGACACCTTATCAAATTATCCTAACCCCAATTCCGTGTGTAGATTTGTAATTTATATATAGGTAGAAATGATCTCAAGCCTGATGACACGTAGATGAAATAGATAAGATGATAGATAGATAACAAGACAGATGGAGGTTAAGTGTTGTAAGTTATACAACCAACTGGTTTGAAGCTGGAATTTCCTTGACTTTTATAGCATTTATTTATTTTTCTTGATTCTGAAGCTCCAAATGCTACATCCTGAGTTGTTAAAGAAATTATGAACTTCTCACACATTCAGAGTCAGATGAAATAATACTCCCCAGATAACATTTAGTATCTATGGGCCATGTTGGTTTCAGAGAGCTTCTGCATATAAATGTTGAGGGAGGGAGGTGAAATTCACACCTGACATTCATACCCCATGCAAGACCCAACTCCACGTTTATCTTTGGCATCCTCCACGATTCTAATGGGTGAGGCCTCATTTCATCCATCCCAGAAATCACCCTTGGTTTCTTACTGCTGCTCCATGTTGGAGCATACTCTCAGGGAGACCTCTGACGTACAGTATCAGTTTTAAGTTAGTAAAGCCTAGTGCCAATGCACTTTATTACAGGGTTAAAACAAGCAAAGGAAAACAGAAGTGTAGAAACTCATGTCACCTCTTTCTCTGGGGAATGTTTCTTTATTGCCTAACCACCCCCTTCTCCCAAAGAAATTACATTAAGAGTACATTTAAATAGCAACAAGACTGTGATTCCTCCTGATAACAACCAGGAAATTAAAAGTTAAGCCTGTCGCTCTATCCTTAACTGAGACTGTTGTGGCTTATTCCCCTGCCAGTTTATGAGTGAACAGTGAGACATCAGCTACACTTTCTTATTTTCTGATGTTGTTCACTTATGTCACTACTTTGTTGAAATATGACTTTAAAACACCATTAATGAGCTGTTGTTCCTGGTTAAAATGTGGCGGCAGGTCCACTCCTTAAATCTGGTTTCTTCTTAATTTGCTGTTTTCCTTTCCATTTATTTGTAAGTATAGGGTCTGGTGGAGCCCATTACCCTGAGATACTGAGCAGCACCTAAAATCATTTGATGATGTAAAATTGTCTTTAGTCACTTTATGGCAAGATGAAGTCGACATTTGGAACATTTTACAATTTATTTTGTTTGTTACAGAAAAACAGTGCAGGTGAAGTCAGCTCCCCAGATAAGACCTGTTTCTTCTGAGAGTAGGATTGCCCCCTCCAAATGATCAAACTTATTTCCAATTTCCTTCTAACCATACAAAGGGTTTGTGGTGGGGGGTGGGGGGTAGGGGGTGGAATTATATCTGGTGACTTTCATTTGTCTTGATTTTCTTGCTAAATGTAAACTGTTTCAACGAAGGTTGAAATTAGACTAACATTTTCCAAAGTGTCTACCTTTCAGTCTCACTGAAGTAAACCTCTGGAATTTTTTTTCACTGCGCAGAAATATCATGACACCTGTCTAGACCAATTAGAGAGGGAGAGTGGTTGAATCACTGCAGTAGAAATGATGGATGTGCTGGGGATGATTTTAGTGACTCATTAGCCAAATGCTATGAAGATATAAAAGTTTTTGTGGTTTTTATTTTCATTTACATCAAGAGCCAGCTTAAACCCGTACCATTCTCTCCATTACCTCTTTCTTGTGCGGTTGAAAGAAACTATCTGTTCAAACCACCCGGCATGCCTCGCTTTTGGTATGCAACCTGTCTTGTTGCCAGTGTCTTTTTAGTTATTCCAATCGTATTTCTAACTAGTAGGATTTCTAAGCTGGAGGAGGCAAGTGGCAGGAATTTAAGTATGCCTTAAATTCAACTCTTAATGTCCATCTCCCAAGCACAGGTGATGGACATGCTGTGGTTTTTTTTTTTTTTTTCTTTTCATTTCTTTTTGACTTCATATCAATTTATGGCATATGGGTTTGCTTTTGTCTTTTATTACCCTCACCCAGCCTCTGTCCTCTCATTCCCCCCTCCATGCTTAGTCCCGTGGCAGGTGCATCTTTCTCTGGTGCCTTGGAAAACACTAGGCCTTTATTCGTATAAGTCCACAATATCAGAAATGAAATTTTGATTTGGGTGTAGAGGTTGCCCTACTTGTAATATGAATCATAAACACCAGCAATGTAATTTAAGAAGCTGATTTCTTTTTCCCCAAGAAGGAAGGAGAATAAAATCTCTGAATCTGCTAGAGTCAGACCACCCTCCCTGCTTACTTACTCTGAACAAAGGCTAGGCAATCTCAGTCCTTCTGAATACTGTATGAAATTCCAGGCAACATACAGAGCATGTATGGAAACAGAATGTGCAGCAGGAGATGGATTGCACCTCTCGCAGTATTTACGTATCAGCAGCCTTGTTTGCGCACACACATACGGCACACGGGAGGTGGGAGGAATGGCTGGCTGTTGGTACAGATTTATATTTCCCATCACTGCTCTCTATCCTTTGGGATCAACTTTGTCACGGGAACACCGGCGGGGGTTTATTACAGTGTATGACAGCAGGTGTGGGGCTGTATGCACATTGTAGATTCATTGTCCTTCTGGATCAGGATTTATACAGTCTCACACCCCTTCTTTCCAAGAGCTTACTTGGTGCATGGACATTCGTATATCTATGGGACTGGGTCCTGCACAATGCCCCTTGAGCCAGTGACCAGATCCTGCACCGCTCAACCAGGGCTGGGAGTGCATTCAAAAAGATCTGGTTCTAAATGCTTCGTGCTCTTCTTTTTAAAATTTAGATCCTTTCAGAGACGCAGATGCAACTGAAAAAAAAAAGGGGGGGAGACTCACCCTACAACAGGAAAATCAGAGGTTTACCAGTGTGATTCAGAACAATTAAAATAGACACAGTGTTCTCTAAAGCCATCAATTTAGTCAAATCGATGTTAATTTATTGAGTATCTACTGCAGGCAAAGCACGCCTAGTAAATGGTACTAGAAGGAACGCAAGAGGGTTTCTAGATTTGAGAAAATTCAACTTCTCCGGATTCAGCTGGTACAACTCCCTTCCTATCCCCATGGCCCCCTTGTTTTCTGGTGAAGAAATCCTGTTTAGGTCCAAATATAAGGTCATTTGGGCCAGAGCCCTTTCCGGCAGACTATTTTTCCAAGCTTGAAAAATAGAGATGCTTTATAAATGGATGTCTTTTCTCTAAGTAGATCCATAAATCTGAACCCCAGAAATCATCTCATTTTTTATAGCTGCTTAAGAGAAGAATTAAAAATACACATTTGGGTGAGAAAATTGGAGCAATGATAATCTTTGTAAGAGTCTAACACAATGATATATTGATAATAAAGCAAGTTTATAAATTGCTTTTCTTATTCCCAGATACATGATAAGGTAGGAAGAGTGCGTGGCAGGTGGAAAGAAGGCATAAAGCTCTAGAGAAAAGCAGTTCTGGAAGCAAAGGGCAGGAGACCATTTCTCGGTGACTGTATAGCCTAGATTTTGTAGGTGGATCTCATTTCATGTCACTTAATTCTTTCTAATGAAGGCCATTCATCAAATGAATGTCGGAATATAACTTGATTTTCATGTCTCCTTTTCATATGAATAGATTTATAAATCGGACTGTATATCTTCACTTTAGGTTAGAAAATATGGGTATAAATTCCCTCTGTAAATTTGCATTTAAATGTAGAAATCTTCTGTTTGGGGGCACAAATGGATTCAAGGAAACCAAAGCAATGGTATTTTCTTTTATGGCTTTGCTTTGGTTGGTGATACCTGTGCAGCTGGTTCTTTCCTGCGTGTAGGAGACATACAGATAGTCCTGCCCAACGTGAAGTGAAAACCACAAATTTGTTATATGACATGTCAAATATGTTACTTAGTCTTCTGCTAATGTCCATTAAGAATATCATTTTGTGGAGAACAGGGAGACTTTATAATCTTGCTAGTCTGTGGTTCAAGGACCACTTGGAGCTGGTTCCAGGACTTGGGAGCTTGTTGGAAATGCAGAGTCTTGGGCCCCAACCTGGACCTACTGAATCTGAATATACATTTAAACAAACTCCCCAGGTGATGACGAGGGCTACTGGCCTATAGTCTGTACTCCGAATGGCGAAGCTTGCAGCCTTTTTCACCTGGGGTTTCTCATGTGAACCCCGGAGACACAGAAAATGATTTGAGAGGCTGTTTTCTCAGTCTTCCACAACTGGTGCATGAGTATTATGTTTTAGATGCAGAGGTGAAAAGTTAATTCATGACATACAACATATGCCCGATGGATTTAGGGCTTGCTTCTTTTATGGATACCCAACCAGGACAGGCATCCAGAATCCCAAACTTGGGGGAGAATTGAAGTTGGCTCTATTACATTTAGATGTCATTAAGTGTGAACACATTGAGCTTGGCAGGTGTGAGTTGTAATCTCCCTGTGAGAGTGTGCCTTCCCATTGGTGAAAGGTTTGTTTTTATTCTGGATTGTTGAAAAAAAAAAAAAAAAACCAACTTAACCAACTTCCTAAAAACTGCAGCGTTCTAAACATTTAGCAGACTTTGCATGCTTGATTTATAAACCCCAGTGGTGCAGATCTATCTGTGGCTGATTTAAGTAAATAGAAAGCATGGCACATGCGTTCTATAGCTCCACATATATATTGTATTTAAATGACTTCAGAATCCACAGACATGTTTCTCAGACATGTAAAATAAAAATCACTCTTTTTTTTTTCTAGAGTGTGTAGGACATCCACTGGAAATGTGGTAATAGGAAAGATGCGATTCTTTTTCCATGCTCTGGGCCCCTGAAAATGGGGCTGTAATCGACATTATTTGGCAACTTTCACTATTAGCATTCAGTACGACAGTCACATCTGTCCTGGGCGTGTAAGCGTGTATGAGATTGGATCTGGGAAAAGAAGAAATGTCTTTGAGCATGCGGCAGCATCTGGCCTCACTACCTGGACTAGGAGATCAGGGAATGCTGAGGCACATTAACAGCCAGGGACTTCTGATGGTGACCTCCTACAAAATTGGATCAGGCTTTTCCCTGGCAGTTGTATTAAGCTCACACATTTGATGAAATGTGCTTATGAAGCCGGCATATTTGACTGCTTTCTTTCTTTTCCCTTTTATTTTTTTTTTTCTGGGGGATAGATTCTTTATTATCTGCTGAATTCATTTCACTCTGTCAATATTCTATAGAAAAATGATGGACATTCTATAATTTTGACTTTTATATTAATTCATAATTTTGATGGCTCTACCTTAGGGCTGCTTTCTCTTTCACTGCCTTTCTTCTCCTCCCTCCTGTCCCTGACTTGGGTCTCTGGTTGTTCCATCCAGCAGCTAAGCTTATGACAGCTGCGTTGTTCCTTATTGCCTTAGCAGACTGCAGGTCTTTTTTCATATTAAACCCCCGATAACGGCAATGAAATTCAGATTTATAGCTGGAAATCAGCCTATTTGTAATATGAAACATAAACATTGGAGCATTTGAAAAAGCTAAAGGATTTTTCCCCCCTGCTTTATATTTTTCTTTTCTTGGAACTTCAAGACTTGAGTCCCAAACAAGTGCTATTTTAAAATTTTCTGGCACCATGTAATATAATTTATAATAGTGTTTAAGCAGCATCTAATATCATCCAGCATAGTGCAAAATGAGCCATCCTAGGATATGAGCTTAAAAAATTGCATTAACACTTAGACAAAATGAAATTTTTATACTTGATTTGCTCATGGTTGGACGGATGCAACTAAACACAATTTGAGCTGTCACTTTGCAAAGGGGAAAAAAATATGCAACTTTGGAATGTTTCAAATGAGCCCAATATTAGATTCTATAACTCAGAGTGACACAGGAAATACTATTTGCAACATGATTGGTTCATTAATATTTGGTAATTGTAGTACATCATTTTAAGGGGGAAATAAAATGCAAACAAATGTTTGCTGCTCCCAGTCAGTCACTGCTTCTCACTTGCCACTACCAGGAAAGGTTTGGGAGCTAAAGGATCCATGTCTTGGGAAGGTGAGGTTTTTTTCCCCTCCCCATTTTCATTTTGGAAGAAGAATAATTTTCATAATAAACCAACATGTCAGACAAAGCATCTACATTTAAAAAAATATTATTTCATGATTTTCCACATGCACATTTGATGTAAACCCTGGAGGTGTATTCCCTGAGTACCTATTAGCTCCATTTTAGGGAAATTACATTAAATTATTAGTGACAAATTTACTTGTCTGCCAATGTATTTTTCTGGAATTTTACTACAACATCAATACTTGGCTGTTTTATATGGGCCCTCATTTACCTGTCGTTGAAGGCAGCCACCCCTTGGGGAGCCCTGTCTGTCACTAACAGAAGCTGGAATGAGTCTTTAAGTTTAACATTCGCAGTTTTGAATTAGATGGAAAAATATGTTGCACTTTAAAAATGCAGTGTGCCCTTCTGAATTCTATAATTAGGCAACTTGTTTGGTAATCTGGCATCTCCTTTTTTAGATAGGTTCATAAAGCAACACAGATCATCAGGTATGGACTCTAAAACAATGGACACTCTCTACGAGTAAAATATGTCTGCTAGGGGCTGACAGCAAAATGAAGGTAGATGGTCACCATTCTTGTGTTTATTTTGGGGGACCTTGGTGCAGAGAGGATTTCCTGGGATTCAAACGAGACTTAATTTTCGGGGTCCCTCCCTTGGAGAGTGCCCGTAGTGTCTTGGGAGCTGCCAGGAGCTATGGAAGGCTCCAGGTGAGGAAGGGGTAAAGCCAGGTGTCATCAGGATGCTAGCAGAACTCTCACGAGAAAGGGATCTGAAAGACAAAGATCCAGCTCTCCTGTTGGGACTTAATTTCTTATTTTAAGTAAATAATAGTGTTGAAACCTAATTCCATATTCCTTTCTTTCAGAGAACTCTCTGAATTCTGTTAGCTTCAGACCCCACAGAATCTGGACCTGTTACTAAAATGGGATGTGATTTTTCTTCGCATCCCAGTTTGTGAACAGAGCTCTGGTAAACAGAAGCAGCATGTCTAAAGCACAGGCCAACAGTTGCATCTCAAACTGTAGAGGACTGTTGAGGGAAGTTATAAGACAGGTGAGCATGGAGCGTAAAGAAAGCTGGAAACAGAAACAAAGGGAAAATGAAGGCTAATGAGGAAGAATGTAAATCCCAGAATTCTTCTTCATTAGAGTTTACTGCAGAAATGCTTGGCACTGAGGCCGTTTAAAAAACCTCCTCCCCTTTCTGGGTCTGGTTTTCTGGTTTGTGTACTATTTTTTCTCTGAGACTTTTAAGGAGTTTAGGGGAAGGCTTCAGTTCCTTTTCAGCTGAACATCTGGGGTCTTCAAGCTGAACCAGACCCTTCTGTGTCTTGGCTTTACCAAAAATATGCAAATAACCAATTATTGTAGATACTTAGAGTTGAGAATTGTGCAGATACACTTTTCCTAAATTATCAGGAATTGTTTTCCTGAAATGTGCGGCTCCACGTGGTTCAAACGTTGGCCCTGGCTGCTTCCTCCTCATTCTCCACTGGCCAGCAGCCTTCCACTTCTAAAGGCCTTTTCCTTCCCTCACCAAATAAACACCACCATGTAGATGAGATTGACTAGAATATCTGTTTCCGCTGAACTAAATTCATCCTCTCTTATGGCTTGGGAGGTTTGACCTTAATTAAACCTCTGTTTTGCCAGAGAACGAGTCTGCTGGAAGGGAAGACCATATGAATTTCTGCTTTCATTTCAGGTGGAACACTTATAGCACCTGGGAATAGATTGTTAATGAAATATGTGTTTTATCTAGTAGTGCTTTGTCAAAACCTGGACATTTGGCAGTCTGGCAAGTCTAAATGGGGAAGAATCATAGCTAACGCCACGGTTGGGAGACAGTACCCCTGAAGGGGAGGTCAGCCCTCTTGAAGGAGGTAGAAGAGGGGATGACTCAGGATGCACGGAAGAGACCTGTGCATCATAGGAAAGCGAGATTTCCTCTCCATCTTCCCTTCCTTACTTCACCATGGTCCTTGATGCTAGAAAACTAAGATTCATCCTTACATTTGGTTATCACAAGCACCCTGTCAGGTAGATCCCACGATCTTCATTTTTCCCAAGAGGTAACCAAGGTGCAGGGTGATGCAACACTTTGTTCAATGTTGTCTAAGGCTCCTGCTGGGATTACCACCAACTTGTGCCTCCCTCAAGGGTAGGGGCCATTTCTTCTCTGCTCAGTCACCTTCTACTCATCTACTAATTCTGAATGGTGATGAGTTTGAAAATGTTTACTCTTCATTCTTCAACCAATTTTAGAATTTCCTAAACACTACCTTGTAGGCTTTGAATATATCGCCAAAAATGGAAAAAAAAGCATTTGGTAAATAAAGATGCAGCTCAACTACTTTGGTCCCCAAGGCATTGCCTTAACTTAGGGGGAAAAGATCAGTGATGAACTTGGGAAGGAAAAGGCAACCCTGCGGAACCCCGGACCAGTCTGCATTCTGTCTTAAGCTGCATCAGCTCTAGCACTGTGCCTTCACGTTCATTCAAACCAGACTCTTGATTCAAAGAAAATGTTTAGAAATGTTAGGCTGTTCTAACAGTTGATACATTGTTGCTAACATCTCCGGCATCTCCACCCCTGATGGCTACTGAAGCTTCATGATTACTTTAAACCAAACAAAAAAATATGTGAAGAAAGTTTGGGTTGGGGAGTGACAGCCACCCAGTGGAAATGCCGTCAAAGCCTTTCAGTTTTGTTTTTCATTTATTGCTCTAGGAGCAATATTTATGTTTCTTTGACACTTGAAATCAATGCTTCCATTTATAAATCTCACGCTGAGAAACAGATGTGTATTGTTACACTTGTGCTTTTGTTCTTAGGATGCTACCGAACTCAAATATTCTCTCTGACCCTTCCAATATCTTGGGTGCTCCCTAATCACTGAATGCAGTTGTAGCTCTAAGGCTTTCATGGCAGCTTGTGGGTTAAATTAATCAGCTGGGTAATGACCAAGTATTTATTAAAGCCTAGGAGTGTTCCAGGTATTTTGGAGGTACAGAAGAAATTGAGGCGTGCTCCTAAACGTAGTCAGAGAAACATCTAACAGTACAGTTGATAGGGTACCACGTGATGACACATTGTGGTGTGGGATAGAAACTGTTGTGGACACTCAGAGAAACAGTGTGTGGGGACCAGGGACAGTTTCATGGTGTGTGGGTGGGGGCGGGGGGTTAGTAGGCAGGAAGTGGCACAGAACATTCCTGGTGGGAGGCACAGGTAAGGCAAGAAGTGGGAATGTCCTGCATTTTGCAGCAGAATATCAGGAAGAAGTAGAAATGGGGCGACTGCCTTCGGCTCAGGTCATGATCCTGGAGTCCCGGGATCGAGTCCCACATCGGGCTCCCTGCTCAGCGAGGAGTCTGCTTCTCCCTCTGACCCTCTTCCCTCTCGGGCTCTCTATCTCTCATTCTCTCTCTCAAATAAATAAATAAAATCTTAAAAAAAAAAGTAGAGAACTCTATACTCTTGGTAGGCTATTCATCATGAGCCATTGAAAGAGCATTGGCTGAGTTCAGAAAAGGTAATACTATTGATTGAAATGCCAAGAGCTTTGCAGACCTATAATTTTATTTTCCCTGTGCTGCTCATTTTTATTAATTTTATGGTATAGCTTTGGGTAGAATTTTGAAGGTGTCCTTGTCTTGAACCTTCGCATAAGAGAGCTTTTATATTTAATTTTGCTTAACTTCCCATCTTAAGTATCTGTTGATATGGAGCTGGTCAGTGTCTTCATAGACAAGAACATTTCTGATTTAAAATATACTCTTCTTTTTTTTCCCCATACGCATCCTCCAAATTATCCATGGCAGTCAGTTGTGACAGGCCATCATCCCATAACCCTCATGCTTCATGTCACATCCTAGGCCAGTATTCCGGTTCAGAAAATGTGATCTAAACTACAGAGAGAAAGCAACAGAAAGTGAGTGGGGGTCCAGGATTGAATCAATTGCACCAAAGATATAATGTGTCCACCTCATATCTTTGGGGTCACCCTTAGTTTGGGGGTACTGCTTCATCTTCAAAGACTGAGCAGAGTTCCTTCTCCCTTTTTAAAAATGCAAAGCCATTTCCATCCAGAGGAGTCTGTTTCAGGTATAAAATAAGGGAGTGGGGTTCCTGTCCTCTCTCCATGGTTTGAAATCTACAGATAAATCTCTTAAAAGTGCTTCTTGGTTCTTAAACCCTCTTGTGGAAAGTAAGAGACCCAATTTTAAATATGGGCTCTGTCATTACAAGCTGTGGAACTTTGGATGAGTAACTGAGTTTCTCTGAGCCTCTGATCAATGTCTGTAAACAGAGAATTATAATAATCCTCTACTCTATAGGCTTATGATAAAAAGAGTACATAAAAATGTAAAGAACCTGGCGGAATGGTACTAGAAGATGCTTCTATCTTTGTGTCTGCAACTAGATAATAGTCTAGTTCTACTCCCAGGATGTGGTGGAATTTAATTTGGTGGAGAATCACCAGCAGGTAAATTGCAAGAGAACCCTGGACAGCGATGGTGATCTTGCTTCTAATAGCCTGCGATTCTTAGATAACTCAGCTTTGAGGAACTGCCCTAAATGCAAAATCCTATAATGATGATCATTATTGACTAAAGTCTAGATGCCAGACAGCACTGCTAGTGTCCAGTTGTAACAAATTCATTTGCCAGGCAAAAGGAGGCCCTGTGGGTTGCATGGATTTTCCGTTATGAGTGATCTGACAGTACCTGAACATTAGTTAATGACTTAGAAAGAAGTGGCTCAATTGCCTTGTAGGCCCATGTGCAGAGCCAAGAGAAGTTCACGGGTAGCACCGCTTTGGGAGCCAAAGAGAAATGACAAGGACATTATTTAAGACACCCATGTGAGACTACGTGAGTGGGGGCGTAGCATCTGGGTAGCTGAAGGAAGGCACTGTCATTCTCCTACTCAAAAAATACGTCAGTTCTAAGGATTTGAGTGAGATTTTTGTTTTTTAAAAAGCAGGGTAACATTTTGAGAGTCCTCCCTCTGGTATATTCTTTTATAAGATGATTTCCTCTCAATGAGGTTTATTTGGTGATTTTCTCCTGGAAAACCAGTTGTAACAAAGACTATACATTTGGCTCATAATGGCTCAGATGATTGTATCTATTTTTCCAGAAATTTTAATAAACCATTTTTCAGGCATCTCCATCTCATATATAAATCTCTCTTAAGTAAATTGTACATATTTATCTTTCCAGATAAAAACATTGAAGTAGATAGTCAGTTTTCTTGGTATTGTTTTTCATATGTTTTTAAAATGTGTCCTTTGTAACACTAAACTGATTAAAGATGATGTATTTAGAATATGAATAATTATATTGTAAGTGTGTATATACCACATTTCCCCTCGTGGTCCCCAGCGTGTATTTCAGTGACTTCTCCCAGACGAATTCATAGCTTGTATGGGTCTGAAATATTCAGTGCCTTTTATTTGCCCTTTGCTGCTTCTCTCACCTCCACTGTCAGTGCATGACGAGGAGTCAGCTGCCCGAGTGGTCGGCAGCTGGATTCCCACATTATAAGCAACCCGTCATATAAATTACAGCTGATGTTAGAGCCCATTTCTCCCAGTTGCAAGGGTTACTTACCTTCCAAAATGGTGGGGAGTGAGGGGGTAGGTTTTGAACAGAAAGAACTTTCCCATGCATTTGCTGTTTACAAACTCATCTGTACCTAATCTTTCCTTTTGTCTCAAGATGGAGGGTTTATGATTAATACAGTTGATGCAGAAAATGGCCGAGTGCTTGGCTTCTTTTAAATATATCATGCTCAGTGCACACAGACTCCGAGCATCAGTTAGAGAGAAGTGACAGCTGACTTGACCTTTCTCTCTGAAACACATGTGGAAAAAGGGAATTAGCTTGCTACAATAGTACTTGAACTTGCTTTAACTTACAACTTTCGTCTTTAGAAGGAGGAATGCACGTTAGAAATGCAAAATCACCTTCAGGCCTCATGTTGTTTAAAATGAAATTAAAATTCCACATAATATTAAATCAAATGTCTTTCAAAAGAATTTGCTAAGGTGATCATAATAAATAGCATCCAAGTTTTCTTTCTTCTTTCTTTTTTTTTTGAAACAAGCCAATGTTTACATTTAATGTTGAAATGCAGTGTGTGTGTGTGTGTGTGTGTGTGTGTGTGTGTGTGTGTGTATTGGATTTTGCAATGGCTATTGAACTTCCCCAGGAGAACATATGAACAATAGGTCCACTAGTGAGGTACGAGTTATAAAAGCTTTTAAATTGGCTTCCATGTAACTGGAAACCAAATAAATGGCTATGGATAATGCAAAAGGAGACCTAGCAGGGTTTTTTTCATAGTTGCCAATTACTGCTATTAGAAGATCTAGTATGCTCTGCCTATCCCTGAAACAACTGTGACTGACACAGACCTCAGCCAATCATAGTGTTTCCTTGTCAGCTGTCGTTAACCTGTGATCAATTACCATGAATTTAGACTAACTTGAATGGAAAGTAAAAACACATTGTTACCCAAAAGCTCATCAGGTAAATATGCCATATAAAGAAATATATCTTCTCTGACCTCTTTGACATTTTCAAACTGTTTAAAAGCTGAAGTTAATTCTTCCTGATGGCCTTTCATCTTTAGTTGACAACAGAGAGCCCCACAGTGGTGACAGCTCTGGTCAAGTGGGACTGTGTTATCAAAAACAATACCCTCCAGATCTTTCAGTCCAAATATTCTAATCTAAAATAATTGCATTTAAAATTTCATAGGGCTTTTATGTCTTCCTTGAACCATCCTGATCTGAAACCACATGAATCTCTCCCTGCAACCCACTTTAAGCTTCAAAATTTCAATATTGCTAGCTTAAAAATGTATTATAGAGGTAACATGCAAGCATTGAGATTATAAAACTGTAGCTGGAGTGAACAGCTACAATTTGTTCAGCTATGTCTTTTATTTGTTTCCTCACGCTTGGAAGGTGTTTCTGCAAGTGTCTGTCCTGTTCCATTTCTGTATCATTGTACTTCTTGTGCTTAACCCAAGTAGCATAAAATCTTGTCTCTGCAAAGACAGCAGAGATCCTGGATTTGGTTCTGAGATGATGTGAATAATCTGTTGAATATTTAGATTTTTAACACTATGTTTTAGATATACCTTCTGAATTCAATTCAGTTTGTGATTTGGAGGAACCCTGAAACTGACATGTAATTGTAAGCAGCTCCCTGTCCTGTTTTATCCCATCTCTGTGCTGGATCCCAAGTTATTTGTAAAGGACTTCGCTAGTTTATGGATTTGAGGCAACTGCTCGTCACCTATTACCAGCCCTGTTGAAACAGGTACCAGTGTTACAAAGGACTAGTTTATGTTTGGGGTTCAGAAATCTTTATTGGCAGAATCCTGCCACAGACCTCTGCTTTTCCTATCCTCATGAGATCTGGAGTCCCTACTCCAGTTCTCAACAAGCCCCATCACAGGCGTCATCTCTGACCAGTCTTGTCCTGGTCTCTCTTCCAGCTATTGTCTTGGGACGCGCACATTCTGTTCACCCATCCGTTCCCTCCACCCTTCCTCTAGATCCAACTCCTGAACTGTGCGCCTAATTGTGTCAAAGGTTTGTTTGTTTGTTTTTGTTTGTTTGTTTTTTATATAGCTTTCCCCTTGAATAAGTTATTTGGTTGGGTTTGTTCAAAGAGGGAATGACATTTCAGATTGGAAGAAAAAGTTAGCCTACTCAAACCAGTTTTCAGTGTTAAAACATAGCAGACTCACTTCCCATTTACACAGGGAAGGCAGGGCTGCCCACCTTTCTCCTGTAGATTTAAGATTCCAGACTTAAGCAAAAAAGAACTGAGAAATAAGATCCTTTAACATCTTCTCTAAGTCCTGAGAGAAAACAATAAAAGTGAAAACATTCTTTCTCTTTCAGTGTTAGTTTTTCTCTTAGATGTATGGTACCTGTAGAATATTTTTATTTTTCATCTTAAGCTTTTACTCAAGAAAGAAAAAAAGGAGAAAGGGGGGAAACAAATGGTGTTTACATCTTTCACAAAATGAATATGAAAAAGAAATAGTATGTTCAAAATAAGAGGATCTATTTCAGAGCTGGAAGTCTGTCCACTCTTGGGAAAAATTTTGTTCAGAATCTGAGTTGAGTTTCCACATTGCTTGTAAACTCCTGACTTGTGTTTCTCAAACGACTGGCTGACCAGTCACATGTGTTCCTGATGTGACAGAAGCCCCATTACCAACTGCACTCCCTGCCTATCATGTATGTTCGGATGTGAATTATTACTGTGTGCCTTCACTCTTCACACTATTCTTTCCTCCCTGCTAACCCCCCCCCCTTTTTTTTGGTTTGCTCAAAAAGTATGCTTAATCTTTTCTTTCCAGATGTAGATAATTACCAAGGATAATATGAAAACCTGAAAATTTCATCATTCATTTCAGGCAGTGTAAGCTACAGGTCTCAGAAAGCCCAGATTCATCGTATAGATGGATCTTTACATCCGAAGAAAAGTTCTAATAGAAAACAGTGGTGTGCTGATGGTGTCAGAGAGGTTATGGCTCAGGTCTCAGAGGCTGATTTTATTAGGACATGAGCAGTGCTGTGATGGCACCCCCCCCCCCCCGCCCCAGTGACAGGACTTGGTCCTGCACTGTTTCTGCAAGATTAATGGGCTTGGGATTGTTTACACGATATTGTTCACAGGATGTACAAATGCAGACACCAGTCCTGAATACCACACCCAGTTAACACTAGCACAAAATCTCCATAGATGGGCTCTACAAAAACATTTAAAGTAGCTGTCATCCCCCACTCAGGAGCCCTATGGAGTATCATACGGCCCTGAGAGGTTATTTTTAGGGAGGACCAAGGTCTTAGCAGTCCTGTACCTGGGCAATTCCTACCAGCTTTACTCTCACATAACTAAAAAGGCACCTTTGTCCCCAAAAGAGCAGATCACAACCATCCCACTTCTAGGAACTTCCACCTGTTTTCTAAAAATCGCACTGCTTTTCATATTGCTCCTGCACTAGGATCATTGTGATTCTTAAAATCCTGCCTTGCTTCCAAAGAACAAAAGCAAAAACTAAAAATGTATTGGATTTTTCTTATGCAAATGAAAATAGATCATGACTCAGCATCTCTTTATTACTGTTTTACCCAGAGGCTTATCTCTTTTTTGAACATTAAGAAAAATTCTGAATGGAAGCCTTGGATGGATCAGAGTTCAGGAAAAGAAATTCCTTATGTCCCATAGGAGCATCATCTTCCCCAAATGAACATGCAGCCACCAGAGATTCTGGTGAAATTGTTGGACCCACAGATAATTCTGAAAGTTTGGATTTGGTTTTCTATAGAACAGTTTATCAGTATTAATCACCTGAAAACAAGATTTTGATTTTCACTAATATAAGTGAAGATTCACTTTCTATTTCATTTTTCAAAATGAGTTTTTCAAAATCTAATAGAATTAAACTCTCTACTTTGATATTTTCTTAGTCTTTTATCTTAGTTTTCTACTCTCTTACAATTTTTTTTTTCTCCAGGAATATTAAAATGTTAAAAGTTCCGTTGGCAATATCACTTCATCTTTCTTTTACTGTCTTAAATCCTGACTTTTTAAAAAATTTTATTGAGTTTTGCTTTTTCTTTTTACCCCTGCCATTCTTTGCATTTTTTCTTTTGCTTTACTTCTTTTTCTCTCCTTCCTTCCTCCCTCCCTCCCCTCCTTCCTTCCTTCCTTCCTTCCTTCCTTCCTGGTTGTTTGTTTGTTTGTTTTTTAGTTCTATCAGAAGCTGACTGTTATATCATGCTTAAGGTGTGTGTTTCCGTGCTTTCAGAAAGCAGTTCACTTCACTTAACATTTGCAAAGGTTAGGACTAGTGTGTGAGTTACCCTGTGGGTTGAAAATCCCTAGTTGCCAGGCAGTACTTATTACTAATCAATGACAAGACATCCCACACACCCTCCCAAACTTTTTTTTTTTTTTTGCCCCGACTAGAGATACATTGTTTTGTTTTTAAACAGCGTTATTAAGGTAGAATTTACATGCCATGCAATTCACCCATTTTAAGTATTTCAAGGAAAGAGAAGCTTCCTTCTCATTCGACTGCATAGGTTTATTTATTATTTGAAACTGGGAAAGCTACAAAACATGCATGATCAAATGGAAATCTTAAAACATTCTGTGAACCCCATTCTATTTTAATGCATAATTTTCCTATTACAGCCGCCTGTTCGCACCTCTGGAGTTAAGGTCACGGCAGCGTTTGCATTATAAAACCTTTTTCCGAGCGTTTATAAATGCAGCTGCTTTTGTTTGCTCAGGACTGAAGCTTGCCTCATGAGGTTTCCATGCAATAGAGCAGCTTTTTGGGGTTGAGTTTTCTTTAACTAAATTAAAATTTTAAAACACCACCTTGCCCTTTAAAAAAATCATTGCAAGTGTCAAAAAGTCTAGGTAGGAATTTCTCCCCAAATAACGTTTTTATGCATATGCCATTTTTAATTGCCTTTAGTTTCCAAAAATTCTCCACTGTGCTCAGTTTGTGATTAATGCTATTTGCCTCAAATATTTACAAACCTAAATCCAAGTCGGTTTATAAACTAAAGAAACATGTTATATACAATTGCTGTCTTTCAGCATTGTTAACAGAATTATTTTACAGTCACAATAAAGCCTAAAGATGGAGTGAGAGGATGGAGAGCCTGTCATCCCTTGTGAGAAGTTATACATATATATAGATTCATTGGAGAGTGCATGGTCTCTAGGAGAGTTTAAAATATTTAGAAAGAAAACCATTTACATTTTTAGGATCATATTTTGCCTTTTTTTCAAAACAATAAATGTGGGCGGTACAGGATACAGAAACAACCATGAATTATTAAATTGGTTTTAGACGTTAAAGAACAAAAAAAACATGATCACTAAACAAAATACGATGTTAAAATGTCAGTTTAAATGAAGTATAATTGAGAATCCTGACTTGGTAATTGCCAGAAACTTCTAATCAGACCTCCACTTGGTAATTTTAGGAGGTGTTTGACTTTTCATTCACAGACCAGTGAGTATGAAACGTAACCTCACCTTATGTTTCAGAAGCGCAGTTTCATCTGGCTCAACTTCATTTAAATTTAAAATAATATTATTTCATATTTTTCATGCCAATACATATTTTGTATGGAAACAGTGAATAAAATCAAATGCAAAAGATTACTAGTGAATATTGTGTTCTGACGTGTACATTTTGATGGGAAACAGCTTTTTCTTCTCTTAAACATCAATAATGCTCAAGCCAAAAGCGTTTTTCAGCCAGGTCTATTTTGGGGTTGACTACGAGCCCCCAGAAGTCAGGGACTCCTTTTTCTCCCGCGGCCATTTATGGCTTGCCCATCCCAACACAGTCCCTGCCTCCAAAAGATTTGTCGAATGAAGAAATGACTGCCCTGCGCCCCCTCCCCCCAACCTCCACCCCAGACCTTATGGACAGCAATCAAAAAACTCAAAAGCCAAAACTGTTTTTCTAACCTTCTTCCCACCTCCTGACATCTGAAAACAAAACAAGACCAGCAAACAAACAGAAAGGTTTAATCTGGATTTATGAGACCTAGCACGAGGGTGACAGCTGGAGTTGAGGTTCCAGCAGCGGCTGACAAAGGCTGCATCAGGTGCCAGAAAAAGGTTGTCTCAGAATCTTTCTGTCATCGGAGGCTGCGATAGCCGATAGCCATCCTAAGCCCTGAAACGTGGTCGCTTGGCTCCCCAACCTCCTGGCTTTTGACAATCCTTTGAATTCAGAATATATTTATCTAATCTAATTTTTTTTCTAACCAAATAAGTACAATTCTAAACCAGTGTTAGGAAAATAAATGTATTTGTTCCCTGCTAAGATATTTAATAATCTTCCTTGTCTCTCCCAGTCTGATATTTTTTTTTTTACTGGAAGATTCTATGTATCATCTGTATCTGCTGTTGTTTTTTTTAACCAAATATTGTTTAATTGAATTGTACTATACATTCAGGGTCATTAGAGGAATGGGAAAAATCATTGTATAAATTCACTAACAGGTTTAATCCTTCTGTGTGGTATTTCAGTTAACAGACTGTTTTTCCTGTGGGTAAACAACAACAAAAAGGTGCCTTTGAGTGCTTTTATCCTCAGCGAAGTGAGGCATTGCAGAGCCAGAAACCTCGGAAGCAGGGTTGGGGGTGGGGGGGTTGCACAATGTTTCTATGTAGTGATATCACCCAACAAACATGCATTTCTGTATTCCACATTCACACGTGTGCAAGGAAAAAGGGGCACCCAGCACCCAGAAAGAAAATACAATGATGGAGGTGTGAAATCATCTTCTTTTGTGAGTGAATGTATCAGATTTTCAGTCTGGAGTGAAAATGAATCCATCATTTCCAGCCCCCCCACTATTTCCCATTAATCCCTGAGTAGTTTTTGCTCTAAAGTTAATGCTATTAAATGTGGGCACTCAGGCCCCTGAAAAAAAAAACAGAGTTCAGGGCTCCCTGAGAAAAATTAAAATCCTGCTTTTATTTGCTCTCGAGCCGCGGGGTGGGGTCTTGTCAGGCCTGGCTGAAATGGTGAGCAAGGAGGGACACTGCCCTTCGGAAACCTGTGCTCCACTCCAGTGTGTCGGCAACAGCCAGGAGCCAGGTGCCTCGCCGTTTCCCCACACACTCACCTGGTCTGAGTACATATTTACAAATTTCAAATACCTATGTACACAGTTCGGATTGATCGGTTGAACCAGTGACTCTGGGGTTTTCATAGCCCACGTCATTTAAGAAGAGTGTCTCTCCTTTCCGTCCGATGGGCTAGAATGAAATTAGGATCTGACTTGATTTGGTTTGAATTTTGGGATGTAGCCACTGTCATTTGGCGTCTGTAAAAACTTCTGTTCCATGAGTATACATATCCCTGTCTTTTAAATATTCCTGATATAGGCAATGATGTCTTTAAACAGTACCCCCCCCCCCGCTTCCTTCCTCCCTCTTGCTCCCTCCTGCCCTACTCTCTGCCTTCCCTGTGCTCTTTCCAACCCCCCCCTTCTCTTTTTCCCCTCCCATCCTATCACCTATGATTTTCTTGTTAAATATTCCCCCCAATGGCTGAAGTTAAAACCCATGGTCTGAGTCTGTTTTGTTCTTTAAGTTTTCATTTTAAAAATAAAAATGAGGGTGCTTCCAATTGTGTCTGCTTGATATCCTCTATTTAAATCTAGGCCATTCTAAAGGAAAACTTTTCATTGTTGGCAGCACATTCAATTTCCCTTCTGCTCCTTATAGGGACAGTAATGAAGAGCTTAAAATTGATCCTTTTATTTTTTGAAATGGAGTAAGTGTCAAATATTCGAATTTGTCTTGATCATTTATTTTCCACAAGTGGGGAGTAAACACTGTGTGAGCGATCCATGCACATTCTGTAGGTGGTTATGATGAATAAATTGGTTGTGTGATGCAGAAATCAAGTGATGGAGGGATGAGCAAATCAAATGTCTTTGCGTTCTCACTTCTGAAATGGCGTTAAGTCAGAGATTTTATAAGAGTGATTCCAAACGTCTGCTTTTCTACCAAAATGAAAGCTGCAGCTCATGCATATCAAGACTGGAAAACCAGAAGGATTTGTGCCAATTTAGAAAGGTGGAAAATGTCAGATTGATAAGTTTGTGGATGATTGAAAGTAAGGTGGCTGTTGCTGCAGTTTGTAAAATTTGGGGGCATCCACAAGTACTGAGGAGAAGATAAATGAAACATGGAACCTAAGGAATAAGAAAGAGTAATTAAGAAATGCTCACAATAAATCCAGTTAAATGCCTGTTCAGCGGGCAGTTTTCATGGCCAAATTCTCCCTTTTGTTCATTTTTTTTTTTTTTTGGTAAAATACCTTTTAATGCTTCTTAGATCTGAAACCAGAAGCCATAAAGCAAGAACTCTGCTTATGTACCAAAGCTGACAATCACCCCAAGTATTATATTCTTTCAAGACAGAACATGAATCTAGTGGAGGGTAATTGCCATGTATTTAGTTATTAGTTAATATCGCATCACTTCAACTCGAGGAAAAGCCACAAGAAAACATTTCATCTGAAACATTTTGTTGTTGCCTCCTTTGGAATATTAGCATTAACAAATATTTAGCTCTGGAGGAATTTCTTTTTCAATTTCATCAAAATGAAAAGCAGTGTTGCTGTTGTTTTCTACTTTTCAATAATCTGTGAAACTGAGCAAATAAGTGATCTCACCTGGCCTGCATTTGTACTGTTTCTTCAAAGCAGAGTCAGCTGAATGAAATTCAACACCCATGGATTTTGCGCCCTACTGTGGATAAGTATTACTAGGCCAAGCATAGTCTAGAATTTTCTATACTCTCTTGCCATGTCAGGAGGCTCTACGTGGTCTTGTGTTTTAGATATGGGCCCAGCTTCAAGGAAAAGGGCACAGGAGAATTGGGAGAATAGGTGGGGTTTGTGTGCAAACACAAGTTCTCTGAGGCTTAAAACCAGTTTCCACACATTTTGCCCATTGCTGTTCTTCTTTCTAGGTGAGGATTGTGATGCCGTTTCCCCAGTGTCACCTTTATGAAACACATCCTTTATGCAACTCATCCTTCTCTCTTTAGGTCAGGTGGTTCAGCTATACTTGAATCATTTGTGGCCATTCCTGGTTGAGATGACTGGTGTCAGGTTTTTCATGATGACACATGGTCAAAAGTTTCCTTGAAAGTTGTACTCACCGTGAAAATACCTTGTGTTAATGCAGACATTTAAAATTCATCATAGTTCCTCCACATTTGTTTCCTTGTTGGATCTTCAAAAACAATCATGTTCGATAATCAGGGATACTTAGGATTTTTCCCATTTTATAGGAGAAATGGGATGATTTAATGATTTACATTAAAATCACATGGAAAGAACTAGAACCAAAGCTCCCTTATTTCTAGCCAGGGGCTTCATCCACTATCCGAGCCAGGGGTCCATAAACTGAATCCCAGGGGCCAAGACCAGCCTGTTTTTTTAATGGCCCTGTAAGAGAAGAATGGTTTTTACATTTTTAAATGGTTGTATTTTAGATGGTTTTATAAGTACTTACATAATAGCCTCGATTTCACCTCTTGGCCCACAAAGTCTGAAATAGTTACTATCTGGCCCTTTAAGAAAATGTTTGCTGACCCTGACCTCATCCTTTCCAGCCCCCCCAGTTCTACTCTTAGACCATCTTTCCCCCATACCCACTCTCCCCTCCCCTGACAATAGATTTTTGACTCTGTAAGCAGATAACTTTTTTTCCCCTCATGAATTTGTCACAAAAGGTATGGGGCTCTATGCATGTAGGAATTTGGCTAATACTATTTGACCATTTAAGTTACCCAGACAAACATAAGTATGCCAGTTATGTCTGGAATCCTGCCTTAATTTGGGGTTAAAGTTAGAAACAGGGACGCGGCAGAAGTGGAAAAGATCGAGCTGCTTTAACTTTAGTGTTTGATTTCCAGCGTAAAATTGGTTTCAGTCCAACCCGGACCTTCCGTGGTAGAGTTTTCTCTTGTATCCTTGTATCCTAAAATAAAGGGGAAATGTGTATTGCGTTTAGTTCCCTGCACCCTGTGAGGTAAGTCAGGGAGTTCCTTTTTAGCTCCTCTGTGACTGTTTTTAAATAAAGACAACAGAAGAGACAGTGTTTGCTAGACATGGGTTCTATTTTAAGAGGGTCTTGAAGGTTAGGTTATTTGAATGACCACATCTGCCACCCGTAGACCTTTCTGAAGATGAAATACTCAGACCTAAATCGTCAGTTTTTTTGGTTAGAGTAGACACAGCAGCCATTAAAGTAGAGTGTGACTTTGTTAGGCTCTCAAAAGCAGATTAGCAATTGATTGGTGACCAGGCTCTGCAGTCTCCAGGAGTGGGTCCAAATAACCACATCAAGTGCATGGGATTTGAACAGGAATCTGAAACACATAGGTGAAAAATGGATTTTCTTCTGCCTCAGTCTACCCCAGGAGAGATTTTAGAAGTTGTCACCACATGGTGGCCAACACTGGGGTGATCGTAGACATGGGTCAAACACCCCTACACTCCTTAGCAAGAGGCAGACACACCCAGCAACTCCTGATCCTGGGAAGGGTTAGCAAGGCAACTTGCAAGGTGAATTAGATTTTAAATCGCCTGGGTAGATGTTTTTTTGGGTAATAGTGAATTCTCTCTTTTTTTTTTTCTTTTTAAGGCTAGTGTTTCTGTATTGCTCCCTTTCCTGAATTATAAAATGTAGTCCAATGTAGAAAATTGGGAAAATATGAAAAATAAAATCTGAAAAAAAATCAATAATCCTTCTATGCAGAGCTGCGCAGAGGTACTATTTCAGTGCATTTAGTTTTAGTTTTATTTTCTGTAAATATGTACAATTCTAACAGTGTTGCGATTATACTATATTTGGTTTCGATTTTGCTATTTATTTTAATTAATTATGTAGTATGATTTTTTTCCTCAGCGTTTTTAATGAGCATGTTGATGGCATAATATTCCCTCCCATAACTATACAATTATTTCTGTATTCATTCTCCTAGTAGTGGCCACATGATTTGTTTTAATTTGTCCATTTGTTATAATAATGTTGTGATGAATTTTTTAGGAGGGATTTCTGGAAATGGGATTACTAGTTCAAGGGGTTAAGCCCTTTTCAAGATCTTGGATAATTTGTATCAACTTATATTCCCTTTGGCTCTCTATGAGAGCACATTGTCACCAACTTTCATATATTCATTTATTTCTAATCTTTGCCACTCCAGTTGTTTAAAAGAACATCTCGATGTTTTGATTAAATTTTAATTTTTTCATGGACTTATTAACCAGTTGTATTACCTTTGAGAATTATGGGTTCATGCTTTTGCCCTTTTTTGGGAGGTTATTCATCTCTTTTTCTTACTGATTTACATGGTATCTTAAAGCCATCAGATAGTAATATTTTAAAATTATTTTACCAAGGAGAGTGAAGGAAACCAAATGGAGGCAATCAGAATTAGGAATTTGTGGAGGGTGTGGTTTTACAGGAAAGATTTAAATAAATGTAAATGTTCTTCTTAAAGCTTTTTTGGGTATGGTATGAAGATTAGGGCAGCCCCACTGCAGGAAAAAGGCTTTGGTTCTCTTCCCTTCCACTTAGGGGTATGACTGCTTTTCATAGTGGGGAGGTGTTTGCCTCTTTGTCTTTACATCCTAGTTACAATTTAAAATTAGAAGCTCCTAGTTTTGTTGTATTTGAGTATATAACCAAAATGCAGCCTGGGTGTTGCAGGAGGTAAATTTCTCTTTGTGACCACACTTTTTGTGGCTTCCCAAATTGAAACAATTAAAACAATGTTTTAGAATAAAATATTACATAGTAAAGCCCACCCCTCAGATTTTAAAATGTTAACATTTTGCCATAATTGTTTCAGACCACTTTTTTTTTTCTTCTGGTTTTCTTTTCTTTCTTATAAAATAAGAGGTCACAGCCCTCTAATCCCATTCTGCCCCTAACTCCTGAAGTTGATGTGTTTTGTTCCTGACCATGTTATGCATTAACTACCCGTGGATGTTTGTCCCAGGATCCTTTATTCTGTGTCTTACCATGTTACACTAAGCATTGATTTCAGTAACTTCTTTCCCTTCACTTAACATCATTTTCAAGATAGCATCGCTTTTTAAAATAGGAAAGTATACATTTTCAAATGCTGTATATGTCAAGGAATATCTAGTGGGGCAAATATGGTGAAAGAGACAAAATTGAAGAGAGAACAGTGGGGTGCTACAGAACCAGAAATCAAAGAAAGTATCTAGGAAATGCCTATTCTGTTGGGTTACTGTGGGGGATGCACAAAGTAGTAAACTTGTTCTCTGCCCTCAATGACTTTTATTTTAATTCAAGAAGAAGAAAAGTAGAACTCATGACAAGTTATAACAGAGTGCCAAACAATTGTTAAATAGCAGTACAAGAAAACCCTTTAAATGTCACAAAGTAATATATGTTTCAGTGTCAAGAAATGAATTGAGTTTTCTAACACTTAAAAGTCAGAGTGGAAATACATTGTTAGTAGAACACTACACATTTTCCCGGAAAAAGAAAAAAAAGGCTATCATTCATGGTATTGAGGTTGTCCTCAAATATTTATTGACCACCCACTGTGGGTGAGGCGTTAAGTTAGGTGTTAAGTATAGCTTGAAGGTCTGGAGCTAGACTGGATTCCAACCCCTAGGTCCAGGGCACTGGTGCTCCATGATGAATCAGATTTGGGTTATGTACTTACTCCTCCAGAAGGGGTAAGGTGAGGATGGTTAGCCAAGCCTGTGACAAACTAAATGGTATATGTTTCAAAGATACACGATGCTATTAGAAGAGAGACCTATGGTTTACACACTGACCCAAAAGATATGGTGGACATGGTGATATGGGCCAGGAGGGAATGGGGAAGAAAAAGTCAGCCATCCTCACATTTCTGGGTGACTTTCAGGTGCCGTCTCTTGTGAGGTTTCTCATGATTTCTTCCCAAGCTATCCTTTAGAAATAGCACACTTTAGACCTTTGTCTGTGCCCTTTGGTCTAATTAAATTAATACAGCTTTATCCGGACTTGGAAGTTGGTACATTTGGTGTGCATGAGCAAGGTAACCTACATTCATACAAAGAAGGTTTGGGGATTCTCTTACAAACCATTGAGGTGTTTCCATGCACAAATAAGATGCTCACTGATTCAATTATCTGGTGACTCTAGCCGTCCCAGCCTTACCCCAGGATCCTTGGGGGGAGGAGGGAGAGGGTGGAAAGTAGGAGGGAAGAGCTCACATCTGCAGCAAAATCTGAGCTTAAAACCTCCCCAACAGGAGAAGCCAAGTGACAACAGGCTTAAGAACGCACAAAAGAAAAATCCAACTCTCTGAAGAGAGGACTCATGTTCTCTGTCCTCAAAGTAAGCCTCATTATACCAGGGGAAGGGTATTCACTAGTGGATTGTTAGAGTTGTTTTTTATTTTTTTAATGACATTTTAATCTTGGATTTATTATTCATTGTGTAAACCATTTATAGAGTTCTCAATCAGCTGCCATCATTTTTGATGACCTGTACTAATGGAGGGAAGCAGCCGTGGAGAAAATCCAAAGCAACTGACAATCCCAATGCTGTTAATGTTTGCTTGTGAAATAGAACATCTGGTTTTCAACTGCAGATGGGTTCGGATTCATAGGCTCTCTGCTCAGGAGGGCCCTGCTCCTGACTTGCCGTTCTCCTATCACTGCCTTGAGATTCTAATCGTTTTTAAGTAAAGTAGCTCCACATTTTTCATTTTGCACTGGGCCCTGCAAATTATGTAGCTTGTCCTGGTTTCAGATTGACTTTTCTTGGATTGACTTTAACATGACTCTGCATCCCAGACACCATCCATACTGACAAAAGGAGGAGCCTTCCCCAAGCCAGGCTGTGGCTGACATCCAACATGTGGCTTTCTTTTGTCTGATAACCACATGGTTGATGGAGAGGTAACTGACATACAGTGAGAGTCCCATCAAACACCCAGAGCAGGAAGGTGGAATATTACATGTAACGTCAGAATTTAAAGGTCACAGAGACCAAACTTGTCCTCCTGTATAAGAACTAGAAAGTTATGGAGAAACCCACCCTGTAAGATACTGTTCTAATAAATGTATGACCAAGAAAGAGGTTCGAGCATCCCAACATGAATTTTAAGTCCTGCACTTGGCCAGGGAAAGAGAACAGGAAGGAACTGAGTTTTGTGGAGGAAAGGTGGCATGTCTTGACCTGGCCAGGCCAGAAGAATTTGTCCCGAGGAAGGCTTTGATGAGGAGGAAGCTGCAGGGAAAGCGGAAAGTAGAAGAAGTCTGTGAGCTTCCTAAAGTGTCCTGGGCCCTCTCCCTGCAGAGAAGCCTTGCCTCTTTCTTAAAGATCTGCCTTATCCTGACTGCCCTGCCCCCCACTTCTGAGCTGCACTGGGAGCCAAGGGTCCTTGGGGTACCCTGACTGCCTAACAGGAGCCCTTAATCTCCTCTCCCACATCAAATCAACCTTTGAAGTAGTTCATCCTTTCTGTATGACCTCATGAAGAGTTGTCTGGGAGCCATCAGGGGCCATCCCACATGTCTGGAATGACAGTGATAATGTCCCTCTATGTCCCAGAGTCACGCAGTATAGGCCTCAATACTTATTCATTTACTCATGCAACAGTTACTTAAATTAGCACCCCAAAGCTATACTGAACTCTCATGGATACACAGTGTATTCATTTCCTAGAGCTGTTGTCACAAATTACCATGAAGTCGGTGACTAAAACAATAGAAATTTATTCTGTCACATTTCTGGAGGCTAGAAGTCTGAAATCAAGGTGTCCTCAGGGTCATGATCCCTCGGAAAGCCCTAGGGGACAATCGATTCCACGCCTGTTTCCTAACTCCTGGTGGTTGCCAGCAACCCTTGGTTTGTTACCACTCCCGTTTATACCATTGTCTTCACATAACATTCTGCTCTCCTGTGATTTCACATGCCTTCCTATAAGGACAGCAGCCAATGGAACCAGGGCCACCCTCATCCAATATGCCTTCATCTTAGTTCAGAAAATTACGTCCTCAAAGACCATAATGCAGATAAGGCCATCCTCTGAGCTTCTGGGTGCACATGAATTTTGGGGGGGGGGGGCACTATTCTACTCAGTACATACAGATTTTTGAAAAGATAAATTTACTGCTCTGAAGTGGCTTGCCATCCTAAGCGGGAAAAGAGAAATACAAATATATGGTCTACAGATACAAAATGATAAGGCCCATGAGAAAGATATGGGTCAAGTGCTGTGGAAGCCCACACAGGGGGAGACAATTTCCAGAGGGTGAGATCAGGGAAAGCTCTATGGAAAAGATGACATGGTTGTTGCATTTTAAATGCTTTAAATAAGTAGGACTAAGACATGGGGAGATAATGTCCTGGGTATTTGGGAAAGAGCATGAACCAGGGCAGGGAGGTAAGAATCACAGGGGCACATACAACATATGAGTTATTCAGGTTGGCTGGAAAATGGAACATGTGATGATGAAAAATATCCAGAAAAGTCAGCTAAAGCAGATTTTGGGAATCACGAATGCTTGTGGGGATCTAATGCCTAAAGCGTTAGAACTTTGTTCAGCATGTAGTGAGGAATCACTGATTTTTTTTTAAAGGAGGTGATAGACTGCTTGATCCTTGAAGTAAAATCAGTATGGCACAGGTATATAGGACACATTCATTCATTCATTTGTGCAACACAAATTTATCATCTGCTGGACTCTGAGGCTTATAGGAGATCTGAGAATATGCTGGTCAGTTACAATAGTGTTTCTTACCCACTAGAAGCTTCTTGTCCGATAGAGAAGACAGAGAACTGGAAAATAGATATCGAGTATTGTGATGAAACAGGGTAACCCTGAGATGAGGAGACAAGTGGCACAGAGGGCACTAAGGGTGCCCCAGGCAACATGTTTGAAGGTCCAGAAGCTAGGGCCATTACATGAACCTAAAAGAACTTCCCTGCAGGAGGAAGGGTGGTGGGGGGGATGGCCAGTCTGGTGTGGGTAGAAGTGGGGGAAGAGGTCAGAAATGAAGCTAGAGAGAGAGAGAGAGACAGGAGCAGGTCTAAATTCTATCCTTAGGGCAGTGACTTAGTGAGTACTGCATTTTAGAAAAACTCCCAGGGGCTGTTTTGTAGAGAAGAGATTAGAAATTGGTGATCAGGGAGAGGGAAGTTGTGGGCCTGGTCTATAGCAGTGGCAATGGGAGTGGAGAGAATAAACTAGGCTTAAGAGCTATTTAGGAAACATCATCTATTGGACTCCAGGTTGATTGGATGCAGAGTTGAGGAAGAGAAGGTACCACAAGTGCCCATCACGCGGAGGCCACCAAATCAACGAGTCAGTGAGTTAGAGATCAGTGGAGGGGGTGAATGTGTGTGTGAGGTTAAGATGGTGAGTTCAGTTTAAGTGAATTTGAGGCTCTTGGGAGATACTTAGGAGGAGATAACCATCCAGAGTGTATTTATATCTCTTAAAGAGATATAAATTAGAGTATCAGTCAAAATATCTGGGCTTGGATAACGGTGTCAAAGCCATCAGCATATTAATGGTAATTGAGTGTGAGTAGAATCGGAATAGAAGAAGGCCTAGCCAGAACAATAGGAGCATCAACAGTTAAGGAATGGGCAGGCAACTGGGACCAAGGGAGGTGGCCAAGAAAGTAGGATGAAAACCAGAATAGAATGGAGTCATGGAATCCAAGGGAAGATGGTGTTTCAAGAAGGGCATTGTTCAATTTTTGTAATGCTGCTGAGAGGTAAAATAAGACAAGGGCTGAACATTGTCCATTGGATTTAGCGACTAAGCAGTATTGGCGCCCTTTCCAAGAGGGCACTGGAGGGCCCTCATCTGGCCCATGAGATGTGCTGACCTGGAAGAGGAGAATGAAGGCAGAAATAAATGAGATGATTAATAGTCAGGCAAGCAATCTCAGGCTTGGGCAACAGGGATGATGGTGATGTTATTGACAGAAAGAAGGACAGAAATGGAGAAGTTATTTATGTGTGGGAAAGGGGAGATAATGAGCTCCATTACTTGCAGTGAAAGCATCCTGAGGAAATTTGCTTGTTCAAGCAACCCTAAGATAGATATTCTCACACATATTCCCTTGGAGACCTATGCAAGAGTTTCTCTGGGGTTTTGATGAAAAATGGAACTGCTGAGTCATACTTCGGTATAAGGATATTTGAGCCAATTGGGTAGCTCTTCAGAAAGGCTCTCTCCCATTTTATGCTCCTACCAGCAGTGTATGAAGGTCCATATAATTCCACTTTCTAATGTTTACCAATCTCATAGGGGTAATGTGGTACCTCACTGTTGTTTTTAAATACACTTTACTGATTGCTAGTAAGATTATATCTTCATACGTGTATAAACATTCAGATGTTTTCCCTCATTGAATTGCCTAGTCATATCCTTTGTGCATTTTTTCCCTGCTCATTTCCCATCATTTTCCCATTGTTCATTATATATTTTTGATTTTAAGCCTACATTTGTTTTAGACCATTGGTTCTCATTTATTAGAAATCCATAAATTTGATGTTGTCATAACCTCAGTATTTTTACCATATAATTTCTTTTCCCTACCTCCTTTCAACATCACAGATGATTTCTTGTTCTTTTTCTTCTTTTAGCTTATAGTTTTTACCTTTTATTCTACACTTCTTAATCCTCCTGGAAGTCCCTTTTGAATATGATGTGACACAGGAATCCACCTCATTTTTCTCGCTCTGGTGAATGAGTTTCCCCAAACAACTTAGTCAACAATACACCCCTTCGTTGGTTATTTGTTTGTTCTTACAACATATCCCGTCTGTGCCAGTTCTTTGTCATGTCTTTGTTTTATATCTTGATATACACGTTTTTTGTTCTACTTACACTTTGATATAAATTTAACTATAATTTTGTTCATCTTCTAAAAATCCTGGCTTAATTTTGATTGAAATTATAGGGAATTTTCAGACTCATTTTAGAACAATTCATACCTTTACAATACTAAATTGTTACATCCATGAATAGGATATGTCCCTTTCTTCTTCAGATCTACTTTGTATCCTTTAATATATTTTAGAACTTGTTTCTATTAAGGTCTTGTGTCCTTTGTGTTAGATTTATTACTTGATACTTTTTAGTTTGGGATGTTATTGTGAATGGCATCTTGTTTTCCACTAGAGTTTCTACTTGGTTATTGTTGGTAGAGAAATGCTATTGATTTTTTTTTAGTTGATCTTATATCTGGCACAGTGCTGAACATTTTTATTAGTTCTAGTAGTTTATCTGTGGTTCTGTTGAGCTTTCCATTATAGATGATCATATCAACTACAACAAATGACATGTGTCTCTAACTTTCCAATACTCACAGCCCTTATAATTGGTTTCTTGTATGAGCTGTCTCTGTGGTGTATAAACACAAAAAGTACTTTTGTTCTTCATATTAATTGCCCCTTCAAGCCCACTGTAGTGGATTGAATTGTGGCCCCCAAAAGGTATGTCCAAGTCCCAACCTCAGGACCAGTGGATGTGACCTCATTTGGAAATAGGGTCTTTGCAAATGTAATTAAGGATCTTGAATTGATATCACCCTGAACTTAGGGTGGGCCCCTTTTTTTTTTTCAAGTTTTTATTTAAATTCTAGTTAGTTAACATAGTATAATATTAGTTTCAGGAGTTAGGGTGCATGCACCTTAAACCCAAAAACTGATGTCTTTATAAGAGAAAGTTGAGAGAGATTTGAGACATACAGAGAGAAGCAGAAGAGCCATGAAGATGGAAATGGGAATGATGTATCCACAAGCCAAGGAACACCAAGGACTGCCTTAGCCAACAGAATCTAGGGGAGAGGCATGGAGTGAATTCAGCCTCAAAGCCTCCAGAGGAACCAACAGTACTGACATGTTTATTTCAGACTTCTGGTTTCTAGAACTGTGGGAGACTAAATTTCTGTTGTTTTAACCCACCAAGTTTGTGGTAATGTGTTACAGTAGCTCTAGGAAACCAACATACCCACCGGTGGGCTTAAACTTCCCTGATCCTGGATGAAATTTTGGGAAAATTCCATAGCTTTTCTATCCACTCCATTTCTGTCACCCTTTGTATTCTAACTTTGAGTTAGATGTTTAGGTCCTCAATTTTTAGACTTTGTCTTTACTAATATACACATTTAAGGTCATAATTTTTTTCCTAAGGAGTTCTTCCTGCATTCTGCAAAATACATACACTATATAGACACTATGTTAAATACACTTATATACACCATATATAAATGTATGTACTGCACATGTTGGTATATAATATTATCATTGAGTTCTAAATATTTTCTAACTTCCATTATGGTTTCTCTTTTGAGCCATGAAGTATTTAGAAATGTGCTTTTGTTTCTAAGAATAAGGCTTTGATCTCTTAATGCTGTTGTTGTATCCTATTGTTACCAGTATTTGTTTATGGTCTTAGCACAGGGCTTAATTTTATCTTTAGCCACATGGGTAGCCAGTGGTCCCAATGTCATGTGTGGGAAAGTTGCTCCTTTCTACACCGATTCTGCAATATTGCCTCTGTCACATATCTAGAGTTATACATTTCCAGATCTCCTTCTAGACCATTCTGTTCTATTGGTCAGTTTATCTTGTGTCCACTAATATCACACTGTTCTAATTGATATGGGTTTATATAAACTCTGGTGGGACAAGTCCTATCTCTTCCCAGTCTTAGTTTGGTCTTAATTACTCTTGTGAATTTCCACTAATAAAACCGCTGATGGTTGGGATTTTCGTTGATATTGCCTGCTATCTATGGATTCACCAGGAGGTAACTGATATTATTTCACTCTTGAGACTTTTCATCAATGAATGTGGCGTGGTTCCCTATTTATTTAGATCTTTTAAAATTATTCCAATAAATGTTTGGATTTATTAAAAGGCACATTTTGTGGTTATGTTATTGCAGATGATATCTTTTTAAAATTTGATTTTGCAACTTGTAGTTGAATTATATAGAAATGCAGTTGCTTATTGCATGTTGATTCAGAGTAACATTGCTAAATTCTCCTGATAATTTATCTTTAGAATTCCTTTTAATTTTTTACCTTCACAGTCGTATCTTATTTAAATAATTTTGTTTCAGCCTCTCCAAACATACCTTTTATTTCTCTTCTTGCACTCTCTGTGATCTCCACTAGAATGTGAATAGGAGCAGTGGGAGTGGGCATCCTTTCTTAGTCTCTATTTCAAATAGAAGGCTTTCAATATTGCACCATTAATAAGAGGTTTGCCAGAGGTAAACACCCTTTATCAGGCAAAGGGTATTTAATTTTATTTCTATTTTGCTAAAACTTTTCATACTGAATTGATGTTGAATTTCATCAGATTCTTTTTTTACATCTATCGAGTAAATCATACTTTTCTCTTTAATCTGTTAATGTAGTGACTTATAGTAATTAATTTTCTAACCTTAAACTTTTCATCTCTGGGGTAAGTCCTACTTGGGCATGGCATATGATCATTTTTATATATTGCTGTTTTGGGTTTGTTAATACTTTAGTTAGAATTTTGCGTCTATTTATTTTAATGTAATGTTTTCTGTAATTTTTCTTCCTCACAAGGTCCCAGTCAGAGTTTGGCATCAAATTCTCTTAGCCTCATAAAATTAATTGTTAGCCTCATACATGTTTGCCTCATAAATTAATTAAAAATATTTGTTCCCTGATTGGGGAAAACTGAATTGGTGAGCCACTGAAGGCCTTAAGTTTTCTGTGTGGGTAGATTTTTGATTACTGATTCAATTGTTTTAAAAATGTTTATGTTTAGGGGGCGCCTGGGTGGCTCAGTCAGTTAAACGTCTGATTCTTGATCTCAGCTCAGGTCTTGACCTCAGGCTCATGAGTTCAAGCCCCACGTTGGGCTCCACACTGGGTGTGGAGCCTACTTGAAAAAACTAAATAAATACAAAATAAAAATGTTTGTGTTTAAGCATTATGTTTAAAATGTTTATTTGGTTTCTCTTTTTCTTTTTTGAGTCACTTTTGGTAAGTTAGATTTTTCTAAGAAATTGTCAGTTTATCTAAATTTTCAATTTTATTGATATAAGGTTGGTCTTGCTTTCCTCTTATATTCTTAAATCTGTATAATCTATAAGTAATCTCTCATTACTAATACTGCTTTTATATCTTTTCTGTTTTTTTCCTCTGTTCACCAGTGGTTTACTGGTTTTATTAATTATTTCAAAAAGTAAAAATTGATGTTTTGTTGAATCATTTAACTGCACATTTATTTTCAAGTTCCATTTGTTGCTTGTACTCTTATTTGTACTGCTTTCCTGCTTTCTACTTTTTGCTTGAACAAACCCTTTTATTGTGGAACACTTCAAACGTATGCAAAAGTAGAATCGTAAAATGAACCATCATGTACCCATCATTTAACCTCAACAGTTATTGATATATGATCATTCTTGTTTTATGTATACTCCTACCCACTTAGATTATTTTGTAGGGTATACCTCCAGCCCACATAGCACTTTCTCCATAGGTATTTTAGTGTATATCTTTAAATAATAAGGAAAAATTGTTTAAACATTTTTAAATTTTTCATAGCAAATTTCAGATACAAAAAAATAAGAAATACAGTTCCCTCTTGAACAATGCAGGTTTGAACTGCACGTGTCCACTTATATGTGGATTTTTTTCCTATAAATGTAATTTTCTTAATAACATTTTCTTTTCTCTAGCTTATTTTATTGTAAGAATGCCGCATGTAATACATATAATATGAACAATATGTGTTATTCGCTGTTTATCTTATCAGTAAGAGTACCGGTCTACAGTAGGCTATTAGTAGTTAAGTTTTGGGGAGTCAGAAGTTACACAGGGATTTTTGACTATGTGGGGGGTTAGCACCCTTGACCCCCACGTTGTTCAAGGGTCGACCGTAGTTCAGTGGGCTCCAGCTTGAGCAACTATCAGTGCATGATATCTTTGTTCCTCCTCCCTTTCTCCACATTATTTAGACAAAATATTTACCTAAAGAAATATCCATACCTATCTTTCCATTTGCAACTATCTGAATATATCCGTAAAAGCTAAGGACTTCTTTACAAAACTGGACATCACACCATTTTCATATCTAAAAATTAACAGTAATTCCTTGATATCATCAAATATCCAGTGTTCATTTTTCTGTCTCATTTTTTTTTACCATTTCCTTGAGTCAAGATTTAAGTTTATATGCTTCATTCCTCAATATGTATCTTAACTCTTCCTTATCTATAGATGCCCTATCTCTCTCTCTCTTTTACTTCCTAATTTTTGCTTTGTTTTGTTTTATTTGTCAGTTGGTTGATTAAAGAAACCAAATTATCTGTCCTGTAGATTTTCTAATGATCTGGATTTTGCCCTTTGCATCCCCTTGTTTTGTTCCCTTATTTGGTGTAAATTTTTAGTTAGATCTACAGGTTTAGTTAGATGCTGGCTTGATTTTTTTTTTCTTTTCATAAAATCTTTATAGGGGTGAGATATACTTCTGTAAGAAGACACAGGATATCTAATTTTTTTGTTGTGATATTACAGCTATTGATGATTATTGCCTTTATCCATTAATTCATCAGAGGTTTCAAAATGGCAATATTCTGTCATTTACGTTCTGTTTATTAGCCAGAACATTTCTTAGAGCAAAATAACCTCCTCAGCAAATATTTGATTACGGGTAAAGTATATATAGGAAATGCAGGGCAAATATTTGATTCTTTCCCTTTATTTACCAGTTTTCAAATAAGGGTTGGTTTTCTAAAATAATGATGACCCATGTCAGTCAAAAAGTATTTTTATGAACTCATGAAGTTTAATATGTTGGTATGTTTAGATGGGCTAAAGTTATTATTGATAATAAATCTGCTCATGTTTTCCCATTTGTGGCAGTTGGGAATCTCTTTAGATTGGCTCTTCTTTCCTTTTCATACAACCCTGGTCATCATTGGCACCCTCCTTGCTTCCCTGCCATGATAAGATGTTCCATGTTCATTTTGTACAGTTCTGTCCCAGCCTGGGAATCAATGTTTCCAAGGAACTCTGGTTCCTCTTGGCTGAAGCTATTAAGAGACCACAATCTTGATGGGAGACTGGTTCATTGATAGTAGGCCTGTCATTGTTTTTAAGAAGTTTTCAATAGACAAAGTTAGGACATGGTTTTGTTTTGTTTTTATTATCATGAGTTTATACTGATACTTCCAATTCAGATTTAGGACTACAGGTTTTTAATTACCTTCATCAACCTTATATCTGTATATCCTTTCTCCCATGCTGAAATCCCTGTGCCAATATGATTACTTATTTTCTTTATCCCACAATATACACAGAAAAGTCTCAGCATAATGAAACCAAAGCTATCACCAACAATGTGATTTTTTGAAAACAGTTTGAAATTTTTAATGTGTATACCATTAAGGCACTTGGGATATTTCTTCTTTAAGGGACAGTGTTGCCTGCCAGATGCAGTTAGGTGCCTACCAGATGCAGTTAGGTTGACATTGTTTACTTTAATTTCAATTTTTAAGGATTGCATTTTTAAATTTAATGTTGTTTTATACTTTTACCAGATTCCAAAGTCAAATCCACAAGATGAGGTATATTCATAGCTAATATTATCACTTCTATTACTGTCCATTCCTCTTCTCTCCCTGTAAGTAGCCATTGTTTTAAATTTTTTTACTTATTCTTCTCTTGTTTATATATATATATATATATATATATATATATATATATATATATATGTTTCCCCTAAGTTCTGAACTCGTGACGGGTTCCCTAGATATCTTTGTGTTACTGATGCTGGCTTAACTGCATGTAGTCAGCGAGCATGCCAGTGTTTTCTGTAGCAGTAGTATACTATGTAACCAGTCACTTCAGTTCTTTGAAATTTGCTAATATTTGCTTTATCATTAATACCCAATATATGTTCCATTTCTGCAAATGCTTCACATGTGCTTGGAAAGAATGTGTATCCTGTTCTGTGGTTGGTTGATGCAATGTTCTATCTATTTAAGTTGTTGCTATATGGGATTGCTATTTTCTATTTCTGAAAATTTACAGAAATGGGACATATAGGGGCGCCTGGGTGGCTCAGTCGTCAAGCGTCTGCCTTCGGCTCAGGTCATGGTTCCAGGGTCCTGGGATCGAGTCCCACGTCGGGCTCCCTGCTCGGCGGGAAGCCTGCTTCTCCCTCTCCCACTCCCCCTGCTTGTGTTCCCTCCCTCCTGTGTCTCTTTCTGTCAAATAAATAAAATCTTAAAAAAAAAAAGAAAATTCTGCACTTTCTTGGAAAAGTAAGTCTTTGTTTATTTAAAACCTATGCAATTAGCATGGATAGTCTTTTTCTGAGTGGAAGATTTCATTTTTACAAAATTTGGCACTTTTAAACTGTAGAAGTTATTCAGACCCTCCAATTACTACTTCTCCAGGGAATGTTTTGTTTATTGGGAAGCACTCCAAATCCTGAGAAAGGGAGCAGCACATTGGATAAAAGTCTGCTGAGAATGTTGGACACAGCTAATACGTGTAGCCCAATTCAGTTACTTTTGCTGTGGCAACCTGTGACGAGTGTGGTAGAGCTTTGGAATCTAAAACCAATGTGGGTTACTTTCAGATCAGTTTTTGATGCACAATTTCAATTTCTTGATCAGATGCAATTGCTATTGTCTAACTCAGGTTTTAAAAAGAATAATAAATTATGACTTTCCCAGCCCAACATGCGGTCACAAGAACCACGTTGGTAGTAGTTACAATTTTGGTGCATGTTTAGGAGTGCCATCAACAGCCAGTTTTTGTCTGGGTGCTTTGCAATGGTCACACAGCTGATTTTTGTCACAGATTATGACTCACTCTAAAAATGTCTCCACAGTCGTAAGAAGTGGGTGTATTTCTAAATGTCTCTGTTTTTTGATCATTAAGCCATTAGGGTATTACTTGGGTCATTTTGTAAACCTTTTCTATTGCAGTCAGATGTTGAGGAACTGTCACAGATTTCAAATTATGAATTGCGAATTAGCTTCTAACGGGACTTTGTGTGTGTTTTAAGATGTAGTTATTTATTTGAGAGAGAGAGAGAAATAGTGCAGGGGAGGAGCAGAGGGAGAGAGAGAATCTTAAGCAGACTCCCCACTGAGCGCGGAGTCCAGTGGGGTGGCCCCATCTCACGACCCTGAGATCACTACCTGAGCTGAAACCAAGAGTCAGATGCTTAACCAACTGAGCCACCCAGGTGCTCCAGCTTCTACTGGGACTTTGAATTGACCTTTGAAAGCTGAGGTCTTTGAGATTCAAACCCCCAGAATACAGCTTCTGAACCACCAGCAAATAGCTCTTTAACTAACAGAGCCATCTCCAAAGGCAAAATTGTTATTGTAACCTCTTTCAATGGTACTGTCTGGTTAAATTTATATATTTCTGTTAAAAATATTTAGGATTCTTTTGAAGACATTGCAATATCTACATAGTGGGGAAAAATAACCGATAGCAAAAACAGCCCAATTATAAAAGAAAATTAAAGAGTGTATCTGTTAAAATTCTAAAGAGGCAGTAGGAAACGTACTAGGTAACAGTTTTACTAATTTCAGACAATTTTTGACTTTTATTTGATACTAGCTATTTTGTGTGGTAAAACCTAATATTTCCATTAGATCAATTTTAGTTTTGTGTTTTTCAAATCTTGTATATTATTACTGATCTTCTGTCTGCTTCATCTATCGGTAAGAGACAGGGATGAGTTAAACTTTCATCTGTGATTGTCGATTTGCTTCTTTCTCCTTGTAATTCCATCAGCTTTTGCTTTAGCTTTTTGAAGCTGTGTCATGAAGTACATATACATTTTAACTTTTTTTTTATTTTCCTTGTGAAATGACACTCTATTTCTAGTAAACTTTTGACTTACAGTCTATTTTGCCTGATAATAACATAAGCTTTCATAACATACTCTTTCCCCCATACTGTTGCTTTCATTTACATTTTCACATTTTTTTCACTTTCAGTTTTTCTATATATTTTAATATGTCAGTTATAAACAGCATATTGTGTTCCTTATACTGTATTTTATAACCTTATATATATATATTTACCTTGTGTTATTTTATATTTTATATTTGTATTTCTAAATACAGGTGACTCTTTTTTTTAATTTTTTTATTGTTATGTTAATCACCATACATTACATCATTAGTTTTTGATGTAGTGTTCCATGATTCATTGTTTGTGCATAACACCCAGTGCCCCACACAGAATGTGCCCTCTTTAATACCCATCACCAGGCTAACCCCCTAACCCCCTCCCCTCTAGAACCCCCAGTTTGTTTTTCAGAGTCCATCATCTCTCATGGTTCGTCTCCCCCTCTGACTTACTCCCCTTCATTCTTCCCCTTCTGCTATCTTCTTCTTTTTCTTTTTTCTTAACATATGTTGCATTATTTGTTTCAGAGGTACAGATCTGTGTTCAACAGTCTTGCACAATTCACAGCACTCACCATAGCACATACCCTCCCCAATGTCTATCACCCAGCCAGCCCATCCCTCCCACCCCCCACCACTCCAGCAACCCTCACTTTGTTTCCTGAGGTTAAAAATTCCTCATATCAGTGAGGTCATATGATACATGTCTTTCTCTGATTGACTTATTTCACTCAGCATAACACCCTCCAGTTCCATCCACGTCATTGCAAATGGCAAGATCTCATTCCTTTTGATGCCTGCAGAATATTCCATTGTGTATATATACCACATCTTCTTTATCCATGCATCTGTCGATGGACATCTTGGCTCTTTCCACACTTTGGCTATTGTGGACATGGCTGCTAAAAACATCGGGGTGCATGTACCCCTTCGGATCCCTACATTTGTATCTTTGGGGTAAATACCCAGTAGTGCAATTGCTGGATCGCATGGTAGCTCTATTTTCAACTGTTTGAGGAACCTCCATACTGTTTTCCAGAGGGGTTGCACCAGCTTGCATTCCCACCAACAGTGTAGGAGGGTTCCCCTTTCTCCACATCCCCGCCAACATCTGTCGTTTCCTGACTTGTTAATTCTAGCCATTCTGCCTGGTGTGAGGTGGTATCTCATTGAGGTTTTGATCTGGATTTCCCTGATGCCGAGCGATGTTGAGCACTTTTTCATGTGTCTGTTGGCCATTTGGATGTCTTCTTTGGAAAAATGTCTGTTCATGTCTTCTGCCCATTTCTTGATTGGATTATTTGTTTGCTGGGTGTTGAGTTTGAAAAGTTCTTTATAGATTTTGGATACTAGCCCTTTATCTGATATGTCACTTGCAAATATTTTCTCCCATTCTATCGGTTGTCTTTTGGTTTTGTGGACTGTTTCTTTTGCTGTTCAAAAGCTTTTTATCTTGATGAAATCCCAATAGTTCATTTTTGCCCTGGCTTCCCTTGCCTTTGGCGATGTTTCTAGGAAGAAGTTGCTGCGGCTGAGGTCGAAGAGATTGCTACCTGTGTTCTCCTTTAGGATTTTCATGGACTCCTGTCTCACGTTTAGGTCTTTCAACCATTTGGAGTCTATTTTTGTGTGTGGTGTAAGGAATGGTCCAGTTTCCCCATTCTTCTGCATGTGGCTGTCCAATTTTCCCAACACCATTTGTGGAAGAGACTGTCTTTTTTCCATTGGACATTCTTTCCTGCTTTGTCAAAGATGAGTTGACCATAGAGTTGAGGGTCCATTTCTGGGCTCTCGATTCTGTTCCATTGATCTATGTGTCTGTTTTTGTGCCAGTACCATACTGTCTTGACGATGACAGCTTTGTAATAGAGCTGGAAGTCCGGAATTGTGATGCCGCCAGCTTTGCTTTTCTTTTTCAACATTCCTCTGGCTATTCGGGGTCTCTTCTGGTTCCATACAAATTTTAGGATTATTTGATCTGTTTCTTTGAAAAAAGTGGTTGGTATTTTGATGGGGATTGCATTGAATGTGTAGATTGCTCTAGGTAGCATTGACATCTTCACAATGTTTGTTCTTCCAATCCATGAGCATGGAATGTTTTTCCATTTCTTAGTGTGTTCTTCAATTTCTTTCATGAGCATTTTATAGTTTTCTGAGTACAGATCCTTTGCCTCTTTGGTTAAATTTATTCCTAGATATCTTATGGTTTGGGGTGCAATTGTAAATGGGGTCGACTCCTTGATTTGTCTCTCTTCTGTCTTGTTGGTGTATAGGAATGCCACTGATTTCTGTGCATTGATTTTATATCCTGCTAGTTTACTGAATTCCTGTATGAGTTCTAGCAGTTTTGGGATGGAGTCTTTTGGGTTTTCCACATACAGTATCATATCATCTGCAAAGAGCGAGAGTTTGACTTCCTCTTTGCCGATTTGGATGCCTTTGATTTCTTTTTGTTGTCTGATTGCTGTGGCTAGGACTTCTAATAGTATGTTGAATAGCAGTGGTGAGAGTGGACATCCCTGCCGCGTTCCCGACCTTAGGGGAATAGCTCTCAGCTTTTCCCCATTGAGAATGATATTGGCTGTAGGTTTTTCATAGATGGCTTTTATGATATTGAGGTATGTACCCTCTATCCCTATACTCTGAAGAGTTTTGATCAAGAAAGGATGCTGTACTTTGTCAAATGCTTTTTCTGCATCTATTGAGAGGATCATATGACTCTTGTTCTTTCTTTTGTTAATGTATTGTATCACACTGATTGATTTGCGGATGTTGAACCAACCTTTCAGCCCAGGGATAAATCCCACTTGGTCATGGTGAATAATCCTTTTAATCTACTGTTGGATCCTGTTGGCTAGTATTTTGGTGAGAATTTTTGCATCCATGTTCATCAAGGATATTGGTCTGTAATTCTCCTTTTTGATGCGGTCTTTGTCTGGTTTGGGGATCAAGGTAATGCTGCCCTCAAAAAATGAGTTTGGAAGTTTTCCTTCCATTTCTATTTTTTGGAACAGTTTCAGGAGGATAGGTATTAATTCTTCTTGAAATGTCTGATAGAATTCCCCTGGGAAGCCATCTGGCCCTGGGCTTTTGTTTGTTGGGAGATTTTTGATTCCTCCTTCAATTTCCTTAGTGGTTATAGGTCTGTTCAGGTTTTCTATTTCTTCCTGGTTCAATTTTGGTAGTTGATACATCTCTAGGAATGCACCCATTTCTTCCAGGTTATCTAATTTGCTGGCATAGAGTTGCTTCTAATATGTTCTTAGAATTGTTTGTATTTCTTTGGTGTTGGTTGTGATCTCTCCTCTTTCATTCATGATTTTGTTGATTTGGGTCATTTCTCTTTTCTTTTGGATAAGTCTGGCCAGGGGTTTATCAATCTTGTTAATTCTTTCAAAGAACCAGCTCCTCGTTTCGTTGATCTGTTCTACTGTTCTTTTGGTTTCTATTTCATTGATTTCTGCTCTGATCTTTATTATTTCTCTTCTCCTGCTGGGTTTAGGCTTTATTTGCCATTTTTTCCTCCAGCTCCTTTAGGTGTAGGGTGCGGTTGTGTATTTGAGACCTTTCTTGTTTCTTGAGAAAGGCTTGTATTGCTATATACTTTCCTCTCAGGACTGCCTTTGCTGTATCCCAAAGATTTTGAACAGTTGTGTTTTCATTTTCATTGGTTTCCATGAATTTTTTTAATTCTTCTTTAATTTCCTGGTTGACCCATTCATTCTTTAGTAGGACGCTCTTTAGCCTCCATGTTTTGAGTTCTTTCTGACTTTCCTAATACAGGTGACTCTTGAACAATACAGTATTGAACTGCACTGGTCTACTTATATGTAGATTTTTTCTGATAAAATACAGTATTATAAATGTATTTTCTTTCTTATGAGTTTTTTTTCTTTTTTTAAAGATTTTATTTATTTATTCATGAGAGATAGAGAGAGAGAATCAGAGGGAGAAGTAGGCTCCCAAGGAGTAGGGAGCCTGATGTGGGACTCGATCCCAGAACCCTGGGATCATGACGTGAGCCGAAGGCAGACGCTTAACCATCTGAGCCACCCAGGCACCCTTTCTTATGAGTTTCTTAACATTTTCTTTTTTCTAGCTTTATTGTGAAAAGATAGTATATAATACATGTAAGATACAAAATATATGTTAATTGACTATGTTATTGGTAAAGCTTCTGGTGAATAGTAGGCTATCAGTAGTTATGTTTTGGGGGAGTCAAAGTTATATGCAGATTTTCAACTGATGGGTCACCTGTGCATTTTTTTTCCCCCTCTCTTGCCTTCTTTTGGATTATTTGGTACTTATTCCATGTTTTTATCCCCTATGGCTCATTTGGAAATTATATACTCCCTTTTATCTTTCCTTTTTATTTTTGTTCTTAATTACAATGTGTAATAACTAATCAATTTCTAAAATTAATCAACGTATTTCCATACTTTTGAATCACTCCAAGACCTTAAAACATTTAAGTTGCATTTACCGTCTACATACTAGTATTTCCCTATTTTATTTTTATCTGTTTAACCCCATAAGTCATTACTTCTAAAGTTTTTTTTAGATTTACCCACACATTTTTTACCCTCTGTGCCTTTCACACATTATCACATCTTTATCCTCAGCCTGTAATAATTTTCATAATGCTCAAAGTATATCCTTTAGACTCTCCTTTAGTAATGGCCTAATGTTGGCAAACTCTGTTTTTTCATTCTTATTTTTAAAAGATATTTCCTGCACTATTTGTGGAAGTCTATATTTATAGTTATTTGCTCTTGATACATTGACATTTTTTTAAAAAGATTTTATTTATTTATTTGAGAGAGAGAGGTAGTGAGAGAGAGAGCATGAGCAGGGGCAGGGCAGAGGGAGAAGCAGAATCCCTGCTGAGCAAGGAGCCTGTTGTGGGACTCGATCCCAGGACCCTAGGATCATGACCAGAGCTGAAGGCAGATGCTTAACCGACTGAGCCACCCAGGCTCCCTGATACATTGAAATTTTTATTCTGTGGGCTTTTCACTTCCATCGTTGCTGATCAACAGTCAGCTGTAAAATCTGCTTCTCCTCTGAAGGCAAAGTATATGCTTGTGACCTTTTCATCGTCTTTGCTGTTTCTCAGTTTTACTGTGATGTGTCTAAATATAGATTTATTTTCATCTGTCCTGCTTGGATTTTCTTAAGCTCTATGAATCTGACTTCCATTACATATGGAAAATTTTCTGCCATTATTTCAAGTATTATCTTGTGCCTCATTCTCTCTCTCTCTCTCTCCTCCTAGGACTCCAATTAAATGCATGTTAGAACTTCTTCTAAATGTCATTTCTCTTGACCACTTTTTTCCACCTTTTCACATTTTCCATATTTTTGTCTCTCTGTACTACAGTCTGGTTACGTTCTTCAGACATATCTTCCAGTTCATTAATTCTCTCCTCATCTATTTTTATCTGCTTTTAATCTGGTCTTTGAGTTTTTAGATTTTGGTGACTAAATGATTTTATTTTTTTTTAATTTCAAAAAGTTCTATTTAATTTGTTTTCAATTTGCCCAGTCATTTTTCACAGTGGGTGATTCTTTTCCTGTGCTTTTTATTCTTCCTTATATGGTTTTAATAATTTATATGCAGTCATATCACAGTCTCCACCAGGATCTGATCAAAATCTGTAAGATTTATTATTAAAAGCTTTGAGAAACAAACTGAGGGTTCTAGAGGGGAGGACTGGGGGGATGGGTTAGCCTGGTGATGGGTATTAAAGAGGGCATGTACTGAATGGAGCACTGGGTGTTATGCACAAACAATGAATCATGGAACACCACATCAAAAACTAATGATGTAACGTATGGTGATTAACATAATATAATAAAAAAAAGGTTCTAGAGAATCAATATTCTGTTTGATGGGTTTTGTTAATTCTCTTGTGAAGCAAGTTTTTTTTTCCGCCATGGTATATTTATAAATCTGAATTGTGAGTTTATGTTCTGTGGAGGCATTTGGCACCCAGATTGGAACATATCTGGCTAGAAGGATTTTGTACTACATTAATTTCTGGGATTTGGCATTCTTGTACAACTTTTTTCCTATCCAAATCCCAGGGAGATATTAATTTCATTGTTATTTCCCTGAGTAGGTTGGCAGAATTTCTTTCTAGCCTACTTTTACCAAGGATGAGTCCTTTGAGAATTCCAAGTGAAGTGGGAGTTATTTTAACTTCCCAGGACACAGGGCACACAATTTTCTGTCTCTGAATTTGAAACACATTCCTTGTCCCCATGACACTATCCACTGTAAAATCTCATGTGCTTATCTCCCTCGTTTTTAGCCCACTCTTTCTTCCTGATACCTAAAGATGTCTTTTCTTCTTTTTGTAAGAGTAGTTGTGGGTTTAAAAAAACTATTATATTTTATTTAGATTTTCTAGGTGTGTTTCAAATGGGAGGGTTTGCCACTTGAACCTGTATTATGGGCTCACTTTTTGAGGGGAGAGGGGTGTGCAGGTATGGCAGCTGATGAGAAGAAGGGGGCTTGATTAGCCCAGAGATAGTCAGTACATGCTGAAATTTTCGGAAGTATTTTTCAAGACAATTCAGGTCCCCCTGGGAAAAGCCGTGGTTTATAGACACTCTCCACAACCTGCAGTTATAATTTGCTCCCTCCATTCTAAGACTAGTTCAAGAAATGAATCACATCGCTTTTTATATTTGGGTTAATCACATGCTATGATTTATTTAAAACAAGGCAGTATAATAATGACTGGAGCTTTGCAGGGTTGTTGGTACCTGGAACTGATCCCCAGATCTCAGCATGTGGATTTTATGTGGCTGTTTAAACTCTCTTGCTATGTCTCATCTGATTTCACTCCAAGGCAAGAGTTGGGTCCAGATGGGAAGTCTGGATAATAAATAGTTATCATTAGATTTAGGCTTAATTGCCTATCTTCTTATATCTTAACTGTAAAGAATGTTGGAAGTTTGTAGGGCTGAGATGTGTGTCCATTTGGGGTTTTGTGGGAATGAGTGCATCAGAACTTTGGGTTTATGAAGATTAGACCCAACCTCACAGAAGATGAGTGAAAACTAATGTGAAGGACATATTTACAAGGGTTCCTGTTTCACTGCGGCCCAGTCTTTGCATTGATTATATCTTGGAGCTCCTCCTGAACTCCTCCAGGAATGACTTTCTTGCTTCTAGGGTTTTGTGCTATGGTTCTTTTAACTCTAATTTTTCCGACAAACTGTGCCTTCATTTGTCTTCTATATCCAAGGATTTCCTAGTCTTGTCTAGATCCATGTTTTGTCTCATAGTAAAATTATGCTTACCATTCATTTGAAAAGCAGTGTTTCACTTATTTTAGAGGAAACTGAAAGGAAGGGGAAATATATATATATGTGCCCAGTCCACTATTTTGAATGGAACACTTGTTTTAAGTTTTATGATCAGTGACATGGATGGCAATGCAAACATTAACATTTCTTGTGGGAGAATTAATAACTATTTAAATGTAATACTTAAACAAATTACTGCTTATACTTAAACATTTCTAATTTGATCCCCAGGAACTTTTTGAAAGTAACAAGGGTATAGTTTTTCTAATTTTGTTGTTGTTGTTCCTACAAATGACAAGTCTGATTTCAGATGTGAACAGAGGAGTCAGACCTATAGTACGTATATAGACAGTCTGTCAGAGTAGAAATTATTAAATTTGGTTCCCCACTGCTGTAGTTGAAATATTGATTGAGATAAGACTTGAGAAGGAATTAACATATTTCCATATGAAATCATGTACAAAACCCAAAGTGAACCACTCATTAATGCCATCAGTTTATTTTCTGTGTTGGTCAGCTGCACTTAAATGATAACATTATAACATTTCCTTCTCGTGAAGATACTTAGAGAAGGCCAGTAGTTTGGCTGTTGTTTAAAGCCTCTTGTTTAAAAAATATTTCTTTAAAAAGCAAGTGGGTATTTCTCAAACCTGTCCACTGAACAGGTCTAAAAGTAGTGGGTAACCCAGAAGTAATGAGCATGCCCAGTGTCCAGATTGAGGTGTCTCAATACCATTCTCCACTGAAAGGAACTAGGACTTCTTAAAGAGTTGGCTGGTTCTAGTCTGGCAGGTGATACATAAGGTCACAAGAGATCTTACTGTGCCAGAAAGTAAAGAAACTATCGAAGATTAAAGAATTTTGTCAAAAGGACACAGGAAGAAATACAAATGGGCTCCCCTCGGCGATAAATGGAACACTAGGAACATCAAAAAAAAAAAAAAAAAAGGAATGAAATCAGTTGAAACACATTGAGTCCAGTGACACTTAAACGAAGAGAGAGGGAGAGAGATTGAGAGCAAGGAAAACCAAAAGCAACCTTATCAGTAACTGGATATCATTAGAATTAACTTTTTGCTCTGAAAATTGGTAACTAAAAGGAAAGAAATAAGTGAGCATTTTTCCTGTCTTTCCCATATGAATTGTCTTTCTGGATAACTAGTCCCAGTTAATGAGGGAAACTTCTTTTATACAGAAGAATTTCAACTAACACATAGTGAAGACATAATGACATTAGAGAATCACTGTTTTAAGATCCCTAATGAAATAATTGGTACCTCATAATGCTAAAGACAGGATGTTTTCATTTAATCCCTGTGACATGTAAGTATTTTATACATTGCCCTGGGAGAATATATATATATATATTCTTCATATGGAAAAAGGGATAGATCAAGCAAAATCTGAAGAATTATCAAATCTGGGTAATGGTAATATGGAGGTTATTGTCTATTCTCTCTGCTTTTGAAAATGTTTGAATTTTTTCATAAGAAAAATTAAAATAAATGCATTTGGTTTAGTTGAAAGGACTAGAATGGGAATTTAAAGGCTTGAATTCTTGTTTTAACTCCATATAAGGGAGGCACTTTTTTTCCCTTTTTTCTTTTCTTTTTTTAATTGAAGTATAGTTGACACAACGTTACATTAGTTTCTGTGTCCAACATAGTGATTTGACAACTCTATACATTATGCTACATTCACCCCAAGTGTAGCTACCATCTGTTGCCATACAACACTATTTCAGTACTGTCGACAGTATTCCCTATGCTGGACCTTTCATCCACGTGACTTGTTTATTATGTAACTGGAAGCCTGTACCTCCCACTCCCCTTCACCCATTTTGCCCATCCTCCTGACCCCCTCACCTCTGACAACCCAGTTTGTTCTCTCTGTTTAAGAGTCTATTTCTGGTTTTGTTTGTTTGTTCATTTATTTTTTCTCGATTCAAACATGTAAATGAAATCATACGGTATTTGTCTTTCTCTGTCTGACTTATTTCACTTAGCATAATACCCTCTAGGTCCCTCCATGTTGTCACAAATGGCAAGATCTCATTCTTTTTTATGGCTGGGTAATATTCCATTGTGTGTGTGTATGTGTGTGTGTGTGTACGTGTGTGTGTATGTTTGTATAATATCTTCTTTATCCACTTATCTACGGATGGACACTTGGGTTGCTTCCATATTTTGGCTATCGTAAATAATGCTGCAATAAAGAGAGGTGCATATATCTTTTTGAATTAGTGTTTTCATTTTCTTTGGGTTAACTACCCAGTAGTGGAGTTGCTGGATCATGTGGTATTTCTATTTTTCCTTTTTTGAGGAATTTCTGTACTATTTTCTGCAGTGGCTGCACCAGTTAACATTTCCACCAACAGTGTACAAGGATTGTTCTTTCTCCAAATCCTCGCCAACACTTGTTATTTCTTGTCTTTTTGATTCTAGCCATTCTGACAGGTGTAAGGTGGTATCTCATTGTGGCTTTGATTCACATTTCCCTGATGATTAGTGATGTTGAGCATCTTTTCATGTGTCTGTTGGCCATCTGCATGTCTTCTTTGGAAGTAAGGGAGGTATTTTAAATAAGACAAATTGCTTCTTTGAGTGTTTGTATCCCTATTTATAAAATAGTTTGTTCTACGTCATTGTGGTTCAAAACTTGGTAATTAGAATTCTGATCTGTGGAAATTAAAAAGAAAAAGATTCGGGGCACCTGGGTGGCTCAATTGTTAAGCATCTGCCTTCAGCTGGAGTCATGATCCCAGGGTCCCGGGATCGAGCCCCACATCGGGCTCCCTGCTTTGCGGGAAGTCTGCTTCTCCCTCTCCCACTCCCCCTGCTCGTGTTCCCTCTCTTGCTGTCTCTCTCTCTGTCAAATAAATAAATAAAATCTTTAAAAAAAATGAAAAAGATTCTGTGTTGAATGTAAGCTTAGAAGAAACTGCATGTTCTTCTTTTTTAGAATTATAATGCATATTAGCATTTTAAAGCTTTGAGAACTCCTTGGCCAATAAAGAATCAACCAAACAATTGAATATCTTGAGCTCAGTGTTTCCCAGACATATTTAATGAAAATACCCTTCCCCTTGATTTTTTTTCATTTAACACCTATGACATTTTGAGGAAAACCCTAGACTATACAATCTGTGAAGACCCTTTTGCACAGAAATTCCAGGAGTCTAATTCTGTAAGTCTCTTAAATGTCTATAGAAAATCAAAATAACCAGTTAATACAGTGGGGGAAAAAATCAATCAAATCAGTTGTCTGACAGAAGTGTCTATTTAATTCAGTCCAAATGTTTTATCAAGTAGCCCCAGGTAGACCAGCTTGAGTGTTTAAAAAAAATAATCCTGGCAGTATCCTATGATTCCCAGCTTTGTTATATTTGTGAAAGGCTGAGCTTAAGTAAAGATGCAACATTCATTTGGTCTGTTGCAGTGATCAATGCTGATTGCTCAACAATCAGTGATTGGTGTCAATCAGAAAGCTCAACAAATGATTGTATGTTGCCACTCAGATGACCAGCATGGCCTAACTTGGAATAGATATGATATTTGACCTGGAACATGTTTGTAACTGCTGTGTATCCCCTCTATGAATAATTTTTCTAATCTTCACTCAATTATTAAAATTCATGGGGTTATAACTATAAAAATGTGGAGGATATAAGGCGGTCCAGGGCCGACCATTATTTAAATAGTTATTTTTTCTCTTAAAAGATACATATTGTCTCTTTTATCTTCCTTGAAGTTAAATTCAGAACTTTTAAAAATAGAGGCATAACCCCCAATTTCTCAATCTTAAGGAAAGAAAAAGCTGCTGTCAATAGTTTTCTCATGTTTGCTGTTAGTAGAACTTTCTAGAAGGTTGGGAGGTGAGAGAGGGAGCAGGCACATGAGCTGAAGTGATTCGTTAACAACAGAAGAAAAAGCCTGTCCAATTCTGTGTCTATCTTACAACTGTACAATGCATGAGTTTTTATTTATTTATTATTTTTTTAAAGATTTATTTTTTTATTTATTTGAAAGAGAGAGAATGAGAGAGAGCGAGCGAGAAAGAGAGAGCCCATGAAAGGGGGGAGGGTCAGAGGGAGAAGCAGACTCCCTGCTGAGCAGGGAGCCCGATGTGGAACTCGATCCCAGGACTCCAGGATCATGACCTGAGCCGAAGGCAGTCGCTTAACCAACCGAGCCACCCAGGCGCCCCTGCATGAGTTTTTAAATGAAACTTTTAATTTTGAGATAATGGTAGGTTCACACACAGTTATAAGAAATGATACAGAGAGATCTCATATATTCTTTAGACAGTATCTCCCAAAAACATCTTACACAACTCTCTACTGCAACATTGCAACTAGAATCGCAGTATGCCATTTGTAAAGAGTTTAAAGGAGACGCCCAAGTAAAGAAAGAAGAAAGGAAGGGGCCAAAGGTACATGAACTTTTTGCATGAACTTCATTTCAGATTACCTACCTATCTTCCACGGTTTAAAAGAAGAAATCCAAATCCCTGTCTCTTACCAGTAATGAGGCATCCAGATGATTTCTCTTTCTGCATTTGTGTAAGTAAATTATATGATTTTCCATGTCTATAAAGTGTTAACGTACTCAGAAGTCATACTTAGCATAAGCATATACAGTATGATTTTGCATATGCTCCCGTACACCTCTCTCCACCAAATAAATACATAAGGTTTGAAATATCTCAAAGTGCAAACCAAAGCAAATTTATCAGAAGCCAGGCCCCCTGAAAAGATCCCGTGGCATGAATGTGCTGTCCTATGAAATTTTAAGCCTGTCATTTATTTTGAATGTTTAAAGGAAGGACTGTACAAAACACCTCCCTCCTTGGGACATACATAATGTTAAAACCGAACGGTCAGCGGGGTGTTGGCTGGTCACTGTCCATTTACCTTTAACAGACTTTTACTTCCCTGGGTGCATCTCTGATGATGGAAGAATCATTTCTCTTCCTTCCTCTCTTTGTAATAATTATTTATCCAAATACTGTTGCCACATGAAACCTGCTGTTGCCATAGGTGCATTATCTATTCTTGCCCATCGTTCAGATCCTTGGGTGATGCGAACGTGCGTGTGCGCGCACACGCGCGTGTGCGCGCCAAGGGTAAATATTTGACCGTGGTTCCAGCCACCACTGCACAGCCCCTGAGTGACCCTGCATTAATTAGCTGAGAATTTCAGGGCTTTGAATCTGATTGAATCAAAATATTGTTTTTACAAGTTGATGAAGGCTCTTGATTGATGTGGGCCCTGCTGATTCTTTAAAGGATTAAATTGTATGTACAGATTATGGAGTCCTGGCTGTCACTGCTTAAAAGGGGATTGTTTTTTAACCAAGCATAAAAAAAAAATAGTGATATGTTGTGTTTTCCTCCCCATGGGCATCCTGATCATTTCAGTGGGCATGTATAAAAGAGAATTAGAAAAATTAAGGGAAGTGGTCAAGAAAAACATCGGGTAGAAATAAAGAGGCAGAAGAGACAGACAAAAGGAAATAGAAGGAAGAAGGGGCTTGGCTTCCATTCATCCTGAAATTAGGTTTGGCGAGCACATCTCCCATGATGAAGCCTGCCATGTTTTACCCTGCGCTCGGGACAGGAACACGATCATCGGGGTCTGGGCTGGTCGGGGCCTAGAGCAACCAAATGGTGTGCAGCGTCTCCATTGCGATAGACGCACAGGGCCTTCGGTCACAGGGCTCTCCACCTACTGACCTGAGACCTCGCAGCATGAGTGAGGCACGAGACCCTCAGTCAGGCCCTGAGACAAGCAAAGCTCTGGGGCAGGGGCGGGGCCGGGGGGGTGGGGAGACTGGCAGAAATACAGAGGGGCAAGGAGGAGCATAGCTGTGCCCCTGCAAACCTTCCGTGTCAATGGGAAATAGCCACATCCCCAAACAAGGCAAGTCTTAATATGTTGCCCTCTTCTGTTTCTCTTTCTCAAGATCTCTTATATTGGTCCCATGTTGATGTTTTTCCTACCTGCAAATTTAGAGAACTTTAATCTAATTTCATCGCGCACCCGTTAACTTGAAAAATGACTTTTCTCATGGACTCTGTGTTGTGTAATGAATCAAAACCAATCAGCATACGGAAGAAACAATAAAACAGAGCACAAATCATCATGTACCCAGAGCACAGAAATTGCTGAAGGTCTTAGCTGGCAACCCCTTGCACAGCTTCTGAGAATGAACCTCTGGTTTTTAAATACTTCTGGGAACATGCCACTTCCCCGAGGTTCCTTTTCGGACGCATTAGCTAGAATCTTGGACCCTTTCTGAAGTTTTATTCTCCTTTCACTTGTGTCATGAAGGGGATCCTGAAAGTTGGTTAAGCTTATAATATGTTAGGTGGTAGGTAGAGCACAGTGATGGGTAGGTGACCTAGAGCATGGAAAAGGGAAATCTGCAGGAAGGAAAACTATATAAGCCTCTGGCCTGGTTGAAAAAAGATCGTATCCACAAAATTGCATGATGATCATTTAAAAGAGCATGTTAATGAGTCTGTCATAGTTCCTAACAACAAACCATAGACTTTGAACAAATGGAACAACAGAACTTAGGAACAACAGAACTGTATTTACCTTAGTTCTGGAGGCTGGGAAGTCTGAAATCAGGATGCCAGCATGGTTAGGTTCTGGCGAGAGCCCACTGCCAACGTTTTATATCCTCACAACACAGAGAGCAGAGCAGGGAAAAAATCGCTCTCTGAAAGTTCTCTGGTGACCTACCAGGACACTAATTTCATTCATGACAGTTTCCACCCTCATGACCTCATCTCATCCTAATTACCTCCCTCCTTCTAATACCATCCCCTTGGAGTTTGCAGGGAGGGTGGGGCACAAATATTCGGTCGATGACACGTACAAGATGGTGGCTTTAAAAGGAAGCGCACGAGGGTGGAAGAGAAGTAGAGCAATGGAGAAGACGAAGTAAGCTGTGGTCAGTGGAGGAGACCACCGGGAGGCAGTGGGTCTTCAGAGGTGCCTTGAGGGAGATGGCAGGTGTGAATGCGTTGGGAGAAGAGGACTCTCCTACAGGACAAAGGACAAGTCTTAAGAAATCAGGACCATTGGTGGTTGTTCAGCTTGGTCAAGGCAGGAGAGTGGTGTGGGTAAAGGAGCCGAAAGACAGTTTAAGGAAGTGGCTTCTTTTTGAAAAAAAAAAAAAAAAATTTCCTCCCATTTATTGGCAATTTGTATTTCTTCTTTTGTGCATTGTTTGTTCATATTGTTTATTTTTCCACTGGGGTGTTTGTCCTCTATTATTCATTTTAAGCATTTTCTGTGTATTAGAGATATTAATCTTTTTTCATCTGTGGTATAATTCTTTCTCTGCGTTTGTTGTTTGTTTCTGAATTTTGTTTATGGCATTTTTTTTTCCTCTTGATGGAGGACCCCGGCTGCCACACAGAGATACCAAAAGCAGAGGCTATAGAGACCCAACTGCAGACGCCTAAGCAGATGGATGACAGCCAGAAGAGCCCCCATGTGAGGATATATAAGTTCCTGGTCTCTAATCTCAAAGAATTTGATTTAGTAGGTCTGCAGTGTAGGCTCCATAAATAAGTAATTAAAAGTCCCCACTGTTAGGACTTCCAAACTTGAAAAGCCATACAGATGACCTGAGGATCTTGTTGAAAAGCAGATTCTGATTCAGTGGATCCAGGGTGGGGCCCAAGATTCTGCAAATGTAGCAAGCTCCCTGATGCATGGTGTGGTGGCCCCACCTTGAGTAGCAAGACCTGGTGATCTGATAACCAGGTATGTTTAAGACCCACTTCCTGAGAGGATCTAGGTCCAACAATAGTGCAGGTGCAGTAACCTATGTGCCTGAAATCTTACATCATTTCTTTCAGCAATGAGAAATGAAAGAGGGGATTTTTTTTTTTAAAAGGAACCAGAACATGACCATAAAACAGTGAGACTATTTCTTTTTTGCATCCACATTTGAAATTAGCCTCATTGTACTTTAGCCTCACAGTTACTAAAAGGAATAAGAAAAAGAAGTCTTCAAGTCTCCCTGGAATATATAAATAATGGATTATTCTTCTAGGTTCTTCTTCCTGTCTTAAGAACCAAACTGGCATTATTTCAAAAGAAAGGGAGGAAGGGAGGAAAAGAAGGGAGAAAGGGAAGGGTGGGGGTGGGAAGAAAGGAGGGAGCAGGTTGGAGAGTTACTGGAGGTAATGTTCAGCAAGGGAAGACCATTGCTGTGGGAGAGAGAGAGGAAACAGGGAGCTACACCTAAATTCTGTGTGTGTGTGTGCACAGGCACATGCACATGTATATTGTGTGTGTATACATACATAATGATCTTTAATTATGTGTATATATACATATGTATATTTGTACAATCGTATATCATATGTATGTATATACTTATATTTCTGTGTGTATGTAGAGAGACAGAGAGAGAGAGAGAGAGAAATGACCAAGCTGGTAGAAAATAAACCATCTAGGGGCACCTGGGTGGCTGAGTCAATTAGGCATCTTACTCTTGATTTTGGCTCAGGTCATGATCTCAGGTTGTGAGATGGAGCCCCAAGTTGGGCTCCGTGCTCTGTGCAGATTCTGCTTAAGAGTCTCTCTCTGCCCTTCCCCCACCTCTCGCTCTCTTCCCCCCTCTCTAAAAAGGAAAAAAAAAAATCTAAAGAAATAAACCGTCTAATTTCTAGGAAAATAGCTGGAGATACTCTGGTTATGTATAATATCAATAGATATTAGTATAGTCTAATAGTTAGATTATAACCACCATCATAAAGTTCACCTTATTTGACACTCCCAGTGGCAGAAGTGTTCTAAGAACCACACTTCCCTGAAATAAACATTTTTAATCAAATATAGCTACAGCCAAGACCATTGACTCACCTCATTCCCATCTTCTATTTTATGCATATAAAAGTTCCTTCCTCCATTTACAGACAAAAATCCTGCTCTTTTCCCATGAAGGGCCAGGGTTTCTCTGTGGCCTGGCTTCAGACAGCGCGCCTCCGTTCCCTTACCCAAATCAGCCCAAGAACACGGCCATCCCTTGCCCCAGTTTTAGTGATGAAGTTCGGCCATCACCGAGGCTAGACAGTCCTCAAGTTATCTTCACTTCCCTTCAAACTGGGAAGAGTTGTGAGGGTCTTTGGAGCTAGGGCACAAGAGGGAGCATGGGCATGAGGTATGGACTTCTGGGGGGTGTCTGCTGCAGGGTAAATATTCTTGCAGAAAAGCAGTGCATCCAGTGCAATAAAAGGCACCCCCTCCCCTCATTCACTATAACTCTCTTATGATCCTGGGCTCAGGTGTGTTGCATGAATATACAATAACGGGGCTAACAAGATGGTTTGGGGTCACAGAGGGATAAACCATGGCATAATCCAGCTCCGAAAGCCGTTCTGGTAATGAAAATTGTAGAGTGGTCTTGTGGCTAGTTTTGTAATAAAGATATACAAAGATGAATATAGGTTTCCAGGAATTAATCTGAGAGCATTTGATCCAATTTATACTGGAGTGGCTGCATTGATGGCAGCTCGGTAGACGGGATTCCAATTTAGGTTGATAGAGTGCTGTGGGGTCCCAGGGAGGAAGGGCTCCCCGTAATTGGGAGATGATTTTATTTTTGAAATGCCCATCTCTTGGCTTTGTCAAAGTCCGTGCATCTGTCTGCCTTGCCTGTGAATGCAGCCTGGCTCAAGGCACCGAACCCCGCGGTGTACAGCTTCTGGTTCAGAATTCAGCATGACCGACAGGCTTCCAGTTTTATTCTTTCAGAGGGACCCCAGGACACACTGCATTTTATTGTTGCGCTTGTTCTGTGGCCCAAGCAACATTAGGCCCACAGAGAAGGGAGGCTCCAGACAGCGTTAGGCCACCTCCCTTCTCCCCTCTCTGTCTCTGACCTGCTGAAAGTGACCAAGTTGAAGTCTCCTCAGAGTTTCTGCTCCGAAGCCAGGAGCTTGGGGCTGAGGAGCCAGGGGAAACCGTTCCTACTCTGTCCTTGAAAGGATGTCATTCTCTGGCAGATGGCCAGGTTGGGGACAGAACTGGGGACAGCAGCTGAATTCAGCCTGCAGCTCTTGAAGAACTAAAATTCCTGGCACACACTTAATAAAACAGCCCCAGACCACCCCGGGAATGTTGACTGTGCCGACCTTATTGTCAGTCTATCTGTTGGATTCTTGGAGCTGCCAATTCAGGAAGAAGTGTCCTGAAGAATATTTAGATTCAGAACCTATCTGATGCTTCCCGTTGACTTTTATTTTTTTAGGGGGCATTAGGGAATCAGTCTCTTCAAATCCTACCTGGGTAGCTGTTAAAGAGAGGCTTGTATTAACAACTCCTGTTCTGCTTAAGAGGAATCAGAAAGCATTGACTTCTGGCATTCTCCCCTAGAACCCTGGCCTCCCATTTGTGATTTTATTTAGTCCTTTTCACTGATTTAATTTTGAATATCTCTGAGTTGATATATTTTCTCACATATGAGTTTATGTATTTATGATTCACCATCAAAACATATTGTGGTTACTGGAGCACCTTTTTAAGCCCAATTTGAAAAGAAGTTTGTAACATGTTTCCACTTATGTCGTGAATTACCACTTAGGATTTTCGTATCATTATTACAAGAGTCAGCTATGTAACTGTTTGTTGTACTGTGTGGAAAAGAAATTTAATTTTTACTGAAGTCTTTTTATATTTTCCATTTTAATCGTATTTTAATATATTCCTAAGTGGTGTACATTGGCTTGTATACTGTATGTACAAGGTGGTGTAAGATTTGAACTGCCTATAATAACAAGTAAAAGAGCAGTTTGTATTCAGCTTAAAATAGTCCACAGCTAAAATGAAGGATATAGCTTTGTAGCCAGTGAACCCAGAGAGAGTTTAATCATTTAGCCTACAGATTACAACTTAAGGCATTTGCAGAGGATTTTCAAATATATACATATATATATAACTATATATATGTATATATTCTGGAATTTGCTTATTACTTGTATAAATCATCTTTTGTTTAGCACAGAACCACAAGCTTTTTAGTTCATTTTTACTTTTCTACTATCTTAGCTTAGATTATCTTGGGTGGGAAGTGGGAGTGGTATTTTTAGATGCAGCAAATGAGAAAAAAAATACATTTTCAGTTGTCAGCAATATTTAATTTCTATCAATAATTTCTTAATTGTTCTCCTGAAAAGCAAAGCTTTAATGTGTCAGCCTAAATTACAATACAAAAGAAATCAGAAATTATGCTGTTAACATTTCCCATTTTCAGATATTACTGATTAGATTAGAGAAAATTATTCCTTATAATTTCACTATAGAAAAGCTATATGTCGAGTCATATCACTATATCGAAACAAAATTAAGGAGAAACGGTTTCTTAACACAGTGTTTGCAGATTTTTTTTTTTTTTTTTTTTTTGAGAAGGGAAGATTGCAGCATCTAATTTTACCCATGATTTGTCTTTATTAAAAGCTCCTGTCAGGGAATTAAACTTTTTTAGGTCTGGGCATTGCCTTAAAAATACAAAGCCTATCACGATGTTGGTCTTATAATAAAAATTAGACTTATTTTAATTTAAAGAGATTTATAAGTGGTCCTCTTAGGAATTTTATTTTTTTATTCACCAAGTTAGTAGACCAGTGGAAACATACCAATGATGTTTAGCTTGCAAGTTAATGAAAAACAAATCCCCTATTGAAATAAACTAGATATTTTCCTCTTTTAATATTGAGAGATCAAGTTCATGCTGAAGAAACTTTTCAAATAGTGAAATTCTCCTGAATTTCTTTCTTATATCTTTAAGATCAGATACCTTCTGCATCATGGAACTCACTATTTTGGAGTGGAAATCTTGCCTTTTCAGAATTCACTAAATGCCATTTGCTGAGGCTGAACTTTTTTCAGTATGATGTAAATGCCTAAAATGGAAAAAAAGAAAACACCTTGAAGGAATGAGAAAAGCATTTAATTTGAATGATTTCTATATGGGCATCTCAGGAAACACACGTATCGTGCATGAGGAAGCCATGCCTCTGTTGTAGAAGATGCTAAATCAAATGTGTATTTAACTTCAGATGAACGTTGAAGAGCAGAAACAAGCATCTATTAGGGAAACATTATATGGGGTTGTGTTTGTGACGGGAATCCCAAGGATTTTTCTGAATACGTTAACTTTTTGGGATAACTCTGTGATGAAAGCTTACAGCGGAGCAAGTCTATTTCTTAACACAAATTTGTAAGGACGGTTTTGATATCTTTACCTTTAATGTTTCAAAGCTTTGTTAAAGTCCAGTTTCTGTAAAATGTGGACCAGGAAAGTGTCTGATCACAGGAAAAGAAGAGTTTTAAAAATTCAAGGAATATTTGTTTTTTAAGTAAAGCTCCTGAAAACTGCTTGGCAAGCCTAGTTTTAGGATACCAGATATCTTCGCCCAATAGCACACTCTACCTTCTCAGGGAGGAGACGATACAAGGAAAAGGGGTGATTAGGGTTCTAACTGCTATTTACAGCAAATGATCAGTTGGCTATTTTTCTTTCCAAATACGCAGATTAAGATAATATAATTCCTTGTGGAATTCACTGTTCTTCTCAAGCTCCAGCCTGGCATCAACAACAGCATTTGTGTGCACTTCCGGCCCTGCCTGCGAGTATACATGTTTGTATATCCCAGTCTCACTGGCAGACCTAATTTCAGAATACATAATGCATGATTTTGAAACCAATTTGTTATTGTAATAAAATATTTTTTAGGAATGCATGGAAGTACTTGAGAGGAGAATGTTAAATTATACATGCATTGTGGCCGAGTGGATTCATTTAGCTCAGTCTGCAGGTGAATCTCCCTGTGACCTTGGCACTTGCAGGCTAGTATAGAATAACAATCAAAGCTTGTATTGGAAATCCGACCATTTCCAAATATTAACAACTTCTTTCAAAGGAAATGCTGATTTCAGCATTTATGTTAATGGGGACATCATTATCTCTTTCAGAGTTTTTAGGGGAGGGGAGAAATAAAAAAAAAAAAAAGCAGCCATGATCTTAATAGGATTAAAAGCTGGGCTTTTTATTTTCAAAATGCTAATTTGTTGTCTGCATTCTGTTTTCATATCAGGGCTTCTTACTCACTACCTTAGGACCCACAGGCCATGGAAGACTCGCAGAATTGCGTTGGTAACAATAGGAAAGTGACATTAAAGGTTTCTGTCTGAAAGGAATTCTATACTCTTTCCAAGCCCATCTCCTTTTTTATAAGCCAGCGGTGGCCAAGCATTTCCAGAGAGAGGGTAGGAGAGTACAGATATGCTTCAGGTCCGTGGCCTGGCTCCTATTTACTTACCCTTCCACCTTAGGGAACAAACTTTTGTCATTAGAGGGGCATTAATTGAAACAGCCTGCGACCCATATGAATCAGATGAACTGCCTGGGCTGGAGAAGTTTGGCTGTGAAGTTGAGTCGCCCGAGGCAGATGACATTCTCTAATCTGCTTATCTTGCAGCCTTTCCCCGGTAGCTCACCCATGGCTGAGGGAGCTGAACAGTGGGGCAGAGAGAGTAGGCCAGAGCTGAGACAGTAATTTACCATGTAATTTGTTTTGAGATTCCTTTGATAGATTTCACTTTCAAAGAAACTTGCAAGTGAAGGGGACCCTTCCACCCTGAAGCCAGCCTGATCTTGGGACTTGGAAAGGCTGCTCCATGCCTGAGCCCGTGAGGACCTTGGTAAATGGGACTCACCTGTACTCACCTGGGTTGAAAGAGGAATTCCCTCCGTTGTCTTTCTTTGCCTTTTGCTTTCCTGTCCAACGGGGGGTTGAAGAGAGGACATAGAAAAGTTCCATGCAGGTTGATGAAAACCGGGTGTAGCAATCCAGAGAAGGAGGTAATTGTAAGTTCAGGTCTGTTTGGCAAATGAGGTGTCCCATTTGGGGTAATACATGTTCATGTTTTGGCCCAGCAGGTGTGCTAATGCAAGGCAGGTTTCCTATAACTGCCTTATTGAGGGGATGTTACAAATGGAAAGACTATTTAAATGCTCACAAAGACATTAACAAAACTATTCCAACTCTCAAAACCCTTTTCTGAAAACCAGGAAAAAAAAAATATCAAAGGAAAAAGGCCCACGCTTTGGGTTTTGCTCACTTGTGTTTTTAATAGTTGTTTAATGACCTATAAAGTCACTTTTCTAAGAAAAGAAACATAAAGGAATTTGGTAACTAAAAAAAATTTAAAAGGGAAGGGGGGGGCTGCGGAGACCTTTCCTTCCAGCTGCTGAGAGAAACCGAACTGGCTATTTTCTGTGGTGCTTTGAATGGTATTTGCAGCGTTCACCTTTCTTCCTTCCTTACCGACTTTGTTGGAGAATACAAATACCGAGGCTATTTCTTTTTCCTGCCAGAACCGTTGGTTTGCTGGGAGTTGTGTTTTGTCTTCTCTTTAAAGGAACAGCAGATAAAAGGGGAGGCATCATCTACATTTTGCTTAGTACATAGGTTTCTGTTGAGTGTCCTTTTGGAAAAAAAAAACCAGATTCCTTCAATTAGCATCTCTCACAGAAACAAAGAGTTTGCTCTGTTCAGAGCTCATTATTGAAACATTCTCAGGCATATAACATCACAGCCTGTTGCCATGAAAATGATTTGTAAGTCATGTCTTAATTAAGGGGTTCTTAGGCCAGAAGATATGCAAGCACATCCTGACTGGGAATGGGAACAAAACAAATGGATGAAGCCTGTAAATGTCCAACTTTGTCCTCCAACTCTGAAAGTCATTTTCTGTCTTTCCGTTCCTGTTGAATAAGTACTGTGGAATCTGAAGAAAAAGAAGACACTGGAGCGGAGACATTGATTCAGTGGAATGACCTTGGCATACGAGAATGTTCTGTTTAGAGAAAATGTGGCTGAAGATGGCTGGTTTTATCCTGGTAGAGGGTAGAGGAAGCACCTGCAGAAGGTCCCAAGAAGGTAAATGAGGAAATCTTGTAGGAATGACAGTGGCTAATGGTTTTCCATCTTCTCTGAGTGCAGGGCAAGAGAAATTGGGCTTCAGCTTAACATGGAGAAATAGTTGAAAGGAAGAAAAATTTTAAGGGCTTAAAATGAATTTCCCAGTACGGTGGGTTGAATAGTGTCCTCCCAAAATTCATGTCCACCCAGATACTCAGAATGTGCTCTTACTCGGAAATAAGGTCTTTGTAGATGTTATTGGTTAAAGATCTCAAGATGAAATTGTCCTGGGTTTAGGGGGGGCACTAAATCCAATGATTAGCGTTCTTATATAAGAAAAAAAAGAAGGAGATATGACTCACAGAGAAACACAGGGGAAAGCCATGTAGAGACAAAGATAGAGATGGGAGAGATACATCTACAAGCCAAGGAACGCCAAGGATTACTGGAACATCCAGAGGCCAGGAGAGAGGCATGGAAGGGATTCTCCACTGGAGCCTCCAGAAGGAACCAACCCCACTAGCATCTTGATGTTAGACTTCTGACTTCCAGAACGATGAGACGATAAATTTCTGTTGTTTTTAAAACACCAACTCTGTGACAGTGTGTTATGGCAGTCCTAGAAACTAATACACCCAGAAATACAGCAGCCATTTTGCATATTTTAAGCCCAACAGGAGATGAACCTGATAAATACAGATAAATAGGAGATAAATCTGATTTTCATCTGCCATCTGCAGAGGCCTCTTGGTCTAGCTTATATGGCACATGGCTATTAGGGTATTACCAGGACCCAGGGCCCTCTGGTATGCCGAAACAGATCTGTAGCTGCTATCAGGAGAAGGTGCCCCAGGAGTCCCAGGCTAGCGCTGGTCTAGAAGTGCCATGGCTGCAGATTGAGTTGGAAGCTTCCACAAGGGGTCTTCTACCCAACTGGATACAAATTCTACCCATTTCCCCTAGGTACCAAAAAAATTACTCTTATGCCCTAGAATTTTAGGAATCCCGAGCACACAGAGAGATTCACCAAGGACCCACCTTTCCCCATTACAGCAAATGCAAGTTAGGCACACACCCGAGGTTGCATTTTGCATTCAGAACTCCCCAAATTGGTGGATGTTGATGGCAGCCAACTTGGAGAATATGTTTACCTGAAAGAGGGACTGACCTGTGTTGTGGAGCGTAGAATAGCACTGAAACCTAGATTTGGAAGGAAGGCCTGGACTGGTCTGGGTGATCTTGGACAAGTCATTTAAACCATACCACCCTTATTTTCATTATCTATACAAAGTAAGACTACCTTACTCTCTCCCGAGTTCTGAAAAAGAAACAAAATAATGTGTATGACAATAATTTGCTAACTGTTAGGTGCCCTGCAAACCTTAAGTATTTGAGGTAACCTTTAGGGAAAAGGACCCCAGTTAATTTTTTACTCCTTAGCACCACCTTGTGTCCAAGCTACTACTCTTGAATTTTAGAGTTCTACATTACAAAATGGATCACTCATTCTTCCCAGTGCCATCAATGTGACAAAAGTAAAATTGAATAAACTATCCATGGTCCTCACTACTTCTTAGAATTAGTACCAGATGCAAATGTTTGATAGTAGATGATCTTCTACTACATGGGATGCATGGCAACTGAGAGGCATCATCAAACCCATCGACTACAGTATTTTTCTCCTGAGAGAACAAAGAGGGACTCCAAAGTTAAATACATTGCTTAGCTACCAGTATTTAACACCATAATATGAAGATGACAGGATTTTGGAGAGACTGCTGTCTAATTCTAATAACCTGAGCAAACTTGACCACCAGGCCCAGAGAGACCTCCGTAGTACGATTCTGAACTATGGGGATTAAGAATGGATTAAGCTGGAAAACACACCCAGTTGAAGGTCTAATGCCGTGGGTTGGCCAGAGAGCCTGATGATGGAGTACCGTGGTGGGCTGGCTCTAGTCCATGCCCTTGTTTGTATTGAGTTTAAACCAGTTGGGGTGGTGACGAAAGCAGACAGGTAGAAAGGAGGAAATATAGGAGCCAGAGTCTTGTGATAGTGGCAACAACTGTAATCAAATGTAATGATGTTGGGACTCACATCTTCAAGTGGTGGGATACTCGGTATAATCTAAGGATAGAGGGGGTACATCCTATCAAGGGGATGAAACCGAGGCTTGGCAATAGTGAAGTTGCGGCGGGGGGCTAATCATTGTAGAAGGTAACCTGGAGGTGGAAGTCAGAGGTCAAAGGTTTTCTAGACTTACAGATGGGGACTTGTGACCAGGTAGGAAGTACTTGCTTGGCTTACCCTAGTCGTGGCCATGACCAAGGGATAAAACCACACTCTGACTTACAATCTGTTAGGCTTTGCCCTTGGCCTATCCCTAATATTATGTGTCTTCTTTTGGATTATAATTAATGCCGTCTTTGAAGAACCTCATCCACTTGCTTTTTTATTGTAAAAAAAAAAAATGCTTTGAGTTACTTGAGGATTTAATTTTGGGGTCTTTGACACAGTGCTTTGTCATTTCTTTTGTGGGTGTTTTGTCTTCCTACCTATATGATAAGCTCTTTTAGGATAGTATCTATACCTTTAAAATTTTTTTGCTCTTGCAAAAAACAATCCTAGGACTCAAAAACAAAACAGACTAAGAACTGAAGCCTGGGTACATGACCTATTCCAGGTGGAAATCACTTGCTTTCTGTGGCCAGGGGTGGGGAACGGCAGGAAGGAGGCTGGTAGGAGGATAGGGACTGGTATTATACTTAGATTATTGCTGTTTCACTCAACATGGAGTCAAGCAGCAACCAGTCACAACCCCTAATGTCATAGGTTATCACGTGTGACATTAATGCATGTGAGACTTGGACCTTTAAGATTGCACATTCAGAGGCTAATCACCCTCTTTGACATCCCCTCCATCGACCACGTCTTGGTCTTTGCCTTCATTTGTAAAGACTCTGGGTACTGCTGGTTAACTGAAATTTTCCAGAGCAATATTTTGAATCACTGGCATTAGAACTACAACTGAATGGTTTACAGTATTTCAGGTAAAGGTCTTCTTAAATGGAGGCAAGGATTTTCTGCTTATCTTCCTGTAATGGTACAGTAGCTTTGCTAGGGGGTGGATTCTGAAGTGTCACTTAACAGCAATCTAGTTCCTTAAGATTCTTGATAATATGGTTTGTATTTCACTACTAATAAATAGGACCAGTTTCACAGAAAGGCTGTTAAAAACACAGATGCATTGGATTTGCCTGTACTTAAAATCATTTTGTTTATTGTGTTTTGACCCTCTTATTGTCATTTTAAAGCCATCTTTGAAAAGGGAGACACCACTATCTTCCCCGGTGAGACAAGTGAATAAAGATGTTTCTCATGGACGCTTCTTAGATGCATCCTGTCCTGACATTGCATTTCAGACCTATGGGGGCACAGCCTTCACCATAGAATATTTTAGTGATGCTAACAGAGAAATTCCTAAAACAGGGGCTATCCTGGCAGATCCTAGGAAATGTTCAGATCCAAAATAGTGTAGGGACCCAGGGAAGTGGCACACTTTGGGGCAGCCTGCCCTGGGCCCCTATAATAGATCTCCCAAATATTCTGCTTCAGTAGATGAATTTACCGAACCATCTTTGGGAAGGGACATTAATGATGATATGCCATTTGGACGCTTAAAACTATATCCACTCTTTTTTTTTTTAAAGATTTTATTTATTTATTTGACAGAGAGAGAGAGACAGCGAGAGAGGGAACACAAGTAGGGGGAGTGGGAGAGGGAGAAGCAGGCTTCCCGCTGAGCAGGAAGCCTGATGTGGGGCTCAATCCCAGGACCCTGGGATCATGACCGGAGCTGAAGGCAGACGCTTAACGACTGAGCCTCCCAGGCGCCCCAAAACTATATCCACTCTTATCGAAAGAGTTGGCTGTAGAAATTTTTCTCTTACTCAAGAAAGGCAATGGGTGGGTAAACTGGGTGAGTTCAGGAAACTTGTTTTTCATTTCTGCTCCAGGTGCAGAGGAGGCTCGCACCAACCCACCTCAGTGATTCCAGAGCCTACAGAGATGGATCAAAGACACTGGGAGGGCCTGGGGCAATTAAAGCCAACTTTCATTTCACATTTGTATCATAGAATTTGGTATTTTTGTTTCCTTTTCAAGAATAAGCCCATTTTAGGTAATGAGATTTTCTTATGAACTGAAGGGAAAAGAGAAAGCAGTAACTGGGGGGAAATTAGTCATCTTGAGTAAAACATAATAATAAACCTTAATTATTTTGTATTTGATAAATTCTAAATTTGGGATAATTCAACCTGGTTAGGAGAAATTTGAGATTTCTGTTACCCCTGCACTCAGTTTGTAAGTATGGACTATGACAAAATATGAAGAAGCATTTCTAAGCTAAAGCAACTGGTCTGTTTTTAAGGGTTTGATCTAATTAATTGTGATATGCTAGATTTTAGCACTGGTTATCTGTATATCTTTCCCAAGACTTTTCACATAGGAACAGTTCTTTTATTTCTGGTGATTTAGGCAATTATATATATAGTAAAAGTGGTAAAATGGATTTTTTTTTAAAATAAAGAACAACTCAAATATCCAGATGTTTCATGAAGAATGATCTTATCACATAGTTTCCATCTGCATATGTGTAGAAATTGAAACATTACCTGCCTAAAGTCTACTATCGGTAGAAAATTCTAGAACTCCTGTCTCCTGCCTCTGGAAATCAGATTGGTTCAAATAAATCATGGGATTGTCAGATTTTGCAAATAAGAACGCAAAGCACCCAGATAAATTTGAATTTCAGATAAACAATTACTTTTTTTTTTTAGTATAAGTATGTCCCATGTTTGGACATACTTATACTAAATATTTTATACTAAATACACTAAACATTTTAGTATATGATCTGCATATATAATACATCCTGTATTTATAATACATATGTATATAATACATATAATACATAATATACATAGATCATTTATTGACCCTAATTAGGGAGAGATTTAGATTCTGCTTATACCTTTTCTCTGGTGATTTCCTCCTGTTTTGCCTATTCAATTAAACCTTCAAGGTCTCTGTATTTCACATAAGGGACAGAGTAACACTTCCCAGTCTCATGGAGTATTTTTAACTTGTCCTGCCTCTGACCCAATGAACCATAGAGTAGACACAGCTCACGCAAGTGAAATTTCAAAGGCCAAAGCACAGACATATCACCCTCCCATCTCCTGGTTATGGAGCCCTTATTTTTAAATTACAGACAATGTCCCTATGCACCATGTGCTGTTGATCCAAGTAGAATTCAGAGACTACGACTGAACCCCCACCCAGGGCCGTTCTCTTAGCATCTTGGAATTCTGCAAGGATTTTATCCTCCTGACCTGGACCCGCTCCAAGCCCATTCCTGGCAATTAAGATGGTAGCGATGATGATCGAGGCTTTATGAGTACCAACTTGATGAGGTAACATAAGAAAAGAACTCCAGAGTCATAAATGTAGAGAGCAAGCATGAAATCAGTGGGACATTTGGCTTCCAAAAAAGCATTTAAAAAATCAGCCCTGTCAATGTCTTGATGATAAAATGGTGTTGACTTTTGAAAGGACTTAGCAGCCAGTCGTGGCCCTGACAGGTCTATTAAAGGGTGCTGTTTTTGTTTCCTCTGCATCTTGTATGCGGGAGGGGGAAGGAGGATGATCTTGTTTTTTAGTGTGATATTTACTTAGAGATAATAAACTGAAGATCTTTGGCATGTCTGTGGTCCCTGAAATAGGCCGTGAAAAGATTTCCGTAATTGGGAAATCATCAGCATCTTGTGACTTATTTAACATTTGGTGCAAAAACCAGTCAGTAGAAAACAAGGGAAAGCAAAACAGGGAGAGAACTTGACAGACAAGCCTCCGATCATCATAGCTCTGGGCTCTCCCCCACCCTCAGGCCTTTCGTGGATGAAATGTCAAATGAAACAAGCCCTTTGAGTTCCTCTCTGAAGCCCAACTTTTAATAACAAGCATCCTGGAAGAGGAACAGATAATATTTGTCTTGTGAGACGTGACAGTTGGTTCCCTTCCTGAGCACAGACCTGCACACAGGACTTCATCAGGGGCTCAGTCCTGACAAGTTTGCAGATGCTCCCACTTGTCAATTAATCAGATCCAATGCTTCTTCCAAACAGTTTTCTCAGTGGTCTTGCATCCCTTCCCATGGCAGGGATGGTGGTGAAGAGAGGAAGTAAGGAGAGCCGAGTTTGCCAAATGTCTTTGTATTCTGAGAAGTTCTGCCATGTTTTCTTTATAATGCCATGTTTGTTTCAAACATGGAGCACTTGCAGTGGCAAGTAAGCGTGGGATGGGAGGAAAGCTGCCCGTCAGACACAGCTGCTTAAAGGAGACGCCATGTGTAGATCCGGGAGGAGCATGTGTGTCTTCATTTCCCTTCTTCGCTCTTCTGACAACTCATTAGGTGGTCCACTATCTCCTCAGTTGAACTTGGAAGGATGCACAGACCTGAGAGAAGAGCAGAAGGAGGGTGATTTCATTAGGGCCCGGTGCCGATTTCCATCAGTTAGATTTTGCGTCTTTCAGTGACCCGCCAACAGAGCCCTTGAATTATATTTGGAAACAGCGTCGGGGAGGGCAGGGGACAGAGAAGGGAGAAGGGGAAAAGAGAAAGAGAGGCGGTCTCTTCTGTGTGCAGGGGGAGGTGCGTCGGTGTGGAGCTCATCCTCAGAGGTTTGGGGTTCAACCCTTTGCAGTGGTCTCACCGGCCGCCAGTTCATCCTCACACCCACCACTGCCGTGAAGATCATGGCGGCATTCTGTGTTTAACCGATGTGGCCCCATCTGCTCTTGCAATGAGAAAGAAGAGGCCCCGGCAGTGACTCGAGGCACTGTGGTAAAAAAATCCTGAGCTTCAATACTGTTTGACAAGTGACAGAATTACCCGATCCACCACATGGTGCTGGTATTTGGAAGCGCTTTCCTTTAGAAAGTTCCAGGTGCCTTTGCTCTCTGAACACACAAACTGTTTATGAGGCAAAGTTGTCCTCATTTATAGAGGGTCTGTTTTCTTTCTTTCCCTCTTGAAGAAAACTGTTATTCAGTGGGCTTTAAAATGGAAAATAAAGATCAGAGGTAGTGGAAATAATATAATGTATCTGGATAGAAACACTAGAACTCTCCCATAAAATGAAAGGCATTTAGAAATTTTCACCCTATTATTTCACCATGGCCTGTTGGGAAGCTATTCTTCCTGCTGGTCCTTTTGGCCTTGTTCTAGGACATCTTCATAAATTCATGTTCTCATTCCCTTAACTCTCAGCTTCCTGAAGGAGGGAATGCCCATTAAGAACCACTTTGGATGATTAAATTTGGTTTTCTTAGCTATAATTGCTTCGATATGGACTGGCATGTTATGTCTCCACTGAGAGATTCCAGAATGGCTTTGGTCTCCACCTAGCCATCCCGAATAGTGTGATTTTGGGTTTTTCATATAGCGGGCAAGTTGGTGGTGGTGGTGGTGGTGGTGTTTTTTGTTTGCTTTTTTTTCCCCCCCAGCCCACAAACTGTCTATCAGATAGGTACTAACAGATTGTTTATTTTCTGAAAGCCCCATTTCTCTCTGCCTTACAGTCTTGCTTCTTTGATTGTGTCAGAAAACCTTCGTTCACTGCATATTCCCTACCTTCTGGGCAGTTCCGTAGCATTTGTTTTCCTCATGGTTGGCTTCCCGCTTCAGCTGACCAGGCCGAAGGAAGGGTCGGCCATGCCATGGGCCCTCCTTCGTTCCTGGCCATCCTCGAGCCACCAGCTGTCTTAGTTCACTGGGACCATCTTAAAGCCAGTCTTGTCTTAAAACAAATCCTGCAGTGGAGGACGTGCCGCAGGCAGGGTCCGGAAGGGGCGGGCGAGCCCACCCACTCACCACTGGACATCACCCCAGGCTGGATGAAATCCCCTCCCAGAATGCCCTCCTCTGGTCCCTCCCTCTCCTCTTTCCTGCCTTTCTATCCTCTCTCCCGCCCACCTCACCTCTCGTCCCCAAGAAAACCCCGGTAGGTTTCTCTCCAGAGAACGATGTGCCTCCGTCCTTGGTGCCCACCCAGAGCACGGAGGGGAAGTCGAGGGCAGCATGGCAGGCTGCACAGCTTTCTTTTGAGGCGAACAGATGGTGAAGGGTAAATGACAACTCTCTGCCTCTTTTGAAGTAATTGGAGATAATTTGTATTTTGAATCAGAGCTTGACCATTGTCAGAAGGGAAGGAGGTTAATATGGAAGCGATTTCACGTGAGCCCGTTTCTTGCGCTGCCCCTCCCCACTCCTTTCTTTCCTTCCTTCGCATCCTTGTTTCTTTAATCCTTGCTCCAGGCAATTGGTGAGACCATCTCTGGGCTCAGTGTGCCTCATTTTAGGCCGTGGCTGTTATGAAAGCCAACAAGAGCTTATTAAGGCCAGTGATAATCTCTTCTACTGATGCATTGGTGCTTTCCAGAGGTCCAATTAAGGCCACGCATCGGAAACAAGATCTTGTAAACCTACCGCTCCTTACCTAGGATGGTTTGCAAACAAATGCACAGGCTGCTTCCTCATTTCTGCTTCTGAATGCAGACTGACTTCCTATCACAGAGATCAGTGTGTCTGCAGTGAAGAAAGGGACCTGCTCGCCTTTCACTGCCTGCCACCTTTCCTCTCCAGACCCTTAAAAAAAATTTATTTTAATTTCAAAAGCCTGGCTTTGGGCCCCACCTCTGATGTGAAGCATGGTATTGTTTACCTCCTCACTGCATCCTTTCAAAGAATGTACAGTACTTCCTGAAATCCCACTTGGGGAGGGAAGGGGAAGAAAGCCCCTGAAAAATAAGAAAAGCTTTGCATGGTCTAGAAAAGAGACTTAAAGGAAGTAGCATGTGGATTTCCCCTCTTGCCTACCCCCACCATAAATTCACCCAGGGCCAGCAGATTCTTAAAGGAAAAATGCACAGGCTAAGGAATTTGATATTCTTGTCAGTCTCCACCTAGGGGAAAATCTGGGTGAAAACGGTGCCGCCTTCTGGAGGCGGCCATGATATTAATCTAGCCAGCTCATGAACTCGCCATCTGGGCATGGCCATGTACCGGGGACACTCTGGTGAATGGCTGACACGTTCGTAATTTCCTGGCATATCGGACCTGAAGTGTCCTGCACACAGCTGGTGAGAATCGGCGAGCCCATGCCTTCGCAGGTGAGCGCCATCCCTTGTAGGCTTCTCCAGGGGGTGCTAGTTAGGACGGGTAGTTGGTGCCCTGTCCGTCCCCTGTCTCCTGAGTGCCAATAATAGGAAGGAAACCTAACCACCGCTAGGGTAAAGGTGAAACTCAGTCCTTCCCATTTTGAGGTCTTAAAGGCAAGAAATTAGCAATACTCTGCCATAAAAAGGATCTGGATCCAGTAACTGAGACAAAAAGAGAAGTTTTATTTGGTGCCACCACGAAAAGCTTTAGTCCATAGGATCCAGGGGAAGGATCGAAAGCGAAGACTGAAGTCTGTCTACAGCATGTTTAAATGCTATTTGCAATAGAAGTGCCGAAGGCAATGTTGTATTTTATTCATATACATCTGGTTTATTATGAAGCACATTTTTCCCCCGCTAACTTAGAGAAAGAAAAGAAGATATTGTCGTGTTATTCCTGGCTCTTTCTTAACCATCCAAAGTAAAGAAATGGCTACAAAACCTTTAGAAGCAATTCAAGTACCTCTGTGGCTTTCATCAGATGTTCTCTGTACAAGGAAAAGAAAAAAATCGTTCTATCTTTTTATTTTTACTTTGCTTTAATCTTATTTGATGATGTCTCAACAGGCTGGGACATGCTTTCTTGGATGGCAATTTCACTGCACCATATGTGTCTCTCACAAGATAGCAGAGTGAGATGAATCTTGGCAGGAAGAGAACTAAACACATCGACAAAGAAAAGAAAAAATTTATTTACTTAACTCCCTGTTGCCTGCATACATCCCCCCCCCCCCCGCCCCCGGGTACTCCAACTCTCAGTACAGGAGTTTAGACTTAGTTTGTTATAAACAACTGTGTGGAATGCGGCCCCCATTTATCGCTTTTTCTGATCATCTGCCCTCGTTTTTCTGAAAACCTACATGAAGCATTTCAGTGACCGGAGGAGGAAGCCAGGGGTACAGAAAGAGAAAATCTGGTTCTGGCCCCTTTATGTGGGAGAATCCCCAGACCTGCCCCTAGAAGCAGCAAGTGCCCCTCCTCTACCCTCTACTTGCTGCTGAGCCTGGGGTCCCCTCTGTGTGCCAGCCAGGTGGGGTCCTCAGTTCTGCTGGATACCCCATCACCATTTGGCCCTCAGATTGGCTTTGGATGAGGTGTTGCCATGAGTCATTGTAAACTGATTAATGTGGCTGGTCTATGCAGGAGAGATTGCAGTCTAAGGACTGCCAAATAGGGGGAAAAAAGTTATTGCAAGAGCATTGGAGGTGACCACTTGGTTTGGGCTGTATTGGGAAATGGCTCTGATATGTCACAGTTCCATCACTTTCATCACAAGGACAAGGGCTGTTTCAGAGGGCGGGCGAGAGCCCTGGTCTGGACATTTTGGTTACCCTTGGAGGGAGAAGGAGGTTGTTCGCCGTGATGCATTCAGGTCGTGCTGGCTAAAGTTCTAATGACAACGTTGAAACTCTGAAATCTGTATGCATTTATATTGTGTAATGTTTTCAGAATAGCCTAGTGACCTTGTTGTGACCTCTAGTGACCTCTAGTGACCTCTAGTGACATACAGCACTGAGAATGGAGCTCAGTGAGCTATTTTAAAGTGTGTTGAGATTTAGGTGAAATCTCATTTTGAAAAGATGCAAATAAACAACACTTTTCATCAGTCAGCTTTGAGAAAACAGGAGCTGTGAGACTTATTTTCCAGGTATCAATTTTAAAACGCTTGGAAGCATTATTTTATTGGGGTGAAACATCCACATTGAATGTTTCATGGGACCAGTGAATGGAATACACTGCCCCTGTCACCCTTTGGGTCAGATCCACAGGTCAGATTAGGGCAGTTAGCTGAGCACAGTGACATGTGACAAAGGGTGCTTGAAGCAGAAGGTCTCCCTGGAACCCTCAGGCCTGGCCACACTGGGGGTGATGGGATTAAGACTCAGGTCGCAAGGAAAGAGAGTCATGTTCAGAATCAACTGCTTTCAGGTGTGCATGTGGGCTGCTGTGTGCTTTTCCAATAATCTTACAGGTAGAAAGATCAGTCTAGAGCAGGAAAACCTAAGTTTTTCTTTTTTCATAGATAAACAAGAATATAAATGCAGCATGACAAACAGGTGTCTCATGTGCTTTTGCTGCTGGACGAAATGCCTTGCATCTCTCACTTATATTCATTCAGGTCCCCAGAGAAGAGAGTTCAGAAAGAAATTCAGGCTTCTGGTTCTCAGAAAAAATATCTCAGATTGTGGAGTTGTGCAGAACCCATCCCAATTCTACTGATTTTTCAGTTAGGAATCTCATTGCAGGGATAACATGAAAATGTAAATGTGGAATTACGGTTTCCAATTGTTTCAAAAAGCAGGCTGATTTTATGAACTTAGTGGATTCCTTGTTTGGGGCCTTTTTAGCTTCTGCCTCAGAAACTGACATTTGGATCAGGATAGGATGATGCCTGAATGAAATGGCAGAATGTTAGTTAGTATGACTTTCATGACTAATTTTTAAATTACTAATGGTACACTTATTCGGTGCTAGAAACCAATAACGGGCACCATAGATACATATTTCTCTTAATTGTGCACTGTCTTAGCTTTGTCCATTGAAAGGAAGAGGTGGGAAAAGTTACCAAAAGCAGGGTGGGGGAGAAGATTACTGGCAGTGATGTAATTTCCCTTTGGTATCTCATCCCACTAAAAACTCAAGATTGCCCCATTATAAATACCAGATCAATGCAATTTATTTCTTGAGTTAGGGCTCTAGTTAGAAGTCTATTTGGATGAGATGAGTAAAAGATGCATGAGCATGTGCTTGCTCCGTCGTGCTCTCTGTCTTTCTCTCTGTGTGTCACACACACACACGCACACACACACACTCTTTCACTTATTCAGTCACAAACACGCTCACACATCTGTGTTGGGATTATTCATATCCTCTCAACATAAAGCTTGAAGACAGAGTCAGCAAATCTGATCGTTGTGCACGCACGTATGTACGCGTGCACGCACGTGCTGTACACGCAATATCAATTGTACATTGAAAGAAAATGAGTTTACCGGAACTCTTCTAAAAGGCGTACCAAGACATAAATCCCCTTAAATCATCTGAAGCCTCCAAATCCACAAAAATCTTATTTTTAAGCTTTGAGAACACGATACGATAAAGCAGGTATGAGTGTGTGTTTTAATTTATCCAATTTCTCTGGAACGAAGCAAGTACTGAGATCAATATGAAAATGAGATGTAGCCTGCATGGTTTGATAAACTGACTCCTTTCAGAAGAAATAATTCTGAATTATAGCAAGCTCTAAGGATTCCAAACTGTATTAGGAGACAAAGCGTATGAACTCTGGAAGTCTCTCTCAGGTTTAGATAATGTGAAGTAGACAATGAAAGCCAGACACTTAGCCCCACCTCCCTCACTCTTGGTTAAACATATCCCACAGCTGCTTCCTTATTTATCAGAAGGGTAGTTAATAGTTCAGTAAATAGATTATCTTGCTAATTAGATTTCTACTTTTAAGACAAAACAGATGCATAATTTGGTCAAATTATTAGCTCATTTGTACTAACTTTTTTTTTTTTTTTGCTAATTGTGTATTGCTAACTAGTGTTGTTTAAAGGAGGGAGGGTTGTTTTGTTGGATTCAGTTTTCGGTTATGGAGGCCACTTAAAAATTCCGTCTCATTTTCCCTTCTAATGCAGTATCAGTTAATTCTCAAGAGGAATCCAGACAAGGTGTTAAAACTAGGATAAAAGCATTGTAATACCAGAAAATCTGCTCTGTCAAACCAGAGGCCGCTTTGCTGGTGAGAAAGCAGAAAAAGTAAACAGTAGCGATCTCTCGCGTAACAGAAGATTTAAGTATAATTTGTTTAAATAGTAGCAATAATGATTATTAATTCACCCTTTGAATGTTAACAAAGACCTGGTTTTTGTTAGTTTGTGCTTTCGATTCATTTTCAAGCCGAAGTTTGTTTTAGGCTAAGGCTGCCTTCGATGGGAAATGCAATCAGCTTTAGCTTCCCACTCCCCTGCCCCCCAAAACATATTTGATGTTTGGTAATACAAAATAAAATAATTCCCTTCCGGAACACCGCCTCGAGAACGTTATGATCACAACGGAGTGAATTTTTGTCAAATTCTTTTCCACTTCCCTGGGAAACAATAAGGAATTCTTTTTGTTCTTTGCCACAGAAGGTATAACAAATGGATTTCAAAATACCTGCACTGTATCAGCAGTGCTTAGAAGAAAGAGAAAAATCAAAGCGAGAAATAAAAATTACAAAATGGTGGAGCCTGACCACTTTCCACAATTTGTGTCTGACCTCCTTGCTGCAAAATTTTGTGAAGGATCACTGTGGCTAGTTTTTCTGCCTTTGACGCTAGAACATTAAAACTAGTTTTAGGTATATTTTATCCTGTTTGGTGTAAAAGGGACAGAATCCCTAGAGGACCTGACACCAGGGACCCCTGGCATTCTCCAAAAGGCAGCGCCGTACCGGGCCTGCTGTCAGCATAGACAGGCTCAAGAGCGGGGTCCAGCCTGTCCCGTCAAGTTTATCGTCCACTCCATCAAAGGGCCTAATGGTCAGCTGAGGGGGCTAAATGTGTCCCCCGTGACCTGACATTAACGGAGTGGACTGGTGTAAGTGTTACTGAGGGGGTCTCAGAATGATTTGGACGCCAATACCCGTTTCCCTCAATAAGCCATCATTTGGGTCATGACTCAATACAGCTTTGCACTGACACGGCCCAGCCCCGAAGTGCTCCTAGGGGACGTGGCCTCACCTCTGAGACCAGCAGACAGCCGGGGCTGATCAATGCCCTCTGACAACAAGTGAAACAATCACCTTTTCCCTCACCCCGCCACCTCTTTGCACCTCCCACCCCTTAGGCCATCTGACCAGCTTGAAAATGATAAAGAGAAATTGTTTTATCTAAACATAGAGTCTGACACTGAGAAAAGACAGGAGTGAAGAGAACCGCCCAGTTTGTCGAGAGTCGTAGATGCCAGCTTTTTGCTTCTCATGTAATTTTGATGGAAAAAAAAAATCAGTCTGTATATCAAATGTAGAGCTCGACCGATCCAGGGGAAAAAAAAAAAAAAAAAAGCCCGGAGTTGTGGTGAATATTTCTCTTCAGATTTAAGCTGGCCTGTAAACATTAGCTTTGTAGGTGTTAAGGAGACACAGGGCATTTTCTGTGTTTGGATTGGGATTTTGACAAAACCATATGCATAGGAAATAAATTTAAATTATAAGGTTCTTTAAAACGCTGAGTATTTTTCAAAAGGAAACCAACAACATAATATTGATGTGAGAAATCTTTGGAAAAGGCTTGAAATACTGTTAAAAAGAAGATTCCCTGCAGAGTTCTGAAATAACCATTTAAACCATTTTTACATTCTTATTTATTTGGATTTGAAACAAAACTAGACAGAAAATGTACATACTCTCTTGCTATCATGACTGTCATTTTCTTCATGACATAAAAAAATACAAACCTGTAATAACTCCCAAGTAAGAAGTGTGATGGGTAAGACAGATAAATATGAAAAAGATACTTTAAAGAATATTTAATTTAAAAAATGTTTAAAATATATACATATGAAAATATTTCAAATGTGTTTGGAACGGTTGAAATAAGTGGATTAAAATGTTGAAGAATTATGTTCCATTTACTAATGATAATGTTTCTCAGATTGATTTTAACGTAATATTTCTTTGTGAAATCATTTTTAAATCATTTCTTTAAGGCAGGAAAGGTCCAGAGTAGGTCCAGACTCAACACTCCTCATCTAAGAGTATGATTACTTATGAATATTTAAAAGAGAAAAAATATATCAAACATTAATTTCAAAGCATCACCTTTAGAACAATTTCTAAATGTTCCCTTTTGTCATTTCTGCGAAGAAACTAAAATTCCATATGCAGTTTTCTTTTTTAAAAAACAAATACCTGTTTTCATTTTTTGGCTGCTGAGAGCTGTCTGTACTCGCACCATTTCGTTTGCTGAAGCGAACTGGAAATGTAAATAAATGAATGGGAAAAGAGTCCAGTACTTTGATTTTTGATAGAGAATTTTGATTTTTACTAGGGGTTTTTATCATTTGATGTCCAGTTTGTTTCAATAACAATTCAGAACCACCTTTTATTTAAATCATTATTTATATAAGTTATTTTTCTTTCTTGGCTTTATTAATTTTTTTCCTGTCTTGTTTACACTTTCCAGCAGAGTGGAGTAAATACATTGTGTATACAATATTTCACTGTGTTATTTCAAAAATAGTTTATACTATCAGTTGCTTAAAGATGATGTTTAGAAAATGTACATAGTTATAGGGGTTATTTCTAACAAGAGAGTGAAGTACATTTTATTCTCTGTATACTGGCTTTAACAACAGATTGATGTCTTCCTTTTGGGAAGCACAAATATTTATTATAAAATTGCACTGGAAAAAAAAAAAAGGCTAAACACCCAAAGTGTCAAAAGTCAAGCTTAACAAATTTAAAAGCAATGAAATGAAAACCCAGTTAAGCACAAAAGGTCTTTTTTGAATTTAGTGAAAAGCTGTTGCAAGAACTAAAGAAGACAAGATCTGTGCCTCCAGTATTCGGTTTATTAGGTCCAATGCTCGTCTTCAAAGGAATATCACAGCCGTGTGGCATTTAAGGATTTGGAGGAATTCTGAGAATTTAAGTGCTTTTTGCCAAAATGGATTCCGTGTGCACTTTAGCCATGAAAACTGATTTAGGACCTTTTCCTCACTCTTTGTCCTCCAGCTATATTTATACAGTTAGATAACTACCAAATTATCAGGCCGCAGAGGTAGAAAAATCAAGGAGGGATGGACCTAAACAAAAATGATACATCTTAGCAAAAGAAAAAAAAATCACACTCCTGTTTACAGTGAGGAGCACGCAGGTGTGGTCCCAGCGCTGGCCACCAACATCAGAGCCTGCACGTTTCCAGATGCTATGGGGCATTTGGATCTATCTTTCTTCGCCCAATGCATATAAAGATGTTTGTAAATGGTTTTAAAGTAACATCGGGCACTGTATGGGTTCAGACGTTCCAAAGCAATTCAGCAAAAACCATACCGGCATTGCACTTTAGAAATAGGAGCTACAGGAGTATGGTGTGGAATGATCCTAAGTGCCTGAGGGGAGCATAGAGCCAGGAGGGAGCCAGGAGGTGCCACCAGGCCTGACTTGGTTAGTGTCCACCCAGGACATGTCCCTTTCTTCATTCAGGTTTAAATAAGGCGGTTGAGACCTAGTGTTCTGATCAAAAGGGTACAAAGTCAACCTTGTATTATGAAAATCACACCCTGTTCACTCTCAAGATTTTCAGCAAGAACTGTTTTGCCCCTTTCCAACCCACCTTCTGCTCCCTCCTTCTGTCCATGGATAAAACCTGGGTCTAGGGTTAGAAAGGGGAGCGACAGTGATCTTGGGAGACCTAATTTTGAGATGAGGGTTTCTTGTCCCTCGAACTAAAGGAATAAACCCAAAGAAAGGGAATGTGTCAGGAGAGGGGCTGCAGGGAAGCAAGTCTGAACTTTGAACAAAAAGAATGAAGTAGGATTTAATTTAAACCAGGGTATTACTTTCTTTTTTATTAGCTTTGATTGTATATAAAACATTGCACAGTTTTCTTTTTTTTTTCTTCCTTCCCTTCATTCTTTCTATTTTTAATTTAAAGCCAATTTGGTAACATGGGGCTCATTCTGTAAATATAAAAATAGAATAGTACAATAGCCCATGTGCAGGAGGGGAGGATATGGGGGCAGTTACCCTAGCTATGAAGACCACTGAATTTCTTACACAAAGAACAAATCCCTCCATCCTGCTTCGTCATTAGGACAGAAGGATTTCTTCCTTTCCTTCCTTCCTTCCTTCCTCCTTCCCTTCCCTTTCCTTTCCTTTCCTTTCCTTTCCTTTCCTTTCCTTTCCTTTCCTTTCCTTTCCTTCCCTTTCCTTCCCTTTCCTTCCCTTTCCTTCCCTTTCCTTCCCTTTCCTTCCCTTTCCTTCCCTTTCCTTCCCTTTCCTTTCCTTTCCTTCTTTCCTTTCCTTTCCTTCTATCATTTCCATATAAGAGAAGGACCCCTCTCAAGACGAGGTTCCTGTTTTGCAGTGTCGGATATGTTGTTGTTATAAAATGTGGTTATATTCTCTGCCTCTTCCGTTAACAATGGGGGCAGGGGTAGGGGGTGGGGTCCGAGGGGCCTGAAATGACAGAATGAGGGACACACAATAGGATGGCCGTGACTCTGAACAAATAAATAAAACATGTGAATCACAGTCTCTGCTCTCTTTCCCTCCTCCCTCACCCCCCAACTGTGATTAAATTTGCTGTGGTCATTTCCCAAATGTCTGCTGATAAAAGAAGAAGCAGCAGCAGCAGAAGCAGGGGCAGCAGCACCCAGAGCCTTTTCTCACACCGTGACTTCAAGCGAGGGCCCTTCCCAGAGCTGGCAGCCTCCCCTCCTGCCAGTCAATCCACCCAGCACAGACACGCATGCCGTTTTCATTAGCGAAAATGCTCCACGTCTGATGGCTGTCCCCCACGGCCCCCTCAAATGAAAAACAAAAACAAAAACAAAAAGCAAAAAACAAACGACCAACCCTAGAACACAACTCTGCCCCCTTAATAAACAGCTTCCCCAACTACCCCCAGCATCACAGTGAAACCCTAGGCTCCTGGAGCTCGGTAATGGGATTTCTCATACCCCTTCCTACAACCACCAACGCAGCTTCCCAGCAACCTATTGAATGCACAGGGGGAGAAAAAAATACATTTTAATAAATCGAGGGGAAAAAATGATTTTGGTCCTCTAGCCCTGTTCTTTAGTAATAGAAAAAGGTGAGGTTGTTGCGGGGGGAAGCAGGGGGGAGGAATTTAATATTGCAAGAGATAATAGCAACTATGTTAATATCCGGAATTTTCAATGTACCATAAGTACATTTTGTTTTTCCTTTTAGCACGATTTATAATTAAAGATTTTAATCTGGCTTCACATTGAGTTAATAAGCCCTTTGATTGATTAGGATTCATAAAATTGCCATTTCCCGCTGATGCTTTGTGTTTCTGGGGATGTTCTTTTGAAAAGCTGGGTTAAGGTGAATAGGAAGCAGCCATTGTTTGGGCTGAGCTGTGCCAATTCTGGGAACTCGGAACTGCTTTATTCAGAGTTTGTCCCCTGCAATATCTTGTTGTTCAGCCAAATTAATGCAGATAGGATCTGCTGGGCTACAGTTTAGCCATTTTTAGGGGAAAACTTTTTTTATTATTATTATTTCAGCAGGTGTTCCATGCAATCTCTGCCTCTGTTTCCTGACCTGTTCTGTGCCTTAAAAAAATAAAATAAAAACCACAATGAAGTAGCATCAAATTGATAAATAGAATGTTACAAACTGTTTCAAAGATAAAAGAGAGAAAGGCACCAACCAAATGAATATGAATGCAGCAAACCCAAGAAAACTGGGCTCTGATTTTTTCTTTTAAAAATTCAACTTCAGAGGCTGTATAACCAATAAATTATCCTCTTGCATTAATGGCCAATACAGCAATATGTGGGAAGTGTCCTCCTTCAGCTAAAGGGATGTCTTAGAAATGTAAACACAAATGAATAAATAGGAGTGAAGACTGAGGGAAGGGGGCAGGCGAAGCGGTGTGCTGATGCTGTTTATCAAGTTAAACAATACACCCCACCACTCCTCCCTCTAGAACCAAAGCAAAATTAAGGGCAAAATCAAGAAACAGTGATAAATTCTGCAAAGAAGAAGGAAAGAAAGAGAAAAGGAAAGGAAATAAAGAAAAGGAAAGAAAAGAAAAGAGAAATATAAGAAAGAGCTGGTGATTTGAAATGTCCCGTCAAAGGGCCCCTTTTCTTCAGTTCATTGTACCCGACATGTCTATACGGGAGTGTGTACAAGAGAATTCTTTCTTCCCCCCTTATTTTTAGCATGGGGAAAAAAAGTGACTCTCTTCAGCTTCCGAAGGGCCTCACTGTGGGGACTGAACCAGAGCAAATTCCCTTTGTGTTCCTTGCTCTGAGGGGACCTGCTATTGTTGACGGCGGGGCCTCTTGTAAGATCCAGCCGAGCCGGGGGCTGTGGGTGAAGCCTCTTCAGATAACACTCAACTTCTTTGGGAACTGATACTGCCTCTCCTCCCCTGTCACCCACCCCAATTTACTTGGCATGACCAGCATTTTCCGATCCTTTTATCATTCAGCTGTTCTCCACGTGCAAACATTTTTAGGGCTCAGTGAGAACAAACGAGAAGCCATGTCCAGGGCCTGTCCAGCAGGGAGAAAGTGCCCAGGAAGCCTCCCCCCAAGGGGGCTGGGAGGTGCTGCTGAACTTGCTTCTCTCCCACACCTTTACCGGGGGCTCTTCCTGGCTTTCTTTCCTAACGTGAAACCCCCATCTCCGTGCCTGGGTTGCCAAGACCTCATCCGGGCCACATCTTCTGTGCTCTCGCCACTCAGTCCCCATCACGCATCCTCATCAACCCCCTGATCCACACAGTGCTGTGGTCTCCCACCCCCCCGGCCGGCCCTATTCCCCCTGAACTTTCTGGTTTTGCCATAAAATAGCAAACCCCAGCACAAAGTAGATAGCGGCCAAACCCGCAGAGTGAAACGAGTTTGGGTTTCTAAAGAGACAACGATGTTGCTACCTACCCCAGGAGTCCTTGCTTTGCCATCTCTGACCTCATGAATCCAGACCTGCAGGCCTGATTGGTGGGCTTTTAAATGTGACTAATGAAGAAAATTTATCCTCGGGGGGGGGGGTGGTGGTGGGGCAGAGCCCTGTCCCTACAACCAAATAGAGTGTGCCCTGATGCATATATTTTTTTGCAAGAAGAAAAGAAAAAGAAAGCAAGAAAACAAAGCCCAAAACACACATTTGTGGCAATGCGAAAATAAAATAAATTTAAAACAAACTCTCCCCACACCCCTTTTTTTTTCCTAGCCCAAGTCCTAGGCAATGACAGCAGAGAACGAATAATTCCCGGTGCAGTGTCTTACATCAGTTAAAGGTACCTTTGAATGAATGTCAGCTCCTTTCTACCTTAGTGCCAGTCGATCGATGCTTCATTAGGGCCGAATTGTCTTTTGCCCATGCAACCTTGAAAACAGTCCCTTTAATTACCTGTGAGGAAGTCGGGACCCTCCTTTCCTCCTCTATCTCCCTGTCTCCATTCCCTCCTCTCTCAGCTCAGGGAAGTGGGGGTGGGTGGATGGGGGTCACTCACATTTATTCAGTCAGTCTGTGTACATCACTCCTTGATAGAGAAGCTGGGAGGAGAAGAGAAGGTGGGGGCGGGGGATAAAATAGAAAAGAAAGAAATATCGGACCCTGAGGTGAGAGGGCAGGGTTCAAGTCCAGACTACAGATCTATTGAAGAGGTTTCAGCCAGGCAGGCCTCCACTTGACTTTCTCAGCAGCCAGCTTTATGGATTCTCAGCTGTTCCCTTTACACCACGGCGCCTTACATCTCCCTGCTGCTAATTACCAGGGGTTTCTAAATAACGCAGAACCAGGCCCTGCCAGGGACCCCCCCAAAGGATCCTGAGTGGCCTTTATCCAGGTCTCAAGGAAAAGGGGAACCTGTTGGCTCGATCTTTCAGAGAGACTGGAGAGAGAGAGAGAGAGAGAGAGAAAGAGAGAGACAGGGTGCAGCACAGTTCAGTGTAATCCTTCCCATCAAAACCGAAGGCATTCCAAATAACTGTAGGCCTGGCAAGTTGAGCACTGGAAGAAAGTGCATAAATAATCGTATTTGTTATGCACTATTAAAAATTCAGAAAGATTTTAAATTCAAGTGATAATATGGTCATCCTGAGGGACAGGCTTGTATTTAATAGCCAGGTATTTTTTACCTATTCAATTATGATGAGAAATATTCTAATGAAGTCATAAACCTCAGTAGAGAATGTTAATCACCTGTGCGTGCTCTGTTCGCACCGTGTTGGAAAACATACCTGCCCAAGTTGAGCTTCCCCCCAACGCAGTAATTCACTATCATATTTGGAACCCTTCTTCCCTTCAGAGAGGTCCCCAGGCACCTGGGAATAGATGGTTAAAAACTACAAAGCTCATCTGATCTTCTCTCCAGTGGCCGTAATTCTATCCAAGCAAGGAGTCAGGGGGTAAGAATGCATTTCCCCCCAAAATTTACACAACAGAATGAAGTTACATTACACTACCCCCCTTCCTGACCACCCCCCCCAGCAGCCCCCCCTCCCTGCCACACACACACACACACACAAACTCTGTGGGTTTGGGGTTCCCCGATGAAATACTGGATGCCAATTCAATTTGAATTTCAGAAAAACCACAAATAACTTTTTAGGATAAGTATGTCTCAATTCTTGCACGGGGCCTACTTATCCTAAAAAAATTCACTGTTTACCTGAAATTCAAATTGAACTGGGCATCTTGTGTCGTTTGTCTTGTTTTACTTGCTAAGCCTGGCAACCCTATGCAGATTCCTTTGAAATCTAGATATTTTCTGCCAACAAATGAGGGCAGCGATGATTTCAAGTCACTTAAAAAAAGAAACATAATCGTGAAAGGATTTATTTATTCGCCCATTTTCAGGTCTAGCTTCTGACACTGGAACCCAAGATGTGACACAGTGTCTGTACACAGGATATGTACACAGAGTATGCCCTGCTCTGTCCACAGCCCTTTCATTCAGTCTCGACAGAAAATCTCTACCGGTTGAAGAGGTTACAGCGGCCAGGTGCCTGCCCGTTCGGCTCAGTTGTATGAAATTGAGGACCCTGGATTAAAAAATACAAACCCTCCAACCCCTGTTTACACATGCTCAGGCCGTGCCATCATCAGCATATGGCAGTCCTCGTGCATCAGCCCATTGCTCCCAAGACTGCATCTGGGGCGTGTATACATGCCCCCCACGGCCCCTGCGCAGGCCCACAACTCCTAGTCTAGCAACACACAGGGAGCCTTCATGTGCCCTAGATCTGGTCCCCAAAGGTGCCCAGAAAAGAGGGGGAATGTACCCTACATCCGTGCTCAGCATTTGACCTCACTCAGCAGCCTGTGATATCACCACATTAAGCTACAATAAGCACCAAGCAAGAAGACAGGAGTCCAGGGCCCTGGGAGGGCAGGCAGAGGGAGAAAGGGGAAAGACATTTCTGCACGTGTGTTGCCGGCTGGACTGAGCTGTCTTTGTGCTTAGAGGGTCCCGTGTAAGGAAAAGGGAGGATGGCGGGACCCAGGCCTCAGTGTCCATATGCGGGGTCTTCACGCTTGCTCTCAGCTGGGAGGTCAGAGAGCATTTTCATAACCTTTACAGAGTCTGCCAAATAAATAGAAGAATTCGATTTCTCTTTACGTGGTTCTGTCTGCATGTTTTTAATACTTTGTATGGGGTAGGGAGGCATGTCAGATCTCACATAAGTTGGCTGGGTCCAGTATAAATCTTCACAGAGACGAGAATATTAGGGATGCAGATGAGTGGATACAGAATGAGGGTCAGGCTGATCTGATGCTTTTGGATCACTCCTGCTGGGTGGGCAGGGGGCGGTGCTGTCATGTCTGGGAAGAGCAGAGGAAATGTGGTCTTTGACACTGTCAGAGTCTATTCTGAAAGAGCTTCTCTTTTGCCTGGATCCAAATCCCCTACATTTAGGAAGTGTAGGCAAAGTGGCGCATGGCCATGCCTTTGTGTGTGCACAGGCTCAGGCCAGGCTTACACCAGTGTCCACAACGACCTCAGGCAGTGAGCACATTGATGGATTCTGCACGAGGTTGATTGTGCTGATGTGCAAATATGGTGCTCCTGGTCTGGGTTGTAATCAAGGCGTATTTGTAAATATCAGCACGGTATTTGATCTAGAAAACAGTGAAGGTGTGATGGTTTGGTAAGGTGATTTTTGGAATGATATTGTTTCTTAAGAGGGGAGAACAGCAAGTGGTCCACACTTTAAAGAGAAAAGAGAGTATGTATGTGACCTCTTGAGAATCAGGGAATAGAATTTTCTCCGGAGGAAAATATAACTATTCTTTCTTTTTCCCCTTTGATGCTGATGTGGTTTCTCATTTTCTGGTAAGGTAGGAAGGTATGAGATACGGACTATCCCCTAGAAAATTTTGGTGAGACCAAAAAGTAGGATTTGAGATCTTTGGGATCCTGAAGGAAAAAAGGGTTGGTTCTGATCATGAGAGAAGGCATATTTTTCCTGAAAGTAGATTATAAATGTGATTATACAAAAACATAAATAAAGCAACAACAACAAAACAAAGTTCAGCCTGCCAAGCAGATATGTCCTCTTTCATTGTTTCTCGTCTAAGAGTGGAACGAGCCCAGTGTCTTTGGAAGCAATTATTCCTGAGGGCCATCGAGGCCTTTGTCCCCTTGGGCCCACTCCCCATGAAAACCACAGCCATGTCACACCACAGAAAAATCTTGTTTAAATACAACGGGTCTGCATTACCAATTAGGACAATGCACTCCCAAAACCTTACTCGGGCATGAGTCACTGGAATATGTAGCTTGTAGCTGCAGGGGCAGAGCCGATTGACCTCTGGGGTATTTGGGACAGAGACTCGCACCCTCATGGCACAGAAGTCCAGCGCATAGTCTGAATGCCTCCTTCTATTCCCACATGTGAGTGTGTAGAGAAAAACAGCGTCTGTATATACTGGGCGTCAAAAAGCAATTTCTTGCTGCAGTGAGTTTAATGTATTCAGTAACCTTCTGTTTATTTGGGTATTATTTGCTGAAGACACTGGGAAAGCTGTAGCATAAGAGTGTAGGAAAGCCCAGCCCAAGTGTGGATCCACAGCTTCCCCCTTCACACACCAATGGCCCAGACCCACATGGGCAGACGGTGGACGAGCTGTCTCTCTTTACTGCACAGCATCAAATAAGGTCAGTAATGCTGCTTGTGCTCCTTCTTCTTTCATTGTCCATGTTATTGAGGAAACCCATAAAAGTTCCCTCTTTTGATATCTTGACCCACGGTGTTGCTCGCATGCTGCTTTGTGGTTTAGAGATTTAAAGAAACAGAGAGGGAAAAGGAGTGAGAGAGAGAGTTTGCCTTAGGTGATAAACAGCAGTGTAAGGCCAGAGGCCTTACAAAAAAAGAAAAAAAAAAAAAAAGGAAGAAGAGAAGCAGCCATAGCAACAAGGGAGTTTGGGAATGTTCAAGGGTTCAGGGGCTTTTGCAGGAAGAGGTGGGGGCATGTAACCGAGGGCGTAAAAATCAGTTCCACCCGATAACAATGTAAACTATAATTCCAGGAGTTCACAAACTCATTGGCACTGTAGCTTGAATGCAAGTGTAAGACATACATGTCTGTGGAGGCCAAATGGTCCCATAAAAAACACTTGAAAAGCCACAGGTACACTTGTTCAACTCTCCCAGTTTTCAAAGACAAACCCCACCCTCCCGTTTGATGACATAGGTTACTGGTTTCTGTTTTTAGTAGGCATTTGAAATTAGATGCTGTCATTCCTGCCCCCTACACCACCTCCCCCACCCCCATAATCTATCCTACAGGTCACACCTTCTCAGGCAGACCTCACTGCATATGGCCCCTACCTCATCCATTGCCAGTGGTGTTTCTCAGGGTAAGATGTCTTGATGACTTCGGTTTATTGAGATAACCACTGTACCTTCCATATGGCTTACGTTGCATGTCTGTCCAAGGCAAGGTGCTTCTTGAAAAAATGGTGGAAGGAGGGGCTGTTGTGGAGAGTTTGTCTGATGACCAGGACGGCTTCCATGTGTGGTGTCAGGCTAGCCTAGACAGTGATTCTGAACGGTCATGTCTCCACTGTGTTAGCAGACGGGCATGCGCCAGGGAGGGAGGGATTAGGGGCTGTGGGAGGAACAAGACCACTTGGTACAGAAGATGGTGACATTTGTATATTTTGCCTGCTGTCTGGACATCTCCTCTGACCCTTGCTTTGATGAGAGGTAGGATTGTTTCCTTGGAAAGAAGAGAAAATTTATAAGACTTTTTTCGGAGCGATGTGATTTTGGAAATAAATACTGAGGTTTTTGCTTCTGGAATGCAGTCAGTGTGCACTTACTGTTGGTATACTTTCAGAGTTGGAGTTTGGGTTTAGGAGTACTCAAGTACAGAGTGCCTTTTTCCTTTTTTAATAGACTTTTTGTTAAATTTTATTCTAATACTCCTTGATGAGACTAAAAAAAAACTTTTATAGCAGAGCAAACAGGAGAGGGCATAAGATGAGAAGCTGGAGACAGTGACATGAAGGCTTTTCCATTTTTTTAGTTTAGTCTGGTTAGTGAAAAAAATAATAAAACAATGATACAGTAGTCATTGACGTGTTATGCACGTATGTCAACTGATAATGTGCTACTCACGTTCAACACTCAGAATATTCTCATATGATCACCTGGTTTGTCCACCTCTTTTGTTCTCACAGTTTACTCAGAACAACAACAACAACAAAACAACAACAACAACAAAACCAAAAAGCTGGATGCAGAAATGACTAGTCAGTATCGTTCCAAAAAACTCTGTAAGGAGTGAGCCCCATATATGAAGAAATAAGGCAGGGAGAAAAGTTACTTTAAATAATGACCTTTTCAATACTGCATCGGTAAGTCCCAAACTGTTTGTGCAGATTCCATATACTACTTTGTGGCTTGAAAGTCTGTATGATTTCAGTAAAGCCAAGACTCTAACTAGTCGGCTTTGCTCCCTCTACCATATGTCCGCTTGTCCTGGTAATGCGTAAGAGAAGGCTGATTTATGCCCTGGCGTCATTTCGTGGTGGTCCTGGGGAGTGGCTGAGCTCCTCCAGGTCTGCAGAGGGGCTTGGATTGGCTGTTCTCAGGGCCCTCAGACACTGCTTTCTCAGTAAGCATAGTGGTGACCTCTGTATTTCCAGGTCTCAGAGGCTACCCCCTTAAGTCATTAAGGAGTGACTCTAGAGTGGGGATCAAAACACAGGAAAACATTCCAGAGCTTTCTTCCCTTGGGACTGAAAGTCGTGTTGGTGATGCTGAACTTGGAGCCATCGGCTGTTGAAGTTTTGAAGATAAACATCAGCCAGAAACATCATGCCTACTTAGGGCTTGGATACTTTGTGTTGAGTGAATAAATTCAGTTTGGTCGTAACTGAGTCAGGTCTCCTATTCACTCAGCATGTGGTGAGATAGAGAACTTACTGCTGGTATCTTTTGGATGCTCAGAGCAGATAAACACTCAGGCAAATGAACACAGATTTGAAATGTAGGATTGGCCGATGCTCACCGTGCAAGTTTCCTTCTTTTTTTAATAAAGAAAGTCATTGAATTAACCTATGCAAATACATCTTCCCAAATAATAAAACACAGATCCCTTAGTTAAATGTGTGCCTACCATGTATTGCTTTCATTTTAATAACAGCAGATTAGGTCTTCCTGTCATGTAGACTCAAAACGGAGTCCTCTGACAAATCCAGTATCTTGTGAGCTATGCAGAAGTGACTGGAAGAAAACCTCATGAAAAGGAACTGCTTTAGAGAATCTGGCCTAACTAGAGGGGTGTTTTTGCTGCTATATCCTGGATGCCACTTTAGATGGCACACCCAGCAGCATTTCTTAATCATTTATTTGTCTAAGGTATGTTAAAATTAACACATCAAATTCATGATTTTATAGATATTTTGGTTTAGGTTGCAATTCAATGAAGTTATACTTTATGCGGATCGAATGAATTACATTTCTTTTCTGCGGTACATTGACTTTGATGCTGCACAGTTATGGCAAGAATCATAAAAGTGGTACAAGAATGTCTGAAGTTGGCAAATGACAACTTTTCAGGTAACACTGGCCAGGATAAATTGAGGCTGCAGCTCCCCAAATTTTCACCTCCAAGAACCCATTTTATTTTTTTTCCTGATGTAAACTTCATTTTGAAGTATCTTTTTCACCTTTAAATAAATACACTCTTTATGCAGTCATTCATTTTTCTGTTCAAAGCTACCTATATCTGATAAGCATAAAGCAGTCAGTGTTACTGATTACATTGGTGTAACTTAAGCCAGCCCCAACCGATAAGCATGACATGTCCTTAGGACAGTTGTTTGCAAGAATCAGAAGCCACCTGAAGCTTGACCAATGACAGGGAATATATTGTAGATACAGAGAGACATCTCATGGAACCCAAGGGCCAACATCAGGAACAGCTGGATCCAGGAATTGAAAGGTGACTGATACCCCACTTAGAATTTTCTCTTGGTCTTCTAGCCCTGGTTCTCTTTGCAGATCTTTATTCTCTCTTAGCAGACCATCTTTTCATGCTACCCTGTCCTCATGAGGTAGGGAAGATGGCTGTCCATAGTTCCTAAGTTATATTCCTGCAACGTGAAGGACTGGTTCTCTCAGCTCTGATTCACTGTCTCTAGGGAAGGGACCCTCATTGGCCTTGCATGGGCCAGATGTCCGGTCTGATCTTACCATTGGTCTACTGATGCTTGCTCATACCAGCTCCTGAGAGCCAATGGTTGAATTTTCAGGAATTTTGGTGAGCAGATTGTTAAATACAATTATTTCTGAAAAGTAAATTATTTACACTTACAATGAAATAAATTATATTCTTAATGTAACAATTCCTTAAAATATATCACTTCTTAATCAGCTCACTACATTTTACTATTTATGCTCTTGATGTTATTTATGTCTACAGATTGTAGAACTACTGTATAGTGGTACACTTCTGTACATCTCTTCTCAACTCTCCATTTAGTGATATAATGATGGAGGCTTGAAACAGCCACAGTTCACTTTACACTATGGAAATTGGTGAATACTACACATCAGGGTGATGGCAGTGTTGTTTGCTGGAGAGGTGGTTAAACATTTATCAGTACATCACTGAATCTAGTCTATTCCAGGTGGCTATGGGCCTAGCTCCCTTTCCCTGTAAAAAGAATGGTGGCAACAACCCACCCCATGAATGGGTCAGGGGAATGGGACCATTAAGAGAATCACTGAAAGCTGGATTATACACACCAAAATCTAAAGGCTTTGCTTTTATACATAGTGAATGAATATCCTGGTGCTGATTTATTTGTTTATGTACTTTATGCTACAAAATGCCACAGGAGAGTCTCAGACACCATTATTATTTGGTAACTTGATGACAATAATGGTAGTCATGATGGTAGCTCACATTTTGAGCCCTGTTTTAAGACTTTTTACACATATGATCTTATGATGTCTTCAGAACATCTGTCATTCAAACCGAATTCATTGTAATTCAACAAATATTTATCAAGCACCTGAAAATACCAGGTTCTCTTCTACATGTATAAGATACATTAGTAAACAAAACAGAGATCCCTGGTGTTTGCATTCTGTCTGGGGCAGACAGACCTATAATATGCATAGTAAAGTTATACATCATAGAGTGCAGTGGAAGGTGATGTAGTAGAGTAAACCAAAGATAGAGCAGGATCAGGGAAACTGAAAGGTCTGGCGATAGGGATGTGTTGCAATTGTAAATGGGGTGGTCAGGGTTCTACTCCTCTAGCCCCCATCTGGCTCAGATGGGGGCTAGAGGAGACAATTCAAGGATGACTCCAGTGCTTTTGCCTTGGCTTGAGCCATTGGGAGGTTGAAGTTGCCATCACCTAAGGTAGGTAAGGCTGAGGGATGGGTAGATCTAGGGGAGAAAAATAGTTCAGCCAAGTAGATTTTCAGATGGCTATTAAAAATCCATGTCAAGGTGTAGGGTCGCCCATTGGATATTGAAATTTGGATTTTCCAAAGGAAGTCTGAGCCAGAGACGCAAATGCAGGAGTTCTTGGAACATAGGTGATATTTAAAGCCATACTGGCCGTGGTCACCCAGACAATGAAGATAAGGAAGAAAGAGAAAAAAAAATGGTGATGCAAGAGAGGAAAGGGAGACTAGCTAGAGAGAGAGAGACTCTTCAGTCGTCAGGAGGGGTAAGGTCTAGTTTGAAGTGAAGGGACTGGCTCTAGATAAGAGTGTAAGTAGTTTTTGTGTGGTAACAAGATGGTGCAATATTCCCTGTGGGGGGTGTGTGAATGTGGTAGTCAGGAGTCTTTGGAAATTCGCTTCTCATTGCTTCACTTTTCTTGGTAAAGTAGGAAGCAAGGTCCTCCACTAAGAGTGAGGATAGGGAAGAAGGCATTGATGGTTTGAGATGAAAGGAGAAAATGTCATCGTCATCCTTAGAGAATAAAGTGGTAAATGAACTGTGTAAATACACCATGATCTCTGAACAGCATAAAAGGTCCGCTTGAGACTATGGTCATGTTATGGGTACAATGATTATTTTTCTATCACAGTGCAGGAACCTAGGCTCAGAGAGTTTAAGCTAATTGCCTAAGCTTACACACCTTGTAAGTGGCAGAGTCGGGATTTGAGTTCAGGCAGTCTAGCTCCAGAATCCATCCTCTTAAGCACCACAGGATATGCTCTCGAGTTAACTAATAAACAACTGTGATTCTGCTCCTTAGAATGACTACTAAAATAACAGCACTTTATCTGTGGGATATAAAAAAATCCACAACTCAGATCCATCAAAGGTAATAGCCTTAATTAAAAAGACAAAACTAGTCTATGTAAAAATTCTCAGATAAGAAAGGCAGCGAGGTAAATTCTGGATTAGTGTCTTTTGAAGGGAAAGTTGTTATTGCAAGGTTTTCAAAAACATTTAAAATAGTAGGAGAAGCTGACCTGGAAGCCAGGAAGAAACCAGTCTAACCATATCGGGCAGTGGGGATCTGTGAAGCAAACCTAAAAGGCAGAGAAGTTTGGCCAGAGCCATGTCAGGCCTGAGCCCCAAACCAATTATATGTGAAACAAAGATTCCCATTAGGAAAAGCAAGATATCTTGAGTCTTTTAAAAGCCACGCAATTCGTAAGTGTCCCATCAAATAATGATGGTTTGGAAGAAAAAGCTATTTGGCATATTTGATCAAAAATAATTATAATTCATTTCTCTTGCTGGTCAACAGCTTTAAGATAGCTTTTAGGTTCTTACAATGTTGGCATGTCTCTCCCATGCAGAACTATCCCTGTTGGCAACTGCTGGTTGAGCCTTCACCAAGGGATAGATGTGACCTCCAATCTACATCTGGGTGTCAAGGTTTTCTGTGCCAGACACTGGGGTTATGAAGATGAATAAAATACAGACTTGACCTAACGAAGATAATGATATAGAAATAACACAGATAAGTGGACAGTCACTGTGCGGTGTGAAAAGTGCATGGACAGGAAGATATAGAAAAGATGGCACTTCAGAGGCCATAATGAGCTTATCTTAATGCAAACTTCTGGAAAAATAGAGGAATTTTGACATGGTTAAATTGGTAACTTAGAACCTTGCTCTTCAAAGAACGGTTCCCCTTCCAGTAGCACTGGCATCATTTTGGGCATTTTTGTACGCACGTTATGGTCTGAGCATCTCTGTCCTAATTTTGGGGATAAGGGAAACAGATTTCCAGCTGTGGGAATGAGTCTCTGCAAGTTCCGGTCACTTCTGAACTGCTTAGGGAGCCTAATTAGCTTGGGACGCAAGTGACCTGTTCCATGCCCGCTACAAATTCCCTGGTAGAGCTGAATCTTGGGGATGAAGGGATTTGTTTCCTTTTTTTTTTTTTTTAAGATTTTATTTATGTATTTGAGAGAGCGAGAGCGAGTGAGAAAGAGCATGAGTGGGGAGAGGGAGAGGGAGAGAGAGCATGAGTGGGTGAGAGAGAGCATGAGTGGGGAGAGGGAGAGGGAGAAGCTGAGCAGGGAGCCTGACTCAGGGCTTGATCCCAGGACCCCGAGATCATGCCCTGAGCTAAGGCAGATGCCCAACTGACTGAGCCACCCAGGCGCCCTAGGGGAATTGTTTTCTAAGAAGTTTCTGTTGCCTGGTTGCAGCATGTCATCCCAGAGCCTGAGATCGCCCAATTAAGGCACCAAGAAGCAGGTGCATCAATCGTGATGTAAAAGCAATAGTCACAAATGGCACAATTATTTCCAGCACTTGAAATCAGAATTTTAGAGTGTGAAAATGACTTTCCACTACTTGACTGTCTAGGTGAAGGCATAAAGTTCCAGTGCCGTTGATTTCCTCGGAAGTGTGCCTCTTTCTCAAATTTTGCCAGATTCTGACAAATGCTTTCTCAGTTTGTCACTGGGACCCCGGGCAGGGGCCAGCGAGCAGGTCTGTCGGGCCTGACAGCTGACCTCAGCAGGCTTGGAGAAGGCAGGGGCCAGGCTGAGTCTTTACTGTCTCTAAGTGGTACCACTGCTGGGGAGCTGCCAGCAGCCATCCCCGTGAGCCATGCTGTTTGTCTCAGCGGGACGCTGGCTGAACATACCACAGAATGAAACCCGCTGAACTGGCTTCTCCCGAAGAGCCAGAAGATTTTTTATTAATCCCGTTCTTTGGCATCAAACTGCCTGAGTTCTTCTCCTTTCCCATATAGGCTTTTTTTTTATGAGCGTACCTGAAATTAATAGCAACCCTTTTGACCAGGGCAGCTCTCCTCTCAGCAGCCACTCTGTCCAAGGGGCAAAGCCATCATCTACATGTAAGGGGGTCTAAACAGCAGAAAGAAATACAGAAGCAACCCGTGTCCTTGATAATTTAGATCCCCGATCTATTTCACTGTATTTTCCAAGTAGAGGAAAACTCCTCATCCCCCGGCCTCATCGCACACGCATTGTTTTCATACCATGCGTTTATGCTGTGTGACCTCTTCCTTGGTATGCTCATATTTTATTCTGGGCTGTCCTCAAGGAAACCCTAGCTTATTAATTGTTAAACACGTTAAGGAACTGGGGATTCATTACATGCTGTTCTCAATTCAGAAGGGTTGGACAGCCAGATGTCTGTCCTATATCCAGGAGGTTGATGCTCAGTAATGTATCATTATGATGTAGCTGGTATAATGAAGCTGAGGTCCTGGGTGGGATTCCCAGGGCACCAGTTAGCTTGGCTCTGCGGCTGCAGACCGTAACTCTGTTTTGGCGCTGCACTTCAAGTGTGTGGGGTTGGTCAGAGGGAGACTGAACAAGGGGCTATGATCAATACATGGTGGATACCTCGGGAGCAGGAACCCACAGCACATTCCTTAGTGTGCGCATGTGCATCCGGTCCTTCTTCCAGCCACTCCCAGCCAGAGCTGAATTCTACCCACCTCATCTGACGTCCTACCACTCTTGCCTACGCTCTCGAAACTTATCCCACGCTCCTCTCGATTCCAGCACTTAGTGTCCATGTATTGTCTTCTCTGCTGGCTTGTAAACACCTCCAAGATGTAAACCACATGGAATATACTTTTATATCTCTTACAGTGCTCTTGTGTGCTCCATAGTTGTGGAAAGGGTGGAGAGAAGGATGAATGGTTGGAGAAATGGCTGGATGAGTAAGTGTGCAAGTTATCTTGGCGGATTTGTTGTCTAGGACCTCCTAGGTACCCATCCAGGACAGATAACTCAGAGATGTGAAATATGGTATAGTAATCATGCCTGATAATGACGCTACGTCTTCCACAAAACTGATATTTCTGTTAAGTCGTGTACGTCACTTACTCAGGGTATGCTGATAATGCATAGACTTTCCCTTCCCACCATCAGAACCAGATCTTTATAGATATTTAGTTCACGTCTAAAAGATCTCTAGGAGACTGTCCCCCTTTTAGAGAGAAGGAAGCAAAAACACAGAGCAATTGAATTGTTCTTCATAAGATTATGTAGTGCATAGTAGGATCAGTGAAATTAGTGTGTGTATTAGTTATTTATTGATGCATAACAAATTACCCTGGCAGCAGCTTAAAACAACGAACACTGATGATCTCAGTTTCCCTCAGTCAGGAATTTGGGCGCAGTTTAGCCAGATGCCTCTGACACTAAGTGTGTGATAAAGCTACAGTCAAGAGATTTCTTCTCAAGGTTGGGCTGAGGAGGATCCAATCCAAGCCAGTCCCATGGCTGTTGGTAGAAATGAGTCACTAGGTCCCACCCAGCCTCAAGGGGGAGGGGATGACACAGGGCCTGAGGACCAGGAGATGGGGATCCTTGGGGGCCATCTCAGACACTGTGCATCACAGTGTGTCCCGAGGATCAGAGAAGGACCATCTGCAAACCGCCTCTTGCCTGTCTGTACATACAGTGTTGGTCAGAAGGTGGTGCCAGATAGGAGATCACAGAAGCCACCTGTCCCAAAAGTGAACTCTCTTTTCTCCGTTTTGACAGAATGCAAAGCTAGAGGTGGCGTCTTGCTGGAAAGTTCTACTAACAACTCCTCACATCTTGAGTGGCACCTAAGCCTCTGACCTCCCTGCCTGAGTTGACTCTGATAGATGGTGATGGATTTCTGGGAAATTCAAACAGATGTATAGCCTCCCTTGGCATCCACAGTGAACGCCCCAGGCTGGGGCCCTCTGAGATGGCAGGATTGCTTTTCCAGTGGGATCAGGGCTCAAAATGGTGAGTTTGCGGGCAGAGGAAGGAAAAATCCTTCTTGATGTTTGGTGGAAACGAAACCCGGTTCTGAAACCAGTGGTCTCTTGTGTTGGCAATGAATGCTTCGACCTGACTAAAAACCCCTGGGAATGTGTTCCTTTGTGTCTCTAAAAGCGAGGCTTTCAGGATAGATATAATCAAAGGGACAGAGTATACTGGCTGAGGAGCAGAGGGTATTTTTAAGCCCCTTTTGCTTCGAATGGTCATCTGCCCTGCAAGCCCACTGTTACCGCCAAATCTCCTTAACTCCTTAAGCAAGATAATGACTTTTTATTAAAGAGCAATTGCTAGATTATTAGCCACTGGGCTTAAAACACTGAAGAGTCATCACTCTCCTGCTTCCCTTGGCTCAGATCAACACGGTTTCAGCCACTCCTGAGATGTGAAGTTCAGAGCCAGCAGTTCTCTCCATCCCCGCTCAGAATTAACCAATAAATTAGAATAACTAAGTGAGTAAGGGGGAGACAAAGGCAGTGTGGAAACCAGAGGCTGGGGCCGGGGTCGTCCTGAATATGAAACGAAGCATGGTTTATGTTTTGTATTTTATAGGTTTTAAAACAAAGCTAAAGTATAGCATTAAGGATCAAGGTCAGGGTGTTATCTTTTGTGGGGTGAATGGGGTGGGGGTGGTGAGGTCACAGCTTATGCCAAAGACTCGGCCCCTCCTTTCTCCGTAACATTTATTTTCCCGAGCTTCTGTCTAATTAATATAAGGCCTTGCTCGAGCACACTGGCCCTCATTGGGCCTGTCACTCGTTAATCAAGCGACCCTTCTAGCCTTGGGTAATGACCTTGAAAGAATATATCAGCCCATGATGGCGGAAGTGAGGAATTAAATTGTTTCTCTGAGTGCTTATGGTCATTGCTGACAATTTATATCTCGCAGCTGCCCTGGGCTGGCTGTGCCGGCCATTGTGAGGCCATCATTTTCCTGGCCGGGAATGGATCGTGTGCCGGACAGGGACCAAGCTGGCCTCCTGTACATCTCCATCTTTATGGTAGTCTCCCCTCCCCCCACCTGCTTTTAATCACGTCTTTGTTTGAGAAGCAGGGATTGTACAAAGTTAAAAGCTTTGTCATTAAGGCCACCAAGAGCCAAAAGCTTGGGGTAAATCGTGTGTCCGGCCATCCCCTGCTTTGTCTCCAAGCACACTGCTGTTGCCTCTGCTGATGTAAGGCTTAAAAGGGAAGTGTCTTGAGAATTATGTTAGCTCAAAACTCATAAGAGAAAAATTACTGGAAATATTAAAAGGCTGCAAAGGGTGTATTGTGTACAAGTGATTAAGCCTGAACCCTTTCTGGGTCTTTCCAGGAGGTCAGGGAGATATTGGCTGCTGATCCTGAGGGGAATAGGCAAGGATGGGGACTTTCATCCTTTTACCTTTTATGGGGGTGTATTTAGACTTAGTGGTATCTTGGGGTACACTGGTGCACAGCTGAAGTCATACCCTCTTACCAAGATAAATATTATATGTACCCAAAATGAGGCACCATATATCCACCTGGAACCTGTGCACCCTCTTGTCTTTCACTGTTTGCTCTCCTTGAAATTAAGTGAGTGAATTTTAAGAGCTCTTTTCCTGGGAGAGAGTCTTTTTCATTGTTTTACTACACCACAGTTGGGTTTGCAAAAGAATTAAGAGGGAGATTCTCCCCATTAGCTAAAATTCGTCAATAAATAGCCTACCTTTGCATAGATCAAGCTACAGTTACTAGATTTCGTGTGTGAAGCTTTATAGATACAGTGGCATAGCTTGGATTTGTCCTGGGTTTTCTTTGTATATAGACATTCACTAGTTATCACTAAATTAATGTGCTAAAACTTCAAAGGAGAGAAGTCACCAGCAGGGGCCTCCAGAGGTGGGGAGAGAGTTAAGTATTTGTAAAACCTAAGTTAAGATTCCTTCCTTTCTGACTCCTGGCTTCGTGCCTAGGTCTGTTTACCATTATTGGACAGTGCCGTCCATACACAGGTAAAATCCTTTTTCCCGAGGTCTGTCTGGTATAAGAGCTTCTGCAGGTCACAGATGACCCTCAAAGCTGGGGATCATCTTTCCGTGACCATGTTATGTAGAGTGGTTGGTGGAAGAGTGGGGATGTGATGAGGAGAGGTTCTGTCTCATTGCTCAAGCACACTGGCCCTTCTTGAAAATAGGAGAGGTACTCATTCTGTCCTCAGCCCGTCTGTGAGGAGACCGTGTACAAATGTGGAAAATGAAGACTTCTGGCAACACCAGTGCAAATGAAGGCAGATTAATAGAATGCCCGCTGACCACTTACATGCTGATCCTAGTAAGATTCATATCACCGTGTTTGTCCTTTAAGGGGGAGCTCTTGGAAGGCAAGGGCCACATTGTTTTTATCTTTGGATTCTTTACCTAGTATAGTATAGTGGCTCACATAGACCAGGCACTAAAGGAAAAAGAAAAAGATTGGTTGAGTGATGGGATTCATCCATGCATTCCATGATCAGAACATGTGAGTCAAGCTGGTTCGCAGCTCTTCGGCAAAACTAACCACCAGGAAAGTGATTCTTACCCTGTGCCTTCCCGTTTTCATTGCATGCATCTATTCTAAGGGGAAGAGCACAAAGCAGAAAGTCAGCGTCATCACTTCCAACCTGATGCCGCCATTCCCTTGAGCATCAACTTTGTAAGAGAGTCATCCCTTCCCTGGGAGCATCAGAGTCTATAAATCTTAAATGAAGGGGTTGGATTTGCTAATCTCTCCGGTTCTTCCCAGCACGATGTTACTGTAATTTTAGAGGACTACTGTCACTTCGTGGGGGAGAAATCCAAGTCATAGGAAGAGAATGTGTTTACGTGTAAAAATGGTCAGGATTGCCTGTATGCCTTACCCATGGTAGGTACCCACAAAGGTGGGCAGAATTGGTTTGTGGAAGGAATTAGACGACAGCCAAGAAACCACTCAATTCAAAGCCGTGTCCACACTCAGCCTTCTGTCCTTCCCTTACTCACACATTTATGTCAACTATTTACCATGGCTGTTGGCACAAACAGAACTGTTTATTTATTCACTATATTTTTGAAATGTAATTCTAGCAATAAGGCTACTCTTGACTTGAAGAGTCTACAAACTGAAATGGAGATTTTGAAAGTTTCATTTGCTTTTTTTACCTAAGTTCTTAAAATCACTCACCCCCTTTTGTACTGTCATTGAGTTAGCTAGATGTTTACTTCTGTATTTTCAGTGATGAAGATCTTAATGGCTACATCTGAATATTATAAGCTTGTTGGTTTGTTTGTTTTGATAAAGGATAGAGTTTGAGCAGGCCAGAGGCAAGGCGAAATCAAGGAAGGGAAGCTTCAGAAAGAAGTGACAGAGAAATTATCATCTATCTCCTTTCTTAGTTTATTTGTCATCCCTTCCTTCAGAACATACACATAAAAAAACAAAGCTTTCTTTCCCTCAGCACCACATCAGTTGCAGTGAAATGTGCCAAGCATCCAGGGTTAGTGGCCATTTGCAAGGGTGATGGTGCTGTCTGGGCATGTGAGAAATGGCATGAGTGTTGAATGTGCTCCCAAGCATGTCAGTGAACTTTGCCCATGGGATAGGGCCACCATATCATGGGGAAGACAGCACCAACCCCACCCCTAAAGTGGCACCTGAGATGTAGTGAGCACAGCGTGCAAATCCAGGGAGGGCACAGGTGGTTACGAGTTCGGGATCTACTTAGTGTCAGGACTTAAATCTGCATGGTAAGAGATCTCATTGTACCAGAAGGGTACCGGGTTCCGAAAGTTCTTTGCTGAATAGCTTTCATGTGTTCTTGCTTCTTTAGCTTAAAAAAAAAAATCTTTTCAGATTGTAAATAATCCCAGATCATTTAATGGCAAGTCATGTATATTTGTTATGCCCCCAAACAAGGAACATTCATGCTCTGATGCCAATGGTCATTGAGTGAGTAATGATGAATTCTTCCTATATTCATTAAGTGTAGACACATATAACTAACAGTCAGAACTTCTGTGAATAATTGGATGCCCAAGGCTTCCATGCAGACATGCTATAATTTTAGCCATAGGGAAAGAGACTTGGCATTTTCATCAAGGCTTGCAAAATCCTTAATATGGGAAGATGCTACTTTTGCAGATTCAGGATTCTAAGGACCCAGGGCGGGAAACCACTGCTTTTATTGGTGGAGATTAGGCACCGTAATAAGCAGAAGTGAAAACGGTTGGTGTGAGAGTTTCATCTTTTTGAGCAGGGTCCCTATTCTAGGGAATAAGGAAACCTATTCTTAGAGTTTTTTCAGTTTTCACAGATGTCCACCTTTCTCTACATTCACTACATTTTCTCGTAGCGGCTTCCATGAGAGTCACCAGGGGAGAAGGAGGGTGATATGGGGTTGGGGATAGAACAAGTGTGGGGTTCCATGTGAGCCAGAGAGGTCACCCCTCCTCCAACATGTCCATAGGATCTATCTTTTAATTTAAGTAAGTTTGTCAGCTCTGTTCTGATAGATTCAGAATTAGTGACACAGTGATTTAGTAAAATCACTTTTGTACTGTCATTGAGTTAGCTAGATGTTTAATATTATTTAATATCATTACAAATGATTATTACTATTATTACTGTTATTAATGGCTGTTCACATTCAAGAAGCTTGGTTATATGCCGAACTCCTTTCCAAACTCTTTATAATAACCCTTTAAGGCAGATAATATTTTCTGCATTTTATGGAGGAGATTCCCTAACTAGAAAGTGCCGTAGCCACTTTAACATCCGCTCTCTCATGGTATGGTATCCGACCGACCAACCAACAAGGAGACCTAGTTTAAGATTAATAATGGAAGGCTAAGATTCCCTGATTGCTTTGAAAAGCGTGGAGCTACTTAGGATTTGCTTGTTTGGTTTGGTCTTTTGCACTGTGATATTCTGGATAGTGCTGGATTCAGTACTATGAAATTCTTAAGGATCTGAAAATTGGTTCCTGGTTCCTCTAACCTTAATTGAGAGTTTATATCTCCCTTTTCTTAAGGAATATTAACTTGTTGCAATATATTATCACTATTACTCCAGTATATAGTTATCTCTGTCCTTCCTTTCTCTATATTATTCTATGGATGCTTTCAAAGCAGAATCTATATCTTCATAGTCATCATTTTTTTAGTGTAAATAGTATATGCTAAATAAATATTGTTAAATTAAATTGCTTTTGTCTAAATTTGCGTTTAACTCCAAAGATGATCCAGTTTATTCCTTCACTAAACATTGATTTCACTTGAGAAGAAGTGAGAGGAGGAGCTGGAAGGTGAGGAAGTTGGGTGGGGACTTTGAAAGGCAACTCAGCTGCTCTTCTAAAACCCAAAGAAAGAAGAAAACCAATATTTGAGCTGAAATTTACCAAAATGGCAATTTCATAAGGCATTTTTCCAAAATAATCTATTTCCTTAAGTGAAAGCCCATGGCCAGTTTTGGTCTGTATATGAATTTATAAAAACTTCAAACAGGTTTCTTCAGCGGTGCCTTTATGTTTTAGTTTTCATTCTAGAGCAAGACAGAAGATTATATAATTTTAATTCTAGTTGATAAGATTTGGGACCATGTATGGAAATTTCCAGAAAATGGAAACTTGGGGATTAGACGTGATCATAAAATACAACAATCATTGAAAGACACAACAATATTCAATTAAATCTTTTTAAAAATGAGATTTGAAGCAACACTTTTTTGAAGATTTTATTGTTTTAGATGTTTTTCAGTTTACAGTAAAATTGAGAGGAAGTTACATATTCTTTTATGTAGAAATTTTCCATATTCCCCCTTTCTTGCATATGCACAGCCTCCCCAACTGTCAACATCATTCATCAAAATGGTACATTGTTTTTTCTACCAAGTGTGAACCTACATTGACACATTATAATCATCCAAAGTTCATAGTTTTACCTAAGGGTTCACTCTTGGTGTTGTGCGTTCAATGGATTTACATACACGTTTAATGACATTTTTCCATCATTGCAATATCAGACAGAGTATTTTCACTGCCCTAAAAATCTTCTGTGCTCTGCTTATTCATCTCACTTCTCCCCCTGGCAACCACTGATCTTTTTACTGTCTTTATAGAGTTTTGCTTTTTCCAGAATGTCAGATAGATGGAATCATGCACTATGTAGATTTTCAGATTGATTTCTTTCTCTTAGTTATATGCATTGACGGTTGCTCGGTGTCTTCATGGCTTGATAATGCATTTCTTTTTAGCACTAAATAATATTCCGCTGTTAGGATGTACCAGTTTATTTACCCCTTCCTCTATTGAAGGATATTTTGGTTGCTTCCACGTTTTGGCAATTATAAATCAAATTACTGTAAATTTTTGTACACAGGATTTTGTGTGGACATAAGATTTCAACTCATTTGGATAATTACAAAGTGCAATTGCTCGGTCATATGGTAAGAGTATATTTAGTTTTGTACCAAACCACCAAACGTCTTCCAGTGCAGCGATACCATTTTGCATTCCCGTCAGCAGTGAATGAGAATTCCTGTTGATACACATCCTCAACAGCATTTGTCAGTGTTCTGGATGTTGGCCATTCTAATAGGTGTGTAGTGATACCTCATTGTTTTAATTTGCAGTTCCCTGATGACAGAGGATGGGGAGCACCTTTTTGTTTCCTTATTTGTCACCTGTATAGCTTCTTTCGTGAAGCATCTTTAAGGTCTTTGGCTCATTTTTGAATCAGATTGTTTTCTTACTGTTGCATTTTAAGAGTTCTTTGTGTATTTTGGGTAACAGTCCTTTATCAAATGTATGTTCGCAAATATTTTCTCCCAGTCTGTGGCCCCTCTTCTTCTATGAAACAATACTTTTTTTTTTTTTTTTTTAAAGTAGGCTCCACACTGGGTGTGCTTGAACTCAGTGCGGGGCTTGAACTCATGACCTTGAGATTGAGACCTGAGCTGAGATCAAGAGTCGGATGCTTAACTAACTGAGCCACCCAGACACCTCAAAACAACACTTAAAATGCATTCATTATCTAAAAACAAACAACAACAACAACAAAAAAAACTCACTCTTCCCAACCCAAACTTGAGTTTGTGAAAAAGTGCCTGGCATGAAATGAAATCAGGTATACAACGAGTCTATATAAACCAACTGCAAATGGCAGCACTTTGCATACTTCCCTTTATCTTTAAATATGTAATTTGCCTTGTACCTAAAATACCATAATTTCAGCTTATAAAGAAAGGCATCAGCTTTTTTTTTTTCACTCCAAGTACACTACACATACACCTACTTTTCCTAGAAATTTTTGTTTTGAAAATGAAATAGTCTTAATTCCTGGTAGTTTGTGATCAATGCTACTTAAAATAGCTGAGGATAGGTTATTACTCAACTTGTTTCTTAGTGGTAATGGACTGCTGGTGAAAGAAATAGTCCTAGGTGTGAGGGTACCACCACTTTACCTTACTCTGTGGAGAATACAGAGAAGTGCTAGCCCTTCCTCCTGAGCCCCTCAACCACTAAATTCCCAGGGGGAGAGAAACTCCGGTGAAATGAGAACAGAAAGACTAGACAGGTGACGTGACCGGCAAGACCCAGGGACATAAAGGTGGTCTCATCTGTGAGGTAGGAAATGGAAAGGGGAAAAGTCCAACTTGACCAAGAGAAAAGATCAAAGGTACATGATTCTGAAAGTTAGGACCATTTATGAATGAGAATGAATAATAGGCCCAAGGTAGAGACGAATGGAAAGGAATTAAGAAGGAAGGAAACATTTTTAAAAAGGAAGACAAACAATAATTTAGAAATAAATAAGATTTTAGAGAAATGTGGGGGGAAAAAGATTAAAAAACAAGAGAAAATTTATGGAAAATCTTAAAAGAGTCTGATTAAATGTTAAACATTTAATCTTAGATAAATGAAGAAGGAAAGAAATGGGTCTATAGACCCAATATTAATAACCAATAATGGAGAACGTGTCTTTCTTCCAATGGAAACTTTCCATCTATGAATTTACTGATGGTTTGACTGTCACAAATAGCCATCAGTTAGAGATACTGGAAAAATTTTTTAGGCTTAAGGTCAAGAAGGATGGGTCATTTTGAATCCTCTGGAATTCAGCAGATCACCCCTTTTTTTCCTAAGAAGTTGGAAATGTTTGTATCTCTCTGCTTATGTGAATGAGAGTTGGGAAATGCCCATTTTCCATTAGTAGACAATGAACACCATTTTCTTGGACTTTGCAAAATCTCTTTGCCTTTACTGCTCTGACTCTCTGGTGCCACAAATCTCAGTGCTTTTTGCTCTGTGACATAATGGCCACTGTTCTTTTTGGCTGGGAAGACATGTTAGCCTTTTAGTGGCAAACTGGTTACCAAGTGCCCGTCCTGTGCTTTTCAAAGTCCTCTGTGGACTTGGAATTGAAGGCAGGCAACAGAACAGAGCAGGCAAACTAAAACCAACCAAGCAAATAGCTTAAGGATGATTTAGGTTAGAGACATAGAAATTTTTTTTTTTTTTTTACAGAGAAAAATATGTTTAAACACTTAAGTTTGTTATTGGAGGAGTTTGCCATATCTCCCTCCATGGAGGTCTTTAAAATTCTTGTCTGTGAAATGGTTGACTATGTCTTGCTCAGGGCAGGGTCTTCTAGCTGCCTGCCAGCCACCGAGCTAAATTTCCCCCTGTGCTGAGAGCTGGTTGGACACATCTCCCTTTCCCTCTCTGAATGGGGAATTAACAGTGATTTCTCCTCACAGAAGGTTAGGGACCTGTGGATAAAGTGACTTCAGAGAATCAATCATTTGGCAAAAGGTAATTGAACAAGGCAATAAAAAAGGAACTAATGGGAAGGTACACAAGTAAATCCTAGAAGTATATTTCTTTATTCAAGGACATAAGACCTAACCACATGAAAAAGTAAATAACATTTCTAAACAATGTATGCTGAGTCTTAGATCAGTAGTTTAAATAGTCAATTGAAAGAAGATGATCTCAGTATCTAGAAACTGCTGGTGTAGTGCTCCAAGTGGCCTGCCTGTATACCTTAAACCTGCGCGGTCCAATAACGGCAGCCACTAGCCACATGTGGCTAATTAAGCACCATGATATGTGGCTAGTCCTAATTGAGATGTGCTCTAAGTATAAAATGCATGCTAGCTTTTAAAGATTTAGTGTAAAAAATGTAAAATATCCCAATAATTTTTTATGTTGATTACATGGTGAAATGATAATATTTGGGATAACATATTAGGTCAAATAAAATATCTTAACTAATAAAAACATATTATTGAAGTTAATTTAACCTATTTCTTTTTACCTTTTTATTTTTTTTATTAATCAGCATACATTACATCATTAGTTTTTGATGTAGTGTTCCATGATTCATTGTTTGCGTATAACACCCAGTGTCCTTTTACCTTTTTAAATGTCGCTACTAGAAAACTTAAAATTACATAAACTATTTCAGGATCTATATCTCTATACCTGAGAGCTTCTTCTGGAGTTGTGGTAGATGGAAATAACTGGGAATTAATGTTTTTCCCTCCTCTTCATGGGTCCTCAACCAATAACTTTTAAGAGTGGGTGTATAAATACCCCAGCTCCCTTACCTTACAGATGAGATAGTTCCAAGGTGCACATTTTGCACCACTTTCAATATTTTTCCCATAGCTCTCCACTGTGGTCCCATTCTCTTGCTCATTTTCCTTGCTCTTCCCAAGTAAACCATATGCCCTCAGATTTTACCGAGACTACTAATGCGAACTCAGGCAGTCAGGGTAGAAGGCTGTAGAGTTAGACATGGCATTTGAAATGTGGATGGGATTTGTAAAGATAGATGGGAAGGAACTTCATTTGCATATTTGTTTACCCATGAATTTTATTGATGAATGTAGAGAAGGACAGGCTTTGTGAAGACAGAGATGACCATGCCTGTTAGAAGAGCATAAGATGACAGATAATTCTAGAGCAAAGGAGACGAGTGGGAGACACAGGTAGGCAAATGTGCAGATCCCCAGATGTGGACGGTCTCAATTGCTTTGCAATCCTGTAGGCCACAGGGAGCTTCTCATTGGTGGTGTCAGATGGTGGAATGACGTAATTGCCACAGAGCTTTAGGAGATCTTTAATGGAAATATGGGATGATATGAAGGGAAATTCTGAAAGCAAGCAACTTGTTATATTTGTTGTGGGATCATGAAGGTCTCAATGAGGGTTCTGGCAAGCAGAAGTTGAAAGGAATAATTATCCAAAGTGTGTATGGTGTTGCAGTTTATCGCACATTTTCATGTGCTCAATCTCATTTTATTCACCATCAATGCAGGGAGGTAAACAAGTGCAAAGAAGCATTTTGAAGAAAGATATGACGGGGTTTGTGTGCAACTGGAAAGGAAAGTAGGAGAAGAGCCCCACAGCAGGGAGAATAGTGACAGTAGTGTTCCATCCATCTCTCCATCCACACAAATCACTCAACACATGTTTACTGAGTACCTACTATATGCCAGACACTGCTCTGGGCCTTGGGAATACCGTTGTGAGCAATTCAGACAAAGCCCTTTGCCCCTATTAGCGTTCACATGATAAAAATCATGGGGACTGGAGGAAGGGACAATTATGTTGGGGAGAAGGTGATATTATTTTTAGACAGAGTAGCTTCAAGGGACGGTTTTCAAATGAAAATGCCTAATGGTCTACAGGCACTTGGAACTGTCATTCCAGAGAAAGGGCTGAGCTAGAGGTATGCTGAACATTACCTGTAAAGAGGTGGTATTTGAAGCTAATATCACTACCCAATAGCAGCTACGTGTCATGCTTTAGAACATTCAAACAATTAAATTTGCATACAGTGTAAAAAGGATAAACTTTGGGTACTTGAATAGATTTTTGCATGTGTGTATCCCTTGTGTACAGGTATATATGTACGTGAGTGTTTACACACTAGTATCTTCTTCTCTAACCACATGGTTCCATGGACATCAGCCACAGTAGAATGTAAGCCCCATTACAAAGGAACACGTGCTGCTTTAACTTGCTCTGTACAGCCCCAGCTACACAATGTGATTTAATGCTGTTATCTTTTCTGGCAGTGACAATATTTAGTGTTAGGATTTTGTGTGACTTGCTTAACTTTCCAAAATGCATTCATATAGGTCATGGCATCATATTCTTAAAAGAGCCCATGGGTCAATGTTTAATGATTATTGTGAAGAGTTAGCAATAGAGGTGCTGACATGTTTTCCCCTACATTCTATCTTTGTATGTAAATTTATTTCATAGGGACTACTTAGTTCCATGTTATATCCCATGAGTGGCAAATGACCAATAGAAACAATGCGTTTGCATTTGCACAAAGAATATAACATTTTAACTGACTCTACATCATCTTCCAGATGGGCTTGTTTGACTGATTTAGCCCATCCATCCAGCCACACAATCATTCCGTTTAAACAGCTGGTCAAATGATCAAAATAGTTAGACATAGATACAGCTCAAAGAAATGTCCTCAAACAGAGTCCCAGATTCCTCCGTGACAGATTTTAAATGGTCCCAGATTCCCTGTAGCCATAAATCATTTCAAGGGTTTATTTTCCAGACTCTTCTCCATTACATACTTCTAAAGAAACCATATCCTCAGATTCTCATATTTGTTCTCCCTCTCCTCTCTCTTTCTTCCTTACTCTCTCTGTCTTCTTCTCTCCTCTCCTTTTGCTTCTCCATCCTAGTTTAAGCCCTATTTTATTGGCTTCCGACCTCAACTCCATCTTTGTTACCCAGAAATCCCTTTACATATTTGACTTGGTTATCATTAACCAGTACATTCTGTTCCAATTTAATGTGCTGTGTCCTGCACATCCCTGAATGCACAGAATTGGTAATTGGCAGCCTGGGAAGCTTAACAAAAAGACGACAAGACTTGCAGAGCCTCAATTGTGCTGCCCTTCTGCACACACAAATCCGATTTAGGTCAATGAAAGTTATGTAGATAAAGGCATGGAAAGGGAGCCTTCAGAAAGCAGATTTCCTGGTCTGTATGAGATTCAAAGCATTCTGGGAAGTAGGATGGAAAAGCCTTAGAAAAGCATTTGGGCTACATATCTTGCAATGCATATACTGGAGTTCTCTTTGGTTTTATTTATTTGCTTCTTAAGACATGAGTCCTTTTGGTTTATGAAGAAAAAAAGAAATTGGAATAAAATATCAAGATGGTAAAGATGACTAAGACCAGCTCAACTGTCATCATCACATCTGTGGGAGAAAGAGAAGGAAGGGATGGAGAAGGAGAATGGCAGCAATAGCAGTATTCCTAAGGTGGATCAAGAACCTTGGCAGTTTAGCTCATTCATTCATTCACTCATAACAGTTTGATCAAGCTCTGTGGCCCACTGTCACCAACCCTCTGTCTCTGACTTCTAGGAAGAGATGAGTGATATAAAGTACTTTGGCAGAAGGGAATCGTAGATCTGGCAGATACGATGTTTAGTTCATCACTTAGGTTTAGTTTAGTTTATCACTTGTAAATGTTTAGTTCATCATTTGTAAAACAGGAATAATAATACCTATCACCATAGGGTTATTGATTAAATGAGATGATAGATGCAAAGTTTGTTCTTAACCTGTGGTTGTTAGTATCACTAGTGGAAGGAAATAATAAATCAGAATATCCAACTTCATCACATACAAAATGGTGGTTACATACAAAATGGTAGTTAATAATAATAGGATCTAATTCATAGAGTTATTGTGAAAGACAAATTGGAAAATAGATATAAAATGCTTAGAGTAGTAGTTGGCATGTCATATACCATCAATAAATGGTAGTCAATGTTATTATTACTAGTAGTGGTGGTGGTGCTTCTGGTGCTGGTGTAATCATCACCCACCAAATACAGATTCATCCACCTGCCAGATATAGATTCATCCTTCATTATGGCTGAAATATCGCTTCCTCTGTGAAACCTTTCCTTCCATTGTCATCTCCTTCTGCCTCTGCAGAAGTGGTCATCTGACCTAGCAGAGGGGAGAGAATGGCTGATATCTACAGGATGAGTCCTCCTGATTAGTCATTGTCTTTCCTATGGTGGGCATGAACAAGAGATCCACGTGCTTTGTGCTCACTCTCATAGTTCTACCAATATGTCTCTTTCACAGCCCTCCTTGTTTCCAGTCTTCCCGTCTTACTTCTTCCAGGCTCCAGACCAACAAAGCATTTGCCACTGCCCACAAGGGTTTCTGTGTCTTATGTCAAACCATTATATTGTCTTCACCCCAAACTTATAACCAAATGTACTAGTCAGAGCTCTGCTTTAGAGGAGAACGACCCATCACCACTGTCTTGTAGGCCATTCTTGAGTGATGCTATCAGATCATTTACAGTTCACCCCAACATACTGTGCCAACATATTCATGAACCAATCCCAAGTTCTTTCTTCCTCTCTCATCTGATCCTAAGGAAATACCCCTACCATGAGCAAATGGTACGGGTTGAGGGGAGGTGTCCGTGTAATAGATTGGTTGACTTAGGGATCTCGGCCATCAGTTCACATAGCTTTGGACCTTCTTATACCTGATCCTGAATATACCTCCTGTTTCCACTATATGATGATGTGCTGGTCTGCCTATCCAACCTTGTGACTAATGGGTCTACCCAGCTCATGAAAGGCAGCTCCAGTCACACAGTCACTTCGAGTTCCAGGATCAGACTTTCAGTCACTACTTGGGCTCAGTTGCACACCAGGGGCTGCTTTTCAAAGAGCTGTCCCCATCTGCCTCACCCCTCAGAACAGCATGATTTTTAGCCATCTCCACAGATATCAGATTGCCAGCTCAGCCTCGCTGAGCATTACAGTAATTATAAGTGTCCTGCCTTGAATGGTTAAGTGCCACTATCTGACCTCTGCCATTCCAGAATCCTGTCTTCTTCACTGAAATTAGAGAAACTTGTTGCAAGACAGCATTTTCCTTGGTTTCCCCCGAGCTCTAGAGGACAGCCACCACTGAGTTCCATAGGGGTGTCAGTCTCACTAGTGTCACTAGTGTGTTCTTTACTGATTCAGTGAAGGGAGTGTTCTGGGCCTTCCTAGGCAACACACTCAAGTAGCGGGTTCTCTAGTCTCAGATAATAAGTCTATTCTAACATTCCTACCTCCTGACCCTTCTGACCCTTCTGGCATACAGTGCCATAGCAGTTCTCCTTCTCTACCCCCGTTTGCTATAGGCTATCACCATGCCCAGGAGTTTAGGAATTAGCCCAGGCAAGCATTAAGACTGGCTCCGGGTTTCTTTGCCAGACCATAATAGAGTCTTTTTATTCCACTGAATTCTTCCTTTATTCGCCTTATTGTCCAACCCTCCTGTTTCAACATCCTTTAGATCCATTCATGGATGCTCCATGTTTCACTACAAAAACGTCAGTTCCTTCAGTGAATAAGCTGTCTCTTCCTAGAGCAGATCACTATTTCCCCTCTTGAATTCCCCTGAGGTCTAACCCTGGTTATCTGGCTAACAGCAACAAGAGTGGGGACAGTGAATCCTGAGGAGGACAAGCATGATCTGCCTCAGGTGAGGTCTTTGCAGGTGAGTCTAGGTAAGGGGAAGCTGTTCTCTTCTGGCAAAGGGGAGAGTTGTGTGCCTCTGCCAACGGTACAGGTGCAGGGGTGTCCAGAAATTCGAGATTCATAGGACCATCCACCGAAATTATTACATTTCAGGTATAAAGGTCCCACTCTTTTTCTATACCCGTTGAGACTATGCATTTAACCTCCTTTGTAGTTCTTCTATCCTCAAAATTATATCATTGGCCTGATTTTCAGCTCTGTCTGCCACATGATTGTAGAAAATGAGGGTCTTCTCAAATGCTGCCATAGAGACTGTTGGTTTTCAGACCTGCCTTGGATTGATCGTTGTCTAATTTGAGTTTATCATTTCCTGAAGATTTCCAGATCGGCTAACAAAAGTCATTCAACTCCATGACATTTATAATTACCATTTCCCAAGGCCATGCAAATGTCACTGATGCCACATGATCTCATGGTTTGCCTTTTGTTTGCCCTTCATCCCCATCTACCACAGGTGAGAATCTTGGCACTTGTGATGCTGCTGCATGCCAGCATTATCACCACTCCTGCTACCAAATGCCCTGGCCTTAGTTCCCCCAGGAGGAAGAGCAGGGGAAGTGATTTGGGAAATAACCTCAGACAGTAGAAATAAGGGGTCTATAGGAAAGATACACAGTATAAGGGAGAGACATTAGAACCTGATTGTTGAGTTAGCCACTGCTATAAGCAATCAGTGCTTAATCCCATTTGGAGCTTCTGAGGAACTTTTTGAGATGGCCCTCAGTGCTATCTGCCTGGGTTATAAAGGTACAAGCAATTTTCCATTAACTTCCATCCCCAGTTGACCAATTTCAAGGTGGCCATGACTTCTCCAGTGTTGAGCAGGTTTGTATAGGTTTCCCATTTCACAAGACCAGAGAATTGTAAGGCAAATGCCAAAATTATCATGCATAAGCCAAGGAAAATCACTGTCTGGCATCGCAAAAATCCTGTCAAAAATTTTTGTGCCTAACTGGGTATCATGTTAATTGTCGGAGTAGATGGTGGCAGAGAGGATATGATGTGCCGCATACAAGATTCCCCTGAGATCTATTTCTAAGGTCCTTTCTAAACCCTAAGGTGAGTTAGCCAGGGCAAGTACATTGGGTACTGAATATATTCCTAGAGGAAGAGGTGAAGGAAAAGATGAAGACAAATCTGAGTTGCCATTTATAGTTATTCAGGTTGGATACTGCACAACCCCTTGGGCTGCCATTGACATCACTGCAGTGCAGGTCGGTCCCCTTGGAGTTATCCAGTACATCACCTGCACATCAGTACATGGCAACCCTGAATGATCTTCCTAACTTGAAAGTAAATAGTGAAGAAAATTCATTCCACACCCTTCAGATTTCACAGTTTAGTTGAGGCATCACATAAGCAATTAAGCAATTAGAATTCCATATGATTGGTGTTATAATTGTGATCTATATGAAATGCTATGGGAATTCCAAATAGCAAGTGATGAATTATATGGGATTCAGGCTGGGACATTCATTCAGCATAAATTTATTAAGTACTTCCTATCTAGGTTCTGAGGATACAGTAGCAAGCAAGATAGCTATCGTCTATATTCTCATGGAGCTTACACTGTAGTGAGAGAAAATGGACAATGGACACATGAACAAGAAAAATATCAGATAATGATAAATTCTATTTATCATTATAGAGAAGAATTACAATAGGGTGATATAACAGCAAGTGGATAGTGACTTTAAAATTGTTGGTCAGGGATGTCTTTTCAGGAAAGGTGACATATGGCCAAGATCAGAATGACAAGAAGGAGCCAGTCATACCAAGCTCATGGGGAAAAAAAATCTCTCTCTTGAGAGGGAACAGCTAGTAGAAAGCTGTCAAAGAACTACTCTGGGCACATTTTTTTTTTAAAGATTTTATTTATTTATTCATGAGAGACAGAGAGAGAGAGAGGCAGAGGGAGAAGCAGGCTCCCAAGGAGCAGGGAGCCCGATGCGGGACTCGATCCCAGGACCCTGGGATCATGACCTGAGCCGAAGGCAGATGCTTAACCATCTGAGCCACCCAGGCCCGCCAACTCTGGACACATTTGAGAAAGAGAAAGAAAGCAAGACTGTCTAGACCAAGGTGGGAGAACCAGACCCATTACAATCCACATGGTACTCTGAGAAGATCTACCCAAAGCTCACAGAGAGAGGGATAAGTGGATTCCTTCTGCTGCTAGTATGCTGGATTATTTTTCCTAGGCTTCAACTCCTTCATCTATAAAATGGGGGAGATGGGCCACATGGGAGAGGTAGTCGGAGCCTAAATCATGCAGAACTGTGTGTGTTGACCTTTATTCTAAAAGGGCATTGGAAGGATTGACTGATGAATTGGTGTGGAAGGGGACCACAGCACAGAACAGGGGAGAACTGGGTGATGGTAATGTGGCCATGCCATTCATGGGAATGGAAAGGGATCTGGGTTTTAATGGGTGCGTAGAAGTTCTCCAGATGGGGGAGGAGGAAGGGTATTTTTAAAAGAATTTTAAAACAACTGAAAAAGGCCAAATATGAAGACTTTCAGTTCTAGGAACTACCATTATGACCAATTTGTACCCATGAGAATCAAGGCCAAAGTCAAAGTAGCTATGCCAGAGATGAGACCTATCTAATATATATCAGTGTCTAATTAATTAGTAAATACCTAATTAATTAGTATCAACTATGTGAATGTGTATTTCTCCACGAAACCGCATTTGGAATGGACTTGATCCATTGGCGCTGAATTTCTCTGGCCCTGAAAGAGTGTGAAGGGTGCCTCGAGTGTTCATATTTGAGCCTTTATACATTTGGCACAGGGTTATCTTTTTCCAAGATTTATTCAAAAGACATCACGGACCTTCAGCACATTTCTCATTTTGGTGGAAGTGCCAGAGACACACAGCCTCCTTTGACAAAGGAGGAGAGACACATACTGCTTCTATTTGTGCCATTTAAAGCCTAAGTCTTGCTAAGCCAGTTTTCATTCATGTCTGTTCAGTAATGTACCATTGCATTTGTGTATATTTCCATTGTGTTCTATTCCCCTGGACTGTGTTTTGCCTGTTTTTGATGATGACTTGTTGGATGATGGAGAATAAATTGAGTATGATTCAGGGTTGTCCAAAGTTCAGCTCATGCTCTTTCCCTTAACTGGTTCCATGTGATAAAATGAAAGCTTTGTGTCTATGCTCTGCCTCACTCCCATATGGGTAATGACAGTCCTGAAGAACTGCATGTCTGCACTTCAGGTAGAAGAGCCTTTCACCCGCAGGGAGTATTCTGTTGTAGTCTGCTCACATCTTTTCCCCTGGAACATGCCTTCCTTCTTCCCCCAACCCTTTTGTGTTAAGGTATATGAAGAAGAACAAAAATTAGCCCTCCCTAACCAATCTAATGTCTTTTGTAAATAAGATTTTTATTTATTTGAGAGGGAGAGAGCCAGGGATAGCGACAGAGAGCACGAGTGAGCATGAGCGAGCAGGAGCTGGGAGGAGAGGGAGAAGCAGGCTCCCCACTGAGCAGGGAGCCCGACGCGGGGCTTGATCCCAGGACCCTGGGATCATGATCTAAGCCGAAGGCAGATGCTTAACCAACTGAGCCACCCAGGCTCTAATCGGCAAGATCTAATTTCTTTTCATAAATTGTAGATGTTTTCCCCCAAAGCTCTTAGTATCATACTAAACTTTAATGCCTCCACATGGCCCATCTCCCCCATTTTACAGATGAAGCAGTCGAAGCCTAGGAAAAATAATCCAGCATACTAGCAGCAGAAGGAATCCACTTATCCCTCTCTCTGTGAGTTTTGGGTAGATCTTCTCAGAGTACCATGTGGATTGTAATGGGTCTGGTTAGCTAATAGGATCAATGGACATTTGGGGAACGTGACTTTATATCAAAACCAAATTATCGTCTTTAAGGACGTGCAAAAGGACTCATATATTATTATCCTTGCCCTCTGCCTTGGTCCTAATATTTGTTGAGCATCTATTATATCTAGGCACCTATTTAATTTTACAAACATTTTATAAGCTCATTATAATTACTCCATTCTCTTGATGTGGTGACTGAGGATTACGTGGGTTAAAAACTTGTCTACAGTCTCACAGGTAAAAAGTGACAGAGCTGGGGTGCCTGGGTGCACAGTCGGTTAAGCCTCCGACTCTTGGTTTCTGCTCAGGTCTTGATCTCAGGGTCGTGAGATAGAGCCCCGCTTGGGCCTCTGTGCTCAGTGCAGTCTGCTTAAGACTCTCGCTCCCTCTGCCCCTCCCCCCTTAAATAAATAAATAAATCTTTAAAAAAGAAGTGGTAGAGCTGAATTTCATGCTCATTCTCTGCCACTTAAACTTTCTGGTTTAAGTAGTTCTTTTAGAAGTCACCACGGGGTGAGAGTATTTTGTACTGAACTCAAAGGGATATGGCTTTCAGCTCATAAACCCAGGATCTATCATGTATACGGTAGGTGCAATCCATTCTGGATCTTCTACTCCACCTTGTTTTTCTGTTTTATTCCCCCTCCTTCTTCACTGAAACACTTTTGCTCTTCTCCCTAAAAAAAGAGGACGCCCAAATCAGGTTGTGTCTGTCTAAAGAAGTAAAAAAGACGTAGACAGACATTAGAATAAAAAAAAACCTTTCTCAATCTGGGAAGGGCGCTGAATCTGTCCCAAGGGTGTTGATACAAAACTGGAGAATGTAGAGGCAAAGGGAGGCTGCGGAGGAAGAAGCGCTCTGTGTGGACATCCGCGGAAGGAGCCAGGTGAGAAGAGTCCGTGTTGGAGCCCTTTAGGGAATGCCGACCCTATCACACGGTGGGGTTTAGAATGGATTTCTGGACACAAAATACACATTATCGCCTATGGTTCAGCCAAGAAGAAGGCTCTCTAAGGCCACATACTTTTTCAAGTGTGTGATCTTGCCATTACTATGGGGAAATAATTTACAGGATCATACAACCCGCTGCCTCCTGTCATCTGCTGGGACTCTGTGGTTGCTGTGGTTGCACGTGGGGACTCAGCTACCGAGTTAATGTCACCTACTGTGTAAAATTGCACCTCAGCAAAAAGAGAAGGCTGATTGGTCTTGGCCAGGGCTGCATGTGGTGAAGCCTTAACTGGGAGAAAAGCTATCCCACCCCCTGCGGCTCCTGGCCAAGGGGGTGTCAGAGCCAGGCCTGACAGATCTGCCTTGGTGTCATAGTGTAGGATCATTCTGGCTAAAACGCATGGACAGTCTGTTAGCAGATCTGTGCTAAACTTCAGAGCATTTCTTTGGGACTCTGTGTTAACATAAGAATATGAGTGTTCAGCCGGAGAAAGAAATCTGGAAACTGAGTCTATAGGTCCACAATATCCTATTTATTTTAGGGGGAACAGACTTAGGAAGGTCTAGGATATGGAAAGAGATGAGACAGAGAAAATAGGAGGAACTTGTCCATTAGATTTCTTAGGCATCCCTAAATATCTGGGCCAGGGCCAGGCAGAGTGGCACTGTGGGGGGTGGGGAAGGGAGGTTGGAACCAGTAGCATTTCATGAAAAGATAGATAAACTTGCTGTGAAAAATGTTGGCATCAGGGCACCTGGGTGGTGCATTCGGTAAGCGTCTGACTTCGGCTCAGGTCATGATCTCATGGTCTTGGGATTGAGCCCCCATTGGCTCCCGGCGCTCTCTCCCCTTGCCTCTCCTCATCGCTTGTGCTCTCTCTCTCTCTCTCTCAAATAAATAAAATCTTAAAAGAAAAGAAAAATCTTGGCATCCCAGATCAGATCAGGCCCAGGGCTTAGGAGATTCTCTGCAAGATCTACTTCACAATAAAGCATCTGTGGACCCAAAGCAAACCTTTATCCACTTGGGGTTTCTGTGTTTTCATCTGCAAGATGGTGAAGTTTGAATGAGATGAACTTCAGGGCCCCCACCTCCCTGACCCCCCTCCTGCCGTAATCTAAGCTTCTCAGTCTTTACTGTCTCCCTTTCCCACACACACTGTCCAACAGGGTACCTAGCACATAGTGGGAACTCAGGAAATATTGAATGGAAGAGAAGAACACATCGAGTGGCAGAGTGCCAATCTCTCCCGGGGCATCGAGCAGGAAAGATTCTTCTCCAGTGAGTCCATTAGTGTTAAAGCGGCCACGCTCCTTGGTTCTGCTCTGCAATTCCTCAAGTTTTCCACTGTGGGAAGTGATAGTATGTTTCAAGGCAGGCAGGAGAGTCTTACAGTGTCAGCTGCTGGGGGTAAAGTGAGAAGCCAAATCTGGGATCCAGGATGACCAGGTACAGCTACGAAGACTTACACAGGTACAAGAAGTAAAGTTTTCAGCCTGGGGAGTAATTAAGCATTGGATCCTTTAGACTCAAAACCAAGCGGACTGAAATCTCTTTGTTCTTAGCTTGATACATTGGGCTTCTGATTTTATTTATATGTATCCTTTGCCTGCCCCCCCCCCCCCCCCAGTGTGTTTCAGCTTTAGTTAATGCACCAGGGTGACTGGCTAGGGAGTTAATGGACAGGTCTCCAAGGAATACAGAGACAGAGATAGCCCCTTGACTTTGCAATCAAGCCTGCCGTTAGAGTTAATTATCGAAGGGGATAGGGGAAGAAACCGGTTAAAGAGAAAATGAGCAAGTGGTCAGCCCCACTGTTCAGGCCCTGCCTCCCCTAGGTGATGTAAGCCTTCCCAGAGAGGCAAGAATTTTTTTTTTTTTAATTTGTTTATCTCCACTATCAGGTGGCGCACTGGCTGGCATTCTGCATTTAGACAGCAGAGCAGAGAGGATATACATATATATTTATATTTATTGTATTTTTTCAAGCACATTCATCTGAAAAGGCTTGGGTTGATTAATATTTTCCGCTGTCCGGTAACCATGGAAATAGGGTCAGCAGATATAATACTTAATTTAATCTTCCAGCTGCCTCAGTGTGCTTCACTGGTGTCCCGAATAATAGAAAGCCTTTTGCCTCTCTCTCTCGCTCTCTCTCGCTCTCTCTCCCCCCTTGTATATTATTATCTTTGCCAGTGGCTCCCTCACATGACCCAAAAGGAATACACTGGGTTTTGTTTTTTTTTTTCCTCACTTCATTTTGTATATGCACCTAAAATAAATTCCTATGTGATTCTGCTTCCCACCGAGCCAGGTCCCCCCTTCAACAACCCAACCACCCTCTTCTCCCCTCCACCTCCACTCCCCACCACTCCCCTCCCCCCACCCAACACTTCAGCAGCCAATCTCCACGGAATGACAGGAAACGTGGGAAGATCCTGATAGCTTTCATAGCCGCGCCGTAAGGTTTATGAAACACACTCCTCGGCCAAATGAACCCATGCCGACTCTCCTGCCTGCCGCAGACCCAGGCGATTGGCTGAGAGCACCTTGCTGGTCCGATTTGCTCTCCAGGTGGGTTAAGTGCATTGCTTTGTCTTCATTTGGCCCAGTTCCCTCGTGTCATATCTCTTTATTTCCTTTCTCTTTCCTTCCTCCTCCTTCCCTCTGATAATTATCTTTTTTTTTTTTTTTTTAAGCTACCATGTTTCTGCACACACTCAATATTTGGTTGGTTCTAGGAGAAAGGAGAATTGGTTTTCAAACCTAGATAGACTTTTAGCAAAGAACGACTCCAAAGAAAGATCGTCTGGGGAAGATGAGGGGGTTGAGATGGGGGAAGAATATTTTTGTCTTTCCCGCTTTTCAGAAAAGCTGATGTGAATTCTCTGATTTGAGTTCACTTGATTCTTTCCTCCTTCGGTTTATCATCCTGCCACTGTTTCTTCCAGAGCTGTTAAAAGAAAACATTAAGATTAAAATAGTACTTTCTTCCCAAAGCTGGGGAGGGGGGTAGGGTGGTGAGGGGGATATTTACAAGAAAAAGGAGGGGGGAGAGAAATGGTTAGAATATGGGTTCTAAGAAAACTGAAACATTTTTTCCATTTCTGTTTATTTATTAGACTTTTATTAATCTTGTCATTGACTCAAATAATAAACATATTTTCCCATTTATGCTCCCTCTCTCTACCTTTTGTTGTTCTTTTAGAAAAAAGCAATTTCAAGAGCAGAACAGTATTTTTTAAAAATGGGGAAATGAACAACTATCACCCCCATTTCTTCCTCTGAGGAGCATAAACTCCAGTTTATCCCTTCAGGATTTATTTTTCTTTTTGGAAGAAACAGCTAAAAAATACCACAAAAAGTGCCGATTGTGCATTCACTCATTGGCTTCAGTATGAAATTGGGCCAATCCAGTTGATTACATTTTCCCAAAATGGAGGAAGCTCCCCATCTCTCTTTGATAATGTGTGTCATGTAGATATGCCTTCACGACCTTCGCTCTTCAAGGGCAGCTCCCCCGTTCCTTTTGCTCCCATTCCCCCTTTCAGGAAACCGTGCACCCAGTTAAATTGTAACGCTGTGTGTAATTGACATGCTGGTAATTGAAAGCTGAGGGAGTTGGGTTGGGTCGCAGAGGAGAATGGCTATGCAGCCGTCAATGTCATGAAGTAGGTGCCACTGTAGAGCCACCACCACCAAGAGCAGACATTGCAGTCAATGCCTTTTGCACGCAGGTCTCGTTTTGAGCCGGGTGACATTCCTCAGCCAGCTCCTATATATGTGAACATTTATGACTCGAAGCAAAAGGATGCCCATAGTTGTAAATATGCTCAATGTTCCAGACATCCTCGGAGACAAAGGTACCTGTTGATTTACCTGGGGCTGCTTATGCTGTGTACCTAAGTGCCCATACCATCCAGACCCTGGAACGATAGGTGCACAAACAGCTACGTGTGGATATATAGACAAGTGTCTCTAGCTCATCACCATGGCTACAAATACCTCCCAGATGAAATCTTGGATCTCCATAGGCCACAGGCCCTGTGGTGTGAATGCTGACTCCCATTTTACCTGTGCATCGTCTAGTTCTGATTAGAGCATCCCTCAGGAAAGTGGGAAAGGGGATCACCAGTTCCGCATGCATACAACACAATGGGCTCGATCACAGTAGTCCACAGAGACACAGGACACACCAGTAAATGCCCTACAAACAGTGCTTGCCATCGTGTCTCACACTCTTATGTCAGTGTGCCAGGGTAGGGCTTTGCTGTTATAAGGAGCCAAGACTATCTGAGTTAACCACAATTAATGGAGTCTATTTTAATAATACCCAGGGAAATGAGAAGAAAAGGAAGCCATTTCGTGAGTACACAGCCAAGGATCCGAAAGAACTGGAGCATCACTTGGGGACATGCAGTCCTTCTAGTACTTCAGCATCTACTGGCTCGGCAGCGGTCATCTCCTGGGTCACCAGGCCAGTCTTTCTCTCTGCTTTTCTCAGCCACTGATGCCCATGGCTCCTATTCAAGCAAATCCATCAAGTCCTAGACTAGGGATCTGAGAGATCCACTGATTTCTTTCTGTGCTTCTGTTTCTATTTCTCCTACTGGCCCCAATTCTCTGTCCTCTCATTGCCCATCGCTTCTACCTTCTTTCTTTGGGGTTCTCAGCTTCTGCACCACCTACCATCTTGAGAGGTCTGAAGTCCACACTGCCCATGAGTGAGGCTCTGGGTGGTTAGTCTCCACGCAGAGCAGAACAGCTTCTTAGGTCAGGCCACTGTCCCAATATCTATGATTGTCTTGGGATGAGGGGCCCATCTGTGATCTTTTAAACAGTGGTCAGTTGTTAGGGCCATAAGGTAGAAAGGAGGCATGATGACCCCTTTGAAAGGGGGCATGCTGGGCCCCCTAGGTGTCTCAGCCGATACCTTTAGTCATTAAATGTCCCAGGCTCCCCAACTGAACACCGCCTCGCAGGTCTTGTTGGCACTGGGCACCAGGCTTTATCAAAGAAAACCAAGAAATAAAAATGTGCATTTTCCAGGCCGCTTTCCTTAATGGCCTTTTAGAAGTTCCCATTTATATTCAAAATGGACTAACCACAGGTTTCTTGATCTATGGCCCTTATTTGCCCGATCAGTGACTTTTAATGCTGTATCTTCAACCACTTTCAGTGGGTTTACCTCCTGGCAGAAAGAAACAGAAAAGAGAGATAACCTGCTGCTTGTTGGGAGGCACAGTTTATCAAAGCAAATAAATGGCTCTTTGTTTTTTAAAAAAAATCCTACAGAACAGCAACCAAACGTCTTGTCCATAGAGTCTCTCCCCAGAAGTGTAAGGAAGGTACTTTCAGGGGCTCTTCATCTCCCCGGGGGAGATGCTGGGTGTGGTGCCAAATGTGGGCGCAGGCTGACTCTCTGAACTTCCATCTCCCCCGCACGGCAGCTTTCTCCCAGGTTACTTTTAATTTTTCTAATTAATTTTGAGAGCTCTTGGAGACATTTTCCATTTTGTTCACAGTTTGAGTCCTGCTCTGAGGTGTTCTCAGTAAATGCCTTGGTGTCTTTAGCAGAATTCTTTCAGTGTAATGGATCCTTCGAAAGAGACTCCTATTCCCATTTAATTTAGATGCCCGATCTGATTGTCATTTTCAATCCAACGATGGCTTTGATTATCGATGGTAACCTATAAATCATGAGCACTCACGGCACAGTTCAGACAGGGAGGAGGGAGACTGCTGGTTAAATATTCCAGAATTAAGGAGCTCAGATAGGATACGACTGCTTCTTGTGAGGGGCTGGGTTAGCTTTTCTTCTAAAACAGTTGGCTTATTTCATGCTGAAGACAGATCTGTTCCAGAATCTCAGATTGTGAATGGGGTGTGTGGGTGTGTGTTAAGGAGAGACAAAACAGGGAATATTTTTGGTGTAGATTTTTGTAACCGTTGTTACGAAATACTCTCGATAGTCTCCACTCATTAAGCTTTTATCTGGATTTTCACAGATCTGGTCTAGTTGGTTCTAGCGTAAAACTGTGCCTCTTCCATGTTTGCGCATCAGATGGGTGTTTGTACCATAACATGAGGAACTCAGAAGGCAATTCAGCTGTTTTCCCAAATGTGTGACTTGGAAAGATCCGGTATTCCTCAGTGTGAAAAACACAGATGTCCTCCTCCACTTTAGAGAATGCCTGTCAGTCATTTGCCACCTGTTCAAGAAAGGGAACTGCTGAATGCAAAGTGGCAGCTTGTCACCAACTTCCCAAACCCCAGCACACTCATTAACTCATGCCCCCTCACGAAAACTCATTTGCAGCCCGCACAAAGATGCTTCTCCCTCTAACATGGCGGCACTCGGGAATGCCCCTTGGGGAGATGAGCCTGCAGCTCTGATTGTCTTTCGTGGCTGTGACCCAACAGGAGAAGTCATGGGCTTGAGGGACTAGAAGGTGCCCCTGAGTTTCTCCCCCCGGGGCCATCAAATTCTCTTTAGCTACATGGGATTTGGAGGCTCGATGTCCTGCTACCTCGGATGCCAAGAGATCCTTATTTAAATGAGCTACTGTAGTTTTGCCCATGATTGTAACCCTAACTCCAGGTCTCATAAGCACATAGCTCACACATTTCGGGTGCTGGGATACTGTTAGGGCAATGTGGTACCTACTCCTTCTTGCCTCCACTCTGTAGTGGAATCTTCCAGCACCATCCAGATCTGTCCTCCACTTTAGAACAGAAGCATTCATTCCCCTGGCTGTTGGAAATGTTGGAAGCTCACAGCTCTCAACAGAATCCTATCCCTAGTAGTTGCCACGGGGTAATACACTCCTTTCTGCACAGGCAGACGACAGCCCATTCTGGAGCTCCCCCTCACATGAGGCCTTGGTTTGATCTGCATCACAGTTCAACATCTTCCTTGACCCGACCCTTCTTCCCTCACCCCGCCAGAGACAGTGTTGATCCCAAACATACTGCTCAATGAACTTTGTACCTGGATGTACCCCTCACAGAGTCTCCTTACCTGAGACCTGTTCCTGTTAAGACCTTCAGTGTGGTGCCCAAGAGGTGATTCCAGGCATCTCGAGGCAACCCTGAGACCCGAGAGGCGTGCTTCTTGTGAGGTGCCGGGCTCCTTCTCCCCAGCAGCTATTCCATGGGCTAACTCATGTGTCTTCCACAATGGCCAAATTTCCGGAAAATGCCCGTCCTTTAAAACGATGGTGTAGCCATCATTTTCCTGTAAAGGAATATCTCTTCTTTAGCTGTTCAGGGGTTGAGGTTGTAGTTCTTTTGGAAAATGATTATTTTCATGTTCTTTTTCCAGTGATGTGTGCATACATATAATAAAGAGCACAGGCCTTAAGTGTACATCCTTACAGGTAGATAGATAGATAGATAGAAAGATAGATATAGATGTAACTAAACCCATATCAATATGTCAGACACCTCCAGCATCCCAGGAAGCTCCCTCATTCCCCCCAGCCTGTTTCCTCCACCAAAGGCCAATACTGTTCGAACCTCTACCCACATAAATTAATTTGAAAATGATAATCTTGTGCATTTTGAGTTTCCACCTTTCATTTACGATCTTCAGAATTGGGTGAGTACTAGTGGAAGTTATCGTTACTGTTATGCTTTTAAAAAGCAACATTGAGCAAGCAGCACACAAGAGGAAATCTCACAACTCAATATTACATCAAGTGCTTAGAAGTCTAAGCAGTGACACTGTTAATATTGTACACACGTAAAACCAAATAGGCATTTATAATTTGCAGAGAAAATGGTTGCAGAATGCTCTACGACCAAGATGTCAAATTATTTATAACTTGGTGGGATGGTTAGGTTGGAGTTGGAGTCGTCAGTAGGCTGGGATTTTGAAGTTAAATTAGGATACACAATCTAAGCTCTGAATATTATCACCAGTTTGTTTTGTTTTGTTTTCTAAAGGAGTCCTACATTTTATAAGGTATCACCTTGTAATTCTTATCATTCTTCTTTCCCCAGTGCTGTTGAAGTTGTCTGCCTTTTTCTCACTATATTCTTTGGGGTGTCAGTCTTCTGTCTCACTCCTTCCGGTGCTGTTGCCAGGACTCCCAGAAAGTTTCAAGTTGCATTTACTGAGGTCCCACAGCCGAGGCTCTCTTTCTCCAGGGGGAAGAGGAAATAAAGGTATCATGTAATAAATGTGGTTGCGGCACATTTGTCAGATGATCCCCAAGAGGCTGAACACTGGGTGAGGCTGGAAGCAGATTTGGATTTTGCTCCTCATCCATGTGTTGATCAGTTGGAGATGGTGGCACAGTCTCCATGCTTCCCCGCTGAATCGGTCGGGTCCCAGCCAGAGGAAGAGGGTCTGTGTACTTAATGCAGGGAGGTTACTATGGGGTCTAGTTTCAGAGGTGCTAGAAGGGCCCAGGGAGGCAATCAAGAGACGAGCTACAGAGGGAAGCCTAGAGGAACAAAGGGAAGAGGCAATGGTACAGAAGCCAGGGAACAGCCTAGCTCTCTGGAGGGAGTTAGAATCACGAGAGGGCAGACAGGCAGAGGCTGGAGTATGCAGGACCAGGAGCAACTTTCAGCGGAGACACCAGAAGAGGGGAAATGGGAGAATCCCAGGTTCCTGCCACGGCCTCCCATTGGCTGATCCCCACCAGAAGCCTTTGGCAAGGGAGCTCTTGGGAAGCAGTGTTTGCACAGGGCAGTCCTCTGGCATGCGGAACCCGAAGAGGGAAGGGAGGGTTTGGCTCTGAGCGCACCATGACCCATGACCAACCCACCCCCATTCCCGTACCTCATTAACTGATGAAGAGAAAACCTTCCTACCACCTGGATGTAGAGTTCATTTTTTAAGATGAGTTTCTCCCGAGAGCAAAAGGCGAAACAATTAGTGTGTCTTTGTTTTCAGGGTGTGGGAACTTCCAGCTGAAGCCCGTGCTAAGGGGCTCTGTCTGTCTCTTGCTCTTTGGGAGCTTATGGATGCAGCGCCTTACTTTAGGATTTACGGGCTATCTCAGTTTCATAAATCAGCAGTGTGTGCTCCGCGTGTGAGAGTCTGCAAATTCTAAACTAATATGTCGCTCTCTTTCTGTCTAGCATCATATTTATGTTAAGGCTCCATAAATCACGCTGTACATTTCTGCAGCACAGCATGATGAAAAGTGATGTAACCAACAATAAGAAAGAATGGAAATTAAAATGCAAGGAAACAAAATGAAATAAAAATTCATGTGACCTGCAATTTCAAACTACTTATTTCAGAAATGTGCATTGATTAAGGGAAGGGAATCAAGGATTCAGTCTGCATTTAGTCATTTGGCCGCAAAGCCATTCACCCTGTCCTGCCACATCAGAGATGCCTCTTGCCAAGGCCCTGAGGATTGTTGCTGGATCAGAGGTGATGGTGGGGAGCTTTTGAGCCGGAATGTCTTTTCTGAGGCCGAATTTCCAGAGGGATCTTGGGGGCCAGGGCAATGAGGTGGGATTGTAAGGGCAAAACTGCCACTTTCAGAGACCAGATTATCCCACCCGCAGGTGAAGACAGAAGAGGGACTCAAGGAAGCACTTCTCAGGATTGAGATAGGAAGTTGGCCCTTTCCTGCCTAGCTTCTCGGACCAGAGCAAGGTGGATTTCAGCTGCTCCGTTTTAGCTCAAGCATTTTTGTCATACAGATTTTGGTGTCCTGTATACACACAGATTTCTTCCCTCTGTATCGACCTTGGAGAAGGCATGACCAGAGTTAAAGAACAAGCCTGCTAAGTGGTTCAGTTGGCTGGTAGAGGGCAGTGATTTCAAAGGGAAGCCACCCAGACACAGAGCATCTTCCTTTTCTTTAGGGGTGTTTGTTTTTCAAGTTTGTTTATTACCTTTGAAAACCAACTGAAACATCAGGTTATGCATTAGACCAAGGAATAAAAGGTAATATTTTAACATGCTAAAGGAATTCTGCCAGCCCGTCATAAGTATCAATCCATCACAATTATGAGAAACAATGTACTCTGCAGCAGTAAAGAGATACAGCCAATATGCAGGCGCACACTAAATAAATTCCCTCTTAGACTGGCTGTTTCCTCCCCTGCCCTGACAGATGCAGAAACTGTTTATACAAAAGAGAAATGCTGAGAGGTGGAACTCAACAGCCTGCAGGTCCCGCTTCCCCTCCCCCACCCCGGGTCTCATTCATTCCTGTAAAGTGTCTGAATAGAGCTTATATCAGCACCCCCATTTCCCTCTTAAAAAAATCACAGATCTACTCTGGATTCAGGGATTTTCTATATACAGAATATGATTATAATGTAAGCATCAACAAAACAGCCTTTGGGGAGGAAGAAACTGAGGGGTGGATGGAAGATGCAAATTGATTCAGCCAGAAAATGGACCTCACCTAGGCATTTATGCACACGTGAATACCTGCTTTTGTTTCTCTTCGAGTTCCTTTCTTTTCCAGCCATATCGTCATGAGCAGGGAGAACGCTGGAGGCAGCCCCTCTTTCCCGTAGCCATTTGCTTTACGTAAACCAGCTAGCAAACCGCTCCGTTAGTATTGATGTAGACATTACCACAAATCGCCACTTAGGGACCTGAACGAATTGACTAACTGGTTTCAGATCCAATACACATAACTTGATCAGACACAAAGTTTAAGTACACTTGCAGGCGTGCCAACTGCACCTACCAGGAAGTGACTCTTTGGCTGCCAGCTTCAAGAGGCCCTAAGGGAAACCCAGGAGGAGGGCTTGCAGACCTAGGGGTGAGACAGCGAGTCTGGAGGTTTCAAGAAGCACAGCCCAAGGAAGAAAGAAAGAAGGCATTCAGGGCGGGAAATAAAGCAATTTCAAAAGCCACATGGATCCTTCAGGCCAGGGTGCATTTGATACAATTTCCATTAATTTGGCTTTTTATCCTGTCGTACAGTGACTCTGAGGCTTGGGAGACCAAGCGTCAGATGACTTGGGAGATGACCGAACTGCGATCAGAGAGAAATCTCAGCTGATCAAGCAAGGGTCAGCTGCGTGTGTCTGCCCACCAGGCTGCCAGGCTCCTGAAAACAATGGCTTTTGAGTTACGTGTCTTCTCAGTAGCCAGAAAATGACTTGGGCAGAACTGGGCAAAGGCCTTGGACACACTGAACAGCACTGACCCTGAGAGGTCAGGGCTGGCGCGTGGTGGGTGGCATGGTGGCGCTGAGGGCCACGCAGGCATGTTCCACCCAATCCAAAGGTTAAAGCATCACCTGCTTCTTACTCCTTTGGGGGTAAAAGTGTTTGCTTTCCTCCCTTCACCCTGGGAGTAGGCATGCTGCTTTTCTGTGGCATGGGGCTTTCCCTCAGATATTGTGTAGTAGAATGCTGGATGTGCAAGTGGAGGGATAGGTTGGATGTGTAGTCATGGGAGTTTCTGGAAAAAAAGAAGAAAGGAGAAAAATCTGTCAGTTCAACAGAGGTGCATGAATCTGTGTGTATATGTATATATGGGGCTGGGGGCAATATTGATAAAGGTGAAGCAGAGAGGGTCCTGGCAAGAAAGGAATGCACAGTCTATTAGAAGCGGACCAGGCTAACAGCTGCAAAACAGTCGGTGGCTCAGAGCAGATGGAAAGTTAGAATGGAGTGGAGGGGTTAGCCACAGGGAGAGAGGTGGGTATAAGGGACTTCAAGAAGAAAGATTGTATTAGAATGGGAAGCCTTTAAAACCAGACAGAAAAATCCTGGTTTAAACAGAGACAAAAACACTTCTTTCTTGCATTAGCATATATTTATTATTGTATGTATATTTAATATTTTATTTTATTACTCATTCATTTAAGGCGTACTTATTGACCACCTACTCTGTCGTCAAAGCGTTTTGGATGCAGTGAGAAATAATACAGACATGGTTGGCGACCAAGGAGAGTTTACGGTCTTACAATGTTGTCTGTGAGCAGATTATTGAAGGCTTAAGGCATTTGGCAGTGCTTAATCCTTACAAATTGAAATAATTTAATGTTAAAGGTGATTTTAAAAGTGATCTAATAATAACACAAGCAAATAATTGCGAACCGTATTGAGCACCTAGATGTACCCAGGAATTGTGTGGTAGAGCTCTATATTATATCACTTAATTCTCATGACCATTTTATAAGGGAGAAGCTTTTAGTCCTATTTTATATCTGTGGCTTAGAGAGGTTAAGGTACATCCCACACGTTATGGAGGAAGACCTAGGTTTGGAATTTAGGCATATCTGACCCCAGATCCTCCCCATCATTCTATTCTACTATGCAGCTTCCCTGGTGGCGATGTGGAAGTTGGGTCAGGGTGGAGAGAGACTGGACTTAGGGAAACCAACTGAGGGGATTATAATATTATTACTCTGTGGGAGTAACAGTGAACCTACAAGTTGTAGAACATACATGGGGCAAGGGGGATGGTGAATAGTCTTGTCAGGGCTACCTACAGAATTGGGAGGCATCTGGAACTATGAAGGTGGAGTCAGGAGTGGCCCTTAAGGTTTCCAGCTAGGGCGACCAGAAGGGTGGGAGGTCTGTGACATTAGAGAAGGTGATAACAAGGCAAAGAGGCAAGAGATGGCAATGAATTTCATTTTGAACAGATTTCATATAAAGGAGACAGTTGGACATCCAGATAAATATAACTGATACATAGTGGGATATATGTCATTTGAGAGAGATTAAAGTTAGATATACAGATTTAGAAACCATCAACAAAGGGACCAAGGAAGCAGGACATGATATAGCTGAAAGCAGGCAATTGTTCAAAAGCACTCAGTGGGCCTAATGGGCAAGATGCATTTCATAGACCATCTGGTAGACCGGGGTTTCTCAAACTGAGCTCCATTGACAATATAGGCCAGATAATTCTATCTTGTGCACTGTAAGATGTTTTGCAAAATCTCTGGACTTTACCCACCAAATGCCAGTGGCAACACTCCTCTAACTATAACGAAAATGTCTTTGGACACTGCCAAATGTCCCTTGGGGGACAAAATTGCCCCTGGTTGAAAGCCACTAAGGTAGATTAAAAAAGGTCATTCTTGTCCATATGACTATTTATAAGTATGCATATCATGATATATAACTTCTTTGTACATGTTACATATGCCTTTGCTATTTTTCCAGTCAGTGGAAAATGGACTCAATGTTACCCTTGTAATTGCACATGCGATGAAACATGACTCTAATATGAAAACGCGATGAAACATGACTCTAATGTGAAATGTTCAGAATGGTGCATATTTCTGAATGCTTTGACTCCAGTTATTTGCTTATGATTTGAAATCTTTTGAGGCTTGTTCAAGCTCACTTAATTATACAATTTTCTTTTAGTGTCTGTGTCAAAGAGAGTTAGAACTCACTAACCATCCATGTGTTCTCTTACATTTCTGAGACAGATGAGTTAGAGCCAGGTGACTAGTTCTAGTCAATGGATGGAGAGAAAGTGACATGTATCACTTGTGGGCTGAAACAGATAAAAGCCAGGTGCCTTTCCATTTCTCTTTCCCTGACACAGTGGCACCAGATGCCATATTCCAGATGACTTAGCTTCAAGATGGAGAAGGAATGCCTGAGCCATACCAGACTTTGCATGGATATTATGTGTCAAGTCCCTGAGGCTTGGGGTCTATTTGTTATCACAGCAGAGCTTAGCTTTACCCTGACTAATAGAAATCTCCTCAGTATAAAAGACAGGAGGAACAAGAATATTTTAATGAGGTTTTGCCAAATGTGTATCCACTTTATGAGAACATGACAACCATATATAAAAACTATACCTAATTGGGGTGCCTGGGTGGCTTAGTCAGTAGAGTGTCTGACTCTTGATTTCAGCCCAGGTCATGATCACAGGGTCATGAGATGGAGCCCTGCATCAGGCTCCGTGCTCCATGAGGAGTCTGCTTAAGGATTCTCTCTCTCCCTCTGCCCCTCCCCCTGCTTGTGTTCTCTCTCTAATAAATAAATCTTTAAAAAAAAAAGAAAGAAACTATACCTAATAAAGTAGTAAGATAAATGTTAGTCACCATGACAAATCTGACATCATATTATATATCCATTCAAAGAAATATCAGTTAGCAGTCAACTCCAGTTTCCTGGTTTTAGTGGAGTTAGTTTTTAAGTTTTTATTTTATTTTTTAACACAAGATAATTCTGTTAAATAGAGTTTGTGTCAATGAAAGGTGGAATTAGGTAACATACCAATTCAGTTTTTTTTTTTTTAAAGATTTTATTTATTCACTTGACAGAGAGAGACACAGTGAGAGAGGGAACACAAGGCAGGGAGAGCGGGAGAGGGAGAAGCAGGCCTACCACTGAGCAGGGAGCCCGATGCAGAGCTCGATCCCAGGACCCTGGGACCACGACCCAAGCCGAAGGCAGACACGCCCAATGACTGAGCCACCCAGGTGCTCCCATACCAATTCAGTTTTGATTTCAGATGTATCATGTGCACCTTGACACTAATTTCCCCATTGCTTCCACCAAAATAAAAAGTTTGCTAGTTTGAACAATAAGGGAATTATTTACGTTTTTTTTTCCCCCCTATGTGCTTAAAAAGTTCTAAAATAGGAATTGGGCAAAACTTCACAACTCTGTTATCAAAAAATATGAAAAACATCCTGTCTTTGGAAACTACACTTGTGGAAGTAGAATTAATGTAGAATTAATTTGACGATTCTTGAACTGGATGTCTCAGTTATTTCTCCATTCTGAGTGGCAGTAGAATTCCTGATAAAATCATTAGCATGTTGGCCAATAGTATTTTCATTAATTTTAAGGTGAAAATAGAAATGTTTTAAGATACTCTTCTAAAAGGGTTTGAATAACTGCAATGAAATTTTGTGGGAAGAAATTTGTAACAATTACATAAATGGTGGATCTTCGTTTTTACACTTGATATGATGTGTTTCATATTTATATAGCATGAGTGGAGATGCTTTAATCATTTTGTGATTTTATTGAATTACAGATCAGACATCTTGACATTGTGGAACACAAGATTTAAGTGACTGATCCCTGCTCTTAAAAGAAGGCTAATAATGTTGCAATTACTATGAGCTTTGTTTTATTCAATTGAAAAAAAATCTGAAAAAAAATTGTTTTAAGCATTCTGAATCAGAACTTTGGTTCTTATTATAAAGTGCTTTTCCCTATAATCCTACTCTTAAGAAGGGGGAAATTATATTGAAACCAGAATTATTTGTGAATATTTTCCCTTAGAATTGATTTAGAAGAAAGCAAGATTTCTAAGATAATGCTGCTTAAGGAAAGTTATAGAAGAAAATTGCCAGCAGTAGTATTTGTTGCAATTTGGATCCAGTGCATCAGGTAACAAGGGTGTATGATGTTAATTATTGAATTATTCCAGAGCTTTGAAAGGCAAATCTCAGTGCTTCTATGAATTATGCTGGATTCAGTTGGAAAAAAAGCCCTAAATGGGATGATCTGGAGAAGATATGGAATCATTTCTACGTTGTTCATCTTACTTTGTCATAAAATGATCTTTTTAATGAACTTTCAGTTCTTAAATCATATCTTAATGAGAACTTGCTAGCCAGATGGGGTAGAAATAAAGATCAAATATAGTTGAATGTGCATATAGGTTTTCATCAGAATATATTAGAATCCCAAATACAAGGAAATACAGAACTTTCTTCTCTCCCTACCAGTTTCAAATGCTGTGATCAAGAGGGCATTTTCCCTAATTAATATATTTTAGATATCAGGAAGATATTGATGGGATTCAAATGGTGAGATCTTTGTGGATAATCCAAATGAATTACTCAGAACTTTGAGAAAATGTGGAGGACTAAAGAACTATTGAAAATAATGATAATATAGGGGCGCCTGGGTGGCTCAGTCGGTTAAGCATCTGCCTTCGGCTCAGGTCATGATCCTCAGGCCCCTACGATTGAGTCCCGCATCGTGCTCCTTGCTCAGTGGGTAGCCTGCTTCTCCCTCTCCCTCTGCCTGCTGCTCCCCCTGCTTGTGCTCTCTCTCGCTCTCTCAAATAAATAAAATCTAAAAAAATTTTTTTAAAGAAAAGAATGATAATATAAAGAGTTTGCTACGTGCCAGACGTTGTGTGAAACACTCTGAATATATGATTCTTTAACATCATCACAGTAACCATATGTGAGATAGGAACTATTGCTGTTTCCATTTTGCAGATGAGGAGACTGATGTTAAGTAAGTTGCCCAGGGCCAACAGCTAGTAGGTGGTTGAGCTGGCATTGGATTCTAGAACAGATGCTCTTAAGCACCATTCTGTGTTCGCCCCTAGCAACTGGCCATCCAACTAGACATCAACTTCAATAGTGTATGGGATGATGAAAATAAAAACAAAAATAGTGTCTAGGCTGACAGACAACTTCTGCTGGGTTTTATATGCCCTGTCATGCAGCTTTATTTGTTGGGCATCCCATGCTTTCTTAAATCACAGCCAACAGCCTGGAATGGAGGCAACTTGATCAGTGAGGTTTTTCCCAGTAGAGTAACAACCCCTCCACCCACACCCACCCCTGCCAATGTATTCTTGCCCCAACAGAATGCTAGGAGGCAGCCATGAAGATTTACATGCTGCATCCCATCCATGTCAGTATCAACATCTACTCTGTTATCCTTGTGGTTCTCCCAGCATGGACCTTGCTACTGGCCTGCCATTTGGCCATGAGATCCCTGCTGATGTGGGTTCTGTTATTCTTTACATCCTTCTGGCTTTCCCTTAACCCCACTCCAGCTAGTGCTGGTCCATGGTGCTTTTGTCATTACCTCCATAGTGGCTGCCACTCTCCTCTTGGCTGCTGTCCTCACCCAGCCACAGTACTGCTAAAACTCTGGGCAGGCAGCCCTAAAGGATGGCTCCGTTCTCTTAGTTTTCTCATGGTATTTGTAGCTCTTTTATCAGTTCCTAAAAGAGTAGCCCTGTTCTCTCAAGTTCTTCTAGGCTCTGCTCTTGAGGATCTTGTATCAGTCATCTATTGCTGAATAATAAATCACCCCCCAAATAAGAAAATTAGAACAAAAATGATATATTATTAGTCCATTCATCTGTATGTGGACCATTTGGGCTGGGCTCAGCTGGAACAGCTCATTTCTGCCCCCACATAGTGTCAGCTGAGCTCTGGGACCTCAATTGGGTCAACTATAGCTGGACCTATCCCTTCATTTGGCTTCTCCTTCTCAAGACTAGCCTAGGCTTCTTTCACATGAGGCTAGAAGCTCCAGCAAGCAGCAAGAGAAGACAAACTCCAGTGTAGGAACACTTTTCAAACTTCTGCTTGCCTACATTTGCTGAAGTCCCATTGACCAAAGCAAGTCACATGGTCAGTCACAGCATTGACGTGACAGGGTCTACATAATCACGTGGATCACACACAGATGTGATTCACCGGGCCATTGCTATAATAGACCTTTATCAAGGTCCTTCTGGAAATGGTTCAGAAGACATTTGAGCGACTCTGTCCTATCACGCCAAACGCAAACTCTCCATCATCAACTAAAATCTTCAGTTTGATATTCAGGGCTCTCTCCAATGTGGCTCTCTTCCAAAACTATCCTTTTATAAAACCTCTTCGGGAATCCTGTACTCTAGCCACTGATCCTATTCACGTCCTCTTCCCATTTCCTCAAGGTCAAACCCTTGCTCTTTATAAATAGCAAGCTATTTCAGCTTAAGGAACACTATTCTTCTACCAAACTCCAATCTCTAGTTCCATTTCCCATCACTTCATTTCTGTTACTGCTGTCATCTCATAAGCCTTATTTTTCCAAGGAGGTTTTATGCTCTAACACATGTATACCTAAGATATAAACACTCAGGAGCCTGCACTGAATTGAGCTTATGATGAAAGGAATTTGCCTCACTGTGAATTCCCTGCAAGGGTTGAAGTGGTCTTGTTCTGGGTTATGGGTAAAGCCTGAGATCCTGAAGTGTGCAGAGCAGGCACAGGCCACAGGAGGATATATTCTTTGCAATGTTTGTAGATAAAAATGAATTCCATTTCTGAAGAGGAAAAAATAAGGAAGGGAGGCCCTAGATTCATCAGGAAGTGAGGAAGGTTCTGGGCTAAAATGAAAACCACATGACAAAACCCAGGAGGTCAACAAGCACCATTGAGCTAATTTGGTATTTGGACTACACACCGGTCTATCTTTATGTTGGGGGCTTGCTGGGATTCTTGAATTGATAGGCTTTCTGGCAAGCAGAATTCCCCACTGCAAAAATAGAGTAGTGGAGAAGTGCCATCAAGTGACACTTAAGGCCTTCTATTAAGCTGTTGGAAATCAGTTAAGCTTGGATAATCACATGGCATTTGTTTAACACACGTTTATGGCTGAACCACTATGTGCCAGGCACCGTGCTAGGTAATGGGGGCACCATGGTGAACAAGAGAGAGGCGGTCCCCGCTCTCAAGGCGCTTACAGCTTTGGAAAAGTGAACGATTAGAGAACTTTCTATTAAGTTCTAGCACTAGACACTGTGAGAGTACATAGGAGAGGGCTTACCTCAGACTTGGGGGCTCAGAAAAGACTGTCAAAGGAAGGAGCGTCTAAGTGGAGAGCTGAGGAGGAGGACACAGATGAGCCAGCGTCAGGGGTGCGTGCGCGTGCGTGTGCGTGTGCGTGTATGTGTGTGTGCTGACAGGTGCCTGCATGATAGAGTAGAACACCGCACGGGGACATTCGGGTAGCCAGAGAGTAGTTTGTGTTGAAAGTAAGAGGTGAGAGAAAGCACGCTGGCTTCAAGACACTGAAACCCGCTTCATGAGGTTGGATTTCTGAGGCGGGAAGGGGGAGAAATGAGGCTGGAGAGCTGGGATGTGCAGGCCTCGTCAACCACGTCATGAGGCAGAGCTAGAACAAAAGCTCAAACGCAGTCACAAAATAGAAGGGTATTTTTTTTTTTAATCAGAAACATTTTTTTTTTGCTTAAAAAAGAATTTGTAAATGTTAGAATTACACCCCCTCCCCACCGTCTGTCCCTGGTTTCTCTCCATAAAGACCTGAACCCTGGATTGTACCCAGGAGTGGAGTATTCTTTATTTAAAACTCGCCAGGAATGGAATGGGTCAGAGGAAGCTGCGGAAAGAAACCTGGGAACAGTTGTTCTCCCATCTACTGAGCGGGGTCTGAACATTACAGAACAAAAAGAAGCCAGCATCTTGGGCCCTACCTCTCCACTCAGCTCCATTCCCTAGATTACCCATTGGTCCCCTCTGCGGTGACACTGTGCAAGCAATTTGTCATTTCCTTTTACTCATTATTCAACCCTCTGTTTGACTTTGCTGTGACCTGATCTGTTTTTAGTCTTTCTCGTGTTTTTGTTAATTTTCCAGCGTGCGCAACTTGCCATTAGTTCCCTCTCTACCCTTTGCAGGATGAAACTCGTGGGATCCTTTTGTACCTGTGTCTCTGAGGACACTTCAAACCTTATAAAACAACTTTTTTTGTTTTCCTAATGGGAAATGCTTCCTGGTTTTAAAGGTGTGTTAGGTGGCTGTATCTTTCCCGTTAGCCAAGTGGAAGCTTCCTATTCCTATCCATGTTTTAACACTGTACATTTATGAAATGGAAAATAAAAATAAAATGCCACGGCAACGCATAAAATGTCCCTATGCCATGGGAGGAATAGAAATGAAAAACCTATTTCCAGAGAGGCCTTTTTCATCCAAGGCATTCCTCTGGCAGAACAAACAGTTGCTAAAACAAGGGAAATTGGAAGTTGATTGCTTTGAAGGAGAGATTGCTTTGGGAGGTGTGTTTCTTCACACTGTAGCTTTTCGAATACAGTTCTAGCTGTCCCCGCTGATGCCATGCCTCTCATTTGGGGCAATTTGGCCCTGAGCTGACCACTCCCCTTCACTCCCCTGTGCCACACAAAGGGGTGAGCTCATCCCAGCGTCATCTGATATTCCAGTGGCCCATCTGGTCACCAGTCACCCAGCTCCTGGGAACATGGAATTAGGCCATCTCAAGGGAATGCCCAGGGCGAAAGTCTCCAAGCCTTTTCTGCAAGAGTTTGGGGCTTAATGCATCGTGATTGAAGGTGTCCAGGCTGGGTATCTGAATTGTTAAGACATGAAAGGCAGCCAGAATTTAATAGCCTTTCAGAGTGAGATGGAAGACAAAACCCAGCTCTGTCCAAGGAGGCAATGTTCTCCGGACCACTGGAATAAGGCGAGGACACTTCTTGGAAAGAGTACTTCCTCAGACACGTCAGTTCCAAAGCCTCTGTCATCCCCCACGGCTCTGAGTCCTAAGATTTGCCCCAACACTTTTGTGCCTTTTCTTACCTGCAGACCTGGGGCTCCAGCACAGAAGAGACGCTCTTCCCCCATCCGTGCTCTTTCCCCTTGCAAACTTGACATTATTGCAATCAAGTCCCTCACCGTCTGGGGGCGGGGGGAATTTCAGACTGTTTTCTTATTACTAAATGGAGAGGTATTAACAACACAATGCAGAAATTAAAAAAAAAAATAAAGGCAGAGGGTGAGGAGTGGGGGGAGAAAAGAAAAGACAGCCGCCTGCTCTTTTCTTCTTGGTATTATTATTTGTGACAAAGCCCTCGGTCCATTTTTCTTCATAATTTGCAGGACTCCTAATGGGAACAGCACCTCCCAATTACCATGGCTGCCAAAGGCTAATTTGGTTACCCTCCGGATCCACAATAGCGAAACTGTGTCGAGCCTTTGTCGATATTTGCATACTATACATACCAGGAATGTAAAACAGCTGCCTGGCCCCTCTCCCACTATCATGGCAATTATGGGTCATTAGCTTACCCCCCCCCCCTTTTTCTTGTTCTCGTCTTCCAGGGTCTGGTAGGCAGTGGTAGGCAGCTGACGGATTTGCAGAGACAAGAAACGAGAGCGCGGAGCAGCGTGGCCTGTTTGTGGAGAGGCTGGGGCTGACGGACTGCCTCTTGAATTGCGCTAACGCGGCCCGGCGCTTTTATTTATGATTACCTCCTTTTCTTCCACCCCGCCAGCCCCCTCCCTGGCTCTCCGCTCTGCTTTCAGAAGCCTCTGGGAGGGTCAGTGCGGGCCCCGCACGTGTCCTTGCGTGTGCGCCTTCGTCCTGGCAGCCGGGCCCGGACTTCTGGGCAACGCGTGTGCCGCCGCTTGGCGCTGGGGACGCGCGCTTCTTGGGGACGCACTCTCCTGGGGACGCGCTCAGAGGGATCAGGCCGGCCCGGAGGCCCAGAGCACCCAAGCTGCTCCACCTCAGGAGGAGCAGAGGGCTTCCCTTCTCAAGTTTTCTTACTGAATCTTAGCCCCGTGGAGTAGGGGGGAGGGCAAGGGGGAGGCGAAGAGTAAGAAAGAGGCTTCACCATGACGTGCTCTCTCCTTTGGAACAGTGTGTCTTGCGGTAGTTAATGGGAAGTTATGGTTTTGAATATGATTTTTTCCCCCTTCAAGCTGCTAATTTTATTGACAATATGGATAGATTGAAAGACCCAAAGCTTTTGTGTTGTTTTGTTAAAGCAAATAAGTGAGGCACAAATGTAAATTACATCTCCAGGTTCACATTAGAGGTTTGCAAATAATACTGAGCTAATGGTTATTGCAAAGGAAAATAGCACTGGGATCAATATTCTATACAGTGGAAGGCGATACCTCTCTCTCTTTTAATCACCTCATTGCAGAAATGGCATTGAAATTTGAAATCTCATTTTCTCCATTTGTACAAATTGAACATAAATCACCATGAGTGAGGGGAGGTGGCAGGCAGCTTCACTCTTTGCGGGATTGCATTACTAATTAGTGTTGGGCTAAAGCCTTGCACAGGCTGGGAGAGGTTTCGTTAGACCTCTGGCCAAAGGCAGGATGCTCTGGAAAGCCTGGACATGTGGGGGAGGGGCCCTGCCCCATCTAGTGGGGAGTGAGTGAGGCCAGGGTCAGCCCTGCGGGAAAGAATGGAGACAAAGGGCAAAAAGCGTTCAGACCCTCAGTGGCTTAGATCATTTTCTGTGCCGGGATGGCAGCTCCCCGCCAATCCCCTTAGATGTCAGTGGGTCAGAATGTGTAAGACATCACTGTTCCTAATAAGTAGCAGGTGAATGGGAGCTTTCAAGCCTTATCTTTGTCTGTGTCTATAGGGGTAGTGCACGGGGTGTGTGAGATGGAAGAACCCTGCCCGGACATGGGCACCCCCATGTCACTTCCCCCAGTCTGCCTCCTGCCTGCCAACACCAGTCCCCACTTCCTTTTCTCTTGCCTTTCCCTTCTGTTGTTCCTGGCTTTGTACACTTGCATCGAGGGGCCGGCACAGGTCTGAGCTGGGTGACAGATATTATCTACAAAAGATACTCCGAGATGTCAAAGGGCCTCCTGTATTCAACCCACTTCAGTTATATTTTCTCAGTGTTGCAACTTACTTGACCTTGACTGTGGGGTCATCAGGGGAAAGGAAGTCAAGACCTCTTTCCCTCCCGTTGAGCCCATGCTCAGGCGCTTCGGGATGGGCAGATAAGAGGGAAGAATGTCTTTTCTTAAAGGTGACAAAAAGTGGGTGAGAAAGTTGGTATCTGAAATGTGTTGGAGGAGAGAAGAGAGCAGGGGAGGAGGGGCGTCAACTTGGCTGGTGGAACTCCTGGGTTTAGGACTTTGTTCTTAAGGATTTGGGAAGACGGCATAGGGAAGAGTTGTGCACGCAGAGCTTTTGACTCATCTTTGCAGCTGGTCACTTGTCCTGTCACTCGGAGTAAATAACGTTCTGCTGGGTGATGAATGGAGGATGTTTAGCTCATTAAACTTGATACCCCAAGGGCAGGATGGACTGGTAAAATATTTATATATTTATATGAGAGGTTGCTCCCATGGGGCCTGTGTGTGCAGATTAGCCCAAAATGGGACAAGCTAGTGTCCATCAAGGTGAGGCCTCAGAGGTCACCACTGACACCAGCATCCCCTGATGCAGCCAATGGGTCATCATTAGGATGAAGAAAGACACCTTTTCATTGCCAGTCAGGAAGCCCATTAGGAAGGCCAGAGTGGGTCCTGCCGTGGCTCAGGAGGGTGGCCGGCCAGAGTGGAAGGCAGACAGGGCACCTGCAGCATCCCAGGCGTACTTGCGCCCTCTTCTGCCTGCCTGTCCTTCTCCGTACCTGGGGAGAAAGGCGGAGGGACTCCCATAGATTAATCAACACCCCAGGAATTTTCCATCCTTTTCCTCGCTCTTAACGGTGGCAGGAGGAGTTAAAAATAGGGGAGGTTAGGGGGAAAAGTGGAAACAAGATTCATTACCTAAGGTTCTTCTCATCCATTTCAATAGATGAAAGCAAAGAAAATACAGCAAACCCCATCCAAACAGTAAGCAGGTGGTGGCCGCTAATAGAGAAGAAATAAAAACCTTTTAGAAATCAGAGCCAACTACAAAAAACACTGACAAAGTGGAATGAAAGTTCTGAACAATCAGTTCAAAGAAAAGGGTGTTTGAAATAAACCCTTAAAAACATTTCAAATGGTGAAGAAGAAAAAAAGAAGCTGTTTTAGATATTTGAAGCCAGGATGACTTAATCTGGAGAGAGGACTTTTTTGGATTCTACTTAAAAAAAATAAAATAAAACAAAGAAAACCTGATAGGTTCTTGAAGGTGGTGGGGCTTGGAGGACAGACATCAATCGGGTGCACACGGACTGCCTTGATTTCCAATCACAGGTCCATAACCAGCTCCTGGGTTGACCTGGGGCTTTTAACCTCCCCATGCCTCCATTTGCCCAGCTATAAACTGGGGTTGCTAATAGGCATGTCCTCCTACCCCCCAGGTCCCTGAGGAGGTATATAATAGGATAATGGCCCAGATCCTCTTGATGGAGAATGAGTAACTGCCATTTTGTGACCTCTGCCTCTAGAGGCCAAGCAGGTATCCTTCCAGAGACCTTTGGGGGAACCTCCCCTTTCTGGTGAGTTTCAGTATTCATTAATTTCACATGAGGTGTGCCTACCATAGTGGTATAGTGGTATATGATGACAAAATAAGGGGCGCACACTGTCCCATCCCTCCGGTTGATTGCAGGTTGAAGGAGGCAGGCAGGTTAGCAGGTGACCATAACACAGCGTGAGAGAGCAAGCGAGGGATATCCAGGGAGTGTAGCCCGGAGGGGCTTCCTGGAGGAGGTGATGACTAATCTTGTTTCTGGCAGAACAGCAGAAGTGGCTGGGTGTCAAGGCTGGAAAGGCATCTCAGCCTAGGGAATAGCATGTGCAAAGGATGAGAGGGGTGAGTTTTGAGAACAAGAGTCAACAGGACTCCTGTGGCAAAGGATTTGGGGCACAGAGGGCAGAGTGGAGACGGAGGAGCCTAGGGTGGGAGGCAGAAACTACACCAGTGAGCACTTGGGTAAGTCAGGAATTGCCTTCGGTTGTGGGTCTGGAAGTTGGCAATTCACAAGTGTGGAGGCTCTGAGTCTTCAGCAACCCAGGATCCTTTTATTTTTCCGAGCCACCTTCCTTAGCAGGTGGCTTTGATCTTCAAGTTCTCCTTGCAGGTGAGGGGGAAGAGTAGGAAGGACATGGCATAGGTACTGAGCAGGCTCTAGCGCAGCCTTTCTCAACTTAGAAAGGGGTGCATTATCTCGGGTGTGGTCTGTGATCATTATCCCACTGCGATGCGCATTCATCTTGCTTTTACACCCTATTGGATATTTGCACCTCACTCTTGTGTTCTATGAAAGGCCTAGGAGTCCTAAGGGATGGACAGGCTCACAGAAAAACACTTAGGGGAGAAGAGGATAAGACATTTTTGAGATTTGCTGCAGTGAAAATAAAACCCAAGAGCCCTAAGACCTAGGCTGACCAGCACACCTTAATTTGCCCAGGGGAGGCCTGGCGTGTGCCTATTTCGGTGTCCCATTCAGCTTAACATTTGTCCCAGAGTTTGCTTTTATTATTTTTAACAATGTGTCATTATTAATTGTTGCATTAAAATAAGCCAGGAGGAGGGGCTGGTAGATCTTCATTTTGTTTCACGGGCTCCTGCCAAGGTCTTATCCAGCTCTGTGTGAGATGCAAGTTCAGTGAACAGAATTCTCATTGTAACTTTTGGTGAAGGCTGAAAGACTACCAGGGGGACTGGTCTCTGTTCTCCCGGTTTGTTCCAGACTCAAGGTAACTGACACTGCCTTGCCAAGTGCAGCAGGCAGGGTGTTTGCTGCTGAAGCAAAGTGTGCTCAGCTGTGAGCCCTGGGGTTCATTTACTCCTCCGGGGTGCTGGTGGTGGTGAGAAGCCTCTGATGGGCTATTCCCACTGGTGACCTGTGCGTGGAACCCACGGGGTACAGCAAGCCTCTGTGGTGCCTATTGGCAGGCTCTCTGGGAACTGTAGGAAACTGGAAGTGTCCTCATGTAGGAAAAGAGTTTCCCTGCCGGAAACAGAGTCTGAGCAGCCCTCCCATAGAACAGAGAATGTTCTTGGAATAGCAGTATTGTCCATTATCATTTAAATCCACAACATTTATTTTATCATTTGGTAACACTCTTATTTCAAAATAAACCCTTTTGGCAGCAGTGAGCTCAAAAAAAAAAAAAAGTACATGTTTAATGAAAAATTCATTACTGAGTTTCTTATGAAAGTTGATGAACTTGCACAAAATGTTTATCAACAGTTTCCATCCACTGTGGCAAATGACTAGGAAAAACAGGAGACAAAATTTGCTAACAAGACATCAGCATCTAATTTTAAGAATTGGTAGTTATTTTAAGAAGACTATTATAGATGATGAATCTGCAGAAGGTGGGTTTACAGATTCCTCTGCAGAGCATGAGTTTTCATTTTTATCAAATGGTTTTTTAAATAGATTTCACTCATTTTTTAATTCTAAGTCTTCTTACACATGCACAAAATGTGAAGTGTTTGCAGTTAATAAGCTGGCACTTTAAGCAGAGGAAAAACTGCAAATACTTCAGGGCTATCAATTTTATTAGTGCTGTGAGTTGCTTCACAAAGAAACTCAGTTAATTCTAGTAATTGGTTCAAATTTTTACTTCCAGTGGAGGAAATGAAAATAAAGTTTCTAGAAGTTTATTCTGAAGAAGGTGAACTATCTGGCCTTATTGTTAACAATATTGTCAAATTCATTTTTTTGAAATCAACTGTAGTTTGAAGATTAAATGATTAATTTTTTGTAGTGAGAATACACATTTTTACATTGCTTCATGGCAAAAGCAACGTCATTACAAAATTAAGATTAGTTTCGGGGTTCATATAACTCCTACTTTCCTCCCACTGAGCTGCAGTGTTAGATCAATTAAAATAAAAGTTGCAGTGGTTTAAATTTACACATTTTTTTTTGTATATCCTCTTAGAGTAATTGAACCACAAAATTTTTGTGATGAAGCTGATGGTGGATATCAGAAAAAATAAAAGATGTTCCTGTCTCAGTACGCACTTTCTCTTTGCTGCCCATCACCTATTTAAACATTTTTGCACCTTCAAAGAACTTTCTGCCCCTTTAAAGAACTACTTTTGTAAATCAACCTACATGTTTTGCAATGGTATTGAACTTCATTCACAAACACATTTGTCAGTTTTGGTTGCATTTTATTCAACATCCGTTGGATAACTTGAACCTAAATTTCCAAAGAATAGACTGTTCACAAAACTTTATTTTAAAGCTTTGAACCAATTGCAATCTTTGAAAACACTGCTTACAAACAGGAAGAATGAAAGTTTTTCTTAGAGCAGAAAGGAAAAAAAAAGTGAACAAATTAAATGTGGAGAGCTGAAAAAGTATAGAAGACTTTAGTTTCAAAATTATAATTGCTCTTTGGAATATCTTGATCTATTGGAAGACTCTTTTGATGACATTTTTATTTTTACTTGCATGAAGTTATATTCTTGCTGTGGAATGAAACTGAATGGCTTATGATTTGGAACCATAGACACAACTTATTTGAAGAGTTTTTCCCTCAAAAAATATCTGTGAAAGATGACTCCTTGGGAGATTAAAAGGCAATATCTGAGAAAGCATTTGGGCTAAAATATTTACGCATTTTAATATGAAAAATAGAGAATTGGAATATACACTAGTAGAATTTGCTCTAAACTTACAAGGCATCTTACTAACTAGAGAAAAAGTATTTTTCTCAATTAAAAAATAATATAATCTACAGGGGAGATTCAATTGAGGGTGTCAACAGTTTCAAATTTATGAACAATAAAATGCAACGTTAGTACTTTCCAGTATGTAATACTTTCAAAAAGCTTTAAAAATGCAACTTCAAAGATTATATGCAATTTTATGAAACAAAAAGATTAAAAAATAAATCTGTGTTAAAAAAATTCTTGAGGAAAATACCATGACACAGTAATATTAGAAAGAAATATGACTTTAAAAACCATGAAAGTATATGAATATATGCCAAGCACCCTTATTCTGCTAATGGTATTGTTTAGTATTTTGATAATAGATGGAACAAAATAAATTATTTCTAGTTTGCTTTAATGAACACAGATATATTTATTTGGTGACAGTAATTTCATTTTTGAAAATAGGTTTTAAATAAATTCCACCAATATAAATAAAATCAGGCTATTGGTCAATAAATTAATATTTTATTTATTTATTTATTTTTAAGATTTTATTTATTTATTTGACACAGAGAGAGAGGGAGAGTTTGCACAAGCAGGGGGAGTGGCAGGCAGAGGCAGAGGGAGAAGCAGGCTCCCCACAGAGAAGGGGGAGCCCGATATAGGACTCCATCCCAGGACTCC